>NC_060130.1:740351806-741601806 GCF_021461395.2 Schistocerca americana
CCTGTATAAAAATTAGTACCAGTCATTTTACTGGAAAGTCGGCTAATGAAATATTTGAAAACTTCAACAGATGGTTAAAGGCCAGTGTATCATCATTAAACCTAATATAAATAACACAAGAATCTCACACAAACAGAACTTGTATAATTCGTCACATGATACACTACACTGTTAAATGAGATGGATGGATAGATGGATTGATGGGGTTACAGGGACCAAACTAATGAGGTCATCCTATTCCTATAGGTGTCAAACCAGGAATAGTCCCCAGAGAGGAAGGACACAAAACATAAATCACAAAGAACCCAACTGTGCATGAGAATCAAGAAAACTAAGAGATAGAAGCAAACAGAAGTGAGAGAAGGGCAAAAGGGTAAAGCTGGGTAAGTTGGTCTGTCCAGAACACAGTAGGAGACCACCAGGACACATTACGTGATGGGAGATGCACAACTCTGCATCTGACCGGTGCTTCCTTGCCCTCCATTATGACAAGAAAACGTGGACAAGTTGATAAATTCTCATGAAAGAGAACAATGACTATGAGACAATAAATCAACAACATATGTAGAAGAATTAAAAAGGTTGGAAGGGCAGGGGCCAGACTGAACCACCAAGCAAAGGCAGCCATGGGCCCCCGGGTTGGTGCAGATGATGAGGCACCCCTACAGGCCCTCAAGCAGATGTTGAAGCCAATGTGCATTATGTCACAGAGAGAAATAGAAACCACCTTCATGGGTAAAATGTACAACTGGATCAAACACTTTTCCATTGTACACTAGTATCGGAGACAGTGTGTAGGCTTCGCTGTAATGTGGCCAAAATATGGAAGTCTAGTAGGATGTAGGCCACCGAGAGTGGGTGGATCATCACATAGGTTGTGGCCATGGGTCAGCCAAGTGTGGCCAATGTAAATCAGACAGTGAACAGTAGGTTCCCTGTGAGATGTACAAACAGAAGACTGCCACATCTCCACAGGCCACTTTATTGCTCGCAGTTTGTTTGGAGAAACCAGGACACACAAATCCTTGTTCCAAGCCTCCAACAACTGATGGGCAGATATGACCAAAGATCTAGTTCTGGAGCCCCCATATTTGAAGTCAGCATCCTGGTAGCCAACTTGGCCAACCAGTCATGACATTCATTCCCTGGGATTACAATGTGACCTGGGTTTCCAGAAAAATATGACCAACTGCCCAGCTTCAGGGGCAAGGAAAGAGATCCTGGACAGTCATAAACAATGGATGTTCAGGATAGCACTGGTCAATAGTCTGAAGACTACTTAGGTAGTTACTGCCAATTAAGAGCATCTTACTGGTGCAACAACTAACATCTTGAGTGAGGGTTCAAGCTATAGCCACCAATTCTGTAGTGACCACACTGCACCCATTTGGCAGGGAGCGTTGTTCACTGTACCCGAAATGCGAAGAGGCAAAAACCAGTTTGTCCACCGACTGCAGAGCCATTACTGTACGCCATTTCCAAACCCAGTTATTCACAATGGATAGGCTGGAATGGGTCGCGAAAAATCATGAGGTCTACAGAGCCTTTTGGTCCAAAGGACAAGTTGAGACTTTCCGAGGATGGGATACACACCAAGGGGGTATCCCCAATCTCTCCCTAAAACGAGGTGACAGTGAGGGAAATTGGAGTTCAGAGCAGAGACCCTGTATGTGAACTGTGACCTGGGCTTCTGTTGTGAGAGGTAGATATCCTTACCAGGAAAGAGGACATGGTAGCTTGGATGCTCAGGGAAGCAGCTAATATGTATTGCATAGTTAAGCAATAGTTGCTAACAACTACCCATAGGAGCCACAAGGCTCGTCTGAAAGGCACCTGTTTCATGTTAGACCCAAATGGTGTACAGGGTTCAGCATCTGCAATGCTGAAGGAAATGCCAAACCATATGCCAGACTCCCATAATCAAGGCAGGACAGGGTCAGAGCTTTGTAGGGCTGCGAAAGTGTACAGCAATCTGTGCCCCATCTGGAGTCACTCAGGCAGTGAAGAGTATTAAGATGTGACCAGCATGTTCACTCAAGTAGGCAAAGATGGGGAAGCCAGGTCAACTGGGCATCAAACAGCAGTCCCAAAAAGCGATAAGCCTCCACCACATTGAGCAGCTGCTCATCAAGATAGAGGTTTTTTGTGGATGGACAGTACGATGGTGACAGAAGTGTATGATGCATGTCTTGGTGGCTGAAAACCAGAAGCCATGGGTATGAGCCCAGGACTGCACCTTCTGTGTAGCACCCTGCAGTCAGTGTTCAGCAACACCTTAGTTGAGGAGCAATAATAAATGCAAAACTCATCAGTATACATGGACAGTGACACTGTAGTCCCCCCAGCTGCAATTAGACCTTCGATAGCCAATAGAAAAAGAGGCATACTCAATACAGAGCCCTGTGGAAACTATTCTCTTGTGTATTGGGGTGAGTGGGGGGGGGGGGGGGGGGCGGGTACTGTGGGAAGCATTGACTTGAACCTGGAAAGTACAGTGTGACAAGATGTTCTGGACAAAAATTGGGAGTGGGCTGTGGAGACAGCACTCATGCAGGGTAACGAGGCTGTTGTGATGCCATGTGGTGGCATAATAAGACACTTGCAAGTCAAAGAAAAAATTATAAGATGTACATGTTGGGCAAAAGTTGACCAGATAGTAGACTCCTGGCAGATCAAACTGTCAGCTGTAGAATGGTTTAGGCAAAAATCTCCTTGGGACTGAATCAAAAGACACTGAGACTCAAGGTACCAACACAGGTGCTGGCTCACCATTCATTTGAGTAACATGTAGAGAACACTAGTCAGACTAATTGGGTGATAGCTGTTCACACCAATGGGGTGTTTACCTGGTTTCAGTACTGAGACAATCACACTTTCTCACCACTGAGATGGGAACTCAACCATCCACGCTACAGATATAGTTGAAACTGGCAAGAATGTGACATTGCAATCCACCTATTAGCATTTGACCATTTGGCGGAGAGTGTGTTCTGGCCCTTGAGCTATGTTAGGGCAAAGGGAATTCCCACTCACTGAATGGAGGATTATATGGCTCCAGGTGACATAGTGAAAGGTAAGTGACTTTGTGCTACCCACTGTTTGAGTACAAGAAATGCAAGCTGATAACCCTCAGACGCAGAACCTCAAGCACAATGGAAAGTGAAGTGTTTGGCGACAGTCTGGCTCACTATAGATAACACCATTCAGAGAGATACCAAGTTCACCTGTGGAGGACTGGTGTCCACAGAGGTGTCAAATCTTTGCCCAAACCTGGGAAGGAGGAGTACGCAGTCCAATGTTAGCAACATACCGTTCTCAGTATTCTTGTTTCTGGCATTTTACCATGTAGTGGACCTGGGCACATAGCCATTTAAAGGTAGTGGGGTGCATCATCAACAGTTACCATGGAGAGCTCATTTACAATCTCTAATGGTCACGGCAATTTTGAGGGTCCACCAAGTTACTTTCTTCCGAGAAGGAAGAATAGGGTATCAATAAGTCAGATACATATAATATGGCTCCAGTTGGGCTCTGGGCAGCCACATTGATATCTCCACAGGGTAGAGTGCTGAGACTGACAGCAGAGGAGGGGGCATCCCAACCAGTTTTGTCGAGACCCCCATCTGCGTGGACACCCAGGTGAACAGTAAATTATCACTGTCACACAGGTTATCACAAAGGTTCCAATGGCTAGAGATGAGAAGGTCTGAGCTGCAAATGGGAAGATCAATGGGGGAATAATATTCACATGTCACAATGAAGTGCGTGGGAACACCGGTATTCAAAAACGCAAAGATCAAGCTCTGTGAGCAAGCTTTCAACATCTTTCCTGTTGCCAGTGGTCATTGTTCCATCCCACAAAGGGTTGTGGGCATTGAAGTCAAGCAGTACTAGGGAATGTGAGGGGGGAGGAGGGAGGGGGAGAGAGGGGAGCTAGGAGAACAGTGCAGACCAAGATTCCATGACACTTCATTGTCAGGAGGTAGATATGTATTATGGACAGTAAAATCCAGAAACATGCTTGCATTAACAGCCACAGCCTCCAAAGTTGTATCAAGTGGCATGTGTTTGCTTGTAGATAGAGCCCAGAATGTGTTTGCAAACACAGCCCGATGCTCTTCCATAGTCAGAACAGCCCCGACAACCACAGAGGGTATGGGTCTGCGTTGCTGAAAACCAAGCTTCTTGGGGGGAGGGGGGGGGGGGTAATGTAAAAATCAGTGGAAACATATGAGAGGTGTCGTAGCTCAACCAAGTGGCCAAAAAAACAGCTACAGTTCCATTGAAGGATCGCATCATCAATGAAGGGCAAAAGGAGGCAGGTCATGCCTCAGGAGTGCCTGCTGCCACTAGGTGTGAGGATATGGCATCAATACAAAACAGTTCAGAATCAGGATGTGGGGTGGAGGGGGGTCTAGAGCCACGGGGGCATCAGGAATGCCACCTCAGTGACCAGTGGCATGATGACCACTGGAATCTCCTTCTTCTCAGAGTGCTTCTTCTAGTTTTTTTTTTGTTTTGTTTTTTTTGTCTTTAGATGGTTATGATGTCCATGAGGGATTGTCTACCCTAGGTTCTGGGACAGAGGAGGAATACAAAGTCCTATGACCCACAACCTGTGGCTCCCTCAAGCCACTGGCTGGCATCTGGTTGCAGATCAGCAGATTCCTGGCAAATGAGCACCCCAAGGGACCCATTCCTGGTAAGAGATGCTGGAAGAGGGCATTGCTTCTCTGGCTGGGGTTGAAGACTGATGTCCCCAGTGGATGGGGAGTTCATTACTCCCAAAGGGGGTATGTGGTAACCAGTAGGAGGTGGCCCCTGCAACCACCAGGGGAGTGGATGTAATAGAGCAGCTGTAAGGGCCTGAAGTAGGAAACATGGAGGACAATGGTACAGTGCTAGAGAGGATGACATTGCCGTAGCTGTAGCATACATCATCATCATCATCCATGTAGGATGCAGATGGTCATACTTCTTCTTGGCATCTTGATACCCGATTTGGTCAAGAGTCTTGCATTCTTGGATTTTCTTCTCTCTTTGGAAGACCGTGCCATCCAATGAGCAGGGTGGAATGGTGGTCCCCACTGTTGACACAGATGGGAGTAGAGGTGCAAGGAATGTTCAGGTGCAACTGACATCCACAATTCCTACAGATGATGCATGTATTACAATGTGAAGACATGTGTCTGAATCTCATGGTTTTGTAACAACACATGGGAGGGGGGACACACAGTTTCACATCACATCAATACCCCATCACCTTGAGCATTTCAGGAAATGAGTCACCTTCAAAGGCCAAGATGAAGCTCCCAGTATCAACCCTATCATCATCTGGGCCCTGCTGGACATAACAGAGAAAATGCACACCTCATCACTCCAAATTATCACATAACTTACCATCAGTCTGTAAAAGGAGATCACAGTAGAAGATGATTTCCTGTACCATACTGGGACAAAGGAAGTGTTAAAGTTACTGGAATGTCACCCAGCTTGTCATAGGGGAGAATCATCTGCGTCTGAGCAGAGGATGCTATCTTTAATCAGAACGGGGAACCACTTTTCATTTCTGAAATCACTGCTACTTCCCCAAACCAGTCCTGAAGGTGATCAACAAAGAATAATGGCTTTGTAGTACAAAATAAATCCCCATCAGTCCTAGAACATACTACGCATCTGGGGGAGTATTTCTCCCTTTTTCCCTAGCCCTACGATACTCCCACAGTGTAGCCAGGGAAGGAAACATTTTGGCACCGTAGTTCTCTGCGCTATAATATGTCTTTCATTCAGAAGACACTGCTGGGGCCATACAGCCACCAGCAGAAGAAAGTTTAATTCACTTCATGTGTGAGTCATCCACCATCGAACCACTCACTCAAAATGGGGGCTCTTCTCATGGATGCCACCCAGTCATAGCAATTGCTACCTGGCCAGTAAATGATTGCTTGGAGTCCCTGTGCCCCAGACATGACAGACACATGCTCCTTAGCATGCACTGGGAGCTTCCAGCTCAGGCACCAATAATTTATTCCCTGTGTGTTCAGGGGGCTACCACCCTGCAGGTACTTGGTGACCTACATCCCCCCCCCCCCCCAAATGGAATGACTAATGCACTGGGTGCTAGGTTTTTGGGTGTATTACCTTTGCCAGAAAGGAAGGGTGCAAAGATAGAAAGGCTCAAAAGGTGGAATATACATTGCAGTGAGCAACCTTTCCCACACAATCCGCACTTCTGTAAAATTTGGAAGAGGAATAGCTGGTCAAACCCATCAATGGGGACCATGTGGTTAAGAATAAAAATTTGTAGAATACCGGGAGGGAAGAAATCAAGTGTCCAGTATTGTAAACCACATCGATGCATGGTCGGCCCCATCCAGTGCAAAGGCAGAGGGGAAAGAATAATAGAAGGGTGGACTTGCAGCACAGAAAGGAAAGGAGCACTGCAAGGACTAGGGCTTTGTGTTGGCCAGGCACATATTCACAAAAGAGTTGTGAGCCCTCTAGGGGGTGTTAAAAGAGAAATTAATTGTCAGGGTTACAGGACAGCAGTTGTGGCATTCTTCTGGGAAAGCCCACTTCCTCATCATGAACACTGCTTGATCTGCAGTTAACTTACAGACTACTCCAATAACACAAAAAAACAATAAAAAGACTCCAAAGGTTTAATGTTAACACAGAAAAGAATCACATATATGGGTGCACATGTATTCAGCAACGTGCCAAGGCATGTCTTGTGGGTAACACAGTGAATTAAAGATCTGTTGGAAAACTCCTACTCCAGTGAACTGTATCTTCATAGAAATTCTTAAAATTAATGTATTATGCTGTAATATAATCAATATCAGCATTGTAATACAATAATATTTTGTAAAGTTAAGCCATTTTATTGCATTGCACTAAAAATGTATGAGGGTGTGCTGAAGAGTAATGCCTCAGAATTTTTTATGTGAAAACTCTTAAAGTTTTCTAAATAGCACAATAATAATTAATATTCTGCATTATCTACACCTTTATTTCTCAACATAGTCACTCTGTCAAAGAACACATTTCTCCCAACGAGAGACCAGTTTGTTGGTACTGTCACTGTAAAATGTTTGACTTTGTTGACTGAAGTCCTCAAAGGTGTTCTTGTTGAGTTGTTTTGCTAACAGACGGAAACTGGATGGGGCCAAGTAGAGAGCCTACAGTCAGTGACAGTGAACCCAAGGCGTCAGGTTGCTGCAAATGTCACAGTGCTTGTGTGCAGCCTGAAACTGTTATGCTGAAGGAGAGGGTGTGCACGAACTCTTCAAATTCATTCTTTCAGTTTTCTGAGGGTATTGCAGTACCTTGCAGGGTTTGTGGTAGTGACCTTAGACATGAATTTCAAATTCATCACACTCTGAACATTACACAACGCTGTGCATGGCTTTGCCTGCCGATGGCATGGTCTTTAATTTTTTGGGCATTGGTGGTCCTCTGTGATGGAACTCCACTGATGCTTTCTTATTTTCGGGGTCAAAATGACGAACCCAGCTTTTATCACCTGTCACAATGCTGTTAAGAAAACCATCACCCTCACTCTCAAAATGCCAAAGAAATTGTTGACTGATCTCCCAATTCCCATGCTTCACGTCAGAAATGAGCATTTGAGGCACCATACACACAGTTTTCTGTACCGCAGTTCTGCAATGATGGCCTGTACACACACTCGTAACATGGCACATTTACCTGAGAGCTGCATGTATTATCGAATGATTTTCTCTGATGAGTTCTTCAATCCAATTCCAACGAGTCTCACTGGTTGCCGTATACGATCAACCCACTTCGAGCTCTGCCACAAACATTAGGTTAGCACCACATTTCCCTTCATTACGAGCACAAACAACCCAACTTCGCACATTACTGGTGTAGATACAATCATAACCGTAGACGTCTTTCATTTCTCTATGAATTGCAATTGGGAGCACATTTCCTGCGGTTAGAAATTCGATTACAACACACTGTTTCTCATGTGCCCACATAGTTACGTTACACGCCACCAAGTTACATGCCACACGTTGGATCCCTCTAGCAGCAGACGATTTATCAGCGAAGCGGGAAAGTCGCCCGAGTAATAGGCATTACATGTAATATCTCAACCAATATTGAGAACAGAATAAAAAATTTACAGGTATTACTTTTCAGCGCGCCCTTGTACATCCCAGAGATATTTCTACAGCCTGGAAACTTATCTTCACAAAATCCATGGAATATGATTCATGTAAAGCAACAAAATAATAATGAAAGGAAAATGCTGATTCATTCGTAAGCATAACTAAACAGATCAGTGTTTATGAACATACAATTATACAATCAACTTACAAAATGTGATGATACCTTCATTCGGTCAAGTTAGCATTCAAGGAAAATTAAGAATGGAATGTACTGCTGGAGAATGTGAAATTATATTGTAGAACATCATTCAATACAGTAGTTATAATGGAAATATTTTCATGCTTCGTGATTTCATTTCCTTTCATTTCATTTGATTTTCAACTGTCAAAAATTTAATCCATGACCTCACTCAAGAGCAAGAAAAATAAATACAGGAATTATGATACAGTGTACAGTCAAATCATGATGATGAGTTTTCATCAGTTTCGTAGTTTCAACATTAACAGACTGTGAGCAACATGTAATGTGAAATAAAGAAGGAATTCCCTTAATACAAATAATCTACCACTTCTATATCTGTTATACTGTATTTTGCAAGTTCAAAATGGTTCAAATGGCTCTGAGCACTATGGGACTTAACGTCTGTGGTCATCAGTCCCCTAGAACTTAGAACTACTTAAACCTAACTAACCTAAGGACATCACACACATCCATGGCCGAGGCAGGATTCGAACCTGCGACCGTAGCAGTCGCGCGGTTCTGGACTGAGCGCCTTAACCGCGAGACCACCGCGGCCGGCTATTTTGCAAGTGGTAACGCAAATAGCCTCTCACACACACACACACACACACACACACACACACACACACAAGAAAATGATCTTGACGATCTTGTAGGAAACAGTACATACCGTTCTAGCTGTGGTTCGCTGAAGCTGGTTTGGGGTCACAGTTGTGATAGTTGTACAACGTCCACTCTTATAGGAAATCCAGTACAGTGGGTCTTTGGCAGCATCCTGGCAATCACTGCGGAGGCTACATCTAGCAAAATATTTCAGTAATTTAGTTCCAGTTCTGATAGTGTTAAGCCGTAAATGAACAGGTCTGAATAATTAGAGGTTCTATTGTACAATAAATGACATTCTAATGGGCCAACATCATTGTACTGTATTTAAAGGGTTTAGTAGACAGACTTTTTTTCATCTGTGACCTTAAGATAAACTATATTCGTATTAAAGAGGCAGTTTAACATTCAATAAAAAATTCAGTTCAGTTCAGTTCAGTGTAGTGTTACAATAACTACTAGTGATTCAATTTTCAGGGCTTGGTCTAGTTAAAATTAAGACAAGAATACTGTATTTGCTTGAAGCAAACTAGATTTTAAGAGAAATAATGCACTGCAACCTAGATAATGATAAATTCAATTCCAAGTATGACAAAAAGTCTCACAGGACTTTGCACATTACTTACTTATTTTCAAGAGAGCACCAGCCACAGTATGGATCCTTGGCACCTAAACAGTCCCAGCAAGTCTTGTAAACACTGCACGACTGCACTTTCACTTTGGACACCTGTAACAGAAATGATAATGTTGCAGTAAAAACAGGCTGACGAGTAACAGAAGTGTAGTTTCTCTAGTCCCTGCAGGGGAAGTCAACGTGCCTCCTGTCAAAATTTTGTTTCTAAATTGTCATTTTCTACATTTGTTCAAAATGTGTAATATATATATAAGATATGGGACACTACTCGGTTATGAGGAATATAATGGCACACCAAATGTAGACAGTTGTCCAGGAATTGAAGGAAAGCAGACTTTGATTGATAGGGCATGGTGCTCAAGTGCCGTAAGTCACAGTTCGAAAGTAGTGATGGCGGTAACACCCGGAGAAACATTTCTCCTTGGCCGATTCAGGAAGAGATGGATGGGCGAAACCATTAAGGACCCATAACAGCTGACTACCGAATCTAACTGGATGCAAACAGCTAAAATGCTTAGTTACTAGAGGCAGTTTGCAAGGTTGGTACATGATCTTCGAGGTTGATGAAGTGCTGGCTATGTAAGCAAGTAAGTGCAACAGACAGAAAGCATATACATCGCATTCCACAATGTTTAGACGGCAGATCATGTTCTGTTTAAGGCTCTATCAGTATCAGACGTTTGGTGAAATATCGTTGCAGGCCGAACAAATATTGACGTTCACGGTACGCGGAGTGTGAAACAGTGTGTAGGACGAAGATAAGTAAACTTCACTCGGGTACCATGGCGCTGTTTACCAACACCCTTAAGGGTTATGTTAGTTTGATGTAATGGAGGAGGTTCAAATTTAAAACTAGTGTAAATTACACGGATCTTCTGAGTAACGGCCGGCCGCTGTGACGGTTCTAGGGGCTACAGTCTGGAACCGCGCGACCGCTACGGTCGCAGGTTCGAATCCTGCCTCGGGCATGGATGTCTGTGATGTCCTTAGGTTAGTTGGGTTTAAGTAGTTCTAAGTTCTAGGGGACTGATGACCTCACATGTTAAGTCCCATAGTGTTCAGAGCCATTTGAACCATTTTTCGGAGTAACGTGTGGTAAGGTAGTGTTGAGCAGGAACCCATTTGCGTTGCTGAAGTCACGTTAGAAGGGATGTTAAGTGAGAAAGTGTCTTTTAAATTAACAACTGAGCCCGCGAAAGAAGAACTCTGTAAAAAGAAAAAAAAACTGTAAAGCTGGATGTGTCTATTACATACATCTACCATCCGTTGTCTATTAACTTACACTGACGGGGCAAAAAAAAATATCCCTAAAATCAAAGATGTGATGTAACGCCCAGTATTTAATTTTTAGATAACCAATAGCACTGATAAATTTAGGTGCTTTTCTGTCAAAATGAATTTTCTAATACGTAGCCACGAGAACAAGCCTGCTGTTTCCCGCCGTAATGGTAACATTACAAGCGCTGAAAAGTGTGGAAAATACACTTTTAAAATGCAAGCAAAACCTAATACCCACAACAAAAAGAAGCGGAATGTCATAAAAAAAAGATTCACGATGTAAAAAGTATGTGTGGTAGTTTCAGAACACTAGTAAGCAGTAAATTGAAAACGAGTAATACTATAGATAGCCTCAGGAACGAAGATACTGAAATCTAAGCCATCAGCGGCATCTAAGAATGCAGACATAAGTCTCCTAACAATTTGCTCATGATAGGACTGAGTTTACCAAAGATATGAACGAAAATCTGGTAAAGTTAACACAAGAGACAGATGGAAGTACTAATGGCTAAATAACAGTGACTATTGATTCTGAAGCCATGCAAACAAAAATCTTAATGAAAGGAGGAGAAATACTTTGAAGTTACGAATTCATGTTTTTGACTAACAACAAAATGATGTTCAGACATGAGAAAAATCGAGAATTAATTGTTTAATGCTGTCTGAGACTTCTAAATTGTTGAAATAGAAATAACTCAGGAAGTAGATGAAACAACTCTGGAGAAATGTGGAGCCATCCGCTTTCATCTGCGGTGCACAGTTCCTTGAAAATGTTAAGCGGGTTTCGAACTACATATTAGTGGAATGTGTACCGTATTCTGTATGAAATACACCAGCAACAAAGCAGTTTTGTCCTGAACTTTCGACAATTACTTTAACCCCATTAAAAAAAATTGAGATTTACGAGTTCCCTCGAAAGTGGAAAGTGACGTGTGAGACTAACTTCAGCAACGAGAATGAAGGGCAGAATGCTTCATCTCTCCTATCACTCGTTGGTGCAACGGGGTCTAATGGGATACTCAAGTAGAAAATCTAGTAGCAGCCCCTGGAAGCACAAAGTGCGTTTTCTTGTATTCCAGCTAAAACAGCGTGTCAGTGATCAGATAAGACGTAAAGAAAAACGTACAACACGAACGTAGGGACCATAAAGGAATACAATGTTCCGCGTGGTATTTCAAAGTCTGAATACTTGCTTGTTCCCATTTAGTTTCTCTCCACAACAAAAATTCTGTCTCTCTCTCTCTCTCTCTCTCTCTCTCTCTCTCTCTCTCTCTCTCTCTCTGTGTGTGTGTGTGTGTGTGTGTGTGTGTGTGTGTGTGTGTGTGCGCACGCAGCCATCCCTCAAAGCTTTAAAGATGACTTGGCCCCGTCACTCATTGTCAGTACGCCAGGAGAACTAATGTTACCTTAGAGACAGATATGGCCTTCAGACCACATTACCACAGCGTATTAGTTTGTGTAATATAACGAAAACCACATACACTGATTTAGTGGAAACAAGCATGATTCAAAGGAGATATTTTTAGTCGCTCTTAGAACAGAAGTCGAGCAAGAAACGTCGCGTCTGCAGTATCAGTCGCAGTACATGAATCTGATTATAGGCACTGCACTCTTTCGTCGCATTTTTTGTTGCCTGTTATTTGCAAGTACTATAATCAATAGGTGCAACATAAACTAAGGGCATTTAACAGTTAGTTGATGGTGACTTGGTTATCAACATCACTAAAGTTATCAATGTTTGAAACAAATCATAACAAGAGGAGTGTTAAAAAGAATGAAGGGCCCATACATTTCAGGGATGAAATAAACTAATAATATCATGTTCCCTCAAGAAACTATATAATGCACTGTGACTCATTTATGGATTTATATGCTATCCAATGGAGATAGAACAATCCTTGCATAGAAAATTTAACTCGTTTATTACATAAATGGCTTGCATCGCGGTTTATGTTTAAGAATCACTATTAATCTAGTATAACAGGTCGTTGGGATATTCCACAAATCATAATACAATAAACGAAGACGCAGTTAAATTGTTCAAATGGCTCTGAGCACTATGGGACTTAACTTCTGAGGTCATCAGTCCCCTAGAACTTAGAACTACTTAAACCTAACCAACCTAAGGACATCACACACATCCATGCCCGAGGCAGGATTCGAACCTGCGACCGTAGAGGTCGCGCGGTTCCAGACTGTAGCGCCTGGAACCGCTCGGCCACCCCGGCCGGCGAAGACGCAGTTAAGAGTTTGAAACAAACAGTTCAGTTTTTTGAGCTTGTTTAAGTCTGAAAATACTAACTGCATATTTACAACTCCTGATGATGTCCCCAGCATTATGAGACGGACTGTTAGGCACAGAACCATGTTCTAGACGAGGTTTACACCTCAGCCTAATGCCCGTTATTCAGCATTTTAACAGGTGATATTGGGCGTTCTTTCGCCGGTTCCCACGGGCGAAGTGGCGCAGTGGTTAAGGAATTGGACTCAGATTCTGGAGGAACAGTGTTCAAGGAAGGAAAGCAAGACGAGAAGACGGGAGAGAAGGGAAAAGTAGTAGTAGTAGTAGAAGAAGAAGAAGAAGAAGGATTCAGACGAGGCAAATACGAAGACGAATATGTTGACGACTGTGGCTATTCTCGGTTATAAGAGCGCGTTAGAATATTTATTTATTTATTTTTCGACAAATAAGATTTGAGCAACATAGAATGGCGCCTTCGCAAATTCCTCGTCATCGCGATTTCACTGGAAAGACAATAGGGCGACACAGTATACCGGACGCTAATCGTTGTCAACGAAGGTCCATGGAGATAGAAGAGTGTTTTCTGCTAGGTCAGGTTAAACACGCATGGTTATGCACCGGCGCGGTTGGCAGCCTGAGAACAATTTTTTATTAGGCTAGACAAATCTGTCTTAATTAATGCTGGGCCATTTGCCATTTTACTGCTTCACCTGCCTGGTGCATTAATCCTAGGACGCCCAAGCCTTTTTTTCTAACTTGGATGCCTAAGGGAGGGGGGTTCGGCGAGCCCACAGGTATTAAATAAGTTTATTGACGAAAAATTACAACTTTCAAAATGGTTTATGTATTTTAACTAAGGCATCAGTTTATAAATGTTAATTGTTATAAATATTGGATTGAGTGAATAAAAAATTGACATATTACAATACAAAACACAGACATGTTCATATACAGGGTGATTCAAAAAGAATACCACAACTTTAGGAATTTAAAACTCTGCAACGACAAAAGGCAGAGCTAAGCACTATCTGTCGGCGAATTAAGGGAGCTATAAAGTTTCATTTAGTTGTACATTTGTTCGCTTGAGGCGCTGTTGACTAGGCGTCAGCGTCAGTTGATGCTAAGATGGCGACCGCTCAACAGAAAGCTTTTTGTGTTATTGAGTACGGCAGAAGTGAATCGACGACAGTTGTTCAGCGTGCATTTCGAACGAAGTATGGTGTTAAACCTCCTGATAGGTGGTGTATAACCGTTGGTATAAACAGTTTACAGAGAATGGGTGTTTGTGCAAAGGCCGCCAGGCAGCCCGTGACAGAGCACTTCATCACTGGCCTCCAAGAAGCCCTGATCTTACCCCCTGCGATCTTTTCTTATGGGGGTATGTTAAGGATATGGTGTTTCGGCCACCTCTCCCAGCCACCATTGATGATTTGAAACGAGAAATAACAGCAGCTATCCAAACTGTTGCGCCTGATATGCTACAGAGAGTGTGGAACGAGTTGGAGTATCGGGTTGATATTGCACGAGTGTCTGGAGGGGGCCATATTGAACATCTCTGAACTTGTTTTTGAGTGAAAAAAAAAACCTTTTTAAATACTCTTTGTAATGATGTATAACAGAAGGTTATATTATGTTTCTTTCATTAAATACACATTTTTAAAGTTGTGGTATTCTTTTTGAATCACCCTGTACAATAGACTACTCTGAGTCCTCAACTTCACGGCAAGAGACACACTTCACAATTTTTTCTGAATGTGTGTTACACACATGTTTATGGCACTGTCCACAATACTGTTTTGGTTTACTTAGATTGTTGTACTTCTGCTTCTTTGTTTTAGCTTTTCTTACACAAATATGGCACCGACCTTTCCCTGCACGAGGTTGACGTGCTTCTGTTGTCACTTCTTTGATTTTCTTTTGTAGAATAGTCTCCGTTGATTGAACAATTTGGTTAGATAACCCTGTTGCATTGGCACTTCTTTCTTCTACCTGCAATTTCACTAGTTCCATCCCAGCTTGCAGAAGATAAAGTTTCCGTTTGTTGTGTTTCTTTTCATTCCATCTTGTATGTTGCGGGATGAATATGGTGGCTGCATTGATAGCACAAATGTCGATGAGAGAGTAGAATACAGATAGAGGCCATCTCTTTGTTCCCCTCTTACAGGTGTACATACACGCCATTTGTTCAATGGTATCAATTCCACCTTTAGTGGAATTATAATATGCATTTATCCCGGTTTTATTCTTCTCTCCTCCAACAGTGCCTTTTATCTTGGTGCATTGTTGACAACATCAGTAAGTTTTTACTTGGTTTCGTTTTTGCTGTGTAGGACACCAAAGTTCCTTGAGACCTACGTGTTGGGAACTGCACTAACTCACTGCAAGTTTACAAGATAAATAACAGCTGACTGACATCAACAATCACTTCCTCTGAAAGTAAACCGATTGCTGTGAATATCAAGAATACCAACCAACAAGAAACTAACTTGCATTGTTTTAGAGATGAGAAATACGAAATCCTACTAAGGGAAATTTTCTATAGCATGGAAGCCTAAGGAGGGGGGGGGGGGTTGTTGGACCCATAATAAGTTTACATTGCTGTTCGCTATTCCTTTACACCGCGCCGAATCGCTGCTTATCACTGTCTATGGAATGCGGCCCTTGCTTAAGTGTGGGTGTAGAGCAGTACAGGTACAGTCAACGAGTCTGCACAATCGAGGACGTGTTTATTGTTGTGTGTGGCTGTAAATACTACTGGTATTTCCAGCAACATGATCATTTGCTTACACCCGTATATAAAGCCGTCGATACATCCAGTTACAACCACGCCCATCTCAGCATTCATACCCTTAGCCTCGTCCATACACAGACGTCCGCGTCGGTAGTTACAAACGCAGTTCAGTCCACACGAAGTCAAAAAGGAAGGAAACACGGCTATGGTTCAAAGCCCCTTTGTCGCAAGATCATAACAAACTGAGTAACAACTCAGTTGGACGGTGGTAAGGAAAGAAATGGTTGTAGTTCCAGTGAAGGAATTACCTCAGCTTTCGTGCTATAGAGATGAAGCAAAAATTATGGGAACGTTGAATCGGTACGGCTGGGCGTGGATTTGAAATCTGTTCGCCTCGATTACGTGTCTAGTGTCTTAACCATTATCTTCTCCGTCTAATTACTCAAACACAGGCTTTAAATACAGACCATAAGCTTCAATCATATCTGTCTTTATAACTAAGCCCTACCAACAACCACCAAACATTATTTTGTGTTCACTTATACATACGCGTCTGCACGTACTCCCACACAGGTCAACAATTTTTCTGAATTCAGTTTCCAATTTTGAGAGATTTCACGCACTCGAGTGTCGAATTCAAAAAAAATGGTTCAAATGGCTCTGAGCACTATGGGACTTAACATCTGAGGTCATCAGTCCCCTATAACTTAGAACTACTTAAACCTAACTAAGCTAAGGACATCACACACATCCATGCCCGAGGCAGGATTCGAACCTGCGACCGTAGCATGTCAAATTCACCTCTGCATTCTATTTGATCGATGTGGCGAAATGAGCAATTGTTATCCAATGTTAGCAGATGCTCCATTTGGAAAATGAGGAAGATACCACGTGAAGAGAGCGTATTCTGAAACAATCACATTCTGAAGCTCTGTTTATGAACGAAGAAGGAAAGAAGATTAGGATTTACCGTACCGTCGACGACAAGATCATTAGTGGCAGGTGCGGTAGCGTTCTCGCTTCCCACGCCCGGGTTACCGGGTTCGATTCCCGGCGGGGTCAGAGATTTTCTCTGCCTCGTGATGGCTGGGTGTTGTGTGATGTCCTTAGGTTAGTTAGGTTTAAGCAGTTCTAAGTTCTAGGGGACTGATGACCATAGATGTTAAGTCCCATAGTGCTCAGAGCCATTTGAGCCATTAGTGGCAGAGCACAAGCCCGGATATGAAAGGAAGGGGGATGGAATTGGCTGCACCGTTTACACAAGCACCGTTCCAGCATTAGCCTTAATCGCTATGGGGACACTATGGGAAGAATGAATCTAAAGAGGGTGTTAGCTGTTCCCGTTTGCGAGTACAGTACCTTTACTGCGTCGCCTCTCTCGGTATATAAGTACGGCAACAGACAGCATTCTGCGATACGCTGACACGGTTTCTCGAGGCGACAAGATAGCGTAAATACGACTGGGCCTTCTAGATCGTATGTGATTCATTGTCTATCTTTTCTATGTAACAAGCAATGCGTATATGCGTGATACTTTCTACACATCGCTTCCTCTGAGAAATGTGAGCAAGCAACTCTTCGAAACATTAAGTCCTGTTGATGACTTTGATCAGCTGCCAACCTGAGAATAACTGACTATTTCCGACAACTCCATTGCCTTCCTGCAATACTACTGTAATACAATAATGCTGTATATCTTTCTATGAAATATACAAACTATTACATAAAATTTAACTCCTTTACTGTGCTACTGTCAAAGTAAAAATCTGAGGGATATTCTAATCGTGGATAAGAAGCCTATTTCCTAAACAGACTGAAATGGCATAAGCAGCTCAGCAATCCTAAGACATGCTATCAAGAAAATACCGAACTTCAAAACAAAAATTAGGAAAGTTATGTATAACAATTTAATTTCTCCATTACGGGTCTGGTTGAACATCATGACAGTAGGGACGGCTACAGACTGAAATTTCCCTACATATACAAACGGAACACCAACGACGTGATACAAAGTCCGTGAATTTAGCTAACTCGTAAGCCTAAATTTCAGTCGCTATCTCGTTTTTGATTTCTGATGTAATATAGCGGTTACAGCCAGCATTCAGTTTCTGAGAACATTCAGAGGACAACCTCGGAAAAAATTAATTTCATCCCCCCTCCACAAAAGTGTTTCTTTTTTTTATTCTTTGACGCTTTGGAGAGTATTACCATAATTACAATGAAATGAATACCTCTACCTGCATACAGGCGTTGATATACGTCAACGGGAACAGTTGAAAATGTGTGCCCCGACCGGTACTCGAACTCGGGATCTCCTGCATATATGGCAGATCCGTATGAGCCACTGAGGACACAGAGGATAGTGCGACTGCAGGATCTTCTCTCTGGCATGCCCCCGTGAGACCCACATCCCCAAATTATCGTGCCGCACTATATTCATAGTGCCCCTGCTCACTATACTCATTACTCGCAGGTTTTTGCCGATTCCCGTAAGAGTTCGGGCACTGTTTGTGCATCCACACAGAAGAAGATGGTCAAATGGCCGGTGAGCCTTAACTATATACATATATTACCATAATACCATTTCCCCTCCTGGCAGACGTTGTTGACTGTCGCTTAGTATAGATCTTGTCACTTGTGAAATATTAGAGTTCTTCCCAGGACCACTCACTGTGCATATACACACTATATCATTCTTTGCTCACCGTGGACATGGCGTTTGTTTTTGTCGCTATGTCTTTCCTGACGTCACGTCACGTTAATAAGGCAGGCCTTGCCAAACATCTAACTATCTGAATTCGTTAAGTCTCTTAATACAAGGGGAGAATCATTTGGTAACATATACTGAAGCGCCAAAGAAACTGGTATATGCATGCGTATTCAAATACAGAGATATGTGACCAGCCAGAATACGGCGCTGCTGTCGGCAACGCCTATAGAAAACAAGAAGTGCCTATCGCAGGTTATAAAGATTTAAGTGAGTTTGAACGTCGTGTTATAGTCGGCGAACGAGCGATGGGATACAGCGTCTCCGAGGTAACGATGAAGTGGGGATTCTCCAGTGTGGCCATTTCACGAGTGTGCCGTGAATATCAGGAATCCGGTAAAACATCAAATCTCCGACATCGCTGCGGCCAAAAAAACATCCTGCAAGAACGGGCCCAACGACGGCTGAAGAGAATCGTTCAATATGACAGAAGTGCAATCCTTCCGCAATTTGCTGCAGATTTCAATGCTGGGCCACCATCAGGTGTCAGCGTGTAAACCATTCAACGAAACATCATCGATATGGGCTTTCGGAGCCGAAGGACCACTTGTGTACCCTTGGTGACTGCACGACACAAAGCTTTACGCCTCGCCAGGACCCGTTAACACCGACACTGGACTATTGATGACTGGAAACATGTTGTCTCGTCGGATGAGTCTCGTTTCAAATTATATCGGGCGGATGAACGTGTACGGGTATGGAGACAACCTCATGAATCCATGGATCCTGCATGCCAGAAGGGGACTGTTCAAGCTGGTGGAGGCTTTGTAATGGTGTGGGGCGTGTGCAGTTGGAGTGATATGGGACATGTGATACGTCTAGATACGACTCTGACAGGTGATACGTACGTAATCATCCTGTCTGATCACCTGCATCCATGCAGGTCCTTTGTGCATCTGACGGACTTGGGCAATTCCAGCAGGACAATGCGACACTGCACACGTCCAGAATTGCTACAGTGTGGCTCGAGTGCACTTCTGAGTTTAAACACTTCCGATGGCCACCAAACTCCTCAAGACAAGAAAATTATTGACCATATCTGGGATGTCTTGCAACGTACTGTTCAGAAAAGATCCCCAGCCCACGTGCTCTTACGGATTTCTGGACAGCCGTGCAGGATTCATGGTGTCACTTCCCTCCTGCACTACTTCAGACATTAGTCGAGTCCATGCCATGTCGTGTTACGGCGTTTCTGCGTGCCCGCGGGGACCCTACACGATATTAGGCAGATGTACCAGTTTCTTTGGCTCTTTAGTGTATATGGCGAACAAGATTGATGCTATCAAACAAAAATCAATCCTACGGAAAAATCAGCTTTAAATTCATGACATCAACTTTAGCAGATAGATGTACAGTGTAGCATCCGGCTGAACGACCTGCTGAATCCAAGAATTTACAGTACTTCTACAAAATCTTATTCCACAAACAATATCCTCGGGTACAGAGACAAGCCGCCGAAGTTATTTCAATGTTTGATTCAACATATGTGGGTGAAATTATTTCTGTTTTGCAGTTGACAAAGTTCCACCAACGAAAGGGTGCAACATATGTTAATCTGCTTAAATCCATGTGTTTGACTTAGTCACGAGCCATAGTTCCAAATATATTACATATTCTAAATCGAAATATGTATAAATTTATAAATTTCACAGTTGCATGTTAAATGCCTGTATGTAACTTTTTTTTGTAGCTCTGTTCATTGTATTAGCACAATGTAATGTACTTACTTAATCAAATAACAGAATTATTGTTTTGCCAGAATATGAGATTTGAAAATAAACACTAATGATAAAATCCTGCTTAAGGGTATGGTTCAATATTCGCCACGTGGAAGTAGTCGCACTATGTTGAAAACACGTGTTCCCAAGTTTCCCGCGTGTGTAGCCTCCGCCATATAGCCGTCTCACTCACACCTCGGAACACCGCAGTGGTGGTGGAAGCAGGAGCACTAAGTGGACACGATTGCGCTAGAGCAGCGCGAGCGCGCCCCGGGAACGTATATCTCGGCCAGGCCTGATGTAAGTGCAGAAATGTCGTGTACACCACTAGTCTGCCAAAAATGCAAACTATGTTCTGCGTATTTTCACGTTTGAAGCGAATTTGTATGTTGACCCATCCGGATAGACACACGCGTTAGCAAGCCGCTTCCGGGATTGGGGGAGACGCGCCGTCCTAGGATCGAATCCGCAGGTGGAGTAACGACGAGGGCCGGTGTATCGGGCAACCTGGATGTGATTTCTAGGCGATTGCCCACCACCGATTAGGTGAATATCCAGCTAGCACCCACGCCCCCGCTTCAGTTACACGATTTGCAAACATTTCGAAAACGTTCTCATACTTTCATGTGTGATAACACTAAACGCACTGGCGACCGGACGGGCATCTGGCCACCCTCTACCTCCTTTAACATTGTCAGCTTCAGATTAAATAGGACTAGGAAAGATAAAATGAGAGACGAACCGACTTTGTGCCTTGTTTCAGATGGGGAACCAACCAGGCATTCGTCTAAATGCGTGTAGAGACCGGCCAAGAACAATGCGCGTGCTGACCATTGTTGATTTGGTTCATCTTCCTGTCTAAATAAGTACAGTTACAGAGGTTACGCTCGAAGTGCAGGAGCTTTCACGGTTTGCAAAACGTCATGCAGTGGGTACATAAAAATATTCAGTATTTCACTCCTCATTTCTTACCTTGTCGTTTGTAAGACAATCACGAGTAGATTTTTACAGGCATTCGTGATCACAAGTTCTCTACTCGTCGTCGCCGTCGTCGTCGTCATAGAAGTAGCAATAGTAGTAGTAGTAGTAGTAGAAGTGGCAGAAGTAGTAGCGGTAATGGCAGTAGCGTCTTCACTCCGGAGATCGGTTTCATGCAAATCTCCACGCCATACCTACTGCGACCTAGCGTCGTTCTTTTGTACCTGTTTGCTGCATTCAAGCATTGGTCCCCCTCTACCATCTTTACACCGCCCCCTCCCTCCGTCACACACACACACACACACACACACACACACACACACACACACACATTTTCCTCCATTACTACAGTGACGATTCCTTGATGCCTCAGAATGTGTCCTACCAACCGATCCCTTCTTTGCCTCAACCTGTGCCACGTATTTTTTGTCCAAAGTCCATTCAGTACTAGTTCATTACATATTCGCACTACCCATATAATCTTCAGGATTCTTCTGTAGCTCCTACTCTCTTCTTGTCTCTACTGTTATAGCATACACGATTCACATCTGCAAAAGGTTACACTCCAGACAAATAGCAGTAAAAAACACACTTCTTAAAACATACATTTACATTTGATGTTAAATATATTTCTCTTCTTCAGAAAATCTTTTCTTGCTGTCGCTAGCTGCATTTTATATCCCGTCTACAACGACAATTGTATTTATTTTGCCGCCCCAACAGAAAAACTGAGAAAAGAGACACTTTTGGTCTCTCACTACCTAATCTAACTCCCTCATTATGATCTGATTTAATCGTCTACATTCCATTATCCTTGTTTTACTGTTCTTGACAATCATCTTATAATATCTTTTCGAGACACTACTCATTCCATTCAGCTCCTCTTCGAAGTCCTTTGCTCTCTATAACACAATTACTGTGTCATCGGCAAACACAGAAGTTTTAATTTCTTCTCCTTGCGGTCTGTCGATGTACAGACTGAATAACAGCGGGGATAGGTTGCAACATTCTCTCACTCCCTTTCCAACCAGTGCTTCCCTTTCATGCCGCTCGACTCCTGCAAATACCGTCTGGTTTCAGTATAACTTGTGCATAATCTATCGCTCCCCTTATTTTATCCCTGCTTCCTCCAGAATTTCAAAGAGCGTATTCCAGTCAACATTGTCGAACGTTTTCTATAAATATATAAATGTTATAAACGTAAAAGAAGGAAGGAAAATTAGAGTTTAACGTCCCATCGATAGCACGATCGTTAAAGACGGATCACAAGCTCCGATTGCGGAAAATGAGGAAGGAAATTGGCCATACTCTTGTCAGAGGAAATACCCCAGCATTGCATGAGGCGATTTATAGGAGTCACGGAAAACCTAAATCTTGGTGGCCGGACGGGGATTTGAATGATTCCAGTGTGCTAACCACTGCGCCACCTCGCTCGGTACAATAAACGTAGGTTTGCCTTTTTCCAACCAATCATGTGAGATCCATTGCGGTTACAAAGGTCATAAGATACCTTCTAACATCGTGCTGGACCCCAGCAACTCTACGTGGCATGGACTTAACATGTCGTTGCAACTCCCCCGCAGAAATAGAGCCACATCGTTTCTATATAGACGTCCATAACTGCGAAAGTGTTGCCGGTGCAGGATTTCGTGCACGTATTGATATCTCGGTTATGTCCTATAAATGTTCGATACGATTCGTGTCGGGTGATCTGGGTGGCCAAACTATTCGCTCTAACCGCCCAGAATGTTCTTCAAACCAATCGCGAAGAACTGTGGCCCGGTGACACAGCGCATTGTCATCCATAAAATTCCATCGTTGCTCGGGAACAAGACATCCGTTAATGACTGCAAATGGTCTCTGCCGGCCAGAGTGGCCGAGCGGTTCTAGGCGCTACAGTCTGGAACCGCGCGACTGCTACGGTCGCAGATTCGAATCCTGTTTCAGGCATAGATGTGTGTGATGTCCCTAGGCTAGTTAGGTTTAAGTAGTTCTGAGTTCTAGGGGACTGATGACCTCAGATGTTAAGTCCCATAGTGCTCAGAGCCATTTTAACCATTTTGAACCAAATGGTCTCCAAATAGCTGAACATCCAGACTACACAGACCATTCCATGTAAAGACACAGTCCACACCATTGTGGAGCCTCCACCAGCTTGCACAGTGCCTTGTTCATAGCTTGGGTCCATGGATTCGTGGGGTCTATACCATACTCGAACCATAGCTCTTACAAACTGAAACCGGAACTCATCTGACCAGGCCACGGTTTTCCAGTCGTCTACGGTCCAACCGATATAATTACGAGATCAGGAGAGGCGCTGTAGGTGATGTCGTGCTGTCAGAAAGGCACTCGGTCGTCTGCCGGCATGGCCTACTCACGCCATATTTCGCCGAACTGTCCTAACGGATACGTGCGTCGTACGTCTCACATTGATTTCTGCTGTTATTTCACGCTGTGTCGCTTGTCTGCCAGCACTGACAGTTCTACGCAGACGCCGCTGCCGTTGGTCATTAAGTGGAGGCCGTCAGCCACAGAGTTGTGCGTGGTGAGAGGTAATGCTCGAAATTTTTTATTCTCGGCACGCTCTTGACACTGTGTATCGCGAAATATTGAATTCCCTAATGATTTCCGAAATGAAGTGTCCCACGCGTCTAGCTCCAACTACCGTCCCGCATTCAAAGATTTAATTCCCTCCGTGCGGTCATGATCACGTCGCAAACAATTTCACATAATCACCTGAAGACAAATGACAGCTTCGCCAATGCATTGCCCTTTTATGTACGCGATACTACCGCCATTTGTGTATGTACACATAGCTATTCCATGACTTTTGTCACCTCAGTGTATCTCAGTAATGCCTCGCGTATTTCTACATTTCTCCGGAATCCAAAATGATCACCCCCGAGGTCGGTGTCTACTATTCTTTTTCATTTTTTTCCAAATAATGTGTGTTAGCGTTATTCAAGAATGACTTATTAATCTAATAGTTTAGCAATAAATCTGTCAGCAAATTCTTTATTTCTAATTTTAATTATTATATTCCTCGTACAGACTGAGGGTATTTTGCCTGTATAATATCCATATAACAGGTTGTAAGACGTGTATATTTCTATTGCCTATTGTCAAACCACAATTTATGTAAGATTTTTATTTTTTATTAATAGGATTAAGTAGTAATAATTAATATTTGTCATTTTGGAAATAATTGTGGTAGCAGGGAATGTCTGCACCAAAGTATTGTTGGCGGGAGAGACTGCACATTGACATAATTTTAAAAACGGCGGAAGAGACCGCGTATGGATACATTTTAAGAAAAGAGCGGGAAAGACCGCGCATTGATACATTTTGTAATGGTAGCAGGTATTGTCTGCACAAAAAGCATTGTTGGCGGGAGAGACCGCACTTCAGCATTCGTAGGAAGTCAGTAGTACGCGAGATGTGAAGCGAGTCGGTAGCAGGTCTGAAGCGAGAGGTTGAGAGGAGCGGTGTGCCTGCCAACCACCAGCTATGATTTACAAGAGATCATAAGAGGAACTAATATTATTGAATTTCTTTTAAGGAACTCAAGACTACTAAAGGTATGTTTGCGCAATGCTAGTTGTAAGATTATTGTAAAAAGTAGGTCTGATATGAAAGTTTGTAAAATCATTTCATTACCGGCAGTAAATAGGTGAAGAAGCGTTTTCAGAATATAATTAATTTTTGCCAGCAGTGTTGCATTACTGATTATAATCCATCCCAAAAACCATCAACGAAAAACTTTGCAAAATTTTATTGTTGTCAAGAAAAATTTTAACTATGAATTACGTAACTTCAGTCAAATTAATTGAAGAATAACGTCAGCTTTGCTATTAAAGAATAACGCCAGCTTTGGTAATAAATACAGCCACTTATTATGACAGCCCACCAGCAGCTAATAGAGTATAGTAAAACAGAATAAGTATATTCATGTCGCAGTTCGATATAGCAGTCAGATGGCGATCCAGTAACAGTAAAAAATGTAAGGAACAGTTTTGGGTTATTGCAGGTAACGACTGAGGGCCACGACGACGACACATTCTATGTTTCTTTGAAATAATCAGCAAATCACGTTTAATAAGCAGCATTTAAATTTGTATGCGAAGATTGCTAATAAAGAGAATTAATTCCAAAGGGAAGATATCATTTGTTATTATTAAGCAAGAGATAGAAATCCAAAGGGAAGGTGTCATAGGTTATTGTAGAAGGGAAGGCTGCGTAACAAAAGATATATACAGGGTGTTACAAAAAGGTACGGCCAAACTTTCAGGAAACATTCCTCACACACAAATAAAGGAAAGTCGTTATGTGGACATGTGTCCGGAAACGCTTAATTTCCATGTTAGAGCTCATTTTAGTTTCGTCAGTATGTACTGTACTTCCTCGATTCACCGCCAGTTGGCCTAATTGAAGGAAGGTAATGTTGACTTCGGTACTTGTGTTGACATGCGACTCATTGCCATACAGTACTAGCATCAAGCACATCAGTACGTAGCATCAACAGGTTAGTGTTCATCACGAACGCGGCTTTGCAGTCAGTGCAATGTTTACAAATGCGGAGTTGGCAGATGCCCATTTGATGTATGGATTAGCACGGGGCAATAGCCGTGGCGCGGTACGTTTGTATCACGTCATCAACACAGACTTTCTGTGAACGTTTGGGCGGGCATTGTCGGTGATGTCTTGATTAGGCCCCATGTTCTTCCACCTACGCTCAATGGAGCACGTTATCATGATTTCATACGGGATACTCTACCCGTGCTGCTAGAACATGTGCCTTTACAAGTACGACACAATATGTGGTTCATGCACGATGGAGCTCCTGCACGTTTCAGTCGAAGTGTTCGTACGCTTCTCAACAACAGATTCGGTGACCGATGGATTGGTAGAAGCGGACCAATTCCATGGCCTCCACGCTCTCCTGACCTCAACCCTCTTGACTTTCATTTATGGGGGCATTTGAAAGCTCTTGTCTACGCAACCCCGGTACCAAATGTAGAGACTCTTCGTGCTCATATTGTGGACGGCTGTGATACAATACGCCATTCTCCAGGGCTGCATCAGCGCATCAGGGATTCCATGCGACGGAGGGTGGATGCATGTATCCTTGCTAACGGAGGACATTTTGAATATTTCCTGTAACAAAGTGTTTGAAGTCACGCTGGTGCGTTCTGTTGCTGTGTGTTTCCATTCCATGATTAATGTGATTTGAAGAGAAGTAATAAAATGAATTCTAACATGGAAAGTAAGCGTTTCGGGACACATGTCCACATAACATATTTTCTTTCTTTGTGTGTGAGGAATGTTTCCTGAAAGTTTGGCCGTACCTTTTTAACACCCTGTAGAGGAGACGGGAAGGTTTCAAGGTGGAATAATTTTGTCGCACATGTTCTCCAAAGGATCTCAAAACAAAAATTTTTGACTCGCCACTACTGTAATTTTCAGACAATTGACCTGAAATTCCAAACACAAATGTGCAAACTAGCGTATACGGCATAGCGTAGTTTCACGAAATGTCAGAGACGTACACTGCTTCGATCCGAAGAGACAGACAGTTGACGCACAGGAAAAAATTTGGACAGAAACTGTCGTTCTGGTGTACGCAGCTTTTGTGACGCGCCGCGCAAACTCATATCCGCGCGACAGGCCCCGCCTGATAAAATACGACCCGCTGTGTGAGGTGCGTGTCCGCACACGTCAAAGTCAGTCGGTTCGAAACACTGCAGCCATTCATCGGGCGGGCGCGACCGCCACCGTCACCGCGGCCCCTGCAGCCAGTGGCGCGCTTGCCCGGCTTCCAGTGTAATCGAAACTGTCTCTGGCACCGGCTTCCCGCCGAGGACAAGCTGTCCGCCATGGAAATTACTTTGCCGAGCACACCTGAAAGAATACGCCTGCCTCCCGCTCTCCGGGTAAGCCACAGCTCCGGTACGCGTTTTGTGCTCGCAGAAACTTTGCAGTCGTTCACCTACGCACCCTTTCGGGTTGCCCTTTTCCCCGACGCCTACAGCCGCAGCCTCTCTTCTGGGACCGCACCAGCCAGCAGTAACTTTCCTCGTATTGACCTTGACTGAAAAAAAAATGAAAAACGAAAACTACTCTACTTTTGGACATCCAGCATGCAGCACTCTCTTCTCTCACAAGCGATTTTTCACAAAACTTGCAGACGCAGATGAAAATGTGGATCCAATACCTTGTCTTCCGAAAAGATTTTAATACCAAACCCCACTGGAATACTACCACATGATATATTAAGTCATTTTTTTGTGTCTTTGAACCTGGATCCACAGTTGCTAAGAACTTCAAGAGGAATACCAACAACATGTTGGTAAAAGGATCCGAAACTGTATTCAGTCTTATTCTTTCTTTATTTTTCTGTCTTTACCGCGGCGACAATCTGGGTTAGTAGTTCCTACTTTCTATCGTGTCCCTTCTAACCATTATCTTGTGGTATAACGCTGACATACGTCAAGATAATAGTTCAACAGTGAACGGACACGTTCGAAACTAGTCACCGTTAACCAAAATTGTCGGTGCAACTGGGGCAGGAAAATAAAGAAACAATAAAAATATTAAGATCGTCCCATACTACCTACAAGTGTTAACAAATGAAAAGCACCAGTTTGCTTTTGTTCTACAATATTACTTTTATTGTTAACCGGTTTTCGGCTTACAGGGCCATCTTCAGACATTTACTGAGTATTATCACCAAAGAAGTTAAATGTTACCAGACAACATTGGAAGAGAAGTAACACACCTAGACTGAAGTAGAAACATACAGTAAGTAACATCTTTGCAATGAAAAAGTAAAAACTGAACAGTACATAAATAACAAATGAGTAGACAGGAAAACCTTTAGCACAAAATAGGAGTAGCATGCCTACATAACAGTTTCTATTAATAAACAAAACTAATAAAATAAAATAAAATTAGTACTAGACAAGGCTGCATCAGGAGGTATGAAACATGGAGAGTGATACACAACCAGTTAAAAGAAGAGACAGTTGCCAATGTAAATACAGAATACATAAGGAACTTAAGCAATATCAATAAGATAAACATAAATTAATAAATGCAGGAAAATGGAGGTGTTTGAGGGAACCTACAGTTTGAGAGTGTGGTGGTACTGCGTTTTAACATTAACATTATAATCAAAGCAGTGGCTGTGTACCAGTTTTCATTAAATAAATGAGCAAAGTAAAATATGAACAGAATTGGTGCGACAACTACAAGGGGTGTTAAACATGGACAGTAATACAAGTACCAGTTAAAAGAAAGGCTCCCCCCCCCCCCTCGCTTCTGCTTCGCCGCCGCGGGCATTCTACCACAAATCCAAGCCACCCGCTAAAAAGAAAAACCAACCTTACACTATCGTATTAAAGACGCTAGGAAAAATTTCAACGTCGATTTTCTCAAGAAGTTTTTACAGTTGCATCGACATGCATAAGGGGAGTGATATACGAGTTCTTAACGTCATGTACCATAAATACAAAAAAAATTACAACAATCTAATTGCCGTGTGGTCTTGTGAAATGCATCGGGAGTTAGTTATATCAATGACGTGGTTACGGAGAGACTTAAGAAGGTTATCGTGGTATGTTGGTAACATTCACGTGTTCGTTAAACTAGCTGTAGATGTAGCGAAACTTACCATTATTGCTCCAATCTACTCCTCCAGTATTGAAATGCACCCTACAAAAGGTGGCACTAGAGCACTTTGATTACAGAATTCCCTCGGCAAAAGAAAATCCTCTCGCAAATTACGAGCTTGCAGTTGTGATTCTTCTTTGGCTACTCTGAGAACATGTTGCTCATTTTGTTTGTTGTACTGATCATGCTTCCTACTCCTGAAAACTGCGGATTTTTACGCTAAGCAAACGAGGAAGTCACTTCGATAACTAAAAGTTTTCTGAATGCTCAGAACCACACGTGTCCCATTATCAGGAGACTGAAGTTACACTGCTGGCTACTTATCTCCAGCGCCATGGAGGCCGCATGTGACAAACGACAAACTGACATTAAGTGTACTACATGCCTGGATTTGCAAATGATTAGCATTTCGGTGCAACCGCCGAAAGTAAGTAGGGGGTGTCCGCCATCTACGTTCCGTATAGGCTTTTAAGGACAGGATTACTCAGCAGGTTTCTCATTCAGAAAATTCATTTGAATATAGGTTGTTTGTGACAAGATCGTGTTATGCTTCACGTAAAAGGAGAAACGTCTACTAGTACGTGTTGGAATTTGAATATGGAATCGATGGGTTGAGGACGCCACACTGTCATTTAGAATCTCAACGGTCTCACACGACTAGCGGCTGAAAGGACTAGCATACAGAGGTATGTAAACAGTGCGAGATATGCGGCTTCAACATAAATGCATTTGCTAATCAAACCTGCATGTTGTGCTCTTGTATTTGACCACGAACGGCACGTGTGCAATGTCCTCAATACGTTGCAAGTGTCAGTCGAAGTCAGAACAGTGTTCCGTGTAGCTGTAGGTGCATTACGGCAAGTGAAATGGAATGTGGGGAAACTGTTGGCGTTCGTACAGTGGGTGCTTTCGTAACCAAGGCAACCAAGTGTTCGGTGTTTCCAGAGACACCATATCGAAGATTTATACCTCGTACAAGGAAAGCGGAAAAGCATCATCCGCTAAGTCACAACGTGGACGAAAATGTGTGTTGAGCGATCGTGTCAGACGGCCACTGAAGAAGATTTTGACGAAAAATAACAAGCCGACAGCTGCTAAAGTCACTGCAGAATTGAATGTCGCTGTCGCGATCCCTGTCAGCAACTAAACAACACGAAGAGAGCTCCACAAGCAGGGAATTGCAGCACGAGCTGGAATTCTACCACCACTCATCAGTGATGCAAATGCCCGTAACATGAAAACGTGGTGTCCAAGCCACGAGACCTGGATTACGGGGCAATGGAAGCCGCACGGGATTAGCCGAGCGGTCTGGGACGCTGCAGTCATGGACTGTGCTGCTGGTCCCGGCGGAGGTTCGAGTCCTCCCTCGGGCGTGGGTGTGTGTGTTTGTTCTTAGGGTAATTTAGGTTAAGTAGTGTGTAAGTTTAGGGACTGATGACCTTAGCACTTAAGGCCCATAAGATTTCACACACATTTGGGGCAATGGAAGAAATTCATTTGGTCGCACAAGTCTTGATTCACACTGTTTCCAACTTCTGGCCGAGTTTACGTCCCAAGAGTGCAACATGGTCGGTGTTCAGTGACGATTTTGGTAGCCATATCGTGATATGGGCACCGTGGTTACTCTACAAGGTCGCATCACTGCCAAAGATTATGTGACCGTTGTGGCTGATCAGGTCCATCCCATGGAACAATGTTTGTTCCCCAATGGTGATACTTTACTCCAAGACGATAGGGTCCCTGTTCACACAGCTAGCATCGTCTAGTACTGGTTTTGTGGGCACAAGGATGAATTCTTCCATCTCAATTGGCAACCACTGTCACCAGATCTCAATATTATTGAACCTTTGTGGTCTACTTCGGAACGTGATCGCTATCCACCTCCACCATCGATACCTGAACTCGCCCCTATTTTGCAGGGAGAATGGTATAAAATTCCTTTTGAGACCACACAGGACTTGATTTATCCATTTCCAGACGACTGGAAGCTATTTTGAATGGCAACTGGTTTCCTACACCGTATTAGGCATGGTAAGGTGTTGTGTTTCCATATTTTTGGATACCCTTTTTATTGTTCTCTTAGCCATGTAGAATTGCAGTCACATCACGCACGTTAACACGAAATGGGCTTGTTTGGAAGGAGATGAATATCAACACTGACAGTGCGACGACGTTTGGAGCACCACGACCGTCAATCGGCGACCATTACTGCGGCTTTCCTTAACGCGGCAGCAGATACAAGCACGCAAGAAGTGGTGCTTCGCCTACCAAACCATAGAATTTTCGGGAGAATACTGTTTCTGTGAATTATAGCATCACTACGGGACCAGGACCTGGCGTGATGGTGCCCATCCTGATGTTGCAGTTTTGATAGCAAGAAGTGTATTTCCATCACTTTATGAAACCGTTACTCCCTTCTCTCGTTGATGTGCCCTGGGAAGTACAGCGGTGTGCAAAGCGTGCATGTGATCTGACGCTTCGCCTCCAGAGGTTCTCGGTATCTGGTGTACGTGCCGCTGCCGCCCTCACACGCCACCACGAAACCCGATGCCCTACCGCGGGCCACTCAGCGAATGCCAGTGGTCTGCAACAGCCTCCGTACTTACACTCGCTCTGTAGTTATATCTCACTGAAAATTCATGCCTGCATCGTTGGCCTTTTACAGTGACTGATGTTAAACAAAGATGCATCGTCCGTGGTGCACGAGTTCGGAGCCCGAAACACCGATCATTAGAAAGGTTCAATTCTCTAAAATCCATAGACGAAGAGAATTACGTGTCATTATGTGATTCGTAACTATAGAAAACTTTTTATTTAGCATCGCGTCAATGGCTTTTGAAATAAACACGTCCATGTTGCACACCTAACTGGATTTGTACACTACTGGCCATTAAAATTGCTGCACCACGAAGATGAGGTGCTACAGATGCGAAATTTAACTGACAGGAAGAAGATGCTGTGATATGCAAATGATTAGCTTTTAAGAGCATTCACACAAGGTTGGCGCCGGTGGCGACACCTACAACGTGCTGACGTGAGGAAAGTTTCCAACCGATTTCTCATACACAAACAGCAGTTGACCGGCGTTGCCCGGTGAAACGTTGTTGTGATGCCTCGTGTAAGGAGGAGAAATGCGTACCATTACGTTTCCGACTTTCATAAAAGTCGGATTGTACCATATCGGGATTGCGGTTTATCGTATCGCGACATTGCTGCTCGCGTTGGTCGAGATCCAATGGCTGTTAGCAAAATATGGAATCGGTGGGTTCAGGAGGGTATTACGGAACGCCATGCTGGATCCCAACGGCCTCGTATCACTAGCAGTCGAGATGATAGGCATCTTATCCGCATGGCTGTAACGGATCGTGCACCCACGTCTCGATCCCTGAGTCAACAGATGGGGACGTTCACAAGACGACAACCATCTGCACGAACAGTTCGACGACGTTTGAAGCAGCGGTTACCCTTGACGCTGCATCACAGACAGGAGCGCCAGCGATGGTGTACTCAACGGCAAACCTGGGTGCACGAATGGCAAAACGTCATTTTTTCGGATGAATCCAGGTTCTGTGTACAGCATCATGATGGTCGCATCCGTGGTTGGCGACATCGCGGCGAACTCACATTGAAAGCGTGTATTCGTCATCGCCATACGGGCGTATCACCAGGAGTGATGGTATGAGGTGCCACTGGTTACACGTCTCGGTCACCTCTTTTACGCATTGACGGCACTTTGAACAGTGGACGTTACAGATGTGTTTCGACCCGTGGCTCTACCCTTCATTCGATCCCTGCGAAACCCTACATTTCAGCAGGATAATGCACGACCCCAAGTTGCAGGTCCTGTACGGGCCTTTCTGGATACAGAAAATATTCGACTGCTGCCCTGGCAAGCACATACTCCAGATCTCTCAATACGCCAGTCACTACTCTTGATGAACTGTGGTATCGTGTTGAAGCTGCATGGGGAGCTGTACCTATACACGCCATCCAAGCTCTGTTTGACTCAATACAGAGGCGTATCAAGGCCGTTATTACGGCCAGAGGTGGTTGTTCTGGGAACTGATTTCTCAGGATCTATGCACCCAAATTGCGTGAAAATGTAATCACATGTCAGTTATAGTATAATATATTTGTCCAGTGAATACCCGTTTATCATCTGCATTTCTTCTTGGTGTAGCAATTTTAATGGCCAGCAGTGTACTTCGACTAGGTATTTCATTATGGGGAGACCACAGCATATTATCCGGACGTAGATTCGTTAAAAGGACATAGACATACATTTTGTTGGGCCCTGACGAAACGAGGTCAGGCAGTTACTGTCCATTTTACGCGTGAAAATATCCAGACAGCTCTTCAGGAATAGAACCTGTTGTACAGACTCGTTATTAGTTCTAAATGTACAAGATATGAAGCTAGACAGCCCACGAAATGTACGATTGTAGCAGCTTTGCATTAGACTCTAGGGGTCGCTATTCACGTCATATCAATCAAAATCTTTGAGGATCTCAACGTATACGAATACGAAATAGGATAAATATATTGATTCAGTTGTGCCCAAAAACAATTGCATGACTTCAGTTCATTAACAGAATTGGGGTTCGTCCGCTTAAACAGAGTGAATCAGAAATCTAGTGTGACATACGATTTCCAAAAATAAATTCCTTTCGTGTTGGCGACGGCCGCTTAGATCCCCTGTCATTCCCCGGCTGAGTGAGTGCTATGTTTATAATGACCTCGCTATCGACAAACGTTTACGTATAACCTTCCTCCTCTCCTTTGATGGCGACTTAACTCTGAATACAGTTCGAATACATGGGACCAGCATCAGGTTGCACAAACAACGGGCTACTGATGAGCAGCAAAAGGGGTAGGATAGATAGCCGTAAGTTTGCTACGCTCACTGGGCAAAGTCTCAGAAATTTAGTGAATATGGGCTTACAAATCTTCTCTAAAGATGCCAATAATTTTGCAGAAATATACTACAAAATTAAACATTCAGCAATCAGAGTGTATGTTACTGCTCCTATGTGGTACACCATTGTTTGGTGAGATAGAGAGAAAGAGAGAGGGGGTGTGTGTGTGTGTGTGTGTGTGTGTGTGTGTGTGTGTGTATGTGTGTGTATGTGTGTATGTGTGTATGTGTGTGTGTGTGTGTGGAGGGGGCGGCTACAATAGGTTAATTTGCTTCTCTTTAGCCTTTTCTTTAAAATCGGTCATATAAACTACACTAAAACATAAAAAATTCAAGCATCCAGAAGACATGGACAATGTAACATAGCACACATACACACCGTTTGAGGATATTTAAATGAGTAGAGTTGCAGTTCTCTACGATAAGTAGAACGGTCGCATGAGTTATCAGCATATGATACATTTTAAAAGGAGCTTCGTTGGGAATCTCCATTTGGCCGGCTGGTCGAATCGTGCAATATCCAGATTTGACAGTGCCCCGACGATGGACTGCATACTCACTGTCGAGGTTGTGATCGACCACATCTGATCACCACACTGGAGAATCACCGTACTGTACACCAAACACGTCTTAACCCGTAAACATCTGCGCCTGCAATCCGAGAGCAAGTAATCGACTGTTGCAACATTGTGTGTCTTCCCGCACCGTTGCTCGGAGACTGGCAGCAAACGGACTAGGGAATTGACGTCCCACGCGTAGGCTGCTGCTAACGCCGCGTTCCGCGACCGGGAAGCAATGACTGATCAGCAATGAATCGTGATTTAGCATTAACCCGAATGGCCATCGTCGGCGAATATGACGGCGAACTTGGGACGGATCCCATTCTTCCAATGTTTTGGATAGAGACAGCTATGTTACTCCTAGCGTCACTGTGTTAGAAGCCATCAGATACACTATGAGATCTGAAGTATCCGGACACCTGGCTGAAAGTGACTTACAAGTTCGTGGCTTCCTCCTTCGGTAATTCTGGATTCAATATGGTGATGGCCCACCCTTAGCCTTGATGACAGATTCCGCTCTCGCAGGCATGCGGTCAATCAGGTGCTGAGGGTTTCTTGGGGAATGGCAGCCAATTCTTCACGGAGTGCTGCAATGAGGAGAGGTATCGATGTCGGTTGGTGAGGCCTGGCACGAAGTCGGCGTTCCAAAACATTCCAAAGGTGTTCTATAGGTTTCAGATCAGGACTCTGTGCAGGCCAGTCCATTACAGGTATGTTATCGTCGTATAACCACTCCGCCACAGGTGTTCGCTCGTGTTGAAAGATGCAAACGTCATTCCCAAATTGCTCTTCAATAGTGGGAAGCAAGAAGGTGCTTAAAACATCAATGTAGGTCTGTGCTGTGATAGTGCCACGCAAAACAACAAGCGGTACAAGCCCCTCCATGAAAAACACCACCGACTCCGAATTTTACTATCCACGCTGGCAGATGACGTCCACTGGCCATTCGCCATACCCATACACTGCCATAGGATCGCCACATTGTGCATCGTGATTCGTCACTCCACACAACGTTTTTCCACTGTTCAATCGTCCAATGTTTACGCTCCTTACACCAAGCGAAGCGTCGTTTGGCATTTACTAGCGTGATGTGTGGCTTATGAGCAGCCGCTCGACTATGAAATCCAATTTTCTCACCCCCCGACTAACTGTCATAGTACTTGCAGCGTATCCTGGTGCAGTTTGGAATTCCTGTGTGATGGTCTGGATAGATGTCTGCCTTTTACACATTAAGACCCTATTCAAGTGTCGGCGGTCTCTGTCAGTCAACAGACGACGTCGGCCTGTACGATTTTGTGCTGTGCGTGTCCCTTCACGTTTCCACTTCACTATCACATCGGAAACAGTGGACATACGAATGTTTAGGAGAGTGAAAATCTCGCGTACAGACGTATGACACAAGTGACACCCAATCACCTGACCACGTTCGGAGTCCGTGAGTTCCCCATTCTGCTCTCTCTCACGCTGTCTGATGACTACTGAGGTAGCTGATATGGAGTACCTGGCAGCAGGTGGCAGCACAATGCACCTAATATGAAGAACGTATGGTTTCGAAGTGTCCGTATACTTTTGATCACATAGTGTATAACTTCAGGTCATGGCTGGTGGTGACTAAGGGAACTCTGATGGCACAATGGTACGTCACAGACATATTACATCTCGTGTGATATTCTCATGCAACAGTGTCGTGGTGCCATTTTTCAATAGGACAATGCTCGTCCACATACGGGACGTGTCTCTATGAACTGCTGGTTGGTGATGATGTATTTCCGTGGCCAGTAAGATCTCCAGATCTTTCCCCGATAGAACAAACGTGAGACCGCCGGCAGGGGTGGCCGAGCGGTTCTAGGCGCTACAGTCTGGAACAGCGCAACCGCTACGGTCGCAGGTTCGCATCCTGCCTCGGGCATGGATGTGTGTGATGTCCTTAGGTTAGTTAGGTTTAAGCAGTTCAAAGTTCTAGGCGACTGATGACTGAGAAGTTAAGTCGCATAGTGCTCAGAGCCATTTGAACCATTATGAACCAGCTCGGACATCAATATCCCCCCCCCCCCCCCCCCCTCCTCGCAGTGCTAGTATCAAGTACATTAAGGACCAGTTGCAACATTTGTGAGCCGGTTTGTTTCACGAGAGGATACAACGGCTTTGTGACAGCCTTCCCAACCGGAAAGGTGCATGCATCCAGACCGGAGGGGGCGCAACGACATATTAGTAAGTGGGGTTACACGGCCCAGTTGTTTGTTAACCTGATTCGATTTTGTGGTCGCTGAATGAACATCGCATTTCCTCCACCCCTTCTGGGTTTTTCACTTCTTTTTGTAAGACTGTGTTCGCAGAATGTATGTGTTTGTAGGAGGATTGGAGTTACAGCTGAATAGGAAAAATTGGGTTGGAGCCTCAATTTGGGGTGGGAATGGTAACAAATGTGGGATGGGTGGTTCTCAGGAAGTACCTCCCGATCTGTAGGGCGGAGTGGGCAATAAAATTACCTGGAAAGAAGTAAGGAGTATTTAGAGACCTAAAAGAAGAAAGGTCATCACCAGTCGAGAAGACAACATTACTGCAACTCGCACTGACGCCTACAAGTACTTTTTTCCATCTGCAAATTGCTGTGGAGGATCACTTAGGTTATGCACAGAGGAGTACCCTCTGCTGCGCACCTGACACGGATTTTCAAAATAGATCCAAATTTCATTATGTCAGGAGCGAATTGGTTACAACAAAATAATCTAGCAGTGATTTATCCCGTACTTTATGAGGAATGGGGTGAGTAAAAAATGCTAGACACAATAAATATCGGCCAGGAATGTGTGGAACACAGAAATCGAAAAACTTTCTCAGGCTTCGCTTTAAATAATAGAGAAAAAGGGCTGGATAAATACACTCAAGATAGGCTAAGCAGGAAATGGAAACCGTACGACCTGTAATACCAGTCCACCACTGTAATCAATGAGCCACGTCTCTCGAATAAGCCCAGTCACCTAAATTCTAGCCAGCAGAGAAAGTAATTCCGCACCACAGTATTGGGTTTTCCGCCATTTCATTTCCTGCTGTAAAAGGGAAAAGAGGAAACTGCTTTGTAATTGCGTCGTTAACGCCCTAGATTACGTCGTGTCCCCGCGCTCGTCACGGCGCTTCACCGCCAAGACGCGGCTGCATATTGCGACCACTGTTCCTACTTACTGACCCACATCTCCTCTTGAAAATTAAACAAGGAATCGCTGAGGGAAATCTGCGAAGAGCCTTGTCTTGTTATGTGTAACAAAACAGTGCATAAACAGCTGCATTTTAAATCACAATTACAAATAAATACTACCAAACTTAAAGAAATAAAAAAATAACGGATTCGTGCGAGTAGGACTTGCTCTCTGTGGGTTTCGTATGAACTTAATTACATGTGTACGTAGTTCATCTATAGGTTTTGATGAGTGGGTTTGCGAGTATCAAAATATGTGACAAATGGACACATCTTTTGACTGCACTTATTTAGAAGCTTAAATTTTTTACACCGTCAAGGGACCGTAGTCTTTAGTATTTGACATAAATTTCAACCTGATGCCTCTACCCATGCCTGAGAGAAAAAAAAAGTCTTAACAGACAAATAGATGGACAACAAAGTGAACCCCTAAGAATTTCGTTTTTATCGACTTAAGTTACGGAACCCTATAAAAAGGAAGCCTGAAACAACTGCACCTCTGAATAGGAGAAAATGTGGTAGTATTACTTCATCTCTGTAACTGTGAGCATTTACAGCATTTCTCCGACAACCAACGAAGATGTGCTGCTCCGTACGGCTATTCGACATGGTGGCTGCTCACACCATGACGCCATCACAATCAAGCCGTGAGTCTGGCAGCAAACCGTTCTCTTTACACGATGTTGCTGGGGCTGTATCGGCTACCGGGTTCTCTCCGGAGTAACGCGCGACGATAATCATTTTTTAAAAAAATTAAATCGGGTTTCATATGTGAAGAGCACATTCCTCCATTCATTAATGATCCAATTTTGATGTTGCCGACTCCACAGTAGACGGCCGGCCGCGGTGGTCTCGCGGTTCTAGGCGCTCAGTCCGGAACCGCGCGACTGCTACGGTCGCAGGTTCGAATCCTGCCTCGGGCATGGATGTGTGTGATGTCCTTAGGTTAGTTAGGTTTAAGTAGTTCTAAGTTCTAGGGGACTGATGACCACAGATGTTAAGTCTCATAGTGCTCAGAACCATTTGAACTATTTTTTTCCACAGTACACGAGTCCGTCTCTGTGCTGCAGTGAGCTGGATGGACGCGGCCGGACGTCTGGTAAACAGCTCTGGTGTTCTGAGGCTCCGATAGAAAGATTGTCAGGATAATGCAACTCCTGAGGCAGCTGCAAGCTCGCAGGCAACTGCCTTGCATTTGTACTCCGATTGCGCCGGGCAGTTATGGCCAGATATCCGCCCTGCGGTGGCCGACATTGTACTGGCCCATGACGAATATCTCCTGTGCCTTTAAGCCGTCGCGAAAGACTCAAAATAGATTGTCAACTTCACCAACTGCTCACTATGAAAGGGCAAACAAGACAGTCTTGAGTGATCTCGTGCACTGTGTGTTTAGCTTTCGGTTACACCGCTATTCACAGCCTGGAGTACTTTCTTACACAGAGCAAACAAGTAGATTTCGTAGGTAAACATTTATAGTGTGTGTGTAGGTCGTGTGGCTAGGGCCTCTCGTCGGGTAGACCGTTCGCCGGGTGCAAGTCATTCCATTTGGCCCCACTTCGGCGACTTGCGCGTCGATGGGGATGAAATGATGATTAGGACAGCACAACATCCAGTCCCTGAGCGGAAAAATCTCCGACCCAGCCGGGAATCGAACCCGGGCCCTTCGGATTGACATATTGTCGCGCCGACCACTCAGCTACGGGGGGTGGACAACATTTACAGCGATGCTGTGTGATTGAACGTGTTATCTCTTTTCATGTTCTCGTGATTATGCTTAACTTTTGGACACCAGTTTACAAACATCGCTGACTGGAGATCATTTTTTACCTTACTTCAGAAGCAGAATTCTGTTCAGGACCCCATTTTATTGTAGCCTGTAGGACTAAACTTGTGTTCTCTGAGACACGTTCAGTTTTGAACTAAATTAGCACGAAATATGCTTGGCAACATCGCTAAAATAAGGCATCGACACGATTATCGCGCTTTGACAGCAGATATAATCGTAGATACGCAGTATTTGTAAGGACAGATCAGGAAGCTTCCGTTCGAAGGCCGTAAAATCCATAATCGGTATCTCATTCAGGCAAAGTCGCCTGAATATTGAGGAAATCGTCCCACCGACTTACCTGGTTGACGATAACCTTCTGATAAAATACCGTGTCCTGTTGCGTGAATAAGTCCTAGATGCCTGCTGCACATCCTCTTCCGACAGAAATCGTCGACCCTTCAATATATTTTTTAAGGGACCGAAGGCGTAATAATCCCCTGACGAGAGATAGGATTACATGGCGGGTGCTCGAGTGCCTCCCACCTGAGTTGGCGTAAGTTCTGCGTTACGACATTTGCGTCTTGTGTCCAATCGCGACCACAACTGAACTTGGAGCACCATTCCACAACTGTGGATTTCGACAAGCATGCTGCCCCGTACATAGTCTTCATTCTCCTCGTTGATAACAATGAGAAAGAAGGAGAGAGTATTTACGTTGACTGTCCGCAGCTCGTGGTCGTGCGGTAGCGTTCTCGCTTCCCGCGCCCGGGTTCCCGGGTTCGATTCCCGGCGGGATCAGAGATTTTTTCTGCCTCGTGATGACTGGGTGTTATGTGGTGTCCTTAGGTTAATTCGGTTTAAGTAGTTCTTAGTTCTAGGGGACTGATGACCATAGATGTTAAGTCCCGTAGTGCTCAGAGCTATTTGAACCAACCATTTACGTTGACTTGGTAAGAATGATTGTGTAAGTTAACTGTAACAGCAAGTCGTCGCGTATTTTGAGCTAAAAATAACCTCTAATTACAGGAAGAAGTGCAACACGCAAAACCGGGATTCTGTTGTAGATTCTACAGTGTCAGAATCGCGTGAGAATGCACTGACAGCTATACTGTACTGTGCAAATCAAATGCTGCAGTGCTGGCCGCTGTGATCGAGCGGTTCTAGGCGCTTCAGCCCGGAACCACGCGGCTGCTGCGGTAGCAGGTTCGAATCCAGTCTCGGGCATGGATGTGGTTGAGGACTGATGGCCTCAGATGTTAAGTCCCATAGTGCTTAGAGCCTTTTTATGAAATGCTGCAGCTATAAAAACTGCCGGACGATTTGGTTTTACTCTGAGCCGTAAACATAAACAACTCAACATTTTGCACATAAACAAACACTGCGAGAGGTGAAAGAAATTACAAATGGAGCAATGCGTAGTCTACTACTACATGCGAGATGTTGGCGTAGCAGTTTAAGCACTCGTTTCGTAAATAAAAATTTGAAGCGAACTGAGTAGTTTCTTTATTCGAGCCTAGAGAATATTTTTAAGAGGTGTCAATCGTTACTGAATGCTGTCTAACTGCATGTACTTAAATTTTCAATGCAAAATTTTCGAATTTTCCTTTCTTAAGCTATTACTAAGTGACTACAACATCAAATTAATTAATAATCGTCACCAAAAACTGTTCTGAGATCAGTTATCATCTGCCCTTATTATTTACAGAGCCTACAATTCCTTAACCTAACCTTACACATCTTAAAGAAAAATCGATCTTCAGCACTGTGAGAAGGGCCTATTCACGTATTTACTTAACGTTTTTATTATTAACTTCTCTCCAACCTGCATTTGCGCACAAGATAAGCATTGTTTTTGTAATGCAACTACGTTGTGAATCGACTGTTGCAGCTGAAAGTTACTTGCTCCGCGACATTTCACCAGTCAAAGATGATCCTACTTCAAGGCGATATAATCCGGGAATAACTTTTATACTACGCGGATTTCAGATTTCAGTGTGATCTGACGTAATTTTCTCTGTTAATGTACGGCCAAATGCCTTATACAATCGGCGCTTAGTGTCTCATTGCCTAATCTAATTCCATGAGCGTCACCTGAATCAAACCGACTGCATTCCCTTATCTTTGTTTTACTTTTGTTGATGTTCGTCATATAACCTCTCTCCGATACATTATCCATTCCGTTCATCGGTTCTTACAAATCCTTTGCTGACTCTGACTGAATTACAAAGTCATCGGTAAACCTCGAAGTTGTTATTTCTTCCCCCTGTACTTCAGTTCTCTTTCCAAATTTCTCCTTGGTTCTTTTACTGCTTTCTCAATGTACAGATTAAACAACTTTGGTGATATGTTTAAAACTTGCAGTACCATAACTTCATTGGGCAACGGAGAGCGTGTCTGTTCTCCGAACTGTCTTAGTAGTTCGTGAAATAAGTAACGTAGTAAACCATAGAACAGCCTCTACTTTAAGTGCTGAGCCCTCTTCTTCCTCTGGGCTCAAAACCGCCTGTCGCTGCCAGTTATATAAAGACTGTTCAACGTGGAATCCGAACCACGCGCAACTTTTCGTTTTATCACACACACAAAGCGCTTCCAGAGGTGTACCGAGCGAGGTGGCGCAGTGATTAGACACTGGACTCGCATTCGGGAGGACGACGGTTCAATCCCGCGTCCGCCCATCCTGATTTAGGTTTTCCGTGATTTCCCTAAATCGCTCCGGGCAAATGCCGGGATGGTTCCTTTCAAAGGGCACGGCCGACTTCCTTCCCGGTCCTTCCTAATCCGAAGAGACCGATGACCTTGCTGTCTGGTCTCCTTCCCCAAAACAACCAACCAACCAACCAACCAACCAACCAGAGGTGTAACTCGGGTTAATTGCGGACTTCTGCATATTTATTGTGCCAATGATGTGCGCTGCGTACAAAAGCATTTAACTGTTTCTTAATTTAGAAGTGACTCGTTGGCTCCAGGGTGGTCTCACACGCACTGTCCACATCCTTCTTTATTATTCGATTTTTTTGCAATCTCCAAAACTTTCGGAAACATGCACCGTACCTAAATATCGCTCAATTAATCGTCACTGGTTTCGTCCGAAAGGAAGACAAAATCGTTTCAGTGAAGTAACATCGCTGTCGACGAAACTTCTGCCATCAGCATGAATCTGAAACACGAAGTCCAGCACTTTAATGCCGGTACCAAGAGATCCAATTGAAGATGATCGAAACTGTTATGACAGTACAAAAAAAATTTACTACATTTATTTTGATAAGATGCGACAGCTCCCGCATACGTTTCACATACTGACCGTGTCGAAAAAATTAGTACTAGTACCGGCAATAATTATTCCTGCACAGCATCCGCAAAATGTATAGCAAGGGTGGTTAGTGTTCAGCGATCTGTCGATGTCGAATAGCGGAATAGAAAAAAAAAATGGCTCTGAGCACTATGGGACTCAACATGTATGGTCATCAGTCCCCTAGAACTTAGAACTAGTTAAACCTAACTAACCTAAGGACAGCACACAACACCCAGTCCTCATCATCAATACCATTAATTTACTCAAATGGCTCTGAGCACTATGGGACTTAACATCTATGGTCATCAGTCCCATAGAACTTATAACTACTTAAACCTAACTAATCTCAGGACATCACACAACACCCAGTCATCACGAGGCAGAGAAAATCCCTGGCCCCGCCGGGAATCGAACCCGGGAACCCGGGCGTGGGAAGCGAGAACGCTACCGCACGACCACGAGCTGCAGACGGTGAAATAGAGATGGGCGAGAATAGTGTAAGCTACTTGGTACGTACGTATACTTTGACACACACGACACGGGCGCGCGATTTTCAAGCACTTCGCGTGTTGTAGAAGCAGAATGTGTCTGAAATTTTCGTCGACTAAAGAAGTCCAAGACGCTATCAAAGACAACCGGACGTTTGTCATTACCATGCTCCTTAAACAATGGCAAGAAAAATGGCAAGTCGAAAAATGGCAATTTTTAGTTTTTGTCACAAAAAATTACGTGTGAAGTGGCCAACGTGCTCGAAAAATATAATGGAATTTAGTGCCAATAATATTTACTCGAATATTTATTTGAAATTTAAAGGAAACTTATACTCTTTTACTGTAAGTTTGTTTTATAGAACTGATTCTTTACATCGAGTTTTCTCAATTATTGCATTTTTGAGTTGCGGTTTGCCGGTGTGCGATATGTCTCCGATACTCGAGGCTCATAAGCCTACCATCTACTCACATCTTCTTCTTCTATACGAAAATAAATATACTAGCTTGCTACTATAAAGCAGCAGTGTGTGTCACAGCTATTAGACTTTTTCTAAAGAGTTGCGCGCTCTCCCGGTAGTATCTCTGAATTAAAAGTGCATTTAGGGAATAAAACACGGGTCGCAGTCAAGTCGTCACGTTACACTAGATACACAACGTAATACGCGCCCCGACGGTTTCTCCATGTGCAGCAGACCCTGTTATTTGTCTGACACGTCATCCAGGGTTTAGCGCAGAAACGGAAGGGCTTTATCTACATGCCGCTTCCCTTTTTTCTCCTAAATATGTATGCAGTCTTTAATTCAGTCCCTAATGGGACTGGTCCGCAGCTCGCGGTCGTGCGGTAGCGTTCTCGCTTCAAAAAATGGTTCAAATGGCTCTGAGCACTATGGGACTTAACATCTGAGGTCATCAGTCCCCTAGAACTTAGAACTACTTAAACCTAACTAACCTAAGGACATCACACACATCCATGCCCGAGGCAGGATTCGAACCTGCGACCGTAGCGGTCGCGCGGTTCCAGACTGAAGCGCCTAGAACCGCTCGGCCACTCCGGCCGGCCAGTTCTCGCTTCCCACGCCCGGGTTCCCGGGTTCGATTCCCGGCGGGGTCAGGGATTTTCTCTGCCTCGTGATGACTGGGTGTTTGTGTGGTGTCCTTAGGTTAGTTCGGTTTAAGTAGTTCTAAGTTCTGGGGGACTGATGACCATAGATGTTAAGTCCCATAGTGCTCAGAGCCATTTGAATCATTTTGAACCCTAATGGGACTAGCTTTATTCTGTGGCCGGCCAGTTTTTGTTTACAAACTTTGAAGGAAGGAATTATCATTCAGCCCCGAAAATTACTATTAACGTGTGGCTACTACATAGTCACGAGGGAATAGATTAGGCAATTCGGTTATTAGGTGAAGAATACAAGCCGAGCTGGCATTTGCGAAAGAACCTTAAATGACTGACAACCGGAAAAACCTAACCAATGAGAATTTGAAATTCACTCGTCCAAGAATCTGAGTACAGTACGGTATAGCAACGACAAGGAGATTAAAGCTGTAAAATGTTAATAACGTTTGTTTCATTTATAGCCGGCCGAAGTGGCCGTGCGGTTAAAGGCGCTGCAGTCTGGAACCGCAACACCGCTACGGTCGCAGGTTCGAATCCTGCCTCGGGCATGGATGTTTGTGATGTCCTTAGGTTAGTTAGGTTTAACTAGTTCTAAGTTCTAGGGGACTAATGACCTCAGCAGTTGAGTCCCATAGTGCTCAGAGCCATTTGAACCATTTTCATTTATAAACCTGTAAGAGTTTTCACATAAAATTTCGGAAGCATTGCTTTTCAGCGTGCCCTTGTATAACTGAAAAGATGTAATTTGAACAAATTTGATTCTGATACGGCTGGTTTTTTTAGGTAGTGGTTGGAATTGAGAACGTACAGGACAGCATCAATTATGTGTGTCAACCAGGTACTATGCATAGTGACGGTGGTGGTTCTATTTTCTGTTGTGATCTCCCGCGTATGCTGACATTTCTACCGAGGCTTGTTTACAGCGGTCACTATAAAAGTTTAAATAGAACTACATTCGCATTTTTCTTGGCATTGATATACACTCACTGGTGTAGATCAATAAAACACTCATAGGGCATTGTGGGAATACTTTCTAAGTATCATGGGAGTTTACTGAAATGTGAAATTGTTCACTTTCAGAAAATTTTAATGGTAAGAGATTTAGAAGAAGAAATATGCTGTGTTCAGATCTGTAAGAATCAGGCGATTGAAGCTGTTACGTTTGTTAGTGCATTGAGACCACTGCCGAAAAATCCTTTCCGTTTCTGAGCAAGTAAAGTGCTTTGTGACAACTGTCTGCTTTTCCGCCTGAGTCGGGTTCGTCTGCTGTGCGATACGCTGCCAGTTTTCAGCGTCCTATAAGGAGCGGCGAGCCATGTTTGGTGTAACGATGTTGGGTCTGGAGTCATTGCAGCGGCGCTCAGATGAAAAACGTGCCGTGGCGAGGTATGCATCGGCGTCCTCACAGTAGTTTCGAGTCCGAGGCTGCCTGGGAAGTTCGCTACATTACTTTCCCTATTCTGACCATGTAGTTATGCAGTATGTCCCGCGCTTTTCAATCAAAACAAGCGAACGTGGCTCAGAAGAGATTTGCGCCCACGTCAGTACTGGACAGGGATTTTTTGTCGACAATTAGTCAAATCCTCAGTAAGTGTTTGAGTGACATATGAATTTTCTCCTAGGGTGATACATTCTTGTACTACATTCAGGTAGCACTGCACAGAGAGGTCTGTAATGACATATTGACTGGATGACAAACGCCGATGCAAATTCAATGCTTTGTGCTTGAGAATGTGCGTAACTGTACAAAAATCATTGTAACGAAAATTTATCACGTTCATGATGAATGATTTGTTCCCCAAGAAAAGTCATCGTATCTCCCCTCCCCCCTTTCTCCCACCCCTTGTCGCCTTATAATGTCATAGGTTCATCCTCCGTCCCTTAAGTCACGATTGTACGAGGTTGCTAATTGAAGAATTTATCAAAGGAGCTTCTCAGACAAAGTTATATACCACTCAATAACCGAACACCTTTCTCAAGGGATGGGAAAAAGAAGCGTTATATCTAACCGCACCAAATGGCTGTGGGATTCCAAGTAAGAACATTACGTACAGACGGCACACACAAGTGTGACAAAATTCTAGCAAGAGACTGGCCGTTACTTACGGACAGGAAAAATCATGGCACTAGCTTGAGAATAGAAACATGATCCGGTGAAACATTAGTCTTCTGCTGGACATTCTTGGTTCGTTGGAACTGCAACGACAGACCGGGATTCGGATACAGAAACCTATCTTCAGTGGATAGAACTCCTCCAATACAGCCTCATGAATCGGTTGGTTGATTGATTTCGGGGAAGGAACCAATCAGCGAGGTCATCGGTCCCATCGGAATAGCAAAGGATGGGGAAGGACGTCGGCCGTGCTCTTCGGAAGGAACCATCCCGGCATTTGTCTGAAACGATTTAGGGAAATCACGAAAAACCTAAATGACCGGACGCGGGTTTGAACCTTCGTCCTCCCGAATGCGAGTCCAGTATGCTAATCACTGAGCCACCTCGCTTGGACTTACGAATCGGAGCATGGCGTCAGTAAGCGTGAGGTATATGAAAATAGTTCAGTCGGAAGAACAACTCCCGCGAAAAGCGTTCGACTTCTTGTCGGAAATGAGCTTTCGGTCATGAGAATACTCTCAAGAAAACAAGATGTTTGATTCCAAAAGTAATTTTGTTGCCAATTTACCGACTTCTTTGGCATCATCGCTACGGTTTACTTTATGTCTGTTCACATCTCGCGATGCTCCAAAATTAGGATGAGTCAATGAAGGTGCTCATCTGAAAGAGTCCTCATTTTAAGTCACTCTGGCGGAGTGCAAAATTTCGTTCTGAAGAGCGTCTGTCGTTAATGATTTAGGAATTGTCGATGTGTGACAGTTCCCATACACATGGCTATTAGATGCAAATGTGATCATGCAGGCGCGTAGCTACGTGAGTGGGCTTCCATTCCAGTGAAAATGTTGCGAATAAACCCAAATCTTTAGGCCTTTCCCAATGGGAAACAACTCTGACCTGAATTTGAAAACACTACCGTTGTCTGTTAGACAATTTATTTCCGCGGGTAGACTGTCTGAGTATTTTAAACCTGAGTACTTCACTCCTTTGTGTGCCACAGGTAAGTTCAATGGAGGATAAAACATACTATTTTTCCTTCTAGCAGTTATCATTAATATTTGAGAAACGTCCTATGTGTACTACGCAGATTTGATTTATAATAAACAGCAGACTGTTGCGCAGTTAGATGCCATTTCCTTTTCCATGTATTTTCCGTTCTGAAAGGTTTCCTAATTGTGCATTTAAAACATCACTAGCTAACAAAGAATCTAAAGCGTTAGTGCCGGAGACAGATTTCTGAAGACCCTCAGAGAATTTAGTGGATTCTTCTGTCCTTTATGGAGCAAAATTTCCGTTATAAGCATGTTTCTTACTGTACTGAACACCACTGTTCGCGATTTATTTACTTAAATAACAGTACGTTACAACCTTTTAATGTTTTCTGTCAACAATGCCACATAGCGGCGTTGTACGTAAAAAACGACATCCCGGAACCACCACCAGTTGCCGTAATTTGTCGGTTTCGGTTGTCGCCTCGCGTGATTGAACCGGACTGTCGGTTAATTAATACAAACTACAGCAGCCATTGATTGCTCTGGACGGCGATCTTTAATTACTGTCTTTGATGACTACTTCTGTCCACAGCTCATGGTGTAGTGGTCAGCGTCGCCGCCTCTAGAGAGCGGGCTACCGGCTCACATTTCGGTCCCAGTCACGTTCCCTTCGCTCTGGGACTGCGTGTTTATTTTGTACTAATCACTTCATCTCTCCTTCATCGACGCGCAAGTCTCCGAGGTGGTGTCGAATAGACAGACTTACACCAGACTGACCGACAACCCCAGACAGTCAATATATCCCCACCATCAGTTAACTTCATGACTACTTTTTATTCACCACGCAACACTGCGTCATGTCCTCGTACTTTGGGCTACTCCACAATAAATCGTGTTCCAAACATCAAAACACTAGTTTCCCTTACGTTTCATCCTCGTCTCACTTATCCTTACTGCATCGCTTAGTTCTTTATCTTTACAACCTAATCCTCGGACACTCAGTGTGACAATTTTACATCTGCTTTTATATACTATTTCTTACTCCTTTTTTGGTCTGGATCTTACCCATGCAAACCTATTAGCTTCTCTACTTAAAGTTAATTAGTTATCAATAGCTGTATATAAAAGGTGATTCTTCTTAACGTTTCAAAACCCCCGTAGTGTGACGTAGATGACGGTGAGACAAGTAATATTTTTTTTTTCTAAATAATGTCTATAAACAAAGGAAGAAGAACAAAAAAAAACAAACACAAAATAAGAACAGCTTTTCTTTGGCTGCAGCGAGAACAATAAATTTGTAAGTTCTACGTCTACAACAGATCACTTTAACAGAAGGTGTTCGTAATTTGCACCGTTTGCTCGAATGCAAGTACTGCATCGCTCAGTGATCCCTTCACGCTCAAGTCCAACCGCCGTACGTGCGGCGACGTACGTCATCTGGTAACGTCACATGTTCAACATTTATCATCCATTTTTCGGATATTTCCCGATATCTGCGACCCTATGTGTCTTTATTAAATTCCATGTCTCAGCGTTATCTACGTCGCTCCGGTGTTTTTCAAACATTAATAAGAATCACCCTGTATACACTCAAAGGCAAAGCGCAGAAATATACACGAAACTGGAAAATCATTTGGAGCGAACTGTCTACGAAAGATTACCTAAAAATGAAACGCAATACCATCCCATAGGATGTGCAGAAGAAGAAGAAGAAGAAGAAGAAGAAGAAGAAGAGGAGGAGGAGGAGAAGAATCGAAACGGAACCCCTGGTACGTCTGTTCCTCGGAGGCCGGTTGATCATGTGTCCCAGTTTCTCATTAAGAGTGCCCTGCAAGAAAATTTACGTAAAGCAAATGTACACTCCCATCACTTCCAAATTGTTTCAGAGTTGTTTGGATAACACCCCAGAGACTTCAGGGTATCTGACCAGTCCAGGTTTTGCCTTATGTCAAATCTTTTACGTGGGAACTTCAAAAACGACGTTAATCCTTACCAGAGGAAAAATTCTCCTGTCGGAGCATGAAAAAGGCGAATATGTTCCTCTCTAAAAAAAAAAAAAAACGACAGAAAAGCAGCTAACGCGCTGCCTCAATTCTCACCTTTTTTTTTGCATGCGAACATATTCGCACTCTTTTAACACAGAACATTCTAAATCATTTTACACTGGGTCTCTTTGTAGTTAGTCCCTCACACTCAGCATCTCCGTCTCGCTATCACTATCTCTGTGTGTCTCTCTCCCACTGCTTCCTTTTTCTCTCACAGATTTACAGTGTATACTACTGCCACGGTCTCCTCTGTTACTTACACCGTCTCCTTTTGTCCTTCTTTCCCAGTGCCACTGTCTCCACAATACATTGGAAGCTTAAAAATTCTGGGGGAGACAACTTATTTTTTCCCACACACCCACGAGTTAAATATTTCGACCCAAAACGCGCCCTACCCTACACCTACGTGTTAAAATTCGCCAGCCAGGAGGGTCCAGACCCCTCAAGCCGATGTATAGTCTTCACTCATTTCCGGCTTTCATTTCCACTGTCTCCTCTTTCTTTTGTTCCCACTGCTTCAATCTCCATCCATCTCTCTCTCTCTCTCTCTCTCTCTCCTAATGCCACTATCTTTCACTGACCATCAGTATCTCCACTCTCTTTGGCTCTCACTGCTATTGTCTTCATCTGTTTTTCTCTTTCACTGTCACTTTATGTCTCCCGTCATCACTCTCTCCTCTCTCTTTCTCTGCCACTGGCATTCTCTCCTCTCTCTTTCACCGCCCCTGTCTCTCTGCTCCTCTCCTTCAGCACAAAAAATCGCGAATATGTCCACATGCCAAAATTTTTAGCGAAGAACGCGGAATGAGGTTTGAGGCGAATGGTTCCCACTTTTCTATCAGACACTTTTAAAGAGGAATATATTCGCCTTTTTTGTGCCCCGACAGGAGTATTTTTCCGGTGGTTCCCTTCTTTTCCCTGCTATAACAGGGTGTACTGCTTATAGAACACGAATTCTATAGGTCAGTAACGTTTTGACACTTTAGATATATATAAATGTGTCGAAGTATATAAATAAACAACAAATAATTACGCTTAATGTAAAGTTAACACAAATTCGTTTGCTTAACATTTTTTCTGGATACTTTGCTCATCGATCGCACTTCATCGAAAACGCCTGACTTACTTTTTCTATCTTAAAAGAGTAAAGAGTTATCAGAAAAATTTTAGTCAATTTGCAGTTCAAATGGCTCTGAGCACTACGGGACTTAACTTATGAGGTCATCAGTCCCCTAGAACTTAGAACCACTTACCTAACTAACCTAAGGACATCACATATATCCATGCCCTAGGCAGGATTAGAACCTGCGACGTAGCGGTCGTGCGGTACCAGACTGCAGTGCCTAGAACCTCTCGGCCAATCCTGCCGGCTAATTTGCAGTTTTTACAGTTGTACATAACTTTTGGTAGTATTTTAAGTTCCTTTGAGACCTGTTAGAAGGTTTTTAGCTCATGTTTTATCACTTTAGCACCTCTTTGGGCATATTTGTATAGGCGTGAAGTGCCCATTATACGTTGACAGTGCGTCATAAAGTTTTACTGGTGAAAACAGCTGATAAAAACACAGTTTCGTGACCTCAGAACCCTAGCAATGACCCTAGAACCATGTTCATGTGTTTACTACTTCAGTTAAAACTACATTTTACGCCTCAGACGGATATTTCGTGCATATTATACGTGATTACGTGCTGTAACTTTGAACTTCTGAATCTCGGTAACGGATGATGTCGAAACAAAGTTTCAAGCGTCCACGAAATCATCATCTTAAGAAAACATGGTAAAACTGTCGACGATTTGCTTCGAATAGAAAGTACAGAAGCTGCCATCCCCAATTAGTATTTTTGGTAACGAAAAATGATGATTTCTTTCGGGGGGATCTTAATAATGGATACAGATCTACGAAAAGGGGAAGATGACGTTTCTAGATGAATATCTAAAGAATATACAGTGAACATTTGAACCATTTTCTATGGTTAGTTGTTTAGATAATTGCGTCCCACTGTCCAAATACGGGTAAATACCAGTTTTGTGGTTTTCCGCATTGGTATGTAAGTTTGAACCTCTCGGTCTCGGTAGCGGATAATGATATAGTTAAAAGTTTAGAAGTTCCCCGACAATATTATCTTAGGAACATATGACAAAAATTTCAACGATGTGCCATGAGTAGGAGTTATAACAGTCACTATAACCGCACCATCATTTAACTTCATGACTACTTTTTATTCTCCATGCAACACTGCGTCATGTCCTCGAACTTTGGTCTACTCCACAGTAAATCCCCGCAATTGGTCCTTTTCGTGCCCATAAATCATAGTTTTTGTTGTTTTCCGAGGAACGTCCCATGAACAAATGGTGCCTTAACGAGCCACCTAACCCCATCTAGACCACTCCTAGAACAAAAGAACCAACCGAATTTGGGGAAGTGTGAAATGTTTAAATTTTGACCCTGTACTGTAGAATAGCTAAGTATGCTCGCTCTCCCGACAGATGTACAAATTACATGAAGTGTATTCGCATTTGCGTGGATGAACAACCATGCGCTGTATAATGGAATGACGATAATGGAAACATGTACCCGACCGGGACTCGAACCCGTATTTCGCGCTTATCGCGAGCGGTCGTCTCACCGTTAGGCTATCCGAGCAAGCCTCACGGCCCGACTCTAACTTCCATATGCCGTTAACCGTGTGTCTACAACCTGTTTTCGTACATTCGTTATGTATCTTCCCGTACACGGGAGACATTTTAATTGAAAGTCGCTTGCCCGGTATCGGAGGATAAGTACGATACCGCAGTGCATGTGTCGTTCAGAAGGAAGATGCAAAGTTCCTTCGGCCATGAATGCACGTCCGAGGAAACTTCACATCGTACTTGTAAACAACACAGGCGCTGCAATATTGTATCGAACGTATGCAAGGCTAAGGGCTATCCGAAACACCTGACCCATTATCCCTGTGACTAATAGAACCCTAGATATGATCCCCTGGAAAATCGCATTTTTTCCGTGCTGTTTTTTGAAACATACTGGTGTCGTGCACAGATCTATTATGGCAGGCCAAGTAACGTCTGTTGAATACTTCACTACAGTTCAAAGTGATACAAATACACGACTCTTTTCTTCATTATAGTCACCAAGTCTCTGTAAGAAACGGCCGGAACTTTTTACCAATCGTCAATGAACCATTCGAGAACTGCTGTGCAAGCGCCATCGTCGGTAAATCTCTTCTGCTCCCTCCCCCCTAGACGTTCATTCAGCTTGAAGAAAAGATGGAATCGCATGCTAGAAGATGTGGACTGCCCTACCACCATCTTCCACGTTTGTGCGGCCTTGACCAAACTGTTGGCATCCTTTCAATACGGCTGAACGTGACATTGCATTTGGTCCATACGCCGCCAGAATTTGGTCCACACGCCACCAGAATTTCACGGTGAATCTGTATCCTGTAGTTAGTGTTGATGACTCTCGATCAAGTGGCCCCGGGTTCGATTCCCAGCGGAGTCTTGGGTTTTCTCCGCTCTAGACTGTGTGTGTGTGTGTGTGTGTGTGTGTGTGTGTGTGTGTGTGTGTGTCTTCATTATCTACATCTACATCCATACTCCGCAAGCCACCTACCGGTGTGTGGCGGAGGGTACCTTGAGTACCCTTCTATTCCAGTCTCGTATTGTTCGTGGAAAGAAAGATTGTCGGTATGCCTCTCTGTGGGCTCTAATCTCTCTGATTTTATCCTCATGGTCTCTTCGCGAGATATACGTAGGAGGGAGCAATATACTGCTTGACTCTTCGGTGAAGGTATGTTCTCGAAACTTCAACAAAAGCCCGTACCGAGCTACTGAGCGTCCCGTCTCTCCTGCAGTCTTCCACTGGAGTTTATCTACCATCTCCGTAGCGCTTTCGCGATTACTAAATGATCATGTAACGAAGCGCGCCGCTCTCCGTTGGATCTCCTCTATCTCTTCTATCAACCCTATCTGGTACGGATCCCACACTGTTGAGCAATATTCAAGCAGTGGGCGAACAAGTGTACTGTAACCTACTTCCCTTGTTTTCGGATTGCATTTCCTTAGGATTCTTCCAATGAATCTCAGTCTGGCATCTGCTTTACCGACGATCAACTTCATATGATTATTCCATTTTAAATCACTCCTAATGCCTACTCCCAGATATTTTACGGAATTAACTGCTTCCAGTTGCTGACCTGCTATATTGTAGCTAAATGATAAGGGATCTTTCTTTCTATGTATTCGCAGCAAATTACATTTGTCTACATTGAGATTCAATTGCCATTCGCTGCACCATGCGTCAATTCGCTGCAGATCCTCCTACATTTCAGTACAAGTTTCCATTGTTACAACCTCTCGATATATCACAGCATCATCCGCAAAAAGCCTCAGTGAACTTCCGATGTTGTCCACAAGGTCATTTATGTATATTGTGAATAGCAACTGTCCTACGACACTCCCCTGCGGCACACCAGCAATCACTCTTACTATTATCATCGATCGCGACATTTCATTCGCACACTGTGATGCACCTGTTATCCGTACCGCAGTAGAACTGTCTCCGCAGAAAACATGGAACATATACTGTACTCTCTTGTGACAATGCGCCACTCTTGTTGCGCACTGGGCCGACCGCTGTGGCCGAGCATTTCTAGGCGCTCAGTCCGGAACCGCGCTGCTGTTACGGTCGGAGGTTCGAATCCTGCCTCGGGCATGGATGTGTGTGATATCCTTAGGTTAGTTAGGTTTAAGTAGTTCTAAGTTCTAGGCGACTGATGACCTCAGATATTAAGTCCCACAGTGCTTAGCGCCATTTCGTTGCGCATTGGTATTGGCGTGGGAGGACTTCCCGAAATCCCTACGTTAACGGCGTTGACGTGTCGAGTTGGACGAAAGCGTCTCGGGCACTGCTCCGATAAATCTCGATCGGTTTCTGAGCGACGATTGCTTCTCAAGACTCTCCCCTCCCCTCCCCCCCCCCCCCCCCCCCCCCGCCGAGCCATCCGTGTCTTGTGCATTGCAATCCAAGGCACAAGCCAGAATTTGCGTGCTACTCGGGAGACGAGTGTAATTCGATGGTATTCCCGAAGACTATTTGTATGCTGCAATGTTGCGGATCTTTGAAACGTGCAGCGGCGGAGAATTACTGTGGGCAGTGGCGCGTGGCTAGGCGCGACCTTGTGCGTAGCGGCGAGCAGCGCGCGGCTGCAGGTGGAGTGCTAGAAGCCAGGCACCACCTGCCGTGGCCTCAACTGCCCGCGGCCTTCACAACTCGCTCCGCCTGTTGCCTCCTAACTTACTCTTTCTTCCGCTTGTGCGTAACGGATTCCTGTAAGAACACTCGGGTTTCACAGGACGTACAAGGAGGTTATTACTCACTTTTTGTGACACAACATAATGTAATGTCTTGGCCGCCTCTAGCGAGCCACGCCATTGTCTTTTGTTTCGTACCGTCTGTTCACAGTTGCTGAGGGCCCCCATTGTGGAGCGTGCCTGTATGATTCCTTTCTCTCCAGTTCTCATGAACTGTTTTGGATTTCTTGTAGGATTGCTTCATATGACATGTCTGATCTGCAGGTATGACACATCTGTCCATAATAATCTGTCAGATTTTGAGCAGATCGCTACACCTGGCTGCTTGATACCTAAAGTCACTGTTGTCGTTGACTTTTGCCTTCGGTGTCCAGAATTTTGAGTAGTGTCGAAAAATTGTTACTACAGCGGTTCAAAAATGGTTCAAATGGCTCTAAGCGCTATAGGGCTTAACATCTGACGTCATCAGTCCACTAGACTTAGAACTACTTAAATCTAACTAACGGCCTCGGTGACCGAGAGGTTCTAGGCGCTTCAGTCCTGAATCGCGCGACTGCTACGGTCGCAGGTTCGAATCCTGCCTCGGGCATGGATGTGTGTGATGCCTTAGGTTTGTTAGGTTTAAGTAGTTCTAAGTTCTAGGGGACTGATGACCACAGCAGTTAAGTCCCATAGTGCTCAGAGCCATTTGAACCAACCCAGATGTTCTTCGTAGATTGCCTGGACACTGCTGTCGATGGCCTTCCTTCCCGATCAGCATCATCCATATCCGTGCCGCCTTGGTCAAATTGCTGGCGCTATTTCAACACGAGTGGACGCGACACTGAATTTGGTCGATATATCAACAGGATTTCACGGTGAGCTTGTATGCAGTTTGGTCGTTTTTTTCACAACAGCTCTACTGTCAACTTTGGAGTATGTTGCCAGTTGCGACTTTTCACTCGCACGCTGTGATGCACCTGTTATCAGTAACGCAGCAGGACTACGTCTGCACGAAACACAGGTCATGTAATTTCTTCTGTCAGTGTGCCACCCTTGTTGCGCAGTGGTCTTTATCGCGCGACGAAATGTGTAACTTTTTTTGTGAAGTCGCTATGCACTGCGTGTCTCAGCAAACGCGTCTTCATATCGTTCCGCACTATCTGTTGGCTCAAATGGCTCTGAGCACTATGGGACTTAACATCTGAGGTCATCAGTCCCCTAGAACTTAGAACTACTTAACCCTAACTAACCTAAGGACACCACACACATCCATGCCCGAGGCAGGATTCGAACCTGCGACCGTAGCGGTCGCGCGGTTCCAGACTGAAGCCACACCGACCGGCGTTATCTGTTGACTCTATGCTTCAGGAATTCGGCATGGATCGGGCTGGATACAGTTGTAACATGGGAAGAAAACTGAATATGATTTTTACAGCTTCTACAGTTATCCGTGAAAGACAATACGGAATTATTTATTCAACTCCTCGTGATGGATAACGTGACTAGGTTCGCAGCCGTGTTATTCATTTTTCAAAGGAAAAGAATCCACTTAACAGCTACTAATTTTATTTCGAGCTCCGTTCTGGAAAGTGTGTTTCCATTCTCAGAGCTGCAGGATTCACCAGTATGTGTATAGTGTGCGGTTATACTAGAGAATCGTACAGCTCTGAGAATGAAAACAAACCTTCCTAAAGCGATCTGCGAATATAGTTCGGGAAATGAAATGTGTAGCTGTTTAGTGGAGTATTTTCCTGTACGTGAAATAACGGTGACTATATGGCGCCAAGAAAGATGTTATCGGCTGGTGATGCACTGGTAGTGTTACCAGTAGTGCGTGAAAACTGATGAACCAGGGTAATCTGTTAATTTGCGCCAATTTTCCTCCGGCTATAAGCGCGACACGTCATCATGCTATGAGGTATGTTCGTAGATCGCTAACTATCGTATTAGGAATCTTTCCTTTTTAAAATAAACAGGATAGGTGCTCTGGCAAACAATGTATGTATATAAAACCTTACCTATCGCAGCCACCTGTTGGGATAGCATGTCTACTTGCTTAGATACATCATCCTGTATCGTACCGAATTAGGCCTAGATTAAACTTAAAGTACAATTCGGGAGTCGACTCACTGTTCGTACAGTTTAGCAATGAAAACTAACTAGAAACCTCAAACAGACTGGCTACTAGCAGTTAAATGGTGTATTTCGTTGGTTCTTCTACGTTTTACATCCTGTGTAAAAATTATTGACGTTCTTTCTCCACCACCGGTGCCACAAACGTCTCCTCTAAAACCCAGTTTGGCTTCGACTGCATGAAATAACCGACCGCTTCTCAGCTCCATGTAAAAGTTTTAAGTTTGCTAGATGCCCTGTACAGCTAACTGTATCGCTCTCGGCTCGATATGGACTAGGTGAAGCTTGTCATCAGAAAGACGTGAATTATCTTTCTTCCACTCAGCTGTCTAGCTGACGGCTAGTATTCATCTGAGTTATAGAGCGCTCCGTGAAAATCGTTCGAAATATGTCTTGATTATAATACACTAAAATTGAAACGGCAAAGTTGGCCAGCATAACATACAATTCAAATGAGGGTTAAAACAGCAGATCCTGTAACAGCCATACGTTCCTAGAAGTATTCTATCGAGGTAAAATACAAGGGTATCGGTCTGAAGATGGAACTAAGTCTTTGAAACTCGTCGAGATTAATAAATGAAAATGTAATTGTTTACGAAGTGTTTCTGTTGTTTTAACGCTTACATCAAGGCTCAAAATACTGGACGAACTAACATGTGGGCTAGCGATCAGAGTTCGTTATGTTTGTTGTACCTGGCGTGTAAGCCGAGCAATTTGCATATAGGTTTTTCTGCTCTTGCACGCTTACTGGTCAATTTACACGGCAGGTACAGCGCTCTGTGGCGTGATCCAGTTGTTCGTTAACTTGTTCGTTGCTCTTGAATTCCGAGCTGTGGTGTGACAGCAGATAGGCGGCCTCGTCCTTCCGTTTGATACGGGGACAAAGCCAGACTAGTTACCAACCGCCTCACAGCCTTCTGAAAGCAAAATGGCTCTGAGTACTATGGGACTGAACATCTACGGTCATCAGTCCCCTAGAACTTAGAACCACTTAAACCTAACTAACCTAAGGACAGCACACAACACCCAGCCATCACGAGGCAGAGAAAATCCCTGACCCCGCCGGGAATCGAACCCGGGAACCCGGGCGTGGGAAGCGAGAACGCTACAGCACGACCACGAGATGCGGGCTTTCTGAAAGCAAGCTGTAGTGCGAACAAGTGACTAGGTAATGAGTAATCTGATTGTGGCGGCGGCCACGTTGTTGGAAAACCAAACTGCTGCGTCTGCGTATTCCACCAACCAACCACCGCTTGGCTGTGCTCCTTCAAAAACAACTTGTTCTCTATACGGAGCTTTCCGCTGTACACCAGGGGATGCATCGAATGTGCCGCCTTATCCATGCACCAAACAAGTACTAGCAGATACGAGTTCTTAGTAGTGGCGTGTATCATGTCCGGTTACGACATCTGTTAAAAGCGTTGACTACAAACATCACGATTCCGAGTTCAAGCCCTAGTCCGACACAAAATCTGTTGGAAGTTTCTATATATTTCGCTTCCCGTAAACACCAACATGGAGTTGTGGTATAGGGGAGTTTCGCCGCAGACTTTCGATGACCTAATTCCCCTTTTGTCATATTTATGACCACTCCTCCCCTCCCACCCCTCTGACGTCACAATCCAAGATGGCGGACCTGGACCATTTGCACTAAGGTAGGAAATCAAGAAAAAATCCAGGCTAGTTGAACAAGCCCACTTTTACTAAGCTAAACTGTGGGATATCCACTTGTGTTAAGTCCAAAATGGCTCATATGTAAGGTTTAACCGCATCCCAGAGTTCCAAGCCACCAACGCTTCGTCGATTTAATGTAAACAATTACAGCTGTGTATGTAGTAGGATCGGATTTGTCGTCTGCACGGCTCAGTAGCTCACGCACTGTCGAAGTGACGGGAGGACCACCACCGGCTGCGAACTTACACAGAGCAGAAATCCATCTCGGTTTTGGTATAAAATAAAATATAGTAGTTACGGGAGCTCCAATTCAATGGCTTTCATCATTAGTGTGGTGTCACCGCCAGACACCACACTTGCTAGGTGGTAGCCTTTAAATCGGCCGCGGTCCGATAGTATACGTCGGACCCGCGTGTCGCCACTATCAGTGATTGCAGACCGAGCGCCGCCACACGGCAGGTCTAGAGAGACTCACTAGCACTCGCGCCAGTTGTACAGCCGACTCTGCTAGCGATGGTACACTGACTACAGACGCTCTCATTTGCAGAGACGACAGTTTAGCATAGCCTTCAGCTACGTCATTTGCTACGACCTAGCAAGGCGCCATTATCAATTGCTATTTATCTTGCGATGCATGTACCGTCAGACCTATGTTCACCAATTATGGATTAAAGTTAAGTATTCCAGAAGCTACGTACTATTTTTGCTACTATAAAGACCTTGTCCTGTTCCAGACCTCACGCCATCCTGCGTGAGCTTAAACGCGTGCCCTTCGGCCTCCCGTCCTAGTGGATTGGCTGTCTTGCCAGTCCACAAAAATTAGCAACCGGGGACGCTGTGGAACGAAGGTAGAAGCTGAAGTGGCGTAGTCAAACAAGCAGACATATAAACGTATCGTTTTCGCGAATCTGAGTCAGTTTAAATAAAATAATTCTGGGTATCAGGCCGCATCATTGTAAAACACTAAAGCAACTGAACTGCCACCGTTTCCACTGACATGCTGTGGCGCTCTTCAGTACGTTTATTCAAAGTCATACAGGCCGTGGAAGCCAACGAACTTCTATTAATCATTTTATCAATTAATTAATACTACTGCTCTCAAACAAGCACACTCCTTTTATTCCAAAAATTTATAGAATGAAAACTGCTGATAGCTAAGAATCCTAAGTTTTATGAAAAAACTATCTAAAAATCTGAAAACGTGTGGTATCGTATTGCAATTGAATCACGAGTCCGAGATGCTGATACGGCTTCTGTCAAAGTGTCAATGTTCGATTACGTGAAAGGAAATGAAGAGGGAAATGAACAACAAGTAATTCATTATTTGTTCATTGCCCTCAGCAAGAAGAAAATTGGAAATTTGTGGGAAGGTCTTACGGGACCAAACTGCTGACGTCATCGGTCCCCAAGCCTACACACTACTTAATCTAACTTGAACTAATTTACGCTACAGACAACACACACACTCGTGCCCGAGGGAGGACCCGAACCTCCGACGGGGGAAGCCGCACAGATCGTGACAAGGCACCTTAGATCGTGACAAGGCGCCCTAGACCGTGCGGCTGTCTCGCACGGCCTCAGCAAGAAGACAACATTTGGACGTCAAAAGCATGAGACTTAAGAAAAGTATACTATTCAACCGGCTTAAAGGCTGGCCACTTCTGAAAAGAGGTCCTTACGTTCATTTGAAAAACAGCAGCGCGGTTCCGGACTCAAGCGCCTAGAACCGCAAGGACACAGCGGCCGGCGAGGGGGAGGGAAGTCAAAGCAGTTTCCAATGGTCTCGGAATAGATAAATACTGGTCCTGTATGGTTTTCAGCGTCATCTTATACCATTCTTCCTGCAAAGTAGTGGCAAGTACAAGTAACGACTGGAAGTCGATGGAGATCACGCACCCTTCTCTCCAAAGCAGACCCACAAAGCTTGAGTAACAATGAGATCTGGCGACTGTGGCGGCCAGAGTAGATTGAGACACATCAACCTTGTGCTCAAAAGAACAGTCCCGGGTGATGTGAACTGCGTGAACACAGGCCCTGTCGTCTCGGAGCGCAGCATCACCATCGGGGAGAAAACACACACACACACACACACACACACACACACACACACACACTAAGTCTTCCGTTCACTTTCCTTAATACTGATTTTACATCTTCGGCCAACTTCACAATACCCCCAGATATTTAAACATGCTCTAAACGTTCACCAGTAATCGTGTACTCCTGTAATAACAAACGTGAAAGCACTAACTGGATTTGGGACATTGTATGAGACACTAAGTGATTCATTATGCCAGCATGCAGGTCTCTGACCCACATCAAGTCGTGTACGGTGCTCTGTTGGCTCGTGCAACGTAGCAGTGCTGTCCTGTGTTGGCTCCTCCCATACGTGTTACGCAGTGGGGGAGACGTAGGGTTGCTGCTGTAATACTCCGTTCTTCCTCCGGAATCCAGCGGACAACACGACAAAATTTCGCAACAAATACAACTCCAGTAACTGCAAGAGCCTGAGACGGTAATTATTAACTTCAGTGCTATGTAAGGCCTTCACAAAAAATAGGAAGGGTAATTATGGATTTCAACGGAAAAATGTTGCTCTAGGGGCTACATCTAATTACACATCCACATAAATACTTTGAAAGCTACGGTACAGTGCATGGCGAAAGATACATCGTAACCATAACAATTTTCTTCCATATTCCACTCACATACTGAGCTAGGGAAAAATGACTATCTGTATGCCTCTGTACGAAACCTAGTCTGCCTTACTGTTGTCTCATGCTCTCTACATGAGATATAGGGTAGAGTTGCCTAATTTGTACCACTTTTGAGATTTTACTGCTTATAATCTAACCAATTAGTTACAAAATTATTTAAACAATGCGATCCTCAACTACGGGATGTTTTCTTGATATCTGAATTGAAGCTTGATAATTTTCAGAAAAATAAACACAACTACTCTTAATTTTCTAAACGTCTGCAAGTGGTACAAATTAGGAATCAGATTTCCTAATTTGTACGAGTGGGTGCATAAATTGTACCACAGTTGAATGCTATTTCCCGGGATTAATGTTACGTACTAGTTCAAGTTTATCTTGAATTTGTGGCGCTAAGGTCTTGTATGCTATTTCCTTTACAGATGCGCAGCATGTTCTGAGAATCCTTCCGACAAATCTAAGTCATCTGTTCGTTTTTCCTACTATCAGACTAGTTAACTAGACGCTCGCGGTTAGGTGTCCATTTGGTCCACGAAATTTTTCAGCTCATTAGCTTACTTTTGCTTCTGGCTATGCTTTGTACTCATGAAAACAATCGGGTTGACGGAGGATGGGATTCTTCCATGTTCCACTCCAACGAAAAAGAATAAGAAGCGCGGCCCTCATAATACAGTACGTCGAGGAACGCCACCGTCTGCATTTCCTCCGACTACGTGAATCCTATCATGCTAGTTTCAACATGCAAATGGACTGAAGAGTAAGAAATTCCCAAGAGTTATTGTAGTCATGTTGGGTAGCCACAAAATTTTCAGTGGTCGTTAGCTGCTGGAATAATGTTCCTACCTTCTTCTCGGTCATTACGTAGAGGTGCATCTGCTGCGCGTCGAAATGTAAGTCTGGGTTGACCGGCGAGTGCTCGTCGACGGCCAGGTCTCCGTACTCCAGAGCCGTGCTGGAGCTCTCCACCACCACCTGCACACAAACGAAAACACACTCAAGAAACAGTTACACTGCCATCTCGGTAAGTAGCGCGCTGGAGTGAGTCGATGCAGTTGCATTCAAATACGAAGGAGAACTCCGTCAGTACTCGTCAACTCACATGCTAACGCTAGAAGTCAAAAGCAGGTTAGTTTACTAAGTAATCACAGAAGGCTTAAAATAATATTTATGCGTAGTGTAGCACACTGACTAAACACATGAGCGAGATTCATTGCGGGAATAACATAATTATAATAACATCATAATATAGTTACTGAAAGTATGTAAGCGGTCATCCTATGATACAAACAGGATGGGTGAATAGTAGGTGTAACTTTTTTTTATTCTTCAGACCACAACACACACATGATGATGAACGTCAGTGCTCGCTTGCCGACGGACGCGTACGACAGAGGACGACACCCTTTTGGTTCCTGCAAAGCGAGCTAGCTAGCCAGCTATTTTATCTAGGGCAATAGGGTTCTGTGCGGAACCGGAAGAGACTGCAGTTGTACGGATAAGGGCAGATGCGAGGCAAGTGGCATAAGCTAATTCAGGCGAAAGGAGTGCTCCCTTGCAAAAACCTCACGCGAAGTGATGATACATTTGTTATGAATTTGCATTCTAATTTGAAAATTACGTAGTTCAAAAAGTTGCTCTTACTTATTTATGTTTCAATGACTTCGCTGATAAGTGTGAGAATAAACACCGAGAGATTCGCTGTTCGATCCCAGGTTCATCCTAAGATTTTGTCGTCAGTTAATATGACTTTCTCCTCTAGAAATTCTTTGTTTACGAGACCCAATTTGGTTTCCAATCCACTTACGACTGAGGGTTCCCTTATAATTAATTTGGTTAGTTGATCTTCTGGTCAGAGGATGGCAACGACATGACATCCAAAAGGACCAATTCAAGTACCGCTCCGCAATTTTCAAACCAACAGTCGCGTTGATTTAAGATCTAGGCATATCACGTTGATCTACATCAGTTCATATGACTGCTATACTAGTTTCTTCAACTTGCTTCCGGCCGATTCCATCCTGTGTCTTCGTCACCCTGAACTGTATTATTGTCTCTGCTACCTCTATGTCTACAAGTCTGTTATTGGCAAAAATGAGCACTAAACTTCCTTTCACAACAATCAGTTCTCCATTTAAGTGGAACTATTTCTTTTTTCGTTTTGCTTTCCAAGGGACAGAGATACCTTAAAATGTTTCAAATGGCTCTAAGTATGCTGGGACTTAACATCTGAGATCATCAGTCCCCTAGACTTAGAACTACTTAAACCTAACTACATCTACATCTACATTGATACTCCGCAAGCCACCGAATGGTGTGTGGCGGAGGGCACTTTACGTGCCACTGTCATTACCTCCCTTTCCTGTTCCAGTCGCGTATGGTTCGCGGGAAGAACGACTGTCTGAAAGCCTCCGTGCGCGCTCTAATCTCTCTAATTTTACATTCGTGATCTCCTCGGGAGGTATAAGTAGGGGGAAGCAATATATTCGATACCTCATCCAGAAACGCACCCTCTCGAAACCTGGCGAGCAAGCTACACCGCGATGCAGAGTGCCTCTCTTGCAGAGTCTGCCACTTGAGTTTATTAAACATCTCCGTAACGCTATCACGGTTACCAAATAACCCTGTGACGAAACGCGCCGCTCTTCTTTGGATCTTCTCTATCTCCTCCGTCAGACCGATCTGGTACGGATCCCACACTGATGAGCAATACTCAAGTATAGGTCGAACGAGTGTTTTGTAAGCCACCTCCTTTGTTGATGGACTACATTTTCTAAGCACTCTCCCAATGAATCTCAACCTGGTACCCGCCTTACCAACAATTAAATTTATATGATCATTCCACTTCAAATCGTTCCGCACGCATACGCCCAGATATTTTACAGAAGTAACTGCTACCAGTGTTTGTTCCGCTATCATATAATCATACAATAAAGGATCCTTCTTTCTATGTATTCGCAATACATTACATTTGTCTATGTTAAGGGTCAGTTGCCACTCCCTGCACCAAGTGCCTATCCGCTGCAGATCATCCTGCATTTCGCTACAATTTTCTTATGCTGCAACTTCTCTGTATACTACAGCATCATCCGCGAAAAGCCGCATGGAACTTCCGACACTATCTACTAAGTCATTTATATATATACCCTAAGGGCATTACACATATCCATGGCCGAGGCAGGATTCGAACCTGCGACCGTAGCAGCAGCGCGGTTCCGGACTGAAGCGCCTAGAACCGCTCGGCCACAGCGGCCGGCAGAGATACCTTAGATAGTGACATAAATGAAGGAGCATAACTGCGTCAAGTGTGACTAATTTACGAGATGGGATTGATCGTGACCTAATAAAAAAGAATTGGTACTTGCCTAAAGAGATTTCAGGAAACGGTGTTTGGGCCGAGTGGGCGAGTACAAGAAGGGCCGAAGGTATTAACGCAGGGCCATCTCTTCCGTGATCTGAAGACAGAGATTCAGCTGTTGCGTGCGTCTTATAATCAACCTCTTTTCCCCACTCTCTTCGCGCACCGGATTTTGCTGCAATCATCGTGAGCGACTTTATGAAACGTCAAAGAAGCACTTCCTAAATTAACTCCGTGCTCCGTGGATCTCGGCTGTGCTCCCGCTGTTGCCGACTTCCAAAATTCTCTCATATTTGGTAGCTTTCCTAATTATATGAACGGTTGGCTACATTCACATCTGCATTAGTTTGAAAGTCACATTGCAATATAAGTATTGACAACTGCATCCTAAATATAACAAGTGAAATAAATTCAGATAATTTGTTTAGAGACGAATAACATTTCTGTCTTTTGGCGATGTAAATTCGCTCTTGCATGATATTTCTCTTTGATAAGCAGTTTGTTGAACGTACATTAAATGTCCCGGTGCCACTAACGTGCTGCAATATATGAAAAAAAATGAAACTACAGTTTTATTAATTTCGAAATGAACTAAAAATTTGTGTGTCATTAAACGACTTTGCAGGAAAAGGCGGTGAAGATGATGTTAATTCATGAGATTCGTAATTCCACCACCACCACCACCACCACCACCACCACCACCGAAAGGTCTGAGAGAGCAAATTCTATGCTTATTTTAGACCAAAGTTAGGTGAAAGCTTTTGGGTGACAGCAACACCCTGAAAGGTGTCACAAACGCGGTAATTGCCCACATTTTCGTTCCGAGAACTAACAGTTAACTAGTTTGAAAGGAAAGTATTGTTTTGTTTTGAACATATTGCCAGTCACAAAACAAGTTGAAGATGTTCATTTCTAGTAATTACTACGCTTGCAGTATATACGTGCTACATGGTGGATTAAGAACTACCTTGTACTTTTTCGTAGTACAGTGGGTAAGATTCGAGAACTACTTGGATCTCGATGAAGGGTAGCTGACCGAGTGGAGAGGAGGAAGATTACAGCACGCTACCCAAATACGAAAAATTTTGCACATACTAGTTGTATTTAATACGGAAATCTCCGATAAGATACAAAAAAAGGTATTGTAGCCAAAAGCTGGCGTTACAACTGAAATGAAGCAGATTTAAGCAACTGTGGTATGTCATTTAGATTTGCAGGTAATAAATGGACAGAATTATAAGAGCAAAATACTATCACTTTACTACTTCACTTTATTTCTTCGTCGTTCGTGAAATGAGGAAGGAAATAAAGTTACTAACCCAAGATGTACGTAACGACTTGCGAATTAAATCTGTCTATGCAGCACAGCACAGAAGAAATTCTAAACCTTGGAACGGACACAGAAAGACCATTAAAACTCTAGTGTCATTTAATCGTGTTCTGAAGGATGTGTCGATTATGCAGCATGCATCCAATGTCAGCTGTACTCACAGAATAACTGTGACCTCACTGCTGCAATGAATGTTACTGTATGTGGAGTACGGCTGGCGCTAATAAAGATTTCGCAAGAGGCGTAGCCCTAGGTGTTTACAACCCTAGGCTCCGCTGCTCGCTATGTGGAAATTTGTCACGCTAAACGTAAAAGAGTCTAGTTCTTCGACAATTACGCGGTGAAAGAGCTTGTAGGGTTCCCGCTTGGGAAATGCTGCAACTGGCCCGTCGCGAATCGCTCGGAACGCATCGACAGAGCGCAGCCTTGGTGCGGCAGTAGCCTTCACAGAGAATTGCAACTCGCTTACGGCACCTCGTCCGGCACGCCGCCGGTGTCGGTATCAGGCACGTCCTGCACTGCTGCAACCAAAGCTACCTACCTGTCTTTGCAAGTCTCTAGTCACTAGGCTTGACAAAGCGCTGGAACGAATCTTTTTCTCTGAACCCGGATCCGAAGTAAGTATGAATGTCTTGAATGATCCCATGCCGCCTGCAACTATCAATTTTTAGCTTTTTTAAGGACTATTACTCAATTTTGCCCCTAGACCTTTTACAAGACCCCGCTATTTTTTTAAAAAAAGAAACAATACTAGTCCATCTGTATATTACTTTTTCGGTAAAGTGAAGAGCAGTGACTAACACAAAACATAAATTACGGCAAAATGGTTCAAATGGCTCTAAGCACTACGGGACTTAACATCTGAGGTCGTCAGTCGCCTAGACATAGAGCTACGTAAACCTAACTAACCTAAGGACATCACACACATCCATACCCGAGGCAAGATTCGAATCTGCAACCGTAGCAGCCACGTGGTTCCGGACTGAAGCGTGATTTCCCTAAATCACTCCAGGCAAATGCCGGGATGGTTCCTCTGAAAGGGCACGGCCGCCTTCCTTCCACATCCTTCCCTAAACCGATGAGACCGATGACCACGCTGTCTGGTCTCCTTCCCCAAACAACCAACCAACCAACCGGACTGAAGCACCTAGAACCGCTCGGCCACAGCAGCCGGGTAAACTACGGCAGATACGTAACTTTTTGTTATTAGTGTCCTGACTTGTTTGAAGCGGCACGTCACGAATTACCCTCCGGTGTCAGCCTCTTCTGAGGTTAGCACTTGCACACAACATCTTCAATTATTTGTTGGATGACTTCCAATCTCTGTCCTCCGCTGCAGCTCTCTCGAGTACCATGGAAGTTATTTCCTGATGTCTTAATACACGTCCAATCACACCGTCTCTTCTTGATGTCGGTTCTTTTTACATGTTTCTCTCCTCGGCGATTCTGCGAAAAGCCTCATTTCTCATCAGGCCATATGATTTTCAACATCCTTACATATTACCAAACTCAAACGCTTCGATTCTCTTCTTTTCCGCTTTTCCCACACTTCATAATTACCTTCCATACGTACATTCTCAGCAACTTCTTCCTCAAATTTACGTCGATGTCTGATACGAATACACTTCTCTTGGCCAAGATCGCCCACTTCGCCTGAGTCAGTCTTCTTCTTTATGTCCTCCTTACTTCGACCGTCATGCATTATTTTACCTCCGAGGTAGGATGATTCGTTCACAGCGTCTGCTTCATTGTCCTCAATTTTAATACTACTCCTCACTACTCGACTCTTCGATTTGCTCTCAGTCACCAGAATGTGCTCATTAGACTGTTCGTTCAATTTAGTAGGCCCCTTAATTTTCCACGCTTTCACTGCGGATAGCACTATCATCAGCGAACCTTACGATGAGTGACCTTTCAACTTAAATTTTAACCCACCTCCTGAACATGTGATTTATTTCCGTCATTTCTTCTTCGAGCTGTAAACTTAACAGTAGGGAGCGAAAGACAACATTTGTATTTTATACCCTTTCTAATCCGAACACTTTGTTCTCACTCTTGAATTCTTATTTTGCCCTCGCATTCTTGTACATATTTACTCCTAAATTATCCTCTTTCCCTATAGTTTACACCTATTTTCCTGAGAATTCTGAAAATCTTATACCATTTTATACTGTCGAAGCCTTTTTCTAGGTCGCTAAATCCTACAAATGTCTCTTGATCTCTCTTGCTTAAATTATCAAAGGCAACGTATGAACTGCCTCAATGGTGCCTTTACCTTTCCTAAAACCAAAATGACCGTCATCTAACACATCCTTAGGCGTTATGAAATCATTAAAAAAACAGTTAGGAAACTGACGATCAGTGTGAGTCCTTCAGGTAATATTTCATGTAAACTGTAAGTATCTATTCTAAGACAAGAGGCAATGTAGCAGTCACATCCTCCATTGCTTTTCTCTGAATAAGAGTACAAATTATTTATTTTAATTTAGCCACGCATAAGACACCACAAGCAGCTTTCGACTTGGTTATGCACATGAAGGAGCAAAGAAGGGATCCTGGTGAGGGATCACTTGCCATTAAATTCGGAGTTGCTACGTTACCTGCATGAGTGGCTTCGGCATCTTGTATGAAATCTTGTGCCACGTCCTCAATTTTACACACACTGCCTGCCACAAAAAGTGAAAGGCAGGAGGAAACGAAATGAAACTTTATCTGCTAGGAGGATGTGTGATGTTACGTGAATGGTTAAAAAAATCGATTAAAATGTACAGAGAAGTTCGCAGTATGAGCCCACTTATTATTATGACAATGCATCCCTTCTGGCCAGAATGCGAGCATTGATTCGGTTGGGAAGGATGTCATAAAGCCGTTGTATCCCGTTCTGGGGCCCGCTGGCCCGCAACTGCTCAAACCGGTCCTTGATATCCAGGGTAAGGACATTGGGATGGAGCTGCACCCGCACATCTTCTATGGCGGACAAGTCTGGTGATCTTTCTGGCCACGGGAATATCTCCACATCAAATTGGAAGTTCACAGATACACTTGCCATGTGTTGTCAAGCATTGTCCTGTTGAAATATGACACCACGATACTGCCGCATGAGAGGTAACACAAGATGCTGTATTTGAGCATTACGGGATTGTTTTTCCTGCTAATTTGCATTAGCTTACATTTTTCTGCATTTAGACCAAGCTGCCATTCATCACACCAAATAGAAACTGTCTAGTCATCCTGTATCCTTCTAAAGTCACTCAACGACGTCACTTTTCCGTACGCCACAGCATCATTACCAAACAGCCGCAGATGGCTGTTAGTCACGTCCATCAGAGCATGTATCTATGTAGAGAATAAGAGCGATCCTACCACACTTCCCTGGGGCACTACTGACGATATCCTTGTCCCTGATGAATAATAATAATGCCGTGTGGCTAGGGCCTCCCGCCGGGTAGACCATTCGCCTGGTGCAAGTCTTTCGAATTGACGCCACTTCGGTGACTTGTGTGTCGATGGGGATGAAATGATGATGATAAGGAAAACGGAACACCCAATCCCTGAGCGGAGAAAGTCTCCGACCCAGCCGGGAATCGAACGCAGGCCGTAAGGTATGACATTCCGCCGCGCTGACCACTCAGCTACCAGGCGCGGACACACTGATGAATACTCGCCGTCGAGGACAACACACTGGGTTCAATCACGTAAGAAGACTTAGTCCTACTTATATATCTGGAAAGCTATTCCACATGCTCATACCTTCGTTAACAGTCTGCAGTGAGCCACTGTGTCAAACACTTTCCAGAAATCTAGGAATATAAAATCTGCCTATTTTTGATCATCCTACAGTTCGCAGGATATCAGGTGAGAATAGGGCAAGATGAGTTTCGCAGGAGCGATGGTTTCTAAATCCGTGCTTATTTGTGGACAGAAGCTCTTCTGTCTAAAGTACATCTAATATATTTGAACTCAGAATATGTACAAGAATTCTGCAGCAAATCGATGTTACGCCGTTATTTTACCTTTCTTATATACAGGAGCCACACGCTCTTTTTACAGTCGCTTGGCACTTCGCGCAGGGCGAGATATTCGCCAGGGATGCCTATTACTATGTTCCGATGCTAATCAAATGGTTCAAATGGCCCTGAGCACTATGGGACTTAACATCTGAGGTCATCAGTCCCCTAGAACTTAGCACTACTTAAACCTAACTAGCCTAAGGACATCACACACATCCATGCCCGAGGCAGGATTCGAACCTGCGAGTCCCGCAGACTGAAGCGCCTAGAACCGCTCGTCCATTTCGGCCGGCCCGGTGGTATTCATTAAACCCAAGGAGTTCTTCGTTGTGGCGAGATATTTTCACGAAATTACAATCACCAATTTTCTCCTCAGAATGCCAAAACATTTTGTAGACTCCCACCTACACACGGAGAAACACCATGGTGATAAAATGAGAGCTCGCACAGACAGATTTGTGTGTTCATTTTTACCACCTGCTATTCGAGTGTAACGGCCAAGGAACAGTCTGAAAGTGGATCCATGAACCCTCCGGCAAACACTTCAGTGTTAACTGCAGGGCAAACGTGTAGATACAGAGCCGGAAAACGATCGCATTCTTATAGTTTGGAGGAGTGGCTTGCCTGCTCTGTTCTAGGAAGTGTAATGGAGGTAACAGCAGAGATGGTAGCGTTCGACGCCATTTTTAACACACAAAAAAAGGAACCTGGTGGAAGTGGCTGACCGTAAAAATGTCACTCTACTGGTATTAAAAAGCTGTCCCCGTAGGTGAGCGATCTGCGAGTCTATTAATCACGCGGAGGACGCAGGTTCGAACTCCTCTCCCTTTTCAGTACGATAGCAGAGTCCGCTGAGCGTAAGGAGGGTAACTGAAGAGCTACGCAAAGGAATAATAGGTCGACGTAGTGGCTCTGACAATGTGCGGGAAAGCGGGGTACTATCCGCATGGTCCTCCACTGTTTGTGTCCAGTGACGTAGCCGGCCAGTGTGGCCGTGCGGTTCTAGGCGCTTCAGTCTGGAACCGCGTGACCGCTACGGTCGCAGGTTCGAATCCTGCCTCGGGCATGGATGTGTGTGATGTCCTTAGGTTAGTTAGGTTTAAGTAGTTCTAAGTTCTAGAGGACTGATGACCACAGATGTTAAGTCCCATAGTGCTCAGAGCCATTTGAACCATTTTGAACCAGTGACGTATGCCACAGAGGATACAGCAGCAATAAGGTTGGCAACGCGCTGTCTCCTGGTTTTGATTTTTTTTAAAGGTAAGTCAATAAAAGAAAAAGACATACACTTCTGACGCAACAGTTTGGTTCTTAAGCGAGACTGCGTATATTTTTCCCTTTATAAGTCTGTATGAGCAACGCTCCAGGTAATTAAAACTGCTCCAGGTAATTAAAACTAGTAACAAAAGTACTTAGCCGTAGACAAAGACGAGTCCAGTTAAATACGAATGCAGGCGCCTAGTCCAATTTTATAGAAGGAATGTGTGAATCACTGCAGAAATTATTTGGGAAAACTGGAGAAAAGCTAAGCCGTAAACACTAGCGAAGAGAGTCGTTATTTAACAGTGTGGCGCGGGGCAGGCTAGCATCAGCAAGGAACAGGCGCTACCGGGCCGCCGACTTAACGAATTAACGGCTGCCGCTAATGAAATTGGAAACACAAAAAGAAAGCGGCTAATCGGATGTTTTCAGCTGGCGAGCCGTAACGAGGGAGGCGACTGTTGTCAAAGCGCTGCAGGGAAGCCCCGCAGATCCCAGGGAAAATAATTAGCCGCCAACCCGCGGAAAGCCGTCAGACGGCAAAACAAATTTCTTTCATTACCTCAGCCACAGTCTCACAAGTTGAAAGCATGTGTAGTTTCTTAAACAAACTCTTCCTTCTCTCTGCACTGAAATGTAGCCTCAAATCTAAAGCGCCGGAGGCTCCTAAAAGGTATTCCTTTAACTAACAACGCTGTCTACAAATCAAAAGGTAGCCACAGAGGTGGAGCAAGTTTTATTGCTATAGTAAATTCAGCGAAATAATCGTCCTGTTTCTTTCCCTCGCCTTCTAGGTTCTTTCTATGTTTGTGAAAGAGGAAAGCTTTATTACAGAAAGACCAATTTGAAATAGAGGATTAGTGTTTAACGTCCCGTCGACGGCGAGGTCATTAGGGACGGAGCACAAGCTCGGATTGGAGAAGGATGGAGAAGTAAAGCTGCCACGCCCTTTCGAAGGAACCATTCTGGTATTTGCCTTAAGCAATTTAGGGAAATCACGGAAAACGTATATCAGGATGGCCGGACGCGGGTTTGAACCGTCGCCCTCCCGCAGGCGAGTCCAGTGTGCTAACCGCTGCGCCACTCCACCCGGTACTAATTTGAAATGGAGACCGACAGTAGTTGTACTGCAAACACATAATTATAAGAAAACAATGTTTATTTTTCTATTTTTTTTTTTTTTGCCAGCCGTTTAGCATTCTATCACCTGCGACGCCCCTAATTAAGGAGCACCATCTTAGTTAGGTAAAGGATAAGCCTCGTAAAGAGGATGGAACACACAAATTGCGTCGCGATACAATACATCAGTCTCCAGCCGACTTCTCTCCAAGGGTATAACGTAGCCACGGTCCCCGGATGGACGTTCTCCTGGGACCGGCGTCGCTTAGGGAAACCCTGTCTCCAAATTTATTGGGAGCGAGGCAGGCATCTACGCACATTTGTGAAACAAGGAAAACCCGTATTAGTTAGTTAGTTTTATATTCCATGGATCATTTGCACAATTAATGATGTTGAATGAGTCATTTTACGTTCATATGGCACATTCACATGTAAATATGGCTAGAGGCTGACATTTATAAGTTTTTTTTCTTTTTTTTTATACGGATGTGACTTAGTAATCCGTACCCACCACTTTTTATGTATTATACAAATGGTAGAAATTCTTTTACGGAATAGAAGGGGTTGTCAGGTAGAAATTTATCAACTTCTCCTCTGCTGGGCCCGCTTGCAAAAGGGCACAATACGGCATCTTCTTTATACTTTTGACAAAATTTGCTGCAAATTGTTTATTTCTTTTTGGTTAGACAAGTTCACGGCATGCTTGTTTCGGAATATGTGCCATTATCAAGAGTTCCTGTTGACATTACACTTATATATTGTTTTCTTCTAGGTCTATGTAACAGTACTATGATATTTTATATTACACTTACGTCTAGAGGGAATGACGTCCACAAATCGTCTTGGAATGTCATTTGTCACAAGTATAAAAAATTTTCGAATTTAACTTTACCGTCTGTCGGGTATTTTATATTACTAGGCAAGTGATCAAAGAATTTGGTGCCAATATTTTGCGCCCTTTTTTGTGCTAAAGGCATCCTTAATGTGGAATAATGACTCTCATGTTTTCAAATGGAATTGTAATTATGTACATCAAGTGTTCTTTTTCAACTGCAGGGGGCTATTTACAAAAAAATCATAAGCGTATAAACTTCCTGTGAAGCTGCAGTTGTAGTCCCTAACGCCTTAAATAGATACCTGCAAGATAACCGTGGGTGAGCAGCAACCACATATTATTCTTACAGCACGTTCCTGAGCAATGAAAATTTCTTTCTAGAAGATAAGTTACTCCAGAACAACTTTCCACATTATATTACTGAATGAAAATATGCAAAATGTATTTACTTACTAATTTATCTCTTTCCTAGATTTGCAATGATTCAAAGTGCAAATGTGGGTGAACTGAGCTGTTTCACAAATTCAAAAAGATGCGTTTTTTCAGTTTAAATTCTCATCTATATCCAGACAGACAATTTTCATGTTCCAGGTTTGAGATACTCTTACACACACATTATCTGTGCACGATACGGCACAAGCTCAGCTGATCAGCGCATAAATTTTTTTGTAAATTTGTGGTAAGATCTTATGGGATCAAACTGCTTAGGTCATTGGTCCCTAAGCTTACACACTACTTAACCTAACTTACGCTATGGGTGACACACACGCCCATGCCCGAGGGAGGACTCGACCCTAAGACTGCGTGGCTACGACGCGCGGCAAAACGCATAGAGCCATGTTTTGTACCCCATCGTTTCTTGCTTTAGAAGTGCCTTGTATTTACACTTTTACACCGCCCGTCTCTATTAAGTGTATATCAGAGTGTACAACATTTCTCCTTCCATTCACAAACCAAACAACAGAACATAATTACTGTTCATATGCCTCCGTGCACGGTCCAATAAACACTCTTTCCTGGTCCATACGCTGCTTTCGACAGGGAGAAGCTGGAAGCGACAAATCACTCTAGAGACAAAATCGTTCACGCAGCTCTCTTTTACTGGCTGAACTGATACATCAGAGAACATGACATGTCCAGAATGCGTCTCTGAACTTATAGGTAGATTTCTTACGATTCAAAACACTGGAAAGTATCCACAACAGCTCGCACATATTCCTTATGGCTATCAACCGAAGTAGAGCGTGTTATTCGGTTTACTCACAAGTGATATCGCATTCAGCACCGTTATCTGTAGTAGTATCGTTTGTAATAGATCAAAGGGCGTATCACACATGCAAGGTTGAAATTTGTCTGAGTCCTGCCATATTTAAAACGTATGACCTTTACTTACCAATGAGAGTAAATTGCTGTTCGTTATCTCAAAAGTAAATCTTTAGTAGAGATAACTTTATCAATTTTCCATTTTACTGACAAAATATCTGCTTATCAGAAACGTAAACGTCACCGTCGCCGAGCAATCAAAATATTTATCAGTCTATTTGATGGCCTATCTATACAGATTGTGGGCATAAGCAACACACTACTACGTCTTCAGATAAATTTGACGTTCCTTGTGTTGATTAGGACTTTGAAAGTTGCGTATTAATTTGCAATTCCCTTTTTACACAATTTTTTTTTTTTTTTTTTTTTTGCTCTTCCCAAATCGCGAAATTACCTTTGCAATGCTTTCCGTATTTCTGCTATAGTCAGCTCGGATTAGCTGAAGTAAACTCTTTGAGAAAACACTGTCCATACTGATACATTTCGCGTCTTTGGCGGTCGGTTTGTCCATCAGCCAATGGGAAGCGTCCGCGGTTTTTGAACTAAAATGTTGTCTTTGTTCGAATAAGCATTCGTCATTCTGTTTCCTGTTTCTATTCTGCTTGGAGTTCTGTTCTGTTCGATTTGGGATGAAGTATGGCTTTGTCTGATGTTGACGTGAACTGATTCGGCGTTTCTACAACGGTAATGAAAACGGAAGAGATCTTTTCTATTACTTGCCGTGGTGAACATTAGGCGAATGCAGAGGTTATCTCAGAAGTGCATTCTACATTTCCGCACAGTTAACTCGCGATCACCATGCGTTCAGACTTGCGATGATATTCTTACGCGAGGTGAAATTAAAGCTCATGGCGTGCTTACTTTTTGTTAAATGGACGCTGATTATAGGAGCAAACATTATCTTTTCAATTATCGTGCTGCAGATTCAAAGTTACCATCCTCTCCTGCATTATAGAAGAGTTGTTGCCTAGTTAAAAGTTATGTATTGAGAGCATCTGATTCCGATAACTCTTTGAGAGACTCTTACTTGTATTTGTCGCCGACCGGTCTGGCCAAGCGGTTCTAGGCGCTTCAGTCCGGAACCGCGCTGCTGCTATCGTCGCAGTTTCGAATCCCGCCTCGGGCATGGATGTGTGTGGTGTCCTTAGGTTAGTTAGGTTTAAGTAGTTCTAAGTCTAGGGGACTGATGACCTCAGATGTTAAGTCCCATACTACTTAGAGCGATTTGTATTTGTCACTCTGACAAGGGAACCTCCCCATCGCACCCCCTTCAGATTTAGTTATAAGTTGGCACAGTGGATAGGCCTTGAAAAACTGAACACAGATCAAACGAGAAAACAGGAAGAAGTTGTGTGTAACTATGAAAAAAATAAGCAAAATATACAAACTGAGTAGACCTTGCGGAAGATATGTAACAATACAAGTTATAGCAAGTCCAGGAGCGCTGTGGTCCCGTGGTTAGAGTGAGCAACTGCAGAACGAGAGGTCCTTGGTTCAAGTCTTCCCTCAGGTGAAAATTTTAATTTTTTATTTTCAGTCAATAATCAAAGTTCAGGCACTCACACATAATTAACTTCGCTCTCCAAAATTCCAGGACATGTTCAGATTTGCTCGGACATATGCAGGATTTCAAGGTCTACGCACGGAAAAATTTGAAAACTTTAAAAACATATGTTTTGACAGAACACAGGGAAAACTGTGCGACTGTGAAACTGATGCATTCATTTGTTGCAGTTTATGTGACAAACTCTTATGTTTTCATCACTTTTTTGGGAGTGATTATCACATCCACATGAAAACCTAAATCGGGCAAGGTAGAAGAATCTTTTTACCCATTCGCCAAGTGTACAAGTTAGGTAGGTCGACAACATATTCCTGTTATGCCGTTACCAGTGTCGTATAGAATATATCAGACGTGTTTTCGGTTGACCTATGACCTAGCGATCAAATGTTTTCGGTTCCCATTGGAGAGGCACGTCCTTTCGTCTGCTAATCGCACGGTTTTGCGGTGCGGTCGCAAAACACAGACAGTAAACTTATTTCAGTGAACAGAGACGTCAATGAACGAAAGGACAGATTATAACTTTGCGAAAATAAACAAAGAAAATTTTTTTAGTCAAGGTAAGAATTGAACCAAGGACATCTCATACCGCAGTTGCTCACGCTATCCACGGGACCACGGCGCTTCTGCGGGTACAGTTTCCTGTGATATTGCATATGTTGTTCATGGGCTACTCAGTTTGTATATTTTGCTTATTTTTTTCATAGTTCTACACAACTTCTTCCTGTTTTCTCGATTGATCTGTGTTCAGTTTTTCAAGGCCTATCCACTGTGCCAACTTATAACTAAATCTGAGGGGGATGCGATGGGGAGGTTCCCTTGTGAGAAACCATGTGGACTTGTGACTTGTTAATCAGCTACACGCTTTTGCGAACAATATATATATTATTCTCTCACAAAACAGAAATGTTTGGTAATGTTAATTCCCAAACCACGTAAAAACGCAATGTTCTTTAGTTCTTTTAACGTGGCATTGCAGAATACTTTGTTTCCGAACTAACTACGAAGGAAACTACGAGGCAGCATTGCTGGATTCGAAACACAAGATACACAGGGAGAGATAACTTGGCCACGTTTATGGCTGTCGTCACGGACGACTTAGGTCCCCAGTTCCGTATCCAGCACTGTAATTTGACAGCGTAATTACGTTCGTGCAGCGGGGCTGTCGGCACTACCTTTCCGTTGTGGTCGACCTTACACCTAATCCGTATCACCTGAGTAGGATCAGGGTGTTTATACATTCTTTCATGTAAGTCAGCTATTTGTGATGCTAGAAATACACACCGTACGTATATCACTCATACTCGTATACTTCCGGTTAAAACGGTGGTCCATGTGAAATGCAGTGAACGACAAGATTAACTGAATGCCTTCGGCTCAACACCAAATATCTGGAAATTTTTTTTCATTTCCTTATGACAACTACTGATTTGGACAACTGCAATACTCATTTTTCAACCTCTGTATGAAATTTCGAAGAAACAAGGACAACCAATTTGTTTACTTTCAATGTTGCTGCTCTTCTGCTATGCAAGTTCAAGCACAGTGAGTAGTCTACTAGGGTTTGAAATGACACCTCTTCGGGCCGGCCGGTGTGGCCGTGCGGTTCTAGGCGCTTCAGTCTGGAACCGCGTGACCGCTACGGTCGCAGGTTCGAATCCTGCCTCGGGCATGGATGTGTGTGATGTCCTTAGGTTAGTTAGGTTTAAGTAGTTTTAAGTTCTAGGGGACTGATGACCACAGATGTTAAGTCCCATAGTGCTCAGAGCCATTTGAACCATTTGACACCTCTTCCAGTAGGTCACTGGAACAACAAAGCGTCCCAAGTGAGTGGAAAAATTTGAGCACTCAGAGGAAAATCGTGACGTGAAAAGGAGTCGACGTTTTGTAAATGAAGTGACTCATGTCCATTATAATTATCCGGGCTGTTATGCCGTGGTCGGTTGATGAATTCTGTGTGAGTAGCGAGCCAGTGGGTGTGTTGGACCTTCCATTGAGCTACGGGCCCCCTTGAAGATGTCTCCCGCAGTCTGAGACGAAACGTTGGGAATCGACACAGAATTCATCAACCGACCACGGCATAACAGCCCGGATAATTATAATGGACATGATATTTCCGGCCGTGAAAGTCTACATTTTAGTATAAATGAAGTGACTGTGCGACCTCTAACATATGACCATAACGGCAAGAGATAATTTACTGACATATAATTATGGCGTGAACTGTTTTTTAATCTGTAAATATCGCATACGAAACTAAACTGTTATATTTCAGATTAAACCCACGGAAGATACCTTTACGTAAAAATGTGAAATGCGTCTGGAACATGAACAAATATACGTAAGGCATTTCAGCTTATAAAATGAAAGCTTGAGTACATCCATTCGGCACCATCTGTAAGTAAATTTTGCTTGCATACACAACAGCCAGAAAACAGACTATTTAACTCTCACATTGAGAAAGATTTATTATAACAACAGAAATATCAACATATCAAAAATAACTGCTTGGAACAATGCAATTAGAGCAAAAATCCCGGTCAATAATTACTCAAGCGCCATTTTAACAAATATGGCACTGATCTTTAAACATGGGTGAACTAACATATGTTTAGAAAATTGTTCAGAGTCATCTCAATTTTTTACTTTTTATAGACAAGAAAAGGTACTGCTATCTTAACAAACACATTTTCAAATGTTCAATCATTCCATTTCATCGATGGTGAAGTGGCAGTGAAACTCTTCGTTTCTAATCCCACAGGCCGTAGTTCGAAATCCGTTCGTGTCGTTCCTACGAGGATATTTTTCCAAGTTTCCCTATGTCACTGGTCGCTTGTCGCTGTCCTCTAACGATACCACACACTGGCTGTTGTCAGTCAATCACAGTTGTAAAAGAGTAGGAGAAAAATGGGATCCCGCAGATCTGCTTTTTTACAGTTTTTCAAAAAACTGTGTGATTCCCCTCAATCTGTGATTCTTCGGTCGTTTTCCCTAGTTACTTTGACCAATATTTCACTTATCGATAAACTGAGAATGACCTCTCTTACCATGTGAAGTGTGCATTCTGCGTCGATTGTAGTTAAAACTGTGTGCCGAAACGAAACTCGAATCTAGATCCTTGCGTTTCCCGTACATTGGCTTACCTTCCGCGCCATCCGCGCATGCAACACGGACTAAGCCAAAAGCCTCAGCTTGTCGTACGCTGCTCTGCTGTCATTCACTCTCGGGTTTCATAGTTGGTGCGAGCTGTCCGTGAATACGTGTTTGCGTCCCAATTTGAGTGCACTTTTAGTCTGTCGCTTACAATCATTACATTTATCAGTATGTTCTGAAACACCTGCACTGACACCCTTTAACACAGGCGTTTATGGAGAGGGTATACGTAATGCCGATCAGGGCGTCGAATAAGGAAGTTAATTTCGGCTGTTCATCTGAAACTAGTAAACAGGTGTAGACTATTTATTGGCACTAGCTTTCACCCGTTTCTTCGACTTTAACCGTCAACAACAACACGGACGCAAAACAACCCTACACTTTATATGCAATGATCACTGTCCTCAACTGAAGTAGCTAGGCTTACGAGGCAACACTAATACTTCGCGAAAGAACATCTCAATGAACACAAAAGAAAAATATTTCTAGTAAAGTAGTTCAATTTATACCTCATTGTCTTCCACCTAAGACAGCCACACTAGTTTAATATCGTTCTCATCCCCGCTTTAAGTAATCGCGTCTCTGAATGGTGGTTGTAAGTAAAACAGCAGAAAAAAATTAGAAAACTCACAGAGACATTAAGTTCAGCGACTTGTGCACCGACGGCGACGATGAAACGATGATGAGGACAAAACGCAACACCCAGTCCTCGAATGGATAAAATCTCCAACCCGGCCACGAATCGAACCCGGGCAGCCCCATGGTAGTCAGCCACGCTGACCATCTGCTACGGAGGCGGACATCATGCTGGTAAAAACGGACGTTGAAACCATGTGAATACGAAGCTAACGGTTGCTGCAGTGCTTCCCGTCGTCTTATTTGCCATTTTTCTATATAGTTGTACACAAATAGTTACGTACTTATTTCACAAACGCACATAGAAATCAACCCTACCTATCATTAGATTTTAATACATTTTATAAGTAGAGATTACTGATGCTAACTAGTTTTTATTTTATGTATTAGCTTCCGCACGACCATGTGAACTAAATCTGCTCCGCCATGGAACGAGCCAGTACATAGTTTACAGGATGCTTATCAGAATATTTGTAAATAAACAATATTGTAACACATAACATAGAGAGTTGTCGACTACTGCGACGAACTCCTACACAAAATAGAAGAGTGTATCACAAGAAACATTTCAACTTAGATTTGAAGATTTGGGGTTTATCATTCTGTTTCTTCAGTTCTGCTGGAAAGCCGTTGAAAATGAAACCTGCTGAATAGTGCACTGCTTCCTTTACTGTACTTAAGGTAAAGTTACCCTAGTGCAAATATTTTTTCTGTCTAACGCTCACTGAATGAATATTTTAGTTTCTTCCGAATGAGTCAAAGTAGCGAACAACAAACTCCATGATGCAGCATTTGAAGAGCGATGGCAGGGAAAATGGCCTACATCAAGATCGCGAACGTGTTCGTGGGACAATAACGTTTCACTTTTACAAAAAGTCTGTATTGTGTTTTGTTGCAATTAACCGATAATCTTTTTGAATGATGTTCTGTTGCTTTTAGCTGTTACACCCAATTATTGTTTTTACTACAGAACTAGTCAATTACTTTCTTTTTTTTTAGATTTGATGGTAAAGAATGACAATGACACCCACAGATTCGGAATATTTCTGAAACCAATGTGCACTCATAGCATTATCCAAAACAGTTCGTGCCACCCATCAATACAAAAGAATGCCTTTTCTTCACTCTGTGACCAACTGAATCATTAACCGCCCTTCACAACAGCGCAAAACTGCCGAAGAGTTACGTGTACCAAAACATACAGCAACAACCAATGGCTACAGTGCTGATATGGGAAACAAAACCTACGAGGATGTGCTGTAAAGTAACGCCTCCGAAATTTTTATGTGAAAACTCAAAGTTTTATAAATAAAGCTCAAATGGCTCTGAGCACTATGGGACTTATCATCTGAGGTCATCAGTCGCCTAGAACTTAGAACTACTTAAACCTAACTAACCTAAGGACATCACATACATCCATGCCCGAGGCAGGATTCGAACCTGCGACCGCAGCGGTCGCGCGATTCCGGACTGAAGTGCCTAGAACCGCTCGGCCACAACGGCCGGCCTCACTGGATGCGTTTTGACGTGCATGCATATTACGTTGTAATCTCTGGCTAATGTCTAGCTGCTTGTCAAAAATCTTATCAGTACATGAATGTCAACAAATTGAAAAACTGGTTGTACATACTGTTAAACCGATATAGCATTGGTCTCAATGCGCTGTATTGTGTTTTGTAGGTGCCTGAAAATGGCACAAATGTCAAAACTGTTAACAGTGAAAGAAAAACAGTAACAGCTACATGCAATATCACATCATTTAAAAAATTTATTGAGCCTGTGAACAGATATTACTAGAAACTAAATGTTAATATGCTGTCTGAAAGCTATGCATTGATGTTACCGACTAGCCTAGTAGCTACGTAATTTATACTACGTTCCAAGTTTTCCTTAAAAACACTTGTGTCTTCTGCAGAGAGAAACATTGTTTGAACCATCACTAATGTTTAGTGGCAGATCTTTGATGCATATCAAGAAATGCAACGGAGCTGGAATAGAACCATGTGGCATATCGCACTTTACTTTCTTACTAAGGCACACCTGAAACCCTGCAGACGTTGCAAACGCAGCACGGCAATGAAATCTTTGTCCGGTTTCTTTCATTCCGATACTTGAGCTGAGGCCACGTTTACAATTCTCTTGGACAAATTTAGTGAGGGAATGGTTTCCTAAGGACGGGGAGGCCTGGATATAAATCTGAATGACTGCCGCCTTTCGGAAAAATGATGCACGTGGCTTGAAAGATACCGCCGAATACGCGCAGTACACCGCTATAAAAACGAACGGCCGGTGTCGTTTCGAAGAAAACGCTCCTTTAGGGGTCTGAACTTTTTTATGGCAAGGACTGAAGCCTCTGTTTAAGAACTTATTGTCTTGATAGGTTGGCGAAAATCAATAGCGCCTGAGGTATAACCATTTGCTTTCGACTCGGCTGACGCACGCTAGTTCCTCACACGCGGGTGCACTCTTACGTTTCACATACTGCCTGCGAGCATTGCATTGTGAAGAGCAATAACTTTTCAATCGATTCTGCTTTTGCCGCCAGCGTCACTGTTCTAGATAAATCCCTGAACTTTCAAACACCGTCACATTCTGCTCCCACGAAAAGACTAACTTTGCCGTAGTGGATTTGTTGATTAGACTTCAGTACAAATTAAGCTCACAGGAGACACGGCCACGAGGGAAATTCAGTAACTTCATTTCGTATAAGCTGATCTCCACAATACAGATGATGCAATTATTCAATTCGACGAAGTCCCTCCGGTACTCATTTCATTTGTTTTTCTTAAGATGAACCTAAATGGTGGAAAAATTTATTCCCATTTGGTAAATATCCATAAGGTAATAACAGCGTTAATTTTGCATGGGCCGCCCGGTGTGGCCGAGCGGTTCTGGGCGCTTCAGTCTGGAACCGCGCGACCGCTACGGTCGCAGGTTCGAATCCTGCCTGGGGCATGGATGTGTGTGATGTCCTTAGGTTAGTTAGGTTTAAGTAGTTCTAAGTTCTAGGGGACTGATGACCTCAGATGTTAAGTCCCATAGTGCTCAGAGCCATTTGAACCATTTTTTTGAATTTTGCATGCTGTTCAGTTTCTTAGAATGCAATCTTTTCGCATAGTTAGCTCTTTCGTATTTCTTTAAGTATTGTCACATGTACGCGGGACTTTAACGTATTTCAAAGTGATTTTTGATAACATTATTCGAAGCAAAAAGATCTATATTGGAATTTTTATGAAATAATTAACCTTGAGCGCAATAATACTTTAAAATCTTTTATTTTGCTGGTAACCGGTTTCAGTCTTGACTATCATCATCAGACCATTACCTATCTGTGAAATGCAAATAACAACTTCCACTGTAGAAGTTATAGTCACATTTCTTTTGTTGTTCTTGATTCCCTGTAAGGAAAATGTTATTTATATTTCTCAGATATGTAATGGCATGATGATGATCGTCAACATTGGAACGGGTTACCATTAAGATACAATATTTTAAACAATATTTTTGCAATCAAGACTGATTATTTCTTGTATAGTTCAAAGTTCTTTTATTAATATCTGTCAAAACACCACACGTAGTTTTATACGAAATTATACAGGGTGGTCGGAAAGAGTATGAGAAACTTGCCAGGATGTTGCAGGGTGCGATGTGCTGCGAAATAACTGTTCAGAAAAGAATTCGATACGTTCCATCGTTGCCGAGTTAATTAGCATTGACGTTAGCCAATCAGGTAGTTGCGCGAGCAAACTCAAATGGCCCGCCACATGCAATTAGTGTCAGTTGTTCTCACAGCGCACATGATTGCGCATGAGACTGCTCAGCTTTTGGCTCGGATTCTATCCTTTCTACTTCAATGCTAATTATCTCGGGACTGGCGGAACGTATCAATTGTTTTCTTTACAATTATTTTTCAGCACACCCTAACCTGCAACACCCTTACAAGCTTTTCAGACTGCTTCTGACCACCATTTATACTGGTATTTCTGCTGTGTCAAAAATGCCATTACTTTTCACTGAAGACGGTGCGTTTTTTGTCTCTGAGATCAGAATCGTTAAAAAGTGCTCAGAGAGTAAGGGATCGCTACGGGAATGATGTACTTTGGTTGTGTAGGACTTACTTAAAGCTTCCCAACACGGATCAAAGATATCCATTTTCATGTTTGTTTAAGCATCTCCAAGAAGAGACTTCAGGAAGCCACTTTCTTTCGTATCGTTGGGATACCGAGCTTCTGGTCAATCTCTGATGGTCTCAGTGTCCATGAGCTGCTCTAATCTAACAGTAATTAAGACAACAACGGGGCACTACGTTAGCATACCTTTCCCTGAGTTGCATACTGTGCAATCTTCTAGTCGCTTTTCAAGACTTAAATCTAGGTGAGAAGGCGGGGGATTCTAACACCCTCTCTTTAACCGAAGCACCACCTTATCCCATTTAAACAGCAGCGGAATCATTTTACAGTGAACTATCTACAAGTTACTAGTGGAAAGGTGGCACAGTGTGATATCAAAGTGTTTAAGAAAATCATTTTCAAGTAGCGCATAGCAGACTATACTATAAATTAAGAAAAGTAGTATGGATTCACAGAGAGAGAGAGAGAGAGAGAGAGAGAGAGAGAGAGAGAGAGAGAGAGAGAGAGGATGGGGTAGGGAGAAGGGTACAGGTGCTTGTTACCTCTATTGGTCAATTCCCCATTACATGTGGGTGTTTAGGTACTTTTGATTATTGTATACTCGAAGCCAGGCCTGTTCACCGATCTGCTCGTGGGAGCTACAAGGGGCGTTAGAAAAGTCCATGCAAAAATAAAAACTACTTACGTGTTTGGGGTAAACCTTTTTATTTTTTCGACATAGTCTTCTTTTAGAATTATACACTTCGTCCGACGCAGTTCTAATTTGCTGACCCCTTCCGAATAATAAGAATTGTACAAATCTGCAAAATAGCTATTATTTGCTGCAATCACCACCTCGTTTGAATAAAATCTTTGTGCCGCCAGCCATTTCTTCAAATTGGGGAACAAATAGTAGTCCGAGGGAGCCAAGACTGGAGAATAGGGGGATGTGAAACGAGTTGGAATCCCATTTCCATTAATTTTGCGACCACAAACTGCTGAAGTGTGTGCTGATACACTGTCGTCATGGAGAAGGACTTTTTGCGGTCCAATTGCCGGCGTTTTTCTTGCAGCTCGGTTTTTAAACGGTCCAATAACGATGAATAATATTCACCTGTAATAGTTTTACTATTTTCCAGATAGTCGATGAGGATCCCAAAAGAGAGTCGCCATAACCTTAATGGCCGAAGGAATGGTCATCGCCTTTTTTGGTGCAGATTCTCCCTTGGTAACCCATTGTTTAGATTGTTCTTTGTTTGGTCTCAGGAGTATAGTAATGTATCCATGTTTCATCCACAGTGACAAAACGACGCTTAAAGTCCTGTGGATTCTTTCTGAACAACTACAAACCATCCTTGCAACACTTCACACGATTCCGTTTCTGGTCAAGCGTGAGCAATCGCGGAACCCATCTTGCGGATAGCTTTCTCATGTCCAAATGTTTATGCAAAATATTATGTACACGTTCATTCGAGATGCCCACAGCACTAGAAATCTCACGCACCGTAACTCTTATGTCATCCATTATCATATCATGGATTTTACCAATGATTTCAGGAGTCGTAACCTCCACAGGGCGTCCAGAATCAGCATGATTTGTGCCCATATGGCCACTCCGAAAATTTTGAAACCACTTATAAACTGTTCTAATCGAAGGTGCAGAGTCACCGTAATGTTTACCAAGCTTCTCTTTAGTCTCCTGAGACGTTTTGCCTTTCATAAAGTAATGTTTAATCACGACACGAAATTCTTTTTCATCCATTTTTTGACAATCACTCGATTTCCTTGAGTCACACGAATGCCAAACACAAAGAAATAGACCAATATGGCTGAAACATGGTGTGCGTTCTTTCCAAAGACGCTACTAACTAAACATGACCTCGATACGCGCCGGTGAAGCCATCTCTCGGACTTTGCACGGACGCTCCTCGTAGCTCGCGCTCACGCCCTTCCAATGAGCAACCGGTCGGCTCACGGCGATTACTGGCGGTGAAAGGGGAGCGGTGGGGTGGAGGCAGCACGGCACTACAAACTGTTATAAACGAGTCTATTCTACGGCAGTTTGTTAGTTCTAGAGAAAAGTATCGCTAATTAATGCCTTTCGAGTTAAATTTATATTCTAAAACTGTTGCACTGATGAGAAATGAAACTTACATTTCTTTTAATTGATGAAGCGGAGAACATGGGACAGCCAAGTAGGAAACATGGTATTTCTTACGGCTGATGTAGCCTCAGGCTGATGTCGTTTTCAGGCGAAGTTTAAACAGACATCAACTTGTATTTCGTAACTATTGTCGTTCAAATGATTCAAATGGCTCTGAGCACTATGGGACTTACTGTACGTCAGTAGGTTCGAACTGCAGCTAGGCGTTCTGCACTGACATATTGTAAATCGATGTTGGTGGCCGACCGGGTGGCCGAGCGTTTCTAGTTGCTACAGTCTGGAACCGCGCGACCGCTACGGTCGCAGGTTCGAATCCTGCCTCGGGAATGGATGTATGTGCTGTCCTTAGGTTAGTTAGGTTTAAGTAGTTCTAAGTTCTAGGGGACTGATGACCTCAGATGTTAAGTCCCATAGTGCTCACAGCCATTTGAACCATTAGAAAACCGTTTGAACACCATCGGCGGGTATGTAAACGATTGGAACTGCAATTCTCTACGTCAGCTAGAACGGCTACTAGAGTCTATCAACGCTGTTACCAGGCCTGGTAGGGTATGTGAGTGGAGTAAACAGCATCGGATAGTGAGTAATCACTGCGATGGACACGGAGGCGCTGTGTACTTGTATGAGACAGTTTTGTCAGCACCTGACCGATTATGAAAGGTCTCCATGTGGCCGGCTGGTCGAATCTTGCAATATCCAGATTTGTGAGGCATTCGGATTTGGCAGTGGTCCGTAATTGGACTGCATGGGAATGTGAAGGCAGGCATACTCGCCACGGTTTCGGTCGACCACATACAGCCACCGCAATGTAGGATCACCGTACAGTGCACAAGCACATTGTTGATACCTTTACATATGCGCCTGTCATTCGAGAACAAGCAATGGACTCCCTGCAACATTCTTTGTCAGCGTACAATCGGTCGGAGACTAGAAGCAGCCGGACTGAAGAATTACCGCCTCATGCGTAGGCCGGCGTTAACTACACAAGACAAGCGGCTGCGTTTAGAGTGGTACCGTGGGCGGGAAACGTGGGCTGCTGACAAATGGCGTCGCAATGCGTTCAGCGATGAATCGTGGTTCTGCACTATTCCGAAAGAACACAGTTGGCGTGTATGGCGGCGACTTGGGGAGAGGTAACATTTTTCCGCTCTTTTGGGGAGGCACAGCGGTGTTATTCCTGTCGTCAGGGTGTGGGGAGCCCTAGGGTATGACTTCAGGTCACTGCTGGCAGTGATTGAGGTACCGCTGACAGTACAAACGTACGTCACGGACATTAGCCCTGATGTGTTACCGCTCAAGCGACTGTTTGGTGGTGTGACTTTCTCAACATTGCAATATTCGTCCAGACATGGCACGTGTGCCTGTGAACGGCCTGCGCGATGTTCAGGTACTCCGGTGGCTAACAAGTTCCCCAGATCCATCCTTGATAAACCGTGAGCGAAACAGGCTCGGACGTCAATTCCATACTAGTGCCAGTATCCAGGAGACCAAGGACCAGTTACAACTGTTGTGGGCCAGTTTAGTTCAGGAAAGGATACAATAACTTTATGATCGTCCCGGGTTCGATTCCCAGCCGGGTTGCGGATTTTCTCCGCCCGGGGATTGGGTGTGTGCGTTGTCCTCATCATTTCATGATCATCATAATCATTCGTGACAGCGGCTAGATTGGATTGTGTAAAAATTGGACTGTGTAAAAATTGGGACTTTGTACCGGGCGCTGATGACCGCGCAGTTGAGCGTCCCACAAACCAATCACGCTGATGACCGCGCAGTTGAGCGTCCCACAAACCAATCATGAACCTCAGCTTTATGACACTTTCCAACAGAATCAGTGCATGCATCCAGGCCAGAGGGAGTTCAACTTCATACAGATCAGTGGGCTCATACAACCAAGGTCCTTGTAAATTTGACTCGGTACTGTAATCACTGAAGTAATGTCACAAACCGCCTCAGCGAGTCAGTTTTCATTTCGGTTTATCCTGCCCTTCTGGGTGCTTCACTTCTTTTTGTCAGACAGTGTACAACACTTTTGTGACTCATTCTTGAGTACTACTAGAGCGTTTCGGATCCCACGCCAGGCAGGATTAAAGGAGAGTAAAGATGCAATTCGGAGGCGTGCCCATACATTTCTTACCGTATGTTCGATCAACACGCGAATAGTATGGAAATGCCCGTTTATACAAATGGAAATTCATGGAGAGAAGATTTTCTTTCCGCGAAACACTATTGAGAAAGTTAAGAGAACCGGCCTTTGCGTCTGATTGCAGAACGATTCTACTGCTGCCAACGTACCATCATCAACAAAGGAGGTGGCTTACAAAACACTCATTAGGCCTATACCTGAGTATTGCTCATCAGTGTGGGATCCGTACCAGGTCGGGTTGACAGAGGAGATAGAGAAGATCCAAAGAAGAGCGGCGCGTTCCGTCACAGGGTTATTTGGTAAGAGTGATAGCGTTACGGAGATGTTTAGCAAACTCAAGTGGCAGACTCTGCAAGAGAGCGCTCTGCATCGCGGTGTAGCTTGCTATCCAGGTTTCGAGAGGGTGCGTTTCTGGATGAGGTATCAAATATATTGCTTCCGCCTACTTATACCTCCCTAGGAGATCACGAATGTAAAATTAGAGAGATTCGAGCGCGCACGGAGGCTTTCCGGCAGTCGTTCTTCCCGCGAACCATACGCAACTGGAACAGGAAAGGGAGGTAATGACAGTGGCACGTAAAGTGCCCTCCGCCACACACCGTTGGGTGGCTTGCGGAGTATAAATGTAGATGTAGAAGCAGGGATCGCGAAGACTAGAGAGGATAAATCAGGGCTCTTACGGAAGCATTAAGAGTGTCGTTTCTTCCTCTATTTGAGAGTGGAACTGGAAAACGGATGACTAGTATCAGTACAAGACACCATTTTTCATGCACGGTATGACGACTTGTTGAGTATGCGTGAAAATGTCCATGTACTAGATGTAGACAAACAACAGGAGGAGGTGTGTGCATTTTCAAACCTATACGTGGTGTATACGCTTGATGGCACAAACTCTAGGCGACTATTCTTCCACTTCTGTGCCACCCTTGCACTTCGGCTATATTCAAATACTGGATCAACTAATGCATACTACAATAACAGAATAATGCATACTACAATAACAGAAACTACTTTCATAGTATGGTGAATTACAACACCATCTTACTGGTTCATCGATGCGAGGCTTGTCTACGTGCTATGCCATGTTCCGTTACAGAGGGACACAGATGGCGCTACTTTTGTACTCGTGGCAAACAAAAAATGAGACCTCCCCAGTCCACATATTTTTCTCTTTGGATAAAGAACACGAAAGAATAAGCCAAAGGACGCTATAAGCATACAGCACCTCAGCTTCCAGGTGTATACTTTCCTGACTGAATTATACGAAGTGTAACATGTGTCCAATGTTTGGTCTAACGAGGAGAACACGGTCAGTGCCATAACCCGATTTTTCAGATACTTGGCTCAATAAAAGAGGGCTCAGAACAAACGACAGTCAAAGTGTTTAAGGTATTTTCCAGGTACTATATGTGCATTTACGAAATGATCGCACAGTGGTTAGCGTCGCGGCTTCTTAATTTTGCTCACCGTGTTCGAAACCCAATAAATATTTTTATTTCGGTTTTTCATTTATACACCCACGTCTGTAGATTACTACATGATGTTTTCCATTGTCCAGACGAATGAATTTTAAAAAATGAGAAAATTACTTGAAATTGTTTTCGGTGGAATCCCTGTAGTATATCTTGGTTCATAATCAGTTGCACGAGCCTGTTTTTGGAAAAGTGATCAGTTATGCGTGGTTTGCCGCAAAATTACTGCCAAAGCGCGAAATTTTCATCAAATTTAACGAAATTTCTTGCCTGAGTGTTATTGATACGAAGAAATATCACTGTGGCAAGCCTGCCTTGGCGCGATGCTCGTGGTGTTCGGAATATCAGTGTTCCGAATGTTTCAACGGTCGGTATCATCCAAGGGAACGCACCAAATCTTCCTGAAGACTTAACATACGAATAAAATACAAGAATTAATATAAGAATCGATATGAGAATTAAATATCATAATACGAGAATTTAAAAAGATTGTAACCGCTCAATATGCCATTCACACATAATATGTAATGAATGTGTGACACTTCTTGTGAAATCGCTGTAATTTTACAATTAATGAAACGCCGTGTTTCGAATTCTGAGCGCGAAATTAGAAAGCCGCAACATTAACCGATGAGCCACCACTTTCTGTGAGGATACTGCGCGGTAAAAGTTAAACCTCGAGAACTCTGACCGCTGTTTTTTCAGTAACGGTCGAGTATCAACGGATAAGCTGAGACACTTATTCACTCACTTTGCTTCCTCTTCCACTGAGCGTAGTTCCTGGGAAATTCGGTGATGACACTTGCCGTGTTCTCCTCGTGAGTAAAAAAGTTTGTCCTGTATCAAGACTGTTGCCTGAAACTGAATATAAGAAAGTACTCCCAATCAGTCTGTGCGCTGAAGAAGGAACTGATCATATCAGGACACAAAGTAATAATAAATTGCTGGAACTCTTCCACAGTTGCTAAGGTACCTCGTACATATATATCTAATCCGAAACCGATTCGAAGTGGCCGTGCGGTTAAAGGCGCTGCAGTCTGGAACCGCAAGACGGCTACGGTCGCAGGTTCGAATCCTGCCTCGGGCATGGATGTTTGTGATGTCCTTAGGTTAGTTAGGTTTAACTAGTTCTAAGTTCTAGGGGACTAATGACCTCAGCAGTTGAGTCCCATAGTGCTCAGAGCCATTTGAACCATTTTTTCGAAACCGATTGCAACGATTTCTAAGCATGAAAACCTTTCCCCGACACTGCTACGGTATTAGTCTTGAGTGTAATAGCCAACAGACAACTATGCGTGTTAAAGCGTATAGCTCCGATACCGGAGTAAATTCCCAGTCTGGGGCAGCGTGGGCGGCGGCGCGGGTGGTGACGCCTCATCCGCTTTAAGACGCGGCTGTGGCTGCGGCGCCAGCCTTGGCCTGGATGGCTTCCGATGACGCAACGGCTGCTGCTCTTTCCACCCTACGGGACTCAGACGCCTCAGGGCAAAGGCCGTGGGACAGGTACACCCCCCCCCCCCCCACCTCTAACTTGAACAAACACACCAGCTCCACGTACTATCGACTCACCGAGGACTATTGACACAGATCTACATTTACGTAGAGAAAACATTGGGCTAGAATCATCGATTTTCTTTTCTATTAAATTCGCGTACTGAGAGGTGGAAAGAGCTGTCTATACGCCTCTGTACTAAACCTAATCTTTTTTTTTCTCACGGCCCCTGCGCGAGATAGTCGAAGGTGGTTGCATATTGGTAGCACAGTCTTCTTCGAACACAGATTGTCTAAATTTACCCACCAACGTTTCCCGAGAACTACTTCGTCTTTCTTCCAGGGAGTCCCATTTAAGTTGCCTGTGCATTTCTGTTACACTTTTATACGGGCTATATCGTCCTGGTACGATCCGACCGGTACGTCTCCTAATGTGTTTGGTGTCTGTTGTCACTTCTACTTGATAAGGACACCAAATACTGGAACAATTCACTAGAACTAGTGGCACTATGTATGATTCAGTTTACAGATGAATTGTACTTTTCCAAAGCTTTCAAAAAAATATACATCTATGTCTACATACGCACGGGGCAGTGCATGGCGGAGGGTACCGATTACCACGATTAGTCATTTCATTTCCTGTTCTACTCGCAAATAGAGCGGGTGAAATACGACTGTCCAATTTTTGTACCGGTCTTGATTTGTCGCATCTTATCTTCATGGTTCTTACGCGAAAAGTATGTCGGCGGCAGTAGAATCGTTCTGCAGTCAGCTTCAATTGGCGGTTCTTTGAATTTTCTCAGTATTGTTCCCCGATAAGAACGTGGCCTACCCTCCAGGCATTCCCATTTGATTTCCCGAAGCACCTCCATAATACTTGGGTGTCGTTCGAACCTACCAGTAAACAAATCTAGCAGTCCGCCTCTGAACCGCTTCAAAATGGTTCAAATGGCTCTCAGCACTATGGGACTTAACTTCTTAGGCCATCAGTCCTCTAGAACTTAGAACTATTTAAACATAACTAACCTAAGGACATCACACACATGCATGCCCGAGGCAGGACTCGAACCTGCGACCGTAGCGGTCGCGCGGTTCCAGATTGTAGTGCCTACAACCGCTCGGCCACTCCTGCCGCTTCGATGTCTTCCTTCAATCCGACCTGGTGTCGATACTACACAGTCGAGCAGTACTCAAGAATGTGGCGCACTAGTTTCCTATATGTTATCTCTTTTCCAGATGAACCACACTCCCCATAAGCCGTAGTCGACCACATTCGGCTTCCCTACCTCAGTCCTTACGTGCTCGTCCCGCCTTATATGGCATAGCAACGTTGCAACGTTACACCTAGATAGTTAACCGACGTGATAGTCTCATGCAGAACACTGGGAATGCTGTATTCGAAACTAACGTTTTTCTACATGTAGAGCTAGATACCATTCATCACGTCAACTAGAAATTTTCCTGCTAAAGTCACTTAACCTCTCCGTATACCACAGCATCACCAGCAAACAGCAGCAGATTTCTGCTCACCCTGTCCGCCAGATCATTTATGTATGCAGGAAACAACAGGGGTCCTGTCCCATTTCCTTCGGTATTCTTCACGATATCATTCTCTCTGATGAACACCCGCCGTCGAGAACAGCGTGCTGGGTTCCGTTACTTCAGAAGTCTTTGAGCTACTCACATATCTGGGAACCTGTTCCCTACGCTCGTACCTTGGTTAACAGACTGCAGTGGGGCACAGTGTCGCATGCTTTTCGGTAATCTAGGAGTCTTCCATTCGTCATAACCGACACTGATTTTACGTGAACATCCTATTTCATACTACTTCTTAGTATGACACCTAAATACTTACACAATGTGACGTGCTCCAGATGTTCTCCACTAACCTTGTAATGTGATAATATCAGGTTCTTTCTCCTTTTATAGTCATTATCTTACATTTATCTACATTTAAAAACATCTGCCATTCATTAAACCAAAATGGAAATGTTCAGCTATTCCTTACGATCGTTCAACGACGATACTTCCTGTAGACAACAGCACCGCCAGCAAACTATCTTACTATGCTCCTGATCCTGTCCGATAAATCTTTTATGTACATTCAAAACATTAAATGTACTATTGCGCTTAGTTAGGGCACAACCGACATTACTTGCCTGAATGTGAAACATTCGACAAATAGTATAACGTACTGGGTTCTGTTAGTCAAATATTCCTCAGACCAGTCCCGTATTTGCGGAGATAATCAGTATGATCGTATTTTCGTTAGGAGTCGTAAATGTGAGACAGTGTCGAACACCTTTCAGAAATCAACGAAGACGGACCCTGTCTGTTATCCTACATGTATTGTTTGCACACGAGAGGTTTTCACTGAATCTAATTTTTCGGAAAATCATAAGACAACTTTCCTGGTACCGTCTATGAAGGCAGTACCATGCCGTTTTGTTACAAAAGGACATAGATGGATCTATTTTCGTACTCTTGTAAAACAAAAAATAACACACTTCTGCGAGGCGCATATTTTTCTCTCCAGGTAAGTGACACAGAAGAGTAAGGTAAGGGACGCCCTATGCACCTCAGCTTTCAGGTACAAACTTTCTTGACTGAACTATAGTATGAACGACAGATACACACTGATTAGTCTAAGTAAGAAGTCTTCCCTGTATCAAAGCTATGGCCTGAAACTGAAGTTATGAAAGTACTGATCACATTAGCCCTCAAAGTAAAAACAGAATTATTCCAGCTTTTCCTCAGCGTTGTTAACATAGTGCAATCCACTTTATTTTTCAATACATTCCGTAAACAGTTCCACGATAATACTGACACTATTGCTTTCTTCTTGCTATGAGAGTATAAGTAGTAAATAAGTTTCACAATAATACACTCGCAGAATGAATGAAGTTACGCCACCGTTTTTGCGAAGTCGAAGTGTTAAAGTTGTAAGATTGTAGGAGTTTTATAGAAACGAACCAGCACATCAAGGAAAACAGTATCTTCTAACTTTTATAACGAGTAACCATCAGTTGCCATTTATTAGATGGCTCTGTCAATGGATATGAGTCATTGAAGGCAAATACAGCTGATGTTTCATTAAATATTCAGTTGGAAATATTGCTTGCATGGTCACAATATTGCGAGCCCAACGCCCTTTGTTATTTTCACGAAATCTTAACTCCCTGCATACTTTCCACTGATGTTACTAACCGGATTTAGATTTGCTATACCGAGCAAGGTGGCGCAGGGGTTAACACATTGATCTCGCATTCGGGTGAACGACAGTTCAAACCCGCGTCCGGCCATCCTGATATAGGTTTTCCGTGATTTCTCTAAATCGCTTCATGCTAATGCCGAAATGGTTCCTATGAAACGGCACGGCCGACTTTCTTCCCCATCCTTCCCTAATCCCATGGGACCGATGACCTCGCTGTTTGGTCCCCTCCTCCAAATTAACCTAACATTTGCTGAACAGGTTCCTTAACATACAAACTCATTGGCATTTGCCATACGAATGATTAAATCTCACCCAATAAGACGTCGCACAGAGAGATACTCCGTCTCGTCACGTTCATATACGACACGAAGATAAGGCATTTCTAGGAATAAATCGACTACAGCTAGACAGTCAAGCTGCGCAGGGATGGCAAACACCGCTGTAGTGTTTGATGTGTTTTCTATGCGTCTGTGTTGTGACTGGGACGCAATCGATTCGCCAGCGCGTCAGCGCGTGTTTATCGTCGATGAATAACGCAGGCTGAAGCGCGCGCACCACCTTCCGATGGCCATGAATTATCAACGAACGCAGATGCAGCCCATGAGTTACTGCGCCTCACTTGCTGCTTCAAAGTAACTTTTATACTTCGCAAGTGACATTTCGTGTGTGGGCCAAACGCCGCGCAACTGTTCTCTCCGTAAGATCCTTGTGCGGCTATGACCTACCGTTGCAACTAACCCGTCTAGACTGATAATCAACTATAGCTGCTGATATAAATAAAACCTGACGCCAAGTTTGTACTGCAAAAAGAAAGCCTTATAATTAAAAAAAAAAAGAGATTGAAGTAGTTACGAGCGCTTTTCATGTGCGTACATACCATAAACATTCTCAGCCACACGTTATCAGCCTCCTCCTCAGTCTCAGCAGTGTCGCAGTATTAGCGTCAATTACAGCTGAGTAGATAATACGCTCCTGGAAATTGAAATAAGAACACCGTGAATTCATTGTCCCAGGAAGGGGAAGCTTTATTGACACATTCCTGGGGTCAGATACATCACATGATCAACTGACAGAACCACAGGCACATAGACACAGGCAACAGAGCATGCACAATGTCGGCACTAGTACAGTGTATATCCACCTTTCGCAGCAATGCAGGCTGCTATTCTCCCATGGAGACGATCGTAGAGATGCTGGATGTAGTCCTGTGGAACGGCTTGCCATGCCATTTCCACCTGGCGCCTCAGTTGGACCAGCGTTCGTGCTGGACATGCAGACCGCGTGAGACGACGCTTCATCCAGTCCCAAACATGCTCAATGGGGGACAGATCCGGAGATCTTGCTGGCCAGGGTAGTTGACTTACACCTTCTAGAGCACATTGGGTGGCACGGGATACATGCGGACGTGCATTGTCCTGTTGGAACAGCAAGTTCCCTTGCCGGTCTAGGAATGGTAGAACGATGGGTTCGATGACGGTTTGGATGTACCGTGCACTATTCAGTGTCCCCTCGACGATCACCAGTGGTGTACGGCCAGTGTAGGAGATCGCTCCCCACACCATGATGCCGGGTGTTGGCCCTGTGTGCCTCGGTCGTATGTAGTCCTGATTGTGGCGCTCACCTGCACGGCGCCAAACACGCATACGACCATCATTGGCACCAAGGCAGAAGCGACTTTCATCGCTGAAGACGACACGTCTCCATTCGTCCCTCCATTCACGCCTGTCGCGACACCACTGGAGGCGGGCTGCACGATGTTGGGGTGTGAGCGAAAGACGGCCTAACGGTGTGCGGGACCGTAGCCCAGCTTCATGGAGACGGTTGCGAATGGTCCTCGCCGATACCCCAGGAGCAACAGCGTCCCTAATTTGCTGGGAAGTGGCGGTGCGGTCCCCTACGGCACTGCGTAGGATCCTACGGTCTTGGCGTGCATCCGTGCGTCGCTGCGGTCCGGTCCCAGGTCGACGGGCACGTGCACCTTCCGCCGACCACTGGCGACAACATCGATGTACTGTGGAGACCTCACGCCCCACGTGTTGAGCAATTCGGCGGTACGTCCACCCGGCCTCCCGCATGCCCACTATACGCCCTCGCTCAAAGTTCGTCAACTGCACATACGGTTCACGTCCACGCTGTCGCGGCATGCTACCAGTGTTAAAGACTGCGATGGAGCTCCGTATGCCACGGCAAACTGGCTGACACTGACGGCGGCGGTGCACAAATGCTGCGCAGCTAGCGCCATTCGACGGCCAACACCGCGGTTCCTGGTGTGTCCGCTGTGCCGTGCGTGTGATCATTGCTTGTACAGCCCTCTCGCAGTGTCCGGAGCAAGTATGGTGGGTCTGACACACCGGTGTCAATGTGTTCTTTTTTCCATTTCCAGGAGTGTATATTCTCACAAAGAAAGTATAAATATGAAAGGGCATAGCTATCACTAGAAGCGGTGAGTGCCAGGACCCAACTGTTGCGACTCGTGTCGTCATGAAGTGCTGTTACTGACAACGAGACTTGCTTTCACCGATGCCCGTCTGCTCGTCTATGATGTACCACAGCTTGCAAATACCTCCTTCACCTTATCCCTGCAGCCAGAAAAGTTTCCGCGCCATCAGATTCTTAAACCGCCACAGCAATATATTTAAATAATAATTACAGAATGTGTGCGTGTGTGCGTGCGTGAGCACGTGTGCATGTTGTGGTGGTGGCGGGGGGCTTTAACATTTGCTTCAAACTTCATACGTTTTCTCTTTATATTTTAGATAAAATTGACGAGTGTGTAGCTGAGGGTTTCCTAGGTTTTCTTGATTTCGGAGGACCTTTGTTACGTCAATCCGTCTGACGTAGAACACAAATACTTCAGTGAATGTTATCCGTAGTGGATGCCGCTTAACTCCCTGACTGTTCCTTTATAGGGTTTAGAAAAATTTCCGCAACCAGTCACAATAAAGTATTATTTATTCGTCACACGACCGGTTTCGGGCTTGTGCCCATCCTCAGGTGTTTATACATGCATGTACATGTTTATACTGCTGGAGATCACTGTATAATACAAAGAAAATTATTTGCTGGTAACTACATAGATACAAGTGGAACAATTGTAAGAGGCAAGGCAGCATTTGTCGAAAATATATCTGTACTTGCATAAAGATGGAGCATCATTATTATAATTACGCTGTGGTGACAGTTTTTCCATTTAGTTGCACATTTGTTATCTTTTTCACGTCCAAGTTTCAGTTTTATAAAATTTAGCTGCATATTTCACTATTGCGATGTGCACTCGTGATAGACACTGTGTGTACATACAAACATGTAGGCTATAATCACAGAAGTTAGACGTAGGAAGTATAAACAAGTTGCTCATACAGAAACATATAGGCTGTGGTTCAAATGGCTCTGAGCACTATGCGACTTAACATCTGAGGTCGTCAGTCCCCTAGAACTTAGAACTACTTAAACCTAACTAACCTAAGGACATCACATACATCCATGCCCGCGGCAGGATTCGAACCTGTGACCGTTGCGGTCTCGCGGTTCCAGACTGAAGCGCCTAGAACCGCTCGACCACGCCGGCCGGCACACTCGTATTGGTCTTTACATTATTCGTGAATCAACGAATGCGCAGAGGTATGCGCATATGCTACAAACTTTTATTCATACCATTTTTTTAACCTGGGACGGTGTGGACAATGTGCAATTTATGTACGATGGGGCACCTCCCCATTTTGCGTTGATTTTGTGAGAATGGCTTGACAATGCTTTTCCAGGCCGCGTTATTGGACGTCGCGGAAGTGTCGAGTGGCCACCGAGAGGTCCAGACTTGACCCCACTAGATATTTCTCCTCTGGAGATATTTGAAAGTGTTTGCAAAAGAACTGCTTAACTTGGACACTTCAGAAGCAGACATTAAGGAAGAGTGTGCGCGGGTACCAAACGATATGTTGCACCGGTCTGTCGAACTTTGCACCCCAATTGCAACGGTGTGTTACTAATACTGGTGCCTGTGTGGAAACATGAAATTGCATAACAGAATTGGTAGCAACCATGCAACACTGTTCATGAGTGACAAGTAGCTAAATAAAAATAGGGATATAATAGTGGATCACCCTGTATATTGTAAACAGTTAGCGATATTCTAACTCTCCCTTGGCCTGCTCTCGAAATTACCTGTACACGTGTCAGTTTCTTCTCGTTAGGAACGATGTGTCGAGTTCTATCTGCTTGAAAGTTCTGAATCCAGTCACAAATTTGTTCTCATCTGTAGACCCGTGTTTTGTTTGTTAAACAACAGTGTCGAATTGCATCGAATGCCTTCTAAAAACAATGGAATGCCGTTGTTGCAGCGCCTTGGCTTTCATGGACCTACAGAGCGAGCTGTGTTTCAGAAAATCTTGGCTTTTATAGTAGAAATTTTCTGTTTCAGAATACATCATAATGCATAATCGTAAGATATGTTCCGTAATTTTACAACGGACTGACTCAGTCGGATGACCCCTCTCAAAACGGGACTGACCTGAGCTTTCTTTCCAGTCATTTGGTACCTTTCGTTCGTCAAGCGACCTATGATTGTCTGCTGCTAGAAGAGCATCAGGTTCTTTCGTATTGTCTCTGTAGATTCCACAGGTATCCAGCCCAGGTGCCTTTCCACTGTTGAGAGATCTCTATTTAGTACTTGAAAACTAGTGACCATAACGTCGTTGATTGGTTGAACTTTGAAGATATCTCTATTCGCGTATTATCGGGTCTTCCTTTGGTAGAGCAGACACGGAAAACCGTATAAATATCGTAAAAGCATCATCGCTTGGTTTTGAAGCTGTAACAACAGCCGTGTCTGCAGATAAAATGATGGGCATTAAGGTCCAGCTGTAACGCAATAAATTATTCATTTTTAAGCTCAAACATGTTTCAGCACGTTTGTGCCCTTATCCGTGGGACGTTTTATTCAAGTCTTATTCTTTAGAATGTTACGTTCTGTAGGACCTTTCCTGTATTATATAGCTTGATAAAATTATTTTTGCGGTATTTGTCCTCATTTGTATGCTTGTCTATTGTGGGAATACACAGTAAAGTCAAGCAAATGTTTTTAATGAACCGTACTTGCATGTTACGACTTTGAACTTCACAAGATATACTGCTACAGAGTGTGTGTGTGTGTGTGTGTGTGTGTGTGTGTGTGTGTGCGCGCAGCCTATGACGTTCATTTGTTCGTCACAGGAGTAAGTCACTGTGAGGCACTTCTAGCGCTATAAAGTAAGTACAATTTAGCGTTTTAGAGAAAAGTCATAACCACCCATTCCCCGTATCACCTCTGTCAGGGAAGGCATAGACTTCCTCAACCGGAGCCCATTTCACTAACATACTTCTGGTCGTGTGACTGAGTCAGATTTAATAAAGCCACCAACGTTTCAGCCGCTTTTGCGGGCAGCCGAAATTAAAGCAGTTTTGGTACATATGATGCGGCCACACACCCAGGAAGATTTTATTTCATCTTTGTCTTCTGTAATACCAACTTAAGTGTCAACGTGTGCACCAATTCCAAACCGTTATGCGCGCCAAAAGATTAAAGGTTCACTGTAGAAAGTATAGGAAGTATTCGCGATGGAAACTCAACACCCAGCTGCGCATTTCTTGCCCGCCGAATCCGTGAAGCGGAACATATAATGCCCTCTTCGCGATGCACAACAGAAACCATGGGAACAAAGACGCGTGTCATTGGCCCGGCCCCGGTGACGTCACAAGGCCGCGCAACATGTGCTCCCCCCTCCACAGGCATCGATCGCGCGCGCCGACTCGGCTGCGCTCGGCTCTCAACGAAATGGATGCCGGCCAGCCCACAGCCTACTTAGACGCGGCGTGCGCTGCCCCAGCCGGCTGTCCCCTGAAGTACGCGTCGATAGCTGCCAAATGAAGACGTGCTCGCAAAAACTCCACCACTGCACTGTACTACGTTCTCAAGCCACGCGCTCTCCGTTAGATTTTTTGTAAAAGGCACAAAAGATGTTCGTCAACACCATGAACTCTTGACAAGGGAAACCTTCCAATTCCTAATTCTAGGATCTCTGGCACAACGAAATTAAGACTTCAGTCTGTTAGCACTTGACGTGTACTCTTACAGTGTTCCGACGGCATGATACTATCTTTAATAACGATCCCGAGGTATATGCAATAACAAGTTTGTGAAACGTATGCAGTTATCTAGTCTAAGGATAATTCAAGAAATTTCGTACCACATTTTCACTCAACTTTGTTTTGTTTACTGGAATTAATTTCGAAACGTCTAACAGTTTCTTCTTCAGGGACTAAAGGCACACTTGCCGAAATAGTATACACTTGCAAGTGCACTGACGAAAAAAGTGAGGTTCTCAAGAGACATTATCGAATGTCAACGTACCTTCAAAAAAATGGTTCAAATGGCTCTGATCACTATGGGACTCAACTGCTGAGGTCATTAGTCCCCTAAAACTTAGAACTAGTTAAACCTAACTAACCTAAGGACATCACAAACATCCATGCCCGAGGCAGGATTCGAACCTGCGACCGTAGCGGTCTTACGGTTCCAGACTGCAGCGCCTTTAACCGCACGGCCACTTCGGCCGGCTCAACGTACCTTCAACTACACTTCATTGGTGGGTATGCAAATGACGTGCGTTGCAATTTTCTGCTACGGGTAGAACGGCCATCAGAGTGCATTAGTGTTGTTTACGTTTAGTGGTGTTACCCTGTCCGGTAGGGTATATAAAGGGCGGGAACAGCGTCAGATGTTGGGTAATCACTGTGAAAGACACGGAGATGCTGCGTACTTGTGTGAGACACCGTTGTCAGCCCCAGACAGAGTTTGAAAGGGACTTCTCTGTGGGTCTTCATGTAGCCAGCTGGTTGAATCGTGGAATATCCAGATTTGTAGGTCATTCGATTATGACAGTGGCCCGATGTTGGACAGCATGGGAAGTTGACGGGAGGTACACACGCCGGCAAGAGTCAGGTCGACCACGTCTGACCATCACAAGTGAGGATCACTGTATTGTGGCTCTGGCTCTGAGCACTATGGGACTTAACTTCTAAGGTCATCAGTCCCCCATAATTTAGAACTACTTAAACCTAACTAACCTAAGGACATCACACACATCCATGCCCGAGGCAGGATTCGAACCTGCGATCACTGTATTGTGCACAAAGTTCATCGCAACTTCTTCACATCTGCGCCTGCCATCCGAGAACAAGTTCAAATGGCTCTGAGCACTATGGGACTTAACATCTGTGGTCATCAGTCCCCTAGAACTTAGAACTACTTAAACCTATCTAACCTAAGGACATCACACACATCCATACCCGAGGCAGGATTCGAACCTGCGAGCGTAGCAGTCGCACGGTTCCGGACTGAGCGCCTAGAACCGCTAGACCACCGCGGCCGGCTGAGAACAAGTAATGGACTCCATGTAACAATGTGTGTTATTCCGCACCATTGGTCGGAGACCAGCAACAGCCTGACTGAGAACTACCGTCCCACACGTAGATTCCGTTAGAACCACATCAAAAATGGCTGCGTTTGGAGTATTGCTGCGACAGGGAAACATGGCCTGCTGATGAACGGCATTGTATTGACTTCAGCTATGAATCGCTGTTCTGCACTACCCCGGATGACCATCGCGGGCCAATGTTTTGGAAAGGTAGAGCGGTGTTACTCCTGGCGTTATGGTGTGCACTGATATGAAACTTCCTGCAGAGTTAAAATCTCATTCTGGAAACATCCCCCAGCCTGTGGCTAAGCCATGTCTCCGCAATATCCTTTCTTCCGGGAGTTCTAGTTCTGCAAGGTTCGCAGAAGAGCTTCTGTGATGTTTGGAAGGTAGGAGGCGAGGTACTGGCAGAATTAAAGCTGTGAGGACGGGTCGTTAGTCCTGCTTGGGTAGCTCAGATGGTAGAGCACTTGCCGGCGAAAGGCAAAGGTCCCGAGTTCGAGTCTCCGTCCGACACACAGTTTTAATCTACCAGGAAGTTTCATCGTGTATGTGTTCACGTCAAGTCTGATAGTGACTGAGGAGACTGACGGTCACGGGCATCCTAGTTCTCGAGTGTTCTCTCTCAAGCGACAAGTTCGTGGTGCCAATTTTTAACAGGACAATGCCTCTCCACTCACGTCACGTGTCTGTGTGAACTGTCTGCGTGATGTTTTAGTTTTCTCGTGGCCAACGAGATCCCAGATCTGTCCTCGATACAACATGGGTGGGACCAGCTCGGACGTCAACACCATCCCACTGCCAGTACCTTGGATATCAAGGACCAGTTACAACAGTTCTTGGCCAGATTACGTCAGGAGAGGATACAACGACTTCATCACATCCTTCCGAACTAAATTAGTGAATGTAGCCAGGCCGAACGAGGCGCAATGTCAAAGGGAAGTGGACTCATACTGCCAATTCCTTTCTAATTTGGCTCGATTTTGTAATCACTCAAATAACATCACATACTCTGTCAACCCGCGACGTTTCGTGTCGTTTCCTCCTCCCCTTCTCCGCCCTTCACTTCTGTTGTCAAGCATTATATATCTTGATGCTATACCAAAGCATCCTTTAACAATATTTAGATAACTGTGCGTAAGTTCCTGAAGATGAAGGCATAAAAGGCTTAGAAATATATCGCAAATAAAATCAACAACAGTCATCGCTCAATGGAAAATTATAATGGAAACAGCATTTGCGCTCCACAGGAAAATAATGCACAGCTGAAATCCCCCGATATCCAGCGTCAGAGAAGCAATACGAATTTCAGAAATATTTCGGTAGTTAACACTTGTCCGAATCAACCTGTAAAATGTAACTGTCGTATGGCATTGGTGTCTGGAGTATCACGTAAGGAGGAACCTGTTAACATGTCTTACTCGCAAGGTTTAATAGTTTAGAAATTATTACCACTTCAGAATCCGAGAGGTGGAGTATTTATTGGTGTCAGAAGTAGTTTGCCTTGTAGTGAAATTGAAGTAGATAGTTCCTGCGAAATAGTATGGGTAGAGGTTATACTTGACAATCGGATTAAACCATTAATTGGGTCGTTTTAACGATCCCCGACTCATAAGATACAGTTGCTGAACAGTTCAAAGAAAACTTGAGTCTCATTTCAAATAGGTACCCCACTCATACAATTGTAGGCGGTGGTGACTTTAATCTACCCACGATGTGCTGGAAAAATTATACGTTTAAAGCCGGCGGAAGGCATAAAACGTCATCCGAAATTGTACTGAATGCATTCTCAGAAAATTATTTTGAACAATTAGTTCACGAGCCCACTCGAAGCGTAGATGGTTGCGAAAGCATACCTGACCTCTTAGCAACAAATAATCCTGGATAAATAGTGAGTATCGTGACGAATACAGTGACTAGCGACCACAAGGCAGTAGCTGAATACCCTAACTCCTACAACCATCAACAAGATACGCAAAGTATATCTATTTCAAAAAGCTGATACAAATGCTCTTAACGCCTTTTTAAGAGACAGTCTGCGCTCCTTCCGATCTGATCATGTAAGAGTAGAAAACTTGTGGAATGATTTCAAAGAGATAGTATCGACAGCATTTGAGAGAGATATACCACATAAATTAATAAGTGATGCTACTGATCGCCCATGGTACACAAAACAGGTCATATCGTTGTTGCAGAAGCAACGAAAAAAGGATGTCAAATTTAAAAGAACGCAGAATCCGGAAGTTTGGCAAAGTTTTGCAGAAGTTCGAAATATAGAGCGTGCTTCAATGCGAGATGTTTTTAATAATTTCCACAACGAAACTCTGTCTCGAAATCTGGCAGAAAACTCAAAGAGATTCTGGTCATACATAAAGCATAGCAGTGGCAAGACGCAGTCAATACCTCCACTGCGCGGTAACAAACGGTGAAGTCATTGATGACAGTGCCACTAAAGCATAGTTATTCAACACGGTTTTCCGTAACTCCTTCACCAAAGAAGACAAAGTAAGTATTCCTGAATTCCAATCAATAACAACTGCGAAGATGAGAAACATAGAAATAGATATCCTCGGTGTCGCAAAACAGCTTAAATATTTAATAAAAGCAAGGCTTCCGGTCTAGATTGTATACCAGTCAGGTTCCTCTCAGAGTATGCTGATAAAATAGCTCCATATTTAGCAATTATATACAACCACTCGCTCACAGAAAGATCCGTACCTAAAGACTGGAAAATTGCTCAAGTCACACCAATACCCAAAAAGGGAAGTAGGAGTAATTCGCTGAATTACAGGCCCATACCACTAACGTCGATTTGCAGTAGGGTTTTGGAACATATACTATACGAGCTCTTTATATCCATGAAGTAATGAGTGCTATCAACAGGGGATGTCAAATTGATTCCATATTTTTAGATTTCCAGAAGGCTTTCGACACTGTTCCTCACAAGCGTCTTATACCCAAACTGATGCCTATGGAATATCGCCTCAGTTGTGAGACTGGATTCGTAATTTCCTGTCAGGAAGATGACAGTTCATAGTAATAGACGGAAAGTCATCGAGTAAAACAGAAGTAATATCCGGCGTTCCCCAAGGAAGTGTTATAGGCCCTCTATTGTTCCTGATATATATTAACGACGTAGGAGACAATCTCAGTAGCAGTCTTAGATTGTTTGCAGATGACGCTGCCATTTACCGTCTTGTAAAGTCATCAGATGACCAAAACGATATGCAAAATGATGTAGATATCTGTATGGTGCGAAAAGTGGCAATTGACCCTGAATAAAGAAAAGTGTGAACTTATTCACATGAGTACTAAAAGAAATCAGCTGAATTTTGATTACGCGTTAAGTCACACAAAACTGAAGGCTGTAAATTCAACTAAATACTTAGGGATTACAATTACAAATACCCTAAATTGGAACGATCATATAGATAATGTTGTGGGTAGAGCCACCCAAAGACTGTGATTCATTGGCAGAACACTTAGAAGGCGCAGCAGGTCTACTAAAGAGACTGCTTTCACCACCCTTGTCCGCCCTATTCCGGAGTATTGCTGTGCGGTGTGGAGTCCTCATCAGATGGGACTGACGGCTGACATCGAAAAAGTACAAAGAAGGGCAGCTCGTTTTGTATTATCGCGAAGTAGGGGAGATAGTGCCACAGACATGATACGTGAATTGAAGTGGCAATCATTAAAACAAAGGCGTTTTTCGTTGCGACGGGATCTTCTCATGAAATTTCAATCACCTGTTTTCTCCTCCGACTGCAAAACATTCTGTTGGCACCCCTACATAGGGAGAAATGATTGTCACGATAAAATGAGAGAAATCAGGGCTCGCACAGGAAAACGTAAGTGCTCGTTTTTTCTCGCGCGCCCTTCGAGAGCGGAACGGTAGAGAGGCAGCTTGAAGGTGGTTCACAGAATCCTCTGCCAGGCTCTTTATAGTGAATACCAGAGTAATCACGTAAATGTAGATGTAGAAGGAAGTTACCTGATCTCGGCAACGCGGATGCAGAAAACCCTATATGGATACACTAAGGCGAGTCGACTGAGAAAACCGAAGCCAGTCACCATGCACTACAAGCGAAATCAGCAAACGTGTCTTAGTCCTTTTATCTTCAACTTCTGCTTTTCAGTGTCATAAATCATAGCTGTTTGGCTTTCCTTTACATCAATCAACTATCGTAGCTTACTGAAGAGCAAAGCGCATGATGGAAGTTATGGAGCTTCCTCTATTAGTCTCAAACCTTTTATAGGAATTCTGAGCCAGCTATGAAACAAACCACATTATGGCCTCAGATAAATATATACAGGAATGAGTAATTATGCTCCCTAATTTCACTGAATATCGATTTAGGGATGCGTGAAGAAAGATTCTATTGAATGCAAAATTATTACTTTCTCTCAGCCATTCACCTGTCGGTGACCCTCCGTTGTAAAATGCATTCACTTCAGTCGTCTTTTACTCTGATACTTATCGTCCGCTGAGATTTTTTACTTGTATTTTACGCTGACTAGGAACGAAGGCAAACATAATGAAGAGACATACGATTTTAGTTCCATCTAACTTGGCAGCCAATGTCATCAGTCGATTAGACAAGTCAATTTCGTTGAGCTATTTGCGATGACTTTGTCCCCCTTCTTAAAGCGAGACAATAAGCTGATTCGCACCCTGAACGAATTTGCACGCCATAATGACGGCCAATGGTATGGCAAAAAGCCAGTCTGGGCGCCGTTTCCAAGCAGTTCCCCACAACCGTTTAGACAAACTTTGTATTGGAAACACAAAATACGATGGCTTAGACACGAAAACGACAAAGCGAAGTTTACATTATTCGCACACGGAGACGAACATGATATTCTTTCAGTTAAGGAGAAATGATGCTATGGCTTCAGTAATGGTACCCCTGCCATGGCAATAGTGAGATAGCACATGGAAGACGAAAAGGATACTCGTTATATTGGACACCAACGGTGAAGTCGTCACGCGCCTGCGTAAAAGAGGCATCTGCTGTGGTTCTGGAGCCGGAGGTAGTTACTGCGTATCTCGGTGGTGGAAGAAACTTGGAAGCATTTCTATGCCATGGAAGTGGCGATGTGAAGTTCCTGATCACCAGATTTTGCGCCAGTCTCTTGGATTAATTTCCGAACCTCTCCGCAGAGCCTCATTATATGAGGGCATGTGACACTGTTGGTGTCTCGTCCGCAGGATGGGACTATTAAGTTTGGCGGTTCCCTCGGTGTTGTTCGAGTAGGCTATGTGCCGGCGCCAGGTTTCAACCTCTCCCTTCCCTTCTCGTCATACGACACAAACACCACACCACACCACACTATACAAACACCTATTACCGCCACGTACATCAAGATACACTCAATACACAACTTCCATACAACGTTCGAAAAGGGGGCCATTGTGCAGGGAAGAAGGAAACCCTTTCCGATTAGGCAGTTGATCCTACCCCCTCGGGGTCCCCCACCTGACAACGTCATTTGATCTTTTCTGTCATCTTGTATGAGATTCTGACAAGTCGACTCCATTTAATTTCTTCGTGTCTGTTTCCATTCCGGCTTCCACGAGCGACCACATATCAATAGGCAGCTAGTCAAATTACAATCTAATTAACTTAAAATATATGCACCCTAATGGCCACAATAAACAACTGTCCAAGTGCGAGTAGGCTTTGTGCTCTGAGGGTACCGTGCAAAGCTAATTATATATGCAGAAAGTTTATCCATCCAGGGAATCAAGAATCTGGACGATTTTTGCCTGTTATCGATATCGATACTAGTACGATATCGATCCCGAGAATACCAAGCCTATCGAGAAGGTTTAAATGTTAGGTTTTTAAGACAGACAGTCGGATAACAAATGAAAAATATATTTTGTGTGATATAATTACAAATCAACTATTTTAGCCTTTTTTCCTTTACTTGTAAATGTTCAAATGTGTGTGAATTCTTAAGAGACCAAACTACTGGAGTCGTCGGTCCCTAGACTTACACACTACTTAACGTAACTTAAATGAACTTGAGCTAAGAACAACACAAACACACCCATGCCCGAGGGAGGACTCGAACCTCCGGCGGGAGGGGCCGCGGAATCCGTGGCATGGCGCCCCAGACCGCTCGACCACTCCGCGCGGCCTTTACTTGTACTGTGAAACCCTGCTTCTTGCCAAATTTATGATTGTTGTCTACGGAAAGTACCCTATCCCAGGAGGAGAGTACACCAAACATCCCGTCTGATATCCCGATTAGGGTTCAAGGGTATCCGAAAATGTATCCCTCAGCTGAGTTTATGTTCGCGATCATTATCTTAGATTCGACTGCTCTGTCATGACTTCAATAGTTACAAATCTGCCCCTGTTGTTGCCACATTGTGACATGAAATATAAACGGTTTTTATAGGCGCTGTAGCTCCAAAAATGGTAACTAGATGGCTTTGAAGAATATATATGGCAAGCACGCGTGCAAGTCCGGTGTTTATTAGGAGAGCGAAAGCCGAAGAGGCCGTATTAAGACGTGTTACGGCAGCTGAGTGCCCTAGGCGAGGAACGGAACCACATCTGCACGGCAGCAAACCGCAAGTTTCACTTCCGTTTATACTCCATAAATTGGGACCATCCCGTTCGGATTAGGGAAAGGTAGTCGCCTTCCTCCCTAATCACGCTGTCCATAATAAGCTATCAACCTGGCAACCACCCCCACACATATCTCTCTCTCTCTCTCTCTCTCCTCTCTCTCTCCACAATTTTACCGAATCGAACTGCTCCTGAAGGCACTGCCGTTGCTGAGAAAGCTATGAACACTATTTTCGTCTCCTTAACTTAAGCGTCCGTACGTTTGACTTAAAAGTTTAAGTCGAAATTCTTTAAAATGCATTGCAGATGTCCAAACGGAGTACAAATATATTCCAAATATATTTAATTTTTGTGTTTAGCAGCCCGACAGCAATGAGGCAAACACACAGTTTCAAAAACTGCTTTGAAACTGATGATTTAAAAAAAAAAAGATTTTCAACACAATGACGGCACTATAAAATAAAAGTCAATTTTTTGACAAAAAGGTCATTATAAAACGTGCACCAAAAATCGAAATTAAAATATACCGCAAAAATCCAAGCGCTGACCCATAATTTACAGTAAGGTATAACATAACTGCCTGTATATTTCTTTAATAGCTTGTTTTGGAAAAAAAAAAGCATCTGAAGTTTCAGTTTCTGTTTTCTAATATTGTAACTGAACAGAACCTTAATCGACAATGGTTATTTTTTTCGTAGATGTCGAAACACACACACACACACACACACACACACACACACACACACACACACACACACACACACACATTTTCACGAAATTACATCGATTAACTGGCTGCCGGTACTGTGGCCGAGCGGTTCTAGGCGCTTCAGTCCGGAACCACGCTGCTGCTACAGTCGCAGGTTCGAATCCTGCCTCGGGCATGGTTGTGTGTGATGTCCTTAGATTAGTTAGGCTTAAGTAGTTCTAGTTCCAGGGGACTGATGACCTCCGATGTTAAGTCCCATAGTGCTCAGAGCCATTTGAACCATTTGATTAATTGGCTACTGCTTACGAATCAAAGCGATTTTGCACTATTGGGATTACTTTACGAACCTTTTCTATCCGGATAAATACGTTTGTTTGTAATCTTCAAGCATTCACGTTTAACTTCGTTACAAATACAAACGAAATGACAAGTTACGCAGACGCGAGACAAGCGCGTATTTTCGGACTGTTTGCCATAAACGTATCACGTAACGAAGAGAATTCTTGTCGAAAATAGTATTTCAGTTGATAATAAATCACTCTATGATACTATCGAAAACTAACAGGACCCCTACTCCGTCGGTAGCTATTATAGTATTAGTTGCAGTCGAGCGTTCGGATGCGGCACCTCCCACGCAGTAAATCGTGGTTTGGTTTTAACGTATTTCAAGTTTTATGGCACACTTTATATGAATGAATATTAAAAATGCACTCCCAAGGAACATTTTAAGCCAATAAGAAATTAGGCTAAAAAAATTCCTACTCTGGTCTGCCTCCTTAATGCTCTCTCGGCCAATAGCGTTGTTGTCTACAATAGTCATCACAACCACGAAATTCATCGTTCTTTCCATGAAAATTAGGATGTCGTGTAGCTGAGCTCCCTCTTTCATCGTACTATGACAAGCTTGTCACTCTAAATGAATTTAGTATAATTATAAGTATTTTATACAGTGTAAGGATACAGGCCTCCGTGGCCAGTGTAATTGACAGTAAAATCGTCTTAGTCAGATGATTTCACTATTTATAAATGTTTTGACATGAGGAGACTAGCAGTCTTGGTTGCAGTGTTAAATTTTTTTCCACCTTTATTTAGGCATCTTCGGATTCACTTACGGACGAAATACAAAATTCCGCAATACTGGCGTGACCTCGTTTAGTGAGACTAGATTACCAAGAAAATATAAAAGAACTTACTGATATTTGATAGCGATGGGTGCATGGGTAAATGCACCTTGTCAAAGCTTTAAAAACAATGCCCAGTGTCCTTTAAAATAGAATAAAACAGAAGACGACCGAATTGTATTTTTTAAAAATATGTAATATGATAATCTGCTGCTTCCTTCTTATTTCTAGTGCAGGGTGTCAATTTAGGGACAAAGCAGGTTACATTTTTTTTTAAACACCTTTCGGTAGTTAAATGGTTCAAATGGCCCTGAGCACTATGGGACTTAACATCTGAGGTCATCAGTTCCCTAGAATTAGAACTACTTAAACCTAACTAACCTAAGGACATCACACACATCCATGCCCGAAGCAGGATTCGAACCTGCAACCGTAGCGGTGGCGCGGTTCCAGACTGAAGCGCCTAGAACAGCTCGGCCACACCGGGCGGCTTTTCGGTAGTCATCTGTTTTATTCTATTTTACAGGGCACCGCGTAGTGCTTTTTACTGCTTAGAAATGGGGCATTTACCTATTCGGATATTTTATGCGCGATATCCCATGTACCCATCGCTACCAAACGTCAGTAAGTTCTTTTGTATTTCTTGGTAATCCAGTCTCACTACATCGGGTCACGCCACTATTATGGAATTTTGTTTTTCTTCCGTAAGCCAATCCGAAAATGCCAAACAAAAGTGAAACGCGTTATTGGGAAATAATAATAATAATAATAATAATAATAATAATTAACACTGCAACCAAGACTGCTTGTCTCTCCATGTCATACGTACTGGTTGCTGTACCAACCCCGGAATGAACTGGAAAAAAGTTTGATAAATCTTTTGTTTATATTGTTGTAGGACGGTAAATCATTACTCACGGCGGCTTTCCTATATATTTAACATACTGTTTATACCTTTTTTTTCAGTAGTAGCAAAACTACCTTGTTGGACAGGAGGGCGCAACTTGATTACGTAACCAAACTACTGGCTGTCGTTCGCGTCCTTCCTTTTGTTCCTGCAGCAAAGGCAGAGTAACGTGGGCGCGGAGGGGAAGCGAGGAGAGAGTGAGAGAGAGGGTTTATTGAGCAAGCGCTCAAGGCACGGTAGCTCGGGCCATCAACCACGTATCAGCTGCATACGCTGATGCCGCCGGCGTAATAGCAGCTGGGTGGTACCTGAAATTAGCTGTAATGGAGAAAACCCACAATGTACATGGAGTCTGGTTAACACAGCAGAAGAACACTTACAACAACAATGTTACAGTAGGGAGCTTACAACATTGTTTCTAATCTACTGTAAAAAAACATTTCCGACTCAATTTCTTTTCTTTTGTAACCGTTTTAACAGTCTTAATCATTTCCTAACTCCGAAAATTTCACTCAACATTGTTTATTATACAAAAACTGACTACATAAGCAAATAATTAAGCTCTAAAATTGCGATATTAAACAACAATATTGGATGCAATCTAATTGTCACCTGGCAGTGTTAACTTCCCCGTTTTACACACTATTTCAACTTCCTTCCCCATTTTCTTGCTCCGGAGATGCAATTACGAGGCTGGATGCTCGTGAACTATACACGATACTTATAACTGATGTTTGAAAATGAATCAGCCAATACAACGTGCGAACACAGGTCGTATGTTTTGGGTAACATTTGAATCTTCATCATGTAATATTCCACTGTGTACTGAAGGTGCGACAAACAGGCTTGGTGTATCTATTAAATACTACTAATAAAAAAGACTTTTCGATTTTAATTGCTTTCTCGCACTGTCAGCTGTTCTCTTTGACTTTCCGTCTTGAGAGAAATTTGCTTTAAGTTCTTGCGAATAACGAATAATAAAATTACACCTTTCAAGTCACTGAATAAGAACAATATTGCTACAAATGACGACATGTAACAACAAATTCTCCCATACAGAAAAGAAGTGGGCTACCATCTTTTACCTGTTCTCTTTAGTCACTTGCTGACGAATACCTGAACTGTAAGAAAGACGTCCTTCTTACTATTTCTCGCATATCAGATTACATAAATTCGAGACATCCACAAGCTTCATGTTGCAGCTTCTGTTGTTGCATGTGGAATGGCAAAGGTGCCAAACGTTGCAGGTTTCTGATAGTATATAATTAGTGCTGCTATGGGAAGAGCAACTTTGATGAAACAAACCAAGTGAGATTCCAATTCGAGGACATACCATTCGAGAAACGCGGTTGTGTCAGCTGGTTCGAGTCTTGAATGTGCGTGAAACAACTCCAGAGATGAATCTCTTCTCTCGAATGTTAAACCGAGCACAATCGTGTTATTCATACCGGTCGAAAAGACATTGGATGCAGTAGGGTGAGAGGGAGAGATAACAAGCATTATTTTACGGGGCGTTATTATCAGATGGAGTTTCACCTCATTTAGAAATTGTTGCCGCGGTGACATTCAGTTCACCAACAGTTAAATTGAGCGAATTGTCGAGAAACTAGCGACAGTCGTCATAATTCAACGGTCGAATGGGTAGCAGATTCCGCCGTCGGTAAGTATATATTGAAAGGGGAAGAGCAGGCAGCCCCGAACGGTTTCCGTGCAGGAAGCTATCGCAGAGGCCGTTTCGCCCGAGGTCAGACCCAGAGAAATCGGCCCGGCAGGCTTGCAGCTGCTCTTGCGTAATTCGCAGGAAGCTTCCGAACCACTTCACTTCACTTCAGAGATGCAAGTTCTAAACCTCACGAGACAATATTAATGTCATCACTCATTCAACTATATTGTTACTAAAACAACTCCTAACAGAAAAAAATAATCTAACAGTGACGAATATGAAGCGAACTTCCTCGAAGTGTGATAAACACGGCTTTAATGTCGAGTCACAGGGACACACACATTTCTGATCGTGATAATGACTACTTCAGATGGTAACGAAATTTTTGACATCGTAAGGAATGTAACTAAGATCTGCATACGACAGGGCAGGATGTAGAACAGCATCAAAGCAGTCTTCGGCTAAAGACTATAACAACATCGAAAATTAACAATCCCTCCCCTTCAGATGACGGTACGAGATTCTGTCATCTAACTTTCAGTAAGGTACCAGGTGGTTGTAATTTTTGAAGTCCATCGTGGGCTGTAATTATCGTATGGCAGCGAAACTTAGAAGATATGCTAATGCGCCAATGCAGAACCGATTTACTCTGGACAAGAATTAGTTCTAACTTTGGCCACCAGATGCAAATCTGGCGCTATACAGCATCTCGTCGGCGTCTCTGGTGCTCATATTGAACAAATTGTGTAAGCAGTGGTTAACTATAAAATCAACATTATGCCTTTTTCATTTGTCTCACCTTTTCTGCCCACGCCCCGTTCCTAATCTATTACGTATAGAAACTTTTTTTTACGTCTTTCGTGCACTCACAGCGCCAGATTTGCACCTGGTGGTCGACATTGGAACTAATTTTTTTTTCCAGCTTAAGTAGGTTCCGCATTAACGCTTTAGAATATCTACCACGTTTCGCTGCCATGCGATAATTACAGCCCACACAGGACCTCTGTGGGTGGCTCCACTTTAATTATAACTACCCGGTTTTCTAAAGCAGTTCCACCCTACACCTCGCCACCACCCCCTCCTCTACTCCCCCCTCCCCCCTCACAGTCCAGACTAGTTCCCGAACACTTAAGCAGTGAACACTAATCTCCCACCATTTTTACTCTATTTTTGTTACTTGGAATGTTGCGTGATTCTGAAGCACACGTGAGACACTGCGGACTCTCACGAGTTTTATGGAAGCCGTAGCAGAAAGCTCTTCTAAATTTATTCACGAAATGTGTGCAGTGATATACTTTAAATGTAATTTCGTTTCAAATGGCACGACGAAAAGATTCTAAGGTCTAGCATGGAGGTGCGTAGACAAGCGAGGAATCATTGCAAACTGTTAAGAAGCCTAGGCTGAAAATATCTTTGCGACGTAAACTTAAGACGTCTCGAAATGAATATTAGGATTGGACGTTCCGTTAACTAAGAGGTCAATGGAAACGAAGCACATGTTCAGGTTGTGGAACGAGGGTGAATGCCCTTTTCAAAGGAATCATCTCAACATTTGCCGTAAGTGATTTAGAAAAAAACACGGAAAGCCTAAATCTGGGAGGTTGAAACGGTATTTAAAATCGCCATCGTCGCGAATGCAGTTTAGTGCCTGCGCCACCGCGCTCGGTATGACGCTATAGCGAGTGCAAGACGGGTGGAACATTCCACATCAATCGATGTGCAGATTTACCTCATTACCTTTCCACTATGTTCACAGCGGGAATATGTCACTGAAGACATCGCTGTCCGTTAAAGACTAATGTGGTCAACAACAGGTACCTCCTGATAGGACACCTGAGAGGAATGACGAGCCTTCTCCAATGAAATCGACAGACCACACTGGCTATCGTCACATCAGAATTATATGTGAGTGTTACCACGCGTATATACGACGGCAAATTCCGTTGTATCTCAACTTTCAGTGGATACAAGACCTGAACAGTCACACGTCTCCGTAAAAGCTACAGTACAGGAGGCAGCGCCTTATCTGAGCTGGTGCTGATCACTGAACGAAAAGCACGTGGCTTAACAGATAATTCACCACGCCATTTGTTTCGACTTCACAACACGATACCGGCGAGGTGGAAAACACGCGAACAGATTCGATACAGCGGTTCTAGACATAATAAGGTGTGGAACAAATGAGGAACACTTCTCAATGTCCAGAAAATAATGGAACGTGGCAATTCCAGTAAACATGTAAGACACAGTCAAATGAATACGAAACAGATGGAAAAAGTAAGTAAACTGATTATTACTTCAAAAGTAATCGCCACAACTGTTAACACATTTATTTCACTGTAGGACAACACGATCAGTATCTTCACGGAAAAATGTTTGCGGTTGCCTTCGGAATCATGATTGTCCCAGGAGTGCATCTGTTCGTTCGAGGTAAATCGACGGCCACGAATTTCTTTTTTTCGGGGCTCCAAAAATATGTAAACGTCATTGAGAGATCGGGACTGTATGGAGAATGTGTACGAGCTTCTGAGACTGCGACTCAAATGTTAATTTATTGACTTCCATATCCCCAAACTTGGCAGTTATTCTTAATGCAAAAGTAGTCGAACGTAAACGTTCTAGCAAGTCTACTATATGGTTTCCGCATTCGAAGTTTTCACCAATACGCACGCCTAAGAACCTCGACCTTTTCACCTTATTGGTATACTAAATTGATAGACGATGGAATATTTCTGAAAGTACAGAACTGGATGAGTAGTTTATTCAAAGCTGAAAGCTAGCTCATTTGTGCAAAACAAATCGGCAACTTTTCCAGGAACTTCATTTACTATTTTCGCTGCTGATTGCTTCTTTGCTCGGCTTCAAGATATATCTAGGATAAAAAGCGAAACCATTCATTAGGCTCTGTGAGACTAGCGACAGTAAAGTAGTACACTTATTACTTAAATAATAGCAATGGGCCGCCAAAAAAAATACGTACCAGTGGGCACTGGTTACGATAACGGACTGGCATTCGGAAGGATTGCGGTTCAAAATATCTACTTTTAGCTTCCCCAAGATTTACCTAAAATCACTTAAGGTAAATACCGAAAACATTACTTTCTGTAATACATTGTCGATTTCCTTTCTCATTCTCATCCTATCAGAGCGAGTGCTTCACAAATAATGACCTCTTCGTCGACGCGACGTTCAACTCCGATCAATCTTCCTTGCTTCCTTCCTTCCCTTCCTCCTGCCTCCCGCAAAATATAAACGTTTACTGTGCTATCACGCTTAAATGTACTAATGAATCTCGACAACAGCTACTAGTACGGCTTAATTAAGGAAAGAAATTAAAAGATAACGAAAGACGAATAATCAAGGGGAGACACAGTTAAAGTAATTCTGGAACGAACGTATCCACAGCCCTGAAATTTTTGCACAAGCTGCAGCTTCGCAGAAAAGGAGTGCACGGGAACTGATAATCTTAATTCGTGATGCACACGAACAGATCTTCACTTGCTACACTAAAGAGTGAGCAGGGGAAAAATTCGACAATGTCGATTAAAACGAGTGCGAACAATGGGCGATACCTGGCGGCAGCTCCCGAAGGAGCTAGAAGAAATCTCAGCGGGACTGCAGCACAACTTCTGAATAAGCCTAACACGCAATTTCCGGCATGGCGGAAGCTGCAAATGAAAAGCGGTGACAAACAAGTGGAAAATCAGCTACTGAAATCCCTGTATCCTTTGAGCAAGCAAGCAGACGGCGTTTCATTTTCAAACAGGGGTAGTAAAGCCCACCCTCCTCCCTTTCCGCCTGCAACCCCCGCCCCCTTCAGAAATGAAAGAGGTTCCTGAACACGAGCCTTTAATTATTTACGCATTACTGCTGCTGGAATGGGGGGACAGGGATAAATCGGAATAAAGTCTTTGAAGCACAAGTAAAATTTATCCTTCACAGCCCACGAGTTTAACCGGCTTTATCTGCGAAGACGATGCGCGAGGAGAAAGTGACATTGACTTCTCTCGGCCATTAAGCTACATAATTAATTTCACCTCGCATTAATCAGCCGCCTACGTGCCTGCAGCTTCCCACTAGTGCACGGCGACCATTCCGTTTCGCTGCATCGGCCATCGGCCTCACAACGCCACGACCGTTCACTCACCGTCTATGCCCACCATAGTGTCGCATGATCAAAATTGGTTGTCGTTACTTCTACATGGATATTCGATAATTCACATACTTGTCCGTCCAAATTATTTTCAGATAGCAGCCTAACAATACAAAATAACAAAAATGATCTGCATAAGCCAGTCAATGGAATAAGAGTGTAACTAAAGCAGATAAATAGTCAAACAAATAGAGAATTATAGGAGATTTGGACTCTTTGCCATGTTCAAAGCATTTCGGTTTCTGGAAATGCTATTTTAGTGCTGGAGAAGTCAACTGAGGAGCTTATCTGCTTTCGATTAAATATATATATATTTATTTATTTATTTACTTATTTATTTAACCTGATCTGATTAGGTCCATTAGGCCCTCTCTTACATCGAACCAGGTTTCACGTTCATACACTACCTTCTTACATGATAGTTACCAAAGAAATAATTTTAATATGAAAAATAATATTAAAATGAATCGAGTGACTGTTGTGACAATGTGAGCGAGTAATATTGACTATTAACTATTAAAGTTAATGCTGGCAGCACTTGTACTACAGCTGCCGCTGCCACTAATAAAGTTAGTAGTAGTAGTAGTAGTAGTAGTAGGTAGTAGTAGTAGTAGTAGTAGTAATTATTATTATTATTATTATTTCTTTCTTGTCTCAGACGTTATGTCTGGCTAAAAATGGAAGGTGACGCGGACCTTGATCAAGCGTGACTTCCTTTTAACTGTACGGTATATGTTACATTGCATTTAGGAACTTTCGGGTAATTGAACAAGTATCAATAATTACAGATTTCTGTAGTTGTATACATAAGTTTGGATGTAGCTGTATTGCATTGATGTTCTGGTGGATATTGTGTGATATGACTCCTGTAGTTGATAGTATAATTGGTATAATGTCAACTTTATCCTGATGCCACATGTCCTTGACTTCCTCAGCCAGTTGGATGTATTTTTCAATTTTTTCTCCTGTTTTCTTTTGTTGATGGTTCAAATGGCTCTGAGCACTATGGGACTTAACAGCTGTGGTCATCAGTCCCCTAGAACTTAGAACTAATTAAACCTAACTAACCTAAGGACATCACACACATCCATGCCCGAGGCAGGATTCGAACCTGCGACCGTAGCAGTCGCGCGGTTCCGGACTGCGCGCCTAGAACCGCGAGACCACCGCGGCCGGCTTTTCTTTTGTATATTTGTTGTATTGGGTACGGATATTTCGATTAGTTGTGTTAATTTCTTCTTTTTATTCGTGAGTATGATGTCAGGTTTGTTATGTGGTGTTGTTTTATCTATTATAATGGTTCTGTTCCAGTACAATTTGTATTCATCGTTCTCCAGTACATTTTGTGGTGCATACTTGTATGTGGGAACATGTTGTTTTATAAGTTTATGTTGTAAGGCAAGCTGTTGATGTATTATTTTTGCTACATTGTCATGTCTTCTGGGGTATTCTGTATTTGCTAGTATTGTACATCCACTTGTGATGTGATCTACTGTTTCTATTTGTTGTTTGCAAAGTCTGCATTTATCTGTTGTGGTATTGGGATCTTTAATAATATGCTTGCTGTAATATCTGGTGTTTATTGTTTGATGCTGTATCGCAATCATGAATCCTTCCGTCTCACTGTATATATTGCCTTTTCTTAGCCATGTGTTGGATGCGTCTTGATCGATGTGTGGCTGTGTTAGATGATACGGGTGCTTGCCATGTAGCGTTTTCTTTTTCCAATTTACTTTCTTCGTATCTGTTGATGTTATGTGATCTAAAGGGTTGTAGAAGTATTATTATTATTATTATTATTATTATTATAAAAATAATGACAATAATAATGATAGTGGCAGATATAAGAAGAATTTATAGAAGTACAAAATAATTGTTTTCTGATATAGCAAGTTTTGGGGAAAAGGAAATTTAAGAAAACTGCATACGCTAAGAATGCTTGGAAAAAGAGGAATATTAGGTTGGAAAGAGGGATATAGAAGGGTACCGAGTGCGTAAAGTGACAATGGCAATCCTTATTGTTGCGTTAGTAGATATGTCATTTACTGTCTTCTGAAGCTGTAGATGCTATTCAATTCTCTGATATACTGCGGGAGGCTATTCCAGAGTCGGGTTCCTGTTGCTGAGCAGGACTACGAGAAATTGGCTGGACGGTGCAGTGGGTCAGAAAGGACTTCGTTCTGATGGGAACGGGTATTTCTGCCATGTTGCCCAGACAATAGCGTTAAGATCGAGGAGAGGTATGGGGGGACAGTATACCCTGATAAGACAGTAGAGATGACCGGGGATATGGCAATCTCTGCGCTTGTGTGCACACAGCCAGGATAGCTGTGCATAAGACGGTGAAACATGATCGAAGAGTCGAACATAACAGATATAACGAAAACAGGCATTCATAACCAGTTCCATGCGCCGTGAGCTTTCCTGAGAAAGGCCTTGCAGGATAACATCGCTGTAACAAATAATTCGAAGTATACGTATTTGTACAAGTTTCTTTTTCAGGTCAACAGGGAAGAGCTTTTTATATTTTTGTAGGGCATGCAGAGATGCTGACGCCTTCTTGCACATTGCACTAATGTGCTCAGTTCAATTTAGATTTTCATCTATTATTACTCCTAGACTCTTTGCCGAAGTCTAGGAGCAGTGCAGTTACACACTCAGAATAGCTGCGTGTAATAGCATCTTCCATTTCCGACTGTTATCTGACAATACTCAGTTTTGTGTAAATTAAAAAGAAAAGACACCCTGAAAGAAATGATAATATCCCTTATTGATAATTATTGTTAATACGTACAACTGTGTAACTCTGGGACCTGTCAGTGAGAACAAGCGCCACATGCTAGCTACCGATCACTTTTTGGTAATAATGAGAGGTGTACTGAATATTTCCACGCAAGATTAGGCAAAAACGTATCCTAAAAAACTAAAATGATCATCACACTCCGTTCCGAGAGTGGAAGAATTCGAAGAAAAATTAAGTAACGCACGCGAAAGGGAAACTGCTGAGTGAAGAGTGGCACAGAGAGAACACAGTACAGTAGCTGTGGAGAGTTCAACTTGCCCACGACTCAGCTTCGGTACATCGCTGCAGGTGAATTCCATAACTATTTCTCCAATAACGCTACGGCCGTCTCCTTTGTCCATTCTTGTCAAAATTGAGCAAAGAATTTTTCCAATAACATTCTTATCAACACGCCATTCATTACAACTTAAAAGGAAAGCAACAAAGTCATCTATTGAGCGTGCGTAAGAAAACCAGAGTAAGGAGTGGGGCAGATGGGAAGATAACGCTCGACGAGCAGATAGTGTAAGAAATAAAACGATGGAGAGTTGCTCAGTTCCATAGCACCGACATTCCAGATTGCAAAGAAGCGACGCTATCTGAAAGCTGCTGCATGGCGTGGTATGCCATGCGCCCTGCTTTCTCTCTCTCTCTCTCTCTCTCTCTCTCTCTCTCAAACAGGTATCCAACAAAACAAAAATGTAAATCATTAGTTACAGCTCTCCGATCCGTTTCAAAACACACTTTGAATTTGGAGCCAAACATTTAACAAGGGGAGGCCGCCAATTGTGAAATTCAGATTCGATTCATACTGCGCATAATAAAAGCTCATGGCCAGAGGTATTATGTGGCAAAGCACCAAGATGCTCTTCTCAGCCGTTGTCGAGAAAATCGACAGTTAAAAGAAACCGTTGCGGTGAAATACTCTCTACGATTAATAATGTTCTACGCCGTCGTGGTGCAGCGGTAAGCGGTCGGATTCGTAATCCGAAGGTCGCCGGATCGATTCTCGCGCCATGCTACTTTTTTTTAGTATTTGTTTTTTGTAATTCATATATATATATATAAAAATTCCCGGCAATCAGTTGCAACAATTATGCATATAATAAGTTGTTGAAAGTCGTTTGTAGTGGAAAAACTGGCGACTTCCAACATCATTATGTTTTCCGCAAACAGAGTTGTATTTCACAAAGGTTATTAATTATCTTCATAATGTTAACCACGTATAGTTAACGAAAGACGTAGAAACGATATTCCGAAACCAACACGTGTAGCGTAAGTCAAACGTTCGAATTAGAACAGAGACCCCACGAACACAAATTTGCTGTGGCAGGTATGAAATATGAACTCCGTTACTCGCTCGTTTCACTTGAAGGACAGATGTTGAATGGGCCGAAACGAGCCGCCGCATAACAGCGTAGTTGCCAGCTAACTTCGAAAGAAGGTAGATGCGGTCCCTAGCGTAACTTATACGAGGGCAGTTCAATAAGTAATGCAACACATTTTTTTTCTCGGCCAATTTTGGTTGAAAAACCCGGAAATTTCTTGTGGAATATTTTCAAACATTCCCGCTTCGTCTCGTATAATTTCATTGACTTCCGACAGGTGGCAGCGCTGTACGGAGCTGTTAAAATGGCGTCTGTAACGGATGTGCGTTGCAAACAACGGGCAGTGATCGAGTTTCTTTTGGCGGAGAACCAGGGCATCTCAGATCTTCATAGGCGCTTGCAGAATGTCTACGGTGATCTGGCAGTGGACAAAAGCACGGTGAGTCGTTGGGCAAAGCGTGTGTCATCATCGCCGCAAGGTCAAGCAAGACTGTCTGACCTCCCGCGTGCGGGCCGGCCGTGCACAGCTGTGACTCCTGCAATGGCGGAGGGTGCGAACACACTCGTTCGAGATGATCGACGTATCACCATCAAACTACTCAGTGCTCAACTTGACATCTCTGTTGGTAGTGCTGTCACAATTGTTCACCAGTTGGGATATTCAAAGGTTTGTTCCCGCTGGGTCCCTCGTTGTCTAACCGAACACCATAAAGAGCAAAGGAGAACCATCTGTGCGGAATTGCTTGCTCGTCATGTGGCTGAGGGTGACAATTTCTTGTCAAAGATTGTTACAGGCTATGAAACATGGGTTCATCACTTCGAACCTGAAACAAAACGGCAATCAATGGAGTGGCGCCACGCCCACTCCCCTACCAAGAAAAAGTTTAAAGCCATACCCTCAGCCGGTAAAGTCATGGTTACAGTCTTCTGGGACGCTGAAGGGGTTATTCTGTTCGATGTCCCTCCCCATGGTCAAACGATCAACTCTGAAGTGTATTGTGCTACTCTTCAGAAATTGAGGAAACGACTTCAGCGTGTTCGTAGGCACAAAAATCTGAACGAACTTCTCCTTCTTCATGACAACGCAAGACCTCACACAAGTCTTCGCACCCGAGAGGAGCTCACAAAACTTCAGTGGACTGTTCTTCCTCATGCACCCTACAGCCCCGATCTCGCACCGTCGGATTTCCATATGTTTGGCCCAATGAAGGACGCAATCCGTGGGAGGCACTACGCGGATGATGAAGAGGATATTGATGCAGTACGACGTTGGCTCCGACATCGACCAGTGGAATGGTACCGTGCAGGCATACAGGCCCTTATTTCAAGGTGGCGGAAGGCCGTAGCATTGAATGGAGATTACATTGAAAAAGAGTGTTGTGTAGCTAAAAGATTGGGGAATAACCTGGTGTATTTCAATGCTGAATAAAACAACCCCTGTTTCAGAAAAAAAAGTGTTGCATTACTTATTGAACTACCCTCGTAACATCGTCGAAAATCAGTGCGGGCGGGAGAGCTTTGGTACACCCTGTTAAACAAACGGAAAAATGGAGGCGGTACAATTGGAGAGCGATCCGCCTTCACCAACATCCATAAGCAATTCATTAATAGTTTATATATATATATTTGAATTACAAAAAACTAATAATATAAAAAATTGCATGGCGCGAGATTCGAACCGGCTACCTTCGAATTACGAACCCGAGCGCTTACCTCTGCGCCACGATTCTGTAGAAAGTTATTAATCGTAGAGAGTATTTCACCGCAACGGTTTCTTTTAACTGTCGATTTTCTCGACAACGGCTGAGAAGTGCATCTTGGTGCTTTGCCACATTATACCTCTGGCCAGAGCTTTTATTATGCGCAGTATGAATCGAATCTGAATTTCACAACTGGCGGCCTCCCCTAGTAAGAAATTCATCCACTAATTTTCTCACAAACGCTATTGGGCTATTAGTGTTCCAACCTCTGTGCATTCAATTGACCCTTCTGCACAGCTAAGTTGCCAGAACACATCACGCGACTTGAAACACACTAAGAGCTGTAAAGCCGGCCGAAGTGGCCGTGCGGTTAAAGGCGCTGCAGTCTGGAACCGCAAGACCGCTACGGCCGCAGGTTCGAATCCTGCCTCGGGCATGGATGTTTGTGATGTCCTTAGGTTAGTTAGGTTTAACTAATTCTAAGTTCTAGGGGACTAATGACCTCAGCAGTTGAGTCCCATAGTGCTCAGAGCCATTTAAGAGCTGTAAGCGTCACATCTAACAAGGGGATCATCAGACCTTTTAATAACATTTTGATGAGGCTTAGCTGTGTTGTATAGGAATCTGTCCTGAGTACATGCGACGGCCTCTAGTTTCCGAGAAAATCAACGTTGAAGCTTCACGCGTACCTCCTTTACCTGTAACGTTACATCCCTTCCTTGCAAGCAAGCCTAGCGCCGAGGCTAAGGTTCACGGCTACCATGCTGACGGCATGGATTCATACACTATTTATATACATTATTTTTTTCTTTCAATTTCATCTTACAAACTATTATTAAATAGTATATGTCATGCAAAACTATTCAAAGATAATCATTTTTGCCGCAATAATTTCATTAGGTCTAATAAATCAGTCATTACAGCAAACTTTGTTCACATGTGTAATCTGTTTGTGGTTCGTAATTAAATTCCAAGTATTTGAACAGCTACAAAGAGTTCACAAGAATGAATGACGTATTTGTAGCTGCGGAAGGATTCCAGATACAAACAAAGCTACTCATCCCCAATTTTCACATCGATTATGTAATTAATGCCGATCGAGCTGGCTGCCAGTAACAATCTATGTACAATAGAGTCCTTGTGGAACAAGTAGCGAAAACCGTCACTGTGCAGAAAAACGATTTGTAAAAGATTAGTCCTTCCTTCACAGCACAGTATTCGCTATCTTATGTCATATAGCATTTAAAAAAATCCAGAAAATTTGATTGGATTGTTCAAAGAGTTGACGGATTGACTCATAAATTAAAAAATGTAATTGTGACCCACACAACATAAGGAAAGTTCTCGAAAGTGCTGTCCAAAGAGTTTTTAAAATCTCTCGTCTTCCCTAAGTGGGCCAGGAACAATTTCTTTCCATTATCGATTCGCCGGGACAAAAGACCGATAAGACAATTTACAATCCAATTTTTGTACACGAAAGAGAAGCATGCACCTGCTTCGAGGGAAGATACCTTAAAATTACATTTTTAAATTCAGCATCAGTTTAGTACACCCGCATTGACTGGAACGATCAAACACGCGTGATTCGCATCGAAGCTGATCAAAGAATGGACAATCTTTTTAAATTTAAACGAAGTGTGTTTGCCGGTATCGTTTCTGGGAAATCCGTGTCTTGTAAGGCTTTTATTAAATGTTCGTGGTACTCCTACGAATCTGTCTTCCGTTGTTCCTACGACAAATACTGTCCGGAATTCTGTTCTGTCACAGCAAGTAATGCAAAGCGATAGCGAGTTCAAATGGTTCAAATGGCTCTGAGCACTATGGGACTTAACTGCTGTGGTCATCAGTCCCCTAGAACTAAGAACTACTTAAACCTAACTAACCTAAGGACATCACACACACACACCCATGCCCGAGGCAGGATTCGAACCTGCGACCGTAGCAGCAGCGCGGCTCCAGACTGCAGCGCCTAGAACCGCACGGCCACCTCGGCCGGCCGCGATAACGAGGAAGAAGATTCCGTAATATGTTCTTAACAAACAGAACACACATTTGAAGAAAATTTGCTGCAGTAATTGATTTATTAATAAAATTACTACGGCGAAAATAACTATTTTTGAATAATTTTGCGTGACATATGTTTAATGATATTCTGTACCATAAATTAAAACAAAAGGTAAAGGGGTGGGATTTGAACCCATACTGCCAGTATTGTGGCCGTGAAATTATACCACTGCTTTACACTCACTTGGTCGAAACATTACAGGTGTGTCAGGATGCATAAAACTTCAATATCGGTTTTCTCGGAAGCTACAGACCGTCGCATGAAAAGCAGTTATTCAAGTACTCGGGCTAACACGCACGCATGATCAACAGGTCTGATGGCCCTTGTAAGCGATTGTCCTAATAAGATTACTAGACCATAGTTGGGATGTCACCACATACATGTCGCTCCTCAAAAGGTGGTCATTGACCACCTACGGTAAGTCATCTGATACGTGCTCCTGCACGTCAAAAACTGGCTATACTGTACAGAAAGAACTAAATGAATGCATTCCAATGAACCGAGAATGCAATATACGCGTCAGGCCAATGTATTCGAACCAAATATTCTGCGAGCTGACTTGGCGTAGAGCGTTCACGAATGAAAACAAAAGGGCAGCGAGACTGATTTTTGCAGCCACGCATTCCGGCACAAAGAAAGGAAAAGGACAGGAAACACGACGAATGTCATATTCTCTTTTATTAGTGCCAGATGAAGCGGTGTGTGTGTGTGTGTGTGTGTGTGTGTGTGTGTGTGTAAGGCTCTCATTGCATAGGCCTCGCGAATAAATTCAGAAGAGCGCCACGCTTCCTGGAAAGCACAAAAAGGGCGGTGCTACTAAAGGACGAAAAAAGGAGAGAGCCAGCGGAACAATGAGAGTGGAGGGAAAGTCAGCGATCGGCTTGCTTGAGCAGGCAGGCTCGCCGCCACAATACCCGCGCTCTCTCCTCCGCAGCTTCTGCTTGCCATTGTGTAACTACATCTGTAGCAGCCCCGTCAATGAAAATGAGCGTGTCAGGCTCGCCGTAAGGAAATGATATAGGGCCACTGCTACTCTTGAGTTGGACAGAATATCAGCACCAACCCTATTTCTGGAGCTTATGTTCTGACTGTCTTCTACATCTACACCTATGAGACTACCCCTGAAACTCGCAGCCGGCCGGTTCTAGGCGCTTCAGTCTGGAACCGCGCGACCACTATGGTCGCAGGTTCGAATCCTGCCTCGGACATGGGTGTGTATGATGTCCTTAGGTTAGTTAGGTTTAAGTAGTTCTAAGTTCTAGGGGACTGATGACCTCAGATGTTAAGTCCCATAGTGCTCAAAGCCATTTGAACCATTTTTTGTTCTAGGGGACTGATGAGCTCAGATGTTAAGTCTCATAGTGCTCAGAGCCATTTGAACCATTTTGAACCTGAAATTCGCACTAGCAAAAGGTTCCTCGAATAACTTTCACACTATTTCTCTGCCGTTCCTCTCCCGAGTACTACGTGGGAAAAACGAACACCAAAATCTTTCCGCGCGAGCTCTGATTTCTCTTCTTTTATTACTTGAATATCGCTCATGAGTAGGGATTCTTATCAGATGGCACTGGTAGCGGAAATAGAGTAGATCCAAATAAGAGCGGCACGTTTCGTTACAGGTTCGTTTAGGAAGCGCGTCACTGCCGCGAAGATGCTCATCCAACTCTAGTGGCAGGAGCTGCAAGAGAGCCGTTCTGTATCACGTCATTATTTACTGTTAAAGTTCAGAGCGCTTACACTGCTAGAAGAGTCAATCAATATATTTGTTCCAACACAGTTATATCTCACGAAAAGACCATAAAGATAAATCTAGAGAGATTCCAGTTCACAAAGAGGCTTACCAGCTATCATTCTTCCCGCGAGCCATAAGCGACTACAACAGGAAGCAGAGGAAAGTGACACTAACACACAAAGTACCCTCCGCCACACACCGTAACATGGCTTGTGGAATATACAGTGTGGTGCAAATAAAAGTGGCCCAGAGAACAGAGTACCAGGGAACAACAAAACATAGCAGCGGAAAGGAAATACAGTACTAACCTGACTATAGCAGGCCCTGCTCAGCAAGTTGCTGAAGGCGGATCGAAGCTGGACTACTGGAATTGCTGCAATCTCATCCAAACTGTTCTGCTACAGTTCTTTAAGACTATGAGGGTTGTTGCGATACACTATAGACTTGAGGGCTCCCCATGCAAAGTAATCGCACACTGACAGAGCAGATGAACTGGGTGGCTAGGTAGGACCGCGACCAGACTGACCGCTGTTAACTGCCAGGCGTGAATATTGAGTAAATGTGCACCAAGGTTCGGGCGGCTGTATGGGCAGTTGCTCCATAGTGTTGGAAGTAACTATAGGTCTTTCCTCCTCCGTTAATGCTCCCACTCGTCCGGGCCAGTTTTATTTGTACCACACTGTAGATGTAGACGTGGATTTAGATTTGTATGTTGTTTCTCCCCAAGTAAGCAGAAGCCACAGAAATGTTTTCGCATTCAGAGGAGAAAGTTGCAGATTGAAATTTCGTGAAAAGATGTCGCTGTAACAAAAAACGTCTTTGTTTTAATAATTGCCACCCCCAGCTCGCATATAATATCCGTTACTCTCTCTCCCTTCCGCCCCCCCCTCCTCCAACCATTTTGCGATATTACAAAACAAGTTGTTTGAACTTTTTCGATATCCTCCGTTCATCCTATCTGATAAGTATCCCGTAACGCACAGCAGCACTCCAGAAGAGGCTGTCTCTTTAGCAGATTTGTTGCATCTTACAAGTGTTCGACCAACAAAAAACAGTCTTTCGTTCGCTTTCCTCACAACATTTTCTGTGCGATGGTTCCGGTGTAAGTTGTTCTCACTTGTAATCCCGAGATATTTAGTTGAATCAAAAACCTTTAAACTTGTGTGATTTATCGTGTAGCCAAAATTTAACGGAGTCTTCTTAGTATTCGTGTGAACAACCTCACACACTGCACCGCCTATAGACAATTGCCACTCTTCGCACCATACAGACATCTTGTCCAAAACATTATGCAGTTTGTTTTGATTTTCTGATGACATTACTAGATGGAAAATGAACGTCAGGTATGACTTCTATTTCAATCGGTGGTTTTTTGTTAATTTCTGCGAACAATTACCTTCTGAAAAGAAATCACGACTCCAATCGCACAACTGCGACGGTACTCCATAGGGACGCAATCTGATTATAAGCCGCATGTGTAGAACGGTGTCGAAGGCTTCCTGGAAATCGAGAAATATGGAATCAGCATGAGATCCCCTGTCGACAGAACTCATTATTTCGTGCCAATAAAGAATTGCGTTTCATAAGAACGATACTGAATCCATGCTGACTATGAGTGAATAGGTCACTTTTTTCGAGGTATTTCATTATGTTGGAAAGCAGAATACATCCCAAAATCCTACTACAAATCGATGTCAATTATATGAGTCCATTGTTAACCGGAAACATCTATTTCCTTTCTTGTGTACTGACGTGACTATGCAACTTTCCAGTCCTTAGATACGGGTCTTTCGTCGAGTAAGCGTAGTTTCCTTTCTAACATAACACGCCTACAAGTGTTCAGAGTCGTCGGTACATCTATGACCGTTGTGGTGCTGTGCTGATTCACTATCACGTCAGTCCTTCAGACTTATACATCTACGTTATTAATCTACAGTCCTCACTTGAGTGCTTGGCAGTGGGTGCAGTGCACCAGTTCCCACTACATCTCTGACGTTCTACTTTCAAACAGCGCTTGGGAAAAATGAACACGTAAATCTTTCTGAGCGAGCTCGGGCTTCACTTATTTAATCTCCACGCTACGTAAGTGTGAGCAACAAAATATTTTGGAGAAAGCTGTTGACTGATATTTAGAGAAAAGGCTTCACAACAAAGAAGAACGGTTTTATTTTTAATTATTTTCATCCCAATTCATTTATTTTATCTATGACAGACAGGCCAGCTAGAGACAGTATACAGGGTGAGTCACCTAATGTTACCGCTGGATATATTTCGTAAACCACATCAAATACTGACGAATCGATTCCACAGACCGAACGTGAGGAGAGGGGCTAGTGTAATTGGTTAATACAAACCACACAAAAAATGCACGGAAGTATGTTTAATACAAACCTACGTTTTTTTTAAAATGGAACCCCGTTAGTTTTGTTAGCACATCTGAACATATAAACAAATACGTAATCAGTGCCGTTTGTTGCATTGTAAAATGTTAATTACATCCGGAGATATTGTAACCTAAAGTTGACGCTTGAGTACCACTCCTCCGCTGTTCGATCGTGTGTATCGGAGAGCACCGAATTACGTAGGGGTCCAAAGGGAACGGTGATGGACCTTAGGTACAGAAGAGACTGGAGCAACACATTACGTCCACATGCTAACACCTTTTTATTGGTCTTTTTCACTGACGCACATGTACATTACCATGAGGGGTGAGGTACACGTACACACGTGGTTTCCGTTTTCAATTACGGAGTGGAATAGAGTGTGTCCCGATATGCCAGGCCAATAGATGTTCAATGTGGTGGCCATCATTTGCTGCACACAATTGCAATCTCTGGCGTAATGAATGTCGTGCACGCCGCAGTACATCTGGTGTAATTTCGCCGCAGGCTGCCATAATACGTTGTTTCATATCCTCTGGGGTTGTAGGCACATCACGGTACACGTTCTCCTTTAACGTACCCCACAGAAAGAAGTACAGAGGTGTAAGATCAGGAGAACGGGCTGGCCAATTTGTGTGTCCTCCACGTCCTACGAAACGCCCGTCGAACGCATACCTCACCTCTCATGGTAATGTACATGTGCGTCAGTGAAAAAGACCAATAAAAAGGTGTTAGCATATGGACGTAATGTGCTGTTCCAGTCTCTTCTGTACCTAAGGTCCATCACCGTTCCCTTTGGATCCCTACGTAATTCGGTGCTCTCCGATACACACGATCGAACAGCGGAGGAGTGGTACTCAAGCGTCAACTTTAGGTTACAATATTTCCGGATGTAATTAACATTTTACAATGCAACAAACGGCACTGATTACGTATTTGTTTACATGTTCAGATGTGCTAACAAAACTAACGGGGTTCCATTTAAAAAAACGTAGGTTTGTGTTAAAAAACATACTTCCATGTATTTTTGTATGGTTTGTATTAACCAATTACACTAGCCCCTCTCCTCACGTTCGGTCTGTGGAATCGATTCGTCAGTATTTGATGTGGTTTACGAAATATATCCAGCGGTAATGTTAGGTGACTCGTATTACCTACGCACGTGAGCTCCGGGAGCCATCTATACCCCAGGTTAGTGTTACTTCTTTTTCTATCGAAAACTGATGTGGTAAGACTCTGGCGTAACCCAGGTCTTATTTGAAAACGTTGTTTATGTTGTTTTAACTCTGTTACGTCCAGTTCAATAAAATAGTAGTTTTCCTTACTTCGTATTTTCCTGTAGGGTACTATTAACCCAATTAACTTTCGCCAAAACGAAAATCATTCAACATGATGCGCGCAGCATAAACTTATGTAATTTTAAATGTGAATAGCCGTACGATGATGAAACTGTCCGTCCGACACAGATAAATTTGCTCTCGACAAATAGCATTATTAACAGGGACCGGTTGCTGTTTTCACTTTATTGTAAGAATTAACCTGTATTAGTATCGACATGTTTGCAAGTAAAGACAGTGCAGTGTCTCGTAAATTGCCGGCCGAAGTGGCCGTGCGGTTAAAGGCGCTGCAGTCTGGAACCGCAAGACCGCTACGGTCGCAGGTTCGAATCCTGCCTCGGGCATGGATGTTTGTGATGTCCTTAGGTTAGTTAGGTTTAACTAGTTCTAAGTTCTAGGGGACTAATGACCTCAGCAGTTGAGTCCCATAGTGCTCAGAGCCATTTGAACCATTTTTTTGTCTCGTAAATTCGACTTACTCGAATCTGTGTGATTGCGAGACCGCTGCAAGGCAGGGGCAGTCGTGCCGCGAGATCTCAAATGCCACTGGAGATTATCGGCCAATTTTACAACTCTGGACCCACTTCCAGACAGTGGCAGGAAATCGAAGGAGTTCACGACAAGGTCGCTCACGACCAACGACGCCCAAATACCATCGTTGCCTATTGCTCACTGCCCGTCGGAATAGATTGCAAAACTTTGCCGAACTGAAACAAGACTCATACTTATCTCCAGGGCGAAAAATATGAAACTAGCAGTCCGCAGTTGTTTACCTGAAGGCGTTCTCTGTTGGACTATGCCCTTGATGTTCATCTCATAAATAAAATCGACTCCACATTGCTCGAAGGCACTGATCGGACGAACATCATAGAAAGGAACAAACATGATGGAACAGTATTTTGTTATCTGACGTTCCTTTATTTTTCTTCGGGCGTGAGAATGGACGAGTTCACATCTGTGAAACTAGAAGCAATCCTGCATTTGCGCGAGAAACATGGTAGTGTAGGAGTAGCACAACAGTGAAGGACTGGGGGTGGGAACAATAAACAGTGGTTAACGTTCTGACATACAAACCTTCGGAACGTTGGTATAGTAACGAACATTCTATCCATCGCACGCCGGTGCAATTGACGATTATTTCTTCTTTATTGAACACAGATCTCTACTACTTGAGGGTATCACTCGAATGCCGTAGACAGAGAAGCACCCTGACATCATTTCTTTCAACGTGTCCGTGATTACTCTTAATTCAAACTGTAACTTGGCTACCAGCTCTCACGGTTGTTTCGATGCTAACGATCTCTCTTCATTAGAGAAGTAAAATTGCACCTAGGCTTTCACCAATAACCTCCGCAATTCAGTACCATGAAGGAATAAAGCAGTATTGGCTACATATTGGGGGATAACAATTATAGTCTTTCGCCCGCTTCTGCACCACTTCACTGGTACAAAACCGGTCGTCAAATATCTTGAGTCCTACAGATACGACGTAAAATGGACACATTTGATTTATTCCAGTATATTATACGGCATCTGAGAGTATGTCTTTCGGTGTCCAATATCAGAATGAATCAAAATTTTGTATTTGCAAAAATAACGTCTCACACCTAGCTGTTTTGGCCAGTTTAGAAACATATAAAACCGGAACTACAAACGGCAAACACGACTTTCGTGCAGCCCATCTCTGACTACCTCACGTCAGTCAGGGAATCTTAACGGGTCACAGTGTATGAAGAAATCGGAAGAGCTGCGTTATTGGAAGCCGTTTTGTATTATCGTAACGGTAGCGTTACAAGAGGTGCTCAGCAACTTTCTACTACTAAAATGTAATGACCACCACTATCAAAATACACTTTTCTCTGTTAGGCGATTTTACATTAACAGAAAGCTAAATTCTCTAGATGTGTTTTAGTGGTGATGGGCTTGCCACGATTTGTCAGTGAAGGATCAAGTGTTCATGTGAATCATGTGGGTGTGGTTGTGTTGTTGTGTTCTGTTTGCGTCGTTGTGGATGAGTATGGAATGAAACGAAGGGAGTAAGTGATGTGCAATGCAGGCACGTAATCTACTTATTTCGAATGGCATCTCATAGCTGAAAATCCCAAGATTATATGTTATTGTGTGAGATTATCACCAACATCTGCCATCGCATCGTGGTACTGAACCGAAATGCGTGAAACTTCGGCCCAGTCAGTGGCGCACAGTCTGATGAGAAGGAATTGTGCGCCAACCTCGCTAGCTAAATTCTGATGATGAAATTTTCTTGTACCGCCAAGATTCGAACAGGCTGCCTCCTCGCCGAGCAAAGCGGCAATACGATGCGTTAGCAATGCTGTCTACGAAAGTTGATCGGTATCTGCCAGCCAAAATAAAAGGAAGTGTGTGGTATAGATAGTTGGGATTTATACCAACCGGAGCTCTTATTTTATCCGTTATGTCACGACCTCTTATCAAAAGCCACAAATCAGCGATAATTACTGTATGGTACTGACTATAACAGTGAAATAGCAATTACGTCGACAACTCACGAGAACGAGCGAGAGTTCTGATTTTTTTTCGTTAATGACGATTTAAGCACTAACATACAGACCATATTTCACTCTCTATGTAACTCCAAAAACGCGTGTGAGCGTTCGGGGTACCCCTATAAAAACTAGATATCATCAGCTATAAGTGAATAAATATGAAATTTGCTGTAGTGATGCAACTAGTTCAATTTAAGAGGGGTGCTTCGTGCATAAACTATCCGACATTGTTTGACTACACGATCGGCAGTTGTGATTGATTCGAGACGGAAGGAACATATAAATCTGACAGTGGGGATAGCAGGTGCCAGATTCAGATTTATTGGGAGAATAGTACGGAAATATTGTATAAAATGTTCACCGTGTTCCGACCGCATCACATCTGTTAAAACTTATCTTCTGAAGAAGAAAAAAAAAAAAAGTTCAAATGGCTCTGAGCACTATGGGACTCAACATCTGAGGTCATCAGTCCCCCAGTCCCCTAGAACTTAGAACTACTTAAACTTAACTAACCTAAGGACATCACACACATCCATGCCCGAGGCAGGATTCGAACCTGCGACCGTAGCGGCCGCGCGGTTCCAGACTGAAGCGCCTAGAACTGCTCGGTCACACAGCCGGCTCACAAATAAAAGGCTACGGCGCATGACATGGCGCACGCAAACTGTAATAACCAAAAGAAATGCGTCTGTATTTAAGAAAACACACAAAATCATGAATCTTTAAAGGAAGAACAGGTTTATAAATGAAATATGGTTAAACGTTAACAGTATATTTTAATGAAATAAAAGTCAGCTTACACTATTGCACACAGCCTAATATTTAAAACAGAAGAACCTCTACATGAAACGTGCGATAATCATTAATCATTAAACTGACATGCGACAGATCACTCCAATTTTACTTCCATTCTTTGACCCATTTTCTGTTTTTCGTTGTTTATTGCCAGCTCTAGGTAATTTAATTGCGGTTCATAGTTTCTTAGCCAGCCGGGGTGGCCGTGCGGTTAAAGACGCTTCAGTCTGGAACCGCGTGACCGCTACGGTCGCAGGTTCGAATCCTGCCTCGGGCATGGATGTGTGTGATGTCCTTAGGTTAGTTAGGTTTAAGTAGTTCTAAGTTCTAGGGGACTGATGACCACAGATGTCAAGTCCCGTAGTGTTCAGAGCCATTTGAGCCATAGTTTCGTTTGGGCGTGCGGCGCCTGAACCATGTAAAATCGCGTTGCCAAGTGACAGTGTTGACAATGGTGTGAGTGTCGCTTCAATAAACTGAAAGTCCTCCAAACTAGTACTGTCAATAAATGTCTCGCACATACTACGACCTTACACGGGAAGGAACGCCTGAAGATTTTATTGCAAGTAACTGATATTCTTCTATACACGGTGTTTTTGAAAGCTTTCGTCCATATGCCGTCATTAATCTCGTTAAACAGAAAATTTTCGTCTGTGGAACTCCTTTGTCTTCCTTCACGAAACTGTATCTTACACAGTAACTCACGTTCCTCACGAGTATATTTGTGTCATTTGCCACGATAATTCGTGTCGCAGATAATATCCAGTTTCGTCTTGCGCTGTCACTCCAGGGAAAGCTGGTGAGTGTCTTATTCTTGTTGACATCGTATTCATCAGTGCGGGAGCACTACCTCAGTCGGATGCGGAGAGGAGATAAAATTCACCGTGGATTTGTTGAGGGTACCGAAGCAGGATTTAGCTTAAGTGATGCAACGGAACCACAACAAAGCTAATTCAGGATTTTTCTCCTTCTTCTCATGCTTCGCCTTTACACGTTTCTACTACAGGGTCGGCGCTGTTCTGATTGAGGCAATGTTAATGGAAGGTTGTGGCCAGATGCCCTACCTGACGCCAACACTTCCCCTCCCCAAGGGGCGGTATCGGTACGCAATCTGACTGCGTCTACAATAAATCTGTGTTCAGGTCTAAGAACGTTATATGAACGTGTGCGTAGCGTGTATCTCAGACTGGATGTGGGTATCAGCCCGGTATTTACCTAGTTGGATGTGGAAAACCGCATAAAAACATCCAGGCCGGCTGGCTGACCAGCGGATTCGATCTGGGGCAGGCTTGCCTCCCAGTACCGCGGAAGCGGCGCTTTAACGCGCTCGGCTATCCAAGTGGGTCACAAAGAAATCTAACTCTGGATTACCTGGCTGAATTTTAACCACCGCTCCTGGCGAATATAAGTGTCTAGCGCCTTTACCATTGTGCTAACACGCTCTTTTGTTTACGGTACAATCATAATATTTGTAACTTAGTATTAAGTAAATTATGCCCGCCGCAGTGGCCGAGCGGTTCTAGGCGCTTCAGTCCGGAACCGCGCGACTGCTACGGTCGCAGGTTCGAATCCTGCCTCGGGCATAGATGCATGTGATGTTCTTAGGTTAGTTAGGTTCAAGTAGTTCTAAGTTATAGGGGACTGATGACCTCAGAAGTTAAGTCGCATAGTGCTCAGGGCCATTTTTTAATAAAATTCTGTATACCATAACGTAAATAGCTTAATTCTAACTAACACATCTCCGAATCGGGATTTGCAGTGGTAATACCATTTCAGCAATTAATTTCTTTTTCATGTCAACTCGTTGATTCTTTTCTGTTGGTAAATATCGCAGACATTTGCGTCTGTCACTCAGCATTAAGTAAATAACCTTCTTCTTCCAAAAATTATACTTATATTTTGTAAGGTTACTGTTCCCACAACACGTTCGGATATCGGTATGTGCATACGAGCTTAGTGAGCAGTAACATGGGCAAGCTGCGAGCATAAGTAAAACTTCATCTCTGGCCACAACAACTGGTGGATTTTGCCCTGTGGAGGTCGATCGACAGAATAGTGATGAATGATCTTAAGGGACGGTCACGAGTTATTGTTTTGAGCTGATTCGCCTGCAGATAAAGTTGGCCTCGTGAAATAGTTCATGATTTAATTAAACTCTAAATCAGATAGCTCAGTTAAAAGACGTGGTATATAGTATTCTGTTAAGCTTGGTTCTAGTTGAAAAAGCTAACAGCAACAATAAATCCGTATTATCAATCGAAAATCCCATATAAGACAAAAACGATAGTATAAACAAAAAAAAAAAAAAATGGCTCTGAGCACTATGGGACTTAACATCTGTGGTCATCAGTCCCCTAGAACTTAGAACTACTTAAACCTAACTAACCTAAGGACAGCACACAACACCCAACCATCACGAGGCAGAGAAAATCCCTGACCCCGCCGGGAATCGAACCCGGGAACCCGGGCGTGGGAAGCGAGAACGCTACCGCACGACCACGAGATGCGGGCGTAGTATAAACATACATGTTAATATAATAAGTCCGTATTTTCAAATACAGTCATCGCAGAAAGTATTGCTTTAATCCGTTCATATTCAGACATCGTTTTAGAATCTGTTTGGACGAAAAAGACCGGTATCTCTTTGTGCAGTAACACTCGCATAGCAGAGCCGACTTTCCTGCTACTATTTTAATCAAGATCCCGATAAAATGTGCTAACAAACAGCAACGTAATATTCAGTGTATATGTTGACAAACTGTAACCAAACCGTGTGTTGAAAAACCCACTCCCTCCTCTCTGGATATCAGAAGCGCTAATGTAATTTCGTTGTGCTTTTTTACTCTTCGTGGACCCCACTGTATGCTGCTTTGGTCCCGTACTGACAGCAACAGGGCTCTCAATATAAATTCTAAGGGAACAAGAAAATTGAAGCGGGCATTTCGGTGTACAAAGCAATAAAGCTCCGCAGGTTTTTGCGTAGCGCTTGCGGAATGAAACTAATTGCGAGTGGCAGCAATGATTTATTTTTTCTTTGTTGGTCGTGATCAGCGAAAAGTTGACTCTAGAGAGCCGGCGTACAATCTGTCACATTTGAGTGACGGCGAACACCGGAATTTTTTTTACGGGAAAGTGATCGAACTAGTTTGCCGACGCAAGGCCGTCGGGCGACCGGCTTATTGACAAAGGCCACACCACACACTCCTGCAATAAACAATGCCGAGCCTGGCGGTCTCCCAACATCTGAGATCAAAGGCTCCAAAATCACCATCTCCTGTCAGCTCGCTTATCTACATGCGGCTCGCTGTTTACAGTGTCAGCTTCAGTCTTCTACAGAACATTAAACTCTCATTTCCTGAAATTAAGGCGTGTAGGATGGGGAAATCATTGTAAAGGAGGAAACATGTATGGTTTGCTTCCAGACCTTTATTGGCCCGGTAGGAAACAAAAAAGCGAGCGCAATTTTTCTGGAATCATTCTGGCATTCGATGGCGGACGTTTACGGATATCACTGCGATCCCGAATCAAGACTCTGCTTCTTCAGAGTCCACACCTCGTTACGTAATTCCGTTTTTTCAGGGATAAGAGCAGAATATCTTCGTGTTCTGCTTGTGCTACACATCAACCTGATAGATTTTACTACACAAAAACAAATGCATTGTCACCTCTGATTCCAAATGACAAGAACGTATTTTAATTTAATTGGAAGCAGAACTGTAGATATTAGTAATAGCAAGGAGATTAAGAAGGCAGGAAGGATGAAAGGAATACACTGACATTACAAAAGTCATGGAATACCTCTTAATATCGCGTCAGACCTCCCGATGCTCTGCGTAGTGCAGCGGCTCGACATGGCATGGACTCAACAAGTCGTTGGAAATCCCCTGCAGTAGTATTGGGCCATGCTGCCTCTTTAGCCTTCCATAACTGCGAAAGTACTGCCGGTGCAGGATTTTGTTCAAGAACTCACCACTCGATTATTTCCCATAAATGTCCGATGTGATCCACGTCGGACGATCTTGGTGAACAAATCATTCGTTCGAATTGTCGTTCTTGAAACCATTCGTGACCAGTTGTGGCCTGGTCGCATGGCACATTGTCAGCCATAAAAAGTCCATCGTTGCTTGAGAAGATGGAGTCCATGAATGACTGCAAATGGTCTCCAAGTATCCGAACACAACCATTTCCAGTCACTGACCCAGTCCATTCCAAGTAAACAAAACCCGCAAGATTGTGGAGCAACCACCAGCTTGCACAGGACGTTGTTGATAACTTGGGTCCTAGGCTTCGTGAGGTCCGCGCTACTTTCGAACCCTACCATCAGCTGTTACCAACTGAAGTCAGGACTTTCCAGTCATCTAGGGTCCAACCGATACGGTCACGAGCGCAGAAAAGGCGCTGCAGGCGATGTCGTGCTGTTAGCAAAGGCACTAGCGTCTGTTTTTTTTGTTTTCATAGTCCATTAACGCCAAAATCCGCCTCACTGTCCAGCGGATACGTTCGTCGTATGTCCCACATTGATTTCTGTTATTTCACGCAGTGTTGCTTGTCTGTTAGCACTAACAATTCAACGCGAACGCCGCTGATCTCGGTCGTTAAGTGAAGGCTGTCGGCCGTTGCGTCGTCCGTGGTGAGAGGTAATGACTGAAATGTATTTTTGGTACACTCTTCCCACTGTGGACTCGGAATATTGAATTCCCTAACGATTCCCGAATGTCTCATGGGTCTAGCTCCAACTGCCATGCCACGATTCGCGTCTGTTAATTCCCGTCGCGCAGCCATAATCACATCGGAAACGTTTTCACATGAATCAGCTGAGTAAAAATGACTGCTCGAATTGTGCACTGCCCTTTTATATCGTGTGTACGCGATTCTACCGCCATCTGTAAATGTGCGTATCGCTACCCCATGACCTGTGTCAACTCAGTCTATTGTACCCTCGACGACAAGATCATTTGGGACGCACAACGAGCTATGTTTGGTGAAGGCAATCGACCGTGCTATTTCAAACGAACCATTTCGCATTTTCCGTAGATGGTTTAGGGAAATCACGGAAGAGATTAAATACATTACTGGCCATTAAAATAATTTAACCGACAGGAAGAAGACGCTGTGATATGCAAATGATTAGCTTTTCAGAGCATTCACACAAGGTTGGCGCCGGTGGCGACATCTACAACGTGTTGACATGAGGAAAGTTTCCAACCGATTTCTCATACACAAACAGCAGTTGACCGGCGTTGCCTGGTGAAACGTTGTTCTGATGCCTCGTGTAAGGAGGAGAAATGCGTACCATCACGTTTCCGACTTTGATAAAGGTCGGATTGTAGCCTATCGCGAATGCGGTTTATCGTATCGCGACATTGCTCCTCGCGTTGTTCCAGATCCAATGATTGTTAGCAGAATATGGAATTGGTGGGTTCAGGAGGCTAATACGGAACACCGTGCTGGATCCCAACGGCCTCGTACCACTATCAGTCGAGATGACAGGCATCTTATCCGCATGGCTGTAGCGGATCGTGCAGCCACGTCTCGATCCCTGAGTCAACAGATGGGGACGTTTGCAAGACAACAACCATCTGCACGAACAGTTCGACGACGTTTGCAGCAGCGTGGACTGTCGGCTCGGAGACCATGGCTGCGGTTACCCTTGACGCTGCATCACAGACAGGAGCGCCTGCGACAGTGTACTCAACGACGAACCTGGGTGCACGAATGGCAAAACGTCATTTTTTCGGATGAATCCAGGTTATGTTTACAGCATAATGGTGTTTTGCGACATCGCGGTGAACGCACATTGGAAGCGTGTATTCGTCATCGCCATACTGGCGTATTACCCGGCGTGATGATATGGGGTGCCATTGGTTACACGTCTCTGTCATCTCTTGTTCGCATTGACGGCACTTTGAACAGTTGACGTTAGATTTCAGATGTGTTACGACCCGTGGTTCTACCCTTCATTCGATCCCTGCGAAACCCTACATTTCTGCAGGATAATGCACGACCGTATGTTGGAGGTCCTGTACGGGCCTTTCTGGATACAAAACATGTTCGACTGCTGCCCTGGCCAGCACATTCTCCAGATCTCTCACCAATGGAAAACGTCTGGTCAATGGTGGCCGAGCAATTAGGTCGTCACAATACGCCAGTCACTACTCTTGATGAACTGTGGTATCGTGTTGAAGCTGCATGGGCAGCTGTACCTGTACACGCCATCCAACCTCTGTTTGACTCAATGCCCAGGCGTGGTTGTTCTGGGTGCTGACTTCTCAGGATCTATGCACCCAAATTGCGTGAAAATGTTATCGTAAGTCATTTCTAGTATAATATATTTGTCCAATGAATACCCGTTTATCATCTGCATTTGTTCTTGGTGTAGCAATTTTAATGGCCAGTAGTGTATGATTACTTGAGGGGGGTTTGAACCACCGTCTTCCCGATTACGAGTCCAGTATCTTACCACTGATATGGAGAGGTAGGCGTTCATAACGGAATACAGATTTCACTGATACGGTTGCACCGTTTTGTAAGTCGTTATATAAAGTCTTTTGTGTTCATCAAAATAAATTACTTCTTTCTGCGACTTTGCAGTGTACCCGTTTTATTTCCAAATCATGTTCTGCTTGGGCGTATCAAATGTGTTTTTCTATACTGCTTTATTTAATTTTATTCACATTTTGCAGAGAGAGAAATTTAGAGTGTTTATGACTCATACCATATACCTCAGACGACGGAAGTATCGCGTAAAAGTATACTGTAATACCAGCTTTCGATTGAGAACTGTGTTGCGCCGTGTGAATGTTTCCAGGGAATACTCCAACAGTGCTCTGCTGCTAACTTGCTAACTAATGGTAATAACAGACGGTCGCAGCAAGGCGGAGGCGAAGCGAGTAAGCTCATTTGATAGTCTGCGGTAAAGAGCGTGCTAACTCTCACGGCTTGCCAGCAACCGTGAAAAGAAGGGAAGGAAAAAAACTTCGCAAAACCGTAGAAATGCCTTGCCAACAGGATACAGACCGTGCGCCCAAAGGAATTTCACTTTCCATTGAGCGATGTGAAAGTATCGAATTTCGCAATGAAAGATATCCTCTAGAACTGGTACTCAGGCAGCCCGCAGTATAATGTTCTCATTTGCAAGCATTTAGTTCCCGTCCGCTAATACCAGCTACGCGTAATTTCCTCTTCGGGTGAGGCGGCGTGTTCGTACATAAAGAGATGAATGAAGACGAGTGCACATGTAAAGCGTACCCAAGTGGGCAAATGTTGCATGCTCAGATTCCGTGTTTTCCATCCCAGTTTCATTCCATAAAATTAACATATATAATTTAAAGAACTATATCTGGAAAACTGAAACATTGCATACCAATAGAAACAATGTTTCGGATTAGCAATCGCCGTTTTAGATCACTCATGTAGTGAAACGTAACTGGGAAGTGCAAAATAAGTTTCAGACAGTCAGCGAGTAGCACACTCGATTTAATTAGCGAATTTCCTCATCATCAATACCATTAATTTACTCAAATGGCTCTGAGCACTATGGGACTTAACATCTATGGTCATCAGTCCCCTAGAACTTATAACTACTTAAACCTAACTAATCTCAGGACATCACACAACACCCAGTCATCACGAGGCAGAGAAAATCCCTGACCCCGCCGGGAATCGAACCCGGGAACCCGGGCGCGGGAAGCGAGAACGCTACCGCACGACCACGAGCTGCGGACCCAATTAATTTACTGTAAAACAGTTTTCTTGTATATCAGGTTTCATTGCCTCGTTCTTCTGCAGGATATCATTACGTGCTAAGAAAATCCAGTTTTCAAGCTGTACATGTTGTCACACAAGCAAAAGAGGCGAATGAAAATCGGACTGCTGATCATCATTTCACACCGTGCCGCATTGCCGTTTAGTGAAAAAAATACGAGCTTACTGAGTATCGGACCAGATTTGCGACTGTATACAAGACTTCTTTACAGGCAGAACTCACCACATCGCTCTTAAGCTTAGCTTCCTGAGTACCACAAGGAAGTGTGGTAGTACCGTTACTGTTTACAATGTATATTAATGATGTAGTAGAAAGCACTGGAAGTTCTTTAATAAGGTTGTCTATGAGAATGCAGCAACGCCAGAAGCCAGTATCGATTTTCAGAAAGATGTGCAGAGGATTGAGAAATGGTGCAAGCTCTGGCGGTTGACGCTGAACATAAAGTTCGTATATAGGGAATGAAATCCACTACTGTACAACTACATGATTGCGGACGAATGGCTGGAAACAGTATTTAGGGTAAAATATCTAGGAATTACTATCCGGAGCAAACTTAAGTGGAATGACCACATAAAACAAATAGTAGGGAAAGTGTATGGCACACAGAGAGTCATAGGAAGAAGTTTCGTCACAACATATTACTTCCTCCCACATGATGATGACGTTCCATACTCCTTGACAGAGCGTAGGGGAACAATGAGGGAGACCCCCACCGCCGTACTAGGCAGGGTCCTACTGGAGGTGGTTTGCCATTGCCTTCCTCCGACAGAACAACACCCAGTCATCTCGAGGCAGGTGAAAATACTTGACCCCATCTGGAATTGAACCCGCGAAAAGAACACGACGAGAAAATTCAAGAGATTAGAGCTAATACACATGTTTACCGACAATCATTCTTCCCACGTGCAATGTGGAACAGGAAATAGGGGATTAGTTAGTGATGCCGGAAGTACCTTCCGCCACACATGACTATGTGACATGTGGAGTATGATGTAGATGTAGATTAATTTACATCGGTACTCAGCAAGTCACCGCGTGGTGTGTGACAGAAAACACCGCGTACAAGAATCATCGTTCTCCGCCACACACACTTGACATTCCATTTGCAGATGCTACGCAGGGAAAAAGAAAGACTGTCTGTTCACCGCTCCGCGTAATGGCGAATTGCACTAACGTTGCCCCATCATCATTATGCGAGGTGTGTGTTGGAAGGAGTGATATGTTTCTTCGATGGTTTTGGAATGTGGAGTCTCGGAATGAAAGACAGCTTTTGCTATGAACGGCTCCGACGGTGACACTGAGTTGTCGCAGCTGTCGGAGATGGACCCCTACTAGCAGCGATCATCACCGGTGTCACCGCGAACTGCAAGCAGTCATCGGACCAAGCCACGCCTTCGGAGCGTACGTCGCGCCCCTTTGCTTCCGCAGGTCGAAGCGAGCATTCTCTCCTGTTGAAACCTCCCCTTAGAAAAATTTATTAATAATTGTGCTGATAAATCCCTTACGTTATTTGATTTTCAAACAGATGATCAAAACTGAACGTACTCAGACATTTCTCTCTTTACTTATTCTGATCATCACTAAACTGACACACAATATTTTTAGCGCAACGCAATCTGACTTTCAAAAAGGATTTCATAAATTGTTGTCCGATTATTCCTGCACACTACGACAAATTATTAATGAAAAGTACGAAAATACGATAACGAGGGATCAATCGCTGTCGACGAGTGATTGGGACTAACTTCGAAATTTTGGCCGTTGGCAGAGCATTGAAATGCTTGAAGTTTAGTTCTGTAATGTCAGCAAACACTATTAGTACAATTGTTATGGAAGCCTGTGAGGCAGTTTACTGCCCAGCAAGGATATAGTCAGGAAATCAACGTTAACCTTGTTTTCCTTTTTTTTTTTTTACGTTCTCTGATAAATTGGTGAGACTGACATGCACTCCTCAGATCTCTTATTAGCCATCGCACATATAGGACGCACTTTTCTAAATAGACGAGTTTTTCCAACATACTATGCAATTTACCAAGCTATACTATATTTTAAAATTAATAAAGTAAGAAACCCCGTGGAAATCCTCCATTGGGCATCAAAAATGGTTCAAATGGCTCTGAGCACTATGGGACTTAACTGATGTGGTCATCAGTCCCCTAGAACTTAGAACTACTTAAACCAACTAACCTAAGGACATCACAGATTAGATTAGATTAATACTAGTTCCATGGATCATGAATACGATATTTCGTAATGATGTGGAACGAGTCGAATTTTCCAATACATGACATAATTAGGTTAATTTAACAACATACTTAAGTTAATATAACAACTTTATTTTTTTGTGTTTTTTGTTTTTCTTTATTTTTTATTTTATTTATTTATTTTTTTCTTTTTTTTCTTTTTTTTCTTAATTTATATCTAAAAATTCCTCTATGGAGTAGAAGGAGTTGTCATTCAGAAATTCTTTTAATTTCTTCTTAAATACTTGTTGGTTATCTGTCAGACTTTTGATACTATTTGGTAAGCGACCAAAGACTTTAGTGCCAGTATAATTCACCCCTTTCTGTGCCAAAGTTAGATTTAATCTTGAATAGTGAAGATCGTCCTTTCTCCTAGTATTGTAGTTATGCACACTGCTATTACTTTTGAATTGGGTTTGGTTGTTAATAACAAATTTCATAAGAGAGTATATATACTGAGAAGCTACTGTGAATATCCCTAGATCCTTAAATAAATGTCTGCAGGATGATCTTGGGTGGACTCCAGCTATTATTCTGATTACACGCTTTTGTGCAATAAATACTTTATTCCTCAGTGATGAATTACCCCAAAATATGATGCCATATGAAAGCAATGAGTGAAAATAGGCGTAGTAAGCTAATTTACTAAGATGTTTATCACCGAAATTTGCAATGACCCTTATTGCATAAGTAGCTGAACTCAAACGTTTCAGCAGATCATCAATGTGTTTCTTCCAATTTAATCTCTCATCAATGGACATACCTAAAAATTTGGAATATTCTACCTTAGCTATATGCTTCTGATTAAGGTCTATATTTATTAATGGCGTCATACCATTCACTGTACGGAACTGTATGTACTGTGTCTTATCAAAATTCAGTGAGAGTCCGTTTACAAGGAACCACTTAGTAATTTTCTGAAAGACAGTATTGACAATTTCATCAGTTAATTCTTGTTTCTCAGGTGTGATTACTATACTTGTATCATCAGCGAAGAGAACTAACTTTGCCTCTTCATGAATATAGAATGGCAAGTCATTAATATACAATAAGAACAACAAAGGACCCAAGACTGACCCTTGTGGAACCCCATTCTTGATAGTTCCCCAGTTTGAGGAATGTGCTGATCTTTGCATGTTACGAGAACTACTTATTTCAACTTTCTGCACTCTTCCAGTTAGGTACGAATTAAACCATTTGTGCACTGTCCCACTCATGCCACAATACTTGAGCTTGTCTAGCAGAATTTCATGATTTACACAATCAAAAGCCTTTGAGAGATCACAAAAAATCCCAATGGGTGGTGTTCGGTTATTCAGATCATTCAAAATTTGACTGGTGAAAGCATGCCGGAGGCAGGATTCGAACCTGCGACCGTAGCGGTTACGCGGTTTCAGACTGAAGCGCCTAGAACCGGCCGGCCATTGGGCATCCTGAAGTAGTATATACAACGACTTTTCCTACGTGGGCATATTAAAACGGTTTTATGCTAAAGGACTACTTGAAAAATTAAATCTGAAGGACGATACACACAAAGGTTAATTGAAAACGTAAGCAGTTCACGCTAATGCCGTGTGGCTGGTTCATGAAGCTCTTTCAACATCTGAATGGTGACTATTGTCAGACAGTCAGTACTCGACATCACGCTTTCAGTACGTATTGCCAATACAGATAATATGTTTGGAGCCATCTGCGTCTACATTCTACATCTACATCCATACTACACAAGCCACAGTATGGTGCGTGGCGGAAGGTGCCCTGTAGCACTAGTTATTTCCTTTCCTGTCCCACTCGCAAATAGAGCGAGGGAAAAAAGACTGTCTATGTGCCTCTGTACAAGCAGTACTTTCTCTTATCTTCGTGCTCCTTACGCAAAATGTACGTTGGTTGCAATAGAATCGTTCTACATTTTCACAAAAGTGTTCCTCGAGAAGAACGTCGACATCACTCCAGGAATTACCATTTGAGCTGCCGAAGCATCTCCATAACACTTGCGTGTTTTTGGAACAAATATGTGAGCCCGCCTCTGAGATGCTTCGCCGGCCGTTGTGGCCGTGCGGTTCTAGGCGCTGCAGTCGGGAACCGCGTGACCGCTACGGTCGCAGGTTCGAATCCTGCCTCGGGCATGGATGTGTGTGATGTCCTTAGGTTAGTTAGGTTTAATAAGTTTTAAGTTCTAGGCGACTGATGACCTCAGAAATTAAGTCGCATAGTGCTCAGAGCCATTTGAACCACTTTGAGATGCTTCGATGTCTTCCTTTAATCCTATCTAACGCGGATCCCAAATACTCAAGCAGTACTCAAGAATAGCTCGCACTAACGTCCTATATATGGTTTACTTTACAGATGAACCACACTTCCCTAAAATTCTCCCAATAAACCGAAATCGACCGCAATCCTCATAGTCGTTTCATTTCATGCAGCTTTGCAGAGTGACGCCCACATATTTAAACGACGGGACTGTGTCAAGCAGGATACTATTAATGCTGTATTCGAACATAACGGGTTTGTATTGCAAACTTATCGATATTAACTTAAATTTTTCTACATTTAGATCCAGCCGCCACTCATCACATCAACTAGAAATTACGTCTTGCTCGCCAGTATTTCCGTATTGACAATACTTCAATACGCACCTCCAGACGGTCAATATATTGACGGTTTGAGAATAACGTTGAACATGTGAGGGCCTCTCTATGCTATAGGAAACCCGAGGAGATCTTATTTCTTGCACTGAAACTCCGCGAATACCTTTATAAACACATCATTTACTTCAACTATGACTTTTAGACCTAAGGAAAATAATTAAGTTATCCCTCGATCTTTGTCAAGTGCTCCGCTCCTATCCAGTAACCGAGGACAGACCGGCGCGGACTGCGACTGGCGGCTTTCTCGGTTTCTCCCTCCCTGTCGCGGCGCCACGCTATTTTCGTTCCGCCTCAGACGGCGGCCACACCCGCCCTCCAGTCGACAACGGCGCGTCGATGGTGCGCGACTCCACTGTACAAGTAAGGTCATGCCACTGTGCCCACTCCTGTTCACAATCCAACCACACCACCCGGTGTGAAGATTCGCATTTTCTCGGTATACTGACAAATCGAAGAGATACCGTCACTCGGGGGATATTGATCGCTCTCTGGCATCGATATTACAACTGCATACGTCATTTTCTGAGCGTTTCTCTCGTCGTACAAAGCCCGTTGTTCTTCGTGTTTGAGCAGATTTATTTTATTTTAGCTTTGTGGCTGGATGCCCCTAAAGTCACAACAGGCTTAACCTAAAAGAGTGAAGTCGTGTACGTCAGGGCTATGCTCATTCCACCGGCCGCTGTGGCCGAGCGGTTCTAGGCGCTTCAGTCTGGAACCGCACGACCGCTACGGGCCTAAGTTCGAATCCTGTATCGGGCATGGATGTGTGTGTTGTCCTTAGGTTAGTTAGGTTTAACTAGTTCTAAGTTCTAGGGGAATGATGACCTCAGATGTTAAGTCCCATAGTGCACAGAGCCATTTGAACCAAGCCATATGCTGATTCCGAAACTGTTGTTAGACTTTGCGAGTCTGCAATAGCTTCAAAGTTATGTAGAATTTGAAATTAATGATTTACATTGAAGCAGCAAAGAAACTGCTACAGGCATGCGTATTCAAATACAGAGATATGTAAACAGGCAGGATACGAGGCTGCGGCCGAAAATACCTATATACGACAACAAGTGTCTGGCGCATTTGTCAGATCGGTTACTGCTGCTACAATGGCAGGTTATCAACATGTGAGTGAGTCTGAATGTGGTGTTATAGTCGGCACACGAGCGATGGGAGACAACATATCTGAGGTAGTGATGAAGTGGGGATTTTCTCGTACGACCATTTCACGAGTGTACCGTGAATATCAGGAATCCGGTAAAACATCAAATTTCCAACATCGCTGCGGCCGGAAAAAGATCCTGCAAGAACAGGACCAACGACGACTGAAGAGAATCGTTCAACGTGACAGAAGTGCAGCCCTTGCGCAAACTGCTGCAGATTTCAATGTTGGGCCATTTACAAGTGTCAGCGTGCAAACCATTCAACGAAACATCACCGATATGGGCTTTCGGAGCCGAATGCCCACTCGTGTACCATTGATAACTGCGCGACACATAGCTTTACGCCTCGCCTGGCCCCTGTCAGTACCGACATTGGACTGTTAATGACTGGAAACATGTTGCCTGGTCGGACGAGTCTCGTTTCAAATTGTATCCAGCCGATAGACATGTAATGGTATGGAGACAGCCTCATGAATCCATGAACCCTGCATGCCAGCACGGGACTGTTCAAGCTGGTGGAAGCTCTGTGACTGTGTGTGGTGAGTGTAGTTGGAGTAATATGGGACCCCTGATACGTCTAAATACGACTCTGACAGGTGACGCATACGTAAGCATCCTGTCTGATCGCCTGCATCCATTCATGCCCATTGTCCACTCCGACGGACTTTAAAAATTCCGGCAGGACAATGCGACACCCCACACGTCCATAATTGCTATACAGTGGCTCCAGGAACACTCTTCTGGGTATGAAAACTTCCGCTGGCCACCAAACTCCCCAGATATGGACATTATTGAGTATATCTGGGATGCCTTGCAACGTGCTGTTCAGAAGAGATCTCCGTCTGCTGGTACTCTTAAGAATTTATGGACAGCCCTGCAGGATTCATGGTGTCAATTCCCTCCAGCACTACTTCAGACATCAGTCGAGTCCATGCTACGCTGTGTTGCGGTACTTCTTGTACTCGCGGTTGCCCTACACGATATTAGGCTGGTGTACCAGTTTCTTTGGCTCTTCAGTGTATATTTTACTAATTTAGAATCATTTGATGCGTTTGGATTACAGCTGTATATCGGTAAATACGATGATTTGTTCTCCAGCCATTGTTGAATAAATGTTGCTTCTCAAAACAGTCTTAACAGAATTCTGATATAGCACAAAAGCTTATTTTGTTAATATGTGATGCAATTTTGGAACTAGCCAAATGAGCTTGTCCCCCATGAAACCTAAAATCCTACTACGCTCTTTACCTGCTACTGATCTTCAGTTCATGTCGTCCCACTCTAAGACCACTGCGCAGCATGAGTGGCGCATTGCCCCAAGAGTACATGTTCGGGGTTTCCTGCGGACACGTCTCTGCTGTGGTCCAGGTAACAGCTGCATCACAACGTGTGTAAAATGGCGTGACAGCTGGAAACGTAGTCGAAAGTTAAAGTACGAGAGACAGTACCACTCTTACGGGCAAAACGCCTGAAGTTCACGCAGATTCACCTGGAACACGTGTTGGTACATGGACCAAATGCAGTGTCGCGTCCAGCCGTTGTGAAATGGTGCCAAAAAATTTGACCAAGACCTCACAGATATGAGTGATGTTAATCGGCCACAGACGACTATGTCCAGGCAGTCGCCGAATAATATCTGGAGGCAAATGCGTTTTCTAGCGATGAGGACTTTCAGAGAACGGTTCTCGAATGGCTCTGTCAAAACGGACGGATTTCTATCGTCGGGGAACTGCACGATTGGTAGAATGTTCCGACCGTTGTTTATAGAGACTGTGTGACTGTCACTTTGAAATCTATTGCGACAGGCCAAAAACTTTTATGGACTGCTGCACTAACGTGTACCTTAATTTTTGAGGTCCCCTCGTAGCGTATTATGGGGTGTGGAGTAATGAATTAAACTGGTTTCAACTTTCGAAATTTCTTACGGGTATTCTAGCTCACATCCTCGGCAGGATTGTATGGTGTCAATGCAATCAGCAAGCTATCACCAATGTTGCACTGTTGTCATAAATGTGTATTATGTATAACAAAATAATGTAATTTACTTGATATAAATCTTGGTTCGGGTCAAAATGTTTGTTGGATGTCGCTATCGACTTTGCTTCGCTAATTGATAGTGGAATTACGTTATATTGCACTGTGGACCGCGTGAACTAAGTTGTGCGTATTATCACAATTTAACTGTTTGGGTGCCGTATTGTCTGAAGTGTTGTTTGGGGACTAACCCAGCATTTGCCAAAAAGTGTGTGGAAAACCGCCAAAAACCGACTGTAAGGGTGGGCAATGTACCAGAGCAACGGTCGTCATTACGCCGCACGGATTCGATCCGTGCTGGCTCACCGCGCTTTCTCGCAGGCTGGCGTACTGCACGTAAAGCTCTACGAGCAGGTCTTTTCGACTGTGTAATTGGTACAGAATTTTTTTAAAGTACCATTATAGATCTCATGTAGCCCTGGGGAATTGCTAACGCAACAGTATTACAAATATTCATAAATCTATCACATCTTCGTACGCTTAGTAAACCCTTTGTGGTTATAGGAACCGAGATGCAATCCGCATTCAACGAGAAATATTTTTATTACAAAGAATGCAGTGTCCGCAGTGACCCGCTCTTTCTAAAGCTGTCAACACGAAGATAAAAACGTTCTAATGTACATCTTCCTAGCGTTAGCTCGTTTAGCTTACGGTCATTCTTCCTCGCTTTCGCGGTCGTGAAATATTTTCCTTTTTTTCTCTTGTATTTAGTGCCCAGCCTTTTTCCTGCATTCTCCTAGTTTACTAGGCGCGTAGTAGCATTCGCCCAGCAGCGGCTATCTAATATTACCCCTTCGCGTACGTAACAGATCGTAGGACACTGTGTCACATGTCCCTGCATATCTCTTAAAATCTGTGTATGCGACGAGTCTTTGCATTAGAAATGATGAACCAGGCTCTGTGCGCTCGTCTTACGAAATACGAATTAACGTATCCTGCTATCCAGGCGCTTCGTGAAAAAATGTTCGAAGATATTGTGGAAAAAGAAATCACTTAATGGAAGGATTCAGTTTTGCAGCTTTTCACACAAAGCCCTCCTCCACTTCGATTACTAATCTCCCCACAGAAAACTGTTTGTGATTAATCTTCTGGAGTAATTTCGTAAGACTCCATTGTATTTTGGGTAATGGCATGTTCTATACGCCGGGAAAACTTCAAGAATCACAAATTTCGTATCTGTGAAGAAACTGTATTTGCAACAGCGGCTATCAGTTTTTAATGAAATGACGATTGTCTAGAAGTTGGTAACTGAAAACGTCAGCTTTCAGATTTAGTTTTCTGCTATTCCAGGAAATGTAGCATTACTATATGATTCAAATTCATTAAGAAATCGATAAACAGTAATTACTCTGCACAGAACTGCAAAGAGGAACCTCTACTCAGTGTAGAATAACGTGTAAATTCAGTGTTAGCTGTCACATATCATATCGAAACAGGGTACCAGAGAAAGGAAACAAGGGTCGAAGAATGATAAATAGCTGTCTCATGGAAACGACGAACTTTGCTTCCAAAGCAACCAGACGAAATTTGGAATAAATCCGGCAGAGTGGATAAAATGTCCATTACTGCCTACGTTACAATTAAAGCTTTAAAAGTTAAGTTTGTTTTTAAATATCGAAATGCCTTTTTGGCAGCTACGATTTTAAATATTATGTTGTAATGCAGTTCGGACAGGGGAGCTGTACCGTTCTGAAGTTCGTCTTCTGGGAGTGCTGTAAGGCGAAGTCAGAAAGTGAAAACAGGGCGAATGTTGAAATGTGTATCAGCGCTGGGTGGCACAAATCGGATAAATGTAATAGGCCGGCGTGTTCGTTTACGTTTACGAGCTGATATTCGGCCCAGGGTAACGGAAGAGCTTTGGGAATTACCTGGAGTTGTGTAACGGCAATTTTAACACGCAGTCTGCTGCGCCTGAAACGACAGAAGTAACATTTAATTTGTGCCTATTGCCATATGATTCTGGTGCCGAGTGACTGACAACGGCGCCGTTTAATTGTGAAGCTTCTGATCGAACTGTAATTGACGTCGGGGATGGCGCGGAACGGCCTGTTAGCGGCAGACCAAACCATCAGAATAACAACCGTTCACATTTGTGCCGAAATCCGTGTTTAGCAAACACACGCTGAGTTGTTGCATTGTGGGACTTCCTTTTTTATACATTCTCCGTTTATGTGGCGGAACCTCAACAACAATTTCTACAGCGTGCACCCCAGTGCCACCGACGAACTTTTGGAGGCTGCTCACGTGTATTTTCTCAGTATTTTGGTCTACGCGAACCCATAGTCTATGGTGGCTCGCTACAAAGTAATAACATTTCGTATGATTTGTAATTCCCATTTATCTTTGCGTCTGTATTGCACTGTAAATACCTGCAGAACAATGCGAACGCCGATATTAAGCGCTGTGTGTCCTGTTTGCAAACAAACTTGTTCCAATCCGTCACGGCTTTTGGCGTTGACAACAGTAGTGGTCAGTTTACTCTTCGCCCTAAAGCTTGCATTCGACACTGCTATTAAAGCTTGGATGTACTCGTATAAAGCTTTACAAGTCAAGTTTGTTTTTAAATATCGACACGTCTTTTTGGCATCTACCATTTTAAATATTAATGTTGTAATACTAATGAATAATAGGCTATTTTCCTATGTTAAAAATATGGTTCGGATTGTTATTATTCCAATTGATTATAACATTTAAACAGAATTTACAGTCGACGTTTTCACAAAATATCTGTTAGGTTTCTGTAATTAAAGCTTAAATATCATTAAATATCAAGACCTGGTCACGTGATCGAAAACGCCCTATTACTGGCTGATGCTCTGGTGACGTCCCAGGCTAAAAGTAAGACGAAGTTATACTTGTGTCATAGGAGAGTTAGCTGAACTTACGAAGTTTTTACGTACTTTTTTGCATACAGTTTAGCTATTTTCTCATAGACAACCCAATTACAAATTTTATGTAACAATAGAAAGGAATTCTGTGAACGTTGACAGTGGGAGCCTTGCGCAAGTTGATGCGTTTTGCTCCACCCATTTAGAGCGGCGATATGTGCAACGACGGACATTCTTCTCTCTGCTCCCAGCAACATCATTAAACTCGTTCAGAACTACTGAATTTTTAGAACTTTCGCAAATGTCACGGTTTATTATAATTAGTTGTCGACTATCGGTCATGAGCTACGACCCAAAGCACAAGAAAATTATTCTTGGCAAAACTTAGTGCTCATTTCCCTCTGTAGAAGACACTCAACAGAGAAACTGTTTCTAGCAGGCGAACGGTGGCGCAACGGATAACGCATCCGAGTGAAAATAAAGAGGTCTGGTGTTCGAGTCTCGCAAGGGTCATAAATGTTTGAAATTTAACACGAAGCTAGACAATAGTGTTAGCAAGAACTGACTGTAGCGGTTGTTTCGATTGTGGGGTGTATTATACAGGGTGATTCAAAAAGAATACCACAACTTTAAAAATGTGTATTTAATGAAAGAAACATAATATAACCTTCTGTTATACATCATTACAAAGAGTATTTAAAAAGGTTTTTTTTCACTCAAAAACAAGTTCAGAGATGTTCAATATGGCCCCCTCCAGACACTCGAGCAATATCAACCCGATACTCCAACTCGTTCCACACTCTCTGTAGCATGTCAGGCGTAACAGTTTGGATAGCTGCTGTTATTTCTCGTTTCAAATCATCAATGGTGGCTGGGAGAGGTGGCCGAAACACCATATCCTTAACATACCCCCATAAGAAAAAATCGCAGGGGGGTAAGATCAGGGCTTCTTGGAGGCCAGTGATGAAGTGCTCTGTCACGGGCTGCCTGGCGGCCGATCCATCGATTCGGGTAGTTGACGTTCAGGTAGTTACGGACAGATAAGTGCCAATGTGGTGGCGCTCCATCCTGCTGAAATATGAATTGTTGTGCTTCTTGTTCGAGCTGAGGGAACAGCCAATTCTCTAATATCTCCAGATACTGTAGTCCAGTTACAGTAGCACCTTCGAAGAAAAAGGGACCAAAAACTTTATTGGCTGAAATGGCACAGAAAACGTTCACCTTAGGCGAGTCACGTTCATACTGAGTTGTTTCCCGCGGATTCTCAGTGCCTCACGCTGAACAACTGTCGTCGATTCACTTCTGCCGTACTCAATAACACAAAAAGCTTTCTGTTGAGCGGTCGCCATCTTAGCATCAACTGACGCTGACGCCTAGTTAACAGCGCCTCAAGCGAACAAATGTACAACTAAATGAAACTTTATAGCTCCCTTAATTCGCCGACAGATAGTGCTTAGCTCTGCCTTTTGTTGTTGCAGAGTTTTAAATTCCTAAAGTTGTGGTATTCTTTTTGAATCACCCTGTACATAGCTTCACATTAGGCTTAGTCTGAGAAGTGGACAACGGAGGGTAAACGCATTTATTTTGAGAACAAACAATTCACTTTTTTGGAAAGCATTGCTACATTGCTAGTAGTGAAGATACCCTACGTCCACAATACAAGGAGGTGTAGGACGATGAGGATATACGGAGAGATATAAAGTGTGTACAATATGGAGGTGACACAAACGTAAGGGCAGTGATGTTTGTCAGTGTGAACTAAAACGCTGGCGTCTATAAAAAAATTTAAAAAAGCAGACTTACTTCATCTTTACGTACGATGATGAAACTGCGAAAGTTTAAACAATAAGAATCCTAGCTGGACAGTACGAATATAAAAACACTGTTTCTAATAACGTAATTAGTTAAAAAATATCTTTTTGAACGTAAAGCGTGTAAACAGCGACTGCAAATATAAGCACATGTAAACAGCAAGGAATACACAATAATATTGCGTTTCTGATCGGTGTGGTGAAGTTTTGTAATCGTGATTCGGTTTTCATATGGGAGGACTATCGAGACGTTTTACAAACAAGTTAAAATGTTCTTTTGGGTTAGATTCGAACCAGCGATCTAGGGACATCAACCTGCAAAATTCGTCAGTCTACCGCTCTAACAACTTTTTTATCTCATTTTATTCTTTATTTTTCGTTCTGTTTGTTCGGGGCGGACGTCCCATGACGCTTGTTCAAGTTCATCATTGAGCCATTATCTCAGTTTGTTACACAGGAACGCTAACCCTCTGACCAACCGCGCTGAGCTACCGTGCCGGCTTAAATGTTCATGTGCGTTAATTCCTAACGGACCAAACTGATGAGTTATCGGTACCTAGACTAACATCAACTGATCTACCACACAGCTGAGGTGTAGTTGGGTAAAACGACCATTTTCACGAGGAGTTTAATTTCGTTAAATGACGCTATCTTTCTTTTAACATTAGGAGAGCGTATCTCTGAGGTAAATTAATGTTAACTTCACAGTGCAACACAACTTTAATTAAGTTCGTGAACTTTTGCGTCGACATAGTGGCAATTTTCCGGTACTGTGCAATCACATTTTATGCACCTTCTCATTCTCTGGAACACTCAAAAACGACTTTTCAAGAGATTTTATAGGTGTATTTATACAGTATGGCAGTACACACCATTTGTCACCCAATTTCCGAAACGTGAACTCCAAAACAAGACATCACTGCAAATTAGCTTTATGACAGTAGGAGCAGCGAGATACACAGTGACATCACAGGCATCACATGACTCGAATGGAGCGTTTTAGTGGGCTTTCAAATTATTTGAACTTCAAAAATGGTTCAAATGGCTCTGAGCACTATGGGACTTAACTTCTGAGGTCATCAGTCCCCTAGAACTTACATCATATCCGATTATATAGAAGAATACTGAAATTTAAGAGAAAAAAAGAATTTTAGTAGCGTAATACGACATAATTAATCATTTAAGGCAGTTTCCAGATAACAGTCAAATACACTATTCGCCGATATGCTACTCGTGCATGGTTTCACTGAATACAATGCGAGAGCGGTACAACCTACGCTGTTCCCGCAGCGATGGCAATCACAATACAGTACCTTTGCATCTATACACAAACGCCTACAGGAAACCTGTGTTGTGTGTTCTATGTTTTGGTGATTTCATATTCCAGAAACAAATGTACCTGGGATAAGAAATCGAGTAAATCGCAACTACATTTCTACTGTGTACTGAGTCACCAGAGACCATGGGTCATTTATACCACATAACCGTCCGAAAATCTCTCTGAATAACCTCCGATATATTGTCGGGTGTGTTAGAATTAACCTGAATTTTCTATCGTATCTATAGCAGACGAACAGACAAGTTCTTCAAGCTCAGTCAAGAGAAATCCATCACGCTTTTAGGAAGTAATACTCGGTGAGTGGATAAAAATGGTTAACCGAAAACAGTAGTAATTACTTACGAAGGTAAGGCGTCGCTGGAGATGAGCACAATGTGACCAGCGTGTATCACTGACGGTTACAATGTCTGTGTTCATAAAGTGTCTGTCTCTTCACAATACGGTGTCCTTCAGATATGCCTGCACGTCCGAATGGACAGACACTGTCGCTGACGATTAAAGCTGTGGTAAATATTGAGAACTGTGTGAGCATAAGAATTGTGACTACGTGACATGTAGAAGTTTAGACCAGTCGTGGAGACGTGTTCGGGTGACCGAAGTGGTTAAGGCGACCGATAGCGGTAAGCGGCAAATCCGGGTTTGAGTCCAGATCCGACACAAATTTTCATGTGTCGCAAACAGCTGACGTCAGTGCATAGTCGTAAAATGCGAATATATTCCGTAATGAGACCAGTATAATTTCAAAGGAGCGATACATATTGCTTTTGCGGACGGACGATATGAAACGCAGACTTTTGCATTAATAACCAGTCACTGGTATTGAAAAATCTATTTCCTTTTTGCAAAAATAGCCCTATCTGCAAGTCAGGATTAAAACTTCAGAATACCGATGCGCGAACGGCACAAAATTCAGAAAAAAAAGATTCTTCCAGAAAAAAAAAATGTACATAAAACCTTAGTGCTATAGACATAAAAGATGGCTTTAACGTCGGTTGTTATGGTCTTGCAGAATACTGGAAAGAAAATAATGCTTTTTGAATTCGGCGTTGAAGCGACAGCTGCCCTCAATTCTAAGCTGGACGTCATTAGTATCGACGTTTCGATTACCGATGAAATGCAGAACATGTTAAGTATGCGAGAAGACATTATGTGGACAGAACGTGACGGCACGCCGTATTTCGGTTAGAGCTTTTTTTTTTTTCCCCCTTCAGTGAACCGGCAGTTCGCATTTATGAGCATTTCCCACCACAACAAATGTTCCGCGGAATACACACGTTTCAGACATGGTTCTGTCGTTACAAGGTGCAATAAACGGAATATTGATTACACAAAAGTGGCTTTCACTACCAGATTTTTTTTTTCCGTCGTTACTGGTAGTTTCCTGTGTTACAGGCAGTAGACGCAAATCTAAATTTTTATTCTTAAGAAAATAGCATGATGCTTCCTCTAAGCTTGCGTGGATCATGTAAAAGCAAAAACGTTTTATCACAAATATTTTCAGACATGTCTTATGTCCCAGACACAACAAACCACATAGGGACGTTGTATATTTGTACCTTCAGTATTATTTCAACCCCTTTGAGCAGTTTTTTGGTACAGGCAACGAGCTTTACACATTGTCGTCGGCCAGCTTATTAGACATGAAGCATTTTATTGGATGAACATGGGTAGCGAGACTGCGACGGTAATTAAGCAGTACACTTGGTCTAAGACAAGCGCAACATAAGAAAAGCCCTTCCTGTTACTGATCCTAATCATGTAACAGCTGCGTATGTCAGCGTTGTTATGTAATACTCTGCTGTTACATAACCCTGTTCATAACAAATCCGGAATGACTCAGACAGGAACAGAACGATAGGTTGCACTGTCGCTCCACAAGCGTAGACTGGCTTTCATTGCCTGTGGCACTTCCTCTTGCTTGTTGCCCACTCGAGAGATGGCTGAAGCGTGAAACGATGCTAAAAATCGAATACGGCATAGAGATATTCTGGATGCGTGGGATAGCTTCCTAAGAGTCACTGCTGAGTTGTCTACACGTCCTAACTTGGCCGAATACTTATAAAGGAGCAGTGCCGAAGTTACATCACTCAACTAGCCTTGTTCCCAAGAATAGGTACGCAGATAAGCCAAACTGATAGTTTTAGCGTGTCTACAGGTCTCGTACACAGCTCCAAAAATCTTTGGTCCGAGCCGGCCGTTGTGGCCGAGCGGTTCTAGGCGCTTCAGTCTGGAACCGCGTTGCTGCTACGGTCGCAGGTTCGAATCCTGCCTCGGGCATAGATGTGTGTGATGTCCTTAGGTTAGTTAGGTTTAAGTAGTTCTAAGTTCTAGGGAACTGATGACCTCATATGTTAAGTCCCATAATGCTTAAAGCCATTTGAATCTTTGGTCCGCAATTACAACGGAAATATGAAATCTTACGCGGTAATACACTACTGCAGAGATGTCTCAAATTGTCTTTCCTTACTTAGTACCCATAATTTCTATTTACTGTCCAACCGTATACGAAGCCATTAGAAATGTAACACTAAATAATGTTTCAAAAAGAACGGTCAGTCTTTGACTAAGGCCATTATGAGCAGGTCGCAAGGAATGAGTCACTGTCGCAATATACATTTGGAAGCACAATGTATATACAGGAACTCTAGTCACGGTTCCGTCGTTGTATAGTTGCGCAATGTGCTCAATCCCTTTTAATTCTTAGATCCTCAGTCTTGTGACTCACATAGCTTAATAGGCATCTCAGTGTAGGAGTGATTACATATTACTACTTTATCCGTTTCACGAAACTGACTCCGTCAGCGCGATTATTGACAAACCATACACTTCATTTAGATGATGATGGTGGTGGTGATAATAGCGGCAGTAGTCACTTTCAAGGCCAGTAACAGCGCGATTATCAACGTTCTTGCAGAACTGTTTTGAGAGACGAATGTTTTAGAAGAGTTACAGATCATGAGGTAAGTTAAGGCATTTCACTTCCCTTTCGTTTTCTAATAATCTCCCTCTTATATACATTCATAAATTTACGGTCAAAGCTGTGGTAATCAAAACCGTCCGTATTTTGTTTCTACAAAATTAACGTGAAAACAGAGCATAGGACAGAAAAGCTTACATCTATGTACTAGATAGACGTGGTAATTTTTCACTTTTGCTCTAGGTACTAAAATCTTCGACACATTATTCTGAAACAGTATATAGTTTACATTTCGCTAATGGAAGAAAGACACATGAGCTGTAACATCCCAGTATTTGAGGTGGGGCACAGCTTCGAATGGAACGAAAAATTGGCCATATAATGTTTTAGGAATCATCCCGTATTCACCTTGATAGTTTTAGGCAAAGCACGGAAAACCTAAATTTATAAGAAATACAACTTTTAGTTGTTATTATTAAATCCCGTACGCAGTCCCCTGTAGGAAAATAAAACAGTCTTCACAACGGAAGGCTATAACTGGTACGGAGGCACCGGTACCGTCCAAACACCCTTGCCGTTAGCAACACACGAAGCTTTGGAGAAATTACTCTTCGTCATGGAGTAACGTCTGGCTGACACTTCGTGGCTGCCAGACCTATAGTTAATCAAAGCCGTGATCTATTTGGCCAGGAGGATAAATTGTAGGGAGAAGTGTCTGTTTAAAGTTCCGAGGGTGTCACCAGCGGTACGAGTGCACTGCAGCTGTTAGCCTTCACGAAGGTGACGTGTCAAAGACAAGCTCATGAAGCACGTAACTGGGAACTTCTTGTATTCCGCCAGTTCGTCAGCGTCACAACGGAAAACAAGACGACGTAACGTTGAACCAGTAAGTTGTCTTCGTATTAACGGTTGTAGACACAAATGAAGAAACGATAACTTAATTTAAAAAAAGATGTGCTACATTTTCAACTTTCAACCATATTCTCAGCTAAGATGAAATTCCCTCCTACCCAGAGAAGTGGGATTTAACGCGATCTTCAGTTATGCTCATCATAACTGCCTTCAAAGGAACGCTGGAATGGTTCCTTAGAAGAATCACGGTCCATTCCTGTCGCAACCAAGTCAAACTGAACTAGAGCTCAGTCTAACGGTCTGCACGACGATAGGCCGATAACTCCCCCAATTGGCCCTTTCTTGTTTCTGATCATATCATGTGTCGTGCACAAACCACCTAGTCCACCACCGTCGGCAGAAGCTAAAATGCGCAACATACCGTTTTTGTTTGTTTATTACGATTTGACAGTCACACTGGATACGGACGTAGCAGTCCCAGTTCACCTAACGTAACTTCAGTAGAAGAAAATGGCGACTTCGCCGGTAGGAGGGTTAAATCTGCAGACGCTTGTCAAAAAAATGTTTCAAATGGTTCTGATCACTATGGGACTTAACATCTGAGGTCATCAGTCCCCTAAAACTTAGAACTAGTTAAACCTAACTAACCTAAGGACATCACACACATCCATGCCCGAGGCAGGATTCGAACCTGCGACCGTAGCGGTCGCGCGGTTCCAGACTGAAGCGCCTAGAACCACTCGGCTACAACTGCCGGCGACGCTTTTCACAGTTTTCGTGTTTACGATAACGCTTCTCTGTGGCGCAACATGTTAATCATCGCATGTTTCACAAGCCGGTAACGATAGAAGATTGTGAAAATATTCATATCCCGCTGTGCATGACTTCCAAGGGAACGAGGTATGGAATCTGCATCCTACCTAGGTTTTCCATGGCTTTCCTAAAGCGATTCCCGATATAGTTTTTCTTTCTTTCTTTTTTCCCCCTCCAGTCCATGACCGATTCATGACACAGCTCTTTACCCCCTGAGCCAGGGTCATTCCTTTTAAGTCATCGATGTCAACGATACGTTCATCAGAGAACATTCCTGTTGTCGATACATCTATGAACAGCAAAGCTGGCTGATAAGTCATCGGATTAGCAGAACGATAAAGAGAGGTTTTCAAACGACATCCACAGATATACGACATATTACGAGTACATGGAATATGTCCCAAAAGAAAATGGATAAATTTAGGTTGTTTAACTGTCGCACACACGACACACAAACCCCTTTTAATCAAAATTTGGATATAAAATAATTACGTAAGCATTTTTAGCCAGGTGCGAACGGCCTTGCCGCATTGGTAACACCGGTTCCCTTCATATCACCGAAGGTAAGCGCTGTCGGGCTGGGCTAGCACTTGGATGGGCGACCATCCAGTCTCCCAAGCGTTGTTGGCAAGCGGGGTTAACTCAGCCGTTGTGAGGCAAAGTGCGGAGCTACTTGATTAAGAAGTAGTGGCTCCGGTCTCGTAGACTGAGATACGACCGGGAGAGCGGTGCGCTGACCATATGCCCCTCCATATCCTCATCCAGTGACGCCTGTGGGCTGAGGATGACACGACGGCCGGTCGGTACCGTTGGGTCTTCCAAGGCCTGTTCTGACGGAGTTTAGTTTTTAGCCAGCTGCAAAATAATACAAGAGCAGTGACAAAGTCGTATCTTTGCTAGCCATTATCGTACTTAGAGCCTCATGGACTATTCCAGGGAAGAGGGGGTGGGGTGGGGGAATTCAACAGCGAACCAATTTTACTGATTCTGTTCGGTTTACACGTGAGTGTTGGCCTTTCATAAATACAGGGAAGTTAGATCCTTGCTGGAGCGCAGCAATAATAACTCTACTTTTTCGTGGTGTCAACGTCCCTCGGAAAGGACAAGGCGATACAAGTGCAAGTTATCAAATACAAAAAGCACTAGCTGAGTTGGCTTAAGATAGGGAAGAACATCCGCATGTCCTCACAGAAGAAATTGTCCACTTTCTCCTGAAGCGATTTAGGGTAGCAACAGAAACCTCGAATTTTGATGACTGGATAGGAATTTATACCCAGTTCCGAATATGACTTCACACTCTTGTTCGCTGCACCAACTGCTTGGTCCTTCGGGAAGATGGATTTGCTCATAACGCACTCGAAAAATATGAATTTTTGTTTGTCTTCTTTCAAGGACCTAATTATATTAAGAAGTAAACACTCAACTGTTAAATGCATGCATTGCACTCTTACTGCCCGAGCAAGCGAACTACACAATTTCATCAAAGTATCCGGACACCTATTAGTAGACATTAATATGGGTTGTGCCGACACTTCGCCTTCTTGGCCTTTATGACGTCTTGCAACTTGCTGAGTACACATTCAATGAATGTCTGAATGTCCGTGGAGGAATGGCCTCCCTTTGTTCCTCAAGAGCTGAAACCAGAGAAGGTTATGATATTGGAGGTTGCGGTCTAGAGTGAAGTCAAAGTTTTAACTGGTACCTAAGGTTTTCTTTGGGTTCAGGTTGGGACTTCGGCACGCCAATTCACTTCGGTAACGTTGTTGTCCACAAAACATTGCCTCATTGCCTCTTTATGAAAAGATGTCTGGTCATGCTGATTCAGTCATCATCTCCGAACTGTTCTTCTACTGTACGCAGTACAAAATTCTGTGATGTGTTCATATCCTTCTGCATCTTGTGTTTTCTTAAGCACAATGAGACGACGCTCGAAATACCCCCATACCGTACCACCACCTCCTCCGCAATTCACTATCGGTACCACACACGGTCGCAGGTAAGCTTCTGCAGGCATTCGCCAAACGCAGACGCTTCCACCCGACTCATTAGACGCACTAAACATTTATTCCCACTGCAGAAGAAGTACTTATACAGGAGTACCCCGGCATATTATGAAACGAATCTGGGTGCGTTAGACGAGTCTGTCCTAGAGCAAGTCAGTCCATCATTTACAAAGATGATTGATTACTTTTTTTAAGAAAGCCGTTATTCAAGTCAGACCAAGTCTTTGTGATATATTAAGAGAGAAGATACTAGAAGAAGACGCCATAACAAGAGAATTGACAGAATATTACAGACAATGAAGGCGACCGAAAGAATCCTTCGCATTCACTTTCCTTTTCGCAGAGATGACGGGACGTATGAAATGATGGAGATGTATACGTATATTTGGAGTGATTCATCACTCCAAATCATTCGTTTCCTGTCATCCACTGTCCAGTGGAGTCGCTATGTACACCACCTCCAACGTCGCTTAGCACTGATTACAGAAATGTGTAGCTAATGAGGAGCTGCTCAAGTACTGTGATCCATTCTTTTTAGCCGCACGTGGTAGCCGCGCGGTCTAGGCGTCTTGTCACGTGGTAGCCGCGCGGTCTAGGCGTCTTGTCACGTGGTAGCCGCGCGGTCTAGGCGTCTTGCCACGTGGTAGCCGCGCGGTCTAGGCGTCTTGTCACGGTTCGCGCGGCTCCCCCCGTCGGAGGTTCGTCTCCCCCCACGGGCATGAGTGTGTATGTTGTCCTTAGCGTAAGTTAGTTCAAGTTCGGTTAAGTAGTGTGTAAGCAACGGCCTTGCCGCAGTGGATACACCGGTTCCCGTGAGATCACCGAAGTTAAGCGCTGTCGGGCGTAGTCGGCACTTGGATGGGTGACCATCCAGGCCGCCATGAACTGTTGCCATTTATCGGGATGCACTCAGCCTCGTGACGCCAATTGAGGAGCTACTCGACGGAATAGTAGCGGTTTCGGTCAAGAATACCATATAACGACCGGGAGAGCGGTGTGCTGACCACACGCCCCTCCTATCTGCATCCTCCACTGAGGATGACACGGCGGTCGGGGTGGTCTTTTTTTTTTTTTTTTTTTTTTTTTTTAGGTAGTGTGTAAGCTTAGGGACCGATGACCTCAACAGTTTGGTCCCCCATAAGATCTTACCACAAATTTCCATTCTTTTTAACTCCGAAGTCACTCAGCTCTCCTGATTTTTCCCATTTTGCTGTTGCTGGTTCCCTACTGACATGACACTCACTCACTCACTCACTCACTCACTCACTCACTCACTCGCGGACTTCTCATTACGCCCAAGTTTGTTGTTGTCTCAACACAGAGGTGCTTCTACCACCACCAATGGTTCAAAATGGTTCAAATGGCTCTGAGCGCTATGCGACAACTACTGAGGTCATTAGTCGCCTAGAACTTAGAACTAATTAAACCTAACTAACCTAAGGACATCACACACATTCATGCCCGAGGCAGGATTCGAACGTGCGACCGTAGCGGGCGATCGGCTCCAGAATGTAGCGCCTAGAACCGCACGGCCACTCCGGCCAGCACCACTGACGGTTTTGATGCGTTGTTTCGTGGCTGTTTTGGGTGGCTTGGCTTTTGGGTCGTGTCTACTGACAATAAAATTCTCCCCGTCTCCGTTTCCAATGGCGCGGCCGCCATAGTGACAGCTAGCGGTCAATTCCGCTTTACACAAGGTTTTCCGGATACTTGTGACCAGTAAGTGTTTGTGCGCCTGGGAGGTGAAGAGTGATTTTAAAACGACAGGACAACTATGTTCCCATGGTCCCGTATTCCGTTTGCATTTATTCTCCAGAAAGGAGATTAATACTTACCAATCTATTTTCAGTCTGTTCTGAACACATGAACGGCTACATTTGTAACCTTCTGAAGCGTAAACGCTATGTAGTCAGCCGCACACTTCGCTAAAGCTGTTGGAAACAAAGCTCTGAATATGCCGCTTTATCTATCAAAGGCACAACCGGCAAAAATAGATCGTCACCGGCAAAGAGCTCGGTATGTGATTATGGAATTTTGTTACAGTGTTGTTTGGCGATTCTCATTTACCACGTCCCCACAATAGAAACTCTCCGGCGCCGACAGTTGTGCACGGAACTCCGTTTCCAAGCCCCGCCTGTCATCGATCGCACACTCAATGGGCAGGTCTCGGCCGACTAATTAGATCGCAAATTCGGCGGCGCAGTCCATAGAAAGGTACGGACAGGGACAGAAGCCGTGCGCCCCCTTTTAGCAGAGCCGGTTCATCAGACCACTGATTCATGACTTCCTCATCAGAGGGCGTTTTCTGTCTCGCTACAGGAGCATCATTAGGGTCCTAACACAATTACCAGGTAAGTAGTGATATTTAGCGAACTTCCTCGCGCGGAGAGCTTTAAAAGCCTCTTTACGAAGCAATGAACTAACAGATTCGATCCAAAATGACCGAGAAGCAATTCAAAAAACGGTATATTATTGTAAATGACTCAGTCAAAACAGGGCTGTTTAGCTGATCTCATTACATCAAAACTGTTTCGCAAAACCATCACGTTGTTGACTCAACCGCCACACTGAAAATAAATTTGCATTTTTGACATTTCATAAATAAATAAACTAGAAAAAAGTAAAGTAATACTGCAGAAATGCCACACCGAGATGAAAAGTTAGTGTCGCTTTAGAACTTCCGCCACAGTACTTCCGGTTTTAAAATATTTGATACTGTTTCTCTTAAATTCATCCGAAACTAGGCACCAACCCCAGCATCTGCGACATCGGTTCTCCATTTAACATCAATTTTAACATTTAAGTTCTTACAAGAAAACATTCTGAGTACAGACTCGCACAGAAGAATACTGAATGCCTACTACTAATACTTTGCTCTGCCATCAGTTGTACACTATTACAGATAGATGCTACGCTGCCCTGTAACTTCTTAATCGTATTTGCACTATGAGTGTAGCCTTGTACAGGAATGAAACGTGGACAATAAAAAGTACAGACAAGAAGAAATAAAAGCATTTGAAATGGAGTGCTGCAAAGCAAAGCTGAACATTAGATGGGTGGATCGGAAAACTAACGACGAGACACGGAAGCGCATTGACGAGAAAAGAAATGTATAGCACAGCTGCGCTAAAATAAGGGACTGTTTGGCAGCATACATCCTGAGGCATCAAGGAATCGTCAATTTGACGTGTGGCGGGTAAAAATTATAGTGGGAGACAAGGTATGACTACAAGAAGCAGTTTCGAATCGATACAGGCGGCAGTAGCTATGGAGAGATGAAAAGCCTTCCACAGGATAGACTAGCATTGAGAGCTGCCTCAAACCATTCTTGAGCCTGAAAACCATAACAAACACATGTCGTTCGGATTTTATCTTCCGAGGACGAGGGCAATGATGATGATCCTGGACAGTTTTGAATAATTTGACGCATATTATTTACCAGAAACTTCATGACAATGAGTCTTCTTATGAAAATCTCTGTAATTACACAAATTATTAGGGGACTGGAAAAAGTAAGTTGCACGTTATCATGGCAGACCAATTAACTACAGTACTGGCCATCAAAATTGCTACACCACGAAGATGACGTACTAAAGACGCGAAATTTAACCGACAGGAAGAAGACGCTGTTATATGCAAATGATTAGCTTTTCAGAGCATTCACACAAGGTTGGCACCGGTGGCGACACCTACAACGTGCTGACATGAGGAAAGTTTCCAACCGATTTCTCATACACAAACAGCAGCTGACCGGCGTTGTCTGGTGAAACGTTGTTGTGATGCCTCGTGTAAGGAGGAGAAATGCGTACCATCACGTTTCCGACTTTGATAAAGGTCGGATTGTGGGCTATCGCGATTGCGCTTTATCGTCTGGCGACATTGCTGCTCACGTTGGTAGAGATCCAGTGACTGTTAGCAGAATATGGAATCGGTGGGTTCAGGAGGGTAATACGGAACGCCGTGCTGGATCCCAACGGCCTCATATCACTAGCAGTCGAGATGACAGGCATCTTGTCCGCATGGCTGTAACGGATCGTGCAGCCACGTCTCGATCCCTGAGTCAACAGATGGGGATGTTTGCAAGACGACAACCATTTGCACGAACAGTTCGACGCCGTTTGCAGCAGCATGGACTATCAGCTCGGAGACCATGGCTGCTGTTACCCTTGACGCTGCATCACAGACAGGAGCGCCTGCGATGATGCACTCAACGACGAACCTGGGTGCACGAATGACAAAACGACATTTTTTTCCGTTGAATCCAGGTTCTGTTTACAGCATCATGATGGTCGCATCCGTGTTGGCGACATCGCGGTGAACGCACATCGGAAGCGCGTATTCGTCATCGCCATACTGGCGTATTACCCGGCGTGCTGGTATGGGGTGCCATTGGTTACACGTCTCCGTCACCTCTTGCTCGCATTGACGGCACTTTGAACAGTGGACGTTACATTTCAGATGGGTTACGACCCGTGGCTCTACCCTTCATTCGATCCCTGCGAAACCCTACATTTCAGCAGGATAATGCACAACCGCATGTTGCAGGTCCTGTAAGGGCCTTTCTGGACACAAAACATGTTCGACTGCTGCCATGGCCAGCACATTCTCCAGATCTCTCACCAACTGAAAACGTCTGGTCAATGGTGGCCGAGCAACTGGCTCGTCACAATACGCCAGTCACTACTCTTGATGAACTGTGGTATCGTGGTGAAGCTGCATGGGCAGCTGTACCTGTACACGCCATCCAAGCTCTGTTTGACTCAATGCCCAGGCGTATCAAGGCCGTTATTACGACCAGAGGTGGTTGTTCTGGGAACTGATTTCTCAGGATCTATGCACCCAAATTGCGTGAAAATGTAATCACATGTCAGTTCTAGTAAAATATATTTGTCCAAGGAATACCCGTTTATCATCTGCATTTCTTCTTGATGTAGCAATTTTAATGGCCAGTAGTGTATTATTGAATGTTGCATTACACATCAAAGTGAACAGATACAGCCGGCCGAAGTGGCCGTGCGGTTAAAGGCGCTGCAGTCTGGAACCGCAAGACCGCTACGGTCGCAGGTTCGAATCCTGCCTCGGGCATGGATGTTTGTGATGTCCTTAGGTTAGTTAGGTTTAACTAGTTTTAAGTTCTAGGGGACTAATGACCTCAGCTGTTGAGTCCCATAGTGCTCAGAGCCATTTGAACCATTTTTTTGAACAGATACACGACACTATTTTTGAACTTAGTCACAAAGCGTCCGTAAACAACGGTAGGAACTCTCTACCAATCGTTCATTCGTTTAGTTTCTCGCTGATAGAAATCCACTCCCTGGTCACAGAGCCATTCGCGAACCGCTGTGTGAAGGTCGCAACCACTTGAAAATCTATTTCTCACCAGATGTTTCTTTCATCTTGCCGAAATGATGGAAATCTCACGGTGCAAGATCTGGACTGTGTGGCAAATCAGCATCACCTAGGTCTGCGGGACCTCTTCATCTATATGTACATACATACTCCGCAAGCCAGCGAACAGTGCGTGGCGGCTGCTACCTCGTACCACTACTGGTCATTTCATTACGGCTGTATGCGACATTGCTCTTGGTCCACATGCTGACAGAATTTCACGATGAATCCTTGTGCATTTTAGACGCTTTGGTCACAAGAATCATACAGTCCTACGTACTTTATTCAACTTTGGGGTATGTTTCTAGTTGCCACGCCATTTGAATCACACACTCTGACGTACCTGTCATCCGTACCGCAGCTGAACTGTGTCTACAGGAAACCCAGAACACGTAGCAATAATGATATATCGACGATGAAGTACCGACGTAGCGGACCATAAAAATATCGTCTGCACATTCTAAATATGCTGCTTGTTTTAGAGCTGCATATTTAAATGTTGTTTTATTATTAGATATTCTGTAGATCAACAAGCTAAGAGCCTGATTATCCTCCTTAGAGCAAGAACTGAAAGGAAAACGACGTACGTTCAAGTATGGTGATAACCACTTTGCTAACAGTGGTAATTCCATCTACGTAGCACAATAAAAAGTGTCCCATGGCTCCGTCATTACGTTTCGTCAAGAATCGGATTTGTCCGGAACACTTCATGTCGACCTTCCTGTTTTTTTCATTTGTACAAACACCAGAAACCTAGCTAGCAGTTGCAGCGTCAAAACTACGTGATGAAGTTAAACGTTGCAGTTTCTGTTGGTAGCGCCGAGCGCTGATTACGTCAGAACTTCCCATCACATGTCTCCGTCCACAGCAAAGACCAGTCTTGTCATTTAGATTTTGGTTCATCGTTTTCAACAACTGTATTTGGAGAATGGCGATGTGAAGAAATACCATACTACTTGAGTTAAAAACATTTTTAACGCAACTAGTGTGCTGTTTCTTCACATCGGAAATGATGTTATTCCATTCACACCGCCAACCCCGGTCAAAGCGAAAGACTGGACGGTATGGAAGCTCAAAAAGTAGTAAGACTCCTTCACGCAGTCAAAGTAAAATTACTTTCTACTCCAATTTCAAAAGAACAATTTCAAACACTCACCGAAAAATGCGAAAAAAATTAATATAAAATAAAAATATCATCATTCGATATCGCTATTTCGAAATTTCGATACACCACGGTGGTACATATCGCCGATATATATCGATATTTTCTGGAAATAATATCGGTATATCGATATTTTACCTTCAATGAACCTTTGTCCCGTCCACCGACAATTCATGTGGAAAAATAGCTCTAGTGTTACATAAACATTCTTCAGTGGTTCGTTTGTGGTCGCCTGTGTTGTTTCCTGCCATACTGTTATGAGTTAACATGGTTCTAGTTCGGCAGAAGTCGATGACAATTTCTGAGTCAGCTTGTGTCCGCCCAGATGAAAGTCTGAAACGTGGAGGTAAACGAGAACCGTTCGCCAGCCCATCAGGCCAGAGCAGGCAATACGGAGGCGACGGCCTGCCAAAGCTCCCTGCGCATCTGCCGACACTTTTTATTCAGGACGCCACGTACGTCGGTGGCGACCCCGCAGACAGCATAGATTCTCCACCATATACACTCGGCACGCACGCCTAACACAGTATTTGTATGCCGCGCTTCTCCCAGGCGGCAGCTTCTGAGTAAACGACCTATCGTTGGCCGTAGGACTCTCCACAGGCTTGACCACCTGGTTTTTTCATTTCGACCTACGTCGATAATCCAGTGCCCATCGTCACAGAATCGTGAAAAGGGAATGAGAACAGTGGTAGTTTCCGTACTGTTCTTCCCAAAACTTCCGATTAAGTTCCGTAACACCCCACAATTCAGCAGTATTCAAGATGGCATCGATTCTTTTCACAAGACACCGAAACTTTCTTTTCCATATTTCTACCATTCACAACTGTTCTTGTCAAACCACAACATATGAAATGGTAGTATTATTCCGATTCTTAGAAAACAGTAGTCCTACTACCATTATCTCAAAACAAACTTCATTAAGCGAGAAACATTAAAATCTGATTTCAAATGGTTTTACAGGCAAATTAACTGAGCTAATGTCCAGTCAAGTACACAGAGAGAAATAAGCTTTTACACAGTCTACTTTATAGGAATTATTTCAAAATCGAACTGTCATTATCCTAAAACTCCGTTATTAGGAATCATAATTCACAACTGGAACTTGGGCAGAAATTACTCCATAGTCAAAACAAAATAAACGTACTAAACCCAGCAAATACGTACGCAAGTGAATGTACATTAACTGCTTTTACATTCAAATTGGTAGATCTTTCGATATCAGGTTTCACGAGAAATGGGAGCACGAGAGGAAAAACAAAAGGCCGAAAACCAGAGGTAGTCTGACAGTAATATGAAGCTTAACACCACGCTGAAAACACAATATCCAACCAAAGCCAAAGCTGACCCTCTCCCACCCGGCCCGAGCTGTAATACTTACACATCAATGGTCTGTTGTTACACTTCAGACCGCGCGCTTTGCTATCATCTAATTATAATTTTATGTTGCAAAGACTGTAGACTATAACTGTTTTATAGTTATACATCTGATAAAACGTGGATAGTACCAGAAAACTATCTATAATAATAAATAATTGAGAGACACGCCCTATCCAACATATTTTCTGCAAGCGGTACCTCGTAACTCAGAAATATTTCAATGATGTCATTTCAGAACCACAGAGAGCTTCTGATGAAATAAACCTCTATCAGCCTATCATCAACAGGTACCATAACCTATTTCCCTCGTGGTAACATCCTTGTCTGGCTGATGTAAATAATTTGATGCTATCTGATAATGACTGGTTAATAAAAACTAGTGTTGAATGAAAGTTTATTCCATTAGCAGCTCTTGTTGGTTGAGAAATAGCACTCTGTACTGTCCATACTGTATGTTACCTATGTATGTGTGAATATATGTGCTCTGATTCATGCTTTTAAAAAAACGACCTCATTTCTCTTCTCCTCCTTGAAGCATAAATGGCTGTTGTCCACAAGTATTATAAAAATAGATGTTTGTATAATGTTCCGCATCTCCTCCTAAACCACTGGTCTGATTTCAACCAGACTTGGTAGACTTATCACTTATTGTCTGAAAATGGTAGTTGTAGGGACAAGAATGTTGATATACACACTGCGTTTGCGATAGTGAAAGGTGCTTCTCAACATTCATATGTTTGAAGTACTGTGAAATATAATCCTAATAGTACTGTGAAGAATAGGCTTTGTAATGCTTGAGTATGGTTAGATTCTATTGGACTGTGATGTGCTCATGTTACGGTTACTCCTGAGGCTAAAAGAATAGCTGTATTAAGTAATGGAATTTGTATAGGATTGAAAGGTTGAATTCCTATTGGAGGTCATAATATTCCTGGTTCAATTGTTGGTACTAGTCTTCTTCTAAAGAAGGCTCAGAAGAATGAAACAAAGAATAATACTTCTGATGCAATAGATAAGATTATTCCTCATAGTAATCCAATTGATACAAATCCTGTATGTAATCCTCGATAAGTTCCTTCCCGTACTACATCTCGTCATCATTGTGCGTAATTAAAAACGACGTAAGTAGCTGACAGCATAATAAGCAAACTTGATAGAATGTAAGCATGAGTACAGAAAAATTTGAGAGGTAAATCATGACATAATCATCTCAGAGGGATTTGCCTTAGGCCTGTTCCGGCTGGTCTACGCCAATACGAGGAGCATCAAAACGGTGGTGGTGGGGGTGAAAAAGACGTGTAGCCCACGACGCGCGAATACTCTTACTTAAGTCATCCAATAGAAAAAACAATTATCGCTTAATACATTTTCGTTCTTCATGCATTAAAACTGCCGAATGAAGCATGGCGTTTAATTCACTACTTCTTTACTGCTGACTGTATTCGCGACATTTTGCAGGCAGTATTCACATATACCATGGAATGTCTCCGCAAAATTATATCATTGTACAACCCACAGTTCATGAGATACATGACGTCAAAGAATGAGGTATGTGAAATCTTCCCCATCATGCTAGATGTTTAAATTTATTACGTTGCTACTAACTGTATTCGCTACACAATTCGTAGACAGTATCCACAAATGCCGCTGATTGCACCTACAAGCATTATTCACTGTACAGCACATAGTTCAGGAGATACCACCTTATATACATTGACCTGCGTGGAAATGAAACGGCGGGGAGAAAATCACTAGAGATGCAGGTGAAATACGTGTACAAACACGTGTAAAATATTTTAAATGTATGTTCAATAGAATTGAAATGTGCGTACGCGGGCAATGCCACAGGTAGAAAGTTCATCTTAAGCCCCTGGAGCGGTTTCAACCAAATTTGATAGACATCAGTTACAATGTGGAAAGAAATACTGTGGGGTAGGAACCACCAGTGTGCTATTGGGGTAAGGGTGATAACACGGTCAGAGAAGTGAGGAGGAGGAAATCGGCAGAGAGAGGGGGAAATGGACAGAGGGAGGGGAGGGGAAGGAGATGGACAGAGTGAGGGGGAAAATGGGCAGAGGGAGGGGAGGAGAAGGAGGAGATGGGCAGAGAGAGGGGAGGAGAAGGAGGAGAAGACGGACATAGACAGGGAGAGGAAGAGATGGACAGAGAGCGGGGAGAGAATGAGATGGAATTAGAGGCAGGAGAAGGAGATGGACAGAGGGTGAGGGGGGGGGGGGGGGAGTAAGTGCACAGGGAGAGCGCCACGCGGAGACAGAGAGTGAGGGTATAAAGAAGGAGATGGACTAACAGAAGACTGGAATAAGTACATAGCCGAGCAATGCCGGGTATTCAGCTAATATACATTATGATTCCCTACTATTGGTAGTGCAGTGTTTGGTACCCTAAGGCTCAGGAGAATAATATTGCTGAAATCACAACTGTTAATGATTGCGTGCAGCACGCTTACAAAGCAGCTGTTCCATTTCTCATCTGGAGACCATCTAACTCGCAAACATTGCGCTATATACTTCTTATCACTCAGTAGTCCGTGTTATTGGTTGGTTCCATTTGGGATTCCCGAAACATTCTGCTCGGTCCAGGCAGCTACATCCATTAAATTATTCTGCCTTACTGCTAGCAGCCGATGTGAAGTCTATGGACAGTATAAAATAGTAAATTGTTATAAAGTTCGCTCTTTCTCGCTGGCGGGCTGCTGTGTGTAACAGCAGGAGTTGAAGAATACACTACAGAGTGTACTTGTGTGGATCTATCGACAATCCTCTAAATCCAAGAACGCGAGATCCGTTAGAAGTCTGGCGCAGAATTTTAATCTACCAGAAGGTTTAAATCCTAAAACGTCCGAAAACTTGTCTACAGAGTTTATATACCCTCAACAAAAGCAAAGTGAATGACTGCGGGCGGAAACGTCAGCCGTCCTCACCTTGCCAGCATGTAGATCCCCAGAAACACTGACCTTCGGAAGCGAAGGCTATGTACTGTTGGTTTATCTTTTGCAGAACGTTTAGCAATAGTGTGTGATCTGCAGGAACAATAGCACGTGGTGGCTATGGCAGGTAGGAATCCAAGATCCAGAACTATGACTGTCTTTTGGAAGCTGCTCAGCCAACTGGTACTCGCTGCAATTTTCGTTGTCTGAAACGATCGTAGACTGGGCTGCCACCTGTGACAACACACCCCGAGGAAGATGGTAAAGTAAGCGGGCGCTATGCAGGCGGCTTTTACCTTCTTGAGGTGGCCGTTGGCTGTGCCGAGGAAGACGACGGTGTAGTCGCCGGTGGACGTGGCGGCGACGGCCGTGAGGTGCGATCCGAAGATGAGGACTGGCACTGCTGCGATGGGCATCTCGCCGCCCAGCGGCGTGTTCACGTCCAGCCCGCAGAAGTCCTCGCCGATGGTCTGCAGCTTCTGCAAACACAACCAGGCAACACGTTATAGCTGGATCTCCAGCACATTTGTCTTACTGCTGTGATCTAAGACACCAATACATCTTAACAGAGTTTTCATGGCCAAAAATTAACGTTAGTCCCGATACTGGTGAGATACAGACTTTTCCAATCGAAAGCCCAAATATTTTATCTATATATTGTTTCTTTATTTTATTTCACTATAAGAGGTCATGCACATTGGTGCGGTGTCCAAAGCGTCTTCGTCGACTGCACCGGCCCGCCGCTCACAGTTACGCGGGAGATGGCTCTTTCAAAACCTCACACCGGACGAGCTCGCTTATCCGTGGCTCTCTGCATCCAAAGGGGGCGGCCACGCGTACACGTCACCAGAGGACGCAAATTCGCGCGGCCTCACTGCCTGCGAATCTGGTTGTCCGGCGCATCTTTCTAAACAGCCGCACTCAGCGCTTCGCCCCAGACTCAGATTTATCAACTTAGGACGGAAGACTGAAGTGAGGAAAAACGCACTGACGTAGCACGACGCTTCTAAGCATTGTTACTATCAGTGGCTTATCCAAATGTATCAGAATTCAGGACTATTTATTTCTATAAGGAACATTACTCTTATCATATACAACTCAGCACCACGGAAGGATCTACAGCACTTCAAAGTTATGTACATACCAAATATTAAGTGTACATATTGCAAATAAGCTTATTAATGCGTTATCTTTTTGCAGACGTCTGGCTGTCTTTATTGGCCACCTCAACTACTGGCAAATCAATTGGCATTATTGCGTAGATTTGTTCTCCACGAAGTTCACACCCACGAAGTTCACACGTTCTAACTTTCATACATATTTTTGAACAACTCTGTTCCTCCACAGCATAAGAGGGCGTGCTGAAAAGTAACGCTCTCGAATTTTTAATGTGAAAACTCTTACAGCTTTACAAATAAAACTAGCGTTATTAACATCCTACATCTTTATTCTTCATGTCTTCATATTTTTTTCTCAACATAGTCAACCTGGCGACGAGCGCATTTCCCCCAACGAGAGACCAGTAAGTGTAGAATGAGCGCCGTTTTTGACTGAACCACACACCGAGCGAGGTGGCGCAGTGGTTAGCATATTGGACTCGCATTCGGGAGGACGACGCTTCAAACTCGCGTCCGGCCATCCTAATGTACGTTTTCCGTGATTTCCCGAAATCGCTTCAGGCAAATGCCGGGATGGTTCGTTTGAAAGGGCATGGCCGATTTCCTTCCCCATCCTTCCCTAAATCGAGTTTGTGCCCCGTCTCTAACGCCCTGTCCGCAGCTCGTGGTCGTGCGGTAGCGTTCTCCCTTCCCACGCCCGGGTTCCCGGGTTCGATTCCCGGCGGGGTCAGGGATTTTCTCTGCCTCGTGATGACTGGGTGTTGTGTGCTGTCCTTAGGTTAGTTAGGTTTAACTAGTTTTAAGTTCTAGGGGACTGATGACCTCAGAAGTTAAGTCCCATAGTGCTCAGAGTCATTTGAACCATATTATTGGTTTCAGTGGCGCCTGCTAGCGGTGTAGATTTTTTTAATCCACTTAGGACATTCAGCTACATTACTTAGCACTCTCCTTGCCACTTTTTCACTCTTTAAACTTTATGTCAGATATTCTGCCTATAAATAAAGTTAAAAAACACGTGTGGTATTATCTGTGATAAAGATCCTCCAACTTTCTCTGAATGAGTATTATAATAAACCCCCAGAAATAAACAGTTCAAGGCTGAAATAATTATGAATCGAGAGGACCGTATGCTGCTGTCAGCAATTATATACTGGTAACGGACACACAACGGTCAAATTGGCGTCAAGTGACAGGATTACCTATTTCCTGGCCTGATCCTATATCTTAACGGGGTCAGCATGTTGATCTGGATTTCGCAATGTTAGCGGTAGTGGGTGGCCGAATGCCCTTCCTATGACCCTCCTCGGGGGAGGGAAATAGATTTAACGCATCTGCTGCATTTAGCAATCACGTTTTTCGAATCGCGTAACTCACGCAGGTCGTGGGTACCGGCTCGGTATTTACCAAGTTGGGTGTGGGAACCGGCATAAACAGCATATCCACATTGGCCGGCACACCGGCCCTGGTCATTAATCGCCTGGGGAGATTCGCTCGGGGACCGGCGCGACTCCCTGAACTCTCGGCAATAGCTTACTAACCCAAGAAGCCATCCGGGCTGGTGTCAAGAGCCACCATAAAGCTTCGAAATAGGTTTAAAATGTGATGCAGGAAGAACTTCATCCAGAAAAACACTCGCAACAGTTATTGCATTTTCGCAACGGAAGCTATAAATTCCTTTCCAGATCTTCTCAAGCGACGTAGAAAAAAAAAGGGCCTATACGAGGGGGTACCCAGAAAAAGAAACAGGAATTATTTTTTAAAAGCTATAAATTTTCAAACTGTTTACATAACATCCTTATCTCCTTCAAAATACTCCCTATTACACCTAATACATTCGCCCCAATGGTGCTTCCACTGTTCAAAACATATTTTGTAGTCATCTTTAGAAGTGGCTGACAGTTCCTCCCTCATTTCTTTCCTGACGTCTTCAATGCTGTCAAAGCGGTGTCCTCTCAGGCCTCTTTTCACGCGTGGAAATTCGAAAAAGTCGCACGACGCCACGTCAGGCGAGTAAGTGCAAGGGGCAGTGGTACCTTGCCATTTTTAGCCAAAAACTGTCTAACAGAGATGACTGTGTGGGCAGGTACGTTGTCCTGGTGGAAGAGCCAGTGTCTTGTCTGCCACAAAATCGTTGAACCGAACTCCAAGATAGCCCACTAATCTCTGGCAGTTGATCAATTGCCTATGGAAGACTTGTGAGCACAAGCTCTCGAATTTTTTCAATATTTTCGTTGATTCGGGCAGTTGATGGACGTTCAGCACGAGGTTTGTAATCAATCGACATGTCACCATTTTTAAATCGAGCAAACCAATCGTACACTTGAGTTTTTTCATAGAATCATCTTGGTACGCTGTTTTCAACATTAAAACAGTTTCAGTAGCATTTTTACCGAGTAGAAAACAAAATTTCACAGCTGCGCGTTGTTCACTTAAACTTGCCATCATAAGAAACGAAATAAGAATAAAACAGCGCTAGCAAAAGCAATCACTGCAGACGAACAAAACAAGCCAGGTCGGCAACAAAGGCAGCACTGAACTGGCAATGAAATGCACTATACCTGCCTAGCGGTAGAAATGCGTACTACACAAGCTCCTCCCACCTCAATGCTCAATGCTATTCCGGTTTTTTTCTGGGCACCCCTCGTACAGTGCCTGTAGCATCAGACGACGTCATATGGTCGACCGTTACGACGTTGCGAATTATAGATCTAGGTTGCCGTCAGTTACTGACTATATTAAGAAACGAATACACGTGCTATGTTTAGTTGGGCGTAATTAAAAACGACGTAATAAAATAACTTGATAGAATGTGAACACTACACAGAGTCAAAACATTAGTAGAGGAAAATTTGAGAGGTAAATCATAACGCAATCATCTCAGAGGGATTAGGCCTTAGGCCTCTTCCGGCTGGTCTACGCCAATACGAGGAGACACGTGATCAGCATGTCGCCAATACCTCCAACCCTTGTTGCCAGCAGACGAGTCTTGACGAGGCAGCTGCTGCTTCATTCAGGCAACTCCTCCTTTGGCCTCACGAAGCTGAGTGGACACCATTCCGGATCTCCCTACACCAGGAAAAAATCTAACGAGGTACCGAGAATCGGACCCTACTTCTTCCGCACCCGAAGCAACGAGGCTAACCTTTGGGCTAAGGAGACAGCTTAAATTTACAAAGTGTGCTCAAAAAAACTTCCTAGATGATACCATAAATCAAATACAACAGGTAGTATTAACAAACTTTTGGCAACACTGATAAAGCTGTTGAAAACTACCAGCAAAGATTTATTTTTTAATCTACCGTATCATTGATAAAAGCAGACTTTAGGTGTACGCCACAACGTGATGCAGTCAGCTGTGTGCACTGTGACTGTGATTTTTTCCTACTCTCCTCCGGATAATCCTGAGAGCACAATTTCTCATTCCCCTCAGTTTTAATCTATAGAAGAGATGGCTCTTGGTCACGTGTCTCTGTGAAATCCCCAGCCCTTTCCAACAGTGTTGTCTTTTCTCGTCAGCCATTTTGTGTCTTACAAACAGGAAACAGCTCTCCCACTTACCAGAATGTTTGTGAATGACGTTAACGCTATCCTTGCTAATCTGTAAGTTCCATGATGTAAGTCTCAGAGACAGCGATCAGCTTTAAGTCAGCAGCGGTAGACTTCCTTGATGTTGTCTATGCTTATGCGAGCGGACGCTCGACCCGAATGTTATTCACCACCAGTTTTAGATTCGTACCGAAAGCGTATGAATGAGTCAGATACATTTTCCTCTCATGTTTCTGTTCCATACATTTGCACCAACAGTGCTTCCGTCTCTGGTGTCTGTTCTCGCAATTAGTAATACAGAGAGAATCGTTTATGCGTTGCTCCGAGCCATTAAGACATCGGTCAATTCGCCGGACATCTAACGAGCATCTTGTATAACATGCGTGCGCTTCGTAGAAACGGCCGTCTCCAAGTCACTATTTCATGTCGAGCTACTACGGAGACCCTTGTTAGCTTTTTTCTTTTTTGCAACCGCTGGAAATTAATAAATGGAAATATTCAGGCAATGTTTGTCGAACTCTTTTAGTACAAACGGAAAGAGAGACGGCCAACTCGATGAGAATATTGTAGGGAGTGCAAGAGCTCATCCTCGGACCTGTGTTTGCCTAATCGATAACTTTAATTTACATTTATGCCATTAAATCAGTCTTTTTTGGCGGCTTTGTGTGCTCGGCGTACATGTCAAAGTGAATTCAGACGCATGCATCCGGAACTACGGAGACTTTGTCCGCTCTGAGCCCCCGTGTTTTTATTTCTTGTGCAATCGGCGCTTCCCCTCCATTCCTTATCTGCAGACACGCTCAGTGCACACAAAAAACGTGCCGCACAATTAATTCGTGTCTACATATCTATTTCTGTGAACAGCAAAATGTCAGTAGCATGCAACGGGAATTAAACATGCTTTGAGAGTCGCCTGGGAGTCGACTGTTATAAATGAATAGCGACAACTACAGCAGAAAATTAGCAACATAAATGGAATACTTTTTTTTGAAATCATGCGTGTAGATCACAAACAAGACCACCGATGTACACTTACTTTGCTGGGCACTGAAACTGCAACCCCACGAGGAAAAGAAATAACGAAATTCTACTTGTTCTGCGTATACAGTACCAACGGAAAAATTTCTCCTATCTGAGCACATGTGAGGGGAATATCCTTTTTTATAAAATACTCTGACAGAAAATATGGATACCAACGGTCTCTTTTTATCTCCCTCAGCACCTTTAAAAATATTCCTAAAAATTTTGGCATGCGAGCAGCTTCACGTTCTTTTTAACATGCAACTCACCTCTCACTCCCCAAGCTCTCCTAACTGTAACTCACTCACACCCACTAGTGCATCGCTGTAAGTCGCTCATTCAGCCCATCTCATTGTCACTATCTCTCTATATACACTACCTCTCTCTCTCTCTCTCTCTCTCTCTCTCTCTCTCTCTCTCTCTCTCTCTCTCTCTCTCTCTAAATGTCACTGTCCCCTGTCTCATGACCATGGACTCCTTTGTTCTATCCTACTACTACTGTCTCTTCGCACTATACTACTGTCTCTTCAGATTCACACTGTCACCCTGTTGCTCTCGCTCACTGCTGCTATCTCATTCATTCCTTCCGACTGCTACTGTCTCTCCTCACTGTCACTATCTCTCATTTCCTCGTTGTCATTGTTATGGACTCTGTCTCTCATAATCACTTGCTCTCACCCACTTCCACTTTCTCCTTCTCTTTATTCCTCTTCCACTGTCACTGTCTCCTTCACTCTTTTCCTAGCACTGTTCGGTCACTGTCAACTACGTTCCACTGCCACTATGTCCCACTCTTTATCTCACAATATCACTGTCTTCGCTCTTTCTATACCACAACTACTGTCTACTATCTTCCAATTTTTATTACTTTCCCATCTCTTTTCCGCTGGCACTATCTCCTCCTCTCTCAGCATAAAAGAGGACGAATATGTTGGCATACCAAAATTTCGTGGATTTTTTTTTTAATTTGCCGAGGAAGATACACTCCTGGAAATTGAAATAAGAACACCGTGAATTCATTGTCCCAGGAAGGGGAAACTTTATTGACACATTCCTGGGGTCAGATACATCACATGATCACACTGACAGAACCACAGGCACATAGACACAGGCAACAGAGCATGCACAATGTCGGCACTAGTACAGTGTATATCCACCTTTCGCAGCAATGCACGCTGCTATTCTCCCATGGAGACGATCGTAGAGATGCTGGATGTAGTCCTGTGGAACGGCTTGCCATGCCATTTCCACCTGGCGCCTCAGTTGGACCAGCGTTCGTGCTGGACGTGCAGACCGCGTGAGACGACGCTTCATCCAGTCCCAAACATGCTCAATGGGGGACAGATCCGGAGATCTTGCTGGCCAGGGTAGTTGACTTACACCTTCTAGAGCACGTTGGGTGGCACGGGATACATGCGGACGTGCATTGTCCTGTTGGAACAGCAAGTTCCCTTGCCGGTCTAGGAATGGTAGAACGATGGGTTCGATGACGGTTTGGATGTACCGTGCACTATTCAGTGTCCCCTCGACGATCACCAGTGGTGTACGGCCAGTGTAGGAGATCGCTCCCCACACCATGATGCCGGGTGTTGGCCCTGTGTGCCTCGGTCGTATGCAGTCCTGATTGTGGCGCTCACCTGCACGGCGCCAAACACGCATACGACCATCATTGGCACCAAGGCAGAAGCGACTCTCATCGCTGAAGACGACACGTCTCCATTCGTCCCTCCATTCACGCCTGTCGCGACACCACTGGAGGCGGGCTGCACGATGTTGGGGCGTGAGCGGAAGACGGCCTAACGGTGTGCGGGACCGTAGCCCAGCTTCATGGAGACGGTTGCGAATGGTCCTCGCCGATACCCCAGGAGCAACAGTGTCCCTAATTTGCTGGGAAGTGGCGGTGCGGTCCCCTACGGCACTGCGTAGGATCCTACGGTCTTGGCGTGCATCCGTGCGTCGCTGCGGTCCGGTCCCAGGTCGACGGGCACGTGCACCTTCCGCCGACCACTGGCGACAACATCGATGTACTGTGGAGACCTCACGCCCCACGTGTTGAGCAATTCGGCGGTACGTCCACCCGGCCTCCCGCATGCCCACTATACGCCCTCGCTCAAAGTCCGTCAACTGCACATACGGTTCACGTCCACGCTGTCGCGGCATGCTACCAGTGTTAAAGACTGCGATGGAGCTCCTTATGCCACGGCAAACTGGCTGACACTGACGGCGGCGGTGCACAAATGCTGCGGAGCTAGCGCCATTCGACGGCCAACACCGCGGTTCCTGGTGTGTCCGCTGTGCCGTGCGTGTGATCATTGGTTGTACAGCCCTCTCACAGTGTCCGGAGCAAGTATGGTGGGTCTGACACACCGGTGTCAATGTGTTCTTTTTTCCATTTCCAGGAGTGTAGAATGAGGCAGCTGGTTCCACGCTTTTAAAGCAGTCTTTAAACAGGAGCATTCTCGCCTTTTTTGTGTTCCGATGGGACCATTTTTCCGCGGGTTCCCTACTTTTCCTGCCACAGCAGGGACATGTCACTCACATGAAAGAAAACTTTACGCGTCAGTAAAATTTTGATTGTTTACTTACGTGAAACTGAAATAAGTCAAAACTAATTCTATACATCAGACTCCATTTTAACTGCACAAAAATTTTGCATGTGCTTCAGTACTACAACAACATGGAGTTCTGATGATAACGGAGACACCTCACAGGTCATTTCTCGGTTCTACGTCACTTTATAAACTATGTTTTCGTCTCACACTGGATTTTGCTTGCGTATTTTACGTCTTCAAGTAGGGTAACTTTGAACCACTTTATCTCGGGAAAGGATAACGATATCCAGAAAATTTTCAAGTTTTTTCGAGAACTTGATGATAGGAAAATAACGTAAAAATTTCAGCAATTTGCTGTACATAGACGTCTTGGAAACAGCGTATCGGTTTTGGTACGAAAAAAAATAACATCTTTTTAGGGTTTTATAAGGAACCACCCATGAACTAATGGTGCCTCCTTAAGCCCCTTAAGGCCCACCGTAGACCAGGTCAAATGCAAGGAGTACCAATGATTTGCGCCATTTGCCTGAGCAGTAGGAAGTGCGTAATACTCATATTTTGACTCTTTACTGTACGATAGTGACACTAAAACGATCCTTTTGTTTGGATTACAAATGGTCCCTAGCGGACGGTCTATTCAAAACACGTGACCCTACCTTTCTGTCGTCAACAGGTCTCGCGATATGAGCGCCAGAGGAATCCTGTTTGTATGCGCGGCTTTTTGGAATATATTAGATAGTGCATGCTGTCGCATATGTACCGATAGTAAAACGAATATGTGATTAAATCTGTAAGTGATTTGGGGGTATACAGGGTGCGAAATTTAGTATAAAGAGCCAATACACGGCTCTCATTGGCTGGGCATCAGGTCGAATTGAGACTGGATGACATATGCGGATACCACACGTCATACTCAATCAGCTCTGCGCTGAGTTCATCAACTGTAGTGGCGAGTGGTGGCGTGCCTGTCTCTCGGTAAACTACAACCAGAAATTCAAGTGGGTGAGAGATCTGGAGAACGTGCTGCCTTGAGCAACTGTCGAACATCCTCTGTATGGAGGTAGATCAGGACAGCATGGGCTACATGTAGTTTTGTGTTGCCTTGTTGAAAGGCAACGTCACAGACACCTTAAAGATAGCGTACAGCCGCCGGCCTTAATACGTCACAAATGTAACGGTTGCTGTCCAAATTGCTGGCTGTTGGTACCAGAGGAAATCGTGCGTGTATACTATGGCACCCCATATCACCACGTCAACTGGCTGTGTAACACCCATCAACACAATCTGACAGCGCCTTCACACACCGATACGTTCATTGTTATGCTCTACGCTGAAACAGAACTCGTCTGAAAAGACGACTTGGTGCCACTTCTGTGCCCACTGTTGTTCATCTACATTTACGTCTACATACATACTTCCGCAAGCCATCGTGTGGTGCATGACGGGGTGTACTTTGTACCACTACTAGTCATTTCCTTTTCTGTTCCACCCCAAATACAGCGAGGGAAAAATAACGGCCTATATGCCTCTGTACGAGCAATGATTTCTCTTATCTTCGTAGTCCTTACACGAAATGTACGCTGGCGGAAACAGAATCGTTCTGCAGTCAACTTCCATTACCGGTTCTCGATAATGTTCAGCGAAAATAACGTTGTCTTTCCTCCAGGGATTCCCATTTGAGTTCACGATGCATCTCCTTAATACTCGCGTGTTGATCGAACGTATCAGTAATAAATCTAGCAGCCCGCCTCCAAACTGTTTCCATGTCATCGGGAGCACCACTCTGGGCGCGTCCCTCTCTGCTGTCAACAAGGGAAGCTGCAACAGTACTGAGCAGTGCTGACAGTCCATGGCGCTTTAGACGTCGTCACACTGTCTGTGTCGAGGGGTAGCTAGTAGCTGTCCGTAGGAACAGTCCGCTGCGTGAAGGAACTAACCAGTCAGTGAGGCAGGGGATGAGAGTGGTCATTAGGAAGACTCCTCCGTCTACTGAATGACGGACATGGAGGATGCCTGGGAATGGAATTCGTGATAGTGGCTACCTCCTCTCATGTCCAACCACAAATCTCCAGTCTTGGCTTAAAATGGGCAACGACCACGAACCAAACTGCGCAACAGAAACAAAGGATCGCTTTCTCGAAACCCTGTAATTATTTCCCATTGAGATGTGTAAGTTCGAAATTTGGCTCAAAAGTGCCTATAACCTTCCTGTGTAATGATGCAAAAGCGCGGCGCCCGGCAACGTCACCCTGAGGCTCATCGACGTACAAAACAGCAAAATGTCGACACATGCGAAAAAAGGGCAAGAGATCAAAAGTTCATGTGAGGTGCAATGTGGGTTAATGACATCACATTGGCTCCAAATTTTACCACAATTCTGGCCACCGCCCCCGTGGGCATTTCACACAATGGGGAGGTCGACGCATCCCCTCTTACCCACATTTCACCCCCATTTTTTTTAATTTTTTTTTTGACGCCTCTGCAACGGAGGTCAGAACGGCGACACCCAACACTGAAGTCACGCTGTTTTCTAATGAGTCGTCAGGAAACCGTTTCAGACGCACCACTGCTCAGAATCGACACGGAAATGTCTCAGAGAGTGGCATAAAGGGCGTCAATAAAACCACCCCTTCGCTTGAGGTGTTGATTCCCACATATTCCAGACGACAGTCTGCAGTTCGATTATCAACAGGACGAAGATCTTAGACTCTTTTGACACACCACAGACGCTTCTACCTTTCTCTTACAACATCGTGGGCCAGCAAAGTCACTGGAAGTGATCGCACCCCTTTGGATTGCAGTCCAATCGCAATTTTTGTTCTGGTGTACAGCGTGTAACCACAAGAGATCGTTAAAAGCCATTCGACGAAATTTGAATTCGATCCGAAGCAGTAAACCGTTCATATACTTCTTCAGCCCTCTTGAGCGTGATCATGGAGGGGTGTGGCATTGACACATGCGTGAATAAAACGGCAAAAGGTCCCTCAAAGATCCTCCAGTTTGGCAACACCCTCAGTGGCATCTGCCCATGTTTGCTGAGAATTTTAGGAATGTACATGTACAGAGAAAACCCATGCCGAGAGAGACATAAGCGCCTGCAGGTAGGCAACTACTTGACACCTTTTCGTTCTGGCATGCCTAACAGCAAGCGACCAGTACTCTCGTCACGTGTTTCCTCTGTGCGGATATATTTATGAAGAGGGGTGTCAGCAGTGTCGTCCTGTTGCTCATGGTACAGCAAACTGCCGTTTTCAACCGCAAAATATGTGGGAATAACGCCTTTAGGAAATGGGTGCTTTCATTGACGCCTTTTATGCCACCCCCTGAGGCCTATTCGTGTCGATTCTGAGCGGTTGTATGTCTGCAAAGTTTTCCTCGGCACATAAGAAAACAGGGTGTATACGGCCCGGGACATCCGGGAAAAACCCGGGAATTTTTTCATCCGGGACAAATCCGGGAAAAACCCGGGAATTTTTTAGAATTCCGGGATTTTTCATTCTTTTAGATTTCAGTTAAATTTTTGTAGGTTTGACGTGTAAGATCTGATACGCTGACAAAGAACTTTAGCCCACTACTGCTGAGTAATACTGCAGCAGTCAAACATTAATCAGAGAATAACACCAAAATAAAAGTTTAGTTGCTTAGAAAATGAGTAATTTACACAATGCACAGACCAGTTTGCCGACACCAAAAACTGTCAAAGGCTTTGGGTCGAAGATTATGCAGTACGTGCGTAACAACTAACGTGCATTCGATGTGCTAGCGTCGCAATTGTTTACATTTCTAACAGATCACTGGAAAATGTTACGAATAGTGACTTGAGAAGCGTTACTTTCAAAGTAAATTTCCACGCAAGATGATGTATGTTACGTGTGAGAATGTGCAGTGAATTTCTTAAATCACAGGGCGTTATAATTCTCATTCAAAACGTACCGGTAACACTTGAGGATCAGCCATTTGAAAAATTTCGGGCCCAGAAGAGGAGTCATTTATGCCACTACTTACAATTTTACCGCACATTTGTATTTGATATGACTTAACGTGTAACACACGTTAAAAAAAGACCGAGCTTCAAGTTAGTTTTCATATTTAATGTTGTTCTTTCATAGATAAAAAATTATGCAATCGTTGGCAAAAAGTATAACTGACCTTCAAAAAAAGTGAATAATATGTTACTGAGCAATGTCACAAGTCTCTTCATGCCGGAGCACTTCCACTTTTCTGTAGTATAGAAAAGACGAAGTGTTCTGGCATGCAGAGCAATACCAGTTCGCTTCTTTTCTACTTTTTTGCCGGTGAATTGGATCTTCGTCTCCGAACAGCTCTAACGTTCGCTACTTCTTCTTTCTAACTAATCCTATAAATGGACAACAGAAGGCAGAACCATTCACGCGACAAGTAGCGAGACATCCGTACCTTGCTCTCGTACGAAACTAGTCCAGTTTTAGAGCTAAAACCTGTGTCAAGCGCAGCTACTATATTCCCCGCTCTAAAATTTGCTTTCAGTAAGGACAAGTATGTCTTTTTCCTCTTCCATTCCTCATTTTTTCTGATTTTATTGTTTTTTATTTAAATACAAAAGCTTACGGTTTAATCGTTGTTAAAGACCTTTAATTACTATCTTTCGTTTTAGAATAATAAGAGATTTTTTCCGTAAAATATTTTGTGCATTTTTACAGTCCTTTCTTTTCGGATTTTCGTGTTGCTAAATTTTAGCTCCGGTCTTTATTTTAATACTTAATTTCTTAAATTAGGTTTATTTTTCAAATATTTTTTAATCACGAAAGTTATTGTTTGAAATGTATATTTAAACATCTGTGGGAGTTAGTAGTTTAAAATAACGCTATCCTATTCATTTGTTTTAAAAACAATTTATTAAAGAAACATTTTAATTATTATTAGACAATACAACAAATAAAACAAATAATTTAGAAGGAAGTACCATGTTTAACAACAAATACTGTATGAAACTTCCTGGCAGATTAAAACTGTGTGCCCGACTCGAACTCATATCAGCGCACACTCCGCTTCAGAGTGAAAATCTCATTCTGGAAACAAATACTGTAATTTAGGAATTGACCTTGGAGAATAACTCACTTGGAGCTGTGTGCGAGAGCATTGATTCGTTCTGTAATAGATTCTCGCTCTATCTGAGCGTTTTGAATGGTCCCCTCAAGTTTTGCCTTCTTCTCTTTAAGCGGTCTTATTTCTGCGTCAACAATCTTCCTTTTTGTCAGATGATCCTTTTTCCTGGATGACTCGTCGTTTCGATTTTTGAGGTCTTCAGCATATCGATCTCGTGAGTTTCTTACAGAGTGTATAAGGGACTTTGTTATAGGCACTCCTTGGACTCCGCCGTGTGTCTTCACGGCGTCGTACACCAGTCTTCTGCTCACTACAGATCGTTCCCTCATATTCTCGAAGAGGCACTCTTTGTTCACCGAGAATCCTCGCTCCCCAGCTGCTTGACCGTGCGACAAAGTGAGCGCGATTTCCATTGCCTTATGCAGCTCGTGGCACGTTGCATTCTGGTTCTTGAGACAATTCATCCAGAACTCATCCAGCCGTTGCTCCTTTTTGTTGAATGTTTCGAATTTTGTTTTGCAGTTCTTCTTTACAACAGAAGCGTATTGCGCTTCTGCTTTATCGGCACATACACCGTTAATCCAACTGCTCTCCACCAAAATCTGTAGAAAGGAATGAAATCGTTTGGGACCAGCCTCCCTGCACGCTATTGTGGGATCAAAGCAGCTTACAGCTTTTGTCAACCTAAAGTGCAAGGGAGATTTCTCCATCAACTTTGACACAAGCTTGATCATTCCTCTTCTGCATTCGCTCCGGAACTTAGCGATTTCAAGGGATGTGAGAGACCTGCACTTTCTGAATTCATTCTTGACGGTGAACCCAATCTTGACGTGGTTCACACCCAAAAGATTGGATTCTTTGTCCAAATTAACTGACGGCGAGATCTTCGTCGGCTGGACAAATCGTGTCATCGTTGTCTCCATTATCTCTGTCAAAGCAGGGTGGAGGAACGGTGCTAGCGGCCAGTCGGATTGGAAATCCTTTAGGAAAGGTGTCAAGTCTCCAGCAAGAGTCTTGAAAAAGGCAATTTTCGGACCAAGTAGCTTGTCCTTGAGGTGGTCCTCCACTACTCTGTAGCTAGCACATTTTGGTTTGTTTTTTATTCCAGTTTTCCAACAAATATTCGCAGAAACGGAAGCATTACTAGAGCTCGCTCAGCAACTTCCACATTCTCCAGCCATCGGATCGCGCAAAACTTTAAGGGAAACAGTTCCGATTCCGTCGTCGAAATATACAGAGCTCTTCTGGCAGGGACATCCTTAAAAAGATTGTACAAGGCACGTAAAAACTGAATTATCATCCACTGTGTTTCTTGAACTGCGGACTTGAAGGCGCCGTGAACAACGTGAAGCCCACGCGTTCCAATTTCCAGTAAAACGGTGTCTACTCCAATTTCTTTCAAAAAAATTTTAAGCTCCCTTAAGAACGCAAAGTTGACGTTAGGGCCGTCCATCGTAAAAGTTTTTTCATTGCTTCGCCGGGAATTTTTTTCTTGAAGGACTCGAGTAGCTTAGCTGCCGTCGAACTGCCTAGAAAAGCCGATGCGTAGTAACGGGAGCACACTAGACTTTTTTTAATGTCCCAATAACGCACTAAAATGCCCATCTGGATTCTTTTGCACACCTTGTTCAAGGATTCGTCAAAACAAACAACAATCCTTGATGCGTTTAAGAGGTCAGATTTAATTTCAGATTCAAAGAAGGGAGCTAGTCCATATTGCACGATATAAACGATTTTGTCCTTTTGTAAACGCATGCTCTTGGCCACTTCACTGTCGGGGAACATTACGGGGAAAAGCAACACGTCGTTCGCAGAACTACGCAGTGACTTGTGTGAAACGATGCACTCCAAACACCACAGTATTTCCGCCGTTGTTACTTCGTCCTTTATTGCCATCCGATCAATTCCTCTCAGTTTATCCACGGGTTTTGACATTGCAGTGACAGCCTTCTGCGGAGGCGCAACAATTCCAGCGGCCAACGCCATTGTTGTTGACCCAGCTGAATCCGCAGATGTGGTAGTGGAAGTAAAATCTGTCTGCTGGGTTGAAGTGGTAGCCGCCGGTCGGGTGTAGACATACAAATTTGCTGTGCTTCTCATGGCAGCTGCTTTCGCGACGTGCTTCTTGGATTTTGTCATGTGACTTGTAAGAGCCCATCTTCCCATAGTACGGATGTTAATGAGGGTCCCTGGACATAATCCACATTTAGCACTATAAAGGTCTGTAGGTACTTTCACCAACCAGTCCTTGAATGCTGGATCTGAAAGCCAGCTATCTTGAAAACCAATCGACATGGCGCAGTCGCAGTGGTTATTGGTGGGCAACCTTTATTGGATAAAGAAGAACGATGGATGTAAATAAGGCTGCGCCTCGTTATTATGCATAATGAAATATGACACAACGAGTGTTACCTACCTTGTCAGTTTATACAATTTTGCCCCGCACGTGCGCAGAACTGAATTCAACAGCTGAGCCGAGCACACTGACTACTGACAGACTGTGTGATTTGAAAATGGAACGAGGCACGTTTGACAACACTGTCTCTGCCAAGCAACAATCGACGTTAATTACGATATTATTAGTAGCGCTGCGTTTGTTGACCCTTTAAGAAACTATGAATGACAAGACGTATCAACCTGTCTTACTCCAGTAACCTGTTGCAAGTTTCTAGCTAATTTTACATGTACAGTACAGCACCTCAATTATAAAGACGAAAGATATTAAGGCCACCGCGCTCATCGACCAAAGTTCTGAAGGCTTCGCCACCTTTTCGTTCTAGCTTATTCCTTACCATGAGGCTTCTCTTCTCCTCCCCTCTCTCTCTCTCTCTCTCTCTCTCTCTCTCTCTCTCTCTCTCTCTTTCTATCGGCTGCTATTGGTTGCTTGCTCTCGTCTCCCATCCACGATTACTAAGTTATGAAGTCTGCCGGTTACGAACGACTTGGCCTCCTAGTTACTTTACAGCTGAGGCGCTCTACTGTGTGTAAAATTTCCGAAGTGCTTTAGGACTTTGTAGACCTTCTGTTGTACATATACCGATTTTAATTTAAAGTCTAGATTCTGTATCAGCGTACATGTTGATTTACTTGTAGAGGAATGATTTACCCGCTTCATTTTAAAATATGATTTAACTTGACATCCAGTACATTGATAATGTCGCTTTTTATGTATCCCTCCGTACTTAGAAACGTAATAAACCCTGTTCAGCTGTTATTGTTGTCTTCACGTTATGTTTTCTTGCTGTTCTTTGACGTACTTGCAAGCCCCCTCTCCATATTTTTCTGCTAATCAAGTCCGCAGTAAAGGAAACACTCTGGATGATAATTCAGTTTGTACATGCCCTGTAAAACCTATTTAAGGATTTCCATTCCAGACTAGCTCTGTATATTTGGACCATTGAATCGGAACGTTTGCCCTTGAAGATTTGCGTGATCCGATGGCTGGAGAACTTTGATGTTGCGGAGTGTGCTCTAGTAACTGCTTCTGTATTTGCCAATGTTTGTTGCAAAGATAGAGCACAAAAAAAAACCCGAAACGTGCTAGCTACACGGTAGTCTATGATCATCTGAAGAACATGCTACTCGTCTCAATGAACTCGTATTTCAAGACTCTTGCTCCAGACTTTTCTTCTTTAATTATTGACCAACTTACGTAATGTTTTCTTTACCACTTATTTGCCAGCTAGTATTTTCCTGTAATACTGTCTCGACGTTTTTTTCTCTTTACATATACCAAATTATAGTTTTTGGCATCGAATGTATAAACGGTACTTGTTTTATTTGTATTTAATCACGGTAAAAGCGGCTGTATTATTACGGTATTGGGATTTTGAACAGGCATGTAACGATGTTAGCTGCTGAAAGCGATGACTCGTCTTTCGTGTGATAGATTGCTGGCTTGGTCATCTCACCTCGCCTCCTCAGCTCGCAGCGATGTCTCTTCCCACTTCATCCTGTCACTGGATCGCTTTGCATTGACCAGCTGACGCCATGGTGACTCCTATTCTGTCCCATACTTCATTGCCACTCCAGTCCCAGTCAGGCAGAACACATAATGCTCTCAAAGATCCCTAGACCTTGTTGTGAGTGCTCGCAGCCTTACGTCAGTGGGTGTTTAAATGTTGTACAGTATATTCAGTTTCGAATAAAAACAATGTAAAAGTTGATGCATCACTCGTCGAGAAAACATGACACCGACTACAGCTAAGTATAAACTTCACTTTGTAATGGTTCTCCTAAATCACTGCAGTTATGATCACGAAATAAAAACTAAATAGTGTTATTGGAAAACGGCTTATGGAAAGTTTAGGGGTTTTATACTTCCGAGCACTTTAGGAAACGAAATCCAGCAAAAAACAACGCGTTTTGGAAAGATCTTTGATTCGCATCGGCATTTGGACTGCATGTTTGCGTAATACGAAAGTATATGTATGAAATACATCAAATACAGCAGTTTAGTTTCCGAAGCATTCTTAGGTTCCTGCCTAACCACGCCCTTCGAGAAAAAGCAGCAAAACATTGTTAATGCCCAATATTATATGTGAAAGTTCAGCTTTTCGTGAAGATATAGTGTACTTGCATTACTTTAACCCATTAACCTTTCGTCTTTGTATGGTCGTGCTACTTAACAATGATGCTGCTAGTGGTTGAGTACATAACATGTATTACGCACTGATCGAGGCCCACGAGAAAGACAGGCCGCGGCGCGTACGTCACGAAGAACGGCCTGAGCTCGCTCGTTCCCGTAACTCAGCGGGCAAAATGCGTATTTAAATTTGTTAACTCGCAACCGGGTGCGTGCATACTAACGAGAATTTCATCTTCTACTGGAATCCGTTATTATGAAGTCTTACTGATTACTGTTCGTACAACAAAATTTAAAATCAATTCTCGATAGAAATGGTATAACCGCTCGTTTACAGCATTTAGTCTCTTCTTCGTAACAGTTCTCCTTTCATAGAAGATGTGGTGCCTTACGCAACTGATAATCATTTTGATATGATTTTAATTGCCAAATTAGAGCCTGTTAGTAGGCCTACGGACTTCCTATCATTGTAGGGCTAATAATAGTGGATTCCAATAGTCGATGCAATTCTCGTTCGTACATACACATTTAGTTACGTTAACCTGTGTAGAAACGCACTTTGCTGAGTTGAGCGAGCTCGGCCCACGTTCGTAACGTACGCGCCGTGGCCTGTCTTTCTCGTAGGCCTCGTGCTCTGAATAACTGCCGTCATTCGCTAGCGAGATCACGTGACTTGAGCTATGACTGGCTGACAAAAGTGCATCGCTCAACGCAATCTCTATTTTAAGGCTTCGGAAGCTACCGTGCTGTAACTTGTGGAATTTGTGTATATACTTTCGCAATACGAAAATAAAATCTGTCTATATTGTCTCGCATCAAACATATTTCCAAACGCATTGTTTTTCCTGTTTCCTTAAGTGCTGAGACGTCGTCAGCCGATATAAGACCTTCACTATTCAAAGGACTGATAGGTTTTACAGCCCGAGGGAAAGTATACTGTTGCTTAACACGGATGTATTTTCACCCGCTTTATACGTAATTTCATCCGGGAGAAATTGTGTTTTTACCCGGGAAATCCGGGAAAATTCCGGGAATTTTTTTTTCTTGTCCACGTACACACCCTGGAAAACCTCGTGGTCTCAACGCTAGGCTCCGTGGTTCTAACCTCCATCACGGAGGCGTCAAAAGAAGGGTTAACATATGGCTAAAGGGGCTGCGACGACCTTACCATCATGTGACACGTCCACGGTGGCGTTGGTCACAATTGTGGTGAAATCTAATGCCAATGTGACATCATTAACACACCTCACATGAACTTCCAAGCTCCTGCCTTTCCTTCGCTTGTTTTGACACTTTGCAGTCTGAAGCGCTGTCGAGCTCGAGAATGACACTGAAGGGCACCATGCTTTTGCACCATTACAGAAGAATGTCGTAGGCACCTTTGAGTCAAATTTCAAAGTTCTGAGACGCAATGGGAGACAATTAGGGAGTTTCGAAAAAGTGATCCTTCAATTGTGTTGCGCAGTGTAAATACGTTTAAAAATGTCAATTAGAATATTAAAAAAAACATGTAGAAACAGCAGCATAAACAGGGTTCGTAGTAGTCACTAGGTGGCTTGCAGTAGAGGCCCTGCTCTTCATGCCAGGACGGGTAACTCCCCAGGCATAGCCTAGGAGGCTAAGTTGCCAGTTAGGCGTACAACTATATAAACAATTGTAACAACAATACTGTAGTGAACACACAGTCTTAGAATTCTAAAATAAGTAAAAATAGCATTATTTGATAAGGATAGAAGCTGAAGCAATGAATTAAAATGTGTGCCATGGCCAGGAGTTCAACCCAGGCCTCTTGCTTACTAGGCAGACGTGCTAACCACTACACCACTGGAGTATTGCGGCTACCACAGTAGCAAGAACAACGCCAGTCCAGTGCCGTCCCTAAAACAAACCTTAGTTCATATTTTCAGATCATTTTCCCCTTCTAAAGATGTGAACTGAAGTTTGAAGGGAGGGCACTGGACTGGCTTAGTCCATGCAGCTGTTGCAGCCACAACTCTACGGTGGTGTAGTCTGCCTAGTAAGCAGGATAGCCTTGTTGAAGTCCCGGTCGTGGCATAAATTTTAATTCATTGTTTAGGCTTCCAACCTTATCAAAGATAAAGTTGAGCCTCATATGTCTCAAGGAGAATATAATTCCATCAGATCAAAAGTAGCATTGTCTAGTAATAGTAATGCCCACTTAAAATAAACCAAGTAGCGGCCTTGTAACATTAAATGTAAAGAAAAAGGTCTGCCGTAATCTAGTATTTTCTGAGTATAAAACTACGTGACGTGGCTATACGATCCTGCACGGCCGAGTGAACAGTATGTGCCCTATCGGGCGCTAGACGCGTGGGGCCATTGACACTCCAGCAAGGTGCTGAGTATATCCCTCCTCAATCCAACAATTACATATTCTCGCATGTCAGCCTCGAGATCCCAGCACGAGCAACAATATCGCGGAACGATGTTTCACATTTTCGATATACTACGATGCTGCAGCTATCTAATACCGACACGTACTATTAGAAGTTTCTCCTTCTTACAAGAGGCATAACACGATCTTCTCACAGACAACGAACATTCAAATGCAGTTTGTGAATGAGAAACCCAATGCGTAATCTTTCCATACATGCAGCATGTAGATGGCGTTACTCCTGCTTATTCTGGGGGGTTGCGCTGAAATGCTGATCGTTTGCATATCCAAGCATGTTGTACGCTTACGCTAATTTGACGTTTGTTGCAAGCCGCCTTCGTAGTGACGTAATTTTAATACCCAGCAGTGTATACCTAAGTCACCAGTAACTTTGAAAGAATAGAAAGCCGGTGCGTTTTTAACATCTCAGTTAAAGTGAATATCTGTTCTCTGTGCACTGACTTGCTAGTGAGCGCAAGGGAGACGACGTCTGCCTGCGCTCCGTGTAACAGGTAGGGGGACCTTCGCTGTTAGCAGAGCAGCTCGTTAAGGAGCACACATGCCAGCAAACGTGTTTCCTTTACTTTGAGACGATTCGCGTCCCTTGTTCACAGACGGAAGATAAAAGCCCCCGTAGCTCCAAAAAACTTTCACCGTAATGAGGACATCTAAGCTTTCCTTTTAGCGCCAGGAATACAACAACAAACAACATACAAATTTACAATGACGGAGACACAAATATTTGATTCCGTTTTGTAGCACCCCGCGTTGATGAGGCTTCTACAACACAGAGTGACGCAGCCGTCGTTCAGATGTGCCTGTCGATGAAAGAATGCGTGTCTGGTCTGCCGAACAGTATGTGTGCACCCTCATGCTATCTTAAAGTCACAAGGACGAATAATGATCTCGTTCTTCATTTTAGCTACAAATATTCGCTACAGAAACACCTAGAATAAAAAGAGTACGAAGGTAACAAACGACAGGCACCATTACAAGATGACAATGTAGACACTCACTTTTCGTTCAGTAGAAGCAGAAAACAATCTCATATCCAAGAGTACTAACACAGGTTTTCTTTGCGATTTCAGTAAATCACTTGAGTGTTGCGATATCTTAAGTACCCACTCAGTCATCGCCCTTAGCTGTCCTCGTGAACCATATCACCGATGCTTCCATGAGTCTTCCTGGGAACTTAATGTTAAGACAGTAAGAAAATTATTGGCAATCCATGTCAAGGCTTCGAGTCAGAAGAACTGGCGCTCGATAGGGAACATGGCGAACAATGGTGAAGAATGAAGAGGACAACTGTGGGGAGGGCAAGAAAATTCGAGGAGGAGGAGAAGAAGATTATGTAACTTCACTGATACATACATTCACGGCATCAGCAGCCCATCGGAATTCTCACACAACACCTTCTCGATACCATACACCAGTAAATTTCATATGATATGAAGACAGATACGGTGTGCATAAACACGTCCGAGACTACAAAAAAAGTTTCAGTTATTATTCGGCCAAGTTCTGCTTCGCGTAAAGAAATGCATACGGCGCGAGGTGGCTTCGTTGTAAAAGACACACACAACTCGTATAATCTCCACTGACCATCCAGATTCACCTTTCTCGTCGTTTTTCTAAATTGCTTTAGGCAAATTCGTTTGACTAAAGCCTTCCAGGGAGTTCAACTTTTAGTAAATCCCGGAGGTTTTATTCGAAAATTGTTGATTTGTAATGTGAAACACAGATACGTTGTAGCACAAATACAAAAGTTCAGATTTACCATATAGCGCTAGAAAAAGCAATTTCCTCAAAACAGCTAAAATTAAAAAACGCTCAAGAAAATCTTATCAAACGTCTCTTCAATAATTCAAAAAAAATGTTCAAATGTGTGTGAAATCTTATGGGACTTAACTGCTAAGGTCATCAGTCCCTAAGCTTACACGCTACTTAACCTAAATTATCCTAAGGACAAACACACACACCCATGCCCGAGGGAGGACTCGAACCTCCGCCGGGACCAGCCCCACAGTCCATGACTGCAGCGCCTTAGACCGCTCGGCTAATCCCTAGCGGCTTCAATAACTCGTCGAGCTTATGTAAAACATGTTTCTATTATCTATAAACAACTTTCGCACTTACTGAAATAACAGAAACTCTTGCCTTTGATTATGATAAACTTTCTATTGAGTACAAAAGACAATATCACGGTAGATTTTTTATGTTTGTCGCACGTAAACTGTACTTGCGTCGAAAGTAACAGCTTGCGTTACATAAAAGCGCAGAAGTTACGCGTCTTCCACTCTGAGTTTCTCTCCTACACTAATTCATGTCTCTTTTCCTACAAATGCTACCAATACTGCTGGTAATACTACCATTTACTATGTCATTTATGTATTGTATTGGAACGACCGAACTGCACTTTTGGTAGAGTGCAATTCTACAGCAGACATTCATCTTTCGCAGTCAGTCTGCCCTTACTTTTTTGAGGCACTTCGTTGAAGCACTAGCCGACTGACTAAAGTTTGATGTACGAGGGTAATCCCAAAAGTAAGGTCTCCAATTTTTTTATAAGTACATAGACCTGTTTATATTTCTACAATGGTTTAAATCAGTTTACAGCTCGAACATTTTGCTATTTTTCGACATAATCACCATTTCTGTCGATGCATTTTTGTAGACGCTGTGGCAGTTTTTGTATGCCCATGTCATACCAGCTCGCTGCCATGCTGTTCAGAAAGTTATCAACCTCTCCTTTCACCTCGTCGTCGGAACTGAATCGCTTTCCGGCCAAATGTTCTTTTAACCTAGGAAACAGGTGATAGTCACTGGTTGCCAAGTCAGGACTATAGGGTGGTTGGGTGATTATGTTCCACTGAAACTGTTGCAGGAGAGCAACGGTTTGCCGAGCGATGTGCGGGCGAGCGTTGTCATGGAGAATGTGTCTGCTCTTGCTCAACATTCTTCTTCTACGGTTCTGAATTGCCCGTTTGAGTTTTTTCAGAGTCTCACAGTACCTGTCAGCGTTAATTGTGGTCCCAGCGATTCAGCTCCGACGACGAGGTGAAAGAAGATGTTCGTAACTTTCTGAACAGCATGGCGGCGAGCTGGTATGACATGGGCATACGAAAACTGCCACAGCATCTACAAAAATGCATCGCCAGAAATGGTGATTATGTCGAACAATAGCTAAATGTTCAAGCTGTAAACTGATATAAGCCATTGTAGAAATAAACAGGTCTATGTACTTATAAAAAATAGGAGACCTTAATTTTGGGATTACCCTCGAATTTTACACTAGGCGCAGATCCATGAGGTGGGGGGTCATGGCCTATGTTGCAAGCTTGCCTGTGTTAAGAAGAGCATCCGAAGACTGTACATGAGGTCTGATATGAAACACGAAAACTTCACGTACGGAGGAGGCGTCTATCAGGTGGGAATTCATGGCTCTGCTCCGGGGGAAGGCAGCGAGGATTTCACATACCTTTACCGTCCACCCTCGACACGACACCCTCCCCCTCCCAATATAACTTACCGTCGCACCCACACTTAGCAGCCGGCCGGGGTGGCCGAGCGGTTCTAGGCGCTGCAGTCTGGAACCGCGCGATCGCTACGGTCGCTGGTTCGAATCCTGCCTCGGGCATGGATGTGTGTGATGTCCTTAGGTTAGTTAGGTGTAAGTAGTTCTAAGTTATAGGGGACTGATGACCTCAGAAGTTAAGTCCCATAGTGCTCAGATCCATTTTGAACCACACTTAGCATGCAAGAGATGACCAGGATTTTAAAAATAATAAACAGAATATATAAAATGTTTTAATATAATCACAATAATTCATGTATATCAGTGGGTTAGTACAGGGATTTCGGTTTTTAGGACGGGAATCATGACTTCCCAGCCTGGAGCTACAAGTTAAACGTGGACTCCGAACCGCGGTGCAGAGTTAAACAACAAATTCTTCCTTAGCGGTATGCAGAGCACGTGCGGCCACTCGGTTATATAAAATATAATAATACGAAGTGGAGTGCGCGGCAGAAGCTGTGGGCGTGGACACGTGGCGACCTCTGGGTTGGACAAGAACGGCGCCGCAACCGGTTTGCAGCCGCTCGCCTGCGGCTCACCATAATTCATCGCGCAGCCACCGTCCTACGAGCTCATTACGAGCCCGGTTCTCTTTCCGAAATGTGCGCTATATGCTTCCAATCAGCGCTCTATTCAAACCTCCGTGTATTCCTAGCTGTTTCCGTCCCATTCTGAACTTAGTCCGCTTCTTCACTTCCGCCCATACTGATTACCCTCGTTCCTTCGTTATGGGTTATGGCCGTCGCACGAGTTCCAAAAATGACACGTTTTGTGACAAGTCTTCTACAACCACGTAAATATTCCGCAAACCTCTTAAGTCCATGGCGAAGAGCACATCGTTCCAGTATCGCATTTAATGAAATTTCCGCCATTTGACTGTATGTTTAATATTTATTCATTTCGTGCAATCGCGATTTCAGCTTTATAGCCACTATGAAGTGTAAATGCAAAATACCACAAAATGTCCACATGTCAATGACAAGTCATCGTCGAAACATTACACCATACACGCCCGTCGTCGCATTATAGGATGTGAGGACGAACTTGAGACAAATAGTGCGGCTGACATTATCCACATATTGTGGTATTTAACTTTGCGCTTGGTAATGGCTAGAATGCTGAATACTGTAAAATAAAAGAATATTCAAGAAGATAGTCAAATTGCGGAAATTTCATTCAAGAACTACTACATGACTGTGGTCCCCAACGAAGGAACAAACAATCATGAAACTTCCTGGCAGATTAAAACTGTGTGCCGGACCGAGGCTCCAACTCGGGACCTTTGCCTTTCGCGGGCAAGTGCTCTACCAACTGAGCTACCCAAGCACGACTCACGCCCCGTCCTCACAGCTTTACTTCTGCCAGTATCTCGTCTCCTATCTTCCAAATTTCTGAACAAACAATCATTTTTATTTTATACTCAATTCGCATTGGGCAAGGAGAAAACGACTGTCTATATGCCTCTGTATGCGTCCTATCTCGCTTATCTTATTCCCACGATCCCAATGTGAAACATACGTTGGTGACAGCATAATGGTCTACAGTCTTCCTCGAATATAGATTCTCTAAATTTTGCCCACAGCTTATCGCATTAAGTACGTCACCTTTCTTCCAAGGATCCTCATTTAACACTACCATAGATATATTTAGCAAAGCTTGTGTATGCCTGTTAACCTGGAAAGATTCTGATTCAGTATACGTGGGAAAGGCCTACAGAAATTACAGAATAACACACTCCGAAACTTCAAGAACACTGAAAAGCAACAGCACACACTCCACATTTACAAACCACCTCATTGAAGACAGTCATTACCCTAGCTGCACAGAAATAGACGTCCAAATCTTATAACACAGTGATCATCTGTACCACTTATTAACAATAGCAGAAACTTATCACATCCAAGAAGCTATAATGCAGGAAAAAACTCAAAAACCGTCAAACAGGATTCTGCCACAGAATGTTATTCAACGCTCTACGCGAACTATATCACACTACACACAGTAGAAATTACACACACACACACACACACACACACACACACACACACACACACACACACACAAAACCTTACGAAAATTTAGCGATGCTCACGGGTCACTTTAAACACTGCAACAATAACACATTTCGCAGGCAAATAATAATCAAGTATGGTTCAGGAAAGAGTCAAGAAGTGCCATATGCCACTATTTTACCGGAATACATAGTTTAGAGGTTATATTCTAAACAAAAATTCGATTCACACGTTGTCCTAACATCTCTGCGTTGCAGACGGTATGCTATATTAGTATAGACTTGTGTCTGATTTCTGTAGGTAAGCACAGGGCACACAAAATGTAACAGAAGATAAGGCACATTTGCAATCCAAACAACTACAGAATCCAGTGTCGTCGTGTTCCCGGTTTATACAAAATTTCTAAACAAGGTGATCAGAAACACCTTGAAAAGTTTGTAAGGGTATTCAGGTTGGGTTGTGCAGAGAAATAATTCATAAGTAAAGAAACTGGATACTTCTCGCCTTTTCAGAGTTAATTTGCATTAAAGTTAGCCAATTATCCTTCGAAATATTAATATTTACGGTCGCTATATTTAAAACGTGGTGTCTGTTCTGTCTGTTGAACATGTCCGACAGAACAGACGCCGCTTGACTGCTATGATAGCCTCACTACGGATGTACAATAGGATGCGAACCTCTTTCGGAAAAGGAAACGCTTCGACCAAGTGAGGTAAATGGACATGGACGCTGCTTCGTAGTGTGCGATAAGTTAAGAATCTGGGTCGGCTTGTAACCGTGCTCGGATAGCCGAATTACGAGTACAGAAATGTCATCGCTACTGGAGAGGCTTCCAAGATCAAGTGTGCTTTAGTATCAATTGGTTTTGGAAAGGTATTCGACAGAGTTAATCAGCAATATCTTATAGCAAAGTGCATGCTACGGGTTTTCCACTACAGTTTTCTATTTTAATACGCGAAATTCTCAGTGAAGGAGTTACAAGAATAATGTTTAATGTACAGCTGAGTGAAGAAATTAAAATAAATAGCTCGGCTGGACAGGGTTGTACGATATCGATGGTTCTTTTTGCCGTCGCCATTGAACCCTTGCTTGCCACGTTGACCAAAAGTCTACGAGGTTTAATCATCAATGGAACCAAGTTTGACTGTAATGCCTACGCTTACGACGTAGGTTTTCTAGTCAAGGATGATCTTCGAGCGTTAATCAATACGAACTTGCCTCAGGAGTGAAGCTAAATAAATATAGAACGCGGCATGTATCTACATCATCACGGTCAGCTGACACCACTCACTAAAATGAAATGCCTGGATGTTGAATACAGAAGCGGCGTAAGGCATGCGATCGCTGTTAACTACAGAAATCTTCTTACTAGTATAAATAAATAAAAAGTGGGGGTATCTGCCATCTTGATGACTGCACGGGTCAAAGACGCAATTTTCGGTGCTGCCGATTTCCTTTATACATGCATCGCCCTCTACTAGAACCCTTCTAAAACACGGAAGTCTTCCATTCGACTTCCCTATTACTGACTTTACGTGATCGTCCCATTTCATCTCTCCATACTCACGCGAAGTACGTGCTCAAGATGTTCAGCACTAGTTTTATAATCAGATGTTACCAGGCTCATTCTCTTGGTTACTAGCATTATCCTATGTTTATCTTCGAGTGTATTCTCTCAGAATTTTAAGGACAAGCCTTGACGTGACGAACGTAACTGGTGAAATTATCTAGCAAGTATGTTTATCCACCAGCTCATCTCTGAAAATTTTCAAATACATCCGTTAATTTAGTTTAGTACATTTCATACTACTGAATAGTACTCAAGAATCCGTCTTCACGAGCGACCTTATTCGTAGAAGTATATAAAGTGTCTTGTTATTCGTCCATTGAATCTCAGTTTCGCATCTGCCTTCCTTCCAATTACATTTATAGTGAGTGAAGGAGTGCAACATAGAAGGTACAGGAAAAACATTCAGTAGGATCGGCATTTAAATACTCGACTGGCCCTTCAGTGTTAGACTTCCCATGGTTTTTTCCAAATGGCTTACAGTCATTTCTGGAATGAGTATTTGGTGCATGAAGGACGGCATCATGAGGACTGTGACTGTTGATAAATGTAAATAAAACAGTTTGCTGCATCTGTCCATTCTTTATTTCCCACTACGTGTTTCGATGGTTCACACGATCATCTTCAGGTGGAGAATGCTTCTAAAGTCCTGGTTTTGGTGTTGATCAAATACGCCTTCTTCCGGCAGCAAACCAAGTACTGAGCAGGTTATGTTTCGCCTTTTGATGATAATAAATTTGGTTTACCAGAAAAGGCAGTGCTGAAGTTAAGAAAACATCAATTCGTAAGAGTAAAGTGCGCTTACAAGGAACGTAGAGTCGAAAAGATGATGCATATTGTTACTTTTTACATGTGCTCTTCATGTATATTATGTTTACACTGTTCCTTGGCATGAAGATGTTACACGAGTCAGAGATAAGTTTACAATGCGTACAAAAATAATTGAAAAGTGCAATTGCTAGAGCTTGGTTATTTAGTTTTATGCATACCGCCATTGTATTATATACATAAACAACAGGCATCTCCTTCCTCGGTAATATCTCCCAAAAAATTCACAATATCTTCAAACGATATAAGAGAAGACTTGAATTGCAAACAAACGAAATACGCCGCAGACTATCGTAACCTGAAAAGCAGCCAACATAAATTGTCATCCTCTGGCATACACAAAAATCATGTGTAGCAAACGCCCAGCTCAGTATATAGGTCTTACACACCATCCTCGCCCCACCCTCTCCCCACATTCTGAGTTTAGGATGACTTTGTGGCGTCCGGACACAACCTGGCTACAAAAACAACATTTGTAAGTCCATAAAGAAGAAGAAGAAGAACGCATCGTATGGAGAACTAACAAAACAGCGTAGCGACAAAACAGCGTAGCGACAAAAAATCGTTGATCATCAAAAATTACTGTGTTTCTTTCCACAAATTTTCCCAGTCGACTAGACATCCTCCTCTGTTGCTACGTGATTTATTCATATCCTGAAGACCCCGGCTGTCACTTCTGCAGGTTGGCTGTCCTTTACCGGCTCTTCGAAGCGCATTCCACACGAAAATAAGCTTTTTTTTTCCTCGTTACTTTCAAGGGCAGTGTGAAGCTAATCGCGCGCAAATTAAGTCTTCTACCAGCTCCATATTTTTTTGGCAAGTACTTTGATCACGAAATGAACTATTTCGTGGTAAAGTATACCGCAGTTGGAGAGTGCGGCTCAGTATCCTCACAGACGCCAGATGCGATGGGCGTTCGCACAAAGCTCTGTCTACAGCAACTTTGCAATACAAGCGCAGTTTGCCCCACAAAGGAACCACTATCACCAACACTGACGTAAAGTAAATATTCAGATTTGTGCTTGCCTCGGTTTACGGAAAGCACAGGAAATTTACATCACAAACGCTGTGAAAGCCTATAGCAATGTTTGAAGGCTGTATGAGGGCAATGTCCTCACAGAGTAGTTACGCTAGTCAAAGACCACCTCCACCTTGTCGGTGGCTGTATGGTGGGCGGTATCCGTCCACACGACTCTAGGGCTGATACACACAATGATTGACGTAATCGTGCGGTAGCGAAGAGCGGACCCTAACCAATAACACACACATTCGGAAATGGCAGCGTAAAATATTCATACCGCAATATACAAGGTGATGTAATAGTGTACAAGAAACACTAACAGACGCATCCGCGAGGGACACACACTTGTAGTTGATCATCGAATTTACGACTTGACTCACAGTGTAAAACGCACGTGTACATCTTTGCATCCACTGTACTGATTCTGAAACCTCGTTAATATTAATTGGTTACATCTATACTTATAGCTACAGCAAGCGTGAGAGTCCTGACCACACATCGCAGTTTCAAAGCCTCATGTCTCCATACTTTAATCGTATCTGCCAATGTGCTTGGATCAACAAAAGCACATCTTTTGTTCTAACTGACGTAGAGCTCTCATTACAAACGATGTGCGACAAACGGTAATTACCAAAACACTTGTGCCTTCCTCTGCGCTGAGTTCACCTTCTGTTGGGTCCCAGATTTCTGACTTTACTTGCTTCAGAGATGTGGACTAACCTATGCCCACGTTCTTAAATGATACAAGAACGACCAGTGTGATGTCTGGTGACGGTTTCGCTGCCATCGTCCATTTTCGATAGATATTAAGGGCGGGCGCACCAGAAGATCGTTTGACTTTCGTCGTTTATGTGGTTCACAGCTGCGAGCCATCAGAATTTGCCATTTATAGAAGTCTAATTCTAATTAGCAAACAAGGATTCGCTCATATCATTTTGACAGCTTGAGCGTACCTTCCACACTGTTTTAAAAGTCATCTGCTTTATTTCGGTCTCTGGCTTATCAGCTAAATATAAACAGCGAGGCCTCTAAACTTAACTATCTTGCACAACATAATTAACGGAAATGGCTTACGACACTCATTAGGCAATAACCGAGTTTTCGAAATTCAGAATAACGGAATAAAACAATCCAAACAAGGGAACGACTACTGTTTCAAAATAATTTATCCGGCATAATCTTAAAGAGTTCAGTACACTCTACATCTACATTATTCGAATGATTACCTATGGAAGCAAGAAAAGAAACGTAATTGGAAAAAGAAGAGCTGCCTCGTAGCTGAAGGCTGTTAGCTACTCCTTGCGGTTCCAGTGACAGCCATTTCTTGTAAACTGAAGCGGGGTAGAGTTACGAAGAAATTCTCAAGCCGGTTACGCAGTTTTGTACACCGACGTCTAACACTTAGCTTTTTTTTTAATTTCAATGATATATGAGTTTACATTATCGAACATCAAGAACAGCAATGTGGCTTATGAGCAGCGTTATGCTGCGTTGCTCTTTCTCGAGGATATATCTGATTTCCACGAGATGATAGCAAATGAACGACGAATTAATGGCACGATAAATAGACACTGAAATTGTGTCCATGGGAGACCCAAGCACTAACTGAAACAGTGGTACTTAGGCACGTACGAATGTTGGCTGCCTCATTTAATGTTAGGGCCGAAAGAAAACTTCTCCAACATATACTACAGCTTCCATTTAAGGTACTGAATGGCACTTCAAGAATATTTACTGAGATAAAGAAGCTTTAATCCTACTTGTCATTATAATAAACGGTCCGCATTTCACCTTCTCACACAAGACTAAATTATTGCCTGCGGTCTGTAATAACACTCATTACCACGAAACAACATACCGTAATGATCTTACATTGCACGCTTCAGAGGTTTCATTTTTAATCCATCTAGTAGTGAAAGCTCGCTTAAATACGTATTCTTTGATAACAGGTGTATTATTATTTATATTAACAAATGGTTCAAACGGCTCTGAGCACTATGGGACGCACTGCTGAGGTCATCAGTCCCCTAGAACTTAGAACTACTTAAACCTAACTAACCTAAGGACATCACACACATCCATGCCCGAGGCAGGATTCGAACCTACGACCGCAGCAGCAGCGCGGTTCCGGACTGAAGCGCCTAGAACCGCTTGACCACAGCAGTCATCTACAATGAAGAAGGCGATGGTTTTCTTTCTCGGATAGTCACGGGGGATAAAACTTGAGTATTGTACAATACCCCTGAAACAAAACGGCAATCAATGGAATGGAGGCACATTTCATCCCCAACGAAGGTTAAGTCTAAGCAAATCTTAACACCTCGAAAGTCATGTGCACCGTTTTTTGGGATAGAAAAGGCGTTTTGCTGAATGATTTACACCTAAAATCTATCCTTGGTGGCCGGCCGGTATGGCCAAGCGGTTCTACGCGCTTCAGTCTGGAACCGTGCGACCGCTACGGTCGCAGGTTCGAATCCTGCCTCGGGCATGGCTGTGTGTGATGTCCTTAGGTTAGTTAGGTTTAAGTAGTTCTAAGTTCTAGGGGACTGATGACCTCAGATGTTAAGTCCCATAGTGCTCAGAGCCATTTGAATCATTTGTCCTTGGTGGTCAAAGCTTCAACGATGATGACGAGCTGAAAGAACACGTTACCAAATGGTTGAATACACAGGCGGCAACCTTCTATGAAGGAGGCATACAAAAACTTGTGCCACGGTATAACAAGTGCCTAAAAAATTTCGGAAGCTATGTAGAAAAGTAGTTTAACAGTTGTAGATTTTTGTAGAAGAAATATTATTTCTGCATCTGTACACTTTTGTTTTATATAATGAAACTGAACTTACTTTGTGGACGACCCTCGTATTTTTCTCTCTCGGTTTATAATAACGAGTGTAATTTGACGCTGAAAGTAATTTTAACCGTGTGCAGCATGCTATCGTGTGGAATCGCCAGTCGTCAATGGTTAGCGAATCCTTTAAACTCCAGGATATACAGGGTCGCTCGCTGACGACGAGTTATGAGCAACTTGGCAATTCAACTTTTACGTGGCAGTAATTCAGCGGGCACTTGAATGCTGCATTTGAACGCCGCCGCCGGAGCAAAACTCGGGTGAAACGTTAAAAGGAAGGAGCGGGGAGAGCGACATTGCGGGCAGCGCGGCCTCACTTATTCACGGTCTGCGACTTCAAATGAAGCGGCGTGGGCCGGCGCTGGCAAGCAGTTGCCCCAAAGGTCAGCAGCGAGCCAGGTCACTTCCCTGGCCGCCCAGCTCTGCACGCGCCTCAGTGCCTACACACGCAGCACATGTTGCTCATACAGCCATTTCAAAACCAGTTACGCTCTGTTTTTCGGCATCGAGAAACTTTTGTCGTTTAGAACATTAGTACGAAACATGGCGCTGGTACGTTGTAGTGATTTTCTGAACTACCGATCGACTTTTGTTAACACGTGTCTTCATCGTCACCAGCCTTTTATATCCAGAGCCACAGAAAAGCCTCTTGCAAAATTCTCTGCGTATTACGATTTTCATCTTTATAGGTCGAAATTAGTTTACTGCAGTTGTAAAATACTGAGTTTTATTTATTACTTGTTGAATGCTAAAGTTGTTCTTTGTGAAATGTAACTTCTTTCTAGCTACCCCGTCGTTCTAATACGACTGCTATGTCGTCAGTTTCCGGCTGCTGCTTCGTGATAACGTCCTAGGACCGTGTTCTAAATCAGCCCAGAATTTGAGATTCTCGTTTGCCTTTTAAAGCAGCCAGACACTCCCCATCTACATTGTCAGTTCCCTTATATCACTCGCACAAAATAAGTTGAGGTGTCACAAAAATTCTCAGACACAACCATCAGCCCCTGGGAGTCTCCGGTCAGTTTGAATTGCACCATCCAGCCGTCAAGACAGTAGCCTTTTCAGTAACCATGTACGACGCTGACGGCGTCGTCAACACGGGCATCGGGACAGTGCGGCTGCGGACGCAGAAAATACACATAAGGTCGCGGCACGCGCCCTAGAACTGAATGCTGAAAGTGGGGTTTGAAGGAACTGTCCGTTTTAAAGAAGTTCTGAAGGCAATACCAACATTAAGGAGCTAACAATATTTGTACAGTTTATTAAAGGCGGAAGCAAAATTCACTTTGGATGTTACTGACCACGGTCGTGCAGTACACAGTATGCAGTGCTGGAACCTGAAAGTGAAAGTATCGTATCAGGTGGTTATAATTACAGTGTAGCTACTGACAGAGGTCCAGTGGGGGGCTGTAATTATCGTATGGCAGCGAAACTTTGTAGATATTCTAACGCGTTAATACAGAACCGATTCACACTGGAAAAAAAAAAAATTAGTTCCAATTTTGGCCACCAGATGCAAATTGGCGCTGTGAATGCATGTAAGACGTATACAAATGTTTGCATGTGTAATGAATTAGGAACGGGACGTGGGCAGAAAAGGTCAAACAAGTTAGAAAGGCATAAAGTTGATTTTGTTATTAACGGCCACTAATGTCTACACAATTTTTCTAATATGAGCAACGGAGACGTAGACGAGATGCCGTACAGTGCCAGATTTGCACCTGGTAGCCAAAATTTGAATCAGTTTTTTTTTCTAGCTTCGCTGCCATGTGATAATTATAACCCACACCGGACCTCAGTGAGTAGCTATACTGAAGTTATAACCACTCGGTATATCACCTGACACGTTCCACATCATTACGAAGTGTCGTATTCATGATCTATGGAACAAGTACTAATCTAATCTAATCTAATCTAATCTACAGCAAGTATTGCACTGTACGTACTTAAATACTTTTAATTCAACATTTCCGTCTGTTTAAACAGACTATCTAGATTACATGTTTCTTGATCTTCAAGTTAACAGTAACACAAACAAAAAGCGAGTCGAATGCCATAACTTTAACTGGGGGGGGGGGGGGGGGACGAGGAGTTGTTGGAAGGGTTTCTTCCTTCCTGTTTATGAGTGTTGCGTCTTAAGTTTACCTGTTTAGCAGAAAAAAAATGGCTCTGAGCACTATGGGACTTAACTTATGAGGTCATCAGTCCCCTAGAACTTAGAACTACTTAAACCTAACTAACCTAAGGACATCACACACATCCATGCCTGAGGCAGGATTCGAACCTGCGACCGTAGCAGAAGCGCAGTTCCAGACTGAAGCCACAGGCCGGCTGTTTAGCAGAGATAAACAGTGACTGCATGTGTATGTGTTGTTGGCGACAAGGTTAAAAAGTGACTCCTTGACACATTGGCGAAAGTTTTGGAATGGTAAACATAGCAGCCCATTTTACGTAAGATTTCGAAACTAATTTGGATCGCTTCATTAATTGTTAAGTCATTAGGTAGGATCCATATACGCAGTTTCGCCTTTTGAGCTCTGTAATGTGATTTAACAACAACTTCATGGCAAAGTACAAGGTAATATTGCGCCTATCTATTGGTAGGAAAATGTATTGTCGATTCGTGTAGCTGCAATTAAGGCTTTTCATTTACAAACAACTGGATAACGAAAAAAGTACAAATATACTGTATGTTATAATGCTACAAATCCGTTTGTCGTACTGTCAACTTGCTACACTTTCGTTTAAGATAGCGGAATCTAATTATTTGATAATTATTTTCCTTCTGAACACGAAACTAACTAACTGACCTGGCAGACAAACCGTTTATTTAGGCTACTAGATTATATATAAAATTTCGTCTACACTAAAAACTAATGTACTCATATTTGAAGCAGGGAACATGGTAGGAATACTTGGGATAATGTAGTTTCAGTGAAATTGACAAAAACATAGTCTACCTTGATTATCTGAATTATTTTACTTATTTTTCCTTGAAAATATATTTATTTATTAATTTGACTTTGTATCTTGTTTCATGTATTTAATTGTGATCTCCCAACGATAAAGTTTTCTGTAAGTTTGAACAACTTCTGTGATTGTAATTAACGAAATTACTATACGTAACCATGAGTGAATTTTTACTATCAAAAACTATATTTGTAACACATTGATCACTGTTCACTCCCACAATGTATTCAAAAGTAACATGAGTGAATTGTTTGCGAGAGTATATAAGAACCGCGAAAAATCCTGCAGCGGGAGAGCCAATACAATATGAGATTTTGAGCTACACTGTGTGACGTAACGTCAAATAAATTTGCTATCTCTGAATCTTTCTTTGATTTTTCGCATTATTAGAGAATTAATGTGTTCTCTGGCCTATCATCACTAAACAAATTTACAAGAAGATTCAGCTGTAGAGGAGCATCTAAAAGGGGTTAAGTCCATGCTAGCATTTCATTTTATTTTTCTTTAATAATCTGAGTTAAACCCATCCAACTTCAAGATTAACATTCGAAAAGATTTTCGCTTTGATTTACTTTTATTTGACTATCATCATCCCCAGCAAGGCGGTAACACCGCAAATGTAGCACACGACACTAGGGAAGAGTAAAACGGTTACCATTACACTTTACCACCTCTCCTGCCAATTCCGTGGGAAAGGCTACGCGTATAGCAATTAACAGCTGTAAGTGGGATCTGAAACTAGAAACTATGGCCTCTAACGTACTGTAAGAACGCGAGATTGCCAATACGTTAAATGGGTGTCTACAGATGAAAGCTGAAATGAACTGTGCCGGCCGGGGTGGCCGAGCGGTTCTAGGCGCTACAGTCTGGAACCGCGCGACCGCTACGGTCGCAGGTTCGAATCCTGCCTCGGGCATGGGTGTGTGTGATGTCCTTAGGTTAGTTAAGTGTAAGTAGTTCTAAGTTCTAGGGGACTGATGACCTCAGAAGTTAAGTCCCATAGTGCTCAGAGCCATTTGAACCATTTTTTTGAAATGTACTGTGTTTTACTTCCGAAGAACACCGACAGAAACAATAATTCACTCACAGAAAACTAAAAATGTAGCAGTATGTAGAACCTTCTTCGTTCAGCCTGTTCTCCTTTCCAAGGAACAAATACAATAAAAGAAAGCACAACGACGCTCTGAACACGCTTACATGAAGTAGTCTCAAACTATATTCTTTCCCTACATCTGTTAACAGTGTAACTGCGGTGTATGATACATCCCCGTAAACGGTTTATAATGTATGGAAATTGTCAAACAGTCTGCACTGGCTTCAGTCAAAGGGTTTCACAATACTAGTCCTTCCAAGTGGCACACAGAAAAGCAGCAGTTGCCGACTAAAGATGCGACAAGTGTCGTCCAATCAACAAATTTGTTTTGTGAGCGCAACACGCAAGTAATTCTAGATTTTCGGAAACATTTTGATGTAACTCCATAATTAGCGCAAAAACACCGACCGACATCAAATATCCACCCGGATCCCAGCACTAATCCATGACAAACTATTTCTGGCAAATAGATTCAACAACTCCGTTTACACTGTAATGTTTACGTTTGGGATTACTAAGTCAGAACGTCGAAAGAACTGTAATAAAATTAACGTCAGTTACAGACAATGCACAATTTTGAGATGATTTTTAAAATTCTGAGCATCAAAGCTATTCAAAATACAGATTCACCCATCTGTGCAGAGTTCCGATATTGATTTAATTCCTGGCGTATAAGCGGCGTCAGCGTAATCACTACGGTGATATGTTGAACTAACAACTGTAAACATTACACATGCATACGTAGTGCTTTATAGTGCTACTAGTCAACGTGTGTCAACGTTGTTTTGTCACAAGTCGCGATGAAGCAACGAACTCAGCGACTCTAAACCAAGTGTTCGAGACAATCTTCAGAATCTTCTGAGGAGGAGAAAATTCTGTGCAAGGTTTGTCCTGCACACCTTGACACCTGAACAAAAACATCGACGTGTGGACACTAGCCGCAACTTGATTCAAATGCAAAACACTGACAGTTCTTTCCCGGGAAAAGTCATCACGGGTGACGAGGCGTGGTGTTATCAGTACCAACCTACCAGAAAGTGCAGAAATTCACATGAAGGGACAGCGCTTACACGACATAACCGACACTGAAATTCAAGCCAATGTGACGCGCGACTTGAACAACATCCTCCCACCTCTCAAGAAGGACTTCCGTGACATATGTACAGGGTTATATGAAATTTCTGTGCGTCGTACTCAGGGAGGGGGAGGGGGAGATTGCATAGGATACCTTAATCGTTACAACGTTAAAACCAACACTTTAACGTCTCTCAATTTTTTTATTAATCCAGTCCCGAAACATTGTGAACTGACGGGCGTAAGTGCGAAGGATTCAACTTCGGCTTCCAGTGCGGTTGTCTAAATGACTAATTTCGCCACCTCCAAGTCAGTGCAGCCTTACTCCGTTCGCAGCAGTTGACTCCAACCCATTCAAAGGGTGTATAGTAGCCTTTCTTGCTCTACGTGTGCGACTGCCGACATCGCGGGAGTGTGGGAGGAAGGGACTGGGGTCCCAGGAACATAAAGGCTCTTTTGCTTACACCATCTCGAGTGCTTCTTTGACAGCAAACTGACATGGGTACGCCTCCTCTCCGTTAGTCCCTCGCCATACGTTACAACGTCGCTGTTTGCATCAGACACAAATTTCCTGCGCTGTAAACCAGTACACTAATGAAGAAAAACTAATAGTTTCATTAGGCGCCATTCTATTTTTGAGCAACAAATCCCTATCCACTTGACTTTTATTGCCCTCCCGGCCACAAATCTCATTCGGCCTTAGCTGCCAGGCCGGCGTTCATCTGAAGAAGTGTAAATTGCCGGCGGCTCCCCACTGTGACTCAGGTATTTCGAGCGCAGGCTCCTCCCCTCGCGACACGCCTTCTAACCTGGCGCCGTACGAAGTTACACTGCGACCAGTAGCAGCAGGCCCACCCATATCATACACCGCAAAATAATGACTTATACCGTGTACAACAAGATCGCTACAAACCTTCCTTCTTGTAACAAGCTTCCTGTTTATAGGATGCTTTCTTCCTAAAAACTGACGTAGCGAACTGACGTATGTGTTGTAAACGGACGTATTTTCTTAAATGTATCGGAAAAACAGTCACCCACAATTTCACTATCTTATGTAATTTACATAACACCGTCATCAGTTTCAAACTTCAGATGATCTTCGACTCATGACTTACATCTTCTGTCAAGCTATGGTGCGGTTTAGGCATTGATTTGATCTCGGTCTGAAAGATTCCAGATATCCAATGGACTAGTCCTCATTTAAGTAAGACTACTACACAGGATATTCTTGTTAGCATCGACCTTTATTATAATGCAACACAAAACATCTGAAAATGTACCTGTAAGATGCTATCCTAGATTCATATATATGAGCTGTCGTATTATGTTGAATGTCGTCGTCGTAGTCGTTTTCGTCTGATGGTTTAATGCAGCTCTCTGTGCTAGCCTATCCCATGAACCCCATTTCATCTCTGCCCAACTATCGCATCCTACATTCATTTGAACTTGCTTACTATATTCTCCGCCGGCCTGGGTGGACGAGCGGTTCTAGGCGCTACAGTGTGGAACCGCGCCCGCTACGGTCGCAGGTTCGAATCCTGCCTCGGGCATGGATGTGTGTGATGTCCTTAGGTTAGTTAGGTTTAAGTAGTTCTAAGTTCTAGGGGACTGATGACCTTAGATGTTAAGTCCCATAGTGCTCAGAGCCATTTGAACTATATTCTCAGTCTCTGTCAACAATTTTACTCCCCCCCTACACACACACACACACACACACACACACACACACACAATTCAGTAAGTACTATCAACCGATCTTTTCTTTTGGTCACGTTGTGCCATAAATTGGTACAAGATGTCAAAGTCGATGTCTCTAGGAGGATACAAGATGACTTACACAAACTTTTTAGCTGGTGTTAATGAGGATGAATAGGTAAAAGAAACTCGTAATGTTCGGGTACAGTATTAGTCGTGTCCTGCTTGACATAGTCATATCGTATAAATATCTGGGCGTAAGGTTGCAATGCGATATGAAATGGAATGAGCATGTAAGGAATGTTGTAGGGAAGGTGAATGGTCGACTTTGGTTTATTGGAAGAACTTTGAAAAAATGTGGTTCATCAGTAAAGGAGATCGCATATAGAACGCTAGTGCGACCTATTCTTGAGTACTCTTCGAATGTTTGGGATCTGTACCAGATCGGATTATAGGAGGACATCGAAGTAATTCAAAGGCAGGCTGCTATATTTGTTGTAGTATTCGAACTACACGCATGTGTAGCGGAGATGCTTCGAGAGTTCAAATGGGAATTCCTGCAGGGAAGGCGACGTTATTTTCGAGGAACAGTATTGAGGAAATTTAGAGAACCGACAACTGAAGCTGACTGTAGAACGATTCTACTGCAACATATATTTCGCTTAAAGACCACGAAGATAAGTTACGAGAAATTAGAGTTCATACAGTAGACAGTCGTTTATCCCTCGCTCTATTTGCGAGTGGAACAAGACTATTTTGGAAATTTGCGGTAGGGTCTTATGGGACCAAACTGCTGAGGTCATCGGTCCCTAAGCTTACACGCTATTTAATCGAACTTCAACTAACTTACGCTAAGGACGACACACACACACACACACACACACACACACACACACACACACACACACATGCCCGAAGGAGGACGAAAAACCTCCGACGGGGGAAGCCGCGCGGACCGTGAGAAGGCAATTCAGACCGTGCGGCAACCCTACGCGACGGAACAGGAAAGGAAATGACTAGTAAGGGTGCAAGGTACCCTCCGCCACGCAACATACTGTGGCTTAAGGAGTATTTATGTAGATGTAAATTTCTTTTCCCACAATTCGATTCCCTCCTCATTTAATGCTCACTTTTTTCACGTATATATTATAATTTTTAATGTTAAGCTGGGCCATACCATACAACCAGTTGCAATTTGTGGCATAAATACTGCCGAATGTCTAGTTTTGTCGTATCAATATTCCGTTAAAGAGAGTCGATCCTTGGTTTACTGAAGTATTTTTATAGGCCCTTTGTCAGTTTTATCCAATAAAGTACATACCCCAAATATGTATTTAAACGTGTGAAGATCTCCATCATGTTATAGTACAGTATGTTTTCCTGACAGTAAATTTTCCAGGAAAAATAAAGTCCATACTCAAGAATGTCCTTTGGCTGTAACATGAAAATCCCCAACACTGTGGCCGTGATGGTTCCTTTGAAAGGGCACGGCCGCTTTCCTTCTCCATCTTTCCCTAACCCGAGCTTGTGCTCTGTCTCTAATGACTTCGTTTTCGACAGAACGTTAAACATTAATGTCCTCCTCCCCCCCTCCCCCCCCCCCCCCCCCACAATGTCTTCTCGATAAGAAGTACGAGTATCGTGTTTCTCACTATTTAAATCCATGTGTGGCACTTACTGACGGCTACGATGTTTGATTTAGTAGTGTATGTTTTTTTTGTGTTCTGAACAACTACGCAATGAAAGGAACGGAGGAAATGAAATTCTGTGCCTACATGTTGTTATCCCTATCGAAGAGCACAAAGGAGTCTACAAAAGACTGACGTCACTATTCGACGAACAGATCAACAGTAACAGCTTTCTGTGTCCTTGCTCTATTATACATCGCGGTGACAGTTGGAATAAGCCACAGAACGTAACAGCACGTCCGGTGAGCAGGAAATTTACTATTTCCACTTCTTTTCCCCCTTTGTCGTCCAAATTCGAGCGATGAAAATCTCTTTCACTAACCGGACCCCCCATTGACTGTATGTGGGGTCAAGCTCCGGCGTTTTTTCGACAATTAATAAACATGGCAACAGATGTGAGGTATGAATCTGGCTTCCTTTTATCTGCAACGCTCCTAAAAATTCTTCGCTAACAACCACAGCACGTTCAACCATAAAAAAATAAAAACACCCGTAGATAAAGCTACGCATGTCAAACGGCGTAGAGACGATGAAATAAAACAACTATAACTGCAGGGTCAGCTTCATTCCACACTTTTTATTTAGAGATATGTCTGAGAAAATGTTATTACATTCGTTGCTTTCAATCTGCTTTTCCAGTGAGTGAACGAATATAAAATTGTGATCTGCGAAAAATGTTTTCGGGACGAAATGAAACAATCAGGTACACATAGAGAAGATAGCAGGCTTATAAACTGACCAGGACAACAATGGCGATGAAACACCGCGTGAAATTAAACACCAACCCCGAGATACGCGGCGTATTTGAACGCGCGGAAAGAACTCCACAACAAATACACGCGAGGCAAAAACAGTTTTCCATTTCAGCGCTGTGATACGCAATGGAGAGCGATATTTACTCGCTCGCAGGTTTACGGTCCGAAATCCTGGTCGTATAACAGCAAACAAATGTGGGTACAACCACTGCGCATCATACAACATCAAAGTGCGAGCGTTTCAAAATAGAACATATTTGTAAATCCCAGCGCTATTATTGATCTTTGGTACACAAAAACAAACAAATGCAACTAAATCTGGTCGTAAGCAATTATTGTAAAAATGAAATAACAAACACCTAGTTTATTAACCGCAAACCACGCGACAAACTAGAGGACGGTAATTAATTACTTTCATGATACGAGTCCGTCATGTAATCAGCAGGGTATACTCTCATGCAATTAATTACAGTTACTCCATATCATCGTTTAAACTTTACGCTGAATTGAAAAGACAGCTTTTTATTTAAATCGTTAAGTTCGTTTCCACATCAGGCGGGTATAGTCCCGGATGAAAGTATGACAAATTTAAATGTATAGGCTGAATTATTTAGAGAAATCTCAAATATAACACGATAAACAAACATACAAAAAATTTTAACGCACTGGTAGTTCAGCTTTTTTTCTTTCTTCGAAGTTGCAGTAGAGTAGAAAGGAGACAAGGCCGAATTCAGGAAGCAGAAGCAAAGACACATAGAGCTGTGTACTATCTTTCGCAGGATGAGAATTTTCGTGTTACATATGATAACTTAAAAGTCAAACCATTTATGAGTAATATGCGAAACAAGTAACAGGAGACGGCATGAATATTTGCAAAGAATGCTTGGCTATAGGTTACTGGCAGTAAATTTGAATTATTCTCCAAAACAAAAAGAGGTATAGGAAGGTCCTCGAACAAACAAGCATCGCTTTAGCCTAAACCTTGAACGGAATCAGCAGAATGTTATTGAGAGTTCATTGTTCACAATTGCAGAAACGATCATTTTGGATGCAGGTAAGAAGAGGTCTTCAATCATTCTTTTCTTTTTCACTCTTCGTTGAGAGTAACTTAAGAATAGCTGGGAATGCTTTTAATAACTGCTTCTAGTAACGGTTCTTTCCACGGACTTCTTGTTTCCCGAGGAAAATGGTTTCCTTAAATCTAAACAATCCATAATTTTTATAAAACGTCCTATGTTTTGTTATGAGACGTCTTCGCAATGTTTATGGTTTTACTGCTTCAATGCATAAGACACACCAAAGTAACAGCATACTATCTAGATGAATACTGGTAAAACCGATCCACTACTGTACAGCTGCACTATTGATCACAAACCGCTGGATGCAGTATCTACCGTAAAATATCTAGGAGTAACTATCCAGAGCGACCGTAAGTGGAATGACCACATAAAACAAATGGTGGGTAAAGCAGATGCCAGACTCAAATTCATAGGAAGAATCTTACGGAAATATAACTCATCCACGAAGGAAGTGGCTTATAAGGCGCTTGTTCCACCGATTCTTCAGTGTTGTTCATCTGGCTGCGAAACCTCCCATATACGACTGATAGAAGACATACAGAGGATCCATCGCAAAGCGGCGCCTTTCCTTACGGGATCGTTTAGCCGGCCCAAGAGCGTCATGAAGATGCTCAACAAACACTGGCAGACGTAACAAGAAAGGCGTTGTGCATCACGAAGAAATTTACTACTGAAATTTCGAGAGCACTTTCCAGGAAGAGTCGGACAACAAAAATGGTTCAAATGGCTCTGAGCACTATGGGACTTAACATCTGAGGTCATCAGTCACCTAGAACTTAGAACTACTTAAACCTAACTAGCCTAAGGACATCACACACATCCATGCCCGAGGCAGGATTCGAACCTGCGACCGTAGCGGTCGCGCGGTTCCAGACTGAAGCGCCTAGAACCGCTCAGCCGCACCGGCCAGCCAGTCGGACAACACATTACTACCTCTCCCCCCCCCCCCCCCCCCCCCCCCCCAACAAACGTCTCGCGTAATGACCACGAGGGGAAAATTCTAGAAATTAGAGCCAATACACGGGCTTACCGAGAATTATTCTTTCCACTCGCTATTCGCGAGTAGAACAGGATTGGGGGGCTCAGTGGTTTCAGAAGTACGCCACACACCATTAGACGGCTTGCGAAGTATGGCGTACATGTAGACGTACATAGATAAATGATCGTCTCCCGGCCTTTTTTTCTCCTCTAGCCGGATGTACTCTTCTCATGTTCATGCTTTGATGCTTTGAAGTTAATGCCTTGTTACTCTATGTTTCAAACTATTTTCCATCATTAAATCTTCGTAAAGCACACAAAACATACACAAAGCAAATATGGTACTGCACTAAAGGCACTGTCGTCAATTTTAATTTGTAGAGAACTACATGTACAGTGAAATAAAGCAACTGACGAAGTCGGAGGGCGTTATAACTTCTCAGTGTAGCGACAACTGTGCTCAGCGTCAATCAGAAATGTAATTAAACAATGTGGTCACTGTTAATCACATGGCTTATTGCACTTCAATATAAGCAAATGGAAAATATTATGGCTATATCATTCTGTCCTCTTCATGTCAATGCAGATAAAGAACGAACAACCGAGGCAGACTAGACTTCACACGTTACAGTGACTCTCAATGTGAATGCAGAACACACATCGCATGCATATTAGTCGTACTAGAGAATCCTCAGATTATTTTATACAGCGGACGTAACAGGTGCTTGTATTACAAAATGCAACGGCGTCAAAAGCCACTGCTACTCGTGACAATATATTACAATGTTGTGTTCATCGGAGGTGAGGGTATCATCTCGAGTGCCCCAGGGAAGTGTGGTAGGTCCGTTGTTGTTTTCTATCTACATAAATGATCTTTTGGATAGGGTGGATAGCAATGTGCGGCTGTTTGCTGATGATGCTGTGGTGTACGGGAAGGTGTCGTCGTTGAGTGACTGTAGGAGGATACAAGATGACTTGGACAGGATTTGTGATTGGTGTAAAGAATGGCAGCTAACTCTAAATATAGATAAATGTAAATTAATGCAGATGAATAGGAAAAAGAATCCTGTAATGTTTGAATACTCAATTAGTAGTGTAGCGCTTGACACAGTCAATGTTGGGCGTAACATTGCAGAGCGATATGAAATGGGACAATCATGTAATGACAGTTGTAGGGAAGGCGGATAGTCGTCTTCGGTTCATTGGTAGAATTTTGGGAAGATGTGGTTCATCTGTAAAGGAGACCGCTTATAAGACACTAATATGACCTATTCTTGAGTACTGCTCGAGCGTTAGCGATCCCTATCAGGTCGGATTGAGGGAGGACATAGAAGCAATTCAGAGGCGAGCTTATAGATTTGTTACTGGTAGGTTTGATCATCACACGAGTGTTACGGAAATGCTTCAGGAACTCGGGTGGGAGTCTCTGGAGGAAAGGAGGCGTTCTTTTCGTGAATCGCTACTGAGTTAATTTAGAGAACCAGCATTTGAGGCTGACTGCAGTACAATTTTACTGCCGCCAACTTACATTTCGCGGAAAGACTACGAAGATAAGAGAGATTAGGGCTCGTACAGAGGCATATAGGCAGTCATTTTCCCCTCGTTCTGTTTGGGAGTGGAACATGGAGAGAAGATGCTAGTTGTACGAGGTACCCCTCCGCCACGCACCGTATGGTGGATTGCGGAGTATGTATGTAGAGTAGAGTAGAATAAAGTAATAATAATAATAATAATAATAATAATAATAATAATGGTACCTGCTAAATTACCTAACGCTCAGAGGAAAAAAGACAAGGCCGAATACTGGAAGCAGAAACTTAAGTTTCAAAATGCATACTTCGGTGTACTATCACCACGCAGGATGAGAAAATTCATATTATACATGAGACCTTAAAACGGAAGCCATTTATGAGTAACATACGAAAAAAGCAACAGGAGATGGGATGAGATTTGGTGATTACATCGACTTCTACGGGTATCAATGTAAACAGAGCGTTGCGTGGAATTCTCGAGTCTTTTCGTGGAAAAATGAAGTGATATTGCAACTTAGCTCACGACGTCTCGTCCTAACGCTCTGGGTCCCCGCGGCACTGCCCCAGGGCCCAACGCAGCCCCGTTGCCGGTGTTCACGGTTACAGATGAATTCTTTAAGCCTCTGACTCGGCTCCCGTTCATAGGTTCTGCCACCACAGCCTACACACTCATTAAAGCCCATTTTTATCACACTGATGTGACATGATGACTTTGCGAGCACATATTGCAGAGTTAATCGCGGTACAGTATACACGAAATACGAAACTGCTAAGCTGTCAGTTTCCGGTTGCTGTTTCGTGAGATCATCCCTGGGCCGTGTTCTAAATCAGCCCAGAAAATAAGATTCTCGTTTGCCTTTTAAAGCAGCCAGACCCCCTCCCCACCCACAAACCTGTCACTTCCCTTATGTCACTCGCAGAAGATAAGTTGGTGTCATTAAAATTCTCAGATACATCAGTCAGCCCCTGGGAGTCTCCGGTCAGTCTAAACTGCAGCACCCCAGCCGTCACGCCTGTTGCTTATTTGCAGTCTGGAACCGCGAGACCGCTACGGTCGCAGGTTCGAATCCTGCCTCGGGCATGGATGTGTGTGATGTCCTTAGATTAGTTAGGTTTAACTAGTTCTAAGTTCTATGGGACTAATGACCTCAGCAGTTGAGTCCCATAGTGCTCAGAGCCATTTGAACCATTTTGTTGCTTATTCAGTAGCCGTGTACGACGGTGACAGAGTTGTCAAGATGCGCATTACAACAGTGAGGCTGCGTAGCAGAAAACAAACGTAGAGTCGCGTCTTTCACCCTAGAACTGAATAGTCAAAGCAGGATTTGAAGGAACTGTCTGTTTTACAGCAGCTCTGTAGACAATACTAGCATTAAAGAACTAACAGTACTAACAGAGTTCATTAAAGCCAAAAGCAAAATTCACTGTGGATGTTACTGACTATGGTGGCGTAGTACACTGTATACAGAGCTCTCTGCTTTACAGAGCAGAGCAGTAAAAGTATCGTACCTGTTGGTTACGACAAACATGTAGCTACCCACAGAGGTCCAGTGTGGGCTGGAATTATCGCATAGCAGCGAAGCTCGGTCGATATGCTAATGAGTTAATGCGAAACCGATTTACGCTGGAAAAAATGTTCCCATGTGTAACGAATTAGGCAGATGGATTGCGCAGAAAACATCAAACATATTGAAACAAATTTCATTTGAAAGTATTACCTATTTCATTTTTTTGTGGATAGTGTAAGTTTATTCCAGGTATTGTAAAACATGGATAATATTTCGGTTTCAGATTTTAGGGCCTCTCTTGTGGATGACACCCTAAAGAAAAATACCAAGTCCGCATACAATATTCGCAATGCACTGATAAGCCAAAACATTACGAGCACCTGATTAATAGCTTGTTTGTCCGACTTTGAAACGAAATACATCACTGCTTCTGTGTATCAGGGATCCGACAGTTTGTTGGTAGGTTTGTGGAGGTATGTCGCAGTAAATGTCAACGCAAAGTTTAAGTAATTCCCGTAGATAAAGGACCGCTGATTTGCGTACGCGGTGTTGGTGCCCGGTAACGACCCAGATGGGTTCCATAGGATTTACATCAGGCGAATCTGGTTGCCTAGACGTCAACGTAAGTTCATTACAATACTCCTCCGACCACTGCAGCACGGTTCTGGCTCCGACACACGGACAATTTCGCTGCTGAAAAATGACATCGTCAATGTGGAAGACATCAAGCATGAAGAGACGCAGGTGCTTTGCAGCTGTCAGCGTGTCTTCGATTACTACCACAGATCCCATGCAAGCGCAGGAGAATGTCTTCCACAGCATAACATTGCTCCCACCACCCTGCATCCGTGGCGTGCTGCACACTTCGAGCCGCCGTTCACGTCGATGACGGTATTTGTGGAAACAACCATGGACCTAGTGTAGCAAAAATGTGGTTCGCCCGAAGAGTCGAAGCGTTTCCATTGATCGACGGTCGAATCCCGATGGTCCCGTGAGCACTGCAGTAGTAACTGACGAAGTCGTTGGGTCAACGTGTGCACACGTAGAGGTCGTCTGCTGTGGAGCTCCATTTCAGCAATATACAATGAAATGTGTGCTCCGAAACACTTCCGCATGCACCAGTATTGTGTTCTTCCGCCAGACATGCCACAGATTACCATCTATTCTACTTTAATATTCGTTAGGGTGATCCCACTTCCGTTTCTGCTCCGCTCATATGCTTTTGTTACCCAGTCACACGCCTGCAACGCCACCAGGAGGTATCGAACGGCGCGGTGGGCAGTGGTCATAATGTTTTGGTTTATCATTGTATGTTACCAAAACAAAGGAAACAATACAATGAAGACGCAAAAGCCAAAACTCTACTCGTACGACACGAGTCAACGCGGGAGAATAGGTAAACTTCAGAGACTAAAAGGTGACGCCACAGTAAGAACACAAGCGTGTGTCATGACTAACAGGCAGTTACGAAAAAGAACCGGGCTATCGCTATTCGCATGCCTTTGCCAACGGAGACATGGTTCCACCAAAGGTTGCCCCACGGACGCCTCCACGACCGTCGTTGAATTAGATTTCACGTTTCGGCCACGACAAGCCCATCGTAAGTGACGTTCACTTCCTGACCTTCAGCCTGGTGAGACTGTTCGCAGAAACAGAGAGACAAAGAAAACTTTCGAAGGGACGAACAGGTCATAAAAGAAAAGTTTCCTTGATCAAGTATTACAAGCGGGAACAGAAACGATAAATTGTAACATATTTCCACAAAACTTGAGTCTAAATCCGGTTTAAGACTTATACATGATTACTTCTATCATCAGGTCGACTACAGAATTTATGCCGAATCTCAGGGGCATGTGGTCATAAGGTTAAGAATGACGACTGGTCAAATTCTTCTTCAGAGTGCCGACCAGCCTGTGAAAGCTGCAAGAACGCGTTTCATGGATGCGTTTAACATGTGACTCGTTGCTCCGTCCTGCGCATAGAATTCTTCGAAAATTATAAGACAAACTTGTGTATTCACAGTCCGGTCAAAAGATGACCGTCCCACTATATGATTATAGGAAAAGCCACACAAAACACAATCTTTCTCATCGTGTAGTGGACGCCCGAATATCTCGTGAAGATTCGTCGCCATCGAATACCTAGTGTTCTGCGAAATAACACGGCCGGATAAATGAAACCAAACCCCGTCTGACATGAAATCCTACATCGGGTTTCTCTGTCTACCAACAAGGTTTTGGAGAAGACATTTGCAATAATCAATTCGTTTTGGTTTGTCTTCTTAAGTTGTGGCACAGTTGACGCGGCATGGTTTCAACTATAATTCACGAATAATTTTTCGACAGGAAGAGTATTCAACACCAGATTGTTGGGATAACTTGCGGCCTGATTTTTTTTTCCGAAATCGCTCAAGCTTCTCTTCGTTCGGATACTAGCATTCGGAAATTTTTGTACGAACACCTGACGTGTTTCTTCAAACGACTGAAAATGAATATAGGCTCACCTATAGGTATCCTCTCCTGGACTGAATAAGGCATTTTACACTAGGACAGCTGCTCTCACAATTCTCCACTGCAATCGAACGTATACTGCACTGACTAACCATCTGACGATTGGCAGCAAAAATCAGTATCCCCTAGTCGCGCTGGTTGTGTGGGTCTTCCACAGAGTCGAGTGGCGGTTTCACTGTGGGCTCTGTTTTCTGTCGCTCTCTACATAATACACAAGCACACGGTTCATAGGAAACTTACTGCGATTGGACTAGAAAACTAGCAATAAACAGGTAAGAATTTCTTTTTTTGGCAGGGGCGGGGGGGGGGGGGGGGGGTGAAAGAAGGGCTGTAGAATATCGCACACACAAACACACTCCCTAACCAAAAGTAGATCCTGCATCCACACTAGATAAATGTTCAGCCGAATAAAACTGAGCACATACAGGAAACGAACCACAATGGTTCGTAAACTACTGTAGCCCTAAGACGGCGTTAAGTACGTAAATGGAGTAGGTTTTTCTCGGCTTCATTTCTACGCCGCCTAGTCATATACACAGTTGGAGATTTACGGAGCATCTTTTACAGTGAGCACAGCACATGCGTCCTCGAGAATTCAGCCATGTAGCCTAGTCGCTTATTTATCGAACAGCTCAAGCCATAAGGCACTACTTCGGAGACATTTATTCAATTTACCACTTCTTCGGTCTCGAATTCAATTACCGAGGTCCAGCTAATGCAATGTTATCAACCAACAGCATGATACATTGTGAAAAGCATTTCTGAACAAGAGTCCTACGAAAAAATTTCTGTGTGTTTTCCAGCATCCATGATTTGCAAACTGTAGAGTGTGAGCTGTGTTTCACGTGGGTTATACCCCATCTATCTGTATTGGTTTTCTAATGGAGCTTTAATTTTATATGGGGCGTCAATATACAGAGATAAACCAAAACATTATGACCACCTGTTCAATAGCGTGTTGTTCCACTTTTGAAACACAGTACAACAGAGATTCTGCTTGGCATGGATTCTACAAGTCCTTGAAAGGATTTCAGAAGCATGTGGCACCAGATGTCTACGTACAAGTCAAGCAATTCCCGCAAAATACGGGATGACAGTTTAGGGGCACGCAGCTGCTGCCCGATACGTGTTCCATTGGGTACAGATCACGCACATTTGCTGGCCGAGACATCAGTGTGAGTTCATTACAATGTCCCTCAAACCACTGCAGCACGATTCTGATCTTGCAACACGGACAGTTATTCTGCTGGATGATGTCATTGCCGTACGAGGAGACTTCCAAGCACGAAGCGATGCAAGTGATCCACAATAATGTTCACGTAGTTCATTGCTGTCATTACCACCACAGTTCCGACGGAAGCTCAACTCAATGTACCCCGCAGCATAATTCTGCCAATACCGGACTGTATCCGTGGCGCGGTGAATGTTTCGTGCAGCGTGTAAGGACCCAGCCGTGGACCTGGTGTAACAAGAAACGCTTTTCATTCCACAGGCGACACGTTTCTATTGGTCCACGGTGAAAACTCAGTGATGATGTGCCCACCGCAATCACAACTGATGATGGCGTTGGGTCAACACAGGAACACTTAGAGGTCGTGTTATGTGGAGCTCCATGTTCAACAATGGACTTTAAACGATGTGCTCCGTAACACCGTACCTGCACCAGCATTGTACTTTGCCATCAGATCTGACACGGATTGCTGCCTATCCCAGATTACACAGTGGGGGGACCCTCCGACCTCCACGTTTCATGATGAGACGTGGTTGTCCAATACAATGCGACCTACTCGTTATTTCATCACCCTTCAACCACTTCCCATATTTGATCACAACAGCAGTACACCAACAGGCGACCAGCTTCGCGCCGTTTCAGAGATCCTTTCCTTACTGCGTCACGTGCCCGATACACCACCAGGAGGCGTTCAACCTCGCGATGGACAATGGTAATGACGTTTTGGCTCATCAGTATTTCTAGGTTATAAATGTTCCAGGACTCTGTATGCAAACATAAGTTGTTCAATAGGACTTTTGAGCGTCTTTTCCATTTCTTATATTAGACTGTGACACACCACCTCCGACTTCTTGTTATGTGTGGTATTACGGATACACGCAACTTGAGAAATGTACTAATTTTGCAGAGCATTCATTGTACACAAAGTACATCAGGTGTTTGCGCCTTATCTATTTTTAATACATTCAATTACTTTTAACCAACGTTTTCGTTAAGAAAGACGACAGTGAAATTTCGGAAACTACCGCTCGCATGTGTCAAGTTTAATTCGTGCGTAGTCCAACACTGCCACCAAGTAAACTAAATAAGTTTCTCCAGAGTAATTGCACAAATGTCTTACTCGAGTTAGGGTTTCCTGACTGACGTATTATCATGAATGTGCCAAGTTTCCGTGGGTAAGTGTTAAACGGATGCTGCTGTCCTACCATTTATAAACGATATTCGAAGTAGTCTGAAAGTGACAACGCTGTTGGTAGCGTAACAAATGAATACTCCTGTCGAGCTAATATGGATCTTTGCTTGTAGCAGCCGACACCATACAATCTAAGTTATCCCAACGCGCCTCGCTGCTCGACTCTTAGTTCCAGCCTGTAGAAGTCAAAACTTCTGACGAAGATTCATCCCTGCGTATGCTCTGCTGCAAGACAACAAATATTCCCTCTGGAAATTAATAAACTATTGCACCACTGTTACCTTATCAAAGTAAACACCAGACGCTTTGTCCTACACTTCTGTGTATCTACGCGCTCAGAAATTTCCAAGCCTTTGCGCAAAATGATTGTTTTTTCGAGATTATGGATATGAAACCGTACGACAGTATCTTACAAACTACAGTTATCTAACAAAAGAGATTACAGCATCCGACAAAAAGGACACAGCATTAGGAAAATACCGTTTAACAGCGGAGTCACGTCTCAAGATGGGCGAAACCAGGTGCTCCTCTAGCATACTGTAAGGGGCAGTTATATGAACTTGAGGAGGATGGCTCACGTGTTGTCTCGGTTCTTTCGACTACGCTGGAGAAGTTTCCCTGGGAAGCCCTTATACATTCTCAATACAGTCCCGCTATCTCTCCGCATGCGATTTACATTGTTTTTGAGTCCTAAAGAAAGACATTCATTGTCATCAGTCTGCTTCGGACGAAGAGGCACACGCTTGGTTACAATCATGGTTATTCAGGCAACCGCAAACATTTTTCCATGAAGGCACTGACCGTCTTTTCTCGCGGTGGGATAAATGTATTAACATTTCTGGCGATTACTTTTGAAATGATAAACAGTTTACTTACTTTTTTCCATCTGTCTCGTTTTCATTTGACTGTCACATATAAATGTGAGAGCTGTAAACGAATACCTACAATCGACCAAACATCTACGCAATTAAAACTAGACAACAGACAAGTTCCAGGTTAGCATGTAACAAGACTAACTTGAAACTGAACCAAGCTGACAGACGCTCGGTGAGAAGTTGTAAAGATGTAAAAATGAATGTATCCGTTACTTGATACCCTAATTCGTATATTGCCTCCATAAATACCGTACAGAGTATGATTAAATAATCTTGCGGCCCAAAATTTATTAGTCTGGTACTAAATATCAGATTCCCGCACTACCTGATAACTAAATGTCGATCACACCTCATCACTGTGATAGAAGTATTGTGGTAGTCGCCAATTTCTACAATGATGTGAAAGATGGAAGTAACTGTTAGAATAATGGCCATTCACAAAAGTGTTTCATACTGTTATTCAAGATAGAAGACTCGAAGTACTGTAACCACAGCTAGCAGAGAATCCAGGACGTGGGTGCGAGACACTGGTGATGCCGGTAGACAGACCAGAATCTTATGATTGTTAAAGTGCTGTTGACGAATTCTAAATAACACAACCGACACTTTGAGATGTGATTAGAGCTCACATCCTGTAGTTCCGCAGAGGTAAATGATTATCGAATCTGAATAGCAGCCATACACCTCTGGCATTCCGCTTAACGAGGAATTCATCGTGAAGGACTGCTTGGGTGCGCTGTTTGGTTGCCAATATGTCGGGGCCTCTTGGCCCACTTCGATCCGTGACGCACACCAAGTCGAGAGCCGCGTTCAACAAGTGGTCCAATTAGTGCCGTGTTAAGTACCGCCCCCCGCCTTGCCGATGGAATCCCCAAGACTTTAATCGACTCACAACTCTTGTGATCCCTCTCTCCAAAGACTGACAATTACTTCAAATGTCGTTAGAACTGCGTGTGCACATATATGTAAAAACGAGAAAAATGATCGAGAAATGTCACAATATTTATTCTTACGTACAGAATTCTTAAAATTAAAAAAAGAGCGAATATTTTACAAATAAACCATCCTTCACCAGGCTGCTTTCACAAAGTTCCCTACTCTTTTTATTTCACTGCCGTCATATGCTTTAACTTAACAGTGGTATTCACTATTTCCGCACATTGATTTTCACCAACTTCGCAACTACTAAACTAATAAGTGTAACTCAACAGCTCAAAAGACAACAGCAATTTGAATCACAATAGTCGGAAGCCTGCTGCCATTTTATGTGCGGTCACTCCCAGTAAGGCCCATTTCCATCATATCTTCCCAAACCTTCATCCTATCGGTATGGGTCAGTCATCGTTCTAGCGTCCACTTAGTTTTAACTTAATTCTCTAAGTTGCTTAGACGCGAACTTACGAAAGTCCATTTTCTGTCCGTATGTACTCCATGGAGGTGACAGTGGGTCACCATCGACTTCCTTTATATCATCCTTCTGAGTGTCGGCTAGCACTCATACTTTGGTTTTCGGGTTCCGTTAATGATACTGGAAATTTTCTTGGTTAATCGTGCTTTTTTCATTCACGCTGCGTGTACAAAGAATTTCAAACGTCTTTTCCGTGCAATGTCAGGGAATCCGATGCTGAACTTTCAAAGGCGTATCTACCGTCTTGCATCTTGAGTCCACATATTTTTGCTATATTTGTCGTTCCATTTTCTCGATGAGATCGACACTCGTGATTAATATTGATGTCTCAACTGCTTAGAGTGCTTGTGCTGTGCCTACCAGCAGATACGGTACTCAAACGTACACAGGGACGGCACCAAATGGCAAGTCCAGCCTCGAGAGAAGCGCAACATGGATATGGTCAGACGCCATAGAGGGCGCACAAAACACAGACTGATCTGCTTCCGCCATACGTGACTCAAATCGTTCCCAAGCCGAGTCAATCCACCAAACTTGGATATAAGCAGACGCAAGCCTCCATTGAGTCACTGTCTGTCAAGTGTCAAACAGTATCAACTGTACCTCAAGACTGCATCAGAACCGGGTATAGGCCTATAGTCGCCGCCAAGGATAATCAAGTGATCTTAAGTTACTGTACACCGATTCAGGACTAGACCAGTGTTCACAGATAGATAAGTACAAGCGAATATTGCATCGTCTTCACCCTCAAGACACAAAAACGATCATTTCTTTTAATTAAATTATTGTTAACTGTTGCTAATCTGTGTTTTCTTCAGTTTTTCTGTAGTCTGCTAAACGTATTTCGCTCTGTGACCTCAGTAACAACTTTAGTCGGATCAAAATTACTCCGGAAAGGCTCAAAATCATGAGAAGTTCAATTTTTACTTTTTGCGTTTTCTGAATCTGCAGACTATTACCTTTTAATAGATATATAATTTATTCAATTCCGAAGACTACAACTATATTTAAATTTTTTTTGAAATGTGTTCTACATGGGCGTGACCCACTGTGGCGCTGTTAAACTGCTGTCAAATGGTGTTATTATTAACGCCCGTGTTCATCAGGTACATTTTAGTGATGTGAGATAAAGTATGTGTTGTGGCTAACCTGTGATGGTTCAATATATATCGCTGGTGTGATTGTCGATTGTTTCATGTTTATTTACTCTGTCGTTATCTCGAAAATATTCGTAATTAATTCTGTTTCTTGAGTCTCTGTTTTGTTGAAGTATAATAATGAGTAAAAGTAAAGTTATTAGAAATCCTCTGAAGGCTTTTAAGAAAAGGAGAAATGTTGGAAAGACAAAAGTATGTGTTATTACTGTAAACAATAAAGACGATAACCAAGTGAGTGAACCTAACCTCTCAAGTACACCTGCCCATAGCAGTCAAAGTGGGAAAGAAAATACTTCACAGAAGAAGCTTGGTTCAATGAGTGAAAACTATGAATGTTTTATGGGCGAATCGGATGTGAATGAAATATTTGATATGTCGGTTCTCAAAGGAATTTTTTCAAACTGTGTAAGATGTATTCATTGTAGTGAAGTTGGTCTGGAACTCTCCATAATAAAGCACGTAGGACTTGCTAGTGAAATACAACTGAAATGTGATAAGTGTTCATACATGACCACCTTTTGGAACAGTGTTGCAGTAACTGCAACTGAAGAAAATGGTAGCAAAATCTACGAAAACAACAACGAGCGATGCTTGCTTTAGACAAGGAACGCCTTCGGGCTGCAGATAGGGCTGTAAAGAGCCTAGAAATACAAGCAAGAGTAAACAGGAGGAGGAACAAGAGGAAGCTGGAGGAGGAGTTTGCAGAGGATGAAGATAATCCATCCTATGGACCTGGAATGCACTAAAAAGTTAATCCAATGTTTGTCGCTCGATTATCAAAAATTTTATTTTCTCATACTAATTACATGTTTTCTAAGGATCTTCCAAACATATTTGTTTCAAACTTTCAGTAAATGATACACAGTACCTTCTGCATAATTTAACACAGCCTTTTTCCAAAAAACTGTATATTTTTGAATATATAAATAAAAAATTGCAAGAAAATGTTGTGAATTTTCATTACAATTGAAAAAAAATCATCTTTAATAACTGAACTAAAATTTTGTAAAATCCCTGTGTTAAGTTGTAGCCCGTATTCCAATAAATAATCTGTAAAAAGTTCAACTTCCTACCTCAAATACTTTGTGAGGAAAGATGTAATTTATAAGCGTTATTTTAACATTGCAAGTATAGGGCGTTCCGGAGCCCTTTAACGTCTTTCATTTGCCGCTACAGTGTTGCCACATTGGCTGCCGGCTATCACTCGGTTATAAGCGGCACACAGACAAGTCGGGTCTCTTTTCAGAAAAGTTGTTAACGTGTAACACGGAGCAATGTTGGAAGTGACCGCCTCGAGGTATGACGGAAACGCGAGAAGCTCTGTCGACAGCTGATTGAACTGCGGCAGACGACGCATTTCGTGGCCCCGTATTTAAATTCATATCCTAACCTAGCCGCAACGTAGTGATGTGCAACGTATCGAGGAAACGGCGATCAACAATCTGCGCCAGAAGTAAAACCACGATCGCTTTGTTCACGGAGATTAAAGCTAACCTCAAGGAACAAACACAAGACATAAATGCATTTTCAGCGCTAGAAGTTAACTGTAATTTCTCGCTATCATTGGTTAACTGAAACGATCCTCACACTGGCTACACGAGCTGCCGCGTTGCCAACTGATGAGCAGTCAGTCCTCGTTGGCACTTGGTTGCAGATTATAGGCGACACCCGCAGATTCCAAACCAAAACACAATGATACGAAGAAAAATAAGGGAAAATAAAAAATTCAATACGATGATGAAATGACACAGTAAAGTACTAAAAATTAAAAAACAATTACATTTAAACGAATTAACTGAATAAAAATAATAATCAATCTTTATATCAGATATAAAAGTGTGTGTGTGTGTCGGGGGGGAGGGGAGGAGGAGGAGTTACCATACGCGATGAAAAACGAAATTAAAAGGGCCAAACTCAGGGGTATGGGACAAAAACACATCAAGAAATGACGCCGGACAGGGAACTGGAAGTGAACCGAGCAATTGTTGAAGCAGTTTAGCGACGACGAACGGTTCGGGAGTGACGGTGAGCGCTCTGATTAACGGAAACCAGCTCCAACACGTTGAATTTCAACTGTCAAGATGATTTTAATCAGACTATACTTTCGGTGTTTAGGTGTTCATTTCCTGCCACATTTCTTTGACGCCGCAAGTATTCGGTGAATACAGCAGCTTTGGTAGTGGAGTAGTATGGCTTTGGTGCAAAAGGATTTATTATTATAAATACTGCAGGCGATTGCAGGTTTTAAGCAGTTTTTCTCGGCAATTTTTGTAGCCTACTTTGTCATTGCCAGTGTTCCTAACAATTTTACAGACACTTGACGTGCTGAACCTATGTTGACATATCTCGTCGTGAGGGAGCCCAGGTTTGTGTGCTTGGAGCCTCCTCACAGGAGATTTGGAGGTCAGTTTTGACACCGATCTCCTCAAGCTCACCTAGTAGTCAGTAGTGTTTGATTAATGAGCAACTGAATTAGAGACAGCAAGCAACGTTGGAGAGTTAACGCTCTCGTCTACAATAGTTTGCAGTGTTGCGTGACAAATACGTCGCCAGATTTTTTGCACGTCGCTGGCCATGAGAACCTCTATTCGACAAAAGCCACTGCCGCCAGAGTCGATGTTTTGATGACAGAAGTCGCCGTAGACTATCGTGCATTCTAACAGCAGACAGAGGAGCCACAACGCAGCAAATAACCTACCAATTCGCTAATGGCCAACAGCAACAAGTGAGCAGCTATTAGTATGTCAGGGCATACGCTGATGACGGGATACGGGTAAGTCGGAAATCTCATTAGGCAATGAACTTCCCTGCCTACAAGGCATCCTTCAGGCGGGCAGTAAAAGAATTATTGTTGTGCGAGGGCTGGCTGTACGGGATGAAGTAAGGTCTGAATACGTCATCACCGGCGAACGATGCAGGAAACGGTGGTAGTAAAGTTGACGTGATGTGGCATTGTTGGTAGGGAGAACCCCCCCCCCCCCCCCCCCCCGCCCCCAAGGGCAGGTTCAATCGTCTAATTGGAAAGATTTTTCCTATTCTTCACGCACAATGCCACTTTTCCTTAGCGACGTGTAAGAGTTTAAAATTGAAGTGTATCTGGGAACTGTAGGCGACTGTGATGGGTGTGTAATATGATGCCATGTTTGTACTGGGTGATTATGGTGATGATGATGACGATGATTATGGTGGTGATAAGGATAAGGGAGAGGGCGAAAACCGGTGGCGTCACATAGTACACACCTCTCGAATATCATCAAGGTAGCCGCCGAGCTCGAAGTCCCTATCCGACAGACGGATCACAATCAACACTCTCACATGGCTTCATTCCACGAGACAGTGGAGAAAGATTTGAAATTTACTCATCTAGGACACTGGTGCAAAGACTGGTCATCAGGAACTTTACGTCACTATCCCTCCTATCCTTTACCGCGAAGGCAAAGGGAAAGAAGCCAGCAGAACGTGGTGTACCCCGACGGTAACCAGCCCAAATATTGGCACGACGTTGATTAACTTCGGTGATCTGAGGAGAAGAGACGTATTCAACGAGACATGGCCATTGACGCTGTGGAAGTACCTCCATCACTTCCGCCTGGGATTAATTACTACCCCATTCTTCGTTGGACATGGAAATCAGGTAACGACGGGGAGCTGTGCTCGTTAAAGAAAGACGATCAAAGGAAAGTAGGAAGAATACTTGGAATTAAGAGCAATACGAAAAGATTAATACAACCTCACATTTTACAGCTGTGGGAAAATGATTGAAACACTTCAACACAGGCAAGAGAACATATGAATTACTCCCTAATATGAGGTACTGAGAATGAGATAATGAGAAGGAGATCCCCTCACCTGGTCGGACAGGGTCCATTTGCTATGTGAGGGCACTCCAGTGCACAAGTTGTGAGACACTGTGCTATAAGAAGACGCAGTGGATAATGAACGTCGGATATTAAGGTCGATGGATCCGAAAGCAGCACTCAGGAACAAGTCGTCAGGTCGCATCTTTGACAACACAGCAGCAGCAGTACGCGGGAAGGCTGAAGGGTTCTTCAAGAGGAATGCTGACATCCCTGCAAGTCAACGTGCCGTGCACATGGAGAGAAGGCAACGGGGGACGCCGACCACTGAAAAAATCGGCTTTTACGACTGTACACCGCGTTGTGCAAGTGACTACGGAAATGGGATTTCTATGAACTTACAGGGAATAGGGAAATCGATTGCCACAGTGGAAACTCTGCTGACGTGATCCACTACGCCCGATGAATCCAACAGACAGCTGCTATTGACCGGAGTAGTTTGACGGCGGATCTAGTAGCGGAAACAACATTCGATAGTTTAGATGTATTAGTTCTGCAAGGAAAATATGGTCCTACTAAACGAAGAATAAGTGAGGTGTACAGGTTTTAATCATAAAAGTAGTAGTCTCGACAATATTACCGGTAGTTTTGTAACTTGTTAAGGGGACAATAACAGTTTTTACTGGTAAAAAGTAGATTTCGTCACTTTCTTTTTCTGATATTTTACTATAAAAATACAGCGACCAGCCACTTTTTTTAATGCGTTTTATTTATGCCAATATGCATTTCGGGTTTGCACCCATCTTCAGCTGGCAAATTGCATGTATCCTCACAGTTTCTACAATGGTACAATATCGACAGCAGTTTGGATGCTGCAGCTGGCATTCTCCTCCCCTTGTTTTTTCTTGGCTTTTCTTCTTCTTTTTAACAGCACAAACACTTTTTGTGACGTATTTTACACATGCGCACTGCGTTATCCGCCATGTTGTCGACGCAGTGCGCCTTTCCACGGTCACGGAGCTCAACAGTCCAAATGAAATGGACAAATTGTTACTTTCTTTTTCTGTTTCTTTGTTGAAGTATTGGGTATTTTTTCTTTGCCATATTTGTAAGCACCAGGTACTAATAATTACTATTATTAACACGTTTTACTACACACAAAAATGTGTGTGTGTACGGACCACTTTAGCTTTCCATATAGTAGGCTGTAATTATGAATAACGGATAAATTAATAAATAGATCATCTTTGATTACTTCAACCAACTGCACCTTTGTGGCACGTTGAAATAAATGAATGAAAGCCAGTCGCTACATTAACGTTACTCGATAGTTCTTTAGCAAGAGTAACTGCTCACAGTAATCGAAATAATATTCGAAGAAATAAGCTGGATCGAAGGGTATCGGATCGATATTAAATTGGTGTGCAAAACTTAAGAACGAAATTAACTTTCACGTGGTCGGCCCCCGGTAGCTGAGTGGTAAACGCGACAGAATGTCAATCCTAAGGGCCCGGGTTGGATTCCCAGCTCAGTCGGAAATTTTATCCGCTCAGGAACTGGGTGTTGTGTTGTCCTAATGATCATCATTTCATCCCCATCGACGCGCAAGTCGCCGAAGTCCCGTCACATGGAAAGATTTGCACCCGCCGAACGTTCCACCCGGCGTGAGGCCCTAGCCACACGACTTTCACATGATGTGTCACTCGCAATTAACGGAATTCGATGAAGCGTGGAACAATACACAGGAAGAACTCCTACAGTATAGGACAGGGGATAACCGAAAGGCATACGAACGAGACCTACAGAAAATACATTTTTATTCGACGACAGTAGCTACACTGCACTCCCCGAGATTCACGCTGGTACTTTGGATATTGAAAACGGCAGGACATGTCTCTTAATAGGGTATGTAATCGCAATGGAATGGCAGTGCATGCTCTGCAACGTGCTCTGATGCTGGCCACGAGGTTGGTAAGGAGTCCTTGTGGTAGTCCTCCAACAGCGCGGCTGGATGGTCATTGGTGTAAATGGTTCAAATGGCTCTGAGCACTATGGGACTTAACGTCTGAGGTCATCAGTCCCCTAGAACTTAGAACTACTTAAACCTAACTAACCTAAGGACATCACACACATCCATGCCAGAGGCAGTATTCGAACCTGCGACCGTAGCGGTCGCGCGGTTCCAGACTGAAGCGCCTAGTAGCTCTCGGCCACACCGGCCGGCGGTCATTGGTGCATATGGATGTGCTGAAATACGAGTCCCCGACGCATCCTACAGGTGCTCGATGTGATCTTAGGCGCGGGAACGAGCAGGCCAGTCCACCCGCTGAATACCCTCTCGTCTCGAGAGCTCTTCCATCGGCACCGTTCGACGTGTTCGCGCTTTGTCATCCATAAAAATGAAGTCTAGGCCGAATGCCCCCTGAGAAGACGCACACGGGGGAAAGGAGTACAGAGTCACAATAACGTTGGCCGGTGAGTGTACCGTGTTCAAATATCTGGAGGTCACTACGCCCACGCAACATTGCGCCTCCACACACCGTAACTCCTGGACCATCAAACGCCTGCTGCTCGACACTGTTTCAGGGTGCTCTCACCTCTTGCCATACGACGGTACGTCCAGCAGTTGTCAACCGCGCTGGAAGGGAACGCCCTACCACAAGAACGCCTTCGTTACACTGTGGCCAGCGTGAAGTACACTGCAGAGCACACACTGATGTCCTCGGTGATCATACACCATGGACCATGTCCCGCCGTTTTTACTGTCGTGGGGACCATCACGAATTGCCGTGACTTAAACGTACTAACTGCGTTTGAATAGAAGTGTCATTTCTGTTCATCTTATTACCAATTTCTTTGAATTGTCTTGTATACCACACTGACGCAGTTTTCTATGTGTGGTCCAAATTTCATCGAGCTACATTACTTGGCAGTGACACGCCATGCGAAAGTTACTTTCGTCCTTAAGTTTTCGGGAGGACGACGGTTCAATCCCGCGTCCGGCCATCCTGATTTAGGTTTTCCGTGATTTCCCTAAATCGCTCCAGGCAAATGTCGGGATGGTTCCTTTAAAAGGGCACGGCCGATTTCCTTCTCCCTCCTTCCCTAATCCGATGAGACCAATGACCTAGCAGTTTGGTCTCTTCCCCCAAACAACCAAACTAATCCTTAAGTTTTCCACACCATTGTATCTTCCTTCATGGTTGAACAGCAGTGCTGCGACTGTGGATCGATTTCACAACTGCAAAATGGATCTCACAGCAACACACAATCTGTTATTTCGGCTGGTCGTGGAAAAGAATTTACGAACACAGAAAGCGTGGTAAAAGTTTCATATATTTTTCCTGAATGAACAATATTTGAACACGGAACGTCACAGAATTCCTTTGAGAGTGGGAAATGTGAAAGGAACAATTGTCCCAGTTTTGTTACGCTGTGGATTTGACATGCATACTGCAATGCGGATGTTGTCCGAATGATAGAAACTAGCAGGCCGCTGTGGCCGAGCGGTTCTAGGCGCTTCAGTCCGGAACCGAGCTGCTGCTACAGTCGCAGGTTCGAATCCTCCCTCGGGCATGGATGTGTGTGATGTCCTTGGGTTAGTTAGGTTTAAGTAGTGCTAAGTCTAGGGGACTGATGACCTCAGATGTTAAGTCCCATAGTGCTTAGAGCCATTTGAACCATTTTGACAGCAACTGCGTATGGTATTTTCACGAATCGTCATGGAAGCACTACTGACAGGTAACTGTAACACTTTTGAAGTCAGACTAACTTGTATAACCTTTCAAGCAACCACTTACCTTTCACGGACATGGCCGTTATTTACATCTACATCCATACTCCGCAATCCACCATACGGTGCGTGGCGGAGGGTACCTCGTACTACAACTAGCATCTTCTCTCCCTGTTCCACTCCCAAACAGAAAGAGGGAAAAATGACTGCCTATATGCCTCTGTACCAGCCCTAATCTCTCTTATCTTTGTGGTCTTTCCGCGAAATGTAAGTTGGCGGCAGTAAAATTGTACTGCAGTCAGCCTCAAATGCTGGTTCTCTAAATTTCCTCAGTAGCGATTCACGAAAAGAACGCCTCCTTTCCTCCAGAGACTCCCACCCGAGTTCCTGAAGCATTTCCGTAACACTCGCGTGATGATCAAACCTACCAGTAACAAATCTAGCAGCCCGCCTCTGAAGTGCTTCTATGTCCTCCTTCAATCCGACCTGACAGGGATCCCAAACGCTTGAGCAGTACTCAAGAATAGGTCGTATTAGTGTTTTATAAGCGGTCTCCTTTACAGATGAACCACATCTTCCCAAAATTCTACCAATGAACCGAAGACGACTATCCGCCTTCCCCACAACTGCCATTACATGCTTGTCCCACTTCATATCGCTCAGCAATGTTACGCCCAAATATTTAATCGACGTGACTGTGTCAAGCGCTACACTACTAATGGAGTACTCAAACATTACGGGATTCTTTTTCCTATTCATCTGCATTAATTTTTAGAGTTAGCTTCCATTCTTTACACCAGTCACAAATCCTGTCCAAGTTATCTTGTATGCTCCAACAGTCACTCAACGACGACACCTTCACCGTTAGGCAGCACTCTGAGGCTGCCTTTCTAGAAGCCTCTTGTTCGACCATGGAAACTGTCGCCCTTTTTTCGCCAGTAGGCTTCAGGCAGTGTGCTGCACTCGGATTCTCCATGTTGCCAACTCAACGGATGTTTATGGGCACACTTCTTCCCTGTTCTTAACACACATATGACAGAAAAATATCCAGGTCAGGTCGAATTCTGCGCGAGTTCTGTGACGGACGATTGCTTTGTTTGCTGAGTTTGAACTCTGCAACCTCGAGTCACTTCTTGTCCCCCAGAACAAAATGGTCCCGGCACGCAGCAATGGGACACGTGTGACCACATGTGCACCACGTTGTTCCTCTAATCTCTCTCGCTCACGTCATCGACCGTTTTACAAACTACAGGTACGAATACGCAACACTGCCTCATTCGCAAACTTATGGCTGTGGGGGTGCTGAATCAAAACGTTCGTAACACTACACACCTGCTACCCGATTTAGTGCAGCCGTTCGTACGCCGTATCATTCCGCAGGAGATGTGTACCTCAACTACCCCTTAACTACAGGGGTGGACAAAAATATGGAAACACCACTAATACTACACACTACCACGCCTAGGAAAACCGTTGACATTCAAAACATCTAGTCGTCTCGAAACGGAAAAATACGATTCCTGTATGGTTTTCAATTCTTTGTGCAAAACAGTGGCAAATTCGGGCAACGATGATGGAGATGGACAGCGATCACGCAGCCTTCTCTCCAAAGTGGACCAAAGAGACTGAATAATATTGTAATCTGACGACTGTGGTGGCCAGGTGAGATGCCACAGTTCAACCTCCCGCTCACAAAGCAAGTCCTGGATGATGCGTGCTGTGGAAACAGCGTCGCTGTTGTCTTGAAACACAGCATCACCATTACATAACAAACATTGTACCATAGGATGGACCTTATTACCTAAAATGACCAACCGGCAGACTTGGCTAGCATCTGTATTTCGTTTAATGATGCATTTCTCGCGCTGTTTTCATATTTCTGTCCAACCCCCGCACCGTAAGTATGGCGTACATTGACCCATTTCCAATGAGAAGTACGACAAAAAATTTACATTTCTATGTTTCGTGTTTGACGCTGTTACGGAAAATAATGTAGTAATTTAAACGCAATTTATTTCTTTAGTATTATACCGACAATTTTGATAATCTGAAACTCAGTGTTAATTTACTAGAAACATACTGTGAAACTTGAGTTTCTTCCAGCATATAGAATATTCTAGTAATATACGGGACTGCAGCCGGGTGTAGTAATAGACAACAGACCGCCGATATTGTAACATGCGAGCGCCCCGTTATGTTCAAGCCACAAATGCAACTTGAGATCGTTGCGCATGGACGGGGCTGCTCCGACGCGGAAACAAAAGGCGGTCTACGCAGAAATACAATGCACCCAGTAAACTGGCGCTACCACACAACAGTAGATGACTAACGTCAGCAACAGCTAACTGAGTAACGCTATCTCAGTAACTCAATATGTACGCCAGAACCTCTGTTGTTCTACTTAATAGGATGGGTATCCGTGAGCGGTACCAAGGCAATGTTCTGTAGTCGCAGATTTGCCTAGCTATTACAAGCGTGCGTGACGCCAATGCGCCATACAACGGCCTCCCAAGGGAAGTCTGAGGGTGGGAGTCTAGAAATAGGGTTGAGACGATACGCGGGCAGGCATTGCTATGATGAAACAGCTAATTCATTTGGAATATGTTTACTCGTGCCGCGTTGTTCACGTTAAAGTTTCAGCGTGAAAAGATCGATATCGTAGGGTGGCACGTGATATAATGCTAAAGGTGCATATTTAAAGGCGTTTTCTGTGAGTAACGCTTTCAGCGACAAACCGTTAAGTCCGTGATCTGCTAGCCGATTGAGAACCCGTCATTACTTTTTTCCATAAATTGTCAGTGATTGGACTATGGAGTCTTTAAATTGATGGAGTTGAGAGGTCGCAAAAAAAAGTTCAAATGGCTGTAAACACTATGGGACTTAACATCTGAGGTCATCAGTCCCCTAGACTTAGAACTACCTAAACCTAACTAACCTAAGGACATCACACACATCCATGCCGGAGGCAGGATTCGAACCTGCAACCGTAGCAGCAGCGCAGTTCCGGACTGAAGCGCCTAGAACCTCGCGGCCACATGGAGCCAACAGAATCTTCGTAAAGTAGCACGCATCAAATTGTTGTGTTACACTCGGCTTCGTCCTTTCGTGGCCTAGTCTAACGAATCATTTCTCATTATCTTCAGTTGCTCGGGATGTATGTTGTAACACAGTTGTTGCGGATCCGCTCATCTTGTATGGCATATTTTTAATTATTTTACTGGCAGCTTTTTGCAAGAAATACCGCCATGAGAAGGAAGAATACTTATTGATAGTGATACTGGAAGTACGCTGCTCCACAAGCCGTAAAGTGACTTGTGAAGTCTAGATGTTTATGTCCGTGTCAATACGTCACGTATTCGGTAATAGTTCATTCTCCTGAGTGAAAGACGTCGGTAACTGTATTAATCAATCTTGTTTTCCCACCTCTGGAACTTTTGAAAATCATTACGAAACAAATCTCTCAGGCAATGGACGAAAAATAGGTTAGAATTTATGATCGTGTCGATGGCGAGGTCACTATAGAGAGAGCACTCACTTTGCTGGCGACGAATGTGGAGTGATATCGGATGTCACCACGATGGAAGAGCGGGTCCGTCACTCTTCTGAAGTACTATTGTCGAAACACGGAAAATACCACCATGCATCTGCTATGGGGAGTTGAACTGCGCATCTCGAAGTCTTAGTTATTACTCCAACTCGCTCCGCGAATCTCACGAGAGAACTGAACAAGAATAACAAATCACTACTTCAGACATGCATTTAGTAATTTAAATACACTATTCAAGCCCGCATTACACAATTATATCTTTTTTTTCTTGAAATCTTCTTGTTATTTCCATCTGTAAAAAACAAATGCTTCAACGTAAAATATCTGTAAATGAAAAATTATCGTGAAATGCCTTGTATATTCTAAAGCCCACAACTGTCGGTTGATGCTGTTACTTCTCTGTCCATATTCATCCATTCTACATACACCATCCGCTTTGTGAGAAAAATATGGCCACAATTCCAGTGGCTATAGGCACTGTAAAATAATTTCCACTGCAGTCGTTACGCATTCCGAGGTCTGTATTTTACCTTCGAGCAATAAACCGAGTTCCATACAGCTCCCTTCTCTTGCAATGCTCAATTCATTTTTTTTTCTAATTCATGAATGGCGCACAGCTGGAACCGAAAACATTTACTTTCCTATATCAGTGCAGCAGTATGTATTTTTACAGTCGCTCCATAAAAGATATATTTTTGTAGCAATAGCAATATACCACGTATAACGTAAAACTGCCAAAAATGGGAACTGAGTACAGACAAAGGAATTCCAGGCCCAGAATACGCTGCATTAGTGATAAAACACTGTCCGTATGTTACTTCAGAAAAAAAATTCTGTGCAGTAATGTGCACAGTACGGCTTCTTGTTCGATATATATTCTCGATTAGGAATTGTTAACGATATACAATTCTCTTGATTTACTGGTAGGCCTGTGTAAGAAATCACCGAAATCTAAAAGATCTTTTATGAATCACACTGACGAGACGTGTTCTTCATGTACGTCTCTGGAAGTAATGGTCCAATATATTAGGTATTTTTCCCTGGTGATGGGTAAGTGGGTCTAGGTATAGAATGTTCTGTAATCGATTTTAGAATCTCTAGTTAGGACAAGCAAATGACTTTATATCAGTATTTAACGCAACAGGAATATTTCATGAGCTGTTAGACATCGTGTGTCAGCAATAAAAGGTTTTTACAGCATGGGCTCATATGCTTGTACATCTGTATCTACGATGCGTGTTCAGAAAGTTAGTGTACTGTGACCATAAAGGGGCTGTGGTGTTTTTGTTTGTTTGTTTGTTTGTGGGTTGGCAACACTGAATGGTAGAGGGCGGGGTGGGGGGTGAGGTAGGGTGGGGGGATCCACTGATCAGAGCGAGCATCGCAGAAACACGGTAGTACCTAAACTGACGTAGTTTCCATTTGGCGTGAAAGATGTCGGTAAGGAATGCCGTCAATTGCTAACGACGTTCTGTAATCCGCTTCTCACTCACGGAAGGAATAACACCTATCTAAGTTTTTTCGCAAACAAAAACGGTTTACGGCGAAGGGGTTATGAACAGAACTACTATGTTTAAGTTGTATAGGGAGCTTAGTGGAGGCAGAAAAAATGTTCACGACGAACAGAGGAGAGGAAGACTTTCCATTTTCACTGAGGAGTTGGTGCAAAAAAAATCGAGAAAATGTTCACGGAGACCACTGACTGACAGAGGATGAAATTTCTGCGATGTTACCAGAACTCTCTTATATCAGACACTCACAGGAACGCTGAGATACCGGAAACTGTGCGCAAGATGACCACAGGCCCGAAAAGGTGCAGCCTTAAAACGATAGCAAGTTAGCGCCTAGTACGCGAAAGTCTGTCCAGTAAGAGAAAGTCTTGGAGTGTGCCTAGCAGTGTGGTTTTTCAAGACTGATGCACTGTACTTGTTCGAATTAGAATTCATTCATGCTTTGTGTGTATTAGCAGAAATTGAAACATATGGTCTTTAGAAATCATTACTAATAACACTGCTCCTTAGAGCACCACCAGCTGATTATCTTTCGCTATGCTGTTTTTTCAGTACAGCTTATTATCTTAACAAATTAATGGCGTCAATTCACGTCTAACGTAAACAGCCGTAGACAGGAATTTAAAAATTGTCTGGCTTTGACCGTTCAGGTGAAACAATTACCTTCAAGTAATTAAACTAGTAACTGCGCTCTGTAGAAAAACAGGAATAAGCTGGTTCAAAATGGTTCAAATCGCTCTGAGCACTATGGGACTCAACTGCTGAGGTCATTAGTCCCCTAGAACTTAGAACTAGGTAAACCTAACTAACCTAAGGACATCACACACATCCATGCCCGAGACAGGATTCGAACCTGCGACCGTAGCGGTCTCGCGGTTCCAGACGGCAGCGCCAGAACCGCGCGGCCACTTCGGCCGGCAATAAGCTGGTGCAAGTTAGTTTGAACGCTCATATTTCCTCGCTCTCGTCGCTGATTGTTTGTCGCTTTATCGCCGTAGCTTTCCGATCTATGGTTATCTGGAAAATTTTGTTCGATTCGACGTCCTCTACCTGCTCTGACAACATGAAGTTGTTTCTCTCTACCCTCCACGTACAGAAGCATAGTTAGTATTCACCACATCAGGCTGACACACAGTACATTCATGTAAAATGGCACGCACGCCTCTATGGCGAAATTTGGGACACAACCGTATCGCAATCACTGCAGCCCTTAACACAAATTGGATGTTGCCGTCTATCTATCTGCATGGCCTGTCAGACAGTACGATCTAGAACGGTTGATTATTTCTTGTAGGGTTAGCAATAATCGTTGTTTGCTGTCATCAGTCACTACAACAGAAGAATAGTAGCAGTACACTGAATATATTATCTTATTGATCTGCAATATAGAAATCATTCTGAAGTAAGTGTACTGGCTTCTACTGAAGCGCAGAGCTTCCTACGTTACTACTTGATGCAAGAATTTTGTGACGGCCGCACTCGTGTAATCTAGTATTCACTGACTGAAGTGGTGAGCTAAAACGCTACTAATACCACCACTGTTCAGTGCGAGGTTGAATGCCCCCTGGTTGCGTTGCGGGTGCGTGACGCACTGACAGGGTGGTCAGAAACAGTCTGAAAAACCTGTAAGGGTTGGTTGTGTAGGATTCAAACATGGTTCAAATGGTTTCTAAGCACTATGGGGCTTAACATCTGAGGGCATCAGTCCACTAGACTTAGAACTACTTAAGCCTAACTAACCTAAGGACATGACACACATCCATGCCCGAGGCAGGATTCGAACCTGCGACCGTAGCAGCACCGCGGTTCCGGTCTGAAGCGTCTAGAACCGCTCGGCCACAGCGGCCGGCGGTTGTGTAGGGAAGAAATAGTTAAGAAAAATAATTCTATACATTGCGCCGTTTCGGAGTCAATTAGCATTGAAGTTATGCAATTAGGCCGTTGCGCGCGCAAAATGAAGCGGCCCGCTGAAATGGTGTCACCAAATGTGTCCTTAGTTTACCTATCGACTGAGCACGGATCATGGCCCATCTTCACAGCTTTACTTTCGTCAGTACCTCGTCTTAGTTTGGTTTCCTAACACCGAAAAAGACAATGAAAGAAAACTGGACGTGGGACTGTAGGAAGGATCGAACCCGAGCCAAAGGCGTAGTAATTTCGTGTGCTGTCATCTACGCTTCGAGAACAACTAACACTAAGTGTATAACGGGCCGCTTGAATTAGCAAACGTAACGGTCTAATTGCCTAACTTCAATGCTAATTAACTCGGAAACGGCGCAAAGTATCGTACTTCTATTCTTAACAATTATTTCTCAGCACAACCTTCCCTGCAATACCTTTAAAAGTTTTTTAGATTGTTCCCAGAATGAAATTTACACTCTGCATGGTAGTAAGCGCTGATATGAAGATCCCTGGTAGATTACAACTGTGTGCCGCACCGAGACTTGAACTCGGGACCTTTGCCTAGAGAACTTGCACGCGACAGCCAAAGGTTGTAGTCAGTCTGGCACACAGTTTTAATCTGCAAGGAAGTTTCGTATCAGCGCAAACTCCGCTGCACAGCGAAAATTTCATTCTAGAAACATCCCCTGGGCTGTGGCTGGGTCATATCTCCACAATATGTTTTCTTACAGAAGTGCTAGTCTTGCCAGGTTCTCAGAAGAACTTCTGTGAAGTTAGAAAGGTAGGAGACGAAGTACTGGCGAAGTAAAGCTGTGATGACGGGTCGTGAGTCATGCTTAGGTAGCTCAGTCGGCAGGTAAAGGTCCCGAGTTCGAGTCTCGGTCCGGCACACAGCTTTAATCTGTCAGGCACCTTCTTTTCAGGTTGTTTATGACCATAATAGGAACAGAGACGAATGGTGTATCACTGTAGCAACGATATGGGTCCAACTGAGGAAATCCACTGACATGAGCAACTTTGACGAAAGGGCAGATAATTATTGGTTCAAATGGCTCTGAGCACTATGGGACTCAACTACTGAGGTCATAAGTCCCCTAGAACTTAGAACTACTTAAACCTAACTAACCTAAGGACAACACAAACATCCATGCCCGAGGCAGGATTCGAACCTGCGACCGTAGCGGTCGCGCGGTTCCAGACTGTAGCGCCAGAACCGCTCGGCCACCAGCGGCCGGCGCAGATAATTATTGCCCGACTCCTGGGAATGACCATCTCCGCATGCTACTGTGATGCGCATGTATTGAAAGTCGTTGATGGACGGAGAGACTACGAGTAGGCGATAAGGTGTTGAACGTCAACACCTCCTCACACGAAGTGGAGGACATGTCTTTACCTGCTCTGTGTAGCAGGACATACAGCGATCTGCGGAACATTTGGCGTCAGAGTAAAATGCTGGCACAGGCTCAAGTGCTTCAGAGTAGACCGATCAGGCACGTTGATGAACATGGGCTCCGCAGCAGACAACCCATACGTATTCCCATTTTGAACCAACGGCATGGATTATTACGATTGCATTGAGCATAATTAAGTCAACTGTCCGAGTCACAAGACCAGAATCGTGCTGTAGTGATTTGAGGAGCAACATACTGAACTCACGTTGATGTCTTGGCCCCAAAATTCGTCTTGTCTCAACCCGATGGAACACATCTGAGACGGAAAACGTGCCCAATCTTTAGTGATAATGGGGAATTCAACAAGTAAAATTCAAAACATTTATTCACGTAACGTAACTTATTTTGTTAGGTCATACGTTCCCGCATGCGACGTAACTCGTTCTACAGATTATTCGTGCCGATCCACAGTTCTTTCTGCTTCTTTTCGACTTCAAAAATCCGACAGTAGTCGGTCATGACTTTTTGTTTTCGGTTGCCTTCCAGGAGGTCCATTTACAATACTGGCAGAACAGTTTTCATGGCTGGAGTTTCTAACTATCCGACGCGAATAACACACAGCTCGGATTATATATGAAGTAGAAAAGAAAATATTTAACAGCGAAAAAAGAAATCTCATTAAAAATGTTTCGTCAGAGTCTCGTAACATGTTTTAGGAGTTAGTAAGAAGGGAGGAGGGGAAGAGATAGTTGGGAAGAACTGCCGGCGTTAGCCAACAGTAGCAAGTTCTTAAAAACCAGTTTCGTGCAACATATACGACAAGAAAGTGGACGGAAATAAAAACAAATGCGGCAAGGGAGTTAACTTCGTCAGACTGCATAAATAAAACGAGTATCCAAGGTCGCAGAGCTAAACGTTGTGTAGCTAAGCTTGTTCGACAACTGGTCGTTCCTTTTCCGTCCGTATCAGAGCTCAGTTGCGAACTGCAGCATGTGCACCTGCAATCGTATCTGCGACGTGCGTAACAAACTTATTTCGGAGCGAGAAACGAAATTACCGTGCTCGCAGGTGTCAAATGACATGACGCAAATATCAATGCTATTAGCCTAGACTGCGCCCGCTCCGTGATTCGACAATCTAGTTACATTTTCAGTCCGCTTGTCTGATATATTTAGTTTGTTTCCGTTTATAGCGTTTCAGAATACTCGTGTGCTTTTACGTTTTACAGCTCCGTGCATTTCCATTAAATGTTGGCACTGTTCGAATTCAGGATTTCACAAACCGTATCACTGTCACGAGGAATGAAACAGAAAAGGAGTGAAATACAAATTGCTCTTCTGTCGAGGTGTGGGTAGGTATCACGGATCTGACTTCTTTTACGTGAGCGAATTAAGTGATTTCCGTCGGCTGCATGAAGGAATCTGGAAAATCAGAAAATTCAAATTTATTGCTTGCGTGATGCTATGAAACGGAAAGATGGGCAGTCACAATGCCAATCCTAGGCGTTTTTCCATACTACCGCTGCGCAACTACAGAATTACTAGCAATGTTCGCATTCACTTACTCCGATTTTGCAATGAAATCACTAAATTTACACTTCAGCAAGGGTTCCCGAATCCACTGACGTTTCGTGCTTTCCTTGCTAAAAGTGCAATGGTATATCACCCTGATTAGTGACTCCACTGTTGGTGGTATGTCAAAAATATTTAAAAGGAGTTTATCTCCATTTAAATCTACGTAATTACTCTGCTATTCACAATAAAGTGCCTGGCAGAGGGTTCAATGAACCACCTTCAAGCTGTCTGTCTACCGTTCCACACTCTAACGACGCGCAGGAAAAACGAACACTTAAATTTTTCTGTGCGAGCCCTGATTTCTCTTATTTTATCGTGATGATCATTTCTCCCTATGCAGGTGGGTGCCAACATAATGTTTTCGTAATCGGAGGAGAAAACTGATGATTGAAATTTCATGAGAAGATCCCGTCGCAACGAAAAGCGCCTTCGTTTTAATGCTTGCCACTTCAGTTCACGTATCATGTCTGTAGCACTCTCTCTCCTACTTCGCAATAATACAAAACGAGCTGCCCTTCTTTGTACTTTTTCGATGTCAGCCGTCAGTCCCATCTGATGTGGATCCCACACCGCACAGCAGTTCGTTTTGGTCATCTGATGACGTTACAAGACGGTAAATGGCAGCAGCATCTGCAAACAATCTAAGACGGCTCCTGAGATTGTCTCCTATGTCGTTAATATAGATCATGAACAATAGAGGGCCTATAACACTTCCTTGGCGAACACCGGATATTATTTCCGTTTCACTCGACAACTTTCCACAGTGTGAAGCGAAAAGGCAACTTGAAATCCTCCAGGCGAAAATGGAAACTCGCTAGCATCAAGAAGGCTTTTGATGTATTGCTGCTGCTTAAAACAAGATCTTGTGATTTTCTATACAAGTGCTGGTCTGTACCATGTGATTGTAGTTATCTTGCTGCAGTCTATGAAAGTGTGAACTGCTATGGTGCAACTTTTTGGCCATTGCCACCACCACCGCCACCACCATCATTTATCATAAACACATTATGTATTTATTCACAAAATTCACACATTGTTGGAACTATTGTATCCATATGTACACTGTTTTAATTAATTGACATGTGGTCTCACTGAGTATCTTTTCTAAATGTCAAAAAGGAGCATTTTGGACTGATTTTGTAAAGTGTGGATTCAAATACTGTGAATGATCATGTTGTTTCAATTATGCGCATCCTCGTGTTGGCTGCAGAAGGCATTACAGGACTATCTGAAATATGAATTTTTCTGTGTGGCCTCTGCAGTGTGTTTGGAAATATCTGTCATTTGTGACTATGAATGTAGGAGCGTAGCTGTCACATTTCCACTGGTACTGTGAGCAATATTTTGTTTATTAAAATGTGTTAGAAAAGAATGTACAGAACTTGATACGAATTTTGATAAAAATGTACGTGTTACAAATTTTTATGCCTAGTTAAACCCCACAAGCAGCCTCTGATTTTATAGTTTTGGCTGTAAGAGAGAAGATAAAAAATTTCATTTTTTTACATTAACAGAAACTGAGATTTGAAAAAAGTGCTATTAGAAACCACATACAGGAATGTAGTATGTCAGCATTTTAAGAACTGTTTTTATGAGTACTTTCATACAGTGGGAGATATTGCTCATAAAATAATATTGATGAAGAAAAGTTTATGATTCTCGACACTATCTGTCTTTGAATTAGAACATTTTCAATTCTTCTAAATTCCACTTTATTCATTTTCACATTATTCTATCTGCAATGGAGTCGAACGCATGCAGTCCGCAGCTCGTGGTCGTGCGGTAGCGTTCTCGCTTCCCACGCCCGGGTTCCCGGGTTCGAGGTGAAACTCCCTTTTTAATAAAAACACTCTTCGTATGAAAAAAAAAAAACAATTTCACCCGTTTTTCGTGCCTCTCGACCAGAATTTCCCTAAAAGTAATTCTGTGTGCGTAAGAATCAAGTACAAACGTATTCTCCTGGGAACCCTTGTGACACCTGTCCTGTACCACGAAGGAGACGTGTACAAGCAGCCACCATGGAAGTAGATTAGGTCCGGCATACGCCCTTTCCGAGAAGAAAATCTCTGCAGCAGGATTATAACGGAATTATTGCATTCAGCGTGTGACTCAGGTGCGTCTTGGGTGAAACCGGCTTTCTGTATTACCAGCCGCATTCCTTGTCGGTCGCGTCGGAAAGGATATGAGTGTGTGAGAGAGAGTGTGTGGCGTCGCAGAAAGAGAAAGAAAGAGAAAGAGAGAGAGAGAGAGAGAGAGAGAGAGAGAGAGAGAGGAGGGAGTGGGAGATGGGCAGCGGAAGAAATGGTGCGCTGCATGGAGTAATTCCTCCTGAAGTTAAAATCTTCTGGGTTGTTAGGCCGCGTCATATTTCCTTCTAAAATAATAGAGGTTTCGACCCCTCTGCTGCGGATCTTCTTGAGGATGTTTCGGTGCCCACTACTGCTAGAGCACAGAAACATCCTGAAGAATATCCCAGCAGAGGGGTCGAAACGTCGATTGTTTTAGAAGAAAATATGACGCGGCCTAACAACCCAGAAGATTTTAACTTCAGTGACAACGGCCACGAAAGCCTGCAGACTTACATAATTCTTTCTAGCTTGGTCTTTGACAAAGAGTTTTGTACAGTAACAAGTAGACACAGGTGCGTGTTAAAGCGTTTTAGACCACAGCATTATGATTCTCGCATTGCGATGACAGTCTGCAACCAGACCTATATCAGCACGAAGGTGCTCTTTTCTATACAAAAAATCTAATCCTAAAAACCACGAGGCTGCTCTTGCCTACATAACTATTTTCTTCTCGAGAAACTTTTCCAGGGCTCTGATCTTTAAGGTGAAATAGAAAGTCCGTCACTTATCCGATAAATTGGCCCAAAAACCGAGCGACATCTCTACCTCGTGCTTCAGGTCCAACAAAAACTGATTCCATTCACCGTTGACCACAAATTAGTGATGAGTTTACCAATATGATTCTCTCTCTTTCTCTTTTCCCCAGCCATTATCCCGTATAGTACGGGCCCCCGCTTTTTCAGGATTAGGTAAATTTAATTTAATCGTTCAACTTTGTGGCCTCATGCGCTTCCTGACGTCAGTCGTCAACGTTACGTGAGGGAGTGACGTCGAGTGCGCTCTCTGTCTGTGAATCGAGTAAACTTCGCATGTGTGTTACCATTATTTTAACTGTTTGTGTATCGTATTCTATGAGGCGAAATTCGAGGACCAACACAGCATTTGCCTGAACGTGCGTAGGAAGCAGCCCAGAAACTGCACTCGAGCAGGCTAGTGTACAAGCCCACCGCGCGGATTCGATCTTCCCTTTCTCGGCAGTTAGCGCACAGCGAGTTACGCTATACGATGAGGTGAAAGCCTACCCCTGACATTAAGCAACGAAATAGCAGTGAAATGAAGCCCTACGGGGTAATAGTTACCGAATTATTTGCCATCAACAATACTGAATTTTAGAACACATTAGTGCCTCGTATTTTGGTTTCATTATTTCTTTCTTGAGCTTCATACCAACGTTTACCCTAATGGAATTTTATAAACTACTCTAACGAATTTGTTAACCATCCTCCTCACTTTATATAGTTTTTTTATCGGGTATTTCTTTCCAGACACTCTTTTCACCATAGAAAATGGTTACGCACAGTACCTGTGTAATTGAGAGTGTACATCTTTATTCTCAATGTAATTCAGCAGAGCGCAACGTGTCTCCAATCGTGAACGGAACAATGCGACTTGTGTACACTGATCAGTTTGGGAACATGCCTCGAAGGGTCGCTTCAAACGCAGACCATGCGAAGATTGTCCCTTTACGGCCAAAGGGGTTTTTAGCACAGGAAGTTGCGCGTTGAACCGGCATTCGCCATAGTGATGTCATTCCTACATTCATTCGCTATCGTGAGACGCAAAACATTCACGATCGCCATGGTAGTAGTCGTCTTCGTTCAACACCACCTGTTGATCGCTACCTAGAAATTGTGACTTGCATGTATCCCCAGCAAAAGCTAGCTGCTTTCTTGGAGGCAACTGGGTGAGTTGTATCGACTAATACAATACACCACCGTCTCCGTAAGATCACTCTTGCCTCTAGGCGTCCATTAAGGAACTGCAGTATGTTGGATTCGCCAACCAGTTTTGGCGCCCAACATAAAAGGTAGCAGGAAGGGAATCCCCTACCACAGAAGTAGTTGCAGTATTTAGGTGGTGTGCTTGCACGCCTGCAGCTAGATTTATCGCAGGGCGATCATAAACTAAAATACAAAGGAGGACAGCACGCTTTGTATTATCGCGAAATAGGGGAGAGAGTGTCACTGAAATGATACAGTACTTTGGATGGACATCATTAAAACAAAGGCGTTTTTCGTTGCGCAACAATCTTCTCACGAAATTCCAATCACCACCTTTCTCCTCCGAATGCGAAACTATTTTGTTCTCGGCTGGAGTGGTCGAGCGGTTCTAGGCGCTACAGTCTGGAAGCGCGCGACCGCTACGGTCGCAGGTTCCAATCCTGCCTCGGGCATGGATGTGTGTGATGTCCGTAGGTTAGTTAGGTTGAAGTAGTTCTAAGTTCTAGGGGATTGATGACCTGAGAACTTAAGTCCCATAGAGCTCAGAGCCATTTGAACCATTATGAACTATTTTGCTGACGCCGATCTACACAGGGAGAAACGATCTCCATGATAAAATAAGGGAAATCAGAGCTCGTACGGAAAGATATATGTGTTCGTTCTTTCCGCGCGCTGTACCAGATTGGAATAATAGAGAATTGTGAAGGTGGGTCGATGAATCCTCTGCCAGACATTTAAATGTGATCTGCAGAGTATCGATGTAGATGTAGGTTAGCAACACACTGAATAATAATGAACCATTATTTGTTAAAAGAATAAGTACACAAACGCTGATCTTAGTGTGATGAACAGGCATCCACTTTAGTAAAGGTTCTGAACCTTCTCTAACTTAACTCAGTGAACGTTGTTTAACTAATCTAATAGCTGTTGCGTCTGGACTGCTGTTGGACAATTTGTACTTCAGACTGAAGTACAGTTAAATGCTTTAGACACTCGGTATTGACTCTCCTATAATCGTGGGTTGATAGCGACAGGATTATAACTGCGACAACTGTAGATAACTGGTATTCTGCGACAACTACTGATGTGAGACAACTGTTGAACTGCGACAACTGGCAGAGTTCAGCTGTGCGGTCGCTTTGATCCGCGATCGGTGGAAGAATGTTTTATCTCCTAACTATTTGGCGGATGCAGCAAGTAGACCCTCATCTCACCGCCCTCTGTGGCGTTTGACTTTCTATTGACGCATGGAGCGAATTATTTGTGAGTTGTATTATGTGCGCTATCTACGTCACGACTGATCATAACTTTGTGGCACCAAGCTATTAGATATTGCCTGGCGTTTGGCGCCCTCTGTGTGTATAGCTGCGTACCGTGACAGATGGTGGTCACATTATGGTACAAACCTCCCCGTCAGCGCCGTGGTGCAGGAATAATGTGGGCAAAGGAACACCTGGCATGGAATCTGTATCAGAGGCACAGGGCTCTCCTCACCGACGAATGCACGGTATTTATATCGCCCGATGATCGTCGCAAAGGAGTATGGAAGGGGCCTGGACAAATGTACGTCTCAGGTATAAGGTCTCACGAGTTCAGCATGTTTTCGGATGTTAAGTCTGAAACATCTCATCGCCATCGAGGGTAATTTTAGGGTTGTTCAGTATCGGAAAGAGATCCTCCAGCTCAATATCCAGTCTTTCGGTCAACATTTCAGCAATGGATTCGTCTTTCAAGAAGATAGTGCATGAGAGTACCGCGTCTACCTCCTGAGAACCTTCCTCCGATAGGCAGCAAGCAACCGAATGGAAACATCTGTGGTGTCTGTTGACATGAGCATGACCAAACATGCTTGGGACCAGTTGAAAACCGGAGGAGAAGGAACCCTACTGACGCACTGGATGACCCCAGAATGGCCGGTGTTGAAGCGTGGTACTAGCTTGAGCAGCAAGATTTCAACTACCTTTTCGACGGCAGAGCTAAGAACGTTCCAAGCATGTGACAAAACTCGCCGTGGGACAACAGGGTACAGATTTTGTTTTTATGTGCGAACGAATATGTCCGAAAGAAGACACCACTCTTATAAACATATGCGCCTCGACAGGATCACTCAGTACAGATGCATTCTTCGTCCGACCTCTTGCTGGAATAAGCGTGAGGCTTAGAACAATATGCATAACGGGCTACTGACGCTAGGTACGTAGTGCGCGCCGCGCGTGTGGTAGCCACGCGGTCTGCGGCGCCTTGTCACGGTCCGCGGGGATCCCCCCGTCGGAGGTTCGAGTCCTCTCTCGGGCATGGGTGTGTGTATGTTGTCCTTAGTGTAAGTTAGATTAAGTAGTGTGTAAGCCTAGGGACCGATGACGTTAGCAGTTTGGTCCCAAAGTCCTTACCACAAATTTCCAATTTTATGTAGTGCGCGACAAATTGGAACTTTGGGCCGGACGGGAAACGTGCTCTGATAGCCGAAGCTGTTAAGGCCACCATTTGGGTAAAGCGGGAAATGTAGGTTCGAGTCCAGGTCAGTACAAATTTTCACTGTCGCCAATGAATTTATTAAAGTGCCCGATTGCGGCTAATGTAGGAATTTCAATTTCGCCACGATACTGAATGTTACCCAGCAGAACAAATTTAATTCTACAGAAACGCAAAAATATGCACTTTCGAACAGACTGCTTTTATTTTGGTTACTGCTCTTTTTATTTCACAGCAGTTTCTTTCTAATTCCTATTCTTTCATTCCCTTCTCCCCTTGTATCCAAGACCACAGACGTTCGCATATATGCACGTGGTGCCACTATTTTTGAGGCTGCTCTTTGCTGCTTGTAAACCAAGCATTGCGGTTTTTTGGTTTAAGTTGAATATCTACTTGGTCATCCTGTGTGTGTCCATTCGTTTGAGGTGACATGATTCCGCCCGGCTTTTGTAGATAGTTTCTGCGAGTTTTTCTACTTGACTGAAAACTGATTTGTTGGATCTTTTTATGAGTGCTGTTCTCGTAAAGGTATTCCATTTTCCGTCTTATGATTTTGCGCTCTCTCTTTTCCATTGCTTTGGCGAGACCTTTAGAGTCACTCAGGAACAAGGTTTCGGCTGTATAAGAAGCTGATTATTATTATCTTCTTTCCTTTCTCAGACCTTAGGTCTGGTTAAAAATGGAAAGTGACGCGGACCTTGATCAAGCGTCACTTCCTTTTAACTGTACGGTATATGTTCCATTGCATTTAGGAACTTTCGGGTCATTGAACATGTATCAATAATTACGGGTTTCTGTAGTTGTATATATAAGTTTGGATGCAGCTGTATTGCATTGACGTACTGGTGGATATTGTGTGGTATGACTCCTGTAGTTGATAGTACAATTGGTATAATGTCAACTTTATCCTGATGCCACATGTCCTTGACTTCCTCAGCCAGTTGGATGTATTTTTCAATTTTTTCTCCTGTTTTCTTTTGTATATTTGTTGTATTGGGTATGGATATTTCGATTAGTTGTGTTAATTTCTTCTTTTTATTGGTGAGTATGATGTCAGGTTTGTTATGTGGCGTTGTTTTATCTGTTATAATGGTTCTGTTCCAGTATAATTTGTATTCATCATTCTCCAGTACATTTTGTGGTGCATACTTGTATGTGGGAACATGTTGTTTTATAAGTTTATGTTGTAAGGCAAGCTTTTGATGTATTATTTTTGCTACGTTGTCATGTCTTCTGGGGTATTCTGTATTTGCTAGCATTGTACATCCACTTGTGATGTGATCTACTGTTTCTATTTGTTGTTTGCAAAGTCTGCATTTATCTGTTGTGGTATTGGGATCTTTAATAATATGCTTGCTGTAATATCTGGTGTTTATTGTTTGATCCTGTATTGCAATCATGAATCCTTCCGTCTCACTGTATATATTGCCTTTTCTTAGCCATGTGTTGGATGCGTCTTGATCAATGTGTGGCTGTGTTAGATGATACGGGTGCTTGCCATGTAGTGTTTTCTTTTTCCAATTTACTTTCTTCGTATCTGTATATGTTATGTGATCTAAAGGGTAGTAGAAGTGGTTATGAAATTGCGTGGTGTAGCCGATGTATTTATATGAGTGATTGCTTTGTGTATTTTGCTAGTTTCCGCTCGTTCTAGAAAGAATTTTCTTAAATTGTCTACCTGTCCATAATGTAGGTTTTTTATGTCGATAAATCCCCTTCCTCCTTCCTTTCTGCTTAATGTGAATCTTTCAGTTGCTGAATGTATGTGATGTATTCTATATTTGTGGCATTGTGATCGTGTAAGTGTATTGAGTGCTTCTAGGTCTGTGTTACTCCATTTCACTACTCCAAATGAGTAGGTCAATAATGGTACTAGGTCCAACTAAGAATGCTTGTAATCTGCCATCTGAAGATGGATTTGTAAAGAAAAATCCGAAACTGGTCATGGTCTGAAGATAATAAACCTTTTTAAACCATACATGTGGCTGGTAGCTGTTTTTTATATAAATTATAAACCATAAGTATTTATAGCTTTTGTCTTGTTTCTTGCTGTCAATTCTGTTTTCAGTATTTTTGTTAGTCTTTGTCTGTATTTTTCTTTTAGTTCTTCTTTAATATTTGTATTATCTATTCGTATTTTTTGTCTGTATCCTAGATATTTATAGGCATCTGTTTTTTTCCATCGCTTCTATGCAGTCACTGTGGTTATCCAATATGTAATCTTCTTGTTTAGTGTGTTTTCCCTTGACTATGCTATTTTTCTTACATTTGTCTGTTCCAAAAGCCATATTTATATCATTGCTGAATACTTCTGTTATCTTTAGTAATTGGTTGAGTTGTTGATTTGTTGCTGCCAGTAGTTTTAGATCATCCATGTATAGCAAATGTGTGATTTTGTGTGGGTATGTTCCAGTAATATTGTATCCATAATTTGTATTATTTAGCAAGTTGGATAGTGGGTTCAGAGCAAGGCAGAACCAGAAAGGACTTAATGAGTCTCCTTGGTATATTCCACGTTTAATCTGTATTTGCTGTGATGTGATATTATTTGAATTTGTTTGGAGATTAAGTGTGGTTTTCCAATTTTTCATTACTATGTTTAGGAACTGTATCAATTTAGGATCTACTTTGTATATTTCCAATATTTGTAGTAACCATGAGTGGGGTACACTATCAAAAGCTTTTTGGTAATCAATGTATGCGTAGTGTAGCGACCTTTGTTTAGTTTTAGCTTGATATGTCACCTCTGCATCTATTATCAGTTGCTCTTTACATCCTCGTGCTCCTTTGCAACAGCCTCTTTGTTCTTCATTTATGATTTTGTTCTGTGTTGTATGTGTCATTAATTTCTGTGTAATGACTGAAGTTAATATTTTGTATATTGTTGGTAGGCATGTTATGGGGCGATGTTTAGCTGGGTTCGCTGTGTCTGCTTGATCTTTAGGTTTCAGATAAGTTATTCCATGTGTAAGTGTATCAGGGAATGTGTATGGGTCTGCAATGTAACTGTTAAATAATTTAGTTAGATGTGAATGTGTTGAGGTGAACTTCTTTAGCCAGGAATTTGCTATTTTATCTTTTCCAGGGGCTTTCCAATTGTGAGTAGAATTAATTGCTTGGATGACTTCCATGTTGCAAAATTATCACTCCAGGCATTTGTGGTATCATCTTGTATGTGTCTGTTTCTACTTGTATCCACCGTGCATGCCTGTTATGTTGTACCGGGTTTGACCGTATGTTGCTCCAGAAGTGTTCCGCGTCTGTTATGTTTGGTGGATTGTCTATTTTAATGTGTGTGTTATCTACTGTCTGGTAAAATTTATTTTGGTTTGTGTTGAATGTTTGGTTTTGTTTCCTTCTATTTTCACTTTTTTTGTATCTTCTAAGTCGTTTGGCCAATGCTTGTAATTTCTGCTTCTTTTCATCTAATTGCTCTATCGCTTCCTGTTGTGAGATTTTACCTAACCTTTTTCGTTTTTTTTCTGACATTTCATTTCTTATAAATTGTGTTAGCTGTCCGATTATTATTATTATTATTATTATTATTATTATTATTATTATTATCAGCAGCATAATCATTATTCAAAACTTGCAAATGTGGAATGCGAATGTTCAGTGCATCCATCTTTAATGGTAGGTAACACGTTTACGCACGTATTTCGTTTTATCTTCGCTCATGTATAATTCACACTCGTGAAATAGAAAGCTGCAAGCTAAGTAAACTGTATTTGTTAAAGCGTTACAGGTAATGTCTACCTTATTAGTGCTAGTGCATTGCTTGCAGTACAGCAAGTGCTGTGAGAAAGCGAGCAGCAGACGTCACACGCAAAACAGTTCACAGTGTTTCTCGTTTCGCAATGCTGATTCCTTATTATTCACTTTAAAACGTATTCAGTGCATGCTACTTACGATACGCTAAGATTTTCTTAAGACAGTGTCATTAATACAACCGACTGGGAACTCTACTGCACCCCTGGGTGCCTAGAAATGATGTGTATCATTAACAGGGGTAGGTTAGTGGTGTTTAACGTCCCGTCGACAACGAGGTCATTAGAGACGGAGCGCAAGCTCGGGTTATGGAAGGATGGGGAAGGAAATCGGCCGTGCCCTTTCAAAGGAACCATCCCGGCATTTGCCTGAAACGATTTAGGGAAATCACGGAAAACCTAAATCAGGATGGCCGGAGACGGGATTGAACCGTCGTCCTCCCGAATGCGAGTCCAGTGTGCTAACCACTGCGCCACCTCGCTCGGTACAATCATTAACATATTTGAATATCCTTTTTTAGCATCGTCCTCGCAAAAAGCATGTAGCTTTCCAGGGTCTTTATTGAACACATTGCATCGCGATTCGTACCAGTTAAAAGCGTAAGCGGTGCCAATGATTCAACAGACCCGTAAGCCTATTACGAAAATGCACAACTTGCCATCTATTGAGGATAGTTATTGAAAAGATCATCCCCGACAGTTTAAGCAAAAGCAATGAAACGGCGACAAATGAGGTAAAGATACACTATGTGATCAAAAACGTCCGAACACCTGGCTGAAAATGACTTACAAGTTCGTGGCGCTCTCCATCGGTAATGCTGGAATTCAGTATGGTGATGGCCCACCCTCAGCCTTGATGACAGCTTCCACTCTCGCAGACATATGTTCAGTCAGGTGCTATAGGGTTTCTTGGGGAATGGCAGACCATTCTTCAGGGAGCGTTGCAATGAGGAGAGGTATCGATGTGGGTCGGTGAGGCCTGGCACGAAGTCGGCGTTCCAAAACATCCTAAAGGTGTTCTATAGGATTCAGGTCAGGACTCTGTGCAGGCAAGTCCATTATAGGGATTTATTGTCGTGTAACCGCTCCGCCACAGGCCGTGTATTGTGAACAGGTGCTCGATCGTGTTGAAAGATGCAATCAGCATCCCCGAATTGTTCTTCAACAGTGGGAAGCAAGAAGGTGCTTAAAACATCAAAGTAGGCCTATTCTGTGACAGTGCCACGCTAAACAACAAGGGGGGGGGGGCAAGCCTTTCCCATGAAAAACACGGCCACACCTTAACACCACCGCCTCCGAATTTTACTGCTGGCAATACACACGCTGGCAGAGGACGTTCACCGGGCATTCGCCATACGCACACCCTGCCATCGGATCGCAGCATTGTGTACCGTGATTCGTCACTCCACACAACGTTTCTCCACTTCTCAATCGTCTAATGTTTACGCTCCTTACACCAAGCGAGGCGTCATTTGGTATTTACCGACGTGATGTGTGGCTTATGAGCAGCCGCTCGACTATGAAATCTAAGTTTTCTCACCTGCCGCCTGACTGTGATCGTACTTCCAGTGGATCCTGATGCAGTTTAGAATTCCTGTGAGATGGTCTGGATAGATGTCTGCCTGTTACACATTATGACCCTCTTCAACTGTTGGCGGTCTCTGTCAATCAACAGACGAGGTCGGCCTGTACGCTTTTGTGCTGTATGTGTCCCTTCACGTTTCCATTTCACTATCACATCGGAAACAGTGGACCTAGGGATGTTTCGGAGTGGGGAAATCTCGCGTGCAGGTGTATGACACAAGTGATACCCAATCACCTGACGAATTTCGAAGTCCGTGAGTTCCGGGGAGCGCCCCATTCTGCTCTCCCACGATGTTTAATGACTACTGAGGTCGCTGATATGGATGTAATGTGTGTGAAATCTTATGGGACTTAACTGCTAAGGTCATCAGTCCCTAAGCTTACACACTACTTAACCTAAATTATTCTAAGGACAAACACACACACACACACCCATGCTCGAAGGAGGACTCGAACCTCCACCGGGATCAGCCGATATGGATGTACCAGGCAGTATATGGCAGCACAAATCACCTAATATGAAAAACGTATGTTTTTTGGGGGCGTCCCGATGCTTTTGATCACGTAGTGTATATTAGGATTTGTCGTCGGCCCCCTTCGTGTCGTGTGTGAGAGACAGGCGCCTCGCCAGCCGTCGCCTGGCTGCATTATTCGAGACGCGGCAGCGGCGCGCCCGCTGCGGCGACCAGAGGTCAAACGCATTGAGGCCCTCTGCGCTCACAGCCTCTTAAGGCGCCGACGCTCTTCCTGCTCGCTGTTCCTGTCAGCTGTGCCTCGAGCCCTTCCCTCTCATCCGCCGGCACATCTCTGTACCCCCACTAAACGTCATCCTACACTGCTCTGCTAAACTGAAGGACGAGATAGATGAAGTAACATAAAATATTAACTACTCGGAGGAAATGAACCCGAAGTGTGGGAGAGGTCTCCCAATCGTGCACAGAAAGCTGAAAGTCACGTGGCGTGAGGTCAGCTGGACTATAGAGCAAAACGGGGCTGGCCCTGCAAAACGTGGCAGTTGAAGGAACGGGATAAGGCAATACGTGTCAATCAGCTAGCAGTTACGGTGCACTGTAGTGCTGTTCTTCGTTAAAAAATGGCGAGGAGACAACATTTGGTTGTATTCGCAGTAAGAATCATCCGGAAACTGAAAGAAGCACGAAGTGTGATGAGTGTTGCTCAGGAGTATTGTATTGCTCACGCGCACGGGAAGCGTTCTCAATCACAGGAGAGGAGGTGGTCAACCACTGTCAACTACAGCAGCAAATGACCGCTACATTGTGCAACAGACAAAACGGACTAACATCAAACAGCGGGTGTAATTGCAACAAAATTTAACAGGAATGAAATGCACCCAGTCTCGCGCTTTACAATGGCACGGGGATTGCTTAGGGGCGGTCCCGTTGCCCGATGATCTGTACGCTGTCTTCCGATGACACCCGCTGGTCGGCAGTACCGTTTGCGATGGTGCGAACAGCACAGAGGCAGGACCAAAGAGGAATGTGGTCGCGTAATCTTCTAGAATGAGGAGTCTCAGTAGTGATTCTCGACCTGCCGTCATATGAGGAGACGTGGGGACGCGTAATGCAACCAGGAACATTGTCGAACAAGATCGTCTTGGTCGTCCAAGTACGAGGGTTGTCCAGAAAGTAAGTTCAGATCGGTCGCGAAATGGACACCACTGGGAAAATCCGGTAAAGCTTTGCACAGATGTGTTGGGCAGTGCCTCTAGTACGCCCGTCGATCGTGTCGCGTCGCTCTTTTCAGTTTTGGGTGAACAGTGAGCACGTACGGATGCGTAGGGAATAGCCTCCCGCAAAGTATGAGGGCCTGGTTAGAGATTTCGCCTGTCATGCAGCCCACATAACACAACTGTCGAGCAGTTCCTTCTTCATGCTAATTCTCGACCGCACACTGCAGGGGCAATGAAGACGATTCTGCAGCGTTTCCGATGAGAAGTGTTTGATTACCCACAATACGCTCCGTAATTGGCTCCCCCTGAGTCTCATCTATGCTCACAAGAACCGCTGGTTATGAAGACAAAATTTTTCCACAGACAACGAGCTGCAGAGCAGTGCAGATAACTGGCCGAAAGAATGGGGGACTGCTTTCTATGACGAGGATACTGGAAAGTTGATACAACACTACGACAAAACACGAAGATGGAGCGGCGACTATGTAGAGAAGTAGGTGGAAGGTGTACCTAACCGTTGAAAATAAAACGTTTCTGGTTTTCACTGTGGTTTCCATTTCGCGACTGATCGGAACTTACTTTGTGGACAACCCTCGTATTATGGTGTGGGAAAGTATAATACTTGCATGAGCGTACTGACCTCCAAATCTTTAACACGGTACACTCACTACTGAACGTTATTGTGACACTGTACTCCTCTCCTGCGTCGTTTGAGGGGTGCGTTCGGCCCCAATTTCATTTTTATGGATGACAAAGCGCAATCGCAGCGAACACCTTAGGTGGAGGAGGCCAATGGAACGAGAGGATATACGGCGAATGGACTGGCCAGCCCGTTCCCCCGACTTACATCCAATCGACCGCGTGTGGGACGTGTTGGTGAGACGTAATGCACCACGTTCACGTGCATCAAAGACCATCCAGCTGTTGTTAATCGCTCTGGTGGAGGAATGGAATGCGCTATAGCAACAGCATAGGAGCTCGTTGCGCAGCATTCAATGCCGTCCGTGGTGATCACACTCCCTACTAAGATCCATGTCCCGCTTTTTTCAATGTCCAGGGGACTATCATACATTACTGGTCATTAAAACTGCTACACCAAGAAGAAATGCAGATGATAAACGGGTATTCATTGGACAAATATATTATACTAGAACTGACATGTGATTATATTTTTACGCAATTTGGGTGCACAGATCCTGAGAAATCAGTACACAAAACAACCACCTCTAGCCGTAATAACAGCCTTGATACGCCTGGTAATTGAGCCAAACAGAGCTTGGGTGGCGTATACAGGTACAGCTGCCCATGCAGCTTCAACACGATACCACAGTTCATCAAGAGTAGAGACTGACGTATTGTGACGAGCCAGTTGGTCGGCCACCATTGACCAGACGTTTTCAATTGGTGAGAGATCTGGAGAATGTGCTGCCCAGGGCAGCAGTCGAACATTTTCTGTATCCAGAAAGGCCCGTACAGGACCTGCAACATGCGGTCGTGCGTTATCCTGCTGAAATGTAGGGTTTCGCAGGGATCGAATGAAGGGTAGAGCCACGGGTCGTACCACATCTGAAATGTAACGTCCACTGTTCAAAGTGCCGTCAATGCGAACAAGAGGTGACCGAGACGTGTAACCAACGGTACCCCATACCATCACGCCGGGAGACGAATACAAGCTTCCAACGTGCGTTCACCGCGATGCGACCATCATGATGCTGCAAACAGAACCTGGATTCATCCGAAAAAATGACGTTTTGCCATTCGTGCACCCAGGTTCGTCGTTGAGTACACCATCGCAGGCGCTCTTGTCGGTGACGCAGCGTCAAGGGTAACCGCAGCCATGGTCTCCGAGCTGATAGTCCATGCTGCTGCAAACATCGTCGAACTGTTCCTGCAGATGGTTGTTGTCTTGCAAACGTCCCCATCTGTTGACTCAGGGATAGAGACGTGGCTGCACGATCCGTTACAGCCATGCGGACAAGATGCCTGTCATCTCGACTGGTAGTGATACGAGGCCTCTGGGATCCAGCACGGCGTTCCGTATTGCCCTCCTGAACCCACCGATTCCATATTCTGCTAACAGTCATTGCATCTCGACCTACGCGAGCAGCAATGTCGCGATACGATAAACCGCAACCGCGATAGGCTACAGTCCGACGTTTATCAAAGTCGGAAACGTGGTGGTACGCATTTCTCCTCCTTCCACGAGGCATCCCAATAACGTTTCACCAGGCAACGCCGGTCAATTGCTGTTTGTGTATGAGAAGTCGGTTGGAAACTTTCCTCATGTCAGCACGTTGTAGGTGTCGCCACCGGCGCCAACCTTGTGTGAATGCTCTGAAAAGCTAATCATTTGCATATCACAGCATCTTCTTCCTGTCTGTCAAATTTCGTGTCTGTAGCAAGTCATCTTCGTGGTGTAGCAATTTTAATGGCCAGTAGTGTAAATCGCGGTGACTTCAGTGCAATTACAGTCTTTGATTAAAAGTGTGATTCTTGTTCGTCTCATTGTGTATTTATTTCGATTACGTTCTGTAGTATCCTGCATCACTTCTTTCTATGTATGGTCCAAGTTTCATCGAGCTATGTTACTGGGCAGTCATACATCACGGGAAGGTTACTGTCGTCCTTAAATTTTGCACACCATTGTACTTTCGGTTATGAAGGATGAGTATAGGTACAAAACATTCGGCTGTTGTTAAGCACAGTGTATTCATGGCCTCTTATGCTATCTGATGAACATTTACACGACATTAAATTACACTGCAAACAAGACAGCAGAAGAGGCGCTGTTCATTAGCGGAACTAAATTTAATTCCGTTAATATTACGCGCTACCTCCCTTGTACACACATCCACACACAGTTCTGATGTAGGAAAAACACCTGTCCCGAACGAGTAATTACCGAGTTAACTCGCCCGTAGCTCATCGTATAACTGCGGTCCGATACACAATGGGTGCATAAAACAAATAGCTTGTTTCTAGAGGAACTCTCTACCAATTTCTGTGGACGTCAGCGACCGAGTGGAAGGAAGTCTGTGTAGCGTTCACTGGTCTATGGCCTAATATAGACGCTCTACAGTGTCCAATAAGGATGATTATGCGGCCGATGCGACATGTTAGGAGTTTATTAACTTGTTCGTAAAAGCATACGTGAGCAGAGTGACACAGTCAATTTGACGGCGTCCGTAATGAAAAAGTCAACGCTGTTATCAACCCGAAGGCTTCTTTGAACGCCTACTGGAGGTGCCTTCGGACCGACTTCTCCAGTCAGTTATGACACTCCGTCTTCAGGCCACAAGTGGCCCATCGGGACCATCCGACCGCCGTGTCACCCTCATTGAGGATGCCGATAGGAGGGGCGTGTGGTCAGCACACCGTTCTGCCGGTCGTTATGATGGTTTTCTTGGACCGGAGCCGCTACTAATCGGTCGAGTAGCTCCTCAATTGGCATCACGAGGCTGAGTGCACCCCGAAAAATGGCAACAGCGCATGGCGGCCCGGATGGTCACCCATCCAAGTGCCGGCCACGCCCGACAGCGCTTAACTTCGGTGATCGTACGGGAACCGGTGTATCTACTGCGGCAAGGCCGTTGCCATAGTCAGTTATGGAGCAACATAGAATTCAACGTTGAACCCAAACCACGATGCAAATCGTCATTTTTCACATTAACAAATACTGCGAGAAGTGAAACAACTCACAAGTAGCAAATAGATATCCTAGAACTGATTTCGGATGGAACCTGAGTCCTTTTCATCCGTCTTCTGGCACTTTACATGTTTTCAGCTAACTTTTTATGGATTCCAGTCTTTGTACAAGGTTCTCATTTTTTCATGTAATTTCATTTTATGAGCAACTTTAATATCAAAATTAAGTTTCATAAATAACGAGCGAAACTGCGAGAAGTATTTGACAGAACACTGAACGACCAAAGTCGAAACAAGGCACCTCGAGTACGCGACATTCCTTCAGAATTATTGAGATCCTTGGGATACGCAGCCCTGACTGAACTATCCCACTACTGTTCAAGATACATGAGGCAGGTGAAATACACTCAGACTTCAAGAATTATGTAATGCTGTAATTTCATTTCCCAGGAAGGCAGCTGCTGAAAGGTGTAAATATTACCGAACCATCAGTTTAATAAATCATGGCTGCAAAATATTGACACGAATTATTTACCGAATAATGAAAAAAACTGGCAGAAGCCGACATCGGGGGAATTTCAGTTTAGATTCCGGAGAAATGGAACATGCAAGGCAATACTGACCCTACGACTTCTGTTACAAGGTTGATTGAAGATAGGTCAACTTTCGTTTAGAGCATTTGTAGATTTATAGATAGTATTTGATAATGTTGATTGGAATAAACTCTTTGAAATAAATACAGGGAGCGAAGGGTTATTTACAACTTGTAAGAAATCAGATGGCAGTTATGAAGATTCAAGGGCCAAGAAAGAGAAGCCGTGGTTGAGAAAGCAGTGAGGTAGGGTTAAAGTCTATGCCCTACGTTATTCAGACTGTACACCGAGCAAGTACCAAAAGAAACCGAAGAAAAATTTCAAGAAGGAACTGAAGTTCAGGGAGAAGACACTGTAATTCTGTCAGACAAGACAAAAGACTTCGAAGAGCAGTTCTAGTCTAGGGGACTGATGACCCCCAGATGTTAAGTCCCATAGTGCTTAGAGCCATTTGAACCATTTTAGAACTTGTCTCATTAGCTCTATGTTGGCTTTAGTGTGTGTGTGTGTGTGTGTGTGTGTGTGTGTGTGTGTGTGTTCTTTAATTTTTTGTTTTTTTTTTTTAGTTTTGGTTTTAGGGCGCAAAACTGCTATGGTCATTAGCGCCCGGTCCGTGACTTAGGAAATAGTAAAAAACCGAAAATGGAAACCAGCAGCAATGGGAACGAAACTCAAAAAATTGGAGAAACTAAAAGCAGAAGGAAGACATAAACATCCACTACAGAAAGGGGTTGGTTGTCCTCAAATGAAGCTTCAGATGACTGACGTCATTTCACTGGCACTAATAAACTCGAGAACGCGATCAGCCGAGCGCGTGTCATCTGCTAAAATTGACCATATATCAGGCGACAGCCGTAGACGGGCGCGTAACGGAGTAAAATAGGGGCACTCAATTAAAAGGTGTCTTACCGTCCACAGCTGAGAGCAGTGGGGACAGAGTGGGGAAGGATCGCCGCTTAAAAGGTGTCGATGGCTAAAAAGACAGTGCCCTATCTGGAGTCTAGTTAAAATTACCTCCTCCCGACGACGCGTTCGGGAGGAAGAGGTCCAAGCACAAGGAAGAGCTTTCACGTCCCGCAATTTATTATAGGGAAGTGTCGACCAATGTGCGTGCCATAAAATAACAACACGACGACATAAAACGCTCCGTAGATCGGCGATGGGAATCGTTTGAATAGCTGGCCGAAGAAGAGAGACTGCAGTCTTGACCGCTATATCGGCCGCCTCATTTCCACAGATACCAACGTGTCCCGGGAGCCAGAGGAACGCCACCGAGATCCCCGCCCCCCCCCCCCCCCCCCCCCCCAGGTGGAGCAAGCGCAGGCAGTCCTGAATCCGGGGGACCAGAGGGTGGACAGGGTAAAGAGCTTGGAGACTGAGGAGAGAGCTGAGAGAATCTGAACAGATAACATACTGTATCCGCTGATGGCGGCGGATGTAGTGGACAGCCTGGAGAACAGCGTAAAGCTCCGCAGTATAAACCGAACACTGGTTGGGAAGCCGAAATTGATTTGGGGTGTCGCCAACAATATAGGCACTCCCTACACCAAACGATGTTTTTGAGCCATCAGTGTAAATAAATGTGGCTTCCTTCATTTGTGTACATAGAGCAGAAAATGCCCGACGATAAACAAGTGAACGGGTACCATCCTTGGGAAACTGACAAAGGTCACGGAGCAGGCAGATCCGGGGACGGACCCAAGGCGGTGCTGTACCCCAAGTTGTCAAGAAGGTTTTAGGAAAGCGGAAGGAAAGAGAATGGAGCAGTTGACAGAAGCGTACTCCCGGTGGTAGTAGGGAGGAGGGGCGGCCTGCATACCCTACATCAAAGGAGTCGTCGAAAAAAATGTCATGGGCTGGATTAGCAGGCATGGAAGACAGATGGCTATCAAAACGACTCAGAAGGACTGCTCGCCGATTGGACAGCGGAGGTTCAGCAGTCTCAGCATAAAGGCTTTCCACAGGGCTGGTGTAAAAAGCTGCAGACACTAAACGTAATCCACGGTGGTGGATAGAGTCGAGACGCCGAAAAATAGACGGCCGAGCAGAGGAGTAGACTATGCTTCCATAGTCCAATTTCGAGCGCACTAAGGCGCGATAGAGGCGGAGAAGGACCACTCGGTCCGCTCCCCAGGAGGTACCATTCAGGACACGGAGGGTGTTGAGGGATCGCAGACAGCGAGCCGAAAGATAGGAAACGTGGGAGGACCAGCACAGTTTTCTGTCAAACGTAAGACCCAAGAATTTAGCGACGTCCGAAAACGGAAGGTTGACAGGTCCTAGATGTAAGGAGGGTGGAAGAAACTCCTTACGTCGCCAAAAATTAACACAAACGGTCTTACTGGGAGAAAAACGGAAGCCGGTTTCGATGCTCCGAGAGTGGAGGCGATCGAGACATCCTTGAAGACGTCGTTCAAGAAGGCTGGTCCGTTGAGAGCTGTAGTAGATCGCAAAATCGTCCACAAAGAGGGAGCCCGAGACATCAGGAAGGAGACAATCCATAATTGGATTTATGGCAATGGCAAACAGTACAACACTCAGCACGGAGCCCTGGGGTACCCCGTTTTCTTGGGAGAAAGTACGGGAGAGAGTAGTGTTCACCCGCACTCTAAATGTGCGCTCTGCCATAAATTCGCGAAGAAAAAGGGGCAGCCGACCTCGTAAGCCCCAAGAGAACAGTGTGCGGAGGATGCCTGTCCTCCAACAGGTATCGTATGCTCTCTCCAGATCAAAAAATATTGCTACTGTTTGGCGTTTCCGGAGAAAATTGTTCATGATATAAGTGAAGAGAGAGCAACAAGATGGTCAACTGCAGAACGATGCTTTCGGAATCCGCATTGGGCAGGTGTTAAAAGACTGCGGGACTCCAGCCACCAAGCTAAACGGCAATTCACCATACGCTCCAAAACCTTACATACACTACTCGTGAGAGAAATGGGGCGATAGCTAGAGGGGAGATGTTTGTCCTTTCCAGGTTTCGGAACAGGAACGACGATAGCTTCCCGCCATCGTCTGGGAAAAGTACTGTCGGTCCAAATTCGATTATAAAGGCGAAGGAGGTAACGCAGACTATGGGTTGATAAATGCAGCAACATTTGGACGTGGATACCATCCGGTCCTGGGGCGGAGGAGCGAGAAGAAGAGAGTGCATGTTGGAGTTCCCGCATGGAGAAAACAGTATTGTAGCTTTCGCGATTTTGAGAGGAGAAAGCAAGAGGTCGCACTTCCGCTGCACGTTTCTTCGGGAGAAACGCTGGCGGGTAATTTGAAGAGCTCGAAATCTCAGCAAAGTGCTGACCCAATGAGTTAGAAATTGCGACGGGGTCCACTAATGTATCATGCGCGACAGTGAGCCCAGAGACCGGGGAGAAACTAGGCGCACCTGATAACCGTCGAAGCCGACTCCAAACTTCCGAGGAGGGAGTGAAGGTGTTAAATGAGCTAATAAAGAATTTCCAGCTTGCCTTCTTGCTATCGCGGATGACGCGACGGCATCGCGCACGGAACTGCTTATAGCGGATACAGTTGGCCAAAGTAGGATGGTGGCGGAAAACGCGAAGAGCACGTCGCCGCTCACGTATTGCGTCACGGCACGCCTCGTTCCACCAAGGAACTGGGGGGCGCCGGGGCAATTCGGAGGTGCGTGGTATTGAACGTTCCGCAGTTGTAAGAATAAAGTCGGTAATATGTGTGACCTCATCGTCGACGCTGGGAAAGTGACGGTCATCGAATGTCGCTAGAGACGAAAAAAGTGTCCAATCGGCTTGGGCAAACTTCCAGCGTCGCGGGCGCATATATGGCAGTTGAGGCTGCAGGCTAAGGACACATGGAAAGTGGTCATTCGAGTGTGTATCATCAAGGGCGAACCATTCGAAGCGCCGAGCTAGCGGAACAGTACCGACCGAAAGGTCCAAATGAGAGAAATTTGTCGTGGAGGCAGACAAAAATGTAGGGACCCCAGTGTTGAGGCAAACTAGATCCGCTTGGTGGAAGACGTCTAGCAATAGTGAGCCACGCGGACAAGGATGTGGAGATCCTCAAAGCGGGTGGTGGGCACTGAAGTCCCCAACCAGCAAAAAGGGGGGTGGAAGCTAACCAAGAAGATGAAGGAAATAAGCTTGTGCCATTGGTGTGGACGATGGAATGTATACAGTACAAAGAGAAAAGGTATATCCAGAAAGGGAAAGACGGACAGCAACAGCTTCGAAGGAAGTGTTTAAGTGGATTGGGAGATAGTGGCGAGTATCATGGAGAAGAATCATGAGTCCTCCAAGGGCTGGAGTGCCTTCAACAGAGGGGAGATCAAATCGGACGGACTGAAAATTGGGGAGAACAAAGCGGTCATGGGGACGCAGCTTTGTTTCCTGAAGACAGAAGATGACCGGCGTGTAGGATCGTAAGAGGATCGACAATTCATCCCGATTGGCTCGAATGCCGCGGATATTCCAGTGGATAATGGACATAGGGTGAACAGAAAATGGAGGAATGTGACCAAGGTTGCCGTCAACTCAACGACTGCTCAGAGCTTGCGACCGACAGCATGGAATGGCATTCAGCCGAAGGCAGAAGATCCTGATCCATAGGTTGTTCAGGAGCAGCTCCTGCCACCAGCGATCGGCCGGTTGATCGGCCGCCAGCAGTGCGCCTCGGCGACGCAGAAGACGGCCGACGGCGATTTCCGCCAGGTGGTGCTGTAGATGGGACACGCCTTGGTGGAGAAGGAGATGAACTGGGTTTCTTAGTAGCCTTCTTGGAAATATGTTGTTCAGATGAAGGAGGAACCGATGGTTGTGAAGTTGAGGTACGTAAAAAATCTTCACGAGTATGCTCTTTTTTCGAAGTCTTGGTGTCTGACTTTTGGGCTCGAGATTTAGCAGAACCCGATGAAGGGTGAGCCATAGAGTGGGCAGGCGAAAGTGGTGAGGTTGAACGGGCGATCTTTGCGCTGGCCGATCTGACTACCGTGACACTAAAGGTGAGGTCGCAAGTCTGCGTGGCCGCCTCCTTTGTTGGCCGAGGAGAAGTAAGGACAGTGCTGTATTTTCCTGTCTGAGGCACGGTGGGCTGTCGACTGGCGAATAATTTTCGAGCAGCAAAGGTCGACACCTTTTCCTTCACTCTGATTTCCTGGATGAGCTTTTCGTCTTTAAAAACGGGGCAATCTCGAGAGGAAGCAGCGTGGTCACCCATACAGTTGATGCAGCGAGGGGATGGAGGTGGAGTGATGTTTGTGTCAACCCTTTTCATAACTCTATGAACAGCCGTTACGCCCTGGTCAGACAGGAAGTGCTGAATTTCATCGTCAGACAATCCATCGAGGGAGCGTGTATAAACGACTCCACGCGAGGAATTTAAAGTGCAGTGCGCTTCAACCCGGACAGGGAAGGTGTGGAGCAGTGAAGGACGCAGCAATTTTTGTGCCTGGAGGGCACTGACTGTTTCTAACAACAAGATGCCATTCCGTAATCTGGAACAAGACTTTACAGGACCTGCAACTGCGTCGACACCTTTCTGAATAATGAAAGGGTTGACTGTGGAGAAGTCGTGACCTTCGTCAGACCGAGAAACAACAAGGAACTGTGGCTGAGACTCAGTGAACTTACGCTTGTGAGGAGACATAGTGGAAGGTGAGGAAACCATTGCGGAAGAATCCCCCATGATTACCGGCGTCTCTGATGGCGCGCTCCTCCCTTGTGGGGGCCCTCTCTGAGGGCATTCCCACCTTAGGTGATTGGTCACACCTCAGGTCACACCTCCCGACAAACGGACAGAGGGACCAATCGGCACTTTCGGAAGGTATCAGCTCGGGTAATCACCCCTCCCTGGGCCTGGCCGTTACCAGGGGGTACGTACGTGTCCTACCTGTCTACCCGGGGCGGGGAATTACGCGTTACCCCGTCACCGGCTACGCACAAAAATGCGTGGGTCGGCCTTCAGACACGCACAGGGAGGAAGAAAGAGAAAGGGAAAAACAAAGAAAGGGAAAGGAAAGAAGAGAGGTCTCAAACGCTGCAGCAGAGAAAAGGGTAAAGAGAAGAGGTAAGGAAAAGAGAAGGACAAAGGGAGGATGAAGACATACAAGCAGAGAAGGCGAAGAATGAGTTATATTTACGAGCGTCCGGACGTAGGCACAAACCATACTCCCAGAGGGGGAGAAAGGGAAGGAAAGAGCCAGAGGTGATGGGAGGAGGGGGCGAAGATGGGGGATAGGGAAGGATGCGGAAAGGGAAGGTATGCAGCCCGGAATGGAAGGAAGGCCACATTAGCTCGGGGTCCCGTGCTCGCTACGCACGTATCCACAATAGAGTTGTGGACCCCCTAAGGGGGGGGGGGGGGGTGTTCTTTAAAGCTCAGCGATTCCAGTCACCGACTAATTTTTGGTACTCCGCTGGGAAAAGTGTACATCATCGTGTTCGCCACTGCGGGTCTCTAGCATATTGTCAGACTTCGATAAACTTGTGTGGACTACTACACGGTCCAACAATTTGTCCTCACTAAAAGTCAAAGCTTTGCCTCTTTGATTCGACATTTGGCCGGAAAATAAGGAATAGACATTATAGCGCATTACAGACAGGTTTTCTTCCACACTGCAACAAACGACAGTCTTACAGCACGAATAACCAGTGCTACCAACTCATAAACATGCTGAGTTTCTATCATTTACACAACCTTCTGTATTTGCGTACACACTTGTTTTTCCAGATACGAAAGATGCTACATCAGCCGTCAAAATCAGTCAGTGAAGAGCTTCAGGCACGAAACAGTCTTTGTTATCCTGACTGTCATAATGAAATAGCCAAATCCTGCGAGTACAACAATAATGTACTTTGCTGAAGAGCTAAACACAGTATGTTAGCTGGGGAACAACCTTCGTACAGTGTACGAAAACTGTAGATTGGGACTTAGCATCTATTCCACAATGCCAGGTCTTGTACGCGATGACATCTCGGTCGGCGAATGATTCCAGTCCAGGTAGAGAAGCGTTCTCACATCGGACGATAGCTAGTGTGAACCATCCACTTCCAGTATTCCCTGTGCCTGCATCCAAACTGAAATTGACTCGACATCCTTGTACACTGTCAATAACTATCTAAAATAACATCTAACCTCGCTAGTACGTGATTACGAAGTCTTCCTCGGATAGTTGATTAGAGACAGTCAACACTGGAATCAATAGTGTTACAGAGGTTGATAAGAGAGAGAAACTGCCATGATCCCACTGCAACTGACAAGCGGTTGAAGTATTTAGTGAAAGCCTAAACGAGAATTGGCAGACTGGGAGCTGAATCGGATCGGTCTTGAGATAAGAATTCAGTGTTTTAAGAATACGGTATCGAGTTCAGCCTTGCTCGTGTGTACGCCAAAATTTACTCTAATATTCGTGATTAACGTAACATTATCGAAGACTAACTTTGTAGAACGACGGTTATTGCGCACATCTGTGGTATATTGTCCTCTCACCGTTCTCTTTGATGATGGCTCACTAGAAAAGGGCTTTGAGACGCTTTTAGTCGTACCTTAAAATGTTTTTTCTATTCGTTCCGACGCACGCATGTTTCTCCGTAACGAAAACTCTCAAGTAGTACTATTCACTTTACTCCTTTCTTGGACTATGGAAAGAGGAACAGGAAAACTTGTATCAAGTGACCCACACCGTAAGCTGAGACCGTCTCAGAAAAACCGATAAAACTGAATTTATTATAACTTCTCCCGTGTCTTGAGTGCACGACTTAAGCTGACGAGTTATGCTTATTACAACGGACAGGTACGGAGCAGCGACAGTTGCTAGGATCGTTTTCGCGTGGCAAGGTCATTGTTAGCCACAAAAACTTAACAGCAGAGGGTTTCGAAGGGCGTTAGAAGTCACGCCAACGAAGGAGCGAAGGAAAGTGAAGGTGCTGACCAGCGCTAGTCGTAGCTGACCTCAGAAACCACGTCTAGTGGTTGGTGGTGATCACTCCAGTGACAATCGTAATGGTGATGACAGTTTGGTTAAGTAGCACTTTGAATTTTAACCTAATATTTAGGAGTGCGCAAAAACACGAGCGCAGGGCGTGAGCATTCGCGTTTGCAAGTGAAAGGCAAACGGAATGTGTGGTGTCACAAGGCTTAGGCCTGTCCCACCCCTCATTAAATCGACCAAGACTTATACGAATAATCGTAAGAACAGTTATTATTATTGTTATTATTATTATTATTATTATTATTATGTTCTTTAAGTTTGTTTTTGGGTTTTCAGAAATACTGTGGGAAGAAAGTTTATTTATGTTGCAGATAACGTGGAAGACGTTGCCCAACGATCACCACGAAAGTTCGACGTAGCGGCAAGTGGGCAAGCAATAAAACGAATGCTGCACACTACCGCGAGCCATGGAAGAGCCTGGGCCGCGAGGGCGTCGAGCTTCCTAGGTCGTTGTTGGACAACGTCAAAGGAAGAGATGTTCTGCTTTCTCTTGGTAAACAGATCAATCGAGTCTTTAAAGGTTCATGTAAAACGTATAGGCGGGTGACACATTAGGTGGGACCCGATGTCTGTAATACTTCCACAGTTATTAAAAAGTTGTGAAACGGCAAAACCAATAGTTCATCATTTATACAGGGTGTTACAAAAAGGTACGGCCAAACTTTCAGGAAACATTCCTCACACACAAATAAAGAAAAGATTTTATGTGGACATGTGTCCGGAAACGCTTAATTTCCATGTTAGAGCTCATTTTAGTTTCGTCAGTATGTGCTGTAAGTTTTCACAATAAACATGTGTGGGCTGACGAGATTCCGCACGCAATTGTGCAATCACGTCATAAACACAGATTTTCTGTGAACGTTTGGGCAGGCATTGTTGGTGATGTCTTGATTGGGCCCCATGTTCTTCCACCTACGCTCAATGGAGCACGTTATCATGATTTCATACGGGATACTCTACCTGTGCTGCTAGAACATGTGCCTTTACAAGTACGACACAACATGTGGTTCATGCGCGATGGAGCTCCTGCACATTTCAGTCAAAGTGTTCGTACACTTCTCAACAACAGATTCGGTGACCGATGGATTGGTAGAGGCGGACCAATTCCATGGCCTCCACGCTCTCCTGACCTCAACCCTCTTGACTTTCATTTATGGGGGCATTTGAAAGCTCTTGTCTACGCAACCCCGGTACCAAATGTAGAGACTCTTCGTGCTCGTATTGTGGACGGCTGTGATACAATACGCCATTCTCTAGGGCTGCATCAGCACATCAGGGATTCCATGCGACGGAGGGTGGATGCATGTATCCTCGCTAACGGAGGACATTTTGAACATTTCCTGTAACAAAGTGTTTGAAGTCACGCTGGTACGTTCTGTTGCTGTGTGTTTCCATTCCATGATCAATGTGATTTGAAGAGAAGTAATAAAATGAGCTCTAACATGGAAAGTAAGCGTTTCCGGACACATGTCCACATAACATATTTTCTTTCTTTGTGTGTGAGGAATGTTTCCTGAAAGTTTGGCCGTTCCTTTTTGTAACACCCTGTATAGATAAAAAGTAGTAAAGATATAGGAAAGGAAGAGTTGCGGCGTCAGAACGAAAAGAGATACATCGCTCAGCAACTAAGAAGGACGTAAACATCGGGCGTTACGTGGTGAAAACAAATCAACTGATAAAATAGTTAGTCTGTAATTAAGCATAAAGCCGGCCGGAGTGGCCCTGCGGTTCTAGGCGCTACAGTCTGGAACCGGGCGACCGCTACGGTCACAGGTTCGAGTCCTGCCTCGGGCATGGATGTGTGTGATGTCCTTAGGTTAGTTAGGTTTAATTAGTTCTAAGATCTAGGCGACTGATGACCACAGCAGTTAAGTCGCATAGTGCTCAGACCCATTTGAACCATTAAGCATAAAGCCACGTAACACTGCAAATGAAAGACTCAACTGTGTGTGTGTGTGTGTGTGTGTGTGTGTGTGAGAGAGAGAGAGAGAGAGAGAGAGAGAGAGAGACTCGGATGCAGAAGGGACATAATGTGACAGGCAACAAATACTTTAGGGACGTCATTTAACAGCAATAATAGACATACCGTAGATCGGCTTGGTGAAGTATGCTTTTGTAGGCAGAGCGACGAGTTCCCGGGCAGATGTAGAAGTTGGTACAGTGGCTTATTGGCGGGAGCGCGGGCAAGTCGCCGCTAGCCGCTTGCTGGTGTTCATGACAGCTTCTAATTAGTACAGCTGTCTGTGCTCCCGCCGGACTTTGATGTACTGCCACAGATGAGCTTCGCTGTCTCCACCTGCTACTGCCGCAGCCTTCTAGGAATTTGAGGCAGCACCTCATCGCTGGCACTTTAACTTTATCTATCCGCCACGTACAGACGTCGCTTCCAATTTACGTTGTATCACGCAATATGTGAAAAACTGTAACGGATTAGTGCTGCAGGTAGTGTACTTTATGTTTTGCAATACTTGCTTTCAGTTCTCTACATTAACGTTTCTATGACTACCTTCGATCAACGGCTACTCCACCATACATGGTCATTATCGTACCAAGTGATATAAAAGTTTAACACGTGGTGAAAGCTCTCTTATCTGTCGTAATATCTTCGACATGAAAATTTCATGTTGCTGTGCTATGGAATACTGCTGAATACGAACAGAAAATGCAGTTGATTCTTGGTAACTGCCAAATTACTAGAAAGTTCGTTCTTAAGTCCGTCTCTGTTCTTCCTGTCTTCGTTCCACTCGGCCACGAATGAGGAACGCACGAGCAGAAGGCATGGAAATATATAGAAAGTCTAGCAATTGTTCAAAAATATTTTCACGAAATCATCTGTGGGGCATTTTACTTAGAATGGAATCTAAGTGTGCTGTTTAGACCTCTCTTGGAAGAAATCTTATCCTCATGGATACCAGAACCACTCCACAGTCAAAAATGCTACAAAAACGCCCTTGCTCTCCCTTTTTTTCTAAGTTCACTCAAAGCTAGGTTTTTCTTCCTTGTTTTGCATTTGCTCTCAAAAGCTGTAACGTAACTCCATGGTCTTTTAAGTTTAATTGTGAGTCTGATTACATGTGGTAATGGAACAAAAATACGCTTTTTTGCAGCTCCGATTTATAAGACTATGGCCATTCTTGTATTAGAGGTAATACACTGTGTGTGTGTGTGTAAGTAAAATAAAGAGGAGGAGATAACGAAGGTCAGTACCCCACTCTGTTTCCTCTCTGTTCCCTCTCTCGTCTTGCTCCTGCAATACGCTTATGTGTTAAGCACGTGCCAATGATGAACTGCCGAGTGAATAATTCCACTGAATAATTATGTATGTCTCACGGGAGGCGTGCCAGAGGTAAGTCCCTGCACTCGCACTATCCTCTGTGGCTCAGATGGATAGATTGTCTGCCATGTAAGCAGGAGATCCGGGGTTCGAGTCCCGGTCGGGGCACACATTTTCAACTGCCCCCGTTAACGTATATCAACGCCTGTATGCAGCTAGGGGTATTCGTTTCATTGTAATTATGTAATCTACAACCGGACAGTATATCTAGCGTGCTAGCTGACCAACAAACACGCAGACCACCCCAAAAATCGTGCGTATTGGACAGTTACGCGCTTGTTATGCTACCCAGATGCGTCCTAGAAATTATTCACTTGCTTGTGCATCGTGTAGCACGGGCTCTGAAATACAGAACGATTCAATAGTTCTATTACAGGCTTTAGGGGTTGTACAGATGGCGTAGTACATGAAGTTTTCAAAACGAACCGAATTCGGGAATTGTACACTTTAGATGTAAAATCACTTTGGAGATCGGATCACTTTCCAATCTCCCGCTTCACGGTACGCACACAAACTGAGAAGACAGCGCCGTCGTGAGTCTCTGTTGTGATTATGAAATCACATAACACCTTCGTCCGACTACAAGATCGTCTGCGAGAAATTGTTACATCTGAAACTGGGAGGACTGCCTGTGGTGCTCCACGGATGCGCTGCACCTTCAACTTTGGTCGATTTGAGGGAGCCGGCGAAACAGTGAAATCATCAATTCCATCGGATTAGTGGAGGACGGGGAAGGAAATCGGCTGTGGCCTTTCAAAGGAACAATCCCGGCATTTGCCTAAAGCTATTTACGGAAATCACGCAAAATCTAAATTAGGATGGCCGGCCGTGGGTTTGAACAGTCATCCTCCCGAATGCGAGTCGAGTGTGGTAACCACTGCGCCACCTCGCTCGTCACGTCCACGAGAACCCGAGGGCGAGTACTTCAAAACATTGCCCGTGCCATGTGCTCCTAATAGCACACAGATCACAGCTCACTGTCTCTGCTGTGTGCGTACTGTGAAGCGGGCGATTTGCAAGTGATCCGATCCTCAAACAAGCCAAACTCATTCCAGATATCCAGTGCCAACTGTTAGTGTTTATAAAACGTGGTGCACAAAATCAGTAATAGTACTGAACAGGATTTGTTTGCACCAGCGATTTAATGAAATTCTATGTCTACAGAGCTCTTGACGACAAATCTTACACAGCACTTGAGCCAAATAGCCTGAAAGCAATGCATGTTAACAATAAAACTCCTGTTGTACGTAGCAAAATGCTCACTCTACCGACATTCCTACTATGTAACTGCGTCAGTGGGTTGCGTGTTGAGGCTGAAGTTCCTAATGAAGAGCACATGAAGTATGTGCAGCTCATCCGATAATAATTAAATTGTGAAAATACCCAAAACGCATTTTGGACATATTATACACAGCAGGATCAGCTTCTCATAAAGTTGGAAAGGCGGCGCATTGTTTGTTTGTCTGTCTATCTGTCTGTCTGAAGGATGTTGTCCACAATGCAGCTGTGTAGCACATCTGAACTGCCTATGTCAAAGCCAAACTAATGCAGTGGGCCGGCCATGTGGCCCGGATGGAGGATGAAAGATGGCCTCGGAAGCTCCTGCATTTCACACCGACAAGAAAGAGACCGCCAGGGAGACCCAAGAAGCGTTGGATGGATGGACTCCATGAAGATTTAAACCAAGTGTCAATAGATGTGAACGGATGGCGGATAGCAGCAATGGACAGAATACAGTGGAAGAGGAAACTTGTAGAGCGTGCGGTCCACTGGGCCTGATCACGTAGTAGTAGTAGTAGTAGTTGGATGCATCAGTCGAAGGCTGATATACTACGCGCCAAGCAAATGTACTGCATTCGTGCAAGCGCGTCACCCCATACCAATGGCCGGACATTGGTAACTGATGAGCTATGAATAAGAAAAACTCGCAAGTATGCTGGAGCACAAACAGGCACACTTAGATGGGTTCATAACGTGTTGACAGCTAGTGCCACATAATTTACAGCGATGAATTTGTTTTCAGAATGACCACAGATGACGGCTATGTGCACATATCTCGCCGTCACGGGTAAAGCATTCCGTCAGTGTTGTGGAGTAAAGATAACGACTTGCTGTGGGCTGAATTAGACTAACCACTGATTCGTGGGACTGTCAATGGAAAAGCGATACGTCATAGGCTTCCTGCTTACACTAACGTAATTTTATCTTCGATATGATAGCATCCTGACATAATTTCCCAGCAACATTACGCTCGACAACAGGTAGTATGTACGTCTACAGAAGACCTAAATCATGCTGAGCTATTTCCATGGCTGATCCATTTTCCTAAGAAGAGACCGAGCGAGATGGTGCAGCAGTAGTAGACTGGGCTTGCATTCGGGAGAACATCGGTTCAGATCCACAACAGGATGTTCAGACTTAAGTTTTTAGTGGTTTCCCTAAATTGCTTATAGAAAATGTCGAGGCGGTTCCTTTCAAAAGGGCACATCCGATTTCTTTCACTTATCCTTCTCCAGTCCGAATTTGCACCCCACCTCTAACGACATCGTCGACGACTGTGCATTAAGGCATTACCATCTTTGCAATTGTAAGTAAATAAGCCTCTGGCTGCAAGGATGGCTTTTAATTTGTTTAGTGGATAATCGATTTCCGGACTACCAGTCCCTTCTTCAGATGAACTTGTTCACATGGCAAAATTCTCGAAAAATTACATTACATCAGTGCATATACAACATAACAGCATCACTCGTCTAATATTATTTTACAGGCTGTCAGGCCTACCAGTTATAAAATAAGATTGAAGTTCAGATTATACACGAAATCACAATTACTAATAGTTATAGGCCAAATACTAATATTGTCCATTTGGAATAAAACAGTATTCATTACATCTTACAAAGAGTCCCTCCTATTTCTTATCACAGTTTTCGCTCAAATTTATGGTATATGCAGAGCTTGGCCAGAAATGTGAGAAGTGCAAGTGCCCGATGATCAAGCATTTAGAAAAATAAAACATTCTGACGCGGGTCGGGTGACACATGAGCCATTTATGCTAACGTAGCTTCGAGCCACTGGTTAGCGTGTGACCGTACAAGCTGTGGGGAGAAATTAGAGCGGCAGTTTCCAGCCGCAGATCCCGTGCCTGCCGGTTGCTATGGGAACATTGCGAGCTGCTAGCGTTTACGGAGCCTTGGAAAAACCAGAGCGGACGCTTGGCAGGGACGCATATGGCCTTATCTGCGCTCTTGGAGAAATTTATATGCCACTGAAAAATTTATGAAAACACATCTAAGAGTGACCCGGAGGTGCGAGTTGGCACTCATGGGCAGAAAAATATGTAAAACTAAATTATCCAGACGCGCAACAGAATAATAGTTTAAAAGTTATTGTCGTCTTAAAAATTGTAAATTTGTGAACGTTAAAAAGCTAATATCTCGGCAATGCTTTGGCCGATTTATATGAAGAAAGTGTCTACGGATACGGCTAGTACAGCTGCATCGAGCAGTTATAGCCGATTTAGCATAGTGTGTACCATTTTTGAATGACAGGTCGGAATACGGGATTCGACAAAGAGAAACTGTTTTTGGTAATACGTAAGTTTAAACAGACGAAACTAGCGGCAGCATTCTAAAGTTAAAAGAGGTAGATGAGTAAGTATGTATTTTTATTTATTTATGTTTAGTGTAAAAAATCTAGGATAAGCAAAATCACCCCACAAGAACATTATTTGTGAAAAAACGGTGGCAGATACAAAAAAATTGGATTTTACATTGTTATTGCTCGGAAGAATTTCCATATTTTTCAATATTTCATATATGTTTGTGTGTTTGGTTTTAGAATATTCGTAATTTTTAGTTACGCAGTCGTTTCGAGGGTGGATAGGGCGGCCATCTTTGAGGACAGCTGGTTCTGGGCGACGCTAAGAGCCGGACGTACCGCGTATCTAGGAGTAGTAGTGGGTTGGTAGCCACGTTCGAAAGCGATCAAGTGGAGCGCAATATAGAGGTTTAGGACAGCAGACAAGAATGTATTCTGTGAAGTGTGAGCATATTGTCGAGTGTCGCGCTCGCGACATATGAATTTTACAGTGAACTGTTGTAGCATCAGTTCTTAACGACCGCCCTTACGTAAAAGCCCCTCAGACTGCATTTTAAGTGTTTAGTGAATATACTGAAGAAAAATAAACTACTTGTTCAAATTATAAATCAACGTGAGTGATTCAGTATTTTAAATTTCATCGCAATACCTGCCTGCGTTGTATTGTTATATTTTATTTCAGCTTAAAAATTGAGTTTACGACACGTGTGAGCTGGCAACCTGTGACGAAAAGCGTAGCCAAAGACCAGCCACATCTCTGGGCCACTCAATTAAGCTGAGTGTAACAAAAGTATATATTTTCGTGCCATTGCACGTGGGGGCTCGAGCCACACTATTTAAACTTCAATGCGCTTGGGGAAGAGTACAGAACGGTAAAACGAAGGTCATGCGGCCAGTCTCTAGGAGGAAACTACTTTTTTATTTCAGGTTTTAAGTTACTTGCACAGCAAATAAACCGAAATAATGCTCAATATATTGTATTTATTAATAAGGGATAGGCAAAACAAAATTTGGGACTACAAACAATTTCCAAGAAAGGATTGTAGCCTAATAATGGCGTCCACGAGGGCTCTGCCAATAACTTTCCAAGAAGGGATTGCCAGATCCAAAATCGATTATGCATTGAAGATTTTAAAAGCTGTCCTTGAAGAAGACAGGGGTTTAGCGTCTCGTCGACTTCGAGGTCGTTAGAGACGGAGCACAAACTGGGACTGTTTCAAGGATGGGAAAGGAAATTGGCCACGCCCTTTCAAAGGAACCATCCCGACATTTTCTTGTGGCGATTTAGGGGAATTGCGTGAATTTGAACCGTCGTCCCGAATGCGAGTCCAGTGTGCTAACCACTGCGCCACCTCGCTCTACTTTTGGTATAGGGACGAGTTGCTCTGATTCTCCGGCGCGGTGAGAAACTGCAAATTTTAGACAGCTGCAAACCACACACAATTGTCTTGTACGCATCATTAGACTCAATCGTGCAATTAAGGCTCGATATTGTTTCTGTCACTGGGTAGTCACTCTTGATCGACCGTATACTGACGTACAACGAATATTTATTGTGTCGCCGAAGCCTTCAGAAATGACACTCCGCAGCACATTCAGTTTCGCTGAGTTGACTGCGGTCTGTGTCTGGTTAGACATATTTCTACAATTGGCTACACCAAAATTTCCAGCAACATTCCTCAAGTACGTTTTGTCGGGTAGCAGAAGCGAACAAATTTTCAGAATGAAATTATACTACCCATAACACAATCTTTGTACGCTGCCATGCGCTGGTCTCGGCCGGCAAATCGGTTGTAGAAAACTGCAATGACACATTCTCAAACTGAAGTTCTACAACAGCAAGAAGTGTAAACATGATCCGCAGCCAATGAAAATTCGACGACCGTACCACCCGCTCATATCGCCAGCACACACCACAGTTATAGGCTTCCGGCTTCATGCACCAGCAATATAACGATACACACCTACCGGTAGGAATTTTTTTTTTTCCCTTGCTTTCAATCTCGCGCTTCAATTCTAGGAAGCTAATATTTACCCTTCAGGAGAGACATTTACACAAATATTTCACATTAGTTATACTGGTACAAGTATGGGAGGGCCATCAAATAAAGCGAAGCCCAATGTACAACAGGAGTGCAGTGAGTGTAAACCGTAAAATTACAAACATCAACACACACACACACGAAATGCAGAAACTGTGGCACAGCTACTGCATCCGCTATGCAACTAGCGGGAACAGACTGCATACTACGGTCGTCACAGCCCACTCGTTCAATAAAAAGCAAAAAGTGAACGGTATGAAGTATAATGGGGAAGAGAGAATTTCTGCAAATTGTATATTTTCTAACAAGCGTCTGCCAAGCATAATTTTTCTTGTCTGTACGCGAAGATAGTTTATCCTACTATGGCTTCATTTTACACTTAGCAACCCACATAAAAAGTACACGAGCTAGAACAGTGGACATCAAATTTCTTTGAGGACTAATTTGACGCGTTACGGTGCTGAACCGTCACTAGCCAGTGAAGTTTATTCATTCAGGCAGGTACATTACAAAACACGCCCACACATTTAACTTATAAATGCAGGTAAAATGATGTTCTTGCTGCCTTCACATGGAAGAGTGAACTGACGCAGTACTCCAAGTTTCTCTATCCTCTACAAACCACTCCATCTTTGCATAACTACTGCAGCCTACATCCAGACTAGTCAAGTCTCAATACCCCTCTACAATTTTATCTCCCCTACCCTATCCCTTCCCCACACATACATTTCGCTCCAGTACCAAACTGACAATTCCTTCATGCCTCTGGATGTGTCCTATCGACCGATCCCGCAGTACAGTTGTGTCAAATTTATTTCATTCGCTACCTCTTCATTAATTGTAATAATATATTCTTCAGTATTCTTCTGTAGCATCACATTTCAAAAGTTTCTGATCTCTCCTCTTCTTGCGTAAACTGTTTATCATCCACGTTTCACCTCCAGACAGTAACCTCACGAAAAGATTACCTAACGTCTGAATTTATATTCGATGTTAACAAATAACTCTTTTTTTTAAAAAACGTTTCCATGCTATTGCTAATCTGCATTTTATGTCATCCCTACTAAGGCCATCAGCAATTATTTTGTTGCCGAAATAGCAACAATCTTTGACTACTTTTTGTGTCTTATTTCCTAATTTAATTCCTTCAGCATCGCTGATTTATGGTAATTAGACTACACTCCACTACTCTTGTTATACTTTTCATGATACTCATCTAACAGCCCTTTTCAAGACACTATCCATTCTCTTCAACTGCTGTAACTCCTTTGCCATCTCTGGCAGAATTACGTCATCGGCTAAGCTCTAGTTTGTATCTCACCTCGCCCTTTTCCAAATTTCTCTTTGCTTTCTTTTACTGCTTGCACAATGTTCATATTATAGCTGCCGTGTAGTTTCCGTAAAAGTTGTGAATAACGTTTCACTCTCGGTATTTTAACCCTCCTACATTCACAGTTTCGAAGAGCCAATTCCTGTCAACACTGACAAAGCCTTCTCTAAATTTACCAATGTTATAAACGTAGGTTTGCCTTTTTTTCATTCTGTCTTCTAAGAAAGTTATACACTTATAAGGGAATCAATTAGAGAGAGAGCTCCAGTCGCTGCGTGTCACGTGACTATATGTCGTCAGACCTCGTATCGGCCTAGGCGTGGCAGCCGTGCGGGGTATGGGAAAGGCGTCCGATATCAACGCATTTGATAGTGGGCGGAAAGATGGTCGCACAGCCACTGGTCTTCTCAGGCGCCACCGTTTCGAGGGTGCACCGTACACACACTGATCTCGGAGTCAAACACAGCCGTTAACTACGTCCAGATGACTGAAATCGCTATCCACTTGCGTAAATTGTGTAAAAGTGGGGAGACTAACCGAAGTGCTGCTGGTCAGTGCTGGTCAACAACAAATGATTATCAACCATACCAATACGAGAGACAACCTCGCCATCGGCTAAAAAAGCCATCATCTCGCATCTCTGCCAACCAACACAGTATTATGGCAACTTGCTTAAATGGGTGTTGGTCTACCTTTGCAACGTCGTACAACACGAATCCTAAGTGGCGGGGATTCGACGAATCTTTCGTACGTTTCCAGAGAGACTGGGCACCAGACAGCTACGCAGAGGTCACAAAATCACCGTACATTATTGGAAAGGAGTTTGTGAGCGTGAAGATGGCGCCCGAAAGCGTCCAAGGTTTCATCCATCGGGTCCAGATGAGACGAATTTGGTGGTCAAGACATCGACGTGTGTGCATTATCATGCTCCTCAAACCACTGCAGCATGATTTTGATCAGCTGACACAGAGATTTATCTTCATGGAAGACACCATCGCTGCCGAAGAAGACATCACCCATGAATGGATGCAAGCGGTCCGCAAATATGTTCAATTAGTCACAGCAATCATGGAGCCGTCGACTGCTTCCATAGGTCCCACGGGGTCGCACGTGAATGTGCGCCATAGCAGTATAATTCCCCACCGACCTGAGTCCGCGGCGAAGTGCGTGTCGTTAGGTCAACATAGGAACACACAGGGGCTGCTGCTTTGGAGCTCCACGTTGAACAACCTGAGCCGAATGATGAGCTCCGAAATAACTGTGTCTGCACCAGTGCTGCACTCTGTTGTCAGATCTTCAACAGATCGCCGCCTGTCCCACTTGACACAGCGGTAAAGCCTCCACGTTCTGTGCTAAGGCGTGAAGGTAAACCACCTTGTCCCTTACTGCTGGTGTGACCGTCCTTAAACAACTTTTCATACATGCTCACGACAGTATCATGCCAACAGCCGACGGGCTTCGCCATTTCCGAGGTTCGCTTTCCCAGCCTCGGGCTATAGCAATCCGCCCATTGTCAATGTCATGTTTTTCAGTGGATTTTTCCATTTGCGTCCCGTATTATCGCCAGAATGATTCCCTATTCGTCCACCGGCACGGTAGCTCAGCGTGTTCGGTCAGAGGGCCGCTTGTGATCTGGAATAAAAAAACTGAGTAAAGGAATCAACGATCAACTTGAACGGACGCCATGTGACGTCCGCACAGACCAAACGCAACGAACTATACTGAACAAAATGAAATTAACAAAATGGGCAGGCGACGGAATGTCATACCTAACGGCCCGGGTTCGATTCCCGGCTGGGTCAGAGATTGGATGTTGTGTTGTCCTTGTTGTTGTTGTTGTCGTCAGTCCTGAGACTGCTTTGGTGCAGCTCTCCATGCTACTCTATCCTGTGCAAGCTTCTTCATCTCCCAGTACTTACTGCAACCTACATCCTTCTGAATCTTTATCATCATCATTTCATCCCCATCGACACGCAAGTCACCGAAGTGGCGTCAACTCGAAAGACTTGCACCAGGCGAACGGTCTACCCGACGGGAGGCCCTAGCCACAAGGCACTTTCATTTCTCTTCCACTTACACAGTTTCCTTGTTGCCTGACGTGCCCACAACCTCACCAGGTCGCATTCAGTTTTGTTGTGGGTAGCGGTCAGAATGTTTTGGCTCATCAGTAGGTCACAGAGCAGACATGGGCGTAAGAACACTGCCACTAGACGGTCGCTTGAACTGATGAGCCGCGGCAGGTGGAAAGTACCTAAGACACGTGTTGAAAATAAGCTTAAGCTTGCCGGACAAACTATGTCTTATCTCCTTAAGAAGAGGTTCTGGTTGAAACCGATGAAAAAACTGATTTTTTAAATAAATTTGCATCTCTGAAGTATATAGCATTAGTTAGTTTAAGTTCGTTTAAGTAGTGTATAAGCCTAGGGACCGATGACCTCAGCAGTTTGGTCCCTTAGGAATACACACACACACACACACACACACACACACACACACACACACACACACACAATGACAATACTTTGAGAAATACATAGATGTGTCGCAAGCAAAGGGCGCATGCAATATAATCAGTGTCCTTCAGTATAACGATTCCGGTGGAAGTGAAGTAATACAGTGGATGCTTCTATCCTGGTCGCCGGTCTTGACGCTTCTGTAGAACTGGGCCGCGACTAGTCGGCACAGCGCTTATGTCCTCTTCACATAGAGGGCGATGCCGTCGCGTTATCGTCCTGAAAAGGGGTCCGTCAGCGTGCAATTGGCTTCACAGCCCTCTCTGCTCTAATGTTTCCGACTGGCATTCCTGCGCTTGACTTTACACCGTAACAACGTGGAAAGATACACGTCCCAAGATTCCACAACTATTTCAATTATTAACTGCTGCAGTTATACCAAGTGATAGAAACAATTCGCAGCAACAATTTGCACATGGATAGCCACTAAATCGAAGGAGATGACGTCAAGGCTCAAGTAGTTAAGCTCCGGCTGACACTGGGGCTCACGGCAACGGCTGCCCGGGAGACGTCTTCGCTTCCCCACGGCGCAAACAATCTGGCTGCGGTCCAACAAGTGTCCAGCTGTTCGGCCATACAGCGGCCGAATATCCTCTAAGAGTATGACGCTTGCATGCCACTCAGATCAGTGAACATGCTATTTCAAAAACTTCACTCAGACGAAAGTGTGGCACATCTTTCAAGCTGTTCTCGCGGCATGACTGCCGCTGTCGTATTTTGCAAGGTACGCGCCTGCTTTTGTGGCGCCTTCTGCACATGATCACCACCAATGCTCTGCAGCATTAGTACTCTCCAGTTATGCAGTAAAGACACGTTACTGGTTGCCTTGCACAAGCGTTCCTCAAGAGGCTCTGCCAATGCTTCCTTAATTGGACGAGCACTCGTATAGCGTTCTATTTTGACTTATAGGGACTTCTCTGACTTCTCTACATGAAAGCGCCTACCTTCGTTCGTCTTGCGAGTGTAATAAGAGTTCTTAGTGGTCAGTACTGCTACTGCATACCTAAATGAAGTACCCTGATCGCGTAAAACACTTCACTCAAGAGGGAAAAGGGGGAGGGGGGGGGGGGGGTGCGGTTCGTATATTATCACTTCAATCGGCTTTCCAACGATCTTCGACACTAAAATTAGACTGAACCTGTTTCAGAAAAACTACGACACCAAGTAAAGTACACACTATCGAAACTCTTTCGGAGATATTTTGTTTCCGATAAAATTAAAATCGTTTTCAGAGCGATACTATGGATACTTATTCTAAGTAAAGACGTATGAGAGAAAGAGGAAAAAATAAGGGCTAACACGGTACATGCGCTTAAGCATTGTTTAAATGACAGAAAGCCTTAGATCAGAGTTAAACAGGAAAGAGCCTCCGTAGAACAAGGTGTACGTAGGACTTATTTTGAGATGCTGGAATACAATTTTACACGGCAATGGAGTTGCTAAAGACGACTCTCGTTGAAGAAGACCTTTCACCAGAAATATGGGACGCTAAATAGGATTAGGTCTTCATGTAAAACTCTAGAGCCGGCCGCGGTGGCCGAGCGGTTCTAGGCGCTTCAGTCTGGAACCGCGCGACTGCTACGGTCGCAGGTTCGAATCCTGCCTCGGGCATGGATGTGTGTGATGTCCTTTGGTTAGTTAGGTTTAAGTAGTTTTAAGTTCTAGGGGACTGATGACCTGAGATGTTAAGTCCCATAGTGCTCAGAGCCATTTGAACCATTTTTTTTAAACTCTAGAGGGCTCTCTCCTCATTGTTTTGAAGAAGGGTTAGATTTTTAACGTTTTATCGACGGCTAATAACAGGATTCTGAGAACAGGGTCGCATTGTAAAAGATGGGGAAGGCGCAGGCCGTTGTTTGTTTAAGCAGCCTTAGCAGCATTTATCTCCAGTGATTTTGCGGAATTCCGTGAGGGCCACCATACATAATTGATGGGTTGCTCTGCAACTAAATAAATCTGAAAATGTTCTGAAGCGGAACGAAAACTGTAATCATTATAAACCCAAATGCGACTACAGACTTAGAAAAAATAATAAAATTACAGTTGCCTATGACATACACTATCCATCTAGAAAGTTCCGAGACTGGATTTATTCCTGACGTATAAGCGACGTTAGCGTAGTAACTACGGTGGTATCTTGACCTAACAACTGTGTACAAGCGATGTACATTCGACCACTCAGTTGTGGGCAGGCAGTGTTAAGTAGCAGACGCGTGGCAGCAGTGTGTTATTGTTGTTGTGTCATTCAAGGCACTCTCCAGTATATTTTGAAGAAGAGAAAATTGTATGAAAGTTTGTCCCACACACATTAACAACCGAACCTGCCGCGACTTGATTGAAATGCAAAATGTAGACTATTGTTTTTTGCTAAAAATCATCATGGGTGACGACACTTCGTTATCAATACGGACCTACAACAAAACGACGGCTGCAGAAATTCACATGAAGGGTCGACACTTCGACGACATAACCAACATTCAGGCCAATGTAACGCGCGAATTGAGTAACATCCCAAAGAATGATTTTTCTGACAGTTTCAGATGGTTATATGAACGTTCTATGCATTGTATTCAAGTGCGGGGAACTATGTAGGACAACTGAAACACTAAAACCACCATCTTAGCTTTTCTCTTTTTTTTTTAATTATTCCAGACTCTATAAACATTCTGGACTGACATGGAGGTATATCTTCAGTTTGACATCGTGTCAAGCTGCCGTAATATGGTGACTGTGTCCCCTCTGCCGAAAATAAATCCAATGTCTCAGCTGTGTTCCTTTGTTTTCCAACTGAAAAGTCTCTAAGCTCATTTTTCTGCTTCTAACAAGAAGTGAGTGTCTTTATTATTTCAAATAATTGCTTTCCCAATTAAAAACTCATACGGACGCTAGCGACATTTAGGGCAGACTCTACTGTAACACCAAATGAAGAAAGGATACGGATTATAGAAGCTTAACGTGGTATTGACGGCGATGCCATTACGGCATTGTTGTTATTAATTGCTGTGCGACGTCATATTACAAGTAACGAGAACCCATGTTCGAAATACGTCTGTTTCTAAGATTTTATCTGGCAGTAAACTTATCTTATATTCCTGAAAAATCCTCAATGTACTTGAAAACAATAGTAGATTTCCAGTCTGGTTCGGACACCACATTAACGCCTGTTATAAAACATTGTTGTTTCTAAAATAAACCTTCTGGTTGATGTCTACTTTCCTTTCTTAATCACAGTCAAAGAAATAAATTCTTACCTTTACAGGTAACGTCTCCGTCGTGGAAAGACAGGTTTGCAAAGAGCACGACTCGTTCGAAAGAGAACGTCTTAACAGCGTTGAACGCTTCTTTTGGGCTCAATGAAGAATGCCTCTTCTTCCTCTCCCCCATATGTCTCTTAGTTTAATAAGCAACTCAAGGACTTGCATACTGCAGAAGCAGTCCTTGATTCCTGCACTGGTTACTAACCAACTGAAATACTGGATGGGGCGATCCTAACCGAGAGGAGAGGAAATTGGTCACACGAGTACACGTCTCCCTAATGGCATCTCATCTCTCAAACGCGGCACCTAGCTCTACTCTTGTGGAACACTTAGTTACGTTTTCCTAACAAAAAGACCATCCTGCAATGACGTTTTTGAACTCTGGTTATCTTTCTTACGAACATTTCCCAGTTCTGGCGTCGGAAGAAGCTCACAATACTGAAATGCGTTTGCCGAACCTTCTCTAGAATCCTGTGATTTCATATGTTCATTATACGGTACACGAGGGCATTCCTAAAGAGCTTCTGGCTCCACATCACCACTGTGGCCCAAGTGGTACATTTTAAAAATAAAATTCTTCATTACGACGATCTGAAATCCAACTGCAGACATGGTAAACGATTACTAACAAGGGAACCTCCCCATCGCACCCCCCTCAGATTTAGTTATAACTTGGCACAGTGGATAGGCCTTGATAAACTGAACATAGATCAATTGAGAAAACAGGAAGAAGTTGTGTGGAACTGTGAAAAAATAGGCAAAATATACAAACTAAGTAGTCCATGGGCGACATAGGCAACATTATGGACAATGTGAACTCAGGAGCGCCGTGGTCCCGTGGTAGCGTGAGCAGCTGCAGAACGAGAGGTCCTTGGTTCAAGCCTTCCCTCGAGTGAAAATTTTACTTTCTTTATTTTTGCACAGTTATTATCTGTCCGTTCGTTCACTGATGTCTCTATTCACTGTAATGAGTTTAGTGTCTGTGTTTTGCGACCGCATCGCAAAACCGTGCGATTAGTAGACGAAAGGACGTGCCTCTCCAATGGGAACAGAAAACATTTGATCGCAAGGTCATAGGGCAACCGATTCCTCCACAGGAAAACACATCTGATATATTCTATACGACACTGGTGACGGCATGTGCGTCACATGACAGGAATATGTTGTCGATCCACCTAACTTGTACACTTGGTGAATGGGTAAAAAGATTCTTCTACCTTGCCCGATTTAGGTTTCCTTGTGGATGTGATAATCACTCCCAAAAAAGTGATGAAAACATAAGAGTTTGTCACATAAACCGAAAATGAAAAATTAAACTTATCACTCGATGGAAGATTTGAACCAATGACCTTTCGTTCCGCAGCTACTCATGTTACCACGAGACCACGGCGCTCCTGCGGTCCCAGTGTCCTTTATGTTGCCTATATTCCCATGAACTACTCAGTTTGTATATTTTGCTTATTTTTTCGCAGTTCCACACAACTTCTTCCTGTTTTCTCGATTGATCTGTGTTCAGTTTTTCAAGGCCTATCCACTGTGCCAACTTATAACTAAATCTGAAGGGGGTGCGATGGGGAGGTTCCCTTGTAAGAAGCAGCTCAATTATGCACTCAGACGAAAAGTGAAAAACTTTTCTTGTCGCCAAGATTTTGAAATGCTGTGATGAAGGTAAATAAATATCTTTAACGTCTTTGTGCAAGTGTAAACATTTTTGTAACATGAATGCGTTGTTTATGTAACACGCTATGTCTGTTAGAAGAGATTAAGTTTGTGACAGAACAAAGACATAAACGGCCCAACTTCCTCAAACAACACTTCTTGACACTAGGTGCTAAAAACATTTTCCTAACCACACTACCCTTTTACAATTAATGCGGGAAAATTTTACCTCGCGACTCAAGTGTTTACATTATTAACAACTGCCATGCGCACCATCTCGAAATAAGTTTCGGGGGAGAGGGCTGAAAGTTTCCTTTCTTTCGTCGGTTTGCCGGCAGTCGTGAGATACGGTAGCAATGCCTGCCAGTTGATCAAAAGAGGAAGGAGACGGTTTGTTGTGAACTTCAAGAAAGAAAGATGAGGCACGGAGTCTATCACGAAAGCACAGACGCTAACTTTTGCCTTCTCGTGTAGGCGGCTCTGCCGCTTCATCTATTCAAAACTTCCTTATCCGCGAATCTCTCTCTACTGAACAGAGCCTCTGAGGCGCAGCGAGGACAAATACGTTTCGAAACCGGAGTGGGTTTGTAGACGAGATTTTTTGCATACCATTTATTGACAATACAAGAGATAAGCGCTAAGTGCTTTCCTAAGTTTTGTCAATTCTTATGGTTTCCTGAAACACGTACACGTTCGCCAGAGCCACCTCTTTGAATTCAATACTTCGTCTTAATACCAACGCGTTTTCAGTGACTTTCGCTTGCACATACTTTTTACAGATTCACAGGTATGCAAGTAGGGTCCAGAGTCTGGAAATACTGAATATGTCATTCGTTGGAAAAGTCTCATCTACTACTACGCATCAATTAGACATCAATTTCTGGATTAAGTTTAACTGAAAAAAATAAAACAATTAATGAATCTGGTAGGAGGTTTCACTGGAAACTATCAATATTTTCTTAAAAGATTTTAAAATACAAAGTGCACGACTAGATTGCAATAGTTACAAAATGTGGGCATTAAGTACTGATTCATATTGCTAGGGTTAAATTGTGCGAACTTGGTTGTGTACATATTTCATAACAATTATTCGCCACAGTGATTGTGTAGTAATGGATCATCACATTAATGTTTCAGTGTGTTCTCAAAATTTACCTCAAATACCACGCATTACGATACATCGGCAGGAATGATATGAACTGTTCACGACGCCTATATTAGAATCCACTCCTATCTCAGCATCAGTCTCCTACACTGATGACGGCAAATGCTACAACAAACACCTCCCACAGAAACACTGAAATTAAGTTTTATAAATATGACGACGATGCAGCCTAAAGCCATAGACGGAATGAAGAACATACAGCACTCACGAACCTGATCTTTGGCAAATATTAGTTCAGGCGAACAAAAGTGAATGCTATCACTGAACACAAATCAACGGAAAGCAAAGACGAACGGCAAGCACAATGTATGATCAATACAGGAACGCCAGTTTATTAAGTACTCACAACTCAGAACAATCGCACAGACAGTATCCAACCGACAAACGAACATAATCGACTGTCACATCCACCAAGGGCGAACAATATATTTCCCCCCCCCCCCCCCCCCTTAGGGACGCGTAATATACTCTCCAGTCATTCATGGCGTATTATTTACAAAAATGATGTAACAGAAGTTAGAAGGCAATGGACATCCTATAAACATATTTGATCGCCGAAATAAGAAATATATAATTTCAGAAGATCAGAAGGCTAAAACGGAGTATTTTCGGAAGTAAACGAGCGAAGTGCAGCCCATGTTGAAACCACCATATATTCTCGTTTTGGCTGCGTCCCACAGTATCGACCACTTATATATTTCAAAATGAACACCAGGTTCTCGTAGCTGGGAATTATGAGGTCGATGGCAAGAAGTTATTTATCGCGGCACGACTTCCCTCGCACGTGTGCTTACAAGGAACTAAGACCTAGCCTCCCGTTATCAATTACGGATGCGTGCCAGTGCTTCGAAGTCTGACGAATTACCTGTTTCGTCACAATACGTTAGCAATCGGAAGTTATCTTTAATGTGAGACAAAACTCGTCCATTTCCGTCATACGACTGTGGAAGTACTCCAGCCACTCAGGTCGTTAATTTATTAACGTCTAGGGCTTTTTTTCGACTGTGCGATAACTGAATTACCCCGAGGAAGAATGATTTGAGTTTCACATTTGTTTGAGAATAAGGCACAATTGGAAAGAGCGAGGTTCAAATCTCCGTTCGGCCATTCACTTTTAAATTTTCTGCGCTTTACCTACAGCTATCAAGGTGAATGTTGGGTTGCTTCCTTTCAGAAGGACACAGCGGATTTCCTTCCTCATCCATCCGAAACTAGCCCGTTATTCGCCCGAAACGAGGCAGGGCGAACTAGGTAAACGTAAATCGGTATTGCTGGGAGGATATCAATTCTGCAGCTGCCGAATGCAAGTAATTATCAACAAGTGAGAAGTTTTAGCTTACTTGTATCATTACAGCGTTCCTGAATGAAAGAAAACGGTTTTTACTGTAAGTCTGATGCTGCTCTCCAAGCTAGTCTATTACGATCAAGCCTGTTAATCTCTGTACAACAACTGCAAACTACATCCATTCGAACCTTCTTCCTGTTAAGCCTTTATCTTTCTGTACCCTTGTAAGATTTTAGCCCCCGTCCCCCAATATTCGTATTCTTCGTTATCAAATTTTAGATTCCTTGATGTCTAACCGATGTGTCCTATCAGCAGATTTCTTTTTTGGTCTAGTTATGTATTAAATTTCGTTTTTCCCCAACTCGATTCAATACCATCTCATTAGTTATAGCCGGCCGGAGTGGCCGAGCGGTTCTAGGCGCTACAGTCTGGAGCCGCGCGACCGATACGGTCGCAGGTTCGAATCCTGCCTCGGGCATGGATGTGTGTGACGTCCTTAGGTTAGTTAGGTTTAAGTAGTTCTAAGTTCTAGGGGAGTGATGACGTCAGGAGTTAAGTCCCATAGTGCTCATAGCCATTTGAACCATTTTTTCATTTGTTATACGATCCACTCACCGAATTTTCAACTTTCTTTCTGCAGCATCACGATTATAAAGTTCCTATTCTGTTCTTATCCGAACTGCTTATTGTTCATGTTTCAATGCCGTAAAAGGCTTCGCTCCAGACAAATACATTCAGAAAATACTTCCTAACGTTTGAATTTATATTCGCTGTTAACAAATTTCTCTTTTTTTCAAAAATGCTTTTTCTTGCTAATGCGTTTTACGTCCTCACTACTTCGACCGTCGTCAGTTATTTGATATCCAAATAGCAAAACTCTTCTATCACTTTTAGTGTCTCATTTTCCAATCTAGTCTCCTCAGCATCACCTTATTTAATTCGATTACACTACACTTCTTTAATTTTGTTGGTATTCGTCTTATAACGTGATTTCGAGACGCTCACCGTCCCTTGCAGCTGCTCTTAAAAGCCCTTTGCTGTCCCTGACAGAATTGCAGGGTCACCACCAAACGACCAAGATTTTACTACTTCTCCCTGAACCTGAAATGCCTTACCAAATTTCTCCTTGGTTCATTTTACAGCTAGGATAATGTACAGATTGAATAAAACTGTGCATAGGCTACAGCCCTGTCTCACTGTTCTCGACCGCTTCTTCTCTTTTATGTCCTTCGGCTCTTATAATTGAAGAATATTTTCTGTACGAGTTGTAGGTAAATTTTCGTTCCCTGTATTTTACTTCTGCTACCTTAAGAATTTCAAAGACAGCGTATAAAACCTGCTATGGTGACACAAAAAAGGGACTGAACGCACAGAGCATTACAGCAGTGCTATGTGCTGAGAAGTTTTATTTCGTCAACAGGCAGGCGCTGCGGCATTTGTTTCGCCACACTACGACGCCAGATCTCGGAGTCACCAGCCAATATCTCAGACATGCTCGAGGCCTGACACGGAAAGAAATGTGTCTGTTCAAATGGTTCAGATGGCTCTGAGCGCTATGGGACTTAACATCTGTGGTCATCAGTCCCCTATAACTTAGAACTACTTAAACCTAACTAACCTAAGGACATCACACACATCCATGCCCGAGGCAGGATTCGAACCTGCGACCGTAGCAGTCGCGCGGTTCCGGACTGAGAGCCTAGAACCGCTAGACCACCGCGGCCGGCGAAATGTGTCTGTAATTTAAAGAAGCAGCAATCAATATTTCTTCTAACAGTTCCCCAGGGAACACCCCGGTCTCTGCAAATGATCTAGCGATCGCTCTGGACAGTATCTGATCGAGCAGCTGAAATCGCTCATGGTACCTAACGGCTTTCCAGGCCATCACTCCGTTTGTTCGGCCCGTTTAGCGTTGGGTAATGCACACGAGTTGGCGTCTACACCAGCAGCAAGTTGCGCGTGTGCGGTGAACACTGTAAACCGGCTAAAAGCGATTTTTACCTCTGAATATGACAGACTCTGGCTTTAGTAGTTACTTATGGTTTGAACAAAGGTATCTCGAGATGTAGCTATGTAGCCCACCAGTGCCATGTGAATGACGTGTCTATCACCTTATGCGGATTACATGATCTTCTACGGAGCTCACTATTCTTCCGGTTACTTTCGGGTCACGTCTCAACACTAAGTCTCTCCATCATCATCATCATCATCATCATCATCATCAAAACTATGCCACTGTACTATACCTACACTCACCAGTAACCTGCACGACGTACGAACACTTACACTTTGCACGAATATGTACTCTAAAACTAAACTCCGTCCGAACAGGCCATGAAGGCCCAACGGTACCGACCAGCCGCCGTGTCATTCTCAGCACACAGGCCTCACTGGATGCGGAGATGGAGGGGCACCGCTCTCTCGGTCGTATGTCAGTTTACGAGACCGGAGCCGCTAATTCTCGATCAAGTAGCTCCTCAGTTTACCTCACAAGGGCTGAGTGCACTCAGCTTGCCAACAGCGCTCGGCAGACCGGATGGTCACCCATCCAAGCACTAGCCCAGCCCGACGGCGCTTAACTTCGGTGATCTGACGGGAACCGGTGTTACCACTGCGACCAGGCCGCTGGCCGAATATGTACTCAATAAGTGTAAATAAAGAAGACATCACCAATTTAGGTGGTTGATCCATACTGTAACATACGAAACAACAATGTCATTTCAATTTTACATTTACATTTTTTTTAGTTGCATCAAGAGTTGTTTGGTCTGTAGTTTTACGACGTTCATGGTGAAGCACCCGCATCTTTCAAAATTCGCTTGTGGCGCCCCTTGACGGAGCTAGGCACTGTTCATTCTCATACAATACTGGAGGTCAACTATAGAAAGTATTCGACACCCCTTTACAGTCACTGGTATATAAGACAAACACTGTCGTTCAACGGGCTTTGTTGAGCCAAAGAATATACTATCGCTTTGTTGATTCCAGTCGTTGACATGTCATAACCTGCTTTGGATGTGTTCTAATTTCCCTATTTTCTGAGTGTGATTCGTTCCACGTATAGCAGTTTTCACAAAGAGTAGAGGAATGAACTTTCAAGAGATAAACTACTTCCAGTTAAGGAAAATAAAGTCTGTGAAAATACAGGGGAAACACACTATGTTAAGACTACAACATATACTGTGTGGTTAGAAACAGTCTGGAAAACTTGTAAGGGTGTTGCAGGGTAGTCTGTGGTGAGAAATAACTGGTAAGAAAAAAATTCGATACGTTGTGCCATTTTCGAGTTAAGTAACACTTAAGTTAGCCAATCAGGCCGTTGCATGTGCAAATCCAAACTCCTCGCCAGATACAACTAGTGTCAAGTTGTTCTCAAAGTGTAGATGATAGCGCACGATACTGCTTAGCCTTTGGCTCTGGTTCGACCTTTGTACCGTCCCAAGTCCAATTTTTGTATCGCTCTCTTGTTCGGTTTTAGGAAACCAAACGAAGTACACGTTTGGCGACAGAGTCTCTGCCGTGCAACGGCCTGATTGACTGACTTCAATGCTAATTAACTCGGAAACAAGGCAACGTATCAGATTTTTTTCTTAATAATTATTTCTCAGCACAGCCTACCGTGAAGGAACCTTACGAGCTTTTCAGGCTGTTTCTGACCACCCTGTAGAAGCACCGTGCCTCGCCATCTATGATGTGACCTCAGATTATAGCGCAGTTTTCAATATTATGAGTACGCTTGCGGAATGAGTGGGACCTGCATTCTACAAAAAATTGGGGGCTCTGAGGGATCAGTACCCGGGGAAAAGGATTTATGTAAACCCTGTTTTTATTCACGGTCCCTGGACTTGCCAGACAAACGAGCAAGATGTCTGAACATTTAGGACATTGGATTTGAATTCGAAAGAATCAGGTTCAAATCTCCATCCGCTAATCCAGATTAAAGTTTTATTTATTCCCTAAATCTATTAAGCCATATTCCAACATTAAAGAAAGGGTAGCCGATATTCTCCCCCTCGTCTGTCCCATCCGAGCGTTTGCTTCGTCTTTAGTGGCCTTGCTGGCGACTGGGCCTTAATTTCTGTTGATACTGTACTTGACACACCTTAGAGGTGGCTTGCTCAAGCCTGCTTCCATACGTAAAGCAAATCTGGATGTGAACAGGGTAGACTGTTATGCATAACACGGTTGCCATCGTTATTTCCTACGGTATATCACATCCGGTGGGATAACATGGAACCCAGTTGCACATACCGCTTACTTTCCTTTGTGTATAGAGCACCGACGGCGCAAAAGTAAGCTGCAATTTTGATATACAAAGTAACGTTAATTGCGAAAAGCGGAGAAGCAAATGAGGCGAAATGAAGCAGCGTGTCGCGTCGCGGATCAACAAGTGGCCTTTAGGGCGGTGTTCCCTGGTTGTCACAGGTGCTGTGCCGGCGCGCACAAAGCTGCACCACTCATTACCATAATGACGGCGCGGCTACGTGCGCGCTCCGCTGCCAACGCCTCCTGCTGCCCTCCGTACCTAAACTATTACCCTGCTGTACACGGTTTCAGGTCTGGGCCACTTGCTACTGATCCCATATACACTATCTCATACACGTCTCACTGTTTTAGAACCCAATCTTTTCCCAAAATATAGTACTGCAGATCATGTACACTACTGGCCATTAAAATTGCTACACCACGAAGATGACTTGCTACAGACGCGAAATTTAACCGACGTGAAGATGATGCTGTGATATGCAAATGATTAGATTTACAGAGCATTCACACAAGGTTGGCGCCGGTGGCGACACCTACAACGTACTGACATGAGGAAAGTTTCCAACCGATTTCTCATACACAAACAGCAGTTGACCGGCGTTGACTGGTGAAACGTTGTTGTGATGCCTTGTGTAAGAAGGAGAAATGCGTACCATCACATTTCCGACATTGATAAAGGTCGGATTGTAGCCCATCGCGATTGCGGTTTATCCTATCGCGACATTGGTGCTCGCGTTGGTCGAGATCCAATGACTGTTAGCAGAATATGGAATCGATGGGTGCAGGATGGTAATACGGAACGCCATCCTGGATCCCAACGGCCTCGTATCACTAGCAGCCGAGATGACAGGCACCTTATCAGCGTGGCTGTAACGGATCGTGCAGTCGCCTCTCGATCCCTGAGTCAACAGATGGGGACGTTTGCAAGACAACAACCATGTGCACGAACAGTTCGACGACGTTTGCAGCAGCATGAACTATCAGCTCGGAGACCATGGCTGCGGTTACCCTTGACGCTGCATCACAGACAGGAGCGCCTGCGATGGTGTAGTCAAAGACGAACCTGGGTGCACGAATGGCAAAATGTCATTTTTTCGGATGAATCCAGGATCTGTTTACAGCATCATGGTGTTTTGTGACATCGCGGTGAACGCACATTGGAAGCGTCTATTCGTCATCGCCATACTGGCGTATCACCCGGCGTGATGGTATGGGGTGCCATTGGTTACACGTCTCAGTCACCTCTTGTTCGCATTGACGGCACTTTGGACAGTGGACGTTACATTTTAGATGTGTTACGACCCGTGGCTCTACCCTTCATGCGATCCCTGCGAAACCCTACATTTCAGCAGGATAATGCACGACCGCATGTTGCAGGTCCTGTACGGGCCTTTCTGGATACAGAAAATGTTCGAATGCTGCCCTGGCCAGCACATTCTCCAGATCTCTCACCAATCGAAAACGTCTGGTCAATGGTGGCGGAGCAACTGGCTCATCACAATACGCCAGTCACTACTCTTGATGAAGTGTGGTATCGTGTTGAAGCTGCATGGGCAGCTGTACCTGTACACGCCATCCAAGCTCTGTTTGACTCAATCCCCAGGCGTATCAAGGCCGTTATTACGACCAGAGGTGGTTGTTATGGGTACTGATTTCTCAGGATCTGTTGTTGTTGTTGTGGTCTTCAGTCCTGAGACTGGTTTGATGCAGCTCTCCATGCTACTCTATCCTGTGCAAGCTTCTTCATCTCCCAGTACTTACTGCAACCTACATCCTTCTGAATCTGCTTAGTGTATTCATCTCTTGGTCTCCCTCTACGATTTTTACCCTCCACGCTGCCCTCCAATGCTAAATTTGTGATCCCTTGATGCCTGAAAACATGTCCTACCAACCGATCCCTTCTTCTAGTCAAGTTGTGCCACAAACGTCTCTTCTCCCCAATCCTATTCAATACCTCCTCATTAGTTACGTGATCTACCCACCTGATCTTCAGCATTCAAGGGCATACAAGGGCGATGTGCTTGAGGACAATATTATGGAAATGGAAGAGGATGTAGATGAAGACGAAATGGGAGATAAGATACTGCGTGAAGAGTTTGACAGAGCACTGAAAGACCTGAGTCGAAACAAGGCCCCGGGAGTAGACAACATTCCATTAGATCTACTGATGGCCTTGGGAGAGCCAGTCATGACAAAACTCTACCATCTGGTGAGCAAGATGTATGAGACAGGCGAAATACCCTCAGACTACAAGAAGAATATAATAATTCCAATCCCAAAGAAAGCAGGTGTTGACAGATGTGAAAATTAACGAACTATCAGTTTAATAAGTCACAGCTGCAAAATAATAACGCGAATTCTTTGCAGACGAATGGAAAAACTGGTAGAAGCGGACCTCGGGGAAGATCAGTTCGGATTCCGTAGAAAGGTTGGAACACGTGAGGCAATACTAACCTTACGACTTATCTTAGAAGAAAGATTAAGAAAAGGCAAACCTACGTTTCTAGCATTTGTAGACTTAGAGGATGCTTTTGACAACGTTAACTGGAATACTCTCTTTCAAATTCTGAAGGTGGCAGGGGTAAAATACAGGGAGCGAAAGGCTATTTACAATTTGTACAGAAACCAGATGACGGTTATAAGAGTCGAGGGGCATGAAAGGGAAGCAGTGGTTGGGAAATTAGTGAGACAGGGTTTTAGCCTCTCCCCGATGTTATTCAATCTGTATATTGAGCAAGCAGTAAAGGAAACAAAAGACAAATTCGGAGTAGGTGTTAAAATTCATGGAGAAGAAGTAAAAACTTTGAGGTTCGCCGGTGACATTGTAATTCTGTCAGAGACAGCAAAGGACTTGGAAGAGCAGTTGAACGGAATGGACAGTGTCTTGAAAGGAGGATATAAGATGAACATCAACAAAAGCAAAACGAGGATAATGGAATGTAGTCAAATTAAGTCAGGTGACGCTGAGGGAATTAGATTAGGAAATGAGACACTTAAAGTAGTAAAGGAGTTTTGCTATTTAGGGAGTAAAATAACTGATGATGGTCGAAGTAGAGAGGATATAAAATGTAGACTGGCAATGGCAAGGAAATCGTTTCTGAAGAAGAGAAATTTGTTAACGTCGAGTATAGATTTAAGTGTCAGGAAGTCGTTTCTGAAAGCATTTGTATGGAGTGTAGCCATGTATGGAAGTGAAACATGGACGATAACTAGTTTGGACAAGAAGAGAATAGAAGCTTTCGAAATGTAGCGCTACAGAAGAATGCTGAAGATCAGATGGGTAGATCACATAACTAATGAGGAAGTACTGAATAGGATTGGGGAGAAGAGAAGTTTGTGGCACAACTTGACTAGAAGAAGGGATCGGTTGGTAGGACATGTGTTGAGGCATCAAGGGATGAACAATTTAGTATTGGAGGGCAGTGTGGAGGGTAAAAATCGTAGAGGGAGGCCAAGAGATGAATACACTAAGCAAATTCAGAAGGATGTAGGTTGCAGTAGGTACTGGGAGATGAAGAAGCTTGAGTAGCACGGAGAGCTGCATCAAACCAGTCTCAGGACTGAAGACCACAACAACAACAACAACAACAACAATTCTCATTAAGTTCAAATACAGAATTTATGAGGAAAAAAATTCAGTGCATTACTTTCTGGGCAACTCTTGTATTTTAATAACAATGCCGAGGGAAATGAGCACCAAACACGTGGCATAAGAAATGCTGCAGCGCTGTTGAGACGATGTTCCTGTTGCTGTGTGTCGTGGCTTAAGATATGAGTGTACGTGCAGTGTGAAAGGCTCGCCCCCACCTGTCCTCTCTCGCTGTAGTCCCCGGACATCCGTTTGTATTGCTGAATGGCACCTACCTTAGTCTCGAAATATTTTTTACAAAGTGAAATGGTTCAGATGGCTTCGAGCACTATGGGACTTAACATCTGAGGTCATCATTCCCCCAGAACTTAGAACTACTGAAACCTAACTAACCTAAGGACATCACACACATCCATGCCCGAGGCAGGATTCGAACCTGTGACCGTAGCGGTCGGCCGGTTCCAGACTGTAGCGCCTAGAACCGCTCGGCCACTTCAGCCGGCGCCAGAGGTTCGAGTCCTCCCTCGCGAATGGGTATTCGTATTGTTCTTAGCATAAGTTAGCGTAAGTAGCGTGTAAGTCTATGGACCGATGACCTCAGCAGTTTGGTCCCTTAGGAATTCATACATATTTGAACATTTTGAACAATTCATTCATAGTTCACAATAAAAATAGAGACTTGCCGATATGGAGCCTGTGTCTACATAATATTCCTCTATCTGCTTGTGGCCGTTGGAAACAGACGAATTAGCCTCAGTTTTTACCCCCTAGAACTGACTATCCACAATCCGCAAACTGAAGTATGATCCCTGATTACAACATGATTTTTGAGAGGACTTTCACAAAATTAGAATCAATAGCTGAATGGAGGTGACTTTCTGTAGCATTCAACCACTTATCACTTTTCGAGAAAAGCAGCCAACGGTGGACGAACTAAATTTTCTTTTGTTTGCCTATTTAATTAAATATCTTAATTCTGTGTATCTTGAAGCAGAGAGAGCAACATTTTCAATCTTTGTTCGATTTCTACGTCAATTACAAGAAATAATAAGAACAAAAAACGGAAAATCAGTTATTTCAGAAACCGCTTATTTCGAGCGGTTTTAACATTCAGGTTAAACTGGAGTGGAAAACACCGATACAACCGAAAACCGGTTGCTTCAGTGATAACCGGCATCCCTAGTTCGATTCCCGTTACGGCACAGATTTTCATTTTGCTAGTAAATTGTATAGCTGCTATGCTATATAATCGTATTCGCAGTTTTCGAGTACATTTCATAATTTTCCTCAAAATCTCCAGTTACAGCGTCACCAAGTAAATTTGTACATTTTCACTTGCGATACTCCGTACAAAAGTCTCAAAATTTGCTTACCATAGGCTGAACTGGGCATTTAGTTACTTCTAGAACGTATATTGGAAGCTCTCAGTCAACATGCTGATTTCCACGAAGACTGTATGTCATCCCAACTTTTTTTTTTTTTTTTATCTCTAACGGCGTGTTACGGTACTGTGGCGTGGGGATTTCAATGTATTCTAGGACTGCAGATACACACGCAAACAGAAAATTGATTACGTAACTTTATTTCTTCGAGTCTATTATTTGAACTTAATGACTACCCGTCGCATGGGAGCAATACTACTATAGTGGCAAAACATGTTTCATTAGTTGAAAAAAAATCCTATGATGTTATGAAAACAGCATCTCGCTGGTGGAAATACTTCTACAATTACGGATCTTCCAGTTGTATTACCAACGTATCTCCAAATAAGTTCGTACAAATGATTTTATTATGAGAGAGGCACTGAGTGATCACTAAATTATGATCGCCTTCCTAAATAATAAACGCATCGAACTGAGAATTACACTTACGAGACATTTGAGAGACGACGCAGGTGAAACGTACTCGTGTTGCTGGCAGTACGGCCGAACTGAACTGTCGGCAAATTTGTGAAAGACAGAAGGGCTGATGCTCGAGGCAAGCACCGACATACAACTGGCAGGTGTCGATAGACGCAGCTGTGTGGAACATCCGACTGTCCCAATAGCGGTCAACCCAAAAGCACATCCCAAAATAGCATGGTCACATTGTCCCACGTATCGGCTATTCTAACACGCCCACTCGATCGCCAGTATTTCACGCGATCTCCTCGTCAGTAAACACTCTCCAACTGCAATTACTGGACTGTTTACGACTAGAGATAAAAAAAACTGATCTTCTAACGAAGTTCGATTTCTGTTTCACTCTGTGGATACGAGTGCGCGCGTGTTGAAAAGTTGCGCGAATATGTCGATCCACCCAGCACTACGCCCACAAGGCAAGCTGATAGCAGCAGTTTTACGTTGCTAGACGTGTTTACACGCATAAATATTAACCTCGGTTTCATTTGGGGGAACGTACAATTCGTTTATTGCGATCAAGTCCTTGATGTCTGGATGTATTTGTCTGTGTTCCGATTATTCCCAGACGCAGATTTTATGTTTCAAGACGACAACTCATCTCGCTATCGTGCATACCTAGTGCAGGAATGATTGGAAAACTCATCGTGGACTTCCAACGTCTTTAGTGGTAGCAGGTCCCAGACCTGACAAAAACAAGTTGCTCTTCAAAGGATGCCACATCTGTTCTATTTACCATCTACCATCAAACATTCGACGCTGTAGTACCCACACCCTATTTGTCCATAGTACATGGTGATCGTAAATGATTCGTAGGGGTTTTGACGACTTTAGCTTCAAATACGCAGGCTGGTCAGAAACGATCTGAAAAGTTTGCAAAGTTGTTGCACGGTAGCTTGTGCTGAGTAATAGCTGTTCAGAAATAAATTCCATATGTTGTGCCTTCTCCGAGTTAATTAGCGTTGAATTTAGCCAATCAGGCCGTCGCACGCGCAAATTCAAGCGGCGTGTCAGATACAATTAGTGTCAGTTGTTCTCTTTGCCAATGAAAAGAGCAATGTTCATGTCATTGCAAGTTTCATTGTCATTAACCAGGCGGCACGGCGACAGCAGGCTGGAAAATGGCAACTAATCAACAGAAAGTATTTTGCGTGCAATGTGAGAAGACTGAATCCGTCACTACCGTGCGGACAGCATACAAATAACAACCCACCAAAGCAACAGTTCAAGGACAAATGTTGCCTCTTGAAAGGAATACGCTTCGGACGACTCGATTTTGCCGTTGAAACAGTGGAGAGTGTCCGAGAGGCGTTTCTCCGTAGCCCAAAGAAATCTATACAACATGCAAGTCACGAACTTTTCATTCCACAGCCAACTGCGTGGAAGATTCTGAGGCAGCAATTACAAGAGGAACTATGTCGCATCCTGCTGCAACGTTTACGGACAATGAGCAATGAAAGATAACTTTGCCTTCCCGTCCCCCTTGTCACTGAGCTCACTTATGAGGCGTGATTCCATATAAATGGTTAAGTGAACCGTCAGAACGTCCACATACGGGGCACAGCAAATCCCCATGTTTTTGTGGAGATTGAAAGAGATTCTCCAAAGGAATATATTCGGTGCTGTTTCACGTAGCAAAGTGTACGGGACCTACATTTTTCACGGAAAAACTGTGATGGGTACGATGTTCTTACACGTGCTGCAAGCCCGATTGTTTCCCAAACTATTAACTGATTTTCCAAATTTCATATTCCAGTAAGACGGAGTAGTCTCATTGGCATACAGTATTGCGTCGCCATCTTAACAAGGGACTTCCAAATCAGTGGCTTGAGCGTTGGGCACGGGTTGATTTGGCAGTTTTCAGGTGGCCCTCAAGGTCTCCAGACCTTACAGTTTGTGATGTTCCAGACAAAATGTCATTCACTATTTTTTGTGTAATACCCCGAATGGTCAATGCGGCTGAATGCTGTGTGAGAGACCAGGGTTAGATCCCGGCTGAGTCGCAGATTTTCTCCCTTTCGGGGACTGGGTGCCGTGTTTCTTCTTCATAATCGACACACAAGTACCCGAAGTAGCGTCAAATAAAGGGACTTGCACCAGACAGCCAAACTATCAGCCAAAATATTGAATAATCATATTTATACCGAATGTAATACTTTGAGAAGTATATTCATCCAAAATCCGATAAACCATTTGTAATTACCCTGTATAATGATACTATCGCGACAAAAGTGCAACAAAACCATGTCGCAACTGTCATGATTATGTACGGCAGGCGATATAAGGATGTGCAGAGTAATTCGAAGGTAACCAAAACTCGCTGATCACACAATACAAACATCTACACACCTCGTACCAATTTACAGTGGGTGGTGGTGGTGGGTACTTCTGGTGCCACTATCATTTAACCCTTATCTGTGCCCTTCACGAATGGGGCGTGGGAAAAAACGACTGTCGAAAGACGTCCGTGTGAGCTTTAATTTCTCTACTTTTCTCTCCTTCGTCACTTCGCGAGACGCAAAAGGGAAGAACTATTACGTTGATCGATTCTTCTTGGACCGTAGGCTCTCAGAATTTCAACAGTGAACTTCTCCATGATGCACAACTCCTTTGTACCACAAATGGTTCAAATGGCTCTAAGCACTATGGGACTTAAAATCTGAGGTCATCAGTCCCCTAGAACTTAGAACTACTTAAACCTAACTAACCTAAGGACATGACACACATCCATGCCCGAGGCAGGATTCGAACTACGATCGTAGCAGCAGCGCGGTTCCGGACTGAAGCGCCTAGAACCGTTGGGCCTCAGCGGCCTCCTTTGTACCGTCTGTTAAACTACACACGCTATATTGCCGGCCCTATCCGAAAATCTACTGATGAGCATTACAATGGTGCTAGTTATGTATCTAACTTCGCCAAAGACTTCGTTTTTCTAAAAGCGAGGAAGGAAGATTAGTGGTTAACGTCCCGTCGACAACGGTGTCACGACAGACGGGCAAAAACTTGGACTGGGCAAAAATCGGCTATGCGCCTTTCATTGGGACCATTCCAGTATTCGCCTTAATAAATTTGGCAACGGCAAGGAAACCCTAAGTCTGGGTGATTGGATGTGGGTCTGAGCACCTGTCCGAACGGAAGTCCAATGTCTTACTTCATTTTGCTAATGGTACAGCGAGGGAGGCCTTCCATTAAATTTTGGTGCATTGCACACACACAAAAATATCCACTTTTTCTGAAACATGAATAATACTTCTTGCCTGGTTTAGAACCGGAGACATTCCTATTTCATCGTTAAAATATGCGATGGTGTGCAGGTCTTCGTTTTGAGGAGGACTGCATCTATCTGATTTTCTTCGCATTCCAATGCGATATTCCTTATAGTTTGCGCTATTAGCATGATCGTGCCGATACGGAAAACTTCACTTTTGCCTCAACCTACATTTGTCAGCACGAGGCATGTACAGAAAGTAAGTGCACTAGATTCTTATATATATATATATATATATATATATATATATATATTTTTTTTTACAGCAAGTGTTCTTGAAAAAAGTTACGATATTGTTGATAAACTTGCTGACTATTTTTCCACATAATCCCCATCCAGTTCAGTGTACGTAACGAGATGTGGCGCAAGCTTCATTGTGCCCTCCTTTCAAAACTCTTCCACCAGCTCCTTCCCCCACTTCAAAATGGTTCAAATGCATCTAAGCACTATGGGACTTAACATCTGAGGTCATCAGTCCCCTAGACGTAGAACTACTTAAACCTACCTAACCTAAGGACATCACACACATCCGTGCCCGAAGCAGGATTTGAACCTGCGGCCGTAGCAGCGGCGCGGTTCCGGACTAAAGCGCCTAGAACCGCTCGGCCACATCGGACGGCTTCCCCCCACTTCAAAACCTCTCTCTGCACCTGCTTGCCGGTCGAAAATTTAATTCCGCACATGCGTGCCTTCAAGCAGGTGGAAAGATAGTAATCTGAACGCGCCAACTTAGGGGAATGTGGGGTGTGGTTCAAAAGATCCCAGCCAACCAAAGCCCTGGTGGCTAAGGCTATTGTAGTCTGCATCGTCGTGCAACACGCACACTCATCTCGTAAGCATCCTCCTCCTTTTGTTTTGAATGTTCCTCTTGAATTTTTTTCAGCGTCTCGCAAAATCGATGCCTTTTCGGTCCGCTAAACGCTGAGGCCATGATTTTGTTACCGGGAATTGTAATTTGAATTTTTTGGCAGGTGGAGAATTTTTATGACGCCACTGTGAGGACTGTCTTTCTGTCTCAGGCGTGTTATGAGCCACTCACATTTCATCTCCAGCCACGACAGAGTTCAGAAAACCCTCACCTCTCAATTGAAGTCGCTCAAGAAACTGGCGGGAGCTATCGAACTGGTTTTTCTCGTGCTGATCTGTCACTTGTTTAGGGATCCATCTTGCGCACAATTTCTGGTATCCCATCGTTTCTGTGAGTGTCTCGTTTAAGTGAATTCGGGAGAGTTTTGGAAACACCGGAGAAATTTCTCCACTGTCTTCACGAACAGTTTCTTCGATTTTTTGCAGCTACTTATCAGTCAGAATGGAAGGTATTCCACACCTCTGTCCGTCACGAACATTTGTTCTGCCTCCACTAAACTCTCTACACCACTTCAATACTCTCGTTCTGTTCGTAACACCTTCGCCGTAAGCCGATCGGATTTGCGAAAAAAATTCGGTAGGTGTTATTCCGTCCGCGAGTAGGAAACGTTTCACAGCACGTATGGTTGCGTAAATGATATGGGTAAGAAGTTCTACCAAGTACGAACTTGGTGGAACTTCTTACCCATATCATTTACGCAACCATACACTACAACGTGAGTTTACGTACTATCGTTTTCCTGTAATGCTCGTTACGGTTAGGGGACAACCATCTACCAATCTGTGTTGCCAACCCTAAAAAAAAACCCACAGCCCGTAACGGTTACAGTACACTTACATGCTGAACAAGCCTCGTACTATTAGACAAGTTTGTACATAACCACCTAAGGGCTATTGGAACCACGTTGACCTCTCACTCAATAAAACGCTCTTCTACAATATTACAGACATCGTGCATTCTGTCTTCTGGTCACCAGCACGACAATGGAAACTAAATTTTATCGCTTTCGACAGATTATTCTACTTCACAGCTTTCTGGTGAGCTGGGACGGAAGGCCAAGGATGTACGATCGAATCAAGCAGTAAGTTTAGTAGGTCACAAGTCCGCCCTCGTTTATCTCTTACGACAGCCACACGGATTACTGCTTACCAGACATTTATTTATAACAACATCGCCGAACCGGGGCAGCTGAAACCCCCGTGATTCCTCTGACGGAATGCCGGAACTTACCGGCATATCCGAACATCCTATTCTACAACTACGTCTGCACACTACAGCGAATACAAGAGATGATTTCATAGTAATGTTAACGACTTGCTATTTTATTTAATTCGTCTATGGAGTGAAGGAAGTACGACAGACTGTAATCCTTAACACGCCCAGTAATCTATATTCTCCACTTTACGTGAACTCTACGCTCGATACACACACATCAAAAAAGTTTTGCATCACATCTGTTCCGAGAGTTCCGGAACCTGAACAGAAAATTGGAATAGAGATCAACATAAACATCATTTCCGCCCTTTTTATTGCTCATGAAATCCGCACATTTCTTGTGTACCACCATACAGAGAGACCTTCAGAGGTGGTGGTGGTGGTGGTTGGTTTGGGGAAGGAGACCAGACAGCGAGGTCATCGGTCTCATCGGATTAGGGAAGGACGGGGAAGGAAGTCGGCCGTGCCCTTTGAAAGGAACCATCCCGGCATTTGCCTGGAGCGATTTAGGGAAATCACGGAAAACCTAAATCAGGATGGCCGGACGCGGGATTGAACCGTCGTCCTCCCGAAGGCGAGTCCAGTGTCTAACCACTGCGCCACCTCGCTCGGTAGAGGTGGTGGTCCAGACTGCTGTACACACCGGTACCTCTAATACCCAGTAGCACGTCCTCTTGCGTTGATGCACGCTTTTATTAGTCGTGGCACACTATCCACAAGTCATCAAGGCACTGTTGGTCCAGATTGTCCCACTCCTCAACGGCGATTCGCCGTAGAGCCCTGAGAGTGCTCGGTGAGTCACGTCGACCACAAACAGCCCTTTTCAAACTATCCCAGGTATGCCTGGAGAACATGCCGGCCAGTCTAGTCGAGCGATGTTGTTATCCTGAAGGAAGTCATTCACAAGATGTGCACGATGGGGGCGCGCATTGTCGTCCATGAAGACGAATGCCTCGACAATACGCTGCCGATATAGTTGCACTATCGGTCGGAGGATGGCATTCACGTATCGTACAGCCGTTACGGTGCCTTCCATGACCACCAGCGGCGTACGTCGGCCCCACATGCCACCACCCCAAAACAGCAGGGAACTTCCACCTTGCTGCAGTGGCTGGACAGTGTGTCTAAGGCGTTCAGCCTGACCGGGTTACCTCCAAACACGTCTCTGACGATTGTCTGGTTGAAGCCATGTGCGACACTCATCGGTGAAGAGAACGTGATGCCAATCCTGAGCGGTCCATTCGGTATGTTATTGGGCCCACCTGTACCGCGCTGCATGGTGTCGTGGTTGTAAAGATGGACCTCTCCACGGACGTCGCGACTGAAGTTGCGCATCGTGCAGCCTACTGCATGCGCATCATGCAGGGTTCCTCCGAGCCATAATCCGTAGGTAGCGGTCATTCACTGCAGTAATAGCCCTTGGGCTGCCTGAGCCAGGCATATCATGGACAGTTCCTGTCTATCTGTATCTCCTCCGTGTCCGAACATCACTTCACTCCAAGACGCCTGGACACTTTCCTTGTTGAGAGCCCTTCCTGGCACAAAGTAACAATACGGACGCGATCGAACCGCGGTATTGACCCTCGAGGTACGGTTGAATTACAGACAACACGAGCCGTGTACCTCCTTCCTGGTGGAATGACTGGAACTGATCGGCTGTCGGACCCCCTCCAATAGGCGCCGCTCATGCACGGTTGTGTATATCTTTGTGCGGGTTTAGTGATATCTCTGAATAGTCAAAGGGACTGTGTCTATAATACAATATCCACAGTCAAGGTCTATCTTCAGGAGTTCTGGGAACCGGGGTGATGCAAAACTTTTTTGATGTGTATTATCTACATCTGCATCTACATGATTTCTCTGCAATTCACTACTAAGTAGCTGACAGAGGATGGAAAACACGTCGGTTTATAGCTTTCTGCGTGTGTCATTTACTTAAATTTACACAACAGAGTTCCACGAAAACAACTTTGCCTCTATTTTACATCTTTTTCGGGCGTGCATCCGAGATATTTTTAATTCTTGCTCCGATATTTCGGCTGGCAACATTTCAGCCATTATCAAGATGAGATGCTAGCAATTTTTAAATCACTTTACACACTGTGGAGTAAACGCGCATGCGTCTCCTCTTCCAGGAATTCCCATTTCAGTTCCTTGAACATTACCGTGACACGAAAGTTCATTTACAGATTAACTGCACTTTCTCAGGACCGTCTTAACAAATCGGTGACTTTCATTTGTATTCCCTACTACTGATTTTACGCTTTCATGGCATTTCGTATCGCTACATAGTACGGCCGATATATATTTAAACGACGTCACAGGCACCATTGGTTTACCAGTATTCTTGTAATCGGGTACACTCTCTCTCTCTCTCTCTCTCTCTCTCTCTCTCTGTCTCTGTCTCTCTCTCTCTTTACGGTCATTTAAACAGGGCTTCATTCAGTACATCAAGTGGAGATACTGTCTGCATTTTTTTGCGCTCATGAAGTGGCGATGCTTGCCTATAGACAACAGCATCTACAGCGATCAGAGGGTACTACCATACCACTGGTAAACCATTCAAATATATTAAGAACGTAACAGTTGCAATAAGGTTTCCTGTAGAACACCGTTAAGTACTTTCATTTCTGTCAAAGACTCGCCGTCCAGCTTAATGGATTGGGCTCTATTGCTCAAAAATTATTCTAAGCTAATTATCTTCTCGTTAAGACACTATGTGAAGCCGAATTTCGGTTATCATTTGACAACGCAGTATAATGTGAATTACCACGTGGAAATCAAGGAAGTTGACCTGCACCTTTTGGCTGCAGTAAATCGCGTCTGAAAAAAGAAAAAAAACTAAGCTGCACAACCACCCCTGTCACTTGACAATATACTGGAAGCACCGAGGAATACACCTGTAAATCACCTCCAGACAAACCTTATCGAAGAAGTAGTGTCTGTATTCAGGCCAAACAATCAGCCCCTTTATTTTCTTCCTGTCAAGTTTGCTTTACTATTCAACGTTCCATTACCAACAGAGATAATTTATGTGAAGATGGTCTCAGTTCTTTCGGACATGACCGAAAGAAAATGGTGACCATGCAGCGCTCTAGAATGAAATTATAATTAAATTAAGACACTACGCTGCCGACAGGCGTTGATATACATCAACGGGGCAATTGAAAATGTGTGCCCCGACCTGGACTCGAACCCAGGATCTCCTGCTTACATGGTGGACGTACTATCTAGCTGAGCCACCGAGGGCACAGAGGATAGGGCGACTGCAGTGACTTATCCCTTGCACGCTCCCCGTGAGACCCGCATTCCCAATTTAATATCCACACACTACATGTCCGAAAGAACAGATACCATCTTCATATAGTTAAGGCTAACCGGCCATTGACCTTCTTCTTCTGTGCGGATGCACACGTATTGGTCGAACTCTTACGGGACTCGGTAACATTGTCTGCCGCGAGTAATAAGTGTAATGGGCAGGGGCACTACGAATGTAGTGTGTGGACATTAAGTTGGGAATGCGAGTCTCACGGGGAGCGTACAAGGGATAAGTCCCTGCAGTCGCACTATGCTCTGTGCCCTCGGTGGCTCACAAATGGATAAAGCGTCTGCCATGAGATCACGGGTTCGAGTCCCGGTCGGGGCATACATTTTCAACTGTCCCCGTTGATGTGTATCAACGCCTGTCGGGAGCGTAGGGTCTTGATTTAAAAATCATTTCAAGATAATTTATCGCAATGACAGAGTACATACCCCAACCAAAATGGACGACTGAGCTACATAGTGTGACATTTGACTTCGAATCAGTTTTCTGGAACAAAAATACATTTCTTTCAAGAGGGTTTCTACTAACATTTACTTGGGTGGTAGTCCTTTACTGCATTCATCCTTTATCCTTAAAACAGGCCCGTCGCGAATATTTAATAGGAGGAGAAAACATGCGCGCTCGTACACACAACAAAAAAATGGTTCAAATGGATCTGAGCACTATGGGACTCTGAGGTCATCAGTCCCCTAGAACTTAGAACTACTTAAACCTCACTAACCTAAGGACATCACAAACATCCATGCCAGAGGCAGGATTCGAACTTGCGACCGTAGCAGTCACGCGGTTCCGGACTGAAGCGCCTAGAACCGCACGGCCACACCGGCCGGCCTGCCGGCTGTGTGTGTGCGTGTGTGTTACTCTAGCACGTCAAAGTTGGCAAGTTTCATTCTTTTGTGTGAGCTTAGCGACAACGCTACGCTTCTGTTTGTCGGTGAGTAGTCTCACCTCAGTCCCGAAGTATTTACACTGTACAAGAGTTCACACAAATATTTCTACTCTCGTAGTGCATAGCTAATCGGTTCTTCCCTTCTTTAGCTCAAGGATTAACGTTCTTGTTATTGTCAAGTAGTTGTTATTCCGTTTGCTCACATTCTGCTTTTGTCTTTCGCTGTGTAGGAAAAAAATTAGGAAAAAAAGGAACACGCTACAAGAAATACTGCTTTTAAAACGAACGTTTCACCGCGAAACAGATTGACGTAGCCACACGGTGAACAATCCCTGCATGTCTGGCTATGCTGTTTCTCCGGCTTATGCTTTCTCTCCGCGGCCGGCGTACACACAACACAACACGCAGAGAGAGAGAGAGAGAGAGAGAGAGAGAGAGAGAGAGAGAGAGAGGGAGAGAGAGGGGAGGGGTGGGGGGGAGGAAGTAGAGGGAGAAAATTATATACTAAGCAATCTCTGCAAAATGTGGTAGCCAAAGAAGCTACTGCAGACATATAGTTAGAGAAATCACCTAAATAAGAAAAAAAGGTGCCACAGTTGCGCTATCAAAAATGACAGACTCTCAAGAACACGAAGGAAATTATAATAGCGGAGCAATATATTCACCACTTTATTTTTAACAACTTCGAATCTTTTCTGAGGTATGTTCGTACGAGAGCGAATACCTGATATTATGGACTACAACGTCGATGTTGTGCGCTGCTACAATTTTCAGTAAATGCGGTCTCTCTCTCTCTCTCTCTCTCTCTCTCTCTCTCTCTCTCTCTCTCGGGAGATCTAAGACGAAATCTACAGAGCATTCCCGTCTACGACGCAGTATGTAGCAAGGCCAAGTTTAGCTCTACAAAAGGGGGCTGAAGTATTTCCAGAGACCGCCATGAAAAAGCTCACTGCTGAATTAAGACAAAAACCGAGCACGAGACCAAAAGACGCCCTCCAGGAAGGAAATACCACAGACGTGCAGATTCCGTTGTTGTAATAGACAACGACACACCTTTAGTAAACCGTCTACTCGTCTACAAATCCAGCAGGGGCCCGGCTACGAAGAGGGAATGAAAATAAAGAAGGGAGTAAAGACGTGCCCAAACACTGCTTTGTTCAGTGACCAGCTATGTTTTCGATAGTCAAGATCATGATGTAATTTGCCAGCTGCTTGGCATATCTATCACCGGCCGTTCCAACACTATTGCTAAGGCTGTTTCTAAACAGCTGGCGAACTCATCAAATAAGTAACTGAGATTAATGTATGCATTCTTAAGACGTTGAAGAATGTGCATTTGATGGCGACATTTCAGAAAGATTAGTCCTTCGTTCTGAACCATCTCTGTGATGTTAACATCGATTTGTCTCCTCTAGACAATGACAGAAACAGCAAAAAGAATGAAGGCACTCGGCAAACGAAATGACACTTGAGACCTTTGCATAAAATGTAATGCACCTTTATGTTTGAATTTGTGTTTCGAAAGAGACCGCACTTTGAATTTCTACTAATTTAACAATAAATGTATTTGTTTCTCCTAATAAAGTACCTTTTTGAAAAAAATACGTGTTTCTCAATAAAACTTAAAAAAAAACAATTTGACACGATAATACTGCATTTTGCGTCTTAATTTTTTCCTCATTAATAAGAACAGATTGCTACAGTCCTATATATACGCACCATTCGAAAATTACGCGCATGGCGGGCGGCCGCTCCAACTAAATGCGCACTGAAATGGTTAACAAGATGGCCAAAACCCAAGACATAAAATCTGCAAATTTGATAAACAAATGCAACTTATGAAAAGGCACAAAGATTCAGTTACAGGTGCAGATCACAATACATTGACTGTCAGTGGCTTTATTTATAAGTAGAGAGAGAGAGAGAGAGAGAGAGAGAGAGAGAGAGAGAGAGAGAGAGAGAGAGAGAGGGGGGGGGGGGGGGTTGGTCTCCGATTATAGAAGATCCTTCTTATTTGCAGAATATTTTATTATCTCCTTTTCTGAACTGGACACCTGTCAGTGTTTGAGTCAGGATCACTAGACCTCTTCGTCTTTTTCTCCAGCAATTATAATTTACATTCAGTACTCACTGGGTAAAATTTTTTCGCCTCGTTTAGTACATGTGATGCCCGTTTGTTTGTTGCTTATCTTCTGACCCATATATTTCGTTTCTTTGTTTATAGTCTGGCAATCCAGTGGTCGACTGTATTGAATGAATCGATGAAACCGCATGTATATTTTTTTATGTTACATTGAAATTAAATGCCAAAAGTTTGTATTTGCGTCGGCGCTGTATTTACGCATTTTTTGTCTACCGTTTCGTTCCCTGTCGTTTCGTGTGTTATGCTGTCTGAACCTGTTGACTATTCTTCATTTTACTACCAATTTCAACACAAAAACGTTGATGCCGGAATTCCAAGCCATTCGTTCCACGTGTTACAGTTATAAAAGCAGATCTTCCAAACCTCTCGGTTACTTAATGTCGTCCCCTCTCAGGTTTGTTTTGGCGTTAGATAGTTCTGTTATCGTTAACTCTTTGACAAAATGGAGGCACTGTCATTATTAACAAGAATTAATTTAGTGCAGTGTAGTGTAACGAAGTTGTCAACATTCGGTTATTAATTTTGCCAATTTTCTTCACCAGGAATTTTTTTTCTCTCCAACAGTTGAAGGTTGTGCAACTAACTACGAGGAAAGTCCATTTCTCAGCTGTCTACATATATGCTACATTCAGAGGACAATTCTGAGGTGTTTTATGTCGGGGATCCGCATTAGGCTACACAAATGCTAGACTATAGGCGCCATGTTTATAAACATATATCGTACGTAAAATCGCTTACGCGTTATCACATTGACTAAACATTGTTTTCCTGCTAGCTTTTCTGTGGATTGAACGTATGACCACACCCAGTACATCTCTATAGCGCATGAAGTAATGTTTACTTATTTAAACATTGGAGCCGACCCAGAAAAATGCCTTAAAACACACGCAGTTGCTGAACACGTGCAGTAGCTAACAACCAATTCTGATTGTGGGCAGCAGGGTCCTGGTAGGAGATATTCGAACAGACATGTACGTTAGTACAAAAAGTAATCCGCGTGAATAAGAAATTTTTGTCAGCCCAGTGAACGCATGTTTCTCATACTACGCATTTTATGATGAACGTGGTGCAGAGCATATACTGATGATGCTACAGAAAGGCGAATATCAGTTTCCGACATGAACAGGTAATAGTGTACTAATGATGACATTACCACGGTTGTTGTATGTAAGAGCAGATAGCGAGACATGGGTCCATTCCTGCGCCTGTAACTAGTTCACATCACTGACAAAAGAGATAGCAGCAGCGACAAATTAATACCAATAATCGCAGTTTGAAGCGTACGACAGGTATCCTTCAAAACTGGTGGAGCGTTGTATATGAACTAACGTTAGTCCGTATCAGAGAACCCAGAATCTATGTGGACACTAACATATTTAAGTCATGTTTACGAATTCGAACTTTGTGTTGGTATTATACTACGATCCGAGGTGAACATTTAATTCTTCTTGAGGTAGGTCAAGTATCGCGAGGAACTTTTTTCGCAGGCGAATGGACTGGGATGACAGCTGCTGCCCTATACCGACCGATAATGATACATGTCGGAATCTAGTACAGTCAGCTGAGCAGATCGAGAGTAAACAATACTTAGTACCCTTAGCGTCATGAGACGCGTTCTAAGCATGCACGCTTCTTTTTAGGGGGCTTCCGAAGCATAATTCAGCCTATAAAATGGGATCTATCACCATCACCCACTCAACACCACTGCAACACACAGGTTATTTTAGGTATGGAGACTGTTAACTTAGCAGCTCAGATTTGTGATGTGAAGAATTATTTTTGATCTTCTAAATCCCCCCCCTCCCCCCCCCCCCCCCCTCTCTCTCTCTCTCTCTCTCTCTCTCTCTCTCTCTCTCTCTCTCTCTCTCTGTGTGTGTGTGTGTGTGTGTGTGTGTGTGTGTGTGTGTGTGTGTGTGTCCCTCCCCGTCTCTGCAGTATGGTCACTTGCGACCGAATGGTGGGAATACGTGTTGGTCTACAGATCTATGGGACACGAAAAAGGAGGGGTGTGGAGGGTGATTTCGATTCCTACACTTTGATCATTCTTAAAAAAAAATACAAGAATAATAATAAAGCCATCGCTCCATTTAGTGGCGTTCTTCTAAAATACAGCTTTATCCCACAATCAATTTTTTTTCCTCCATAAGCCTCTTGATGGCAACAATATATTAACACACGCATTCTACAGGTATGTAATTGTTGTTGGCGGCACCACTTCCGATAGAATCCGACTGCTGCTTGTGCTCTTATAAAGGGCTCCATAAATAGAGCTTATCACTGAACAACAGCAAGCAAATATCGTGCACTGTCTGAAACGTCTGCTCTGAATGTAGCCTCTCGGCGAACATGAAATGGAAAAGTGTGTCATAAGGACGTGGGTAGCATTTTCGTATAGCAAGCGCGTGTTGCATCTCTCTCAGACACCAGAGCGTTATGCGACATTCTCCATAGGAAAAATGCAGGAATTTCGTCATCGACGCGGAAACGAGTGTCGCACGGACAGAACTATGCCCCATAACAGCGTAGAAATCGGCAAAAGAATGAGGAGGCGGCAACGTCGCCACGCGCTATTGATTTCACGTGAGCTGGAATCAGAAACCTGCAGTCCCGGGATCGCCGACCACAGCCGAAGTTAGCCGAAGCGACGCGCCCGGGCCGGCGGCCAGGGGGCGGCCTGTTCAAATCGATAGCTCGCGCCCCACTCAATTACATCGTTTGTTGACACCGGCATCTTGCTATGTGCGCACTGTCTTGCAGTCGAGACACCGCCTAGTGCCTTTGCAATGCCTAACAACTCAATATAACTTCTTCCAGGACACGTGTCACACGTGGTTTACCGAAGACACGTGGTTTTCCGCCCAGCATGAAGATTTTTCTGTAAGCAGTTGGAAGAAATTTTTACACTCTCACCAGTTTCACTTTCAAACTTGCCATATATGTATAACAATACATCGTCATGATTCAAGAACACACTTTGAACTTCCGTTTTCATCAAAATGCTTGAATAGTAGATTTTAGTGTGTTGCGAAATTCAGTCAAGATTAAATATCTTATAATACGTATATATAAAAATGTTTCAGCACCAACCAATTCGATTAACATGTGCAAGGCACATCGATGCCGTAAAATAGTACCAATATTTCCAAATGTATTTTCTAGTTCTTATCTATTCATTTTCCAAAATTGGATAAGCTTAACTATCCGATCAGTTATTAGAATAGCGACACAGATGGTGCAGCGTTAAAAATTCGATATTACAGCGGTGAAGACCGCGCGCCAAATGAGGTCCAACAACAATGGCATCTTGTCGTTCCCGTTATCCTTATCGAAACTGATCTACAAAAGCATTTCGTTTGATAACATTGGCGACAGCACGTCGAACTCTAAATTTGAAACAAAAACATACAAGACCCAAGATCGAATAAATATCTTCATTGTTATTATTATTATTATTATTATTTGCATTTTATGGACTTCATTGGACCACTCTAGCCAACTTCATACAAAGAATTTTTCAGTTTCCTGCCAGCCCAGTACTTCTTCATTCTCTCGGATCTCATCCTTCTTTCTTCATCGGAAATCACACTTCCTACTGTCTGTTTGTTGATTCTCGTCTGCAGTCTGATTTGTTTGTCTGTGAGTTCCCTGATTTTATCTGTTTTGTTTTTTTGGTCTTTACTTAAAACAGTCGGTTTCGACAGACTTTGCTGTGATCTTCAGGTCTGTAAAAAAGTGCATAGACATGGAATGTGTCTCATAATATGAGTTATGACATAATATTTGAGATAAAAATGGTTCAAATGGCTCTGAGCACTATGGGACTTAACTGCTGTGGTCATCAGTCCCCTAGAACTTATAACTACTTAAACCTAACCAACCTAAGGACATCACACACCCCCATGCCCGAGGCAGGATTCGAACCTGCGACCGTAGCGGTCACTCGGTTCCAGACTGCAGCGCCTAGAAACGCACGGCCACTCCGGCCGGCTTGAGATAAAAGTTTTAGCTTGTCATTACAAAAAATCGAAGTGAATCCGTACATTTACCCACCTTAAAAAATCTTTTTGTAATGAAACGTGTTCATTTTCACCAATAAAAAGATTTTTAAGGGATATAAATGTACAGTTCCACTTCCGTTTTTTGTAATGTGAAACTGAAATTCTTATCTCAAATATTACGTCTTAACTAATGTTTTGAGACATATTCCATGCACAAGTATATGCACTTTGTTACAGAACCGAATTTGACAGCAAAGTCTGTCCAAACCGGTTGTTTTAAATAAAGAAAAGTTTATGTGATCTTGGCTGTTGAATGCTTTTAGCGAGTAGAATAGACCACTTCTTCGGTCTTCTCGAAATGAAAAAATTCAATCTAACCAAAAAGAAACACGGAGAGAAAATATAGCAAGTAATCTGAGTTGACAGTTACCTTACTTCAATGCATGCCAAACACAACTTCACGCATTGGTGGAAATCTCTCGCACTTTTACTTCTTTCCATTAAGTTTGTGGTTTTTTCAGACTCTTGCGCACCTTGCACAACACCGAAAAATTGATAAAACCACTTTCAACGTTAATAACCATTCTAGTCTCTTTCTTTATTAGCGCAGAACAGCTTTCCTGTAAGAGCTTTATCTTCGTAAAGTGATTTCACAATCTTCGTTATCCACCCTAAGGAGGAGTAACCCGAAGCCGGCCGGGGTGGCCGAGCGATTCTAGGCGCTTCAGCTTGGAACCACGCGACCATTACGGTCGCAGGTTCGAATCCTGCTTCGGGCATGGATGTGTGTGATGTCTTTAGGTTAGTTAGGTTTAAGTAGTTCTACGTTCTAGGGGACTGATGACCTTAGAAGTTAAGTCCCTTAGTGCTCAGAACCATTTGAGTAAACCAAAGCGCCCCATCTCAAAGAAAATATTATTTTGAAACTGCTGCACGACATATGTTTAGAACGTTTCTCATACTTACATAGATGTTCCGGAGTAGTGGACAAGTTTTTCGAAAAGTCGAGAAATACGTACCTGAAACAGAAAAAGACGTTTCAATAATTTTTAATAAAATATGACACTAGGATCAAACTTAGGACAAATAAAAAATGTGAACAGAAAACAACTGGCTCATTGGCACTAAAAGTCTACAGTAAGTTTACAGACGAGAATAATGCTAAGTATTACAAGAATACAATTTAGAAATCAAAGAAATATATTCTTCATGGAAGCGACTGAGTACCCAACACGCATGTAGTGGCTATTTTCAAAATAATAACTAAGTTTATAAAACCGGTATTTGCGACAGATAGCAGAACGATCCTACAGCCACCAACATACTGTGGATATCGCGTAAAGATCGCAAATACAGGAGAACAGAAATCAGGGCTCGAACGAAATCATGTACGGCAGAGAGTTATTTATCCTTCGCTGTTTGCTCATTGTACAAAGAAAGGGAAACACAATCAGTGGCAGAAGGTGCCCTACGCCGCGCACCGTTTTGTGCGCAGGCGGAGTATGGGTGTTGACGTGGAAGGTAGATGAGCTATGCTCGATAAAAGTTAGACCAAAACACCGCTTCGAAAGTGGTTTGGAAAATGAACACGGCATTTCAGCTGAATTTCTTCCTTCTTTCCTTGAAATTCAACAGTCCACCTACTGGAAAGTGAGAGACAAATTTAAGTAATTCCATCCAGCAAAGCACGGTGTGACACCTATTATTCAAAAGTGTTAAGCTGCGTTGAGAAGTCGAGTTATGTACATTTGCTAATGAGGTCTGTGAGAGACAACAGCATAGGAGAGCTTTGTAAACTAGCAGAAGACCCATGTTCATCCTAGCATAATAAAGCGCAGTGTCATGCGGCTACACCCGGTGGAATACTTATAACCTAACTGGGAGTGAGTTAAGTGCCTTAAAAGACCAACAGAGCTACAATGTACGTAGGAGTTTCCCGTGAGAATACACACGTGGAGCGGTGCCAGAAATCCGACAACGGTCACCAGTTCCTAGTGATTTATTAAAAAATGAATTCTCTGAAGTCACATTCACACTATCAGCCCAAGCTCTTGTCAGTCTATGCCCTCCTTATATTCGTCTGAAAAGTAAATAACGTCATTGCACTCTAATTTAATATGGCCGGCAACGTGAGATAATGTACTCTAATCGATCAGAAAATACTCAAGTTTCCAACCCACCGTACTACGATAAAAGATTGTGAACAAACCCAGTAAATTATACGAGGGTTATTCGGAAAGTAAGGAACGATAGGTCGCGAAATGGAAACGACAGTGAAAATCAAAACTATTTTATTTGCAACAGTTAGCTACATCTTCCAGCTACTTATCTCCATAGTCGCTGATCCGACTTAGACGTTTGTCGTAGCGTTGTAGCAACTTTCCAATACCCTTGTCATAGAACGCAGCCGCCAGCGCTTTCCGCCAATTCTCTACGCTGGCCTAAAGCTCGTTGTCTGTGGCTAAATGGTGTCCTCATAGCCAGCAGTTCATGTGAGCAGAGACGAAACTCAGAGGGAGACAGTTACAGACTGTATTGTGGGTAATCAAATATTTCCAGTTGAAAACGATGCAGGAGCATCTTCATTGCCCCTGCAGAATGCGGCTGAGAATTGTCTTGAAGAAAACGCACGACTGTTATGTAATGTTGGCTGCATAGCTTCAGGCGAAATTTCTCATCAGGCCCTCGTACTTGGTGGGAGACACTATTGTTCTAAGTATCTTTATGTGCTCCCTTTGTGCTCAGAACTAAAAAGAACGACGTAATGCGATCGACGGGTGTCGTAGAGACACTGCCAAACACATCTGTGCAACACTTCATCGGATTTCCACAGTGGTTTCCATTTCGCGACCGATCGTTCGTTACTTTTCGAATAACCCTCGTATAATAATCATTAAATACAGTGCTACGTAAGAATGCCAATTGCGCAGAAATGTATAGTGTCCTAAACATGCATAGTGAATGCAAATATTTGGAGTTTGCTCAGGGTGGTTAGATGGTAACTACTCAGTGATGTCGGGGTCATTACAGACGGAGTATTTCTATTGCACTTCAGGTATCTTTCTGAAACTGGTAACAAATGATTATCGTATTATGTTCTGTTAAAATAAAAAATGAATTGTTCTTTCTGATCGTTTAGTATCTTTATGTCGCCAAATTTCCTTTACAGAAGAACAACGTTAACATTCTAAGTCAACAGGTGTCTGATTATTTTATCAGATATGATTGGGCTGTTTAGCTTTTCATTTCTATAAACGATATCTTGAACAAGTAGACGTGCAAATTCTCATAACGTAATGAAAAAAATCAAGGTATTCCGAATTCAGTATGTTCGAATATTTTGCCACTCTTTCTGCAACAACGTTCCGCAACGAGTATCCATTAAGTCACTCAAAATAAACTGGATGTCATCTAACTTACAATTAGATGGCCGGTAATCTGTGCTCTGTCAGTCGCTTCGGTAGTAATGAGATGATTGAGTGATTGAATAACGCAGTGGTAATGTGTGCGATGTCAAAGTAAACAGTCTAATACCAAAGTTCTGCCATAACCGATATCTGGAGACACAAGAACAGGCGAAAGTTAACCGACAGGAATAAGATGCTATGATATGCAAATGATTAGCTTTTCAGAGCATTCACACAAGGTTGGCGCCGGTGGCGACACCTACAACGTGCTGACATGACGGAAGTTTCCAACCGATTTCTCATAGACAAGCAGCAGTTGACCATCGTTGCCTGGTGAAACGTTGTTGTGATGCCCCGTGTAAGGAGGAGAAATGCGTACCATCACGTTCCCGACTTTCATAAAGGTCGGATTGTAGCCTATCGCAATTACGGTTTATCGTATCGCGACATTGCTGCTCGCTTGGTCGAGATTCAATGACTGTTAGCAGAATATGGAATGGATGGGTTCAGGGGGGTAATACGGAACGCCGTGCTGGATCCCAACGACCTCATATCACTACCAGTCGAGATGACAGGCATCTTATACGCATGACTGTAACGGATCGTGCAGCCACGTCTCGAGCCCTGAGTCAACAAATGGGGACGGCCGCAAGACGAGAACCATCTGTATGAACAGTTCGACGACGTTTGCAGCAGAATGGACTATCAGCTCGGAGACCATGGCTGCGGTTATCCTTGACTCTGCATCACAGACAGGAGCGCCAGCGATGGTGTACTCAACGACGAACCTGGACGCACGAATGGCAAAACGTCATTTTTTCGGATGAATCCAGGTTCTGTTTACAGCATCATGATTGTCGGATCCGTGTTCGGCGACATCGCGGTAACGCACATTGGAAGCGTGTATTCGTCATCGCCATACTGGCGTATCACCCGGCGTGATGGTATGGGGTGCCATTGGTTACACGTCTCAGTCACCTCTCGTTCGCATTGATGGCACTTTGGACAGTGGACGTTACATTTCAGATGTGTTACGAGCCGTGGCTCTACCCTTCATGCGATCCCTGCGAAACCCTACATTTCAGCAGGATAATGCACGACCGCATGTTGCAGGTCCTGTACGGGCCTTTCTAGACACAGAAAATGTTCGACTGCTGCCCTGGACAGCACATTGCCCAGATCTCTCACCCATTGAAAACGTCTGGTCAATGGTGGCCGACCAACTGGCTCGTCACAATACGCCAGTCACTACTCTTGATGACCTGTGGTATCGTGTTCAAGCTGCATGAGCTGCTGTACTTGTACACGCCATCCAAGCTCAGTTTGACTCAATGCCCAGGCGTATGAAGGCCGTTATTACGACCACAGGTGGTTGTTCTGGATACTGATTCCTCAGGATGTTTGCACACAAATTGCGTGAAAATATAATCACATGTCAGTTCTAGTATAATATATTTGTCCAATGAATACCCGTTTATCATCTGCATTTTTTTCTTGGTGTAGCAATTTTAATTACCAGTAGTGTATATCTAATGTAATGCAATCTAATAGCAACAAACTGAATCATCAGGTCTAGTGGGATCCAAAATGAATCCTACTGCGAACTGCTACGGAAAATAGTAATCGGCATAGGTAGGTTTAAATTAATAGGCTATTTCAACTGGCCAACAGATTCGGACACATCGGTCACACAGTCTTTCGGAGACAGAAACGGAAAAAATTAACTATTTTAGCTTTTTCCAGCACGGAAACGCAACTATTATACTATTTCAGACTACACGCCCCCACAAGCCTTGCAGACAAACAAAAATTACGCGAAGCGAAATGTAGTGTGAGGAGGGCTATGCGAGAGGCGTTCAATGAATTCGAAAGTAAAGTTCTGTGTACTGACTTGGCAGAAAGTCCTAAGAAATTTTGGTCTTATGTCAAAGCGGTAGGTGGATAAAAACAAAATGTCCAGACACTCTGTGACCAAAATGGTACTGAAACGCAGGATGACAGACTAAAGGCCGAAATACTAAATGTCTTTTTCCAAAGCTGTTTCACAGAGGAAGACTGCACTGTAGTTACTTCTCTAGATTGTCGCACAGATGACAAAATGGTAGATATCGAAATAGACGACAGAGGGATAGAGAAACAATTAAAATCGCTCAAAAGAGGAAAGGCCGCTGGACCTGATGGAATACCAGTTCGATTTTACACAGAGTACGCGAAGGAACTTGCCGCCCCCCCCCCCCCCCCCCCCCTTCTTGCAGCCGTGTACCTGGGGTCTCTAGAAGAGCGTAGCGTTCCAAAGGATTGGAAAAGGGCACAGTTCATCCCCATTTTCAAGAACGGACGTCGAACAGATGTGCAGAACTATAGACCTATATCTCTAACGTCGATCAGTTGTAGAATTTTGGAACAAGTGTTATGTTCGAGTATAATGACTTTTCTGGAGACAAGAAATCTACTCTGTAGGAATCAGCATGGGTTTCGAAAAAGACGATCGTGTGAAACCCAGCTCGCGCTATTCGTCCACGAGACTCTCAGGGCCATAGACACGGGTTCACAGGTAGATGCCGTGTTTCGTGACTTCCGCAAGGCGTTCGATACAGTTCCCCACAGTCGTTTAATGAACAAAGTAAGAGCATATGGACTATCAGACCAATTGTGTGATTGGATTGAAGAGTTCCTAGATATCAGAACGCAGCATGTCATTCTCAGTGGAGAGAAGTCTTCCGAAGTAAGAGTGATTTCAGGTGTGCCGCAGGGTAGTGTCATAGGACCGTTGCTATTCACATTATACATAAATGACCTTGTGAATAACATCGGAAGTTCACTGAGGTTTTTTGCGGATGATGCTGTGGTATATCAAGTGGTTGTAACAATGGAAAATTGTACTGAAATGCAGGAGGATCTACAGCGAATTGACGCGTGGTGCAGGGAATGGCAATTGAATCTCAATGTAGACAAGTGTAATGTGCTGCGAATACATAGAAAGAAAGATCCCTTATCATTTAGCTACAATATAGCAGGTCAGCAACTGGAAGCGGTTGATTCCATAAATTATCTGGAAGTACGCATTAGGAGTGATTTAAAATGGAATGATCATATAAAGTTGATCGTCGGTAAAGCAGATGCCAGACTGAGATTCATTGAAAGAATCCTAAGGAAATGCAATTCGAAAACAAAGGAAGTAGGTTACAGTACGCTTGTTCGCCCACTGCTTGAATACTGTACTGGTCAGCAGTGTGGGACCCGTATCAGATAAGGTTGATAGAAGAGAGAGAGAGAAGATCCAACGGAGAGCAGCGTACTTCGTTACAGGATCATTTAGTAATCGCGAAAGCTTTCGGAAATGATAGATAAACTCCAGTGGAAGACTCTGCAGGAGAGACGCTCAGTAGCTTGGTACGGGCTTTTGTTGAAATTTGGACAACATACCTTCACCGAGGAGTCAAGCAGTATATTGCTCCCTCCTACGTATATCTTGCGAAGAGACCATGAGGATAAAATCACAGAGATTAGAGCCCACACAGAAGCATACCGACAATCCTCCTTTCCACGAACAATACGAGACTAGAATAGAAGGGAGAACCGATAGAGGTACTCAAGGTACCCTCCGCCACACACCGTTAGGTGGCTTGCGGAGTATGGATGTAGATGTAGAAGTACCGAGGTTACGTCAAGCCGTAATTCGAAATCTCGTCGACAGAGGGGTAACACATGCTGAGGCTTTCTAAGAATTCGTTTACGCCAAAAGCTTTCGAAGGCTGCAGAGGAGGTAAGTCGTACGATGGCGAAAATAGATATTCCGTGGCATGCGTCGTGAATTTGCGGTCTAGAAAGGCAGTTCATTAGCATTGAGCTCCTCTGGTAGGTTAGCGGGTCAGGTTTGTGTCGTAACGCTTCCGCGTTTTTGAGATGTCGGCACTCGGCATGCGCGGAGGCTCTGCAGTCGTCCGCCGCCGCCGCCGCCACCGCTACTACTACTACTACTACTACTACTACTACTACTCGTAAAATATTCGGCGCGGGCTGCGCTGCGGCCGCGTAGACACCCTGCATCGCTAATGCCTGCCCACCGCTCCGTCATAATTATTCCATCGATAGACGTGATATACATTCTAATTAAATTCGCAGCCCCTCCGCTCCGGGCGCTCTCCGCGGCAATCGCCGTAAGGCGGTCTTTGACGCGCGAACACTACCACTGGACTGCTGATGACGTTCTGTATACAGGTTGTTCAAAAATTCGATGCCCAAACTGACAGTTATCATGAGAGAGAAAATAACGAATACATCACCTGACAAAAAAGTGAAGTCCCAGAAGGGGAGTGGAAAACGAAACTTCATTAGTCAGAGGAAATGTGATGTAATTTCAGTAATTACAACATCGAGTCAAATTTACGAAGAACTTGGCAGTATGACGCTGCACCCAACTTGGCCATGAAGCGTGCACTGATTCAGTTTGGAAGGATGACAGAGCCGCTGTATCCTCCCCTGAGGCTAGCTGGGCTACAACTGTTGTAAATGGTCCTTGATATCTTTATACTGGCACTGCAACGGAGTTGACGTCCGAACTAGACCCAACTCATGTTCCATCAAATGGCACCACGGTAGCATATGAGAAAGTAGGAAGTCCGTGATATAGTGTTCTGCCGTCAGAGTTCCCTTAACCACAGAAGTGCCCTGAAGTCATACCCGATGGCTCCACACACTCTGACGCCAGGATTAACACCGCTGCGCCTCTCCAGAATATCGGAAGAATCCGACTTCTTCCCAGGTAACTGGTTCTCGTCGACAGTGGTCATCCGGAATAGGCAAGAACAGCAATCCATCATGGAATACAATACGACGCCATTTCTTAGTAGTTCACGCTCCCAGGTAACGGAAAAGTTGCGGTAACGGCAGCCTCTTCTTGGCACGGTAATTGTCTAGTCCGACGGCTGCTAGTCTCCGACCGATGGCGTGGGTTGCAGCAGAATGTTACTTGTTATCGGATAGCATGCGCAGACATGAAGGGGTTACGATGTGCCTGTTACATAATGAGGAGGTCCTTCCTTGTGGCGGTCAGACGTGGTCCATCGGATGCTTGATGGGGAGAATGATTGCTGTCACGTTCCCATACAATCGAAGGAATATTAGTGTTTCACGTCCCGTCGACCACGAAGTCATTAGAGACAGAGCAGAAACTCGGATTAAAGGAGGATGGCGAAGGATATCAGCCATGCCCTTGCAAAGGAACCATGCCGGACGTTCCGCTGCAGTCCAACATCGTGCCACTGTTACATCCAAATGCACGGTACGATCAGCCGACCAAATGGATGTAACAATGAGGTCCGTCCCAAACTCTGTCAGATGCTGATAACGCTTTCTCACACCAGTACGTGATATCTCCGTGTCCTTCACAGAAATTACTAAACATTTGACGCTGTTCACGCGTCTTATATACTCTACCAGGTCTGGCACCGAGCGAGGTGGCGCAGTGGTTAGCACACTGGACTCGCATTCGGGAGTACGACGGTTCAATCCCGCGTCCGACCATCCCGATTTAGGTTTTTCGTGATTTCCCTAAATCGCTCCAGGCAAATACCGGGATGATTCCTTTGAAAGGGCACTGCCGACTTCCTTCTCTAATTCTATGAGACCGATGACCTCGCTGTTTGGTCTCTTCCCACCTACAAAACAACCCCAGGTCTGGTAAGAACAGTAACCAAGAACAACACTAATGGTCATTGGTGGCCGTTCTACCAGCCACAGAAAACAGCATTTATGTGTACGTGTACATTACATGAGATCACAAAGCGTCTTCCGGGCGCTTCACACTTTTTATCACGCGTATATATTTCGTTAAGCAACCTTGTGTCGGCTATGCATAATGAGAGTACAGAAAATTCAGGAGGTCTTTGGGTGTAATTGATTCATTCTTAATGTTAAATCTGTTTCAGTCCTTTATTTTTCTGATCAGTGTTATAATAAATGTTCAAAATAAGCACCATTAACTTCAGCGCAGAGCCAGTATCGACATAACATAGCGTCCCGTGTTCGATGGAAAAGAGTGTGTGTATGAGAGAGAGAGAGAGAGAGAGAGAGAGAGAGAGAGAGAGAGAGAGAAAAGGGGGGGGGGCGGTCACTGCAAGAGTTTTTGCAACTAATTCCCTGCCTCAGTCCACAGGGTACAATGTGGTGCATGTCTCGTAGTTCTCTCCATGTGTAGCACTGCACTCCGTGTTCAGTACTGCGACCGTCAAGCAGGTACTACAGTGCTACATGGAGTTAACTGGCTCAGTGCGAACGTCGTGACCTCACAACACTGGGTTCCACAAATTAACTCTGGCGTATGGACGTCCGAAGAACGTATCTTTTGTTTATATCTTTCCCCACTAAGGGCGTACTTGCGTATGCTTAGTGCTCATTCAAAACGGGTTTCCGAGAGCCGGTTGCATAATGAAATATATCTGTCGTCGGCTCCGTCGTGATATCGGGCAGTCTGGCACTGAATTTTTGAACACCTTCCATATGATTATTCGTCCATACCTTTCCTGTTCCTCTATATGTACATCTACATCTGTACTCCGCAAAGCATCTTACAGTGTGTGACGTTGGGAAATGTGTGTTCGACTGTCATTTACCCCCATTTCCTGTCGCAGTCGCGAATGGTGTGCGGGAAGGAAGACTGTTAGTAAGCCTATGTCAGAAGTCGAATTTCCCTGATTTTATCTTCATGGCCTTTTCTCGAAATATATGTAGGAGAAAGTAATATACATTTTAAGAGTAAACCACACTCTAATGCGCAACACCTGACTTGTAATGTCTGCAACTGGAGATGGAGGAGCATCTCCGTCACAATTTCGCGCTCACTAAACGAACCAGTAACTAAACGTGCAGCCCTTCTTCGGACCTTCTCTATTACTCTGACTAAACGTGCAGCCCTTCTTCGGACCTTCTCTATTACTCTATCAGCCTATCCGATAAGGGTACCCAAGTAACGAGCAATACTGAATGTAGGTACGGCGAAGGTTTTGTAAGCTATCTCCTTCGTGGATAGACTAAATTTCCTGCGAATTCTTCCACTGACTCTCAATCTGGCATCTGCCTAACCTGCGCTAAGTTTTATGTGAGCGTTCCACTTCAGATCGCTGCCTTCAAATAAATCCCGATGCTCAATAAATATGAATACATCCAGTGATTGTTCGTCAATCGTTTGATCGTACGATCTGTTTATTTTGTGGGTTAACTGTCAATCCCCGCCCCATTCGTCGATAACCTCCACGTCTTAATGTATTTAGCTACAATTTTGTAGCGTTGCGACTTCTCTATATACAACAGTATTATTCCGGAACAGTCTCGTGTAGCTTCCGACTTTATCCACTAGGTCATTTACATATACTGTGAACAGGAGTTTTCCTGTAACACTCTTGACGTACGCCCGAATTTACATTTATGTCTGGACATTTTTCTCGGCTAAGAACGACACGCTGTATTCCATTTGATAGGAACTCTCAAAGCAATTACGAAGCATATCTGATGTTCCGTATGTTTGCATTTCGCCCATTAGGCGGCAATGCGGATCTGTATGGAATGCATATTGGAAGTCAAGGAACACGGTATCAACTTATTCCAGTGAATGGAGTACGGAGAAGGTAACTGAGTGTGCACTATTGCTGATCTTGTTATTATGGTCTTCCCGTTGTTTTGGTTGGTTGATTTGGGGGAGGGGACCGAACAGCGAGGTCATCGGTCCCATCGGATTAGGAAAGCATGGGGAAAGAAGTCGGCCGTGCCCTTTCAAAGGAACCATCCCGGCATTTCCATGGAGAAATTTAGAGAAATTAAGAAAAACCTAAATCAGGATGGCCGGACGCGAGTTTGAACCGTCGTCCAGCCGAATGCGAGTCCATTGTGCTAACCACTGCGCCACCTCGCTCGGTGGTCTCCCCGTAAGAGGCAAGATACAAGCAGAAGAATCATGAGTCCAATAGCGTTTCAAAAAAATAATGCTTTTTTTCAGACGATCCCATAAATGCCACGCTCTTCTTCTGTACCTCGACTTAGTAGGGACCACAAATACCTGAATATTTCTCAGGGATAGATTGCGAAAGTGTGTTGTCGTCGTCTCCTTTGGAGCTGCACTGAGTAGTAGCCACTAAGGCTACAATTAATCACGGGAATTACAATTGGTGCGGGTGCGGTGGGGCGGTGGTGACGTTGGTTGTCCGTAATTACAGTGACTACTGCACTAATGACACTAGAAATGACAGCCAGTCTTCGTCGTGCTACTGTATTAGCCGACCATTCATTTTCCTATCTTCTTCCTTATCTTCTTGGAATACCTTACGGTTCGTGTTTTTTATCCGTGAAATATTGCTTCACAATAGCTTTCTGCCATTTTCAGGCATTTTAAATTTTTTGACAAGCTAAAGTGCGTATTAAACAAAAGTCCGCAGGACATTCGGGAAGTTTATGAACAACTGGATCCACAGTAGACCCACAGATGACACGGGTAGCTTTTAGCGAAGAAGGTGCTACCGTTGTGAGTCAAACACACTACTTTATTATAAAGGGAGATTGAGTGCTCCAATGCAGTAGTGTATCTGATATAAACAAGAGGGAGCGCGAATTTTGAGTACTGTCTCCTCATGGAATTGACGGGCAATGTTTAAGGTACATGATACTATGACTATTTTTAATCAAGTAGTAGATATTTGATTCTTACATAATAATGACAGCGAAATTCAGTTATGTGAAGTGCTGGAAGAAGAAAAGGAAGAAGTTCAACGTGCCGTCGATAGCTAGGTCATGAGAGACATAGAACAACCTCAGTGGGAAAAAGATGGGGCACGAAATTGGTCGCAGCCGATAGGTTGCAAGCGTCCAGTCATTTGCCAAACTGACTTGGTGAAGGCAACTAAAGTCCAAAGGAGAAATTCCAGCGGTGACTGTAGTGATATTTAGAAAGAGAAAAATAAACGTAACGAAGACGACAATGGCAAAACATTCACTGCCCGATTCAAGCTAGCGACCCATCGGCGTCCGGGATCACCGAAGCCACAGATATGGACTGTGTACTGCACACCTGCCCGCAGCCACATAGAGGCGAACGTGTTAACTGCCGGCGATAAGCATCACGACTGCAATTTTGGTGATGGCGGACGCCGTAATTATTACCGCCGATGTAATATTGCTGTCCTAATTGCGGGGCGACGATTACGATCGGAGTTACGCTGTTCGTGCTGAGGCATTTGTGAGTTTGACAAACAGAGTATATTTACTTGAAACGGTATGATATCGAAGGTCGACGTGTCCGAAACACCGTCTCGCACTGTATGATTGACGTAATGAGTGCAGGCACCTGTGGACTGTTACTGGCAATTTCATTTACGTCCGTGAAAGCGTATCTGAAGACGTAGGTTCTAATAAATATTTCCTACGCGCACGCGCACACGCACGTACGCACGCACGCGCACACACACACACACACACACACACACACACACACACACACACACTCTGCATAAAATGGCAAACTTGTCCTATCTAGCTACAGGAAATGCCGTGCAACGATAACTGTAAAACCACAGCCTTTTGACACCAATTACAGTGAAACAAAAGTATGAACGTAGACAGTATGCACTTAAAGAGGAATCAAAGAAGTACGTTGTCGATGGCAAACACTTGTTGGAAAATTGTTTACAGCTACTCTATTGTGTGAAACCACATAATGGCGTTAAGTAAATGCAGCGCAGCGCTTGATGGAAGCCATTTGAAACAATTTCTCTTCCAGCCATTTTGAACAAGCGTCTCGAAACACTGTGAAAGTGCCTCGAGGAAAGGCAGTAACTAGGTGTTCCGTTTTGAACAACAATTTTGTTGCAGACCTGCTATCACACATTTCCTGGTCTGGTATTACCATTTAGTTTAGACGTCGCCATAAATTTTTCTGTTTCACGACGATTTTTCAGGACGATATCTGAAATAAATACGTTATTAATCGCGCAGGAGCAGATGATGTGTAACATTACGCTGATCACTTGGCACTTACCAGCAATGCCTCGAATGACGTATTACAACCAAGTAACGTATTTGCAGAACCAATGGAATCTCCACGTTTTACAACAATTTGGCCGTTAGGCTTGGACTGAGAGAACTTTTTTACGCTCTTCCTCATCACACGAAAGCATCACCAAGCCAGTAAGCCGAAGTTTACTTGGAACAGAGCCGGAAAGATGGCCACATTACTCGACGTCGATCCTGATTGCCTACTCAGACACGAGTTGCTCCTCCAGTTTCATACCGGGAAGTGTTTCAGAACGTATGATTGATATTTATGCCCATATACATATCAATCATTTATTGATACGTTCGCGCTATTTGTTAAGCACACAACAAAGTATGAGATTAAATAACAACGACATAGCAGCACAGCAACCTAAAGCTTCTTAGGCCTGTATTACACAGTAAAAGAACTTTTATCAAATATTTACAAAAGTTAGAGTGTGGTCCTAGCTCTTATGAAAGATTTGTCAAACGATTTTCGTCGCCTTCTCTTAGTTTCTGAGCATACATGACTTTCATATTTTTACTTTATTAGTTCATGGTTATTATAATTATATTTATTATTGTTTCTATCGTCATTTAGTTCCCGTTCAGTGGAACCTCTATGAGACAAAGTTATAAAACGCGTCATAACATGTTCAGAACACTTAAAATAAAAACTCAGGGTAATGAACTGTTTATCGTCGATAGGACAAGATAAAAACAACAGTAAAAATAAAAAACAAACAATGCATCATTTTACAATGACCTCAGCAGTTGAGTCCCATAGTGCTCAGAGCCATTTGAACCAATCCTTTTAGTGAGCTCAACTTACACAACAGAATGAGGTGGGCCTGAAGCACTGATGTGTTAGTGTTGCCTACTTTCCCAATCACTTTAACGAATTACATTCCCACAAAGCAATTGAGTCGCACCAAACTATTCTGTGCTAGGAGAAACGATCTGAAAAACTACGGTGTCACCAGTACCCTTCAACTAATATCGGAAAATTTGAAACGATAGGCTTCAGAAGTCGTGAATTAATACCGCCAGTGGCCCTGATGGCACGCTTTTGGAATAAAAATACTCTGTCTGAACTGGATGAAATTCACTCGAATTAAATGAACAGAATTAAACGGAATGATTTGCTGAAGTGTTAATGAAATGAGCATGCCTTAAGAAACGTACATTTCTGCTACGCTTTGAACCGAATCCGAATCTTCAGCTTGTTATGAGCAGTCACCTTAACCGAGTAGGTCATACGAGCACACCTCTAGGACATACTGAAACTTTGAATGACACTATTATTTTTCTCGGTTTCTCAGAACTATAATCCGGGAATAGCACCACAAGAGGAAAACAAATATTTTTAGCTCAGATAAGTGGGCGGATGGCCTAGTTCGTTAAGAGGAGCGCTCGTAAAAAGGAGGAAATCCGTGTTCGAATGCCGATCTGACGCAGATTTTCATCCGTTGCAACATACTGAAAATATTCTTTCTGCCTGAGAAGATTGGCCATTTACTATGTGTAGCATCAAGGAGCGCAAGAATGCAAAGGAAATTAGTTCCAACGTACCACTCACTGCACAGTATTCCAGCTGTATTCAATTTCGTGAAAGTGTGTCTTTCTGTACAGCTTGCACCTCCATTAAAAAAGGCAAACGTAAACGTCACCCACAGAATAGGCTTTAGGGATGTTCCTGACCGACTGTGCCTACAAGGCAGAACGAGAAGCGCTTCATGATCGTGTGACGTGTGGTGCGCATGCCGCCAACCTCTCCATTCGTCATTGCCGGATGACTAATCTTGATGATGACGCTGCTTCTTGACACAATTAATTCCTTATTTGGCCTTATGAGGCTGAGTGGATCCCATTCCAGAGCTCCCTATCTCCGAAAAATCTGAGGAGGTACCGGGAATCGAACGCTCGTCCCTCCGCACCAAAAACAGCTACGCTAACCATTGAGCTCCGGAGGCGGGCGTCTGCTTGACAAATACTAGATTCCTGTAGAATTATTTCCCGCGTCTAGCTATTGAGGTGCACGCAACTATTTGATTTGGTCGTACCAGTTTATCTTCGGATGATGTTTCGAGTTAATACGCAAGTTTAGTCAACCTACACATAGACTGTTCATCGGTTATTTCAAACGACGCTCACAGCTAAGGGAAATGACGTTCTGATTCTCTTTACGACACATGGTTCATGCCGACTTCGCACTACTGCCATACAGCAATTTTATTCCGTCTATAATGGAAACGACCATTATCTCTGTCACCTTCGGTACTACCCTTCAACTGAATAGCACAATAGCCTTTACTTGAGGTGACTAAGATTAATCGCAAAAAATTATATTTCAAGTAACGTTTTGTTTCCAACTAAAACAAAAACGTAATTATTGTAGACGCAGGGTGTACGATGAAGCACCTGATGAACAGTCTTTGTTTAGACTGACTCCATTCATTTCCAAAAACGAAACTGAGAATTTATCCCAAAATACCACAAAAAGGCACGACTTCTTAAGACACTCATAAGGTGCAGGAATTGGGTAAAAGTATGGTAGCACCACGGGACGTTCATATTCGAACATGAATGCAGATGCTAGTCAGACACCTAAGAAATGTCCTCAGTGCGTTGCAAGTGTCAGTCGCTCTCAGAACAGTGATCTATATATTTGTGAGTGCATTATGTCGGAGCTAAGTGCCACGCTTTGTAGCCGCGCGGTCTTAGGTGCCTTGTCACGGTTCGCGCGGCTCACCCGGTCGGAGGTTCGAGTCCTCTCTCGGGCATGTGTGTGTGTGTGTGTGTGTGTGTGTGTGTGTGTGTGATGATCGCGACGGACTGTCATTGAAGAAGATTGTCACAAAAAAATAAGACGACGATAGCTGCAAAAGTCGCTGTTGAAGTGAATGTCGAACTCGCGAAACCTATCAGCACCAGAACATCACGAAGAAAGTTCCGTAAGAAGGGAATTGCAGGACAAACTGGAATTCCAAAACCACTTACCGGTGACGCAAAAGCCCATAACAAGAAAACGTGGTTCCGAGACCGTAAAACCTGGACTTTGGAGCAATGCAACAACTTCATTTGGTCTGATGTGTCTTGTTTCACACTGTTTCCAACTTCTGGACGAGTTTACCTCCCAAGAGTGAAACATGGCGGGGATTCGATGATGATTTGAGCAGCCACATCACGGTATTCCGTGGGCCCCAATGGTTACTCTGCAAGGTTGCATTACTGCGAAGGATTGTGTGACTATTTTGGCTGATCAGTTCCACCCATGCTATAGTGTTTCTTCTCAACAGTGATGCTGTGTTCCAAAACGACACGGCCCCTGAGGACTGGTTTTATGAGCACGAGGACTGCCGCATCTCCCCGGACCAGCAGTCACTAGATCTCAATATTACTGAGCCACTGTGGTCCACTTTGGAGAAAAGGGTGCATGATCGTTATCAAATGTTCAAATGTGTGTGAAATCTTATGGGGCCCGCATCTCGTGGTCGTGCGGTAGCGTTCTCGCTTCCCACGCCCGGGTTCCCGGGTTCCCGGGTTCGATTCCCGGCGGGGTCAGGGATTTTCTCTGCCTCGTGATGGCTGGGTGTTGTGTGCTGTCCTTAGGTTAGTTAGGTTTAAGTAGTTCTAAGTTCTAGGGGACTTATGACCACAGCAGTTGAGTCCCATAGTGCTCAGAGCCATTTGAACCATTTTTTTGAAATCTTATGGGACTTAACTGCTAAGGTCATCAGTCCCTAAGCTTACACACTACTTAACCTAAAACTTAACCTAAATTATCCTAAGGACAAACACACATACCCATGCCCGAGGAAGGACTCGAACCTCTGTCGAGATTAGCCGCACAGTCCATGACTGCAGCGTCTCTGACCGCTCGGCTAATCCCGCTCGGCTGATCGTTATCCACCTCTATCACCGTTACCTGAACTTGCCACTATTTTGTAGCAGGACCTGTATTTATCCATTCCAGGACGACTCGAAGCTAATTTGAATGCCAACGGTTTTCCTACACCGTATTAGGCATAGAACTGTGTTGTGCTTTTGGCGTTTCCTTTATTTTTGTCCACCCCCCGTACGTACAAGCTGTTTAAGAGAAAGATTCATCCGATTTCACAACACTATAATTTCTACATGAATGAAGATAGAAACTGGGCGTGAATTTGAACTTGCGCATCGAAACTGAAAATTCACCTTCGCCTCAGTTGTTAGCTTGGTGGTACAAGTGGTTGCCGGTAGAGGTCTCCCAGGCGCTATTCGCTCGTGCATTCGTTATGCAGTGTGTGTCGAATCGATATGACAATAGCACAGCAACGAAATGCGATCTTCGTTCTCCATTCCAACAGGTGCAGATCAGCGTCATTTTCGTTGAGACTACGACACTGCACGTCATACAACTCTAAGCATTCGACTATAGCACCAGAAGTTGCAAGAAACTAGTTGTATGTGTAAGGGGAAATCCACAGGTTGCGCCCCTGTGCTCGTTAGAGACACAGAGAGCACTCAACAGAGTTTTGCACCTAATCTACACAATTCTACTCGTCGTGATTCCTCAGGTATCTTGCATGTTTCGCGGCGACGTTTCTTTTTCAAACCATTCAGCATTCAGTTGCTAAAAGCCCTTAATGGTGCTGATACAAGACAAAGTAGTTTTCAATTACCCTAAACGTAATTGTACAAAGTAATCCAAGATATTATGTGTATGCATGTAAAACTGAATGATTCCATGGGTAATAAAAACTTTGTAGTCGAAAGTTAAAATTTACTGTAAGTTCCTGTCCTCATTCATGTAGAAGATATAGTCTTGTGAAATCGGATGAATCTTTCACAAAGAACAGTGGTTTTCATGGTACGTTCATGGAAAATAATGCGACAGAAGCCATACGGCGGGACACGGCTCACTCAACAGCAGCGGACACTGGTAGCAGATGACGGAGGCGTTTATTAAAGCGGCTTTCAGGCACTTGTGTTAAGTGGCTAACAAAACCTTCGGCCGGAAGAGCGAGTGCCACGTAATACGAAGCCTTTCGTCTGCAGATGGCCCCACGGCTGCCTTGTACAAAGCCGCCTCTGCCAGTATGATACGTGATGAGCCGGGAGGTTGTGACGCGGTCCGTCACCGCCGGTGATGGCAGCACTGTCGTGGCTCCGTGCGCTCGTCGAGATGGTGGAGCAGCGTAATGAAGCGACCGCACTGCCATCTAACCTAGTAAATTTTGAGGTAATCGGGTGCCAAGCTATTTGCTTCATTTAGCGATGAGCGGAGCGGAAGAGGGTGGGGAATTTGTTACGGGGACGAAACGGTGTTGCCTTAAGGCGATTAAAAACCGCTTCATAGGCCGACGCCAGTCGATACTCGCCCTGTCCAAGCGAGCCTCAATCTCTGCTTTCCTGTACGGGTGACTAGCTCATAAGTTTTTTCGCGCGTAGCTCGTTAGAAGCAAAAAGCAAACATGGAGGAAAAGGTGACGGAAGCAGAACACTGGTTAATTTCCTAGATCTCCCGTGTCACCCTACGTTTCAAATCTCAGTGGCGCTAGAACTTTGAACAATACGGGAAAAAAGGTGACCAAAAATACAAAACTAATTTTTTTAGCGATCTTCGTTTTGTACGTAATGCTCCAATAGTATCTATCGCATGCAACAGTGGTGTAAATAGCACACCTCGTAAGAAAATTCGCTGCATGTAAATACCATTTTTCTACATACATCTGATTTTTTTGAAGGTTTGTTGAAATTACTGCAACCAGTCACATTTTGTTTTGTTCTTCAATTATTATTTTATCCCATTACCGGTTTCGAAGCGCCTAGTGATTCATCATAAGACATGTTTCTTGATTGTTTGCAGCAGTGTGGGCGTCATGTAGCTGTGGTAAGAAATATAAACGAAAGATGTAAGCACTGATTCTGTCGAGAATTACATTATGAGATCGATTTTGTTGCGTTGCTTACAGTTATTAGTGTCCCTTGTTGGCTGCACACAGAATTCTGGCAAACATAATGAATGTTTTACAGTGACGTTAATTTTACAGTACTTGACACGCGTAGCCACAAGTAACGTCACTGAAAAACAGTCATTATGTTTTCCAGAATACTGTGTGCACCAACGACCAACCAACGGATACTAATAACTATAAGTAATGGAACAAAATCGATCTCATAATGTGAATAATTCTCGATAAATTCAATGCTTACATGTTTAGTTCATACATCTTGCCACAGCTACACGACTCCCACACTGCTGTAAACGATCAATAAATATGTACTGTCTGATAATGAACTGCTAAGCGCTTCGAAACCGGTAATGGGATAAAATTGAAGAACAAAACAAAAAGCGACTGGTTGCAGTAATTTCAAGAAACCTTTATTCTTCTCTGTCACAATGATCTTCATCCACAATGGGTAAAAGTTTTAGCCAATGTCTTTTCGTTTATGAAAAGACGCTTAACAAAACATTAATACAATAATTATAGTCTCCATATCGTTTTTATGGCAAAGTTCAGAAAGGTAGCACATATTCACAGTCATGAAAAACTGTTGAGCTTGTTTCGTATTTGTTACACAGGCAAAGCTGATCTCCATCACTTGTATAGTCGTATAACGTCTGCGTGGGTAGCGTCTGAGCTTCTCTCGTATTATCACTGAAGAGCTGCCACATAACAGCAACTCCCATTACCGAGTGCTCCAGCCTGTTACCATCCCACATTTCAGACTAATTAGCGTATCCGCAGCCCCTCACCTTGTCTACCGAGAAGCGTAGTAGCGTTCCACGAGCAGATATTCATCCAAGTTCTCCCCGCCATACGATCTGGTTACTTACGAAACCACATGCACGTCAACACGAAATCGAGTACTTGTTGATTATTATTACAACGAGATGGAAGGTGATAAAATGCATGCTGAAATGATCGATAGACTCTGAACAATGCTTAGCCGAGGGCAAAAAAAATCTTATTTCTGATTGTGGTATGAGTATGAAAGTAACACGTATAGAAAAAATTGGGGCACAATTGAAAATTTCTGAAGTTGTTCGATGCAGTGGAGGCCACTGGATCTGTGGGGATACACGGAAGATTCTATGTGGAATACGCGAAAAAAATTACCTCTTCAAGTAAAAATTTACTGAAGGCTTCTGGAACAAAATAAAGTCACACCTACTTGGAAAAGGCTTTGTTGTGGAATAATAGGAGCACATAAGGGTACGATGAAAAAGTTTCCGCCCCAAGTCAGTACAGTATAGAATACTGTAGGTATGCCAATCAGGCAAAATCGTCGTCAGCGTTGAAGCAGTCATCCCACCGGCGCACCAAGTAGAAGATATCCATTCGGTAAAACGCCATGTCCTGCTGCGTGAGAACTCCGTAGCTGTAGAGTTGCACTCTACCAAAACTACGGATAGGTAGTTTTGGTAGCAGTGGTAGGGAAAGAAACATAATTTTTAAGAGAGAAACTGGGGCAGACAACTTCTCTTTATTTTCACATAATTAGAACTACACACTATTCAGTGTTAGTCCATTGTGTATTTTATGTTTTAACAAAATATAAATTGCAGTTTGTAAGTAATGAAAATTAGTTGATCGCTTAACTTCTGCACCTTCATGTTACCAAAGCACTTACTCTTTTGATACAATTACTGTTTACATGAGCGCGCCCACACAAAATACACTCCTGGAAATTGAAATAAGAACACCGTGAATTCATTATCCCAGGAAGGGGAAACTTTATTGACACATTCCTGGGGTCAGATACATCACATGATCACACTGACAGAACCACAGGCACATAGACACAGGCAACAGAGCATGTACAATGTCGGCACTAGTACAGTGTATATCCACCTTTCGCAGCAATGCACGCTGCTATTCTCCCATGGAGACGATCGTAGAGATGCTGGATGTAGTCCTGTGGAACGGCTTGCCATGCCATTTCCACCTGGCGCCTCAGTTGGACCAGCGTTCGTGCTGGACGTGCAGACCGCGTGAGACGACGCTTCATCCAGTCCCAAACATGCCCAATGGGGGACAGATCCGGAGATCTTGCTGGCCAGGGTAGTTGACGTACACCTTCTAGAGCACGTTGGGTGGCACGGGATACATGCGGACGTGCATTGTCCTGTTGGAACAGCAAGTTCCCTTGCCGGTCTAGGAATGGTAGAACGATGGGTTCGATGACGGTTTGGATGTACCGTGCACTATTCAGTGTCCCCTCGACGATCACCAGTGGTGTACGGCCAGTGTAGGAGATCGCTCCCCACACCATGATGCCGGGTGTTGGCCCTGTGTGCCTCGGTCGTATGCAGTTCTGATTGTGGCGCTCACCTGCACGGCGCCAAACACGCATACGACTATCATTGGCACCAAGGCAGAAGCGACTCTCATCGCTGAAGACGACACGTCTCCATTCGTCCCTCCATTCACGCCTGTCGCGACACCACTGGAGGCGGGCTGCACGATGTTGGGGCGTGAGCGGAAGACGGCCTAACGGTGTGCGGGACCGTAGCCCAGCTTCATGGAGACGGTTGCGAATGGTCCTCGCCGATACCCCAGGAGCAACAGTGTCCCTAATTTGCTGGGAAGTGGCGGTGCGGTCCCCTACGGCACTGCGTAGGATCCTACGGTCTTGGCGTGCATTCGTGCGTCGCTGCGGTCCGGTCCCAGGTCGACGGGCACGTGCACCTTCCGCCGACCACTGGCGACAACAATGATGTACTGTGGAGACCTCACGCCCCACGTGTTGAGGAATTCGGCGCTACGTCCACCCGGCCTCCCGCATGCCCACTATACGTCCTCGCTCAAAGTCCGTCAACTGCACATACGGTTCACGTCCACGCTGTCGCGGCATGCTACCAGTGTTAAAGACTGCGATGGAGCTCCGTATGCCACGGCAAACTGGCTGACACTGACGGCGGCGGTGCACAAATGCTGCGCAGCTAGCGCCATTCGACGGCCAACACCGCGGTTCCTGGTGTGTCCGCTGTGCCGTGCGTGTGATCATTGCTTGTACAGCCCTCTCGCAGTGTCCGGAGCAAGTATGGTGGGTCTGACACACCGGTGTCAGTGTGTTCTTTTTTCCATTTCCAGGAGTGTGTGTATATATATATATATATATGCGTGTGTGTAAAATTAATATTGTTATTTTACACTCAAAAGAACATTCTTCAAAAACTGGTTCAAATGGCTCTGAGCACTATGGGACTCAACTGCTGAGGTCATTAGTCCACTAGAACTTAGAACTAGTTAAACCTAACTAACCTAAGGACATCACAAACATCCATGCCCGAGCCAGGATTCGAACCTGCGAGCGTAGCGGTCTTGCGGTTCCAGACTGCAGCGCCTTTAACACCGCACGGCCACTTCGGCCGGCTCTTCATTCTTCAATTTTGTTTATAAATAACAGAAACTGTATTTTTATATATATATACACTCCTGGAAATTGAAATAAGAACACCGTGAATTCATTGTCCCAGGAAGGGGAAACTTTATTGACACATTCCTGGGGTCAGATACATCACATGATCACACTGACAGAACCACAGGCACATAGACACAGGCAACAGAGCATGCACAATGTTGGCACTAGTACAGTGTATATCCACCTTTCGCAGCAATGCAGGCTGCTATTCTCCCATGGAGACGATCGTAGAGATGCTGGATGTAGTCCTGTGGAACGACTTGCCATGCCATTTCCACCTGGCGCCTCAGTTGGACCAGCGTTCGTGCTGGACGTGCAGACCGCGTGAGACGACGCTTCATCCAGTCCCAAACATGCTCAATGGGGGACAGATCCGGAGATCTTGCTGGCCAGGGTAGTTGACTTACACCTTCTAGAGCACGTTGGGTGGCACGGGATACATGCGGACGTGCGTTGTCCTGTTGGAACAGCAAGTTCCCTTGCCGGTCTAGGAATGGTAGAACGATGGGTTCGATGACGGTTTGGATGTACCGTGCACTATTCAGTGTCCCCTCGACGATCACCAGTGGTGTACGGCCAGTGTAGGAGATCGCTCCCCACACCATGATGCCGGGTGTTGGCCCTGTGTGCCTCGGTCGTATGCAGTCCTGATTGTGGCGCTCACCTGCACGGCGCCAAACACGCATACGACCATCATTGGCACCAAGGCAGAAGCGACTCTCATCGCTGAAGACGACACGTCTCCATTCGTCCCTCCATTCACGCCTGTCGCGACACCACTGGAGGCGGGCTGCACGATGTTGGGGCGTGAGCGAAATATGGCCTAACGGTGTGCGGGACCGTAGCCCAGCTTCATGGAGACGGTTGCGAATGGTCCTCGCCGATACCCCAGGAGCAACAGTGTCCCTAATTTGCTGGGAAGTGGCGGTGCGGTCCCCTACGGCACTGCGTAGGATCCTACGGTCTTGGCGTGCATCCGTGCGTCGCTGCGGTCCGGTCCCTGGTCGACGGGCACGTGCACCTTCCGCCGACCACTGGCGACAACATCGATGTACTGTGGAGACCTCACGCCCCACCTGTTGAGCAATTCGGCGGTACGTCCACCCGGCCTCCCGCATGCCCACTAGACGCCCTCGTTCAAAGTCCGTCAACTGCACATACGGTTCACGTCCACGCTGTCGCGGCATGCTACCAGTGTTAAAGACTGCGATGGAGCTCCGTATGCCACGGCAAACTGGCTGACACTGACGGCGGCGGTGCACAAATGCTGCGCAGCTAGCGCCATTCGACGGCCAACACCGCGATTCCTGGTGTGTCCGCTGTGCCGTGCGTGTGATCATTGCTTGTACAGCCCTCTCGCAGTGTCCGGAGCAAGTATGGTGGGTCTGACACACCGGTGTCAGTGTGTTCTTTTTTCCATTTCCAGGAGTGTATATATATATATATATATATATATATATATATATATATATAGTTTTCTTTATTTTTACTATTACATCCCTCTTTTCGTGCTATAAACGAACAGTTTTCCAATAAAACCTTAATCGAACACTGACAAGCCGGCCGGGGTGGCCGTGCGGTTGTAGGCGCTACAGTCTGGAATCGCGTGACCGCTACCGCCGCAGGTTCGAATCCTGCCACGGGCATGGATGTGTGTGATGTCCGTAGGTTAGTTAGGTTTAAGTAGTTCTAAGTTCTAGGGGACTGATGACCTTAGACGTTAAGTCTCATAGTGCTCAGAGCGATTTTTTTGAACATTGACAGTTTCAGTTTTGCTACAAATACTGTTTACTTTTAAGGTACAGATAGCAGGTGAGCTACGTAGTACAATGTTAGGTAGGTTACCCGGCTCTTTATGTATCCTCACTCAATTTATACACACTTCACCGCTTCCAGTTTTTATAGAAATCTAGTACGATACTGATCGCATACATAAAGAAACAGATCGTTATGAGGTAACGCCCGCCGGATATGTAACACACCTATGTACAGGCAACGCGGGTACGAACTGAACTGACAAAAGCTACTAGGAGAACTACCGTAGTCTACGCTTCCTTATGGTAGCCTGCGGTAGTTCAACAACTCTATCTGCTGCACATCCTCGTCCGATAGGTACCGTCGACCCTTCAAAGCTTTTTTAAGTGACCGAAGGCGTGATAAACGAACGGGGAGAGGCCAGGACGATAGGGCGGCTGCTCGAGTGTCCGCCATTTGAGTTGAGGTAACTTCCGCGTTACGACATTTGCGATACGGGGACGCGCGTTATCCTGAAGCAACAGCATCCCTTGTCGCGGTTCTTCCGAAGTTTTCGCCTTACTGCACGCTGTAAGTTTTTCAGTGGCGGAGACACCAGGGTCCTGGCCGTCAATAAAGGATGACGCTGGCTTCCCAGATCTTGTGGTTAATGGCAACCGTCACGGAACTTGGCGCACCATTCCCTGGCCCACACACATCCTTCATTCTCCGAAGGGTGTCTACCGGTGTTTGTCATTCGGTAGCCAAGGAAAGAATAACAGCACAATAGTCCTGTTTGGACACATTTGGTAACAACGTCGCCATACTTCACGTTTCCGCACTAACCGCACGCACGTTGGAAAGACACGAACGCCACACTGATCCCTTGCCTACGTTTTGGCGATTATAGACAGTGTCCATTTGAACCGATGACACTGAAATGTCTCGACAACTACACACTGCCGGTCTGTACGCTGCTATCTGATAGAAATGCGTTCACAAGCTTGTAAAAGAACGAACGATAGTGAGCTTTCTCAGGAAAACGATCGACATACAAGGAAACAGCAGCCTCAACATTTCTCCCACATTCATCGTCAGTCAGGATCACTTCGGTTTTTTCTTCTGTGGTTGCAACGCCCATCGTCTACTTGCACGTCTCCTCTTCAAATGATAGGTAGGTGTGCAGGCAATAAACGCAGCGCAAGTATTGTAATGTTTAAAGCCGCTATCTGTTCTACGTCTGCCCGATACGTGAAGCTCCGGTCGCAGTGTACAACTGCCTGTTATGATACGTCGTAGTTCGCTATACGGCCACAGTGGCGTGGCGAGTAGTCCCCTGTTCTGTATGTCGGAGGAATAAAATGTTGCGAAAGGGATTTCCAATTTGAAGTTATAAAAACTGGCCTGTCCATCCCTCGCAGCATGGAGGTGTGGTCTCAGGTGCCATTGGATATTCAAGGGCCATTAAATAGCGTGCCGTAAACTACTTTCTTTCTTTCACTGACGCCACAGTCCCGCTGCGATCGCAGGGTCGTCGTAGTTGCAACGGAATTGGCAGCTTTAGTGTTAGGGATGGCCGTATGCCATTCCTGCCGCCACCCTGTACCCTCCAGGACGGAATCAGTGTGCCCCAACTATCTGTGTCGAGTGTAAATCGTGAAATAGTGCGGACGTGGTTCAAACTGAGGCGGAACGTGGGGACCAGCCCGGTATTCACCTAGCGGGATGCGGAAAACCGCCTAAAAACCGCATCCAGGCTGCCTGGCTGGCACATCGGACCTCGTCGTTAATCCGCCGGGCGGATTCGATCCGGGGCCGGCGCGTCTACCCGAGTCCAGGAAGCAGCGCGTTAGCGCGCTCATGCCGTAAACTACGATTGTGTACCCATGTTTATTCCTCTGATTACAACGCATCTGTGGCGAAACGAAGAAAATCCTTCAGACAAAACGTATGTGTATTTTGCCGTAGAATCGTAATCTCCAACAGAAAACGGGGGTTTTCGTTGAAGATTTCAAAGTTGCCCCCAACCACCCACGTACGGAGTGGGCTGAGGTGTGGAGTGTGGTGTCACTGGATGTACCCTCCCGAGACAAACAGATAGTAATTATAACATTTGTAGTTTTCGATATATTTCAATGTCTTCATTAAAATGAACACCCTGTATATCTGCATCGGAGTCGTGCAACGTTTCAACAACGCCCTCAAATGGAAACTTTTTGATCTCCATGATATTTTGCGTTTGGATGTGATGTCATTTTTTGAAACCGAGCAACTCTTGCGTAGGAGCCAATACAGGGTCCGCAAGCAGCGATCTTTTGAAATCTGGCTTGTTTTTTAGATCCAGTAGGCTATAGATGGCAAAACACACGTTTTATGACTTTCGGAAAGTCTTCGATACAAATCTGTATAGATTCATGTTGCGTTTTTCGCCTATCAAACAAAATATGTTCTCAAGTTATATATATATAACTGTATGTGATTTAACTGTAGGTTTTATAGTAATATGAAATCAGAAAATCGTTATCCATGAGGAAGCAAAAAATGTTCAGATTTGTGTGAAATCTTATGGGACTTAACCGCTAAGGTCATCAGTCCCTAAGCTTACACACTACTTAACCTAAATTATCCTAAGAACAAACACACACACCCATGCCCGAGGGAGGACTCGAAGCTCCGCCGGGACCAGCCGCACAGTCCATGGATGGAGTGCCGAGACCGCTCGGCTAATCCCGCACGGCATGAGGAAGCGTCCGGCGTACTTCAAGAAAGTATCAGTGGGTTGTTACTACTTATAATATAGACAGACAATCGCGAATATCACGTTTTTAATTCTTTTAGGACGACACAGTTGTGTTACAAGGAAAATATTTCATTAAAAAATTAAAAAATGCAGTCAGACTTACAGGAGGTCACCGTTTTGTGCAAAGACGCAGCAGACGCTGCACAAAAATAAATATATTGTTATACGAGTAAGTAGGCAGCGATCAGTTACTTGAATGTCACAACCGTCAAGTACGTAGTGGAATGTGATCAAAGCTTCTCACGACGACATGCTCATATGAAACGTTCTCTGTTTACTTTCCACGTCAAATCTGGGTAAAATCTCCAGCTTCCGACGAAATCTTCCATCGTCTTCGTCAACAACAGCTGCCTGTCGTGGCTGCTGATGCGGTGAAAGATATAGCCAATAGACGGCCTGGATTGGTCGGTGTAGTCAATATTACATCATGCTGGTAAGTACTGTGTCCAAGTCTGCACAATCGCCAGCGCTTTCATATTAACAAAAAACAATCAGCACACCATTCTGACTTCTCAGCCAGAGACTTCGCTTCTGACCACAGTCTCATAAATAAACACAGAATAACGTTTGATAAACCTGATATTGTGCCAAACTTCTGCTTACTGATTTTCTGTTATTAAAGAGGCGGTGGAAATTAGAATGTTCGAGAACAACTGAAACAGGGACAGCGGCTGTAATCTTACAAGGAGGCCACCCGGAAATCGGATTTTTGTAATTTTTTTGTATTTACGATACTTGCAGTTCAGGAATCAAATATCAGTCACACAAAGCATTCGAAGCAACTCCCTAAAATTGTCCAGAAAATCAACTTCGAGATTTTCCGGTGAACTTTAATTCACTAAAATTAACGTTATTTTCCACGACAGGCTGCGCGGCTGAATGGAGCATTGGAAAATGATAATTGGGCAATCAATGAATCACTAATTCACATCTCCCAATAATATTTTTTTTGTTTATATTTTCAGTCAGTTCGAACATCTACACCATTTAAATGTAAAAGTTGTCAAACACATGCTAATTAACACATATCTAATAATCACTTTTTATGAAAAATGCACTACTTGTTATTTCCCATTACATATCACACAAGCATTGCAAATATATATCGATAAACCAAAACATTATGTCCACTGCCCACCGCGACGTTGGATGCCGATTGGTGACGTTGCGGGCACGTGACGCGGTAACAAAAGCATGTAAGCGGAGCAGACACGAACGGGGGATCACCCTAGCGATGGTATGGGCTGCAAACGAGTAACTCCATTGAGATAAGCAAGAAGGGCAGATTATTATTACGCAAAGCCTGTGAACGCGTATCTCGTAAACGGCAAAGCTTGTCGAACGTTCACGTGCTACTGTCGTGGGCATCTACGGAAAGAGGTAGGAGGACAGTGAAACTACCACTACGCGCTACATGGTTGGACGCCCACGACTCTCCACAGAACGTGGGGTTCGGCGGCGAGCCTGCACTGTAAAGTAGGATAGCACACCGTTCATCGTACATTGTTGAACAGGGAGCTCCGCAGTAGACCACCCATACGTGTTCACATCGCCAATTACGATTGCAGTGAGCATGGGACTATCGGGATTCGACCGTCGATCAATGGGAACGTATCGGCTCTTCGGGTGAATCACATTTTTGCTATACTAGGTCACCAGTCGTCCCCACAAACACCGTCATCGAGGTGAACGGCGGCTCAAAACGTGCAGCGTGCCACGTACGCAGGCTAGTGGGGGCAGTATTATGTTATGGTAGACATTCTCCTGTGCTTGCACGGGATCTGTGGTACTGACAGCTGCGAACCACCTGCATCCCTTCATGACTGATGTTTTCCCCGACGGCGATGTCATATTTCAGCAGTATAACTGTCCACATATCGGAGCCAAAACCGTGCTGCAGTGGCTTGAGGAGCATTACAGTAAATTCATGGTGATGTCTCGACGACAAAATTCTCCTGATGTAAACAGTATGGAACCCATCTGAGTCGCTATTGAGCGCTATCACAGCGTACGGAAATCAACGGCCCGTTATTTACGAGAATTACTTCAACTGTGGGTGGACATCTAATGCCACATACCTCCACAAACCTACCAATCAACTGTCTGATTCCCGATAAGCTATTAAGCAGGTGGTTATAATGTTTTGGCGCATCAGCGTAAATTATTAACTGTCCTTATTTTATAAAATTCGTTAATAAAGATTGTTTGGATTGAAAAACATTACAAAATCATTACTGTTTTATAAAATATCGGTAATTAACAATTTATATCTGCAATGCATGCGATATGTAATTAGAAAAAAGAAGACGTGTTAATCAGCATATGTTTGATGAATTTTATATTCAGATGCTGTATGTAGTCGAACTGATCGAAAGTATAAAACGGAAAAAAGACCACAGTGACGTTCGAGTGAGTGATCCACTGATTACCCGATTATCATTCTCCAACGCTACCAAATGATTGGAAAATCACCTCAATTTCGGTGAATTAGAATTCCTCGCAAATCTTCGAAGTCGACTTTCGCGACAGTTTTTCAGAGCTGCTTCAAATGCTTTGATGATATTTGAGTTCTGACCTCGACGGACCGTAAATATGAAAAATTACAAAAATCCGACTGCCGGGTGGTATTCTTGTTAGCTGTCTGTGGAAACGAGCTCTCGACGCCGGGAAGAGTAACAGAAATGCGCTGAATTTTTTTACGTTCCTACGAGAGCAAACTGGCTCCAGGCAGTGTCTGTGGCAGGATGGCGTAACGACTGCGTATGACGGCCAATCACAAGCAGACTATGGGCTACAAATGGTCGCAACACCAGCATCCACTACATTCAGTTGTTGCTGGCAAAGAAAATGGAGGATTTCGTTGAAAGCAAGAGATTTTAAACAGATTTGACGCAGCAAGCAAACAGAAAATGTTTCAACTAAGGATACCTAATCTGAACGATTTAAGGTGGAACAACCACGAATATCTAACAGTAAGGAAAGCAAATAACAGACAGTGATAAAATTGGATAAGTGGAGGAGGAGATTAGTGTTTAACGTCCCGTCGACAACGAGGTCATTAGAGACGGAGCGGAAGTTCGGGTTAGGGAAGGACGCGGAAGGAAATCGGCCTTGCCCTTTCAAAGGAACCATCCCGGCATTTGCCTGAAGGGATTTAGGGAAATCACGGGAAACCTAAATCAGGATGGCCGGAGACAGGATTGAACCGTCGTCCTCCCGAATGCGAGTCCAGTGTGCTAACCACTGCGCCACCTCGCTCGGTAATTGGATAAGTCCGGAAAGTGTAATACACCCACCAAGGAGGTCAGTTGCAAAAGTTTCCGCTCGATTAATGCGCTGCTAGCAACCGTCCGTCTGGGATCTTAACCGAATTTGGTCAACGGAAGATACAGGAAATTCAAAGAGGAGTTGCACGATTCGTCGCTGAAAAATACAAGAAAATGCAGTGGCTGACGCTACAAGAATAGCGTTGTGCATAGTTTGTAGCCTCATTCTCATAATTTCACGACAAGTGAAGGGAGACACTTCTTCCTCCAACATAGATCTCATACAATAATCATAAAGGTAGAATTATAGAAAATCATGCATCTACAGGGTTATTACAAATGATTGAAGCGATTTCACAGCTCTACAATAACTTTATTATTTGAGATATTTGCACAATGCTTTGACACACATACAAAAACTCAGTTTTTTTAGGCATTCACAAATGTTCGATATGTGCCCCTTTAGTGATTCGGCAGACATCAAGCCGATAATCAAGTTGCTCCTACACTCGGCGCAGCATGTCCCCATCAGTGAGTTCGAAAGCATCGTTGATGCGAGCTCGCAGTTCTGGCACGTTTCTTGGTAGAGGAGGTTTAAACACTGAATCTTTCACATAACCCCACAGAAAGAAATCGCATGGGGTTAAGTCAGGAGAGCGTGGAGGCCATGACATGAATTGCTGATCACGATCTCCACCACGACCGATCCATCGGTTTTCCAATTTCCTGTTTAAGAAATGCCGAACATCATGATGGAAGTGCGGTGGAGCACCATCCTGTTGAAAGATGAAGTCGGCGCTGTCGGTCTCCAGTTCTGGCATGAGCCAATTTTCCCCGGGCTACGCGTGAAACTTGCCCGCACGCGTTCAACCGTTTCTTCGCTCACTGCAGGCCGACCCGTTGATTTCCCCTTACAGAGGCATCCAGAAGCTTTAAACTGCGCATGCCATGGCCGAATGGAGTTAGCAGTTGGTGGATCTTTGTTGAACTTCGTCCTGAAGTGTCGTTGCACTGTTATGACTGACTGATGTGAGTGCATTTCAAGCACGACATACGCTTTCTCGGCTCCTGTCGCCATTTTGTCTCACTGCGCTCTCGAGCGCCCTGACGGCAGAAACCTGAAGTGCGGCTTCAGCCGAACAAAACTTTATGAGTTTTTCTATGTATCTGTAGTGTGTCGTGACCATATGTCAATGAATGGAGCTACAGTGAGTTTATGAAATCGCTTCAATCATTTGTAATAGCCCTGTATAATGTGATTCGGACAATCTTTCTTCCCGTATGACATTGCGAACGGATTAGAGGTGAGAAATGTTGCAAAACAGCATAAATACTGTAGATGCAGTTGTACGAAGAAAATCTCAACGCAGAAGATGAATTAACTGCCTCTTATTGCCTATTAGGCGTCATGTTTCGCTAGTTTGCTTCTACTCCCCACCTCGTAACCTCGTTCCCAGTTTGTCGTGATACTTTACCCATTGTTGTTTGTCACGTGAAATATATCGGCCGTAGACACTTCACGAAGCAAATGAAAATAAGTAACGTATGAAAATTAACAGAGAGAAAGAAGAAGGAAAGAGAAAGATATAACAGGAGCTGTCAAACAATCTACTAAGGACACATTTAAAATGTTTGTAACAGCTCTAGTTACAATGATATCTATACTCTTAAAGCCACCTCACGGTGGATGGTGGAAGGTATTTTGTGTGCCACTGTCACTGTCATGTCCTTCCTTCAATGTTCCAATCGCGAATGGTTCGCATGGAGAAGGATTGTCGGTAAGCCTCCCTGTAAGCTCGGCTCTTTCTAATTTTACGCAAACATACTTTTCTTGAGATATACGGTGGGTAGGAGGAAGCAACACATTTATTGACTCCTTTAAGAACGTACGCTTTTAACAGTATTCAACGCATAGTCCTGGATATGACTGTCGCTGCCTTCGGTGATGGTTCTGCACTCACGTTATCATGCAATAATGGGTGTATCTGCCTCATTACGCGCGATACGTTCCGTTTGCTTATGCAGAGAGTCAACTGATAATCCTTGGACCAAACATGCATCATCTGCAGGTCTTCCTACATTTCGGCAGAATTTCCGAGAGATGCGACGTCTCTGTATACAATAGCCTTACGGAACTTCCGACGTTATACCCTAGGTCATTTATATACAGGGTGCTCTGAAGTAGTAGGAAGAGCTTGTAAGAGTGTTGCAGGATAGACTGTGCTGACAATTTTTAGGAAAAAAATTCGATACGTTTCGCTGTTTCCGAGTTAATTATCGTTAAATTAAGCGGCCGCCAAAGTCAATGTCGCCAAACGTGGTCTTCTTTGGGTTCCTAAAACCGAACAGGAGAGGAGAGCGATACAAAAGTTGGACATGGGAATTGATCAAACCCGAGCCAACGACTGACCAGTATCGCGCGCTAGCATCTGCGCTATGGGAACAACTGGCGCTAATTGTATCTGGCAGGCAGCTTAATTTGCGCGCGCAACTGCCTGATTGGCTAACTTCAACGCTAATTAACTCGGGAGCGGCGCAACGTATTGAATTTTTTTTCTGAACAACTTTTTCTCAGCCTAACCTAACCTGAAACCCTGTTACAACGTTTTCAAACTGTTTTGATCATCCTGTATATTGTGCCACTCCCCTGGTGTGGGTCCAAAGTTACTTTTACGTTTCATGATTTCTGTCCATTGACAATGTCACACACTATCTCCTGTTTGCTAGATAACTGTTCAGTCCAATCACGTAGCTTGTCTGATATTCCGCACGCTTTTATTTTCTTCATTAGCAGGCAGTGTGGAACTGTAATTGTAATTAGTGAGTGCCCTCGGCGTTTGCCACCCCAGAAGTGAGTTCGCAAATACTATCTACCGCTAAGAATACCACTATGTATTTTCAGTACTCTAGACACATTTAATTAACTATCTGCCACACACGCAAGCCTTCATTCTGACGAGCAGAGTAAAGGGAGTTATTTTTCAGACCATGTTTGCAAGTTAGTTTTCAGACTGTGTTTGCACTGAGAACATCGTGCCAAAATTATACAGGAACGATTTATGCCTAATGTTTCTTGTCACATCATCTTATATTAGTGTGTAACGAAGACAGTAACAGGTCAGAGTCGAACCCATACTTGCCAATGAGAGTAAGTGCCTACGCCAGATTGCTGTATTGGACAAAGGTTGTAGTGGCTTGCCATCTCTCCCCATCGATCTACACTGAAGCGCCAAAGAAATTGGAATGCAGAATGGATACGAATGGATGCAGGTGATCAGACAGGATGCTTGCGTAGGTGTCACCTGTCAGAGTCGTATCTAGACTTATCAGGGGTCCCATATCACTCCAACTGCACACGCCCCACGCCATTATAGAGCCTCCACGAGCTTGTACAGCCCCCTGCTGGCAAAATGCCTCTGAGCACTATGGGACTCAACTGCTGAGGTCATTAGTCCCCTAGAACTTAGAACTAGTTAAACCTAACTAAACTAAGGACATCACAAACATCCATGCCCGAGGCAGGATTCGAACCTGCGACCGTAGCGGTCTTGCGGTTCCAGACTGCAGCGCCTTTAACCGCACGGCCACTTCGGCCGGCCCCTGCTGGCATGCAGGGTCCATTGATTCAGGAGGTTGTCTCCATACCCGTACATCTACATCTACATCTACATCTACATTTATACTCCGCAAGCCACCCAACGGTTTGTGGCGGAGGGCACTTTACGTGCCACTGTCATTACCTCCCTTTCCTGTTCCAGTCGCGTATGGATCGCGGGAAGAACGACTGTCTGAAAGCCTCCGTGCGCGCTCTAATCTCTCTAATTTTACATTCGTGATCTCCTCGGGAGGTATAAGTAGGGGGAAGCAATATATTCGATACCTCATCCAGAAACGCACCCTCTCGAAACCTGGCGAGCAAGCTACACCGCGATGCAGAGCGCCTCTCTTGCAGAGTCTGCCACTTGAGTTTGTTAAACATCTCCGTAACGCTATCACGGTTACCAAATAACCCTGTGACGAAACGCGCCGATCTTCTTTGGATCTTCTCTATCTCCTCCGTCAACCCGATCTGGTACGGATCCCACACTGATGAGCAATACTCACGTATAGGTCGAACGAGTGTTTTGTAAGCCACCTCAACGCGCCGATCTTCTTTGGATCTTCTCTATCTCCTCCGTCAACCCGATCTGGTACGGATCCCACACTGATGAGCAATACTCACGTATAGGTCGAACGAGTGTTTTGTAAGCCACCTCCTTTGTTGATGGGTTAGATTTTCTAAGGACTCTCCCAATGAATCTCAACCTGGTACCCGCCTTACCAACAATTAATTTTATATGATCGTTCCACTTCAAATCGTTCCGCACGCATACTGCCAGATATTTTACAGAAGTAACTGCTACCAGTGTTTGTTCCGCTATCATATAATCATACAATAAAGGATCCTTCTTTCTATGTATTCGCAATACATTACATTTGTCTACGTTAAGGGTCAGTTGCCACTCCCTGCACCAAGTGCCTATCCGCTGCAGATCTTCCTGCATTTCGCTACAATTTTCTAATGCTGCAACTTCTCTGTATACTACAGCATCATCCGCGAAAAGCCGCATGGGACTTCCGACACTATCTACTAGGTCATTTATATATATTGTGAAAAGCAATGGTCCCATAACACTCCCCCGTGGCACGCCAGAGGTCACTTTAACGTCTGTAGACGTCTCTCCATTGATAACAACATGCTGTGTTCTGTTTGCTAAAAACTCTTCAATCCAGCGACACAGCTGGTCTGATATTCCGTAGGCTCTTACTTTGTTTATCAGGCGACAGTGCGGAACTGTATCGAACGCCTTCCGGAAGTCAAGAAAAATAGCATCTACCTGGGAGCCTGTATCTAATATTTTCTGGGACTCATGAACAAATAAAGCGAGTTGGGTCTCACACGATTGCTGTTTCCGGAATCCATGTTGATTCCTACATAGTAGAATCTGGGTTTCCAAAAACGACATGATACTCGAGCAAAAAACATGTTCTAAAATTCTACAACAGATCGACGTCAGAGATATAGGTCTATAGTTTTGCGCATCTGCTCGACGACCCTTCTTGAAGACTGGGACTACCTGTGCTCTTTTCCAATCATTTGGAACCTCCCGTTCCTATAGAGACTTGCGGTACACGGCTGTTAGAAGGGGGGCCAAGTTCTTTCGCGTACTCTGTGTAGAATCGAATTGGTATCCCGTCAGGTCCAGTGGACTTTCCTCTATTGAGTGATTCCAGTTGCTTTTCTATTCCTTGGATACGTATTTCGATGTCAGCCATTTTTTCGTTTGTGCGAGGATTTAGAGAAGGAACTGCAGGGCGGTCTTCCTCTGTGAAACAGCTTTGGAAAAAGGTGTTTAGTATTTCAGCTTTACGAATGTCATCCTGTGTTTCAATGCCATCATCATCCCGGAGTGTCTGGATATGCTGTTTCGAGCCACTTACTGATTTAACGTGAGACAAGAACTTCCTAGGATTTTCTGTCAAGTCGGTACATAGAATTTTACTTTCGAATTCACTGAACGCTTCACGCATAGCCCTCCTTACGCTAACTTTCACATCGTTTAGCTTCTGTTTGTCTGAGAGGTTTTGGCTGCGTTTAAACTTGGAGTGAAGCTCTCTTTGCTTTCGCAGTAGTTTCCTAACTTTGTTGTTGTACCACGGTGGGTTTTTCCCGTCCCTCACAGTTTTACTCGGCACGTACCTGTTTAAAACGCATTTTACGATTGCCTTGAACTTTTTCCATAAACACTCAACACTGTCAGTGTCGGAACAGAAATTTTCGTTTTGATCTGTTAGGTAGTCTGAAATCTGCCTTCTATTACTCTTGCTAAACAGATAAACCTTCCTCCCTTTTTTTATATTCCTACTAACTTCCATATTCAGGGATGCTGCAACGGCCTTATGATCACTGATTCCCTGTTCTGTACATACAGAGTCGAAAAGTTCAGTAGGTCCAAGATGTTATCTCCACGAGTCGGTTCTCTGTTCAATTGCTCGAGGTAATTTTCGGATAGTGCACTCCGTATAATGTCACTCGATGCTCTGTCCCTACCACCCGTCCTAAACATCTGAGTGTCCCAGTCTATATCTGGTAAATTGAAATCTCCACCTAAGACTATAACATGCTGAGAAAATTTATGTGAAATGTATTCCAAATTTTCTCTCAGTTGTTCTGCCACTAATGCTGCTGAGTCGGGAGGTCGGTAAAAGGAGCCAATTATTAACCTAGCTCGGTTGTTGAGTGTAACCTCCACCCATAATAATTCACAGGAACTATCCACTTCTATTTCACTACAGGATAAACTACTACTAACAGCGACGAACACTCCACCACCGGTTGCATGCAATCTATCCTTTCTAAACACCGTCTGCACCTTTGTAAAAATTTCGGCAGAATTTATCTCTGGCTTCAACCAGCTTTCTGTACCTATAACGATTTCGCCTTCGGTGCTTTCTATCAGCGCTTGAAGTTCCGGTACTTTACCAACGCAGCTTCGACAGTTTACAATTACAATACCGATTGCTGCTTGGTCCCCGCATGTCCTGATTTTGCCCTGCAACCGTTGAGGCTGTTGCCCTTTCGGTACTTGCCCAAGGCCATCTAACCTAAAAAAAAAACGCCCAGCCCACGCCACACAGCCCCTGCTACCCGTGTAGCCGCTTGTTGCGTGTAGTGGACTCCTGACCAATCCAGCGGGACCCTATGGCGCAAGTCGAGGAATCTGCAGCCCACACGGTCGCAGAACCGTCTCAGCCTCTGATTCAGACCCTCCACTCGGCTCTGTACCAAAGGTCCGCAGTCAGTCCTGTCGACGATGCTGCAGATGGTGAGCTCTGCTTTCATCCCGCTAGCGAGACTGGCAGTCTTCACCAAATCAGATAGCCGCCAGAAGCCAGAGAGGATTTCCTCGGATCCATAGCGACACACATCATTGGTGCCGACATGAGCGACCACCTGCAGATGGGTGCACCCTGTACCCTTCATGGCATACGGAAGGACTTTTTCCATATCTGGAATGACTCCCCCCGGTATACACACGGAGTGCACATTGGTTTTCTTCCCGTCTTGCTGCCATTTCCCTAAGGGGCCCCATTCCGCGCCTGACGTTGGAGCTCCCAACTACCAGTAAGCCCACCCTCTGCGACCGCCCGGATCTTGCAGACTGAGGGGCAACCTCTGGAACAGGACAAGCAGCCATGTCAGGCCGAAGATCAGTATCAGCCTGAGACAGAGCCTGAAACCGGTTCGTCAGACAAACTGGAGAGGCCTTCCGTTCAGCCCTCCGGAATGTCTTTCGCCCCCTGCCACACCTTGAGACGACCTCCCACTCTACCACAGGTGAGGGATCAGCCTCAATGCGGGCAGTATCCCGAGCAACCACAGTCGTAGTCCGATCGGGGAATGCGTGGGACGAGCTGGCCGTCCCCGACAAACCCCCATCCGGAACCCCACAGTGATGCCCATTGGCAACAGCCTCAAGCTGTGTGACGGAAGCCAACACTGCCTGAAGCTGGGAGCGAAGGGATGCCAACTCAGCCTGCATCCGAACACAGCAGTTGCAGTCCCTATCCACGCTAAAAACTGTTGTGTGAAGAACGTCTGAACTAATCTACAGAGAGCGCAAACAAATCGACACAAAATTTAAACGGTTATTAAAATACAAGACTGCCTAGTAAATGCAGTAATGCTGCTACTTGCGCACTGCTGACACACTGCTCGGCGGCGGAAGGAGACTACGCGAATTTACACTATTCAGGTACTAAAACGCGATGCTACAACTCTCAAATACTATAATACGCCCGAAATTTATGAATTAAACAATGCTAGTACCAAAAACACGCAAAGAAATTAAGAATTAAACTATGTAACAAATGAGTGAGCTAGGAGTATACGACTTGCTGCTGCAGCTGCTTATCCAACGACGGCAGGGAGCACACGTCAATCCGCTCGATGCAATTTGAAACGCGACTCGTCCGACCAGGCAACGTGTTTCCAGTCATCAACAGTCCAGTGTCGGTGTTGACGGGCCCATGCGAGGCGTACAGCTTTGTGCCGTGCAGTCATCAAGGGTACTCGTGTGGGCCTTCGGCTCGGAACGCCCATACCGATGATGTTTCGCTGAATGGTTCGTACGCTGACACTTATTGATGGCCCACTATTGAAATTTGCAGCAATTTGCGGATGGGTTGCACTTCTATCACTTTGAACGATTCTCTTCAATCGTCGTTGGTCCCGTTCTTGCAGGATCTTTTTCCGGCCGCAGCGATGTCGCAAACTTGATGTTTTACCGGATTCCTGGTATTCGCGGCACACATGTTCGTATGGGAAAATCCCCACTTCATCGCTACCTCGGAGATGCTGTGTACCACTGCTAGTGCGGCGACATTGAAACTCACGTAAATCTTGATAACCTGCCATTGTAGCAGCAGTAACCGATGTAACAATTGCGCCAGACACTTGTCTTATATAGGCGTTGTCGAATGCAGCGCCGTATTCTGCCTGTTTACGTATCTCTGTATTTTAACACGCATGCCTACAGCAGTTTCTTTGGCGCTTCAGTGTACCATGAAGTTGTATGTGTCGTGCGGGTGTGCTAATGATTATTAAATGATGTTTTTGCAATCACTGAAGAGAAAAGCATAAAGGGGGATAGGACGTTAAACGGGACGACTTGGAGCAGGAGAGAGACCACAGGAATTTTCAATTTACACTGTCTATACTTTTAAAAATAAATTCATAAAACTTTGTCAGAATGACCAAAAGGATACAGGACTTACCCTTATAGTGGTGGACGTTCAAAAATATAATAAAATAATTGTTTTTTTTTTTTACATTTGTATTTCACCTTTTGTTCACTTACCATTGGCTGCATTTGTTGCTATAGGTACACTTTTCTTCATAAGTAAGGGAGATTCTTCGATGAATTTTGCACAGCATACAAACCATACTTACAGGTGTATGAAACTCTAGAATTTTCCGAATCTATTAAAAACTGTTGTAAAAATTGAGATAATTAACTATAAAATTTGAGTTTTTTCTAAGCATGAAGTTTAAAATGTAACAGCACATTCATTTTTTCATAAATTAAATAATTTCTAGAGTTTGATACACCTGTAAGTATGGTTTGTATGCTGTGCAAAATTCATCGAAGAATCTCTCTTACTTATGAAGAAACGTGTACCTATAGCAACAAACGCAGCCAATAGAAGTGAAAAAATGATGAACTTTCACATGCAAAAATTTTATTTTGTAATTTTTTTGAACTTCTACTGCTATGATTGTGAATCCTGAATCCTTCCTGGTCATGCTGACAAAGTTTTATGAATATATTCGTAAAAGTATAGACAGTGGAAATTAAAATGTCCTGTGGCGTCTCTCCTGCTCCAAGACGGCCCGTTTGACCTCCTACCCCCATTAAAAATACTTATAATTAGATTCACTAAAGAGGCATTTCGACTAATTAGTTTGTTTTTATACTGCAGATAATTCCTGAAGTTAGATATTCCACCATCAGGTTCTAATGTCATTTACCGCACGTGATCCAGTGTTTCACAGTTCCTTTCCAAACGACATCGTCTTTATTTGAAATCTGTGTTATCTTTTATTTAATTATTTTATTTTATCGAGTTCTCGAATGCAGGGCAGAAAGAAGTCAGTCGTGCAGAGACGCAATAACGGAGCATGCCTAGCGCCATCCGCGGACTGGTTTTCCCTTGCTATAAAGAGGCGGAATGCAGTTGATGGCGGAGGTGTTACGCGTTATCCATAGTAGTGAGCAGCGCCAATAGAGGATATCTGACGTCATAAATTTGTCTCTCCGGTGACAGACTTGTTGAATGATGGAAGAGACGTGCGACGCGGAGAGCAGAGGCAGTATTTATGTGACGCGGCCGCCTGGTGCGTACGGTGGCCGCCGCCGCTGTTGCGGTACAGCTGACTGTCCGCCCTCGCGGGTTCCCACGGCCGGCACTGCCCAGGATGTGGCACGCATAATAACGTAATTCCATAACCCAGTCCAGATTGCCAGAATGATCGCGCTCCGCGCATCTAGCTTTGGCGCCGGGTATTACAGCTGGGTAGAAATCTGGGCACGACAGAGACGGCAATACGCCAACACCTCCACATACTGGTAGGCGCGTCCATTTCTTTTCCGTACACTTTAAAAAGGATAGAGCAAATGTAGTACAGTAACAACGTTACTACGGAAAAGAGCGTTTTTATAAACGTTGGGACAAGCATTCTCTTAGTTTTCACAAAGTTTACACACTCGAGCACTTTAATCAGTCCACATACACCGTAGTCTTTCAAGTTGACATATAACTTTTCAGCTTCCTCTTCTAATCCAAAAACCTTCACATTCTTTCCGACCTGGCTGCCCTTCCTTTGTCGGTTATGGTGCAATGTTTTCGTTTGAATGTAGTCTAGTGTCTCTGTTCCTCAGAGACACTATCTTCTCTCCTTTTTCAATCTGTTGCACTGTTATACCTAAATGAAACTAGAATTATATTAATACCTCCAGCCGGCCGGAGTGGCCGTGCGGTTCTAGGTGCTGCAGTCTGGAGCCGAGCAACCGCTACGGTCGCAGGTTCGAATCCTGCCTCGAGCATGGATGTTTGTGATGTCCTTAGGTTAGTTAGGTTTAATTAGTTCTAAGTTCTAGGCGGCTGATGACCTCAGAAGTTAAGTCGCGTAGTGCTCAGAGCCATTTGAACCATTTAATACCCCCAGCTGCTGACGGGCGTTGATATATATATCAACGGCGACAGGTGAAAATGTGCGCCCCGACCGGAACTCGAACCCGGGATTTCCTGCTCACATGGCAGACGCTCTCTCCATCTGAGCCACCGACGGCACAGAGGATAGCGCGACTGCACGGACTATCTCGCGCACGCCTCCCGCGAGACCCACATTCTCACCTTGTATGTCCACACACTACATTCGTAGTGTCCCACTCAAACACACTCATTACTTGTGAAAGACATTCTTACCAGGTCCCGTACGAGTTCGCGGAATATGTGTGCATCCGCACAGGAGGAGGAGGTCATGGCCGGTATTGCCACAACTATATACTTATATGGATATGGTTTCTGTTCTTTCGGACATGTCCGAAAGAACAGACACCATATCCATATAAGCGTTATACTAAACTCTTCCAAACCATCTTGGGCAAATATGAACCAGTTGTTCTTGGCTTTATTTTACCAAAGGTAGATGAACACCTGTTTCATTAGGCTAGTTCCTGGCAAACCCTATATTCGGCAGGAAAAGGCGATAAGTTTTTCGCATTTTATCTATTACTGATTCACTTTCCTGAAATATAGCAACCTCTATTGTCCTTCTATTTGGTGTTTTTTGTTGATGATTGTGTTCTGATGACTCTTCTGCCTGCCTTGTGCATATTATCTATTGCTGATTCGGTGTTCAACAGTGTTTCGCTTGCGTGTGTTAGTAGTAGTGTTTGCATTTGGCGTTCGTGGTGGTGGTGGATGTGGTAAGTTCCTATTGGATCAAACTGCTGAGGTCATCGGTCCCTAGGCTTACACACTACTTAATCTAACTTAAACTAACTTACGCTAAGGACAAAACACACACACACACACACACACACACACACACACACACACACACACGAGTGAGGACTCGAACCTCCGATGGGGGGAGCCGTGCGAACCTTGGCAAGGCGCCCTAAGACCGCGCGGCTACCCCGCGCGGCTTTGAAGTTACTTGAAATCTATTTCTTCTTGCGGGTTGACCGAGTCTTTCGCTATCTGTTGCAGTGTTTTCATTTGAGTTCCAGGTTGTGATTTCACCTAGCTACTTTAACTAATGGACAGTGTTAATATGTTTGCTACTTTTCAGTCGAACAGCTGATGTTTCAAACTTTAAGCTTGGCATCATTCCTGTTTTTTTTAAATATTTGCGTACCAACTTCTACTACTATTTCAATTTGAACTTTAGCCTCTTCCACATCATTTCCCATACTTTTATAACAACATAGAGCATTTTTAAAACTAAATTCGTCCACATTGCACGGAACTTGTAGACGTCTGCGACTATATTACGAAAGAACACTTTCTCAATTGAGTCACGTTTACTTCCCAATATTATTAGAACGAGTTTTGGTAGCGTGTTGCCATCATTATGTGCGTGATTGGTACTTATACGTAAACTACTAATTATAATTTCATGTGTAGATTGTTCGCTGGGTATGCTTACGAGATTATGTTCGAATATTATTGCCTCTGTCCAGAGGTATTAATTGTAGTGTGCACCAATATGTTGTTGTACATTTAAATAATCTCAATGATATCTTTAATTACATGTTACGAAAATATATCTTCGTACGGCAAACAGTGCAAAGACAATGCTACCACTTCATAGTTTCTCATACAGATGTTTACATGCTAAGGAATCTTCAACTGCTAAGCTCATACAAGAAAATCTGAATCTAAATGAATAAATTAATAAATACTGAATAGTCACACTGTGTAACATGTTCTATTTGGAAATATCCGTATACAAAAATGTATTTATTCCTAGTAAATGTGGATGTGTGGAGCGATGGTGGGGTGTTTATTCTTGTGCTGCATGTGCCACGTAAGAATGTATACCTACATGCACGTAAATGTGTCATTTCGTCAGCCAAACATACACTATAGATAATGGCATACACTAAAATCAATTTACCCTTCCGGACACCGGCAATAAAATTGGGAACATAACCTCACTGGCACAGCCATCAAGAAATATTTTCTTTACTTCACCTGCAGGTTTTCAATCTGATTCACCTCTGAGCGGACTCCTACATTTCACCGCTATTCCCCTGTGCCGAAAGACGGAGAATGTAGAGATTACGCGCTTGTTTCTTCGTCTACGTACGTTGAAAAACCCCGCTAGAAGAGGACATAAAATGTTTTAAGATTCACCGATTGTAACATGTTCCAAGGGACATGTAAGCAAATATATATACTAATTTTAAACTGCATTTCCATCTTACACACTTAATCTAATTGTTATTGCACCATGACAAATACACAATGCATATTACTCCTATAACCTGATTAATGTTTCTCGTCATGAGGAGGCCCTTCAAGGTTGCTGTTAACAGCTCACAAGTCCTAGTATAACATGGATGCATTATTAAAAAGGCACAAAATTTCTTGTGTGTGCTGTAAATCGTCTGTCTGTAGCTACAATATCATTAACGGACCAATAATTCTTTTATGACGCTGCAGGCTGCAAGGAACTTACATATTTTGTATCTAATAACTAGTCCGCCCTTGACAGCGGATAAGTCAGTTATACCGATAAGTCAATTATTCTCCGTAAACCTGATACGGGTCAATCTGTTAACAACGCGGAAACACTTTTTTACACGGATTCTCGACCATTCTCCAACGATGATTGTTTAAAGATGTGATGGGTATGGCAGGACTACAGAAAACTAAACTAAAAATAGAAATTGCTCCACCTAAGAAAGGTTTTTGCTTGCTTTTACTAAAATCGCTTCGCCAACTGGATGCAAATTTTCCAACACTGAAGTATCTCTTATCTCAGCTAATAACGAATGATATTAAAAATTTGCAACTCTCCTTACAGGGATTTAGGAGTATTTGTACAATTTCTCAAAGGAATGAAACCTATTTTCAGTGGTAAAGTGAAACACTAATTTCATTCTCGATGTCGAGGTAGATTTACGACTAATGGCAGTGATTGCACATTGTCATTCTAGACAGAGCACAAGCTCGGATTCGGGAAGGAAATCGGGCGAGTCCTTACAGGGAAGCCACCCCGGCATTTACATTAAGATTGCTGGGGAAAGCACGGAAAACGACTATCTGGATTCCTGGTTTAAAATTTGGATCGTGTTTCTGCCGAATGCAAGGCCAATATGTCACACTGACAAATTCCCGTGTTTTTATTCTGGAAGAAGTACGTTTCCCAGATGTTCTATTTTTCATAATAAATTATTTGCGGCAGACAGGAAAAGGAAATCTTCTGAAAGCCATAATTCCGTATTTAGCGTAGGAGAAACACAGTTCTACAGAAATCCACGTCTCTATTATTACATTTAGAACCTTTTTCATTGTGTAATATGCAATAAAATCCAGGTTGCTTGGTTTAACGATGTATTTTAGTGATGGATCCATTTCGGCTAGATTGCCGTCTGCAGACTATCTGCAAAAGTTACATAGCATTTTTATTTGATTATAATGTCGCTTAATCATATTTTCGGATATACAAATTTGGTACTCACTTCCATAGACAGTAAGTGGTCGTTGTCACTCTGTATTGTATTACAACGTGGTGTAGGTTTAGGACTCTTACGCTATTAGCTGTTTTGTTGTTTGCTCCTGTTGTTAATGGCCCTTTCTTGTAATTTCTATAATCTGGCTTTTCATCGTCAGATCTGACAGGTTGACAGTTGGCCAAAGATGCGATAGTGTTACAGTTGCTATGGTGTGTCGATGTTATCATTTCGAGCTGTATGTATAATCATATGCGTATGTATGATCATAGCATCTTTGGCCAACTGTGAAAACTGTTAATCTGTCAAATCTGACGATAAAAACGTCAAATTATAAAAATTACGAGAAAGAACCATTAACAACAGGAGCAAACCACAAAACAGCTTATAGGATGCGAGTTCTAAACCTACAACATGTTTTAATACAATAGAGTGACGGTGACCACTGATTATGTATGGACGTAAGTATCAAATATGTATACCCGAAAATAAGTTCAACCAAAACTATATTAAAAATAACCTTGAGATGCTCTTATGATGGCAGCTTAGCCGAAATGTATCCATCACAAGAAATGCATCATTAAACTACTATAGCAACTATCTGTATTTCATTACATATTGTCTCTAAGGGAAACCTACCCTGCGAGCCCACTGGATGATAAACTTTTTCATTGTGTTTTAGACTATGTTTCTCTTTCTAATACAATCACCAATACAGGGATGTATGCGATATATTTATGTTTATAATTCATTCAGTGAGTTTCAGTTCCACGATCCTTGAAACTAACGTACTTATGGATCAACGTGACCATTTTCAAGGAAGCTACAATAGAAAATATGAGTGCGAACTGTATAAAATCAAGAAATAAATTCCAGGGCAATCTTTCTTCCTCAAAAGAAATAAAATGTGCCGCAAAGATTAACTATCGGTATCCATGTTTACGATACGAGTAAAAGAAAGTAACAAACTGGAACCAAAATTTATGTTTGCACTAGCTTACTTTAAACATTTTAGGAATATCCACCTTACGCCGCTATACGAAAGCTATCTGTGAACTGACTTCTTGTACTCCTCGCAGTTCATTAGCGTCTTATTGCACAGAATGCTGGTGTACACAACGCTTTTAATAAAGATTTTAATCGCATTGAGGGCAAGCTAATTAATACAAGAGTATCGTTTCCAAGAAAAATTGGCAATAAACAACTTTCCAGTCAAGCGTATTTTTTCGTGTTTCGCATTTATCCGCCCAGATAGTTCTCAGTAACAAATTTATCATGCTTTAAAAATAACTTTATTTAATGCAGCACCAGGAGAGACTATTTATGTCCTGTACTGAATCTCTCTGCAGGCAATGAATGGCCGAATAATGCTCAATACTCCTATTCATACAATATGCCTGACATTCGAAGCACTAATAAAGACTACCATATCGTGTCTCATTGCTCTTAAACGAGCTGCAGATGGAGTTCAGAAAACCTACACTAGATTTTAATCTAAAATCCAAAACTACATTTGACATCGCAGCCACGCGTATGCAAATTGCACAATACGCACTGTACAAGAGTTTCTAGTAGTAGAGGTCGGTTTGGCGGTACGAGCTCCGAGCGAACTACACGTGGAGGACAGATAAGGCGAAGATTTACATCTCGAGGAAGCTTAAGGTCAGAGGATGACCTTTCGCGAACTGCCCGTCGTAACAACATACCAACGCAGATGCGTGACCTAACATAGAGCAGCAACTCTAGTCAATTCACAACTCAAAATGCTCTGTTCAAAGAAGATTTTTATTTTGTTAAATTTCTTGCAAGAGACGATACCCCCCCAACGGTTAATAGTAGCCAGTTTCGTAACAAAAGTGCTAAGAATATGGTTCGAAACGCCACAGACTTCTCTGGGAAACTTGCAAAACGACACTGAAGCGAGCCTAAACCATTCGTAACTCTTGTTATTGAAAAACGGGAAAAAACGCTGCATGTTTCAGAAAAAAAGATGGTCAGTTTATCGAGGTGAAGCTGTTTTTGTGCTCATGCTATTAAATTGTAGCAGTGTTCGTACTTTCTGGTTTCTTTCACCGTCTGCACTGTTTGTTTTAATAGGTGATCGTAAGTAACAGGATTTTTTTTTTTTTTTTTTTTTTTTTTTTTTTTTTTTTTTTACACCAGTATCGTTTTATGAATGGCCAGCTGGCACTGCTTATCGCACAGCGCCGCCTAGTTTACGTGACAACGAAATGGAACGGACGAAGATCAAATTCACATAGCGGACTAACAATTACTGGTTCCGTACACTGGTTAACCCCATGTAGCCCTTATTCATTTTTCCCACACTCGCTTTGACACATGTCGGTTTGCATCTTAATCTACGCCTCCGAAGCATGGTGCACAAACAGATAAAACATGATAGGCTCTGAGCACTATGGGACTTAACATCTACGGTCATCAGTCCCCTAGAACTTATAACTACTACAACCTAACTAACCTAAGGACATCAAACACATCCATGTCCGAGGCAGGATTCGAACCTGCGACCGTTAAAACATGATAACACACAGAACGAAATTTATATGATTCACAGAGCGATGGCACGCAAGACTGACGGCTGTGGCGTCAGGCAGAGTAAAACAAGTAATAATTGCGAAATCATAAAAATAAATAAAAGCGAACCTTGTTACCACGAGGCAACGCTAGGAAGAAGAAGAAGAAAAATCAGTTTATGAATAAATTTCAATTGTAGCGCGGTAATGAGTTTTTGAACGAACCTCACTGTAAAGCGTGTGTAACAGTAATTTCAAATCATCCTTCTCATTAGGACGGCTAAATTCATTATCGACTTTTTACAGTTCCAGATTTTTCACTGCTTTGCTTTTTATCGTGATTGAAGGTACAAATACTGCAGGAATAGCTGTTAACTACGCATTGAGCAACGTCACATAAGCGCCCTTAACATTATAACCGTATAGAATTACTATTTTATTAACGTAGATACAATCAACAAGTACCCGTCATATTAACATAAGCAGAAGTATTTTCAGAAAAAAGTGTTTTACAATATTTTCATTGGTGTGATTTCACAGCGAACCAATTGGAGAAACATAGGATCGTTTGCACTTTATGGTACACTGAATAAAGTTATTATTCGTCATGCAGAGTCCAACTACACGTACCTGGCTCATGTATTTCATACGATGGAGGTATCTGCAACATCATTTACATGTTTAGCTTGTGGTGCGTATGGTGATTTGTGGTATGGTTCTATGGGACCAAACTGCTGAGGTCATCGGTCCTTAGGCTTACACACTACTTAACCTAACTTATACTAAATTACGCTAAGGACACACACACACACACACACACACACACACACACACACACACACACACACACACACACACACAAGGGAGGCCTCGAACCTCCGACGGGGGCAACCGCGTGAACCGTGACAAGGCGCCTAGACCACGCGGCAGCGCGTATGGTTTCTAGTAACTGATGCGTAGAGCTGCCTTTACTCTCGACATACTTATTTCCGCGCATGCTCTGTAATGACAGCAAATGTTCAAACTCTTCCTCTCTCCTGCACTAATTTCGCTGTAGATTTTACTGACTATACTGACTATAGCACTATGCGGTGCCATCCCAACACTTGCATTGTCATTATGTAGTTTATTGACTGTTGATCAATTGTTAATTCATCCAGTACCTTATATACCATGTGATTGCCTAGCAGTACGCACAGCCCATAACTGTATTACTGAGAAGAGAAGAGGGCTCGAGCCTAACCTGCCAGTAAGGTTGCAGACTGAAACCACATACGACTATCTTGTTTAGTACTGTCTCGTGGGGTAAAGGGTAATGCACGAGCATGGAGCAAAACATTACTGTTATGGCCGTACTTGATTACGATATTGCAAGAACGGAAGAATGGCACCTCAAAACAGTTGATGTGTCAGGAATTTAAACGCGCCCGAGTATTGCTGGACACGAAAACCCCAAAAGAGCGCATCTGTTGCTAGAGGAATCTCCGCAAGAGTATCTAACAGAGATGTACTCGTAGGGTCTAGTAAAACAAGACACAGAATGACATTAATATTTACTGTGCGACAAACTAGGGATTACTCACGGGCAGACTGAATAATAATGGTGTACATATTAGGATCCACAGGATCGCTAGCCAGCGCAGGACCAGACCCAATACTGATCCCGTTAATCCAGGTTTCCTACCACGTGAGGGTGCGCAGTTCTCCATCAACAAATTGTGGATTCCCTGCTATTATATTCAAGCGTCATTCATTTCTGTCGACTATGCGGTGCACTAAGTCGGTGGGAGTAATAATGATTGCCAGGCTGTGCAACGCATCAAAAGTATGGAGCACATTTCTTCTGCGAAAGGAGAGCTTCTGTAAAGTTTGGAAGGTGGGAGACGAGGTACTGGCAGAAGTAAAGCTGTGAGAACGTGGCGTGAGTCGTGCTTGGGTAGCTCAGTTAGTAGAGCACTTGCCCGCGAAAGGCAAAGGTCCCGAGTTCGAGTATCCGTCCTGCACACGGTTTTAATCTGCCAGGAAGTTTCATATCAGCGCACACTCCGCTGCAGAGTGAAAATCCCGTTTTGTATGAAGTTATTTAAATACTTTCGCCACCAGCTATGTAGATGCATAGACTCTTTGCTCACAACTGTAGTCTCTCCGTTTCTCTACCTCGCGCTTGGCGGGAAGATATTGTTTATCAGTGTGTCATGTATGGTTCAAATGGCTCTGAGCACTATGCGACTTAACATCTAGGTCATCAGTCGCCTAGAACTTAGAACTAATTAAAGCTAACTAACGTAAGGACATCACACACATCCATACCCGAGGCTGGATTCGAACCTGCGATCTGAGCGGTCGCTCGGCTCCAGACTGTAGCGCCTAGAATCGCACAGCCACTCCGGCCGGCTGTCTCATGTAGAGTTGCCTGTAATAGCGAGACGTGTTTGGACTGATAAGAGACAGTCCTGTCTGTATGGGCGTAAGTTGGTTTATCACTGTGAAAAAGTTTGCTTGTTTGCTATTAAAAATACACTCCTGGAAATGGAAAAAAGAACACATTGACACCGGTGTGTCAGACCCACCATACTTGCTCCGGACACTGCGAGAGGGCTGTACAAGCAATGATCACACGCACGGCACAGCGGACACACCAGGAACCGCGGTGTTGGCCGTCGAATGGCGCTAGCTGCGCAGCATTTGTGCACCGCCGCCGTCAGTGTCAGCCAGTTTGCCGTGGCATACGGAGCTCCATCGCAGGCTTTAACACTGGTAGCATGCCGCGACAGCGTGGACGTGAACCGTATGTGCAGTTGACGGACTTTGAGCGAGGGCGTATAGTGGGCATGCGGGAGGCCGGGTGGACGTACCGCCGAATTGCTCAACACGTGGGGCGTGAGGTCTCCACAGTACATCGATGTTGTCGCCAGTGGTCGGCGGAAGGTGCACGTGCCCGTCCACCTGGGACCGGACCGCAGCGACGCACGGATGCACGCCGAGACCGTAGGATCCTACGCAGTGCCGTAGGGGACCGCACCGCCACTTCCCAGCAAATTAGGGACACTGTTGCTCCTGGGGTATCGGCGAGGACCATTCGCAACCGTCTCCATGAAGCTGGGCTACGGTCCCGCACACCGTTAGGCCGTCTTCCGCTCACGCCCCAACATCGTGCAGCCCGCCTCCAGTGGTGTCGCGACAGGCGTGAATGGAGGGACGAATGGAGACGTGTCGTCTTCAGCGATGAGAGTCGCTTCTGCCTTGGTGCCAATGATGGTCGTATGCGTGTTTGGCGCCGTGGAGGTGAGCGCCACAATCAGGACTGCATACGACCGAGGCACACAGGGCCAACACCCGGCATCATGGTGTGGGGAGCGATCTCCTACGCTGGCCGTACACCACTGGTGATCGTCGAGGGGACACTTAATAGTGCACGGTACATCCAAACCGTCATCGAACCCATCGTTCTACCATTCCTAGACCGGCAAGGGAACTTGCTGTTCCAACAGGACAATGCACGTCCGCATGTATCCCGTGCCACCCAACGTGCTCTAGAAGGTGTAAGTCAACTACCCTGGCCAGCAAGATCTCCGGATCTGTCCCCCACTGAGCATGTTTGGGACTGGATGAAGCGTCGTCTCACGTGGTCTGCACGTCCAGCATGAACGCTGGTCCAACTGAGGCGCCAGGTGGAAATGGCATGGCAAGCCGTTCCACAGGACTACATCCAGCATCTCTACGATCGTCTCCATGGGAGAATAGCAGCGTGCATTGCTGCGAAAGGTGGATATACACTGTACTAGTGCCGACATTGTGCATGCTCTGTTGCCTGTGTCTATGTGCCTGTGGTTCTGTCAGTGTGATCATGTGATGTATCTGACCCCAGGAATGTGTCAATAAGGTTTCCCCTTCCTGGGACAATGAATTCACGGTGTTCTTATTTCAATTTCCAGGAGTGTACAAAGGACAAACCTTAATGGAACACTATATTATTTACGAGCTGGGACTAAGCAGCTAATCCAAATTAAACTTCTTATGTAATTTCTTCGAACTGACAATGCTTGTGCCAATAATCATAGCTAGATGACAACGTACCATAGAACCAGGTAGGAACCATATTATACAATTTATGGATGTGGGCATCACGACTTTCAGTTTTACGAAAAATGACAAATATGTGTATGGTGATGTGTCATTGCAAATACAATCCGTACAGAAAGAGTCTGCCGGCCGCGGTGGCCGAGCGGTTCTAGGCGCTCAGTCAGGAACCGCGCGACTGCTACGGTCGCAGGTTCGAATCCTGCCTCGGGCATGGATGTGTGTGATGTCCTTAGGTTAGTTAGGTTTAAGTAGTTCTAAGTTCTAGGGGACTAATGACCGCAGAAGTTAAGTTCCATAGTGCTCAGAGCCATTTGAATCATTTGAAAGAGTGTCACACCATCTGCCATTAAATCGGCGTCTTTGTCTTTCCTTACATCTTAGAATACAGCGAAAAACTTCCTTGGTTCATCTGCCATCGACTCCCTTGTTTACATGCTCCTCAACCTCCATTTCATTTTCATTGCGGTCATAATTACGTTACGAACTCCAGTCTGCTTCATGATCCATTGTTTTCTTGTCCCTCAAAGCAAGACCCCAGAAATCGGTATTAATAATCCACTACTACTTTTAGGTATCAAAGTAAGAAACAAAATCTCGCATTCAGACGATACTAACAGTGACTGGCACACTTCACCAACAATGGTATAAAATTTCACGATAGGCTATTCAAGATAATATCGGTCTCGCCGAACATGTGGACAAGCATACAAAATTGTTATATCACTCCCAAAAACGTATGACGTTTTTTCATCTTTTGCTCAGTCTCTGAACGTCAGTCATTCTACAAGGTGGCGCACGAAATGTGTTGCCAATTGTTTCTTTCACAATTTACGACGCACATTAGATATCCCGCTGGGATCTCTACAGCAGTACCAGCAGAGCTTGAAAAAACAAATGAATTACGAAATAACGTGTAATTCACGATACTGCCGCTAGGGGACTAGTAAGCAGCAATGGCTGACAATGGAAGACTGACGACACAGCGACGGCAATTGTGTTACTTTTGCGTGAAACGAAAAGCCTTGTTGTGACTCAGAGGCGTTTTCGGCAACAGTTTGACGCACGATGGGTCCCTTGCAAGAAGACCATCCACAGGTTGTTCGATAAATTTGTACAGGAAGGAACAGTATTGGAAGCGAAGCGACCTCGGCCTAAGCCTGTTTGTTCGCCGGAGAATATTGAAGCGGTACGAGTTGCAGTACAGAGAATCCCGGGAAATCGTGTAGAAAGGCAACAGTGCAACTGGGAATATCCAGACGCTCCGTTCAACGCATTCTTAAAAGTGACCTTCATATGTACCCATACGAGATGACCTGTGCACAGAAGCTCACTGAACACCACAAGCAGCAGAGACTAGTGTTTGCTCATTGGGCGGAGGATAGGGAAGAAACTCTCAACAACGTTTGGTTTCCAGACGAGGCGCATTTTCATTTAAACGGTGTGGCTAACAAACAAATTGTACGCTTTTAGGCCACTGAAAACCCAGAAGTGCTTCATGAACGACAATATTATGCTCCGAGGATTACAGCGTGGGCAGCAATTTCCAGTCACGGACTTATTGGACCCTTTTTCTTTGAGGAAACTGTGAACAGCGAGCGTTATTTGAGCATGCTTCGCAATAGCTTCATTCCACAGCTTCTTGCTACTGCCTTGCTCTTCAACACACAGTGGTTCATGCAAGATGGGGCAACGCCACATACTGCAAACACTGTGTTGGAGTTTTTACACGAGCATTTTGACATGCGGATCATTTCACTCAGGTTTCCAGGTCGCTTCAATGACGGACAAAATTGGCCCCCCAATAGTCCAGACCTCCATCCATGTGACTTTTTCTTTGGGGGTACCTAAAGGAATAAATTTTCCCGAAACGTCCATGTGATTTAATGGAGCTCAGAAGACTTATTCTTCAAGCTTGCAGTGAAATTACGGAAGACATGTGCGGTAGGGTAATCACTAACTTCAGTGTTCGTTTGAAGGAAGCTAGGAAACGAAATGGTGGACATATTGAGCATGTGTTGAGTTAGAACAAATCTCCATGGACGGCTCTTCATTGTAGTATATGTTCCTTTCAGATTGTACTGACAAAGTTTATATTCAAACACAAAATGGTAACACATTTCGTGCGCCACCCTGTATTTTGTCCTTCCTGCCATCGCACCATATTAGGGGGAGGGTAAGTTTACTGCAGTTGGTCAAAATAAAAAGCGGAAAAAACTATCATAGCGAGTTTTTCCCATTTTGGATTTTAATTCTCCACTCGTTCTCGAAATTTACTGAAAAAAAGGGGACACGAACAAAGCAGTAGCATCCAACGACGTTGTATGTAATAGCAAAGAAGTACGGCTGAAAGCAGAGCAGCGCTGTCTAAGACGAACCGCCGGGCTCATGTGCGTGAAAAAAGAAGTCCTCGCGGTTTGGGATAACAGTTTCGGTAAATAGAGAGCTTGAAGAGGCGTCTGGAAAGCGGATGCTCTGCAATAGAGAGGGAAGGCCGGAAAGCGCGGAAGAATGCTCGCAATATCTGAAGAGGCCGGCAGCACTCAGAGGAGAGGACGCGGCTGATGTTATCAACGGGGAAGCTCGCAATCATGCGCACTCAGCGCGCCTCTCAGGCTGATGGCCCAGTGACGCGTATGGGCACGGCTGCCCGCCTCCGCCGCTTAATGGACTAACCAGCGCAGCCGGCCGTCCCAGCGCCTTGCGGCAGCTTACCCAAAACACACTTCCACCGTCTCTTGGAACCCTTACGCTAAGTTGCAGAGCACACTTGTTTTATTGTTTACTCCGATAGTACCAGGTGGTTATAATTAAAGCATAGTTACTCACAGAGGTGCGGTGTGGGCTGTCAACTGTGGTACTACAGATACTCAAAGCAATTTAAGGTGGAAAAAAACATTAGTTCCAATTTTGGCCACCAGATGCAAATTTGGCGCTGTACAGCATCTTGTTGGCGTCTCTGGTGCTCACACTCAACGAATTGTGTAAGAGGCGGTTGATAATAACATTATGCCTCTGTCACTTGTTTGACTTTTTCTGCCCACGTCCCGTTCCTAATCCATTACATATGGAAACATTGCTGTACGTCTCTCTTGCATTCACAGCGCTAGATCTGCATCTGGCGGCCAAAATAGAAACTAATTTGTTTTCGGCGTAAATCGTTTTAGCGTTAATGCATCAGAATATGTACAATGTTCTGCTGTCATGCGATCGTTACAGCCCAGACTGGACCTCTGTGAGCAGCTGCACTGTAAGTACAACTAGACGCGTGGAGTGGCCGTGCGGTTAGAGGCGCCATGTCACGGATTGCGCGGCCTCTCCCGCCGGAGGTTCGAGTCCTCTCTCGGGCATGGGTGTATGTGTGTTGTTCTTAGCATACGTTAGTTGAAGTAGTATGTAAGTTTAGGGACCGATGACCTCAGCAGTTTGGTCCCATAGGAATTCACACACATTTGAACGTAAGTACAACTAATCGGAAATAGAACTGAGAATCAGCTATATGAAAATTGGAAGTCCCTAGTCTTAAATTTATTTTTCTGTTTATTTCTGAAGTAATAAAATTATCCTGAATTATGGCATAAGCCAACTAAACAAATATCTGGACACACAATCTGTCAAGAAAGACGTCCTGAAGATTTTCGCTGGTCACACAATCGCCGCGATTGCTTCCACCATGTAGCACAAGGTTGCCTCGAACACATGGATATGAAAACCAACATTACATTCATTCCTACCCTGTAGTGTCTTGCTATGCAACTTGTGGTTTCCTGGAGACTACTATGTACGAGCAGTAATCAGAATTTTAAGTGTCACCTCGAAACTGTAGAGTTCGCTGCTTGTTTGCAAAAAAATGGCTCTGAGCACAATGGGACTTAACAGCTGAGGTCATCAGCTCCTAGAACTACTTAAACCTAACTAACCTAAGGACATCACAAACATCCATGCCCGAGGCAGGATTCGAACCTGCGACCGTACCGGTCGCGCGGTTCCAGACTGAAGCGCCTAAAACCGCTCGGCCACTTCAGCCGGCTTTTTTAACTGTGTGCCGGCTTGTTTGCAGTTACAGGTCTGCAGTCCTGATAAACACTGAAATCCCTGCGCCACAGTACCGCAGCACACCGCTACAGGAGCCAAAACAAAATGGCGCAGCCCATTTATAAACTGCAGCATCGTGCGGTGATTTGTTTTCTACGCTTGAAGGGAAATAACAGTGCCACAGTCCATGCTGTGTTCATGAAGCGTACGGCAACAACACATTATCACACGACGCTGTATAGGGATGGCGGTTGGCGCCGAAACAGTCGCTTTTCGGTAATACTGTTTTTTTTTTTCGTTCCCAGTTTAACTATTAAAATAACCTATTTCTGAAAAAACCGATTTCCGGATTTTTATTCTTATTATTTCCTGTAATAAATGTAGAAATGAAACAGAGCGGAAAATTTTGACTCACTCAGTTTCAAGAAACAGATTCAAAGCATTAAATTAAATAGGCAAATAATTAAAAAAAACATTAGCCCGCCAACCGTCCGCTTCTTTTCTGAAAAGTGATAAGTGGTTGAATATTACAAAAGAAAACATCTGTATTCTTCTACTGAGTCTAAGTTTTTGAAATTCTGTTCAAAAATTGTGTGTGATGGCGGGCCGCTTGAATCTGCGCGCGCAACTGCCTGATTAGTTAACTTCAGTGCGAATTAACTCGGAAATGACACAACATACAGAATTTTTCCTTAAGAGTTGTTCCTCAGCACAACATACCCTGTAATATACTAAGAAGTTATTCAGACTTTCTGACAACCCTGTACTGAGAAGGACTAAGTTTCGCGGTCATAGCCGGTCGAAGTGGCCGTGCGGTTCTAGGCGCTGCAGTCTGGAACCGCGAGACCGCTACGGTCGCAGGTTCGAATCCTACCTCAGGCATGGATGTGTGTGATGTCCTTAGGTTAGTTAGGTTTAACTAGTTCTAAGTTCTAGGGGACTAATGACCTCAGCAGTTGAGTCCCATAGTGCTCAGAGCCATTTGAACCATCCGCGGTCATAACTTGGTTTTTTTCGAGGTGATCATTAAAACTTTATGGTTAAACCTCGTATTGTGCTACAACTTTGTTTCTGGGGGAGCGCGCATTTCGTTGTTTTCAATGAATACATTCACAGTTCGTTCCAAAGTGGAGATCCTCGAGCATCTTTTGTTTCCTACCCTATTTGTTGGGTACAGCGAGCAGTGATTAAGACGCTGGACTTGCATAATGGATGGAGCGCAGTTCAAATGCCCGTTCGACCATCATGATTTAAGTTTCCCATTATTTTCATTCAATGACAACGCCAGTTGCTCCTTGAAACGACCATTCTAATGTGCAATATTACCCCTCCACATTCCCATCGTCATCGAACCTGAGCTCCGTCTCTAATTACCTCTCTGTCGACGGAACCTTCAGCTCTAACATTTCTCCGGTTCACGGGGGTAGCGCCATTAAGAACTACTGAATTGGTTTTCATACTTCTTTGTAATTCTGGAACGAGGGCGATCCACATGAAATGGGTGATTTTGGAGCTGTTTCCAGATGGCATCGGTAATCGGAGGTTGTAGCAGCATATCCCTTCTAAAACAACTATGGGAAATATTCTTACGGAATTTGACTACGTTCAAAAAATCCCTATCCTGCAGTGTACAGTTTGAAATGATCCTCTTGTACATTCATTCATCGGTAAATCGAACAATGGCAACTGCCTCCGCTAGTGGAGCCTAATCTCGTATTGGGCCACTCGAGAAAAATAAGAGACACAACACGATAGTATCCGATTAAACGATTGGTTGTGAACATCTTGAGCTCGTCACATTTTATAATTGCTTAAGGCTGATACTAGGAAGTGTGACGGCATGAGACGAAGACGTAAAAATAGTATTAGGGAAGGTAAATAAAAAATTTAGATTTGTTGGAAGCGTTCTGGGAAAGTGCAATGCATCTGTAAAAGAAATCGCGTATAAGACGCTTGTGCGACCAATTCTAGAGTATTGTCGCAACGTTTGGAATCCTTATCAAGTAAGAATGATCATGGACGTAGAACGAATTCGGAGAGATGCTGCTATGATAGTAATAGGTTTGGGCAGGTCATAAGGAAGTGTAAAAGAAATGCTCGGGGAACTTAAATGGAAAGAAGAATTGGCGGCATTGGTAAGAGAAACCCAGTTGGGTATAATTGGAGAACCTGTACTCGAGGCAGGCTGTGCGACTGTCCTGCTATCATCATCATCATACATCTCACGTAGCAGTCATGAGACTAAGATAAGGGAGATTAGTGGGCGTACTACCATAATGACAATCATTTTCCCCTCGCTCAATATGTGAATGGAGTAGGACAGAATATCGCTAACACTGGTGTGAAGTATCCTCCGCCATACACTGCACAGGCGCTTGCGGAGTTGAGAACTGGTAAGAACTCGAGATTAACGTGTTTCCGCTGTTCTTGATGACTGCTGTCGAATATTCGACTATCACATCTAAGAACACGAGCTCCTATTCGACGTTGTACATCGACTCGTATCGCCAGCACTCGAAACCAGAATGTGAACACCTGTTTTTTTTTTTTTTTTCGTACTAAGTTCTCGGATGAGTACGCGTTTTCTTTTCAGTGATCTCTAAGAGAACTCGGGAAACTGCTTTCGCTTGCCCACACTTACCATACAAAAAAGGATGAATTTTAAAAACGGTATCAGATCATGTATCTCTTACACATGATTTTTTTTTTGAAGTGTCACGTATTCCTACGGCATTCCTACAGCGTCGGACAAAACTAGTCTAAAAGTTCCTACAACTATATGTCAGGAAACCAACACCTGTTGACATATGGGCCGGTTTACTTGTGACGTGTGAAATGTAGTATGTAAATATCAGCCAGGATTCACAAGAGCTGACGTAGTAAATTACCACAACAGCACATGTGGGCAGATGCGAATCCTCGAGCCATCGTGGAGGTGAGACACCGGGATCGATTCAGTATCACCGTATGGGCAGTAATTGTCGGTGACTGACTCTTTGGGCCATAAACTTTACCAAACAGCTATACAGCTGCTGTATATGGATTGCCGGAGCTCCTGCAGAACGTTACCCTTGCACAAAGGCAACGACTGTATTTTATGCAGGTCGGGGCACCACCCGAATTTCTGCTGATCGAGCTACAGTACCTCACCGCAACGATTCAGGAGCGATGGATTGGTCGACGATGTCCGGCGGTACAGACTCACCGTTCACCAGTTCTCAATCAGACGGAATTCCTGGCTATGGGGACATTAAAAGGCATCGTTGTCTGCCCAGCCCATCGACAATGTGTGTGACCAATGCATGTAAAGCAATCCAAAGGGAGCCAGGGGTATTTGAAACTGTGTGTGAATCACTGCAAAAGAGGGCTGGATGTCAGGATGTGTGGTCGCCACATGCAGCACGGTCTTAGTGTCTTTTTATGTAACAAACAGATGGGAGTGAGAGAACATATTGGTCCATGTCTCAACAGGTATTGGTTTGTCGAAGTATAATTACAGGAACTTATCTGCTAGTCTTGACCCGTACTACTTCATGCAGGAACGTGTGACACTTTTTCAAACACCCACTATTTACATGAGCATAAACACACAGACTTTAGCGTAGAATAGTTACTTTAATTTACAAGAATGGTTATAAAGATGTAAGAGGAAAAAATATTGTGGAAACAATTCCTCATAGAAATATCTAACTAGCTTTCAACTTAATTCTAGAGTGAAGTTTTCAAAAAACACTTTACGGTTCGTTGCAACAGAAATAAAAATTATAAATTTATTTTACTGACAGATAAACGTGGATAAAATTGAAAATTTGAAATGAATATGAACTGTAAATGAACAGAAACTGTATTAAGGCCGTCCACAGCTTACGTCGCAGTTCAGTGAATTAGAACTGAGTGGGGAAGGCGAACAGTTGGGTCGTTATCCTAAAAACTAGCTCCAAGAACGGATGCAGCTTTGCTACCTTTACGTAAATCTGTTTTCTTAAGGCCGGAGAAGATGACAAGGAATTACATAGTATTCGCGCAAAGTAGCTAGGACTTCACAACACGCGCGGCTGAAAGGTTCGTTGTCCTTAGCATCTAGGCTGTACTCCGGTAAGTTATATGTTCTCGAATGTATATTCGATTCCTTTTGTTTTTAGAGTACACAGTGCTCCGTTCCTAGAAGTTCTCGATTCTTCCATGACTAGTCTGCTCCTCCGGGAAATACACTCCTGGAAATTGAAATAAGAACACCGTGAATTCATTGTCCCAGGAAGGGGAAACTTTATTGACACATTCCTGGGGTCAGATACATCACATGATCACACTGACAGAACCACAGGCACATAGACACAGGCAACAGAGCATGCACAATGTCGGCACTAGTACAGTGTATATCCACCTTTCGCAGCAATGCAGGCTGCTATTCTCCCATGGAGACGATCGTAGAGATGCTGGATGTAGTCCTGTGGAACGGCTTGCCATGCCATTTCCACCTAGCGCCTCAGTTGGACCAGCGTTCGTGCTGGACGTGCAGACCGCGTGAGACGACGCTTCATCCAGTCCCAAACATGCTCAATGGGGGGCAGATCCGGAGATCTTGCTGGCCAGGGTAGTTGACTTACACCTTCTAGAGCACGTTGTGTGGCACGGCATACATGCGGACGTGCATTGTCCTGTTGGAACAGCAAGTTCCCTTGCCGGTCTAGGAATGGTAGAACGATGGGTTCGATGACGGTTTGGATGTACCGTGCACTATTCAGTGTCCTCTCGACGATCACCAGTGGTGTACGGCCAGTGTAGGAGATCGCTCCCCACACCATGATGCCGGGTGTTGGCCCTGTGTGCCTCGGTCGTATGCAGTCCTCATTGTGGCGCTCACGTGCACGGCGCTAAACACGCGTACGACCATCATTGGCACCAAGGCAGAAGCGACTCTCATCGCTGAAGACGACACGTCTCCATTCGTCCCTCCATTCACGCCTGTCGCGACACCACTGGAGGCGGGCTGCACGATGTTGGGGCGTGAGCGGAAGACGGCCTAACGGTGTGCGGGACCGTAGCCCAGCTTCATGGAGACGGTTGCGAATGGTCCTCGCCGATACCCCAGGAGCAACAGTGTCCCTAATTTGCTGGGAAGTGGCGGTGCGGTCCCCTACGGCACTGCGTGGGATCCTACGGTCTTGGCGTGCATCCGTGCGTCGCTGCGGTCCGGTCCCAGGTCGACGGGCACGTGCACCTTCCGCCGACCACTGGCGACAACATCGATGTACTGTGGAGACCTCACGCCCCACGTGTTGAGCAATTCGGCGGTACGTCCACCCGGCCTCCCGCATGCCCACTATACGCCCTCGCTCAAAGTCCGTCAACTGCATATACGGTTCACGTCCACGCTGTCGCGGCATGCTACCAGTGTTAAAGACTGCGATGGAGCTCCGTATGCCACGGCAAACTGGCTGACACTGACGGCGGCGGTGCACAAATGCTACGCAGCTAGCGCCATTCGACGGCCAACACCGCGGTTCCTGGTGTGTCCGCTGTGCCGTGCGTGTGATCATTGCTTGTACAGCCCTCTCGCAGTGTCAGGAGCAAGTATGGTGGGTCTGACACACCGGTGTCAATGTGTTCTTTTTTCCATTTCCAGGAGTGTATAAGGGATATATCAATAACGCTGGTTAAACATTACATCACGGTTCTAGAAATTACTTGGAAAGTCAAAGTTAACAGCTCTGTCCTAACCAAATCCTCAAGAGAGTATGAGTATATCTTCTTTAAAGTTGTGTGCCCTTTGTGCGGCATTAGTGATTTAAATCCTCTTCCTTTTCATCCCTCGCCCAATCGGATAAAAATTTTCAGCTTTCGACAGCTGTCACATCCATCATATTCGGGAAAAAAAGTACCGACTTCCGGGACTGACACGGTATCCTCATATGAATGAAGCAGGAGGACCCCGAACTTTATAGAGGCGGTCTAAAACGCACGTGTGGCAACGGGCAACGGCGAATCAAGTAGTGCACGGCGCATCCCACCCGCCCCTAGACCTCTGAGCGGCCGCCGCCGTCATCGAAAATGCTATTTCCGCCGTACTGCATTACTCTTACGCGGGCAAATAAAACGACTGTACGGAATGCTCTCGGAGACTCCCAGACGTTACCCGATGCTGTAGGAGCGTACTGGCAAGAATCCAGAATTTAATTGCGCCCTATCTCAAGTTCTAACGAACCTCCACTACTGTGAAGTAATGCAACAAAGTACAAGTAGTGGTAATAGGGGGTTTAGAACAAACTATGAGTGCTTTGCGTGCGCTACACCTGCACCAGTCACCTGTATGACCACGCCCTCAGTTAAGTAAATAATCTGACCGCAATCACCTAGACTGCCATACGTTATGTCTACTTCATCGGTTTCTCAGTGCACAAATACCCCAGCACTACGCATCAGAGACTGAATATCTGTCGTCTCATCACAATAGGAATACAAGTATCCACCTATCTAGTGTGTCCTTGCTGCGCCCATAAAAGAAAAACATTCGCAAACTTCTTCCCTGATGCTGCTGTCCACTTCTGGAAGAAACTGCCCTGCACTCTGCCTACAATTTAATGATTTCCTGTTGTACTTCGGGACAAACGGAGGAATTTGCTTTAGTCAACCTCACAAAGTTTCTCCAAAAATAAAGGTGTATGTCCAATTTTTCCTAAATAGAACAATAAAGCCAGTGAAACTTCCTGGCAGATTAAAACTGCGTGCCGGACCGAGACTCGAACTCGGGACCTTTGCCTTTCGCGGGCAAGTGCTCTACCAACTGAGCTACCCAAGCATGACTCACGCCCCGTCCTCACAGCTTTACTTCTGCCAGTACTTCGTCTCCCACCTTCCAAACTTTACAGAAGCTCTCCTGCGAACCTTGCAGAACTAGCACTCCTGAAAGAAAGGATATTGCGGAGACATGGCTTAGACACAGCCTGGGGGATGTTTCTAGAATGAAAGCTTCTCGAATGAGAGCTCAGTACACCAAAAGATGTTAAAAAATGGTTAAAATGGCTCTGAGCACTATGGGACTCAACTGCTGAGGTCATTAGTCCCCTAGAACTTAGAACTAGTTAAACCTAACTAACCTAAGGACATCACAAACATCCATGCCCGAGGCAGGATTCGAACCTGCGACCGTAGCGGTCTTGCGGTTCCAGACTGCAGCGCCTTTAACCGCACGGCCACTTCGGCCGGCCCAAAAGATGTTAAAATTAAATTTGTAAGTCAGCTCTTGCTCCACATAACCTCACAATAAAATTAATGAATGTCCTTCGACAGTTGCCTCCCTCATGTTTATAGCACAACAGATTAAGACATCAACAAGCGACGATTACAAGGTAAGATTCAACACTGACCCCAACAGAAACGGGACGGACAGAGACTCTCAGAAAACCGCGGAGAAACATTTTAGCCACACAGGCAAGAAGGTGGCAGAGGTCGACAGCTGCAAGGACCTGAAATAATACGCTGCAAGCGACTCGTTCTCTGCACGAAAGTAACTGCCCAGCAATTATATGCCCACAGCCTTTTAAGAGAAATACTGAACACCAGTACTTGTGCTACAGGAATGTATTTAACATCCCCAGATGGATACGAAATTTTCTGCCTGGCACTAAGCGTCCCGTCATCCAAAAGTAAACGAGCGTCTCGGCGTTTATTGGTAGTCTTACAACACGACCACCCTGAAGGACATTTACTGCGACGTCGCACGGGACACTATTACAGTACCGACTCTTAGCGATTTGTGGAAATGGCGAGAAACTCTAAAAATAGTCGGCAGGACAGTTCGGAATTCCGACGATCTATGAGGGGCGTTCAATAAGTAATGCAACACTTTTTTTCTGAAAGCAAGTTGATGTTATTCAGGATTTTCATACACCATATTATTCCCACTCTTTTGGCTACAGAATTGTAGTTCTAAACATAACTTCCGTTCATTGCAACGGTCCTACGCCACCTTACTGGGGTGGCCTATATGCTCACATGGCACCACTCTACTAGTCGACGTCGGACCCAACGTCTGGCTGCATCAATAACCTCCCCATCATCCACATACTGCTTCCCGTGGAGTGCATCCTTCATTGGGCCAGACAGATGGAAGTGGGGAAGTGCGAGATCCGGGCTGTAGGTTGTGAGAAAGAACAGTACACTGAAGATTTGTGAGCTTCTCTCGGGTGAGAAGAGTTGTGTGAGGCCTTGCGCTGTCACGGGGAAGTTAGTTTGCATTTTTGTGGCGACGGACACGCTGAAGTCATTTCTTCAATTTCCTGACGCTACCACAGTACATTTCGGAGTTGATAATTGCATCATGAGGGAGGACATCTAACAGAATAACCTCTTCAGAGTCCCAGTAGACTGTTGCAATCACTTCACCGGCTGAGGGTACGGCTCCATGATGTGACTCCACTTCCATGGATTGCTGTTTCGTTTCCTGTTCGAAGTGATGAGCTCATGTTTCGGCGCCTGTGAGACGTTCGACAAAAAATTGTCACGGTCAGCCTCGTAACGCGGAAGTAATTCGGCACGAACGGTCCTTTGTTCCTCTTTATGGTCTTCTGTTAAGGAGGCGAGGAACCAAGCAGGCACATACCTTGGAGTACTGCAACTGGTGAACGAAAGCGTCAGCACTACGAACAGAGGCATTCTGTTGAGCAGCTAGGAATCTGATTGCGATCCACCATTTACCTAGAATGAGTGTGTCCGCTCTTTACAAGACTGCAGGAGTTGCAGCTGTATGCAGCCGGCCGGTACTCGGGAGATCGGACAGGTTTGCGCGATATTGTTGCTGTGATTACAGTCGCCTCGCCCAACGACTCATCGTGCTTTTGTTCACTGCTAGGTCTCTGCAGACATTCTGCAAGCGCCTTTGAACATCTGCGATGCTCTGCTTTTCCACCAAAGCTCTCCACTTGGAACGCACCACCCCTACAGACACCATTTTGAAAGCTACGTATAGCGCTGCTACCTATCCGAACTTCATGAAACAGTAGAGGCTGAAGCGGAAATATTCCACGATGTCCAGCAACGAATTACGCATTTTGTGAACCGAAATTGGCCGAGAAAAATGTATTGCATAACTTATTGAACGCCCTTCGTGCTTACGAATACGTCGCGACTGTTGCACAGCTTGGCATAGCACCATAACTCACCTGAAAGACCGAAAAAATTAACGCTCTCGTTACTGCAGCGGGAGTGGTTGCCTTAAGATTTCTATTCTGTTAACAAAGTTCAGGTTTTCAATTGTTTCTGTAAATAATTCCGTTCGAATGGTGCTGCGGTTTGCCTACCACCACAGCTAGGTATTGCATTCATTGTGCTTCTGAGACTAACATGATAACTATGCAGTTCACAGGACGTCAACACTCCTCGTTCTCCTTTCCTCTATACAAAAACAAGACTGAAATAAAAATAAATTAAAAGTATAGTTCATTATTTATTGTATTATTGTTCGGAATATTCAACAACATTCTATTTTTTGATAGAGATTCTCTGGAGTTTTTTTTCTTTTCTTTCGAATTTGAATGCCCTTCCATTACATGAAGCTGGTGGCTTAGTTACAAAGACAAGGTCTTCATGGCCGCCTGAGTAGTAGTGCGTGATGTTACTCCGCCTCCAGAAGGAGAGAAAGAGATCAATAAGCGTCCCAGGTGGTGAACTAGTAACGATGTGCAGTACCTCAGATGACACAGAGAATGTCTTATGCCAGTTGTCTTTGTAATACGTCAAGTCTGTTGAAGCCAGCAGATACCGATACATAGATAACTGTAATGCAGCTTAGATAACTTACGCAAATAAAAATTGGCCGCAATTCGTTTCATAAGTGATTTTTAAGCTCAAATAATTCCGAAATAACGCCAAAATCCTTAATTAAGAACTAAAACGCTTTTCCAGGCCAAAGTTCCGCCAACAAAGTTAACCTCGGCGCAATTAGCTTTCGAGGGATCATTTCACCGCGAGGCCGCGGACCAAGTTGGACGTCGAACTTGGGCCATGGGAAGCAGAAATGCGGGGTCGGCCGACTTAACAAGATGGTGGACGACGGGACTCATGAGCCGCTTATGCGACATCGCCAATACTTCCAGTTGTGGCGCTGTCGGCGAACACGCGGCACGGGAGGTGATAAAGCCGCTACTGCAATGCAAGAGAGATCTGCAGAACAATGAATTTAAGTTAATTTGCTACATTTGCTCTTCTTTGTTCGTTTGTATACAGGATGTAACAAAATTTCGTTTACAGACTTTAAGGATAGGTTCCTTACACCAAAACAAGGAAAAAAGTCTAGTACACGTGGGCTCTAAAATGCCTACCTTAAGAGTTATGAGTACTTGTTCATCTTCGCTGCTGTGAAGCGCATCTCTTCTACTCAATAAACGCTCATAACTCTTAAGGTATGCATTTTAGAGCGCATCTTACTAGACGATTTTTGGTTTCGGTGTAAGAAAACTGTTCTCAAAGTGTATGAAATCTGATAATATCCTGTAGAAACAGGGTGGTGAAGAAAGACGAGAAAATTTGAAATAATTATAAAAAATGGATACTCACAAAACTCTGTTGTGTGCTGACGTGTGTGTTCTACATGAGCGGAAATTTCTTTAGCTTCACTATTTAGAAATTACGTCATTTAAGTGCTGTCTATTTCGCCGTACACATTCAGCAAGTTGATTCTGAAGATTTTGAACAGTGCGGCGCGATGTGTTCTCCAGAATGATGGCGATGTTTTCTTTAATCTGAACCTTGAGCAGGGCAAGGTTTGCTTGTATAGTCTGGTAGACAACGTTCCTCACATTTCCCCATTAAAAGCAGTCACAGACAGAGGTCTGGAGATCGGAGCGGTCAAGCTGTGTCAGCATTCCTTGAAACTATGCGATTCCCCAAACAAACGTTTCACAGCAGCCATAGACAGTCGGGCAATGTGCGAGGTAGCTCGATGCTGTTGAAAGTAGGTGTGCTGATTGTCAAGACTGGGAAGTGGATGGAGCCTTGGAACCAAAATGTTTCTCTCATGATAATATTACTCTGAGATGTCACACTGACAGGGGAGCTTCCTTCATCTTCAAAGAACTTTGGATATGTAACACCACGCCACGACACTGCGTACGCTGCAGTAACTTTAGCGCACTGCAAGGGACACCGGTCAAGCACAGCAGGATTTACTTCTGCCTATTCAATGAAAATGAGCTTCATGCGACACCCAAAAATTTTTAGTGAAGTTATCATTCTCATCGACTTCACAAAATTTTATGCGCAATACAGAATCCTTAGGTTTCAGTTTTTGAAAAATCTAAAGCTTGTAAGGATTAAAGTGAAGGGCACGGAGTACTTTTTCCACGCTCCGGTCCCCAATAATGAAGCAATTTATCGCACCGAATGACGGGGAATCCTTACCACCACAGCTTGTATAGCATTAGTATTTTCTGGGGTGCGTAGAGACAATACACGCCCACTCGGCTTTTTTTTTTTTTTTCCAAAGCTGAAACAGTCTCTTGAAAGCTACGAACCTGCGTGTCGATTGCGTGTGAAGAAGCCTTGATCGCGGGGCGGGCTCTCATAGTGACGCAGAAACAGTGGGCAGCTGTCACACAGTCACCAGGCCAGCAATATGCACTCACGGCGATCACACGCTCTGTTGATCCTCTGCAACTAAATTTCCATTATTACTCGACAGTGTTGCGTCCCCAACACACACTTACAGAACATCTACAGGGCTGCCAACATCACCTTCATACGTTCCTGTTTCTCCGCGCCATTTGTGTCCCGTATGACAGGTACCTGGATAATCGCCGACCATTTACTCAGGTCAAATAAGAATCAACGGAATTAGGTGGCCTTTGAAATAAGAAGCTTGGAATTAAGCTCAATTTATTTAGGAAAACCATGAAGAATCTAGACACACTTTGCGAAACAATAATCAAATGATGATCCGTATATGTTAGAACAAATTGATTCACAACTTTAATAGAGGAAAAACTTCTCTGCTGCTATTAATGATTAATTCTGATCAATTTCTGCGCACTTGACTAATTGTGACCGCTACTAATCACTTTTCACGTTAACGAAATTTCCATACCTCGTCGCACAACACTAGCGTAGTTAACTGACGACAATGTTCTCCCGCGTTGCCCGGTTATGTCCCACAGTCACATTATCTACACCTGCATCCACACACTCTAAACCACGGTGAAGTTAATGGCAGCGAGTACGTCTCACTGCACCGTAAATTAGAGTGTATTCCCATTCCATTTGTGTATGAGGAGTGGAAAAAATGACTGCTTAAACGTCTATGTACGCGCTGCGGTTAGTCGTATCTTGGCTTCGCGGTCCTTGCGGGAGAGATACGTAGGGGACTGAAGTACATCCTAGGTTATTCAATCAATAGTAGTTCTTGAAACTTACAAAGCAAGCTTTCACGGGATATTTTGCCTGCATCTCCAAGCATTTGGGAGTTTACTTATTTCAGCAACTCTGTATCACTGTCCCACGAGTCAAAAAAATCTGATTATTCGTGCTGCCCTTCTTTGTACATGTCCAATATTCCTTGTTAGTCAGATCTGATACTGGCCCTTCACACTTACCCAATAATCTACGACGGGTTGAACAAGTGTTTTGTAACTAGTCTCCTTCATAGACACACTGATCGTTCCCAGCATCCTGCGAATGAACCAGTGAAAGTCTTCTACCTGCTTTACTTTCAACTGAGCCTGTGTGCTCAGTAAGTTTGTATCTATACAAACTGCTACAGTCAAGTTTTGTATGAGGTGACTGATCCCAACTGTGACTCATTAATATTGCATTAATGCACTGAAAAATATGGTTCAAATGGCTCTGAGCACTATGGGACTTAACTTCTGAGGTCATCAGTCCCCTAGAACTACTTAAACCTAATTAACCTAAGGACATCACACACATCCATGCCCGAGGCTGGATTCGAACCTGCGACCGTAGCGGTCGCGCGGTTCCAGACTGTAGCGCCTAGAACCGCTCGGCCACCCCGGTCGGCTACACTCAAAGGCCAAAGAAACTTTTACACTCGCCTAATACCGTGTAGGGCCCCCGTGAACACGCAGAAATGCCGCCAAACGACGTGGCAAGGACTCGACTAATGTCTGAAGTAGTTCTGAAAGGGACTGGACTGACACCATGAATCCTGCAGGGCTGTCTATAAATCTGTAACCGTACGAGAGGTTGGAGACCTCTTCTGAACAGCACTTTGCAAGGCATACCAGATATACTCAATAATGTTCATGTCTGGGGAGTTTGGTTAGCAGCGGAAGTGTTTAAACTCAGAAGAGTGTTCTTGGAGCCACAATGTAGCAGTTCTGGACGTGTGGGGTGTCGCATTGTCCTGCTGGAACTGCCCAAGTCCGTCGGAATGCACAATGGACAGGAATGTATGCAGATGATCGGACAGGATGCTTACGTACGTGTCACCTGTCAGAGTCTTATCTAGACGTATCAGGCGTCCCATATCACTCGAACTGCACACGCCCCACACCATTACAGAGCCTCCACGAGCATGTACAGTCCCCTGCTGACATTCAGGGTCCACGGATTCATCAGGTTGTCTCCATCCCCCAGACGTCCATCCGCTCGATACAATTTGAAACGAGACTCGTTCGACCAGGCAACATGTTTCCAGTCATCAACATTCAAATGTCGGTGTTGACGGGCCCAGGCGATGTGTAAAGCCTTGTATCGTGCAGTCATCAAGGGTACACGAGTGGGCCTTCGGCTTCGAAAGCCTACTTCTGTTGGAAGTAAAACTACACACTAAACTATAATAACACAAACGACCTGTTTTTTTTCAGCCATAGTACAGGCCTATGTTTCAGTAAATGTTACTAGTTTTACAAGGCGAGGAGCACTACTCTTGAAAGAAAAACGCAAATTCACAAGATAAAAAGTTTTCTGGATATACAAATGGTTTAATAATGACGCGGCGGCGCCGTAAAGGTTAAGCCCTTTTGTGTGACTTAGGAGGAGGTTCAACATATTCAGTAGGAGACGCAGCACATTAGAACATCGCTGGAGGATAATGTACCATTCGATGGTGGAATTTCGGCTGCGCAAGCATGGGTCCTTTACAGCATGAAGAAGCTACAGGCTATCACAATTAGAATTGTTAGAAGAAATCATGCAGAATATTGAGAATTAGCAGCATATTACAAACGGAAGGTATACTACCTTTGAAGATATCTACCACAAACATGCGTAGATTGGTTCAAAAAGTAGTCATACGGAATGCGAATAGAAAGCTTTTATACCCACAATGATGATGAAAGCGACGTTAGAAGCTGAGGACAGCATATTTATTAACAGTAAAGCTGTAGATCAGTTGCAAACATTTCTAATGTTGTAACGAACCAACTGAATATTCATGACTTGCATAAAAAATGGACGAGATTCTGCCAACGGACTAACAAATCACAAAAACGTACTATGTAAAATTAGACGAAAATGCTGATTAATTAAGTTCCACTACTAAATACCTGGAAGGTCAAAGTCACTCCCCCAAATTTCTACTTGTGGTACGTTAAAAAACCTTAATGCACTGATAAGTGTCCAAAAAAACTTAGAAACTTTTAGGACAGTGCAAACGATATCGAGGCACTATCTTTTCAAATTATAATTTGCTGCGATACCAGCAGAAATCTTTACACCTTATGAATTTTCATTATTCGTTACCATATTTTCATTTGTATCACGCACGAGATTTAAGACAATATATGACTATTTAAGGATGTTGTACGCGACTCATAAAATTCAAGGCCTGTTTATACGGTCGTTAACGCAATTTCAGACAAACGCGAGACTGTCGAAACGCAACCCTCTAGAAGAGTTTAAAGAGTGGAAAAATGCTGAAAACTCGAGGAATAATACACGTCCTACCTTTCTGGTTAGATTTTAACGTACGTACTCAATGCGGCGAGACTGAGCAGAAGCACAGTCTTGTGATGCCGGGAGGAAAGGAATACAAAGAGGCAGCATTGTAAATTCTAAACATATCGGATGACTCGTTTCTGTATCCTTTCACTTTTCAAACTGAGGTTTATGATTTTATCCCTGCGCCGGTTTGACTTAGCACTATTTTATATTCACAAAAGTTTCATCAGTTAACAGGGCCAGCAAGCACACAAAACTTACAAGTTTCATTAATAACTTAATTTTTTGACATATTGGATATTCGGGAATCCAGCCGGGTGTTCGCGTCGTTCTCGCACGATATTTAAACAGCGTGCCTCGCTGTCTTCTCCAGGTGCTACCTAAGACTGGTCTTGGGTCGATCGAGTCCAGGTAGCACCTGAAGAAGACAGCGAGGCACGCTGTTGAAATATCGTGCGAGAACGACGCGAACATCTGGCTGGATTCCCGAATATCCAATATGTCAACAGATCGCCGGGAAAGCATGAAGAATTACAACTTAATTTTTTGATTATTATATTCTTTTGTGACGTCACCTCACAATCAATACCCAATGAGGTCCCCTCCACTGCTACAAAGACTAATACGTAATGCACTCGTTAGCTTTTCTCAGCTAGAAAAAGCAGCAGCTGTACATCACGAACCCTCAGTAAAATCACTCACAAAGATCTGTGTTATGGAGCAACAGATAATCATAATTTTGCCAATCACCAGTGTATTCACGTGGAATAATTTTTTTCTGACGCATCTTCAACGAAAGGAGTAACACTTCAAACTAGGGTTAATTGTTATGGATCTAAATGGTTTTTATACCAGGCTAGTCAAGTATAAGCAGTCCAAACGGATAAACCAGTTACTTCGAGTGTCCGCCACGTTTCTGCTGAAGCAATCGGCTGTCTATGGCTTCGCCTTTCTGCCTTTCGCATACAGCTACGAAACGCTATATAATATGCCACTAGCATAAAACTGTACAGTTTTCGTTCAGTTATTTCTTTTCAGATAGCTACAGAATTAAACCAGAAGAAGCTTTCAATCTTAGCGTCCAGTCCTCGTGCACGTTATTACAGACGGAACTGTGACCCATTCAGATGCAAATGCTGCAAAGGTTCCTTCGAATAGCCCACTGCTAATTACCTTTAGCATCTTGTCGTGCACCAAAATCCCGTTGTTCCAGAAAGCGAGTCCAGTATTTGAAACGCTGCGTCACTTTACTCGGTAAAATGAGATTAGAAAATCGGTAATAGTATTCAGCTCAGTAACACAACTACTGTTATTCTACTACAGGTGATTTACTGTTAACGTTTCAGGAAGTACTTTTACGGCTTACTATAGATGTTCACTGGGCAGGTACTGTCAATTGGACATTTGCTTTTCGTAAGTTATATTCCATGTACTAAGTTAACCAGACACAAACGATAATGCTACATGCTTCAGTCTGCCATTTATAATTATGTCACATGGCCAGCCGAAGTGTCTGCAAGATCCGAATTCCATGTGTGACTACCTGCTTAAGAGATTACATTAGTACTTGTTCCATAGATCATGAATACGACACTTCGTAATGATGTGGATCGTGTCAGGTTAATAAAAGGTGTCTATTCAAGACATTACATTACACAAAATATTACATGACAATTTTTTTCTGGGTGGGTGGGGGGGGGGGGGGGGGGGGGGGGGGGGAAATTACCCACTTACTATATCCAAAAATTCATCTAATGATTAGAACGAGTTGCCATTCAGAAATTCTTTTGATTTCCTTTTAAATGCTATATGGCTATCTGTCAGACTTTTGATGCTATTAGGTAAGTGACCAAACACTTTTGTGGCAGTATAATTTACCCCTTCCAGAGCCAAAGTTAGATTTAACCTTGAGTAGTGAAGATTATCCTTTCTCCTAGTGTTGTAGCCATGTACAGCAACTTTTGAATTCGTTCGGATTGTTAATAACAAATTTCATAAGTGAATATATATATATTGTGAGGCTACAGTGAAGTTCCCTAGCTCTTTAAATAAGTGTCTGCAGGATGATCTTGGATGAGCTCCAGCAATTACTCTGATTACACGTTTTTGTGCAATGAACACTCTTTTACTCAATGATGGGTTACCTCAGAATATGCCGCCACACGAAAGCAGAGAATGAAAATAGGCGTGGTAAGCTTATTTACTGAGATGTATATCGCCAAAATTTGCAATGACCCTAATAGCTTAAGTAGCTCAACTGTAACGTTTCAGCAGATCTTCAGTGTGTTTTTCCAGTTCAACCCCTCATCAATGCATATACCTACAAATTTTGAATATTCTACCTTAGCTACCGATTTCTGATCGAAGTCTATATTTATTAATGGTGTCATTCCATTTCCTGTGTGGAGCTGTATATACTGTGTTTTGTCAAAGTTTAATGAGAGCCCATTTGCAGAGAACCACTTAGTGATTTTCTGAAAAACATCGTTTACAATTTCATCAGTTAATTCGTGTCTATTGGGTGTGATAGCTATACTTGTATCATCGACAGAAAGTACCAGGTTTGCATCTTCGTGAATATAGAATGGCCAGTCATTAATATATATTAAGAACAGCAGAGGACCCAAGACCGAACCTTGCGGCACCCCATTCTTGATTGTTCCCCAGTTTGAGAAATCACCAGTTTTTGCATATTATGTGAACTGCTTATTTCAACTTTCTGCACTCTTCCAGTTAGGTATGATTCAAACCATTTGAGCGCTGTCCCATTCATACCACAGTAAGCTTGTTGGTCCACCTTTGGAACGCTGTACAGCAACGATTCCGCGTAACATGTAGATGACAAATCCTTGGTAATCCGGAGATTTTTGGAACCAGATGTACAAGCACAGGTCACGTAATCCCATAAATTACGGGCCCGTGGTTTGTGGGTGGGAGCTCGCGACCGATAGAATTCCAGATGTGTTTCATACGGTTCTCATCAGGCGAATTTGATGGCCAAGACATCAACCGTGAGTTCTTTATCGTGCTCCACAAACCATCGTAACACTATTCTGGCCTTATGGCAAGGACAGTTATCCTGCTGGAAGATGCCTTCGCCGTCGACGAAGACATCAAGCATGAAGGGATGCAGGGTGGTCCGCGATCATGTTCACGTAGGCCACAACAATCATGTTACCTTCGACTACCACCACAGGACCCACGGAAGCCCAGGTGAGTGTCACCCGCAGCATAACACTATACTCAACGACGTGCGCCAGTGGCATGTTTCGAAAGCCGTTCGCCTGGATGACGTCTTGTCCGGGACACGACCATCGGCCCGGCGTAACAAGGAACGTGATTCATCCGAATAGGCGACACGTTTCAACTGATCCACGGTTCAGTCTCGATGAACCCGTATCCACTGCGATAGTATTTTACGACGATGTTGTGTCAACATGGGAACCCGTACGTGCCGTCTGCCACATATCGCTGCTTACAGTTTGGGGAAGTTTGCGACCTCCACATTCTGTGATGAGGGGTGGACGTTTCGCACCTTGTCACCTACTCCGGGTGCTGATGACATTAGCACGCGAACAAATGGTTCAAATGGCTCTGAGCACTATGGGACTTAACATCTGCGGTCATCAGTCCTCTAGAACTTAGAACTACTTAAACCTAACTAACCTAAGGACATCACACACATCCATGCCCGAGGCAGGATTCGAACCTGCGACCATAGCACTCGCGAGGTTCCAGATTGAAGCGCCTAGAACCGCTCGGCCGGCTTAATGGATGTCATTAATAACGATGGTCTCACAATGTTTCTGGAATACAGGCTGAGCGTAGCAGTAAGAGAAACAATGTACAACAAATATGTAATACATAACAATATCAATTTAATTTACCTCGTAGCCAAAGCATTGGACATAAAGCCAAGGGACCAAAATGTTAGGGATACTAAACGTAATTATGTGTGTGCTCTTAATTTGAATCCGATCCTTTTTCCTAACGGACAACTGAAAAAAATCGTTAACCTTTAGAGATGAACCAAAGAAATTCATAAACTGTAATCTGCTTAAAAATCTCCAAGGAAAAGGGAAAACGAAATGAGGGCAGGAGGAGCAGCTACCACGGATACAACTGATACAGACAGTAACCAGCAAATCACGTATTCTGACAGCGAGTACCAATAAATTGTGCAGTGAAGCAGGCAGTATACATCTAATGATTTTCCTGCAGTCTGATGAAGATTCAGAAAATACTATTCCTTCCCATAAATCGGTTTCGAACCCATCAAAGTGAAATCGTTTATTTGTATCCTCAGGGGCATTACATGTTTTGCTGACGATTTTCATAACGATCCTGCAATTTTTTTCTGGTAGGTGTATATGCAGAACACCTCGCATATTCTTTTCTTAGTTTATTTCCACAACTCCTAAGTATCACATGGCCGTTCAGTACAGTTTCCGCAGTTGAAAAGGAACGTGCGATGCGAGTGAGAGCGTGACAATGCTGTTTGTACAGAATGTACAGCGTCGATTCTTCGAATCGCGGAAGCAGTTGTCGGGTGATGAATTGATCGGACAGTAGGGCCGTGCTAATAAACGGAAGAGTTAACAAGTGGTTGCAGCCGCAATCGATTTCCCACGGGCAGCGAACTCGCGGAGACTGCCAACTCGCCCTGTGCGTGGTTTCGCGCCAAGTCGCCGCTAATAACAAGCATCTCCAGTCATAGCCCACACCTTTTCATCGTGCAGTTTGGAAGCTAAACGAGGATCCTTCTCAAAGATTTCTTATCGTTTATTGATTGTTAGCAGTATTTTATTTGTGTGTCGTCTTCAAAGCTGGCATTTAAGGGACTGTGCAACGGGAAAATAGATTTTACTATGATTCGGAAAAATACGCATTTTTTCCTATCAAAGAAGCTACGAGACAGAATGAGGTTCTGAAAATGAGAACGAACCCAAGCATTTTGAAACATGAACGATGCAGAATATCAACGTTCCAGATAAGATGATTTGCTGAAAGGTTACGCGTAAGAAACCCATGATCACGTGCGGGGTAGCCGCGCGGTCCAAGCGCCTTGCTACTGTTTGCGCGGTTCCCCCGTCGCAGGTTCGAGTCCTTCCTCGGGCGTATATATATATATATATATATATATATATATATATATATATATATATGTGTGTGTGTGTGTGTGTGTTGTCCTTAGTTTAAGTTAGATTAAGTAGTGTGTAAGCCTGGGGACCGATGACCTCAGCAGTTTGGTCCCAAAGGAACTTACCACCACCACCACCCCGCATGATCTCTATCGATTAATTGGATGTTAATAGATGCGACTTATGATGTCTCACGAGTGATAGATTAATTATAATATTCCAAATGAATAACCAGCTGTTTATGGGTTCAAGACTTAACTATCATGCATGCAGGAACAGATAACTTTGAGAATTTAAAAGAAACAGCGGGAGTAACAAAGATGCTCAGGCAACACACATGCTTCTGTTGCTGTGTTGTTCAGTGTATATATCCCGATAGTGACTTGAATCTGCGAAATATCTCGGAATATAAGCACCGCATGAGAACTTCGTAAAAATTAGGACTACATCGTTTTGTACTTTTGATGCTCTGCAGCTTGCGAATACTGTTAATATAAAATGTAAGCTGCCCAACAGAGCTTAGTTTTATTTACGTTTTGCCGAGTGCACATACTTATTATCAGCGGCACCTGCACGGTATGCATGGGCACCCTATGCTAGTCCGACCATAAATAAAAAAAAGTAGACTCTAGTGTGCAGAATGTATCTATACTGTATGTGACAAATTTCTAAAACTATTTTTATCAAAAGGCCGTAGCCGTATCAGTCTTACTTTAGACGATGCGCTTATTGGCAACACTGACGCTAATTGCTTAAACTGCGCTTTCTTGGGACACTGCAATTACTAAAATTCATGTTGTTGTTGTGGTCTTCAGTCCTGAGACTGGTTTGATGCAGCTCTCCATGCTACTCTATCCTGTGCAAGCTTCTTCATCTCCCAGTACCTACTGCAACCTACATCCTTATGAATCTGCTTGGTGTATTCATCTCTTGGTCTCCCTCTACGATTTTTACCCTCCACTCTACCCTCCAGTACTAAATTGGTGATCCCTTGACGCCTCAGGACATGTCCTACCAACCGATCCCATCTTCTAGTCAAGTTGTGCCACAAACTTCGCTTCTCCCTAATCCTATTCAATACCTCCTCATTAGTTATGTGATCTACCCACCTAATCTTCAGCATTCTTCTGCAGCACCACATTTCGAAAGCTTCTATTCTCTTCTTGTCCAAACTATTTATCGTCCATGTTTCACTTCCATACATGGCTACACTCCATACAAATACTTTCAGAATCGACTTCCTGACACTTAAATCTATACTCGATGTTAACAAATTTCTCTTCTTCGGAAACGCTTTCCTTGCCATTGTCGGTCGACATTTTATATGCTCTCTACTTCGACTATCATCAGTTATTTTGCTCCCCAAATAGCACAACTCCTTTACAACTGTAAGTGTCTCATTTCCTAATCTAATTCCCTCAGCATCACCCGAGTTAACTCGACTACATTCCATTATCCTCGTTTTTCTTTTGTTGATGTTCATCTTATACCCTCCTTTCAAGACACTGTCCATTCCGTTCAGCTGCTCTTCCAAGTCCTTTGCTGTCTCTGACAGAATTACAATGTCATCGGCGGACCTCAAAGTTTTTATTTCTTCTCCATGGATTTTAATACCTACTCCGAATTTTTCTTTTGTTTCCTTCACTGCTTGCTCAATATACAGATTGAATAACATCGGGGAGAGGCTACACCCCTGTCTCTCTCCCTTCCCAACCCCTGCTTCCCTTTCATGTCCCTCGACTCTTATAACTGCCATCTGGTTTCTGTACAAATTGTAAATAGCCTTTCGCTCCCTGTATTTTACCCCTGCCACCTTCAGAATTTGAAAGAGTATTCCAGTCAACATTGTCAAAAGCTTTCTCTAAGTCTACAAATGCTAGAAACGTAGGTTTGCCTTTCCTTAATCTTTATTCTAAGATAAGTCGTAGAGTCAGTATTGCCTCACGTGTTCCAACATTTCTACGGAATCCAAACTGATCTTCCCCGAGGTCGGCTTCTACTAGTTTTTCCATTCGTCTGTAAAGAATTCGCGTTAGTATTTTGCAGCTGTGACTTATTAAACTGATAGTTCGGTAATTTTCACATCTATCAACACCTGCTTTCTTTGGGATTGGAATTATTATATTCTTCTTGTAGTCTGAGGGTATTTCGCCTGTCTCATACATCTTGCTCACCAGATGGTAGAGTTTTGTCATTACTGGCTCTCCCAAGGCTGTCAGTAGGTCTAATGGAATGTTGCCTACTCCCGGGGCCTTGTTTCGACTCAGGTCTTTCAGTGCTCTGTCAAACTCTTCACGCAGTATCATATCTCCCCTTTCATCTTCATCTACATCCTCTTCCATTTCCATAATATTGTCCTCAAGTACATCGCCCTTGTATAGACCCTCATTAGGGCTCTAAACTCTAATCTCAGGGTCTAATTATAACAGTTGTCGCTTCTTGCAACAAAACCAACTTACAAGGAATTCTGGAGCATACTCTGGCTAAAATTTTAAGTGCTTATCATACTTTTTGGCAAGTTATTTTGCTGTGGCATAAAATGTTTGCAGTTTTATCCAATCTACATTTTGTACCGCATCCAAAAATCACAGGGAGTGAGATGAGGCGGTCGAGGTTGTCAAGGGATCGCACTGTCTCTGCTGATTGTCCTCTCCTCACAGAACACCTCGTGCATTCGCAGCTAGGTTGTCACGAGCTTTTGCTGCGTCTAGTTGAAAACAGCCATGCAATCGATCATCATCTGTTATTTGCTTCACATATGAAATACAGAGTTTCTGGACATGCTAGTTGGCATTAAAAGTTTGCTCAAAGAATTGTGTTTCTACGTGGACACTAGACATTGCTCACCAAACACTAATCTTGGTAGTATATAACGTCTTTTTAAAGCACTGATGGGGATTTTCTCATACGTAGTATCACATGTCCTGTGTGTTCACATATCCTGACAGGTTGAACCAGGCTTCATCTGAAGTAATGAAAAACTCAGTATCCAGAAAATCTGATTCCATGCCAATCAAAAACCACCGGCAGAACACCACGCAAAAGTTCGTCTGGACGCTTTAACTCATGCAAAATAGTAAATTTGTAAGGATACAGATTCAGGTCTTTTTCGATAATCTGTCCCCATGACAATCTAACAGTTCTCATTTACAGATATAAACGATAATGAGATTCCGTCGGACTTTGTTCGAGGCTTTCGTTCACTCTATAACCGTTTCTGGTGTTCGACCTTTAACGAATACTTGGTTTTTATCCGCTACACAGCCAGTTACGTACCATTCTGCCACTGAGTTTTGCATTGCAGACTATGCTGGAGGTTTTGTACAAACGGTTCCAGGCTTACGTTCTTGCGCAAATAGTTTCGTACACGTTTTCCACGAAGTGTGTTTCGCATAATTCTCGACAATGAAAACACGCTGTTTTATCGTGAGCACCATTTTGTGTTGCATTAAACTGGTCTAAACTGGTCACCAAACATATCTGCTCCTCTCAGTCACTCAAACGTAACGACACAGTGAGTACTCGGGACAGAGTATGTGCTCGAGCACTCATGACAGCAACCAACGTGTGCATCCAAATCACGTTTTCCAGCATTTTCTGTGATGCTCAGTTCTCATTTTCATTAACAAAGATCAGTTTCGCGTCAGTCTTATGAATTCTGATCCAGTTTTATTTTGGAACTATCAGCATTGCAGTTTTATTTTGCCCAACCAGTATAATACTGAGTCTGCTTTAATGTGCAAGAAGGCCATGTCCACTGAGGAAATTACCTACGTACCATTTCTCTAATAATTCGCTGTTCAATTTCGGACCACATACGACGTTGACTCCATATCTTTGCTAGTAACTATTTTTGCACCCGTTCACCAAAAAGACAGTGCTATATTTGTCTTAAAAAAGTCAAGTACGAAAAACCAGTTCTGTCTTACGTCCCTTGTTGAACTACCGCAAACATGCTGGTATCTCGATCTTCTAGCCAGTAAAACGACAATGAGTGACGCACCCTCCATTAGAAGACTTCATTAGTTCTTTCGTCTCAGTTTTTTTAATTAGCGCAATAACTAAAGCAGATAATGTTAGGATACTTTCGTTTTGCAACATCATAGTCTTTGACAAATACTTATTGTATACACTGTCCGCAGCATCGACAAAGTAATATCTAGTTGGTGAATGATGCAACCTGTCACAAATATTTTTCAAATGTTTTATTTTAGGCCATAGCCTGTTTCGGGCTACTATGCCGACCTCAGATGACTAATATTTTCAATTATACGGATGGTTTGACCAACAGCATGTCGTCTGCTCCCATACTGCACAAGAAGTTGTTTCATTAATAAAAATACGTCAAAGTGCTTGCATTTATTTATATAATATCAAACTTTGTCCTTGTTCACTTACATAAGTTTCAGTAGATGGCGATTTATTTTTTTGTGGCCCAAGTGGTTTTCTAGATCGATGTATGTTTTGTTGAATGCCACGAAGCACACATATTGTAAATAAATTACTGTGGCTGCGTGGAATTCAACAACATATACATCGACTTGGAAAAACACATTGACCACAACAAAATAAATCGGCATCTCCTGGAACTTATGAAAGTGAACACCACAAATTTCGCTTCATATATAAATAAATGCAAGCACTTCAGCGTATTTTTATTAAAGAAACGCTTTATAAAATGGCACTAAATACTCAGATATTCTTGTGCAGTGTGGGAGCAGACGACGTGCTGTTGGTCAAAACATCTGTATAACTGAAAATATTACTCATGTGAAGATCGTCATGGTAATCTGAAACAGGTTATGGCACTAAAATAAAACATTTAAAAACTATGTGTGTGTGGTTGCGTTATTCACCAATTATCACCAACGGCCGCAGAGTTCACAAGATCCAACATAGCTAAAATAACAAAGTAATACCGTCTTGTTGATATCTGAAAGACATGGGGAGCCATATTTTGTTGTATATCTGTGACTATCTGATGCTGCAGTCTCACCGTGGACGACAAATTGGTTTCAACATGGTCATATAGCTGAAACTGTTTAACAAATAAAATAAATCACTATTTGGGCTTCTTAAAGAGCAGTTGTCTTTTCAATGTAATAAGAGCTTTACTTATTTGGGACTAACATCGATAGTTCACTAAATGCGTTCACTACGATAAGGGCGGCGGATGGGTGTCCAGAACAGTCTTCTCCCTCCCCTTGATTGCCAGTCAGTGCGCTGCCGAGATCTTCCGGTCCTAGCACACGAGGTCATAGCACGACTGTAGTATGTAAAGGAACTCTGCAATTATTTCAGTCTTGACTTTCAACACTCATACAGTACACGAGATTCAGTAGTGGCTGGAAAACGCGGCGCAGAACGGGGTTTAAACTGACTCATGCGCATATTCTGCGGCAGAAATTCCGTAGTCTTGCAGCAGATAATAACCGTGTGATGTTAATATTGCTATAAAATTGGTGTTGCTGTCCATTTAATACCAGTACCATAATGAATGATTCTGCTGGTTTTGATATTGATAGGTAAGGCTACTGTTGTCTGAAACTGCGACATTGTGGCTTCAGTATCACTAGGCAACGTCCGGTATGGTGTTTGCCAGACTTGCACGGCGTGATGAGTCACAGCTAGGGAATGTCAGTGTTTATTGGCAAGTGACTCAAGTTGCGATGTAGTACCACCTGAATCAGCGACCTTGGGAGTTACGAAGAAGAGAGTAGTGGGAGGAAGAAACGAGAAAAATCGAGCAATAGCAGAAGAAGAAGAAGAAGAAGAACAACAACAACAACAAGAACAAGAACAAGAATTTCAGAGAGAAGACAGCAGTGTGCTTTTTTCCCACCCTCCATATAGTGTCATCAAGCTGTGAGACTTCGCTTCACTCTACTCTGTCATCGTATTTGCTTTCGCGTTCCTTCGAGTTCTTAGATTCATCTCACAGGCAATCGCGCATGCGCAAGTGTACAGTGTGCAGACGCCACGTGCACGACCCATGCTGTAATAGGTCTCTGTGTTGTTCAGTCGTCCAGTGTCTATCAAAAGATCCGGAGTGGAAAATGCCTATTTGCTCCGCGGTTCTTGTATCACACTGTGAACTGCAGGTCGCTGTTTCTTTCTCGGTCGAATCACGGAACGTTTTAACTCGGTCCTTAACCGAGCCTACGCCTCTCAGTGATTGAGGACTCGCCAGGGACAAGACGTGGTTCGTATTCCACGTTAAACAGTAGGTCCCTTTCTTTCGATAGGATTACTCTGATAGGTTAGGATTATGCAAGTCGCTGAAGTGGAGCCCAACTGAAAAGATTTACTCCAGGCCGTTCAATCACACGAAATTCTTATTGTATGATGATTGCCCAGATGTGAAAATAACGTCAACCTAACATTAACAGAATGATCTTAGCAAAGCATCATAACATTCGAACCAACCTAATGACTGGCGACAGTTTCTTTTTGGGTTACTATGACTGCTTTACTTGTTAGATGTATTTGTCAACTTTTGCTGAAGAGGAAAAAACTACCGTACGTGTATAATGTTTGTAACGTAGTGATGAATACTTCACACTGCACGATTCACCTCTATGGCGAGAATTTATGTTAGTATAGTGAGCATATTTCTGCTTCTTTCTGGAATCTCTCCCCATTTCAGTTTCCCACCAATAACAAATTCCAGTTTGTTTATAGAGAACGTTGTCAGAGGTTAGTCTCGGCTGCAAAATTCATTTATTTTTCCCAAAAATTTTGTAGCTGTTGGTTTAAACATTATTTCATGCAATAGTGAGCTGATTTAACAATCGGTTCAGAGGATTTGAATAAATGAAGAATATTATATTTACTGACAAAATTATCAGAGTAATTTACTGACTAAACAGCAACTGCCGCATATCATGGATATGTAAATAATACATGCTGAATTTGTGTCTCTTTGATTGCATGTAGTTAAAAGTACAACGTTTGGTATGCATTAAATTATTTTCCCATCTAAATGTGTGAAACGGTCTGTCATCAGAAGTTTCTCTCTCTCTCTCTCTCTCTCTCTCTCTCTCTCTCCCCGTGTGTGTGTGTGTGTGTGTGTGTGTGTGTGTGTGTGTGTGTGTGTGTGTGTGCGTGCGTGTGTGTGTTTTACACGTGCCTCCTGTACATAGAGCAATACCACAATTTTCTGCGTACATCGTTAATTTACCTCGTGTTATTTTCAGAACTACACTGTAATTACAAAAATGAGAAACTTCTGGTGTAAAACACAATCAAATCCTTCATTAAAACCGTACGTACATCTTCTCACTAACAGAAACCACGCTGCGTGCCGTTGTGGGTGATGGACCCTTCATTTTTTTTTTTTCCTTGCTTCAGAATAAAGAAAGTAGAGGCAGCTGTAATCTCGATGACGCATCGCTCCAGGAAGCCGAAATTGTACTCTACGTGTGGCGACAGAGTCGCCACTTTGCGGCATGCAGGACAAAGAAATGATACCCAATGGCTCCACCAACTTATGGGCTGTCCAATATTGTTACTCCTGATTGTCGTTTCTAGTACACAGGTCTGCGGAGAAACGTAACCTCAGCAGAGTACCTGCTCCTAATTACTGCTTAGATTCATAAAATGAAACGACAGTCAAATGTAAGTTATCATGAATGCTAGTAATCTGAATGGAAATTATCAGTAGGAAATACTGGAACCAGCCCCAAGTTTTCTTGAAATCATTTTACTATGCCATTACTAGTTTCGGGCTTGAGCTCATCGTCAAATGGTAGCGTTGACTTCTTTTACATTTGTGTCCTAAAATATAGCAAAATTTTTGTGGAGCATGGTTCACAAAAGATTTTACATTTGCCTCCTAAAGTTTAATAAAGTTCTGTGATCCCATAGTTTTACCCTTAAATAGGCTCTATACATTGTACTTGCGTCATGTAAAGTACTCCTTTACATATTATTGGACAGAGATTTAATTTGCTTTTCCAATCCAGACTGATCAATGAAATGAACTAACCATTTTGGTTTTATTTCATTTCATTGATGAGTTTGGACTGGAAAAGAAAATCAAACCTCTGTCCTACAATACGTAAAGGAGGGACTTTCAGGACGTAAGTGCAATGTATGGAGCATATGTAAGTGTAAAACTATGTAATCACAAAACTATGTTAAACGTAAGGACGCAAATGTAAAATCTTTTGTGAAATATGGATCCCAAAAATTTTGTTATATTTTAGGACACAAATCTAAAGTAAGTCAAAGCTACCATCTGACGGGTGCCTCAGGCCCCGAAACTAGAAAAGGTATAATAAAATCATTTCAAGAAAACTTGTGGCTGGTTGCCGTATTTTCTACAGTGTAATTTACGAAAATTGCTGCGATGTTCTCCAACCAAACTAGACTGGACTGAGTGGGAATGTCTGAGAAGTTTAATAATACGTCTCGTAACAGGTTTTTGAAATATGCCACTCCAGCATTAATTAACTTTACCACGCCTGTGATGCTCGTAATATGTACACTGAATTGAGGCGTTCTCAGGAACAACGAATTAACTGAAATATATTGAGATCGAGATAGAGAGCATCAAAAGTTTTAGATTTTTTTTTTTATTCATTTCAAACTCTCGTACATGTACTAAATTTCAGTCAAATAAAAACGAAATATTATGGTTTCAGAATATATGACATGATAGTATAATACGTCAGAATTACTGACTGCTTTGAATTTCAGTGAAGTCATTGTTCCAGAGAACGCCTCAATTGCTAGGGGACAGGTGCCACGTTAAACTGGAGGAGTGTTTAGGCTAGTGGAGGTTCCTCGAAAGAAAGATGTAGGTTTAAAGTCCCGTCGAAAACAAGATCGTCATAGACTGAGCTGAAGCTCAGATTGTGGAAGGTTGAAGAGGGAAATTGGCTGTGTCCTCTCTAACAGAGCCAGTCCGCCATTTGCCGTAAGAGAAACTACATAAACACTTAGATCTCGATGCCGAATGGGGATATAAACCGCCGCTCACCAAATCTGTTACTAGTGCGGCGCTTCACCCGGTGAGGTTCTTCGTGTCGTGAACATTTGTCATTAGATCTTGTTCTGGGCATTTTATAGGTAATGGCGTACAAGGTGGTTGAAACACCATATCTCTGACACGGAGAGGGTATCGGACCTAACACTAGGGGTAGTTCCGTTTGAAGTTACTTAGGCAACAGGCACGTCATGGATGAACATGTCAGTGGTTTACCGTAAGTACTTTAATTCTAGGAAAGTAGCCGCTTCAGTATGCACCAATGGGCTTGGATTGCTATCGTGGATGAATGGACCGCACTGTACCAAAAGACGCGAGGGTTCAAAATTGGGAGATAACACCATTTGGGCAACACGCCCTCATTGTTATGGAATACAAAAGCCTGCATCTCTGTTGGCAGAAATTTTTTAAGCGCTTGTTTTACGTTGGAAATAGTTTCACAGTGTGGAGTAAATGTGGGGTCCCATTGTGCCGTAAAGCACACGAAGTAATGGTTTCCGCTTTGTAGAAGGCTATACATCAGACTGTTGTTGGTATTATTTAATAAGGCAGTATACACACGGGGTGAAATGGGTACCTTCATACACCTGTATTGATCTCCATCAGAAGAACGATACGACGGCCTACTGACTGATTATGTACGCACATAAGTTTGCCCACGGCACTCAGCTGGAGAGATGTACGTTCAACAAGACAGTACGCCATCCCATTAGCGCTTTTTAGTGCCAGATTGGGTGGATAGACACTCCGTGGACACGAGGTTTCTCTCCTGGCACGCGGGGTCATAAGACCTCAGTCCGCAGCGACTATGCTTACCGAGAGTGATTGGTGCGTGTGGTACCGCTCCTACCCAGAGTAGGCTCCATAATCCCTTGTAAGTTGGTTTTGTTTCAAGAAGCGACAACCGCTATAATTAGTCCATGAGATTACAGTTTAGAGCGCTAATAAATTGTAATGATTGCAGTGTCTCAAGAGACTTCTGCGGACGAGCCGGATTCGAATACCGGTACTGTCAGGTATCTTTCCTTGGAGAAAGGACTGGAACGGGCTGCATTTAGCCTCGAGATGTCAGGTAAGGATTTTCTTCATTGAGGAGTAGCAGCTCCGAGGTCTGGAAGGCCAACAACGGCCAAGAGAGCGGTGGGGTGTACGCTGACCCCATGTCCCTCCGTACCACATCGGGACGACATCATTGGCAAAGGGTGACATGGCGGCCGGTCGATACCGAATGTCCGACAGGGTCAGTAGACAGAGCTTTTCAGTAAAATGTGTAAAAATTCTTTTACACGAAAGACTTTGAATCTTGAGTTATTGTTACTGAAATACAATACTGGCCATTAAAGTTCCTACACCAAGAAGAAATGCATATGCTAAACGGGTATTCATTGGACAAATATATTATACTAGAACTGACATGTAATTACATTTTCACGCAATTTGGGTGCATAGATCCGGAGACATCAGTACCCAGAACAACCACCTCTGGCCGTAATAACGGCCTTGACACACCTGGGCATTGAGTCAGACAGAGCTTGGATGGTGTGTACAGGTAAAGCTGCATGGGCAGCTTCAACACGATACCACAGTTCATCAAGAGTAGCGACTGGCGTATTGTGACGAGCTAGTTGCTTGGCCACCATTGATCAGACGTTTTCAATTGTTGAGAGATCTGGAGAATGTACCGGCCAGGGCAGCAGTAAAACATTTTCTATATCCAGAAAGGCCCGTACAGGACCTGCAACATGCGGTCGTGCATTATCCTGCAGAAATGTAGGGTTTCGCAGGGATCGAATGAAGGGTCGTAATACAACTGAAATGTAACGTCCACTGTTCAAAGTGCCGTCAATGCGAACAAGAGGTGACCGAGACGTGTAACCAATGGCACCCTATACCATCATGCCGGGTGATACGCCAGTATGGCGATGACGAATACACGCTTCCAATGTGCGTTCACCGCGATGTCGCCAAACACGGATGCGACCATCATGATGCTGTAAACAGAACCTGCATTCATCCGAAAAAATGACGTTTTGCCATTCATGCACCCAGGTTCGTCGTCCTGTACACCATCGCAGGCGCTACTTTGATGCAGCGTGAAGGGTAACCGCTGATAGTCCATGCTGCTGCAAACGTCGTCGAACTGTTCGTGCAGATGGTTGTTGTCTTGCAGACGTCCCCATCTGTTGACTCAGGGATAGAGACGTGGCTGCACGATCCGTTACAGCCACGCGGATAAGATGCCCGTCATCTCGACTGCTAGTGATACGAGGCCATTGGGATCCAGCACGGCGTTCCGTATTACCCTCCTGAATCCACCGATTCCATATTCTGCTAACAATCATTGGTTCTCGACCAGCGCGAGCAGCAATGTCGCGATACGATAAACCGCAATCGCGATACGCTACAAACAGACCTTTATCAAAGTCGGAAACGTGATGGAATGCATTTCCCTTCCTTACACGAGGCATCACAACAACGTTTCACCAGTCAACGCCGGTCAACTGCTGTTTGTGTATGAGAAATCGGTTGGAAACTTTCCTCATGTCAGCAAGTTGTAGGTGTCACCACCGGCGCCAACCTTGTGTGATTGCTCTGAAAAGCTAATGATTTGCATATCACAGCATCTTCTTCCTGTCTGTTAAATTTCGCGTCTGTAGCACGTCATCTTCGTGGTGTAGCAATTTTCATGGCCAGTAGTGTACAATTGAAATCTTCCTTTCAACAATTCGAGAGAGAGAGAGAGAGAGAGAGAGAGAGACAGAGACAGAGAGAGAGAGAGAGAGGGGGGGGTGGGATATGTCCAGCAGAGAGAACAATGTTTCTCAGAACTTCATACTGAACGCAATTTCGAAGCGATCCGTGGGCGCACGTTTGATTCGCATTTCACGTGACCAGATACACTTCTTCGGTATAAAACGTGGACACGTTACGCTTAGGGCTCTCACTGTTTATCGGAGATTACATGGGGAAAATTTACAACGGCCTGGTGGTAAACCAACCCGGAAGCGCAACACTGCGCGGGGCGAACGAAGGGTCAAGCGCCCGGAGCGCTACATCGCCAGCGAGAAAATTCAGCTCCGGGTTACGAGCGGAGCGGCCTCTGCTGTTTTATTTCCACTGTGCCCGAAACCGGCAGCTCTCGGGGCGAACGTTTGCATCTGCACTTGAGGAGAGTGATCGAATTCTCCCTCGCATCTGCGGCCCCCGGACCCGCCAAACAGCGCTCGACACAGTTACCGCGGAACAAAGGCCGGTCCACGCTGGCGAACCGAGTGGAAGCCACCGCCGCGAAACCCATCCTACTGTCGCAGCTCGCTGGCGCACGGACTGAAAAACGCCGCACAGCGGAAAGGAATGTGCTTCCAGAGGATTCTGAGCGAGGGATAGCTCGATAATCTTTTTACAGTTCCCCGAACAGATACGATGGCCAAGTTCGGGTACGGATTGGACGTGAGACGTCAAAGATAACTAATCACGCTGTCTCACTACTTCACTTCAGTCTTCTGACTGGTTTGCTGTTTGCTGCGGCCCGGCACGAATTCCTTTCCTGTGCTAAACTTTTCATCTCAGAATAGCACTTGCACCCTACGTCTCCTATTATTTGCTGCATATATTCCCGTCTCTGTCTTCCTGTACGGTTATTACCATCTACATCTCACTCCACTACCAATGAAGTTATTCCCCAATGTCTTAACACATATCCCATCATACTGTCCTTTCTTGTCATTATTTTTCAAATGGCTCTGAGCACTGTGGGAGTTAACTGCTCCCATGCAAGCAGGCCCGGGTTCGACTCCCGGCCGGGTTGGCGATTTTCTCCGCTCGGGGACTGGGTGTTGTGTTGTCATCGTCATCATTTCATCCTAATCACCGGAGCGCAAGTCTCCCAATGTGGCGTCGACTGCAATAAGACGTTGCGGCCGAACTTCCCCAGATGGGGCCTCCCAGCCAACGATGCCATACGCTCATTTCCATTTTTTCAGACTGTTCATTTCATTCAACAGATCCTTTAACTCTTCCTGCCTTTACTGAGGATATCAATGTCATCAGCGAATCTTCTCATTGGTATTTACTCACCTTTGATTTTAATCCCACTCTTTAACCTTTCTTTTATTTCCATTATTCATTCGTCGATGTAGAGATTGAACAGTAAGGACGAAAGATTACATCCTTGTCTTACACCCTTTTTAAACCAAGCACTTCATTCTGGATCTCCTATTCCTATTGTTCTCTCTTGGTTCCTGTACATATTATACAGGGTGTTACAAAAAGGTACGGCCAAACTTTCAGGAAACATTCCTCACACACAAATAAACAAAAGATGTTATGTGGACATGTGTCCGGAAACGCTTAATTTCCATGTTAGAGCTCATTTTAGTTTCGTCAGTATGTACTGTACTTCCTCGATTCACCGCCAGTTGGCCAAATTGAAGGAAGATAATGTTGACTTCGGTGCTTGTGTGAACGTTCTGTGAACATTTGGGCAGGCATTGTTGGTGATGTCTTGATTGGGCCCCATGTTCTTCCACCTACGCTCAATGGAGCACGTTATCATGATCTCATACGGGATACTCTACCTGTGCTGCTAGAACATGTGCATTTACAAGTACGACACAACATGTGGTTTATGCACGATGAAGCTCCTGCACATTTCAGTCGAAGTGTTCGTACGCTTCTCAACAACAGATTCGGTGACCGATGGATTGGTAGAGGCGGACCAATTCCATGGCCTCCACGCTCTCCTGACCTCAACCCTCTTGACTTTCATTTATGGGGGCATTTGAAAGCCCTTGTCTACGCAACCCCGGTACCAAATGTAGAGACTCTTTGTGCTCGTATTGTGGACGGCTGTGATACAATACGCAATTCTCCAGGGCTGCATCAGCGCATCAGGGATTCCATGGAGGGTGGATGCACGTATTCTTGCTAACGGAGGACATTTTGAACATTTCCTGTAACAAAGTGTTTGAAGTCACTCTGGTACGTTCTGTTGCTGTGTGTTTCCATTCCATGATTAATGTGATTTGAAGAGAAGTAATAAAATGAGCTCTAACATGGAAAGTAAGCGTTTCCTGACACATGTCCACATAACATTTTTTTTTTTTCTTTGTGTGTGAGCAATGTTTCCCGAAAGTTTGGCCGTACCTTTTTGTAACACCCTGTATATTACGTATCTTTCCCTACAGCTTACCCCTACTTTCCTCGGGATTTCGAATACCTTGCACCATTTTACATTGTCGAAAGCTTTTTCCAGTTGGACAAATCCTATTAAATTGCCTTCATATTTCTTCAGTCTTGCTTCCATCATCAACCGCAGCATCAGAACTGCTTCTCTGGTGACTTTATATTTCCTAAAGCTAAATTGATAGTCTTCTGACATATCCTCAATTTTCTTTTCCATTCTTCTGTGTATTATTCTTGTCAGCAACTCGGATGCATGAGCAGACAAGCTGCTTGTCAGCTGTTGCTAGCTTCGGAATTGTGTGGATGGTGTTTCCCAAAAGTCTGAGGGTACATCGCCGGTCTCATACATTCTACACACCATCGCGAATAGACGTTTTCTTACCATTTCTCCCGACGATTTTAGAAATTCCGATGGAATGTTATCTATTCCTTCTTCCTTATTTGATCTTAAGTCTTCCAAAGCTCTCTTAAATTCTAATACTGGATCCCTGTCTCTTCCCCACTTTAATTACAATATTGATAACTACAACCGTAGCCTTATAATCTTTGAACATACTATCGGAGATTTACACGCAAAGCGGAGTAAGAAGCCACCCACACTGCCAGCGCGTCGATCAGATTGTTTAAGTTGACTTTTGCAGTATCTCTCGTGTGTTCTCGCACTTTCCATCGTGCGGGCCCGTTGTTGCACTGACGCAGCGAGCGGCCGTTAAAACACCGCCTTCCACTTGATCCTGGTGGCTTCTGTACGGTGGCTTGTGGACTTGCATTTCGACCAACAAATAATGTTAATGGACTAAATAAGAGAGTAAACAACGTTCCTCCAAAAGCGCGAAACGCGTTGACTCACCTACAGGCGCCGGCGCCATCTAGTGGCATCCGTGTGTGTGTGTGTGTGTGTGTGTGTGTGTGTGTGTGTGTGTGTACTCTAGCTCGACAGCTAACAAGTTTCCTTTCTTTTCTTGCGTGCGACTGTCGACGACCCAACGCTTCTGATTTTCCGTGAGTGGTCTCCTTTACGTCTAAGTATTTACACTCAACCAGAACTTTCCCACATAAAAATTTCACTGAGATTTAAGCTAAATTCGATGTTTCCCTAAATAAATTTTCTTCCATGTGAGACCAAGTTTTACTTAATTGGTTTTCATAGCCACGGGTTTTTGAGTTGACACGTAACTTATTGGTGATTACTCCAACTTCAGCTAGAACTTGAAACAAGATACACGACAAACAAAATTGTTTTTGCTCAAGAAATGATGATCTATCGCAAAACATTGTAACACAGGTACTGCAGATAAATTTGAAATGTTTATTATAAAACATAATTTACACTGAGAAAATGGCACTGGATTTAACGTCTACATTATTTTTATCATTTCGGATTGTTACATTTAGTCTAAGGCCAATAGAGAAGAACATGCAAAATGTCACGGTGGAAGACACTGCGAGAAACTGGCGAAGTAGTAATTTGCATCGAAATTATTAGAAAAGAAATGAAGCCTTACTATTCACTGCTGATCTTCTAGACCTACGTCTTTAAGTATGGGTGGGCATTTATGCTTCTTCAAATAAAAACTTTGCTTTTGAACGAGTGACATATTCACAGCAACATGACAATTTTTTTCTTCCCCGTTACTGTTCGTCACACTCAGAATTATACATACACTATGTGATCAAAACTATCCGGACACCTCCAAAATATACGTGTTTCATATTAGGTGGATTGTGCTGCCACCTACTGCCAGGTACTCCATATCAGCTACCCCAGTATTCATTAGACATCGTTAGAGAGCAGAATGGGCCGCTTCGTGGAACTCGCGGACTTCGAACGTGGTCAGGTGATTGGGTGTCACTTCTGTCATATGCCTGTATGAGAGATTTCCACACTCCTAAACATCCGTATGTCCATTGTTTTCGATGTGACAGTGAAGTGGAAAATTGAAGGGACACGTACAGCACAAAAGCGTACAGGCCGACCTAGTCTGGCCGGCCGCTGTGGCCGAGCGGTTCTAGGCGCTTCATTCCGGAACCGCGATGCTGCTACGGTCGCAGGTTCGAATCCTGCCTCGGGCTCGGCTGTGTGTGATGTCCTTAGGTTAGGTAGGTTTAAGTAGTTCTAAGTTCTAGGGGACTGATGACCTCAGATATTAAGTCCCATAGTGCTTAGAGCCATTTGAATCATCTTACTATGCTACTATAACCATAGTGGGGTTACTTTGTCCAGTCCTAGAAAATTAACCGAAGCACTAAACAAACCCAGTCCATAGGGCGAAATCTTTGGGACTGCGGCCTAAGACGTAAATCTCGAACTTATTCCACACTATTCATAAAAAAATCTGAGCCACTGGGCTTCACGGTGTATGTTGATGATCTGCAGCCAGCCAAAGGAAACAGCAGATTACAATTCGAAATGAACAAGACATATTTACTGCAGACTTTCCAGGAATTGTGCGGACAAACTTGTCAGTAGCTCCTCGGCTGTCTACCTACATAATGTTGAAAGGACAAAGTGACCCACAACCGCTATGCTGCAATTAGAATCCGATTTACCCAGAAGTAGAAATTACAGATGTACATACAAGGGTTGGCCAAAAGTATGGAATCGCCGCGAGAAATGCATGCTTGAATATAAATACACGTGCTTGCCAGGACTACAAGTTGCGCTGTTGTATTCTACCACCAACGGCATCTGGACAATGTCCTTAATACATTGCAGGTGGCAGGCTGGGTGAGAACAGTATTCTGCGTAGTTGAGAGTGCATTATGTTAGCTATAACTGAACTCGAACATAGGCAAACCGTTCGTGCTCGTATGGTGAGTTCTTCCGTAACCAAGGTGTTTCAGTATGCACCGTATGGGAGATTTATACATCATACGCTAAGTTACAGTTCTGACGAAAGCGCGTACTGAGTGATTGATTATAACGAAAATTAACAGGGCAATAGCTACTAAAGTCACTGCAGAACTTAATGTCGTACTCGCGAACCCTGTCGGCGCCAAAACAACAGTAAGGGAGGAGCTCCGTAAGAAGTGAACTGCAGGGCGAGCTGCAATTCCAAAACCACTAATCACTGACGGAAAAAGCACGTAACAGGAAAACGTGGTGCCGAAACCATAAAACCTGGACTTCGGAGCAACGGAAGAAAGTAATTTGGTCGGACGAGTCTTGAATCACACTGCTTCCAACTTCCAGTCCAGCTTACGTCCCAGGAGTGAAACAAGGCGGGGGTTGGACGATGATCTGGTCAGCCATATCGTGGTATTCCATGGGCCCATGGTTACTCTGCAAGACCGCGTTACTGCCAAGGATTGTGTGTCCATTTTGGCTGATCAGGTCCATCCCATGGTACAATGTTTGTTCCACCGTGGGTGATGCTGGCTGGCTTTGTTAGCACGAGGGTTAGTTGCCGTATCTCCGCCAGCCATCAACGTCACGAGATCTCAATATTACTGAGCCTTTGTGGTGTACTTTGGAGAGAAAGGTGCGTGATCGTTATCCACCTCCAATATGATTACCTATATTTGCCACTATTTTGCAGGAAGAATGGCAAAAAATTCCCTCGAGGACCATACAGGATCTGTATTTATCCGTTCCGAGACTACTGGAAATTGTTTTGAATCCCAATGGTTTTCTTACACCGTACTGGGCATATTAATGTGTTGTGTTTCGAAATTTTTGTCCATCCCCTGTACGTCCGGGTGCTCCTGGGTGAAAGAGAAATGTTAGTGATTGTACATAACAAGACGTTAAGAGGATGGGCCGGAACAGAACGCTTAGCCAGAAGCCTGTCTTGACACGAGTTACCAATTACCTTACCCGCGCACACCTTCCGGATGGACTCAAAGCTTCCAGCGGTTTTGGGAAAACCTACACGTCGACGTGGAACCACAATTCTTCCGCATGCGAGTTTAGTGCATAACTACTGTGCTACCCCACGGGAAAATGCGCCTAAAGTCGCTATTCTATCACATGTGGAGAAGTGGGCAATACTGGAGGACACCCGTCAACTTGCCTCCGAATCCATGAAGTTTTTGATGCTAATACGAAGAGGAGGAGGAGGTAGCGGGGCCGAGTTAGTCAAGATTAATTAGGAACTAACGTAATTGAGGATTTTGACTCCTAAAGGGCATACCTTGTTACCTCCCATATACACTTTTCTTAACAATCGTGCCAATTACGTCACTATTTCCATTTCTGTCCTACTTTACTATCTCCAGCATCGAGCGAATTAATAGATCGATTTCTTCTACGAACAAACCTCCTACATAATTTAAATGTATATCATCGACAAAAGTAACATTGGCAGAAGGAACAAAACGCTACAGACATACAACTTGGTTACATGGGAAGCCACAGCCGTTGAAATTCATAGTGAACCGAACCTGAATAACACAGCAAAGCGCTGTTAATTGATAATTTATTCACGTGACCGGTTTCAAAAAATGGTTCAAATGGCTCTGAGCACTATGGGACTTAACATCTATGGTCATCAGTCCCCTAGAACTTAGAACTACTTAAACCTAACTAACCTAAGGACATCACACAACACCCAGTCATCACGAGGCAGAGAAAATATCTGACCCCGCCGGGAATCGAACCCGGGAACCCGGGCGTGGGAAGCGAGAACGCTACCGCACGACCACGAGCTGCGGACTGACCGGTTTCGGTGCGTTAAAGCAGTATCTTCAGGTAACACGGGTCGTGTGAATAAATCATCAATTAACAGCTGTTTGCTGTTTTATTCAAGTTCAATTTACCACGAAAAGCTATAGAGTTGCAAGCTACCATGGAAACATTCGAAATGTCCTCTGAAGCAGAAGACGGGGTACAGCTATTGGCACTGCCAGAAGTGATTCTCTGTAATTATCCCAAGTGCTCTCAGAAATACTGAACTAGTACTTCACGTCATTTACGTAATAAAATTTCTGAACTATTCACAAAGTGGTATTTTATTTTATTTTGAAATTTACATATGCCCGCAGCAACTAGGTAACAAAACAGGAAACCTAACCGCAAAACAGTACTCGACAAACGTCTAGAGCAGGATAATACAGCGATTTGCGGTGGCAAACGCGCCAACGACTACGAATGGAAATAATGCGGCTTGCTATATTGCTATATGGTTGCACCCCAACTCCAAAAATGTTTTCACGTTTCTGGAAATTTTCTAATCACTTCTGTCTGAAACGCGGCTAATTTAATGTAGAAAGTGTGCATCAATTAACAGCAATTAGTAAACCGAAATAAATTATTTTCTGACCTGGAAAGCAGGTAGCGAATGTAAAGATGCACTGTAATTGAAATCAACGACTACACGAGTGAACAGTCCGCCATGCCGTAGGATTCCCCGAAACTGCGCTTGTATTCAGCACTCGAGTTGATGACGAGCTAAACGAAGCGATTTTGCTAAAAGTGATGTTCCGAGTGGGTTGGAGTACCAAAAAAGAACGCACAATATGTCGTGCAATCGACGCAATGAACCATTTTAACGATTCCGGGTGGAAAAAAAATCCACTGGAGTTCCTCTCGTGCTTTTGAAGTTGCACCGAACATTCGCCGTCTGTTTTTTTGTTGTGCGTTCCTGCTAGTCCCTACTGATTAGTCCACAATTTGGCTAATTTAGTACGAAAAAATTCGCGCTATTGTGTATAACAGGGAAGCTGGGCGCTCTTCTCAGGGGAGAGAGCGAGTGACGTAAAAATCGAATGGACGCCACCGAATGCGCACGAAAATTTTACAGTGGAACGCTGTTTTATTCGAGATGGCACGCTGTAGTTCAGCGCAAATCACGTCCCAGAAACCGTTCACTCAAGTGTGTGTACTGTCAGCTGGCGGGAAAGTTTTACATATTCACCTAATTGTGATGGGAGACGCTGTAAAAGGTCATGCATCACGTGAAAACTTCGTGAACCTCTAATCTCAGAGGAGTTTGAAGATACATTTCTTCACCACGGTTGCACTTCGCAGAAGAAAAAAACTGAAGAACGACTGGAAGCGCATAGGAAATCGCACTGGGAGGGAGCGGGACTGTGTAGAGGATGTGTAAGGGCTTCCCAGTGGAACTCGTAGTCGCAACAATTCTGGCGGCATATTGGCACTGTTCGTCATGTCTCACAAGGTGCATAAGCACTCAGGTAGATTAGATTGGAAATAAACAATTTACTTTCTCTCCCTCCCACTGTCTTGTTTGCATCTGACTGTCCCTTACAGATAATTGTCTCGTTACGCCCATTTTCAGCCACACATGCGTCAAACGCAGATGTTTGTTAAATCAACTAACAAGTGACACTGTAACTATGTCACATCGAAGCCGTTTCTAAATGTCAGAATTTAGAAGGCATGTTATTAATTTCCAGTTCATATCATCATTAAACACTCAATAACTTCCAGAGCAACAGTCCTATAAATACTTCCAGTGCATGGTCTTAGTAAATTGATTTTAATTACTGTCTGGTTGTTACAAGCAGCATGATGTGGCGGTTAACCACAGCAGTGAGGTAGGCAAAGTGATAATCCGGAAAGAGCATCTGGAGGTTCTTTAAACAAGTAGAGTAGTAACAGCAGCAGAAGAGGTCAGTAGAGAACGAACTAGTTCATGGCCTTTTGGGAAATTAATGTGGCCCAAGAAGTTGAATCTGGTCTCATAAAATACAAAAAGCTGAACTGTTGGTATGAATATAAAATTATCACGTTACTCTCAGTGCCAATCATTTCCTGAAATATATAAAATGACGACTAGGAGAATTGTTGCAAGCGGTTTGCCCAACTGTTAAGATAATTTTTCACAGTGTGAGCATGTCTTCACTTAAGTTGACGCATGCTGTGCAATCTTCGGCTACTCCCGTTTCGTTAGTATTTTGCACAAAACTACTCCGAATAACCGAAACTGAAAATATTCTCGAGGTATTACAAAATATTTCTCCGCCAGTGGGATGCTCAAATGGTTCAAATGGCTCTGAGCACTATGGGACTTGACATCTATGGTCATCAGTCCCCTAGAACTTAGAACTACTTAAACCTAACTAACCTAAGGACATCACAGAACACCCAGTCATCACGAGGCAGAGAAAATCCCTGACCCCAAAAATGTTCAAATGTGTGTGAAATCTTATGGGACTTAACTTCTAAGGTCATCAGTCCCTAAGCTTAGACACTACTTAACCTAAATTATCCTAAGGACAAACACACACACCCATGCCCGAGGGAGGACTCGAACCTCCGCCGGGATCAGCCGCACAGTCCATGACTGTTGCGCCTAGACAGCTCGGCTAATCCCGCGCGGCACCAGTGGGATGCCTTTGAGCTTATTAGGTAACCTTCCTCGAATGAACCTATTGTTAGTTCAAATGGCTCTGAGCACTATGGGACTCAACTGCTGAGGTCATTAGTCCCCTAGAACTTAGAACTACTTAAACCTAACTAACCGAAGGACATCACACACATCCATGCCCGGGGCAGGATTCGAACCTGCGACCGTAGCAGCCGCGTGGTTCCGGACTGAAGCGCCTAGAATCGCTCGGCCACAGCAGCCGGCTTAACAATATTGTGGGCAGACCTCATTATTGCTTGTCATTTGTTCTCGACGGACACTGCCTTTAGGTTCAGGTGATAAGTTTTCGTGGGCAATGTAGGAAAATTGGAAATTCTTGAAAATCATCGGCGTTCATTTATTGCGCTGCATCGATTCCAGGTTTGGTTGCTCCCACTAAATTTGCTTGCACTATGGTCAAATTTAAATTCTTAAAGACAGAGTAACAGCTAAGAGTGGCGCTCTACCAAAACTACGGTACATAAATAACGTAGAAAATATTAAGATTACTGGTAGGGAAGAAACAGAAATGAAAGTGTAGAAGAGGAAGGGGGAGCCGACGACTTCTCTTTGGTTTCTTTTCTTTTTTTTTTTTGTTTGCTTGCTTGCTTGTTTTGCACAAAATTGGAACCGTACATCATCCAGTGCTAGTCTATTGTGTATTTTACACATTTACGTAAATGTAAATTAGTTGAGCGCGTAATTTCTGTTCTTTTGCGTAATCAAAGCAATTACTTTTAATGCAGGTAAAGTTTACATACACAAACATCAAAAATGTACATAATTATTATTATTTTGTACTCAATACAACGTTCTTCATCATTATCAAAGCCAGTAGCTTCCTATGGTTACTGATAAATGCGAAAGTTTATTATGTGTACCAAAAACATGTTTTATATAAGTTCGACGAAGTTTTTGTTGAGGAAGTTGCGTGTTCTAGCGCTATATGATAAATCTGTATTGTTTTCTTTACTTTTACTGCAACATCCCTCTGTTTCACATTATAAATCAACCATATTCGAATAAAACCTGAATTAAAAATTGACATTTACAATTTTCCTATAAATTCTGTTTATTCATAAGTAACAGACAGGCGATTAACTACGTAGAACCATGTTCTGCAGGTTAGCCGGCCCTTTTTTATATCCTCAACCAGCTTGTAGTCGGCCCACCGTTTCCGGTTTCTAGGGGAATCTATTAGGACACTGATCGCTGTGAGGTAACGTCCGATAGATATGCAACACACATACCGCACAGGTAACGCGAATACAGCTATAGCTGACAAAAGCTACAAGTTAAACTACCGCAATCTGCGTTTACTTATGACAGTCTACGGCAGCCTACAGCAGCTTTACAAATCCAGCAACAGCACTTAAGCTCGTGTGTGCTCAGAATAAATGGTCGTACGACAGGCTAGCTATCACATGGTTAATCATTCAAGTGCTTTCATATGTAATCTAGATCGCCAAATACTCTGTAAAGTGTGACAGTCACGATGTACGAGTTCTTTTTGCACTTAAATCGTACTTAGCGTAGAGTATATCTCATTCTTTCGAATTAGCTGACGGAGTGGAAAGGAGCACGAAGGCAGCCAGTGACAGTGAGTCGCCAGTTGACTTGTTCCATTGAAAGCATACGCGGCGGAGTGCTGTCGGACTGGCCGTCACGCTTGAGTGGCTTCGAATGCGGGTGCGGACCAAACCGTTGGGCAGGCGCTGAACCGCGGAGTTCTTTCGGAATGGCCGCGTACGGTTGGTATCAGGCGAAAAAAAGCTTACCGGCAGTATTTATTACTGGCAGTGTTTCTCTATCTTTATAAAGCAGGTATGTCTTGCAGAAAAATGGATATTTATTGGAGGAGAACATGAAACACGTAAGATAATCGTCAATACCCTGGTCCACCATGAATGAATCGAATACACTGAAGATTCTGTGAACGCGTCCAGTAGTGAATGCATTCATTTCGCCAGAAACTGGCGAATGTTAACGGCATTAACCTTAGAGTAATCCAGATGTTTATACTCTTGCTTCCTCACATTATTTCATCAGTGCTCCTGTATTCTCTATCCATTTGACGCGTCTCACAATGATGAACCGCAAACCATCACCGAGGGCCATTCTAGGTCATTTTTGCAACTGGTATCGTCCGCCACACAGTTATTGTTAGCAGAAATACGGACTGTATAGCAAGAATTTTCTCGGAAAAAGTATACTGGTACATAATGTCTGCAGCTGGTGTAACTGCTTATCTGCAGACGGCACTTAACTATTCAATTCTTACGCAACGACTTAATACCAGAGATGCACGACTACCATAGGTTAACGTAGACTAGTAGACTACCATAAATAAGGGTACACAACGTTAGTTTTCCTAGTAGCTTTGGTCAGTTACGGTCGTACACGTGTTACCTTGTGATAAGTGTGTTGCATACCTATCGGGCGTTACCTCATAACGATCGTTTTCTTTACATATGCGGAAACGGTGAATAATGTACAGAATGATGGTGGTGGTGGTGGTGGTGGTGGTGGTGGTTAGTGTTTAACGTCCCGTGGACAACGAGGTCATTAGAGACGGAGCGCAAGCTCGGGTTAGGGGAGGATGGGGAAGGAAATCAGCCGTGCCCTTTCAAAGGAACCATCCCGGCATTTGCCTGAAGCGATTTAGGGAAATCACGGAAAACCTAAATCAGGATGGCCGGAGACGGGATTGAACCGTCGTCCTCCAGAATGCGAGTCCAGTGTGCTAACCACTGCGCCACCTCGCTCGGTGTACAGAATGACTGAGGACATATAAATGGCCGAGTAACCAGTTATCCTCCTTTCTGTTACTTAAGAATAAACAGTATTTACAGCAAAAGTGAAAATGGTGATGTTTAATACAGGTTTTATTCGAAAATTTTTGATCTGTAACGTGAAAGAGAGGGATGTTATAGTGAAAATAAAGAAAACAATACAGATTTATCACATAACGCTAGAAAACACAGTTTCTTTAACAAAAAGGTCAAGTAAAAGAAAAACGCTCAACAAAAATACATCAAATGCGCCGCGCGGAGTGGCCGCGCGGTTTGAGGCGCCATATCATGGATTGCGCTCCCGCCGGAGGTTCGAGTCCTCCGTCGGGCATGGGTGGTTGTTGTTTTTAGCGTAAGTTAATTTAAGTCAGTTTAAGTAGTGTGTAAGTCTAAGGACCGATGAATTCAGCAGTTTTCTCCCTTAGGAATTCATACACATTTGAACATTGTTGATGTTTGTGCATGTAAATTGTAAGTGCATCGAAAGTAATTGCTTTGGTTACATAAAAGCGCAGAATTTACGTGATCAAACAATTTTTATTAATTATAAAATTCAATTTATATTTTAATGAATGATGTGAGATTCTACTTATGTGCAAAGCGAACCACGAAACAAACAAGAAGAGAAGTCGTCGGCTCCCAGTTTCTCTCTTACACATTCATTTGTGTTTCCTTCCCTATCAATACTATTTGTACTACGCGTAATCGTACATTTACTACGTCATTAATGTATGTCCCAAAACTAGCGAACCGTAGCTTTGGTAAAGCACAACTTTACTTAACACAGGACATCCGGCAATACGTGCTTCCTTCAATGATTAAACATCGTCTGGTGCAGTAGTTATAACAATACGACGAATATGTCTTGGTAGTTGACACACGTGATCCCTTTTCGAGAGCCGAAATGCCGTTCTTGTCATACAGTTTTTATTTCTCGGGGTTTTCGTAAAGCACTTCCAATGAACGTTTGTTTGTTTGTTTGGTCCCTTTGGAGAGACTTGTCCAGTTCATCTACCCTCTTCCTCTAAATGAGTTAGTGTTCGATCTATTACAACCACAGGTGGGAGCATTACGGGCCAAAAGCAGTCGCCAGCGCAGAAAACTGATAACCTATGGATAGTTCAAACTGAAAAATACAGGTAGGTAAACTCCTGTATCACATCAGGTCTCATTTTATCTGTTAATTACTATTAAAAACAGCCAGTCACGTAGCTTGCGCAGCGAAGTTGACGACACAAGAATCACGAACAATCCCAACGACAACTTACAATGAGCGGCTTATTTTAGCGTCACAACTGACCACTCGGATGACGACTTTGGCGTGTTACAGGATTGCGACGCTGCGGCTGGCCGAGGACACATGGTCGATGCCCAACAGTAACAATTCTTGCACCCTTCCAAGAACTGACGATGTTAGCCGTATAAATCCGCGAACAGCCCTGCTGCCCGTCCACACTGTCGCACAGGTTTTTTAACCGCTTACCGTAGCACATATCCCTCTTTGCCCACAATCGTTAGCCTTCAAAAATTTCTGTGTTGTATATCCCAAATGGGACCATAATGGGTGACCATACTCAGGGGTAGGAACAGTTCTTATTTCATGGCAATACTACTCGTTTCGTAAAGTTGACATTAGAAATTTGTGATGATCATCATGCGAAGTGTGGGCGTACGAGGACCTCCATTGTTCTAAAAAACAGTTCGTCTGTCTTATTATCCATCTGTAACATTTAGACAAGACATCTGTATGGTGCGAAAAGTGGCGTTTGACCCTGAATACAGAAAAGTGTGAAGTTATTCACATGAGTACTAAATTGTTCAAATGGCTCTGAGCGCTATGGAACTTAACATCTGAGGCCATCAGTCCCGGAGAACTTAGAAATACTTAAACCTAACTAACCTAAGGACACCACACAACACCCAGTCATCACGAGGCAGAGAAAATCCCTGACCCCGCCGGGAATCGAACCCGGGAATCCAGGCGTGCGAAGCGAGAACGCTACCGCACGCCCACGAGCTGCGGACAGAGATTGTAATGGACCACCCTATATATATATATATATATATGTGTGTGCGTGCGTGTGTAAGATAGTGGAAATGCACGTTATCGGAATCAATTTGTCACAGAAAGCCGGCCGGAGTGGCCGAGCGGTTCTAGGCGCTACAGTCTGGAGCCGCGCGACCGCTACGGTCGCAGGTTCGAATCTTGCCTCGGGCATGGATGTGTGTGATGTCCTTATGTTAGTTAGGTTTAAGTAGTTCTAAGTTCTAGGAGACTGATGACCTCAGATGTTAAGTCCGATAGTGATCAGAGCCATTTGAACCATTTATTTTTGTCACAGACATGACGAGTCAGTGCCGCCACCACATCGTAGCCTCTAGCAGCACATGGTCCAGAGAATAATGTTCCTTTAACATATCCATCCTGTGAGTCTGGAGTGCCTCGGAAACTAATTAATGGTACGATAAATCTTAGCAGATTCAAAAAGCGACTGGTTTATATAGCATACGTAAACGGCAAAAATGAAGTTCGAAATCTTGCTCAACGTACAATTTACTGTCAGAAAAAAGTAAATAAGAATTCTTTTCTTTCTGTCAATAAATTGTACGTTGAGTAAAATTTCGAACTTCATTTTTGTCGTTGCTGTATGTTTTATAAAACCAGTCGCACAGAACGGGACGCTTCGCCCAATGTTATTTAGTGACCAAACGAAGAAAAATATTCAGTTTGTTGCAGGACTCTGATTTCTACGAAGTACATTTCTTTCACAAATATCAGAAGAAACAAAAGCAATAAATTTCTTACAGTGATTACCAACAACAAGTCACTCATTTTTGAAGTGCCATCAGTGGTGCAGGTTTTGTGGTGCGGGCGACAGCTGGCCGTGGTGTGGGCGGCAGGCGGCAGGGGCGCTGGCGGCAGCCCTAATTCGGCAGTAATGGCCACACTGGTGGCCATGGTCGATAGCGGCGCGTAACCAGCCATCCCCGGAAATGAGGCCGCGCCGATACGTCCGGCGTCGGCCGCTGCCACAGGTGCGGCGCACACATCCATCCGACCGCCGCGTTACCTACGTACTCCCACGCCTGCACTTCTTAAGCTTCGACCGTGCCATCGATGGCGTGACAAATAGCGTCATCACGTCTCGAAGCCTTCTGCGAGCCAGACGCCTATATACAGTTCAGCATTTTTGCCCGCGTACTCGTAGCCGCGTATTTCACACAGTGTATTTCACATAAATACAGGAAAAAAATACCAACAGCTCGTTTTCGAACACACTTATTCGCCACCCCTGCTCAACCACATCCCCAGTCCTAGCGGTGGTAGGGGTACCTTACTCCCACACAATTTTTATACAAAGATTGAGTTAGGTATATACCATATTTGCTTAAAAATGTTCCTTGAAAAAACTTTGTATAGTCAAGTCGCGTTAATTACAGTTTATTACTCACGACCGGTTTCGGCAGTTTAAACTGTTATCTTCTAATCTTAAAAAAATTTTTTTTAGTTACAAATTGTGTTCCATTATGAGTTTATGACTCATGCCATGTCGTCATTCTCGTGAAGACTACATAGCACATTTATATAGGTCTGACAAACCTATGTGTCGACGGCCTTGCCGCAGTGGTAACACTGGTTCCAGTCAGATCACAGAAGTTAAGCGCTATCGGGCTGGGCTAGCACTTGGATGGGTGACCATCCGGGCTGCCGAGCGCTGTTGGAAAGCGGGGTGCACTCAGCCCTTGTGAGGAAAACTGAGGAGCTACTTGATTGATAAGTAGCAGCTCCTGTATTGTTAACTGACAGTGGGCCAGGAGAGCGGTGTGCTGACCACATGCCCCTCCATACCCGCATCGAGTGACGCCTGTGGGCTGAGGATGGTTCAAATGGCTCTGAGCACTATGAGACTTCTGAGGTCATCAGTCCCCTAGAATTTAGAACTACTTAAACCTAACTAACCTAAGGACATCACACACATCCATGCCCGAGGCAGGATTCGAACTTGCGACCGTAGCTGTCGCGCGGTTCCGGACTGAAGCGCCTAGAACCGCTCGGCCACCGCGGCCGACAAATCTATGTGCAATGTGCTGCATATTCTCCACCATAATGACGACATGGCATGCCCGTATCTCCCACTGACTCTCTTTCTGTTTGTTTTGTAGCGCTCCGCGCTGCAAAATGTGTTTATAGAGGCGCTTGACAGGTGGGCTTATTAACGAGACTGGACAATGTATTTCAACTGAGCTATAATGGGCAATCATAAAGTTTCCGTTCAAAGGTCTTACAGTCCAGAATCGATATGCCAATCAGGCAAAATCGCTGTGAGCATTCAAGTATTCATCCCACCGACGCACCATATTGAAGATACCCGCTGGTAAAACACCGTGTCCTGTTGCGTGAAGAAGTCCGTAGCTACCTATTGCGCATGCTCATCCGACAGCAGTCTTCGAGCCTTTGAAAGGCCTTTTTAGGGGACTGAAGGCATGGTAATCTCATGGGGAGAGATGAAGACCGTGTGTCCCGTTTGAGTTGGCGTAACTTCAGCGTTACGAAATTTGTGATATGGGGACATACGTTATCAAGAAGCAGCGGAATGACATCACGAGGGCGCGCCATTCCACGAGGGTGGTTTCGACAGACGTGCTGCCCATACATATTCTTTCTCCGATGGATGTCTACCCTGTTCGTCCTTCGGCAAACCAGAAAAGAATAACAGCTCGCTGATCTTGTTGACACGTATTTGGTAATAACGTCGCCTCAGTTCACGTTGCGGTGAGTACCGCACACACGTCGGAAAGACACGAATGCCACACTAACACCATGCCTATATGTCGGTGCTTATATACCCCCATCGGAGTGGTGCTACATTGGATATACGCTGCAGAAGCGTCCTCAAACAGAAACTTTTTGATTTCCCATTATAGTTTGGTATAATAAACTCTTTTGTATAATAAACTCTTCGCCGTCAAGCTGTTTCAAGTTTTCATAGATTTTGTTTAATAATTTCAGACCGATAGTTACTTTCAATGAACTCTAGACGGAGATGGAGGAATAGTGGCTCGTTGCAGGTTAAAATTACCCACCAGTCAAGGTGAGCAGGAATACCACAAGACACTAGACTTAGGGGCGTATTTGACACCCGCTACGTTGTGTAGTTGCCAACTAGAGAATATCGCCCTTGAATTATGGTAAATAAGGTTTGTACATGCGTAAATTTTACTTGAATTTTTCATTTATGTCAAAATGACGGTAGTGGAGCCAATTTAGTGACTTTTAGGTGGTCATTAAGCGACGAGCATAATGTCGACAATCACAAAAAAGTTAAAAGATGGCGAGCAATTTGTCGCCTTCAGGTTCATTTTTGTGTAGCCCCAACAGGTCGTCTTTCGCTGTCCAATGCGTCACATCAGAAAAAAATGTCAGTATTAACAAAACTGTTTTGTGAAGATATAATAGCTTTGTGGATGCTGAATCAGCTTACAAGAGAACTAGGCTAATTCTCGGCTTGAGCCACATTTTCGAAGTATTTTGTGATGACGCTGCAACCCAGCTCACTTTTATTTCTGCCCCGGTAACTTATCTGATTTTACAATTCCGTCACTAACAACGTCATAGTCGATACGGAAGCGCCAAAGAAAATTGGCTACCGTTGAGAGACACCAAAATGGGATGTGCAGCCTATGTTTCTAAAAAACTCTCAGTGATTACAAAATACTCTGCTATTATTTTCGTTTATAGAAACATTCGGAGTTGATTGGTTTTCGCTTATCTGCGAGGTTTGAGGTTAGCTTAGCTGCGTGGTTGGTAATAGGACTTCTCCTGGCGGCTACTATGACGTACACCATCGGCAAAGCAGTGTGTTCGTCATGAAACACTAAATCTACCGATTACCGGGCCATGTTAATAGGCACTTTTGGCCGTACTCCCTGTGCTATATGACCTGTTACTCTGTATGGATTATGAAGTTGCAGTACAGTTTTTAAAATAACTTAAATATTTTTTTATGATTGAATATTTTCGCGATAGGTTGAACTGCTCGGCTACCCGCGCGCGTTAGCAGACCGATTCCAGCCTCCGGGGAGATCGAATCTGCCTGTCGGATTAACAACGAGAGCCGGTTTGCCCGCCCAGCACAGATATGGTTTTTAGGTGGCTTTCCACATCTGGCTACATGAAAACCGGGCTGTCACAAACATTTCGAAAACGTTATCACATTTTCCCCGTGGATAATACTAGGCGCAAACATAAGGGGCGCAGAATTTCAGTCGCGTGGGAGGATGAGGGTGGGGACTTTGGCGCCGGAAAGGGTATCCGGCTACTCTATACCACTAAAGTTGCCAAATCCAAATTAACATGCCGATGCAGTCAAGATGTGGATAAAGGCCAGGAAAAAAGAACAGTAGATTTGTTGTGATAGGTTGAAATAAATGTTCCACTCGTCGTGTACACATTTGTTGAACCTACAGGTCTCTATTGTATGTACAAGATACTGCCATCATGGGGGAGAAAAAAAATACTTTTTAGAGCCCCTTCCCGCGCCCACTATCTGACGTCACATCCGCCAATTACGAATGATACGTTTACTACAAGACTGCATTGTAAAATATCTCTCTGACCACATTCCTAACTACTTATTACATTTAGGTGTAGATTGTGATTCTTATTGTCACGTAGTGTAGTTTGGTTTCCTGGTTCGAGTCCCGGTAAAGCACAAAGTTTTAATTTGCCACAAGGTTTCAAAACAGGGTATAATCATGCCCAGAATGAAATATTCAGTTTTGTATTTTTGTATGATTCCATGTGTTATATATGGTTTGCAACATTGTATATTCGGTATATTTCCAGCCGTTGCTGTTGCTTTTCCATCAACCTGTCGATGATGCTAATCCGAAACACGTGAAGCATGATGTGGAATTTGAACTGTGGAGCCAAAAAGAGTTCTCTAATCCTCTTCAGGAGAATACCAGATCCCTTGAATAGGCCACGCCCGATTTCTTTCCCATATCTTAAATGGTTCAAATGGCTCTAAGCACTATGGGACTCAACATCTGAGGTCATCAGTCCCCTAGAACTTAGAACTACTTAAACCTAACTAACCTAAGGACATCACACACAACCATGTCTAAAGCAGGATTCGAACCTGCGACCGTAGCAGCAGCTCGGTTCCAGACTGAAGCGCCTAGAACCGCTCGGCTACAGCGGCCGGCTCCCATATCTTAGTTCGAGCTTTTGCTCAATCTCTAATAACGTCGATTGGACGTTAACCTCTGTTCGTATTTACTTTCCGTTGTTTTCGTTTCGAAACTGAATTTTCACACTTACTAAAATATATTGGGTCGTGGTTTCTGCATCTACATATACACCGCTGGCCACCGTAAATGCAACACCCTGAAGGAAGCATCCGAATCAAGTGAAATTTACACCATGGGTTTGCAGCGATGAGATATGCAACTGATTAGAATTTCAGCGCAGACGCACATCACGCGCGCCTGTGGCGCCACCTCATAGCGCCATTTAAGGGTTGGCGATTTCGACGAGTGTACGTTCGGCACGTGTGTTTACCTTGTGGCTGTTTCACAAGACGATCAGTTATGCCTCGTAGACAACAGCGAACATCGTTTGATCAAGTATCCGAGTTCGACAGAGGAAGGATAGTGGCTTACCGAGATTGTGGATTATCATACAGAGAAATCGCTAGTCGTGTTGGACGAAACCAAACAACTGTAATGCGGATATGTGACCGTTGGATGCAGGAGGGTACGACGGACCGACGTGGTCGATCTCATTCACCTCGGTGCACCACTGCACGTGCTGATAGGCAAATTGTGCGCATGGCAGTGACGGATCGCTCAGTGCCATCCCGCACCATAGCACAGCACATTGCGTCTGTAACGCATCATCCAGTGTCTGCGCGTACCATTCGACGCCGTTTACAGCAGAGTGGTCTGTCCGCAAGACGTCCATTGCTTCGTCTACAATTGACGCAGAACTACAGACGTCTCCGTCGCCAATGGTGTGATGACAGACGGATGTGGACGGCAGAATGGAATGACGTTGTCTTTACTGACGAGGCACGCTTCTGTCTGCAGCACCACGATGGTCGGATTCGAGTGTGAAGACACCGTGGAGAGAAGATGCTGGACAGCTGCATTATGCACCGCCACACTGGTCTTGCACCGGGTATTATGGTATGGGGCGGTATTGGATATTACCCTCGCACGCCTCTAGTACGCATTGCCGGTACTTTAAATAGCCGGCGCTACATATCCGAGGTGCTGGAGCCAGTTGTCCTCCCTTACCTTCAGGGCTCGGCCACAGCCATATTTCAACAGGATAATGCGCGACCACACGTGTCACGCATTGTCCAAAGGTTCTTCATCAATAACCAGATTGAAGTGCTTCCCTGGCCGGCTCGCTCTCCGGATCTTTAGCCGATAGAAAACATGTGGTCCATGGTTGCTCAACGAGTGACCCAGATTACATCCCCAGCTGCCACACCAGATGATCTTTGGCAACGTGTGGAAGCTGCTTGGGCTGCTGTACCCCAGGAACACATCCAACGTCTCTTTGACTCAATGCCGAGACGTGTGGCAGCGGTGATCTCCAACAATGGCGGCTACTCTGGCTACTGATTCTGGCACGAACCACATGTCACAGACGTCTGCAAACGTAATCATTTGATACTTGGTCAACATGTTATCTACAAAATAAACTTTGTTGTGCTACCTCTTGTCTTTCTTGGTGTTGGATTTACGGTGGCCAGCAGTGTACATGGCTACTCGGCAAATCACACTTAAGTGCTGGTCGGGGTGGCCGAGTGGTTCTAGGCGCTGCAGTCTGGACCCACGCGATCGCTACGGTCGCAGGTTCGAATCCTGCTTCGGGCATGGATGTGTGTGATGTCCTTAGGTTAGTTAGGTTTAAGTAGTTCTAAGTTCTAGGGGACTGATGATTTCAGATGTTAAGTCCCATAGTGCTTAGAGCCATTTGAACCATTTTTGAACCACACTTAAGTGCCTGGTAGACGGTTCATCGAACCACCTCCACACTAATTCTTTATTATTCCGCTCTCGAACAGCACGTAGAAAAGACAAACACCTATATATTTCCGTGCGAGCTCTGATCTCCCTTATTTTATTATAATGATAGTTTCTCTCCATATAGGTCGGCGTCAACGAAATATTTTCGCATTCGGAGGAGGAAGCTGGTGATTGAAATTTCGAGAGATGATCCCGCCGCAACGAAAAATGTACTTGTTTTAATAATTTCCACCCCAAATCTTGTATCATGTCCGTGACACTCCCTCCCCCATTTCTCGATAGTACAAAACGCGCTGGCCTTCTTTGAACTTTCTCAATGTACTCTGTTAACCTTGTCTAGTAAGGATCCCACTCAGCGCAGCAGTACTCTAGAAGAGGACGGAGAACCGTAGTGTAGGCAGTCTCATTAGTAGATCTGTTGTATCTTCCAAGTCTTCTGCCAATAAAATTTGGTTTGCCTTCCCCATAACATTCTCCATGTGTTCTTTCCAATTTAAGTTGTTCGTAATTATAATTCGTAAGTATTTAGTTGAATTTACGGCCTTTCGATTTCATTAACTTATTGTGTAACCGAAGGTCAACACATTCCTTTTAGTACTCACGTGGATGACCTCACTCTTTTCGTTATTTAGGGTCAACTACCAATTTTCGCACCATACACATATCTTAATCTAAATCTTTTGCAATTGGTTTTAGTCTTCTGATGACTTTTACTAGACGACAAATGACAGCATCATCTGCAATTGATCTAAGATGGCTGCTCAGATTGTCTCCTAAAGCGTTTATGTAGCTAAGGAACAACAGAGGGCATATAACACAACCTTGGGGATCGCCAAAAATCACTTCTGTTTCAATCGATGATAGTACCAGTTTCTTGGAGGCACCTGTATTTCGTCCATAACCCCCTTGAGGATGTCTTCTGCAGGTGAGAAAAGATGTGGCGATTCTCTAAGAAATTCCTTCGACCAGATCCTAATCCCCAGAATATTGTAATTAGTATGACATTTCCACCGGTGAAAGTTCACGTTTTAAAAATTACATTTTACTTATCAAGAGAACATTATCCTCTGCGTTTTTTTCTCTTTCGGGCCTGCTTTCGGGAGCTTCTTCACCACTGGGGATCGAGTAATACGCACTCAGGTAACGGTCGCGTTGCAATAGCCCGCATCGACATACTCCCATTCTCGCACGTTAATCACTGCACCGCTAATGCCGGTTCGCACGGTGACTAAATGTATTTACACGTTAATTCTCTGAGCGGAGTTGGGGGCATTCGGGGCTTTTCTATTCGGACGTCGGATTATTGGACACGTGTCAGCCGTTTGTCTGTTTTGAATAGCGGCGGGAGTGAATGGCGGCGGATTGATTTGGGAAGAGTCTGGCGGCCCACGTGGGCGCCGGGCTCGTCACGGGTCAATCAGAGAAGCGGCCGTCCGCTCACTCAAGTTACAGCGCCATATTGATCACCGTGAATAAAGGCCACTGTTAACAAGTGGTTGTGGGTCGATGGCGGCCGGCGCCCACCAAGCCTGCCACGCGCCCAGCCTGCCCGCGGATTACGCTTCCAACCTTTTGGCCTACTTTTTCACTCCCACTGTTGATCATATTGAAGAGTCGACGCGTGGGGGTCGTTGTGACGTCCGCCGGTTCGGTCAGCCAGTCGTATCTGACATTTTACGTGGACGAGAAGAGCGAATGTCGCTCGATTCGAATCGCCGTTTCTGAAACCCTTAGAAAATAAGCAAACACTTTTTCGATTGCAGTATTTACCTGCCATCAAATACACTATCTGATTAAAAGCAACCGTACACGCCTATGTGGCGCGCAGGTGACTACTAGTAGCGGACCCGCCAGTACAAAAGGAAGCGACAGGAGTATTCTTTTGTCACTAGAGAAGCAATAACAGGGGAATGGGTTGGTCAGAAAAGCTCAGTGACTTCGAATGTGAATTACTCTTTGGATGTCGGATAAGCAACAAATCCATCAGGAATATTTCAATCCTCCTAAAGCAGCCCAAGTCGACTTTTGATCATGTGAGTATGAGCTGAAAACGCGAAGGAACAACTACACTACTGGCCATTAAAATTGCTAACCACGAAGCTGACGTACTACAGACGCGAAATTTAACCGACAGGAAGAAGATGATGAGGTATGCAAATGATTAGCTTTTCAGAGCATTCACACAAGGTTGGCGCCGGGGGTGACACCTACAACTTGCTGACATGAGGAAAGTTTCCAACCTATTTCTCATACACAAACAGCAGTTGACCGTCGTTGCCTGGTGAAACGTTGTTGTGATGCCTCGTGTAAAGAGGAGAAACGCGTACCATCACGTTTCCGACTTTGATAAAGGTCGCATTGTAGCCTATCGCGATTGCGGTTTATCGTATCGCGACATTGCTGCTCGCGTTGGTCAAGATCCAATGACTGTTAGCAGATTAAGGAATCGATGGGCTCAGGAGGGTAATACGGAACGCCGTGCTGGATCCCAACGGCCTCATATCACTAGCAGTCGAGATGACAGGCATCTTATCCGCATGGCTGTAACGGATCGTGCAGCCACGTCTCGATCCCTGCTATGGGGACGTTTGCAAGACAACAACCATCTCCACGAACACTTCGACGACGTTTGCAGCAGCATGGACTATCAGCTCTCTGAGACCATGGCTGCGGTTACCCTTGACGCTGCATCACAGACATGAGCGCCTACGACGGTATACTCAACGACGAACCTGGGTGCACGAATGGCAAAACGTCATTTTTTCGGATGAATCCAAGTTCTGTTTACAGCATGAAGATGGTCGCATCCGTGTTTGGCAGCATCGCGGTGAACGCACATTGGAAGCGTGTATTCGTCATCGCCATACTGGCCTATCACGCGGCGTGATGGTATGGGGTGCCATTGGTTACACGTCTCGGTCACCTCTTGTTCGCATTGACGGCACTTTGAACAGTGGACATTACATTTCAGATTTGTTACGACCCGTGGCTCTACCCATCATTCGATCCCTGCGAAACCCTACATTTCAGCAGGATAATGCACGACCGCATGTTGCAGGTTCTGTATGGGCCTTTCTGGATACAGAAAATGTTCGACTGCTGCCCTGGCCAGCACATTCCTTAGGTCTCTCACCAATTGTAAACGTCTGGTCAATGGTGGCTGAGCAACTGGATCGTCACAATACGCCTGTCATTACTCTTGATGAACTGTGGTATCGTGTTGAAGCTGCATGGGCAGCTGTACCTGTATACGCCATCCAGGCTCTGTGTGACTTAATGTCCAGGAGTATCAAGTCCGTTATTACGGGCAGAGGTGGTTGTTCTGGGTACTGATTTCTCAGGATCTATGCAACCAAATTGCGTGAAAATATAATCACACATTAGTTCCAGTATAATACATTTGTCCAATGAATACCCGTTTATCATGTGCATTTCTTCTTGGTGTAGCAATTTTAATGGCCAGTAGTGTGTTATTATTATTATTATTATTATTATTATTATTATTATTATTACAATCTGAGCCCCTGACCACCAATCCATTCTGTGAAAACCGCACGGCAACAGCACTTCTCATTTCCGCAATATTTGCGGTGCAGGTTTTATGTCATTCACCTCGTATACCCTCTACCGCCAATGCAGCCACCTGGCGACTGTGAACGCTTATTGCACGTTGACTTCGAGCATAGGCGGTGACCACATTTAACTATGGACCGTGTATTTAGGATGCTTTGTACGATAAGAATCAACTGTTACATAATATTCAAGTGTTCGTTTCGCCATGATAATTATTTTAGAATAATCCCCACACTGGAGTACAACGCACAGAGCATTCATACAACCATATGAAACTGTCAGTACAGTCGTTCTTCGTGATGATATTGAACTTATACGGGAGTAAAGGTATGTGGGGAAAACTTCGCACACACTTTTTTTCTTCTTCAAAACATGCCGAAGAAAGTTTCGATCACTTGAATCAGAGATGTTGTACCATTGCTACTTGAGACTCAACAACGTCAACGCACTGCGGCCGCACGTTCACTGCTTAACACAACTGAATTGTCGAATGCACATCTGTTGTTTGCATTTCCTAGTTCAAGGAGCAGTTATAGTTACTGCGCTGACGCCGCTGAGACGCCAGGAATAGAATCAGTCTCACATCTTTTTGGACGGATAGTGTCTTATACGCTTGTGACAAATAAGGGCATTCAATGTTAGATCTACTGCGTCCCCTTGACCAACAAGCAATTTTTATCTGCTTCTTTCTGTTACAGTATTTTATCGATAGTAGCAAGTTTTACTAGCCCATTCGTTGTACTAGGGACCCAAATTCATCCGAAATAAAAGACGCTCAACCGAGCAAACGGTGCCTTATTGGAAAGCAGAACGCAACATTTTATAAGGATTTCGGCTGACTCGTATACTTTCACCTACGTGCAATAATCCTTACCGTGGCTCGTCAGTTCAGGCGACTTTCTTCCACCCTTAGAGCGTTCATCCGTAGAAATATCTTTGCTCTGTAACGTCTGGTGAAATATGGGGTGGCGGGTTCTGAATCCCATAGTATCAAAGTGTTTCACGGTAGTACTAAATTGGTAACTGATTTCATGCTCTTAGCCCCATCTATTCGCCTTTATCATCCACGATGGCCGTCAACGCATTGTTGCTCATAATGATACACCGTTCACACGGTGCACCGTCTAGAAACTGAGGGAGGATATTACAAGCGCCAGGTAACCGATGAAACGGTTTTGCTCTAGATGGTTGTCCTCCAGTCTGTTACTTACAAATAAAATATATTTATAGCAAAACAAACTGCCAGCGTTTAATTCAGGTTTTATTTGGAAATTGTAGACTTGTAGCGTGTAACAGAGAGATGTTGCAGTAAAAATAAAGAAAACAACAGATTTATCATAAAGCGCTAGAAAACACAATCACCTCATCAACACTGAAAATTCAAAAAAAAAAGTGAAAAAAATCAAACCACTTCAATACTTCAACGAATTTATATACGTGTTTTTGTTATTAATAAACAACTTTCGCGTTTATCAACAGTAACCAGAAACTTTTGTCTTTAATCATGATGAAGAATGTTCTGTTCCGTATATAATAACAATATATATATATATATATATATTTGTGTATGTAAACCATACTTGCATCAACAACAAAATGGTTCAAATGGCTCTGAGCACTATGGGACTTAACATCTGTGGTCATCAGTCCCCTAGAACTTAGAACTACTTACACTTAACTAACCTAAGGACATCACACACACCCATGCCCGAGGCAGGATTCGAACCTGCACCGTAGCGGTCGCGCGGTTCCAGACTGAAGCGCCTACAACCGCACGGCCACACCAGCCGGCCATCAACAACAACTGCTTTGGTTACATGACAGCGCAGCGTTTATGTGATCAACTAATTTTTGTTACTTATAAAATGCAATTTATATTCTGTAAGTATGTGAAATACACAATGATGTGCGGGTCTAATTATGTGCAAAACAGGGAAACAAGCAAACAAACAAACAAACAAAGAGAAGTCGTTGCCTCCCATTTTCTCTTTTACAAATTCATTTGTTTCTTTCGCTATCCTTTTGTCAGTAGTACCGGTAATCGTACTATTTACTGCGTTATTTATGTAACGTACCAAATTACCGAACGGTAGTTCTGGTACAGCGCAACTGTACTAAGGGACGAGCCAGGTAGCTATATCAAGGAGACACCTACCGGCAACCATACGAATCGGCAACGTACATCTAGCACCCACGTAACAGTTTGATTTCGATACACAAGTTAAATTTAACAAAAGTTTATATTTTCAGTCATGTAGAAGGTGTAGTCTCATGAAATTAGATGTATCTTCTTGAAACACACTGCACTTGTGCAAATTCAGAACCTTTGCGAACTAAAAACTGTTCATAACGTTCTGTTGTCATTTCAAGAGAAGGTAACTTGGAAAGTATTAAACAGAGAATCATGATACGTTGTAAAGCGTTAATCAGCTCCCAAATTTTTTTTTGCTTTTCCATTTGTTTCAGATTTGACTTGGAGAAGGTCAAAATGTCGACGGAGCAAGAGAAGCCACATTTATGACAACGGTATTGTGGAGTTATCGACGCCAGTATGAGAAGGCATCACAAGCGAAAACAATCATAATGAGTTGATTCAAAAACTGTAACAAGACAGGCAGTTTCGAAGACCTTCCTTGAAGTAGGCGTTCCCCTGTGTCTTAAGCAAGTGTTGACAGAGTGCAAGCTGCATTTCATCGCGGCCCCCAGAAGCAAATTCGCCGTGCATCACGTGAATTGCATGAAGCAAGATCAACTACCTATAAAGCGTTACATAAGCGGTTACGCTTCTTGTTTGTACCAAGTGCAAACGGTCCAAACACTGCAGTCAAACGATCGTCCTCTGCAGTATGCATTCGCATGGTGCTGACAATAACTACCTAAAAAAGTTCCTGTTTTCAGATGTAGCAACGTTCACATTTCTGGACATGCGAATCGCCACAACATTAGGATTTGGGGTTCCGAAAACACACACAACATCCATCATACACCGAAGGTTAATGTTTGGTGTGGCCTTGTGCGCGATAGGGCGATACCCCTATTTTTGTTCGATCGAAGAGCTGCAGCCGTTCCTCATCTTGCAGCATGATGGTGAACCCCCTACATTGGAGTTTGAACGTGCGGGATGTGGCGAACGACCTATTTCCTGGGAGGTGGATGGGTCATGATGGACCTATCACTTCGCACCGCGCTCTCCCGATGTCACGCCATTACACTTCTTTTGTGGCGGTCCGTCAAGCCTCGCGAGTACACGACACCAGTCAACGTCACTGCTATCCCTTGTTCACGAATCAATGAAGCCATCAGAACTGTTAATGCTGCTATATTGACTCCTACATGGGCAGAACTCTTAATATCGGCTTGATCTTCTACGGGCGACGTGTGAGGCATAGATTGAAATTCTGCCATTAGAGAAAAAATTTTGAGAACTGCTACACGTTAAACAACAAACTATCTCTAGTAGTTTGCAAGCTATGATTCTGTGAAATGATAGCGGAGTTTCAGGGACGTCTTGTATTATAAGTTACATAATGAATAGTTATTTGACTGAACCTGCCTTCGGGAAAAATGAAAATAGTACAGCTTTTATGCTGTCTACTACAGTGTCGGCTGTTTTAGGATATGGTAAGTTTTATTTCATTATTTAACTATATAGTCACATGCTCTTCCTGACGCTACAGTAATCATGGTTACCTAAGGGAGGGGAATCGTGTGCGCCATCTCTGTGAAACGTGCAGCCTTTGTTATGCGTGTTATCGTATTTTAAATGATTATGTATTACATTCTATGAGGCGGAATTTGGGAACCGGCCTAGGATTTGCTTAAACGAGCGGGGGAAACGGGCGGAGATCGCATTCAGGCTGGCCGGTGTACCAGCACACGGCCGTCAATACGCCGCGCGGATTCGATTCTGGTCTGATTCACCTCACAGTCTCGCAAGCTACCCTATTGCGCGTTATGCTATACGAACAGAGCTACATTAAAACAGTTGATAATGAAACACACTGTAACAGGGACGTAGAGTTCAGATTCTGCCATCCACGATTTGTGTCAAGCTGCGTAGCGTGAAATCGTACACCGAGTGCTTTTACACTGTTACAGATAATCTATACTAATAATAATACTGTAAAATTGTCGCGTCATTCTGTTTGAACTCGCTAATCCCTATAGCTACTAGATGAATTCTCACTTGGTTTTCACAGCTAACGTGAGTGCAGCTTATGAAGACCTGAAGGCTTTATTTTATAAAAATCGACCACGGAAAAAAATATTGTGATTTAAAATTTTTGTAAATGAGAAAATGTTTTTATCTGTTACCTTTCCACGATTAAACCGCTGAACAGGTGTTGATGAAATCTGTTACGGTAGCAGCATCAACGGTGAGGAAGGACATATGCAAGTGTAGAAAGTGTGTAATACACGATATTTAATGATTTTTGAAATATTTCCTGAAGTAGGGAATTATACGGGGTGAGTCAGCTGCCCCTACGGCTATCGTTTTATGCAGTCTGCAATGTTATAGCTGGCCTTCATAAGCCACGTGTAGGATTTTATATTCTCCCGCCCGCTACACGCTACAGAAAAAATGAGCAGGACTTTTTTGTCGGAAATTTAATGTAGTTAAATTTTGTACTGCAATATGGTTTTGCAGGTGGCTTCGGTTTTCGATTTATCAAGAAACTCGCGCAAAAGTGGCCTTCAAACGCACCTCCACCTCACACGCATCCCTAAATAGATAGGATTTCTACTTCGAGTACGTTGTTCTAGGCACTCCCTCATGTCATTACACCGTTAGAGATGTGAAACTGCTACGCCTGTGTAACGAAAAATGTCATCGCTGATGAATTTGCGTTCTGTTGGATCCTGAAGCAAGTAACAGCGAAGAAGCTGTTGAGAAAACTATGAAATTAATTTTCGTAAGTTCTAAAACATCACTGCTGTATCGTACCACGTATGAACGCATTTTATCCACGACAGACTTCGTGCGCAACTGCTTATACCCATGACCCATATCGTCGATGTACGTTATACAGAAGTTAATGTAGGTAGTCTCAGGCCAATATTTCCGTTGAAGTCGAGCAAAATATAGTTTTACGTTTTGTTTTGTGAAACCCACTTTCTATCGACGTATACTATAAGGCTATTGCCCTCAGTACGCAGTAAGTGCATTTTACACAAAACTTCGTTCTTGCGGCTGCGATTTCCCTGCATTTCTTAAAAAAATTTCTCCATTATTATACTTTCTGAATCAAAAACAAAGTGAGCAGAGAAGGCAAAGAACGGAGATCTCTGAGCCACAATAATAATTTTTTTTTTACAGAGATCAGTCTGTATTTTTCTAGCCGTAGGACACTCTCCTCTATCGTAGTATCTAAATACAAATCAAAACAATAACTTTTTGTCCAAATCGTCGAATTCCGTAACTTCTGTTTTCATGTATATCGCTTTCTTGGAGAATTTAAGCATATGTTCCCACTTAGAAATTCCGCCGACGTAACTGCACTGTTAATACGGAATACGGTCGATTCGGAAATACCATAGGGTTTTGTTGTCAAAAAAATGGTTCAAATGGCTCTGAGCACTATGGGAGTTAACTGCTGAAGTCATCAGTCCTCTAGAACTTAGAACTACTTAAACCTAACTAACCTAAGGACATCACACACATCCATGCCCGAAGCAAGATTCGAACCTGCGACCGCAGCGGTCACGCGGTTCCAGATTGAAGCGCCTAGAAGCGCCACTCCGGCCAGCTTTGTTGTCATTTTATCAACTTGCGCAAAATTTATATTATTCCTGGCTGCTTCATTGTTGGCCAAAACAGTAAAAAAAAAAAAAATCTTTCGTATGTTCGATATGACAATTCTAGATTGTTTTCGAATATCTGTCTGCCTTTTACACACACAGACCGGACTAGCACTACAAATAGGCCATTGGCCCTGCATTTCGCCCACTACCAAACACATGTCAATGCACCGTTCCACGGAAGACAGAAAGCACACGTGAACACACGATGTGGCACGGAAGCGCGAAACATTCAGCTGGCACTAACCTAATGCACTGTTAGTGTACATGCGGTAACAAAGCTATGAGGCGGAAGAATCGCAGCGTTTAGCGCCGTCGGACTGCAAGCAGTTGGCGTGATCTTGAAATGTCTAATTTCGTGACGGTTGCTATAGTTACCATAATAATCGGAGAAAAGAGTGGCTTTCCAAATTCCTTAGGGGCATCCAACGAGAGGTTGCACGTGTAATTTACACAGTGCCGTTTCTCAGCAGTATCTCAGAATGCAGTTTTTCCCCCGGTTGTAACTCTAGCTTAAGACCGGAGCGCAAATACCAAAAGACACATCCGGAACGAGACTGCAGTTGTGGGCGCGGCTGGTGAAAATTGCCTGAAGACTGTGGTTGGGGCGTTGTCGGCGCGGTCCCACGTGGTGAGCAACAAGGCGGCGGCGGACGCTAATACCGGCGCCGTATTGATCAGCGAACGATCTGCAGTTGACACAGGCGGCCCATCGCATATTCAGCGGGTGCGCCGCCGCTACCTGACTCATAGCACGCGTGCCCAGCATCGCCTCCATCTATCTAGGCTGCGCGTGCTGCAGGCTCCTCCTAACAACCCTGGCGGCTTTAATGAGATTTTTCCTTTCCATCTCCTCCACGGACAGATCGGGCACTCATCACCTAAGTGCTACGGGGTGTAAAGGACCTTCTGCGAGTCACTTTTTTGGGGGGAACAACAGACGTCCGGGAGTATAAACTCATATACACAGCTGTCGTGGAATTAGGAGCGTCCGGCAAATGGTTTTATACGCACAGGAAACCACCAACGTGCGACCATACGGGAGATCCGTCATTCGGTGGGAATAAAGCCTACAGCAAGGACCCCAATTACCCAACATGCCAGAAGACAAATCGGACACAAACCATCAAGTGTAATGTACATGTATAACTTCTTTAATTGCTAGTATTATTCCTTTTCGATACTGCAGTGCCTGCGTTGTTAAAAAGAACGGTGCAATGTTCCTTCGGACATGGATGCATGTCCAGAGGAACAGGCACTTGACAACTACAACCGTTATGAAATACATGAAATGTACTCACAGTTGCGAATACGAACAACCGTCAGCTGTACGCGGGATTGATGACAATGAAAATCTGTCCCGGGCCGGGACTCGATCCCGGATTTCCCGCTTTACGCGAGCGGTCGCCTTAATCGCATGGCTATCCGTGCATGACTCACGGCCAGACCAAAGCTTCCCTATGTCGTGGTTCCTGCGTCACAACCTGTACTCGTACACGCATTATGTAATTCCCGTACAGGGAAGGACATTTTAATTTAAAATCGCTGTCTGTTATCGGCAGGCCGGCCGGAGCGGCCGTGCGGTTCTAGGCGCTACAGTCTGGAGCCGAGCGACCGCTACGGTCGCAGGTTCGAATCCTGCCTCGGGCATGGATGTGTGTGATGTCCTTAGGCTGGTTAGGTTTAATTAGTTCTAAGTTCTAGGCGACTGATGACCTCAGAAGTTATGTCCCATAGTGCTCAGAGCCATTTGAACCATTTTTTGTTATTGGCAGATAAACAAGATACTACAAAGCTTGTGATTTTGAGAAGAATGATGCAATGTTCCGTCGGATATGCATGCACTCCAACATTGCACTGGGGTCGTGCACGGATAGCCGAAGCGCTTAAGGCGACCGGTCGCGTAAATCGGAAAATCCGGCTTCGAGTCCCGGTCCTGTTGTTGCCAGTCCCTTAAACAGCTGATAGTTGTTCGAATTCGTAACTGCGAATACGTGTCATGTATCAAATATTCGTTTTGTTGTAACTGAATTCAATTTAATTTTTGTAATTAGATAAGCGTAGTATATACATACTAGTTTTATACAAAATATACCTTTTTGCTATAAATGGACTGATATGTTGTACAAGGGTAACAGTCAAAACTGACAGATGTTACTAATACGTGAAAACTATGATTGGCTGCATGGTAATGGAACCAAAAAGCAGCATCAGACAAAACAACCATCGTTATTATCGTTATCATCATCAATTTTCTATGAACTGCTAGACTAATGCAGCTTCCACACTTCCCTATATCAACTGACGAAACTGGAAAGTGTTACACCACGAGTGCTTTAACCGTACTCTTTAAACTGATCCTCCAGTACTTACATGGTGCGGGATATGTTGTTGGTTCAAATGGCTCTGAGCACTATGGGAGTTAACATCTGAGGTCATAAGTCCCCTAGAACTTAGAACTACTTAAACTAACTAACCTAAGGACGTCACACACATCCATGCCCGAGGCAGGATTCGAACCTGCGACCGTAGCGGGCACGCGGTTCCAGACTGAAGCGCCTAGAACCGCACGGCCACACCGGCCGGCGGATATGTTGTTAACAGTTAATCTTTATAAGAGATTGTTTTCAGTACAGAATGAAGAATGGCGAGAGTGCACTGTGGTTGTTGTGTATGTCTCCTGTTACTGGAACTTTTCAGGTGGAAATCGCAACACATTATGCCCATAGGACGTGCATGTCGAAGGTTGTTGCTGTCTTTCGGAATCTGAGAAAGGCAGAATCATTGGCATGATGTATATGGGAGGGTCTTACTGACAAATCACACAGGCAGTTTACTGTAGAGCAATTCCAGCAAAAGTTCAAGATAAGCTGAACTAAGGACAGCAGAGTGGCAAGAAGATTATGAATGGGCCATTCCAGAAGGACTAAGCCCAGAGATGATCGTATGATTGTTCGATAGGCTGTAACGAATTGACAGGCGACATTATGTGAAATCTGTGCAAGCGTTACAGGCAGAATGTCACTACAAACTGTCGGGAACAGATTACTAGAAACTCGGTTGAAATCACAAGTTGCCATTCGCCGCTTACCGCTGACACCATACCTCACACAACACAGACTTGCGTGATGTCGAGCCAGAGACAACCGTGACATGGAGCGACATTCTGTGGTGCGCAGAGATGACTCTCGCTTCTGTTTGTGACGGTCAGATCGATGCTAATGTGTCCACTGTACATGACCTGTTGACATATCACAGGAAATGCTCATTCCCCAGACCGATATCTCTCCAGCTCCTGGAATCATGGTGTTGGGAGCTACTGGATACAACACGACTGATTTGGTAACTATCGAAGGGAAGATGAATGCTCGTCAGTATGTGACAAAAATGGTGAAGCCTGTAGTCAAACCGTTCAAGACCACGCTACCAAATGGCATATTCCAGCACTATAACGCAAGACCCCCACTGCAGATCATACAACAAACGTCTTGAGGAATGTACGGATGCCAACTAGCCGGTCGAGCCCCCTTATTTTTCACTCATTGAACATATCTGTGATGTGACCGGAAGATGTATAGTTTCATACCAGTCTCCAGTCAGTAATCTTCACAAACTGCCGTGTGTCTCAAACATGATGAGAAATTGCTCAAGATGACGTTCGGAGACCATTTGCTTTCATGCCCCTTGGGGATCACACCTCGTAAGAAACATACTGTGTTTAACTGTGCGACGGATCTGCACAAGATCTGCCTGAGCAATTCTAATAACTTCAAAACACTCAAGAATTCGCTTTGGGTGTTATTAGATGGCACACTTATTAACTGCACATTTGGCGGGACGATTTTATCCAGACAATTTCAAATGCGGTTTTAAAAGGGTTCTTTGGTCGCATCTACATCAACACAAACAGTGCAAGGGGGCCAAAATTCCTCCCGGTATATTGTGTACACAGCTATACAACATGCAATTGACAAGTTCGGTGAATGGTGTCAGAAAATAATTGAAGCAAGAGTTACGAACGAAATACCTTTACTGGACTTCAAAGTAATCACTATTAACTACAACACAGTTCTGACATCGCTTGTATAGCTGTTGGAAACTGTCATCAAACACTTCTTGTGGAATCGCTCGGGGCACCGTGGTGACGCACTGTTGGATATCTGCATCACTACACGAGATGAGACAGGTTGCTACCAAAAGGATCCGGAGACCGAGCGACATTCAATGAAATGGTGATCATCGTCTTCCCCGCCTCCCAAATAAAGTTGGCTGAAAAAAAATCAAGGATTAAGACGATGTTGATAGCCTTTTTTGACAACAAGGGTTTGATCCATCACGAATTTCGTCCCGAGGCAGGTGGGGAAGACTAACATGATGCCACTGGCTGTCGCTTGGTCACCGGATCGTATTGATAGCACCAGGATTCATATCCTGTACTGTAATCATGCGGATACCCAAAAACGTGTGCTCACGGTGCGCGAAGCGATTGCATACGGAGCATTTGCTGACAGTTTTCAGCAGCTTTACAACCGATGTAAGAGGTACGTTGTATCCAATGGTGATTACTCTCACGGTCAGTATAGGTATTTTCTTCAGTATCTTTTGTTTCCTTTATTTTCATAGACCATTCACCGCACTTCTTGTACAAAAAGCACATACAATTTCAATACAAGGAGGCAGATATTGTCATCCTGTAGTGCAATTTTAGTCCGCCTTCGTGGTAATTGTGTGTAATTCTCTCGGAACCAGATACTACGGACATTTCTACGCCTAGTGGACTCGACTACAATCCACTCAAGCTCATGAAGACTAGTGGGGAACGAACCGAAAGAAACGTAGTGGTCCCGACTTGGAATACCGATATTAATGATTGAGCGAGTGATGTCTTAACTATACGAAGCAGTCTCAGTACGCTGTCTAATGACCTACAGGACAATAGTGCAAAGGAGTGAGTAAACCTCACAGTAAGGACTAGAGGAGGAGGGCGATGCCTTCCCCCTCGTTCCAAGTGTGTGTGTGTGTGTGTGTGTGTGTGTGTTTTACGCTATACGTCTTAGTTGCTCACTTCAATAGCCTGTACATAGAAAAACTGACTTAATATTCAAAAAATATTTGCCAGATGCGGGTTGCTACGAGCTAAACACTGGAAAATAGCAAAATATTGCTATGTGTTAAAAGAAACAAGAATATGTCATTATATCTTCGGAGATAATAAGGTATTCTCACACTATCTTTAAAGCTGATCATGAAAGACTTTTACTACCATTTTTTGTGCGTACATTTCCGCTATCCATGATGCTTTACCGCCTGGATCGTGAACAGCTGCATCGCATACAGCCCACGACCTCATAGCCTCGCTCAAACCGGTTTGCTAAACATACCTTCTTCGCCCGCGCCCCGCCATTAGGCTGTGTAGGCCATCACCTACAAAAACTCTGTTTATTATCTTCTCCAAGTGCTTTTCTGTCGGACTCACTGGCACCACATGCCAACTTTCGCCAAAGGAATGCTATCACGAGTACCCGATTATCTGAGAAGTAAGCCATAGGTGCGATTAGCGTCAAGGAAAGGCAACCGCTCTGAATTCTCTGCTGGATGTCAAATAACAGTCGAGGAGCGGATGCTACCATAAAGAGCACGCGTTGCCATTATTGTTAAACATGGTATTTGTTCCCTTACAGCTGTCAAAACATTTAGTGAGATTGCAATTTGGAGTCTCCCTCATTTTCGAGCAACTGAAAGCGTACTATATATTTGTTAAATACAAAGTTTCATAAAAAGAAATATGCATTTTTTATCAACCTCTGTATTTAACAGGTATTGGCATACTCCAGTTGCTTTAAAATCAGGAATACTTGAAATTGTGATCGCAATAAATTTTAGTTCTATTATTACATGAATGCTGTAAAGCCATCCCACATCACGCTTCAGCCAGTTAGTGCGCTTGTTTTCAAACTCCAGTAGCTTTTACTTAGTTTTTCCGTGCCCCTCCAGCTCAACTCCATACTTCCTCCGTGAATGAAACAATCTTTATTTTCCGTCACTATATGAAACACGATTATACTCATCACTTTCTTCTTAAGAATCTCTTTCCGAAACTTACCTTTGACGTTTAAGACTTTTTCTTTAGAACATGCTTTATCTCCTTTTAACGTGTTATAATAAGAAAATATTTATGTCAAATAAAGAGGAAACGCAAAATTACTACTACACGATTTGAAGCGGGAAGATGAAGTGTTGTACCTACGTTTCAGTTGAATATGACAGGTAGTTTCAAATATCTTCGTAGTGTGTATATTTTTAAGCTTTATTTTTTAAGCCGTACGAGTTTCGTGTTTTATTGGTACGACTAACACATTATTAACAGCCTTTAATGATGGAGACAGAGGAATCATTTTCACTCTATCTCGAAAACACAAATGGTTGGTCTGAAGGAAGAAAGACGTCAGCAACTATATCTGGCTTCTTTAGAGCACAATAATTACGATCACGTCAGTTGCTTAGGATTGCGGGATGCTGAAACTAATGCGCTTGCGATATCTAAACGCAGCTCTTTAACTACCATCTTCGTTGCTTACTGCCTTCCGATAAAAATACTCGGATGCTTGCAGGTATTACTCATAGACTTCGGGACAAAACTGTAAGTTGAAGTATCGGAATGATGTCGCTATACATTTCATGCTATAAAAGGAAACATCTGCCGGACCCTTCTGTATTTAATGCGTCTTCTAGCTTACAGCAGATCGAGTAAGAGGAAATCGGTCGTAAATATTTACGAATAAAAGGTTGCCCCATCCGCGTATCATTTTTCGTTTTTTCGGTTCGAGATGCGCATCAATCCGGCAGTTAACTCGCTGAGCTGCCATCAATACCAAAGAAATTCTCTCACTTACCAGCAGAGGAGCGCAGCGATAAGAACTGTGGCATTAAACTAATGTTACGAGTTGGCCTCTGACCGATCTGGAGCACCAGTTAACGGTCTGCTAATGACAGCAAACAACATACTTCTCTGAAGGCAAATTTTAGGATATTCTGCTACGATTCAATTGGCTCTGAGCACTATGGGACTTAACTGCTGTGGTCATCAGTCCCCTAGAACTTAGAACTACTTGAACCTAACTAACCTAAGGACATCACACACATCCATGCCCAAGGCAGGATTCGAACCTGCGACCGTAGCGGTAGCGCGGTTCCAGACTGTAGCGCCTAGAACCGCAAGGCCACTCCGGCCAGCCTGCTACGATTGTTGACCACGCTGATTGAAAGTGAGCCCCTGATTATGTTGCATCAAATTAACAATTATCTGTTAAATACGCCACATTTTTGTGTTAGCATAATAAATGTAAAATTATTCGATGATTGTCTGACGCTGTTTAGAAGCATTTTCCAAGAACCCTACGGATTAGAATGGGCTACACACGTGACAATATAAAAGCGTAGATTTCTTTTACTAAACATTTGAAGAGCCATATTTGGATTCAGTTACGTCACACAAATACCTGAGAGAAACGAACCGCACGGAAATGACATGGACAATAACACAGATTAAACCATAGCCGAAGATGGCGCATCTGTAACAGGGTTGTGGGAAACTGCTTCATTTCTGTCGATAAGATTACATACAATACTTTTTCAACATCTGCGATTCTTGTATAATATTGCTGGCGCGTGTGTCATCTAGTTTAGGATGTAATAGTGGATAAATCGACCACATAGAAAAGGAGTGACACGAATATGACTTATTTGGAGCTACTACACAGGTGCCAGAACGAACTGGCTTTTAAACACACTTAAAAATACGAATGACAACTCACAAAAAAATTATTCCTAAAACTTCAAGAATTTTTTTCAGTGTGTAGACTACAAATACTGCCCAGTTTCCTAGTGGCAATGACTCGAGTAACTTGCAATCAAAATTTGATTACTAACAGTTCATACGAAGTTAAACATCGAAAGAAAGGAAAGAAACCCAATTATATGTGTGTATAAAATATTTCTTCTGCGTCCATTTCTCAGTGATATCAAGAATGCTGATGATAATACACTGTTTGTCGTACGTTACAGCGCGCTTTCCTTGGTGCAGTGCGTCGCATGCCGACACACTGGTAAGGAATTTTTTCTTCTTTTATTTCGTTTAGGCTTTAATATCCTACCCATCTGAACTCATTAACAACGGAGAGCTAAATAAATTAGAGAAGAGTGCCGAAGCATTCGCGCGTGGGATTGTTGAAGATACAATGCCGAATTTCACTTCGAGTTGTATCGAGAACCTCAGAATACTCAACTCAAAGTTAAAGAACTACGATTTGAGTCCGTATCTTACGGAACGCCTGTTCGCTAATGCTGACCATCTCGTTCGGCTGGTGAAGCTTCTGGCTCTGAACTGGAATGTAACGGCTTCGCCGTTTCTTATGTGCTAGCGGTGATACACCGTGGTGAACTGTTGGCACGAACTTCATTGCTTCTATTTCTTGTCCACACTGTTAAAGGTCCGAGCGATATAACGCAGCTGTTAGCACCCTGGACTCGCATTCGGGAGGGCGAAGGGTCAAACCTGCATCTGGCCATTCAGATTTCGGTTTTCCGTGATTTCCCTAAATTGCTACAGGCAAATGTCGGAATGGTTCCTTTGAAAGGGCACGGCTGATTTCCTTCTCCATCCTTTACACAGTCCGAGCTTGTGTTCCGTCTCTAACGACCACGATGTCGACGGGACGTTAAACCCAATCTTCCTTCTTTTTTGTTAAAGGTCATCACATTGCACGGTATGATCGCACCATGTTTCCGTACGCACTGATTAAGATCACAGAGCGCAATTTAACGTTACTTTTGTGAAACTGAAGAGATGAGTAATACGTCAAAATTCAGAATTGGCAAAAAAGCTGTTACTAATTTGTATTTGTGGCACGACCACTATTTGACGTGACTACTTAAAATTTCAATTTTTATCTTGAGGTATAGAAAAAAATGGTTCAAATGGCTCCGAGCACTATGGGACTTACCTTCTGAGGTCATCAGTCCCATAGAACTTGGAATTACTTAAACCTAACTAACCTAAGGACATCACACACATCCATGCCCGAGGCAGGATTCGAACCTGTGACCGTAGCGGTTGCGCGGTTCCAGACTGTAGCGCCTAGAACCGCTCGGCCACTCCGGCCGGCAAACCATAAGAATGAGTGTCTCTAAACAGAGAAAAACTTAATCTTTCAGGTTTCTCTACATGACTAATTAATAGTGAGGTTTCAAATGTTCAGCCGCCTTTTTCATGTCCTGCAAGAAAACGTAATAGCAAAACTTGCAGCACCTGAAAAGCACGACTGGGTCGGTCGTGGGAATATCGTCAGAAAATGTAAACAACAACTCAGCTGAAAACGCAGAAGCTCGTCATTAGAGAAAGATTTACTAGAAGCGAATGTGAAAATTTAATTCTGGTCTACTGTGCCTCTCTTACGCAGAACAGATGACTGGATTACAGGCCACACACATTGCGTGTGCACGCAGCAGTGCCTGTGCCGTGCTGCCTCTCACGACGAGAACACGGAAAGTGCCATAAACCGATTTCCCAGGAACTTCGCTCAGTAGAGGAGGAATCAAAATAAGCGAACACTTGTCTCAGCTTATCCGTAGATACTCGTCAGTTTCTGAGAAAACGACGATCAAAGTTTTCGAGGTATTTTATATGCTTTCCAGCGGTTATATTATTCAGCAGAAGTGGTGGCTCAATGGCTTCACACTTCCGCACCCCGTCTTCGAAACTCTATTCTTTCACTTCCCTTTTTCATTTATCTACCCACGTCCGTGGAAGATTACTACAGAATGTTTCCCTGTGTATATTGAATTAACGTTGCCCTTATTCGTCTACTAACTGTACGTATGTGAATCAATTTAAAAAAATAAATATATAAGTGAAAGAGAGAACTACTTGAAATTGTTTTCGGTGAAATTCCTGTAGTGTATCTTGATTCATAATTAACTGCAACCGCCAGTCTTCGGTAAAGTGATCCGTTATGCCAACAAGTGAAATCTTCAACAACATTAACGAAGTTTCTTTTCCCAAGTAAGATTCATACGAAGAAAGGTCACTGTTGCAAACCTGCCCTCGCACATGCTTGGAGTGTTCGGAATATCTGCGTTCAAAATGTTTCTACGATCGGTATCATCCAAGCGAATGCACCGTATCTTCCTGAAGAATAAACGTAAGAATAAAATTTAAGAATTGATATAAGAATGAAATATAAGAATATGAGAATTTTGAAAGATTGTAAACCCTGAAAATAATATACTCACGTATATTACATAGGAAACGTATGATATCTATTATGAAACCCAGTTCTAATTTTACAAATGATATAACGCCCTTGTATCCCCTAATATGAAAGCTAATACTTGTGTAGTAACCTTCTACGAACATGGGTAGATAAATATAAAGTAAATAAATAAACAAAATAATAATCGGTTTTCGAACACGAGGAAGGGAGAAGCCGCGTCGCTAGCCTCTGCGCCAGCATTTCGGCTGAGGTTATCGCGCGTTTAAAGGCATCAAATTACATCTAAAACTTTGACGTCGGTTTCTCAGAAACGGTCGAATATCTACTGATAAGACGAGACACGTGTTTGCTTATTTTGACTCTTCTTCCACTGACGAAGTTTCCGAGAAATGGGGCTACGGCACTTGCCGTATTATCCTCGTTAGGGGCATAAACAACAGAAACGGATGTCTAGGGTCTCCAGGATTCATCAGCAAACATACTGTCTCTAACGTAAGTTGTTCCCTATGGCGTGATCTATCACGCCTAACGTTTGATGCAAGGACATTCCATACATGAGGGGGGAGAGGGAGGTGGGGAGGGGTGGGAGGGGGGGGGAGGTGGCGAGAGAGAGAGAGAGAGAGAGAGAGAGGCGGGGATACCGACGCAAGGTGACGCAGTGGTACGAGACTGTCTTCGCATATAGGAGGACGCTGGTTCAAATCCCCGTTCGGTCCTCATGATTTTGGTCTTCCGTAGTTTCCTGAAATCACCAAAGGCTAACGCTGGGATAGTTCCTTCAAGAGGGTGATCCTGCACACGTAAAATACCGTTTTCATACTTAGTGACGCAATTAAACAACCCTAATCACATTTAATATTTAAAATGTTGTTCCCATACGTCTTGATATTGTTATAGAAAGAGCAAATAGTTCAGATATTTTTACGTCCCGAAGGTAACCAATAGGCTTGTTACATAGTGGCAGTCGAGCCTGAGAAATAATATTCTCTTCTAGTTTCTGCGCTGTGCTGTTCTTCGAACTACTGCCGAAAGACGACTGCTGAAAGTCAAATGTTCACCTTTCAAGACTTCTTTTAACACGACGTTTAAGCTCACTTATGAAGTTTCCGACAACACTTCCCTTAATGACTATTTGCGCTAAGTGACCGGTTTTATCAAATATCCCTAAAAAAGTCACGATCGACGACTCTTACGTTACGAAGAGACCCATTAAATGAACCCCAGAAGTGGCCACTTCGTGATTTGTACCATCATTGCAGACGTTTGTTGCATAACATGAACGTAAGTAACTTGGGTATAGGTTTTTTTCGTCCTTTAATGATCCTGCTACTGCGCTTTCTGGTACTAACTTAGCTGCTCGCGGACTCGCCAAATTAACATACTGGTCCAGCTGCATATTTCGCTCATGGCAACCCAGTGGCCTTCATACGTCTTCTAAATTTACTGCGTAATCTTTCGCTCATGCAACAAACTGCGAACCATTAAAAGGCTCGTCATGACCAACGCAGGTCTTCGCCGTCGCCAAATCGCCTCGCCAACTTCCAGCAGTATCGTAAAATTCCTACAGTTACATGAATTCAGGGGTCCCGTAAGTTTCAATTGTGAGATTCGCCGATAATTTAAGTGGAGATTTTTCTCTGATCTTCTTGATCACGAATTTTTGTTTGTTAATGTCTGTCTCTTCAGCATGCATCTTTTTAGCGTTCCAATCAGGATTATCTCAGCGCAGTCAGTAATGAGATTAATATAAATGTAGCAGTTATGTTCAGAGCATAAGGGCAGGGGAACATGGGGTAGCAGTCTGCAACGAAAATCTATTTTGGCATTATTTACGAGGGCATGCTGAAAGTAAGGTCTCTGAATATTTACGTTAAAACTCTCAAAAGCCTTTCAAATGAAACAAACGTTACTGATATTCTACATCTGTATTCTTCATGTCTACATATTTATTTCTCAACATAGTCACCCAGGCGACGAACACATTTCTCCCAACGAGAGACCAGTTTGTTGATATCGTCACTGCGGAATGCTGTACTTTGTTAACGGAGCCACAACTTCACCTCTGATTGCACCGCTTCATCATTATCGAAGTACCGAGCGAGGTGGCGCAGTAGTTAGAACACTGTACTCGCATTCGGGAGGACGACGGTTCAATCCCCCAGGGAAATGAAGGGATGGTTCCTTTGAAGGTGCAAGGCCGACTTCCTTCCCCATCCTTCCCTAATCCGATGAGACCGATGACCTAGCAGTTCGGTCTCTTCCCCCCCCCCCCCCAAATCACCCCAACCCATTATCGAAGTGAAGTGGTCGATGATGTCTGGTTTGCTGGTTTGTGGAGCGCTCAACTGCGCTCTCATCGGCGCCCCTACCAAGTCCCAATTTTTACACAGTCCAATATTTTTCCCAATCCAATCCAGTCACAGTCACGAATGATGATGACAACACAAACACCCAGTCCCCGGGCAGAGAAAATCGGCAACCCAGCAGGGAACCGAACCCGGGGCCCCTTGATCCGGAGGCAGCAACGCTAGCCACTAGACCACGAGCTGCGGACTAGAAGTGGTCGAAGGCGTTCTCTGTGTTTTAGAAACATGTGAAAATTGGATGGGACGAAGTCGGGATTGTATGGAGGAAGGCGTCTGACTACTGCAGCTGCAGCTACAGCGCTCATGTGAGACCTGGCATTATCATGCTGTAGAAAATGGTATTCCATGTGTGGACGAACTCCTGCAATTCGAAACTCGATTACAGCACGCTGTTTCTCACGGACCGACACAATTACATCACACAGTGCCATGTTACATGCTGCAGTTTAGAGACGTCTACCGGCAGAGGGTTGCAACTTGCGTCAGCGAAGCGGCAAAGTCGACGGAGTAATATGCACCGCATGTAGTGCCTCAACCGAGATTCGGAACAGAATAAAAAAAGACGTAGGTATTACTTTCTAGCACGCGTTCGCATAACGGACTCTAAAGGTAGCAAAAAAAAAATCTGTCTAGATCGGCAATCTGATCTCCATCCCACGTAGCGTTCCCGTGTATACTGAGGAAAAATACGATCATTAATACTAATGATTTTCAACTGTGTTTAAGAAGTTAGTGTAGCAAAGTTGTAATGGTCACAAAAGCTAGCGTTGAAAGATTTTTAACAGAAAGTCCACATCAAGTGACAAACGTCCTCAAATAGCAGAAACGTTACTTTCGAGAGGCCCTCTTAGAGCTAAGAAATCTAATCGTAGTCACGAATAATGAAGTAAGTATACTGTATGTCAAAGATACGGATTCAGTTATTTTTAGACTTGGGAAACCTTTACATTACGACAGAGAGCGCATGCAAGCTTTCTGGTGTTCTAGAAGCCTCCTGTTCGAGTGTCGCCCAAGATTTAAAACAGTGGCTAACTCAAAAAAATTGGTTAGCGTATCATGGTACTTTACAGGCATAAGTCAGTTGTTGATGGTAAGCACTTGCCTTCCACGGGACCTGAGAAAACTCACATAGCCAGTTACAATGGGAACCTATGGTTTCACACGGAAAACCGGCCAGAGTGGCCGTGCGGTTCTAGGCGCTACAGTCTGGAACCGAGCGACTGCCACGGTCGCAGGTTCGAATCCTGCCTCGGGCATGGATGTGTGTGATGTCCTTAGGTTAGTTAGGTTTAATTAGTTCTAAGTTCTAGGCGACTGATGACCTCAGAAGTTAAGTCGCATAGTGCTCAGAGCCATTTGAACCATTTTTTTTTTTCACACGGAAAAACAATTTGGTGCTGCCGGTACAAAAGTATTTTCAGGGCCGAATTCCATACTAGCGCCAGGAAAACTCATACAGTCGAACCCTTAACCTATCGACTTGTAATGTTGCGCTAACCCATTCGATCAGAATCGCGACTGGAGCGAGGTTGTCTTGCCGAGTAGGACAACATATCTTTTTCGACGAGAAATCGAAAATGAACCTAACAGTCTGTGCCACATGAAAATGTAGCAGAACATCAGCTATTAAATTTAGTTTTTCCGTAATTTCTTTACAACATTTCGTGCAAATGGTTCCTTTGAAAAGCGCACGAGCGAATTCGGTTCGCATTTTCCCTAATACGAGCTAGTGTTCCTTATCCAATGACATTGTCGTGGACGGGACGATAAATCTTACCGTACGTTCCTTCCTTTAGAAACCAAGTAGGCAGATATGATGAATGCAGCTACGAAAAAGAATACGCGTGGAAAGAAACCTAAGGAGAAGTCTTATTTTGGCACAGGTTAAGCCGTCCTTACACGGGAAGGGACAAGGCGGCTGACGTGGACGTGGACGCGGACGGGACATAAGAACCCACAGTGCCGTCGGCACATGGAACGAACTGGTTAACGTGATTTACGCTCACAGCACCCTCCAGCGGCCGATGTCGGCTCTATTTGGCTCGCAAACCACACAGTTTCTTTACGAAAATGGAAGCGCGCAAAATACCTGCGTCAACTGTGTTAGCTATTATCGAACAGGATCGCAGAAAATCGCAAAGAAGATTCTGGACTCGTCGATCTCTTTAACAGCGAATTTCTGGTAGAGAAATGCTGTACAACGATCTGAGATGCATACTAGTAGAAGTTGTTCGTTAATTCAATGGAATTTTCATCCCATTTTCGGTTTTAAATTTAATATAGTTAAGGTGTAGTATCTAACGTCAGTCTGCGCGTGCGTAATATCCACATTCTCGATGTTGCATTGACTACAAACACTCTGAAATAACGCACTTCGTCAAACAGATTTCATGATCGAGATTCGTTCCGTAATTTCATTCAAATGGAATGGGAGATTTTTTCGAAGCTCTCACCGTCAATGAATAAGATATTTACCAGAAAGATACAAACATAAGCCAGTCCATAAACCCACAGACGGGTATCTATATTTTACAGGAAGGTTTATAATAGCAATAACTTCCAGCATGTAACTTGTGTTTACTTTCTGACAGTCACGTTAAGATTTCTGGCCACAGAGTAAACATTCAAGTCGTTGGCATTTGCAACAAGAACTGCAGAAAATACATAATTTACAATAAATGAGATCGAGTTTTCAGACAAAACTTCTATTCAATGAATAACAAAGACCCAGAATATTTTACAAAATCAAAGGTTAAAGAAACTGGAATGAGGTAGACGCGAAAGTGCTACCTTTCTCTTCACAAAACGCTCTCAATTGCACTACAGCTTCGACATGCCAAGCAGGCCGCCGTCTACAGCGTACACTGTCGAATGACTTTATCTTCAAATGACATTATTTGATATTTAATGAGCAAACTGTGCCAAAAATACATTTTTCTGATACATCGTCAATGCACCGCAACACTGAAACATTACTTTTGTAGTACGAAGTTACAATACCAAAAACATCAAGTAGAGGAAGCGTTTACCCGCCGATGTGTAATTTACTGTCACTTTAATATAATAAACCGTAGCTAAAACGACGCGTTTTGTACACATCCTCAATTTGCCGAGGCTTTGAAACAGCTTATTCAAGGGTTATCCAGAAAGTAACGGACGTTTTGGTTAGTCGGGGTGATAGGCCATCTTGGTGCCATAACGTCCCTACACTCAGTACGCAACCTGCTGTGGTAGTGTGTGGTCCGTGTTTCCGCTACTTTGCTTTCTGTGACGTGTCGAAATATGTGCTGCAATATAAAATCGCCCCCCCCCCCCCCCACTTGTGAGGTGTGTTCTGTGATTAGGTAGTTGTTGGCGAAAGACTGCAAACCAATTAAAATTTATAGCGACTTTTCTGATGTGTACGGAAATGGAATAACGGATGAAAGCCGACTGAGACAATGATGCACTGATATTAGAAATGGCCGTACCAATGTTCACGATGAGACCCGCAGTGGTGGGTCCAGCCTTGTGACTGACGAACTGGTGATGACAATCAACGGCTAAATTCGTGAAAATAGTCGTTTCACGATTACGGGACTTTCGCAACATTTTCCCCAAATTTCACGGATTATGGTGCATGAAAGCGTGGCGGGGAAGCTTGGTTACTACATATTTTGTGCTAGGTGGGTTCTGAAAATCCTAACAGAAGACCACAAAAAGCGGATACGGGCTGCAGCACTGATCTTTCTCGAAGATTACGAGACAAGTGGTAACAAAGTTATGGATCGTACCTTAATACGTGACGAGATTTGGATGAAGCATGTCAACTGTGAAACAAAAAGGCAGTCGATGGAATGGGGACACACAAACTCTCCCAAGAAACCAAGGTAGTTCAAAGGGCTCTGAGCACTATGGGACTTAACTGCTGAGGTCATCAGTCCCCTAGAACTTAGAACTACTCAAACCTAACTAACCTAAGGACATCACACACATCCATGCCCGAGGCAGGATTCGAACCTGAGACCGTAGCGATCGCACGATTCCACACTGTAGCGCCTAGAACCACTCGACCACACTGGCCGGCAAAGATTAACACCACCACCAAGTTTAAGTATCGCAACTTGACTTTTTCGGGTTAATGATTCAGATTTTATGACTACTCCTCGGTAAACGTACGGGAGGACAACGACTAGACATGCAAAATAGAATATAGGGAAAGTTGGGCGACATATTTACGTATAGAAGAACATATGAGCACAAAAATTTAGAAATATGGAAAGGAGAAGCGATCGAGTAGACAGCTGTGGTGTTTGGGCCCGCAGCCACCTCTATCAATGCCATTGAATTAGTACGCCGTGTTCAGCAGTTGTTCAGATTACCCGGAAAGCTGTGTGTGTGCGCGCGAGCCATCTGGGCAACGAAGCACAGCCGGCTGCAACCCGAGCAGCGGCGCCTGGCCACTCCGCTGGAAACCCAATTTGGTTCGCGTGTCGCCTTCCTCCAGCGTAACGCGACGCCGTCCGTTAGCCTCTTCTTTCACCTTAGTGGACTATTTGTCGGCTTTGAGCAAGGTTCCACCGCCTCTACTACAAACATTAGACGACACTACCTCCTACTACGCCACCACAAAGAGAGGGCCGAACAGGCGGCTATTCTAAGCGCGTTATTCACTTTCTCGTGGAAACACGATTGGGCCAAGCCCGTTACTGTTCAGGAATAAACTTCCTGCTCATTAAGCCTGTGGAGTATAGCAGTCCGCAAGCAGACGTTAAAATATTGGGTATTTGTCCACCTTCGGATTCCGAGGCTAAGCTTAATCCTGCGCGGTACGAAGCTGTCAATTACCGGCTACGTTCCATGTTGCCTGAGTAGTAATGAAGGAGCACATCCATTTCTAAAAGTCGCCGTTCGAACCATACAGGTCAGGTTAAAAGTGTGTGTCGGCCGGAGCCCTGTCTTTCGCAAGTAATGCTCATACCAATCGAGCTAATAAGGCACGACTCACAAACCGCTCTGTCAGATTCACTTCCGCCACAGTCTCTCTTCTTGAGTCGTCCCTGGATAGCTCAGTGGGTATAAGCATCACCTGAGAAAAACAAGGTTACAAGCCGCGGTCCGGCACAAAGTTTCAACTGCCACGAAGTTTCGAAAATGGATAAATAGAGAATAATGCATATACAACCGCTCGCTCGACCGAATATCAGTATCTAAGTACTGAGAAGTTGCACAGTTCACACCAATACATAAGAAACGAAACAGAGGTAATCCGCTAAATTACAGACCTGCATAACTGACGTCAACTTGCAGTAGGATTTAGGAACATACTCTTGTGTTCGAACATCATGAATTAACTCTAAGAAAACGTTGTACCGGCACATAGCGAGCACGGATTCAGAAAATATCCTCCTTGTGAAACACAACTGGCTCTTTATTCACACGAAGTAAAGATTGCTATCGACAGGGGATCTCAAACTGATTCCACATTTCTTGATAACCAGAAGGCTTTTCTTACTGCTCCTCATAAGTGGCTTACAATCAAATTGCGTACCTATGGAATATTGTCTCAGTGTATTTACGTGTGTTGGCGTAAAATTACTATTCACGAGTCTCTGCACCAATGTAATGGATTAAATTCCAAATCCCTCCACAGTGTTTCATGAAGCGATGGTATGTGACACTGTTGACGGTGATCCGTCCGTCGAACAAACACAGTAGCCTATGCACTGGCACCTTCTCCCACCATCACCACCACCCAGCACAAATATAGCACACATCCATTACACTCACCTATACTCACCATATACACAGATGACAACTCTAACATATCCACAAGAAAAAGCGACCATCATGTGCAGCGGAAGAAAACCCCTTCCAACTATGTCGTTGAACCTAACCCTCGGTGTGTCCCATCCAACAATACCATAACAAGTCTGCAGCTCGTGGTCTAGTGGCTATCGTTGCTACCTCTGGATCACGGGGTCCCGGGTTCGATTCCCGGCCGGGACAGGGATTCTCTCTGCACGGGGGCTGGGTGCTTGTGTTGTCCTCATCATTTCATCATCATTCGGGAAACTGGCTAGACTGGACAATGAGAAGACTGGGGATTGGTATGGGCGCTGATAATCACGCAGTTGAGTGTCCCACAAATCAAATGTCATTATCGTGATCATGATCGTCACCATCATCATCATCATCATCATCATCATCATCATCATCATCATCATCATCATCATCATCACAATACGACTTTAATTGCTGATCGAGAGGGATGGAATCATGAAGGTGCAGGTAAAATGATATCAGTGTACTTTATATCTTAATAATAGATTGCAATATTACCACAAGTGTCGATCATCAGACGTATTATACGCACCTTAATTATGAATAATTGAAAAGCAAAGAGCCAATTTTAATTATTCTATTAGTCTTTTTTTATACAAGCCATAACGGATCTCTGGCACCTATGTCCAACTTCAGATAACTGCACGTATGTTACACATTTCATGGCGTTGTCAATAAAATTGACGCTTGATGCTTTACTGCGTGAGAATTTGTTTAAGTAGTCAGTACCCCTCGTGTTTGATTGAAATCTTGAAATTTATCAGAGCGGTAAGTGTAGGTGTCACATGGGCGTTTAACTTAATTTTTTTCTCGCACGCTGCTGTAAATTCAAGCTTGAGCAGCGAAGCCTCGCGAAATCAAACTATTTTTTGACACAAAAAAGTCAGTATTTGAGTATCGTTGTGCCTCATATGTCTGAGGGGACGTTCCTTTCGTAGTAATTGCGATTCCAGCAAAAGGCGGAGATCACAATGATATTTAAATACTTCACATTCAACTGAAGTGAGTTGCGGCACGCAAAGTAAACATAAATAAGAATTGTCATATGACAACTCGAAGTGAATGGGCGGGTGGTTCCTTAGGCTTTTTTTGTGGTTTTAGGGCGCACAACTTCAATGGTCATTAACGCCCAGACTACGTTAGGAACGCACCGCGAGGCACAAGTTTAAAACAGCAACTAAAAGGGAAAACACGATAAAAGACAGATTGACAGGCATAGGATTAAAAAAAACAGCATAATCAAATGTCCTTAGACAGTTTTGTCAAGTTGATAAAACGAAGAACGCGAGCGGCTGCTCCTGGGTCATCCGCTAAAATGGCATCTAGAGTACATGGCAGGCCAAGATCAAGACGCAGTGTATTAAAATCCGGACAGGACGTTAAAATGTGGCGGACCGTCAGCAATTGCCCGCATGGGCAGAACGGCGCCGGCGCAGCCGTCAGCAGATGGCGATGGCTGAACCGGCAGTGTCCAATTCGTAACCGGGCCAAAACTGCCTCCTCCCGCCGAGAAGGGCGTGAGGAGGGTTCCTTATGCAAATTCACGACTAAATAGTTTCGGACCTCCCAATCCCTCAATTACTTGAAGCTTAGTAGTGTAGAAAACAGGACCAGTAAGCATGTAGAAGAAGGAATAAATGGTTTGAATTCCCGTATGCAGCCTAATTTGTCATCCACTATAACTGACTGTTCATAGTCATCCGCGCTAACTGAAAGATTAAATTCTGTGGATACGAAACTATTAGCACCTTTCTCCACAACCCCCTAATAGCATAATTATAAATAAGGCAAGCGATTAAAAGAACACGCAACCGTAGTCCTGTATTTCACAGCGCATTGCAGTAAAAGGACAAATACATCGTTTTCGTGCCTTGTTGTTCGCCGAGACTGTGTGACGCGTATAATGATATCATTTCATACAAGGAGGATTCCACAGCCCATTTATCACCGAATTAGTCCTGTTATAAAGCTTTGTGCATGTTTTCCAGCTGTGCACGAATGTTAATACCAGAGGCGAATCTTTAAGGACTGCGCTAACATTCGGAATCCCGTAGGATAACGCTTTGTTGGTTAATTTACACAGATGATACGGGGACAGATTATACAGCAGTAAAAAAGCAGATTAGCGCAAACAGCACAGTAGCGCTTCAGAATATTTTTCACACCCATACTGCAATTGCAGGCATTGGCTGAAGAATCACTGCTTTTAATCCTATTATTAGACATTAAAAATGAGCGAAAACTGCGGTGCTGCGTAAGTATTTGCGTGTTGTAAATACAGATATGTATATGAAAGAGGAGTAAGCACAAGTTCCTTCAACACACATTAGCACCAATAGGGGGACGGGGGATCTGTCTGACGAGCTGAGTTGTGAGGCAAGAAGATTAATTACCGTTTCGCTTTGTAGTAACAGCTGGGTTAAAAAAAACTGTAGGAATTTCTTGCAGCCAGTTCACTGGAAATACGGACCAAAAAACTGATAACCTATGTGCACGAGACTGCTTATTTGCCACCGCAAATTTATAGCGTATCTCATTTTAACAATGCTCTATTATTTAGAAATTTTGTTTCCCCAGAAACTACCATTAAATTGAAACTTCCTGCGTGATTAAAACTGTGTGCCGGACCGTGGCTCGAACCTGGGACCATTAAATTAGCCACACTAGTACTACATATAGTAAACTATAAAATATTCTGTTATAGTTCTCCACTGGGGATTACTGTTCAACTTATATACATACTCACGCACTCCAAAAAGTTACGATACTACATTTAAAAAGAGAGAGAGAGAGAGAGAGAGAGAGAGAGAGAGCGCTAAGATGGTAGTTTTAATGTTTCAGGTGTTCTCCATAGTCTTCCCCCCTTTCCCACCATCCCTCCACTTGAAAATAATACACAGAACGTCCATTAACCACGTGAAACCCCAGAAAATTCCTTCTTTGGGATCTTTTTCAACTTGCGTGTCGTATTGGCTTGAATGTCGATCATGTCACAAAAGCCTTGACCCTTCATGTGAATTTCGGCACTTTGCCGTTTTGTCGGAGATTCGTACTGATGACACGAACTCTCGTCACCTAGGATGATCTTCGCAGAAAAAACTGTCTGCGTTTTGCATGTCAATCACGTCGCGGCAGGCGTCCAAGTGTCTGTGTTTTTGTTCGGAAGTGTAGGCGTGTGGTACGAACTTCGCACACACTTCTGTGCAGAATGTGTTTAACACTTGACTTAGAAAAATTTCTCCATTACAAAAAAAAATGGCTCTTAGCACTATGGGACTTAACATCTGAGGTCATCAGTCCCCGAGAACTTAGAACTACTTAAACCTAACTAACCTAAGGACACCACACACACCCATGCCCGAGGCAGGATTCGAACCTGCGACCGTAGCAGCAGCGCGGCTCCGGACTGGAGCGCCTAGAACCGCACGGCCACCGCGGCAGGCGGAGGGGGGAAGGGGGAAGGATTACGTTACGAATAAAGCGTCGAGTTCACCAGATCCTGACGTGCAAATACAAAACGCTGTAGAGGCAGTGACGGAAGAGATGTTGACAAAGACATGCAGAGAAACTGAGTATCGCCTGTACCTTCTGCGGGGAATAAACGCAACAATTCTTGAAATGTATTCGTCAAAACATTATGAGTTAAGCTACCATTTGCAACAGATCTGCATCTAGTACAGTTTATTAGAAAAAAGATTTTGTAATCCAGTAAAGACTTCATGTGCACCCTATACAGACATTCTCATTTGGTGCAGATGGCCCGAGGATGGTCAGGTTGGGGCCGAAATACATTGTCAAAACGATAAAAGGTGGAGCTGTGTATTGCATGATGTAGTTTCTAACATTGAAACGAAACTTTTAACAGCAGGTGGACACGAATCGTTGTGTTCCGCAGCAGCAACAACAACAAGGACGTCTCCAAGCACAAAGCCGTATTGAAACTTCCCGACATAATAAAACTGTGTGCTGCACCCTCGATTTCGCGACAGTGATATCGACTGAGCTGTACAGACGCGACTCATGGTCCGCCTCTTTCCCGCATTTCGATCTCGTCAGTAGCTCTCCTGCAAACTTTGCGGGAGAGAAAGCATAAGGCGGAGAAACAGCATAGCCAGACATGCAGGGATTGTTCACCGTGTGACTACGTCAATCTATTTCGCGGTGAAACGTTCGTTTTAAAAGCAGTATTTCTTGTAGCGTGTTCCTTTTTTTCCTAATTTTTTTCCTACACAGCGAAAGACAAAACCAGAATGAGAGCAAACGGAATAACAACTACTTGACAATAACAAGAACGTTAATCCTTGAGCTAAAGAAGGGAAGAACCGATTAGCTATGCACTACGATAGTAGAAATATTTATGTGAACTTCTTGTACAGTGTAAATACTTCGGGACTGAGGTGAGACTACTCACCGACAAACAGAAGCGTAGCGTTGTCGCTAAGCTCACACAAAAGAATGAAACTTGCCAACTTTGACGTGCTAGAGTAACACACACACACACACACACACACACACACACACACACACACACACACACACACACACACACAGCCGGCAGGCCGGCCGGTGTGGCCGTGCGGTTCTAGGCGCTTCAGTCTGGAACCGCGAGACCGCTACGGTCGCAGGTTCTAATCCTGCCTCGGGCATGGATGTGTGTGATGTCCTTAGGTTAGTTAGGTTTAAGTAGTTCTAAGTTCTATGGGACTGATGACCTAAGCAGTTAAGTCCATAGTGCTCAGAACCATTTTTGAACAAACGAACACACACACACACACACACACACACACACACACACACATACACACACACTCTTTGTAGAGGCATACGTGTGTGTGTGTGTGTGTGTGTGTGTGTGTGTGTGTGTGTGTGTGTGTGTGTGTGTTTTACTCTTGCTCGTCAAAGGGTAACTCCGAAAGCTAGTAAGTTTTCTTTCTTTTGTGTGTGCCTATCGACAAACTAACGCTTCTGCTTTTCGGTGAGTGGCCTCCCTTAACACCAAAGTATTTACAGGGTGACAATTATTGAACTATATGAAAAAAATGTAAACTAGTTAAAATTAGGGCGTGCACGCACATTATTTAACATGTAAACGTCACTATAGATATTTGGATTTACGTTACGGCATGTTCGGTATGCCTGCCATCATTAACGATGATGTGGCGCAGACGAATAGCGAAATTCTACATGACCCGCTGGAGTTCCGGAACATCAATGCTGTCGATGACCTCCTGAATGGCTGTTTCCAGCTCAGCAGTGCTTTTAGGGTTATTGCCGTACACCTTGTTTTTAATACAGCTCACAAAAAGGAGACGCATGTATTCAGATCCGGAGAACATGGCGGCCAATCGATCGAGGACCATACCAGTGGCCTCTGGGTACCCCAGAGCTACAATGCGGTCCCCAAATTGCTCCTCCAGGACATCAAACACTCTCCTGCTTTGATAGGGTCGACCTCCGTCTTGAATGAACCACATATTGTCGAAATCAGGGTCACTTTGGATAATGGTGATGAAATCATCTAACGATAAGAGCTATAATTTTTTGTTAAAGGTGTTACACAATAATAGAAGTAGTGTGGTTACAAACGGTGTGTATGTCGTTAGACAGCGTAACTCACGGCGCGCAAATTACCCAGACTATATCCATTCAGTATTTGAGAATGTTTCACTTAGCGACTTCCCACAAACTTTACATATAAATTCAAACCGTTACAATTTTTTCGCGCTGACAACCCTACAAAATGATGAAAGTAAAAAAGTTTATCGCTTTCTACGTTTTCGCTGTTGCTGCAGTCAACCTCTAGCATCAGGCTCGACGTTTTAATTTATTATTTCTCTCATTCGCAACACGATTTGCAGTCAATAATCCATATACACCGGTGAATGTACCCCAAAATTATATCATTGTACGACACACAGTTCGGGAGATATGGCGTTTTGTACATGGCAGTTCGATTCTTTAAAGAATAGGGGCTGAGGGATTTCCTGGTACGTCGTAACAGACGCTGTATTCTGTAGCTGGTGCAGTCAGTAGCGCTATGGTATCGTTTGAAGAAAGGCAGTCTCAGCACCTCGTAAAACCTGTCACCTGACGCGCTTTTAAGTTCCTTTCAGTGTTTTGTGTCGTGATCAGACAGTATGACCTACAGAAGTTGTGGCCGGATCTTCTGGAAGGCGTGCGACCTTCGCATCCATCTGTGTCACTTTCACCTAACGGAAGAGGTCACACAGGGCGGAACTGGAATGTTGTGGAGCGTGGGAGAGAAGCGCAGTGCTTTACACAAGCAAACGACGCCGTATTGGTAGCGCTGCAGGCGCTCGTTGCGTAGTCGGAGACTCACAACCTGGCGTACATCTTAACATCTAGTGACGTATCTGCAGTGCCATCTGCTCACGCACGTCTCGCTCATTTTCGAATGAGTTGCGACATTAACTATATTGGACTTTTGTTCTTATAATGACAGCTTGCAACTACCACTGAAGATGGGACACTGTAGATTACGTTGCACGTTAACAGTAAGTAATTAACTCCTACCACTGGAGCGTTGCGGAGCTGCACGAAAGAAAGTGAAATACTCAGCATCTGGTTGTGAGGCACTCAAGACAAAATTGTTCCTCGGTTGCGCACACTCACAACGTAACAGCCATGTGCAACAGTACATATGCAAAGAGTTAATAAGACATTTTCTGTGCACTGGTCTCGTACCTGCTATTCGCAACAAACGAAAGACTTTTTTTAAAAAAAAGAAAACGGGGTTTTTGGTTCACTTCAATGGCCGTTCTCTAACATCAGTAAAAACACTAAAAACAAACATACATTTTGAAATTTTTCCACGCTCTCCACTTGGCGGCGAAGACACGATCACTTTGGACCCACTGAAAGCAGAGTTACATTACAGCAGATCCATCAAAAATGAAATTAAGGGCTGGATCTGTCTTCAGCAACATTCTTTCCTGCAGGCAAAAATGTTCATTGACCGTAACGACAAGTTTATTCTCCTTTATACGAGCTACGCGGAAAAGTGGCATTTCCTTATTACGTAAGTGACTACTGGTTAAAGCGCTAAAATAATTTCTTATTACATAAGCGATTACTGATTAAAGCGCTAAAGAAAAAATTACTGCTGCCGTTTTAGTTGTCTTCTTTCGAAAGAATGTTACCGATCGCCCATTCAAAGAAAACTATGAAGTTGCAAGTGTTGTATACCCCAACTTTCTGAATAAACTGCAATTCTCAAGAAAGCTAAAGTAGTATGAAACACACAAAAATTTAACATGCAATTTCATCGTAGCTAGAAAGTAACTAATATCAAAAGAAATGAGGGTGAACGAACAGTATTAACAAAATATCTAAACACACACACACACACACACACACACACACACAAACGCGCGCGCAGTGGCACAGAAGATGGGGGCAGGGGGGGGGGGGGTGAGAGGTAGGGTGTGTGTGTGTGTGTGTGTGTGTGTGTGTGTGTGTGAGAGAGAGAGAGAGAGAGAGAGAGAGAGAGAGAGAGAGAGAGAGGGGGGGGGGGGGAAGGGAGGAGTGGGCTTGAGAATACCGTTGGTTCGTTGGCCAACATTGCTTCCGTCCTTGTCAACACTGCACAACCAGCTGCAAAACACATGTGCGAAGCATCCGCCCACGTGAGTAAAGACTTCGAAAATTTAGTCAGTCCGCATGTCTTATCTTTCCAAAGCAACAAAAACCATGATATGATTAAGAATTTCGCCCTTTTTCTCCTATCAGAATGGTTGTACGAAACCTTTTCTTCCCCTTCAACTTCTCTCCGTAAAATAATTTTTGAATACAGCGTCCTGTCGTTAATGGGCGGACACCCGGAGGAAACACTCTTATCCGAATCGACTAGGATGTCAGTACAAGCCAAATTCTTCCTCAACCCTTTCTAGTAGCGTCTACCCTTCTAATAAACAGTTCAGTTGCGGCCTTAGGAATTCGTTTTCATTGCTCCTAGGTCGTGGGGTAAATGCTTGTTTAGTGGGATACACTGGCAAAAACATTGACGGGCCATTTCCTTTATCCTATATATGCTCTCTCCGGGCGAGGTCAGGGCTCTGGACAGACATTTTGTTTTATTATTGTAGTTTAGGTTAATACTTTGTGTCACTAGGATTTCAGGAAATGATAACCGTACAAGCCTGTAAAACACTCGGTACATACCGCTGACGTGGAATTTGTTGGCTGCTTCACATCACGTCTTTGAATTTTTATGGAATTTTGTTCCGATGAAATCGAGGCCAAGAAGCTACTTTCATGAACTTTGGCTTAAGTGATGCAGCTAGTGGTGGTCTTATTTCACAACTAATTCACCCTCGAGCTACTGCAGCTGCTGTCGGCAAAGCACCGTACGGAGTGTGATGAAAGGGACACAATGTTCATATATTCCACCCTCCTAAACCCCTTAGGAATGTTTCACGAGGGTTTCGCTAGCTTCAAAGTCGTGGGCTTTATGCGAGATGCAAGTGGGAGAGTGCAATGATCCTTAGCTGCTCACGGAACGTTCTCTTCGCAATTTCTGAGTGGTACAGGTCTTTCTTCTGCCTCTCGAATGTGAGTTAGTCCACCATTTCTGTGATGCTCTCACAGTGATTTCATAAACCCATGACGTATTTTGTCTCTTTGGGAAGCTAGCTTGGTAAGGGTTCCATACCGACCAACAATACTTAAAACTTAGTCGGGCGAATGTTTTATACGAAGACTTCTCAATGTATGAATTACAGTTAGCTACAGTTAAGTTCTTGATGCAATTGGATAAGCCAAATTTCCACCGGTTTGTTGTAAAATTCACACACTAAAATTCACAGAGTAAAATATGTTTCGCTATCGTTTGTATATCAATTTTGGAAATTGAACCCTTACGTATCAGAGTGGACTGTATGAAAAATAAGTTTTTGGCACATACCACAGAGCAGTAGCCTACATTTGATTTGCAACAGAATTACAAGAGTAGAAGTTAGTTGTCTGAATGATGGTGACGCCAAGCAGTGATTCTCTAAAATGTTGGATGGGATGCCAGTAGCACGCAACTGCAAAATACCTTAGTGCAGCTTTACTTGATACGCCGCACAACCGAATGAAACTGCATCTAAACGTGCAACCAAAGAGCTGAAATATACAAATCCTTAGACCAAATACAATCGAGTCGTTTGGGAAATAGGAGTTCAGACACCACTTGACTATTTGAAGTATTTGCACCATTTTCCTCTTCCTCAAATCGGGGTAAAAAAAGGGAGGTGTCATAATAGAAGATCCACACAGAAATCACAAATAATCGCCTCTTCCCCATTAAAAATTACTTAAAAGAAAAAGACGAATTCTAAGGAACACAAAATTGAAAGAATGGTAGAAAAAACTCAGAAGGAAAATGCGGATATAGATGGTGAAATTATTAGGGAGAGGAGAAAAAAGCAGCCGTGACGAAGCTGATACAATCTGAAATAACACAGAAGTAGTTCAAGAGCACGAATCCACCATTTTCTCAAGATGTGGGCATTCATACCACGAACTTGTAGGTCTTGTGGGGAGGAGTGACTACAGTATATTTTGAATAGGAACCCATGTCCGGAAACGTACCGTTTCCGTTCTACGGAGATTTCAGTTCATCCACTTCCGCTTGAGGAACTGATTTAGACACCACACAGTACACTTATTACGTAACAATTCGAAAGGAGACATAACTAAACACCCATTTATCACTCAAGCACATTTGTGTGTATTAACACTTAAACATTTCGTGTTTACATTATTCCAAAACAAAATAGAACCCAGCATACTGCAAGTACAGAGCAGTGCTGATGCATTACAACAGCCGCTCGATGTGGCGACCACCCACGTTGTCACAAACGTTGTACCTACGAAGCATGTTCTGGTACACACTCTCCATCCCATCTGGTTTCTCATAAATTTCTAGTGCAGAACTCGTGCCAGCCGATGTTCCTCTGTCTCTGCAGGAGAGTCGTAAATTAATCCCACAAGAAGGAGTACATGTCACCCTCTCAACCATATTGCATATCACGACAAGCAACTCTGAGACCTGTCTCTTTCCTTCAGCAGGCGTGAACGCGTTACACATCTGAACTGAAACCGTCGTGTAACGGAAACGGTACGGCTCCGGGCACCGTTTCCTACTGAAAATATTATCTACTCACTCCCTTCTACAAGTCATAGAAGTTTTTTACCGTGAATTTCTGAAAAACCTGTACTAATGTTTATGAAACGAGTAGTGGCACAAGGGATGCTCCATTTATGAAGGCAGCAGCTCATTTATTTGTGACATACTTGAGAAAACTTGTAGCTTCCTAGTAGGCCACGACTGTGCAATTGATGGTTGTTTGAAACTACCTGGCAGATTAAAACTGTGTGCCGGACCAAGACTCGAACTCGGGACCTTTGCCTTTCGCGGGCAAGGAAGTTTCATATCAACGCACACTCCGCTGCAGAGTGAAAATCTCATTCTGGTTGTTGTTTGTTTATAACATTTTATTTATTACAAACTGATTCTTTACAAATTAACATTTTGCGATATTGATCCTTGTAAAAATATAAACTTGGTACCTTTTCTGTATTCAAGAGATCACCAAAAATCCTCTAGGTGCGTACTCTTACCCTCCTTTACCACACTTAACAGTCATTTATACCAGACGCGTACGAATTGGGTCAAGCTGTTTCGTTTCAGTAGAGTTAACGGTGATTAATAACAAATTAGTAATTTTTGTTGTAGATAATTAAACTGAGACATTTTACTAAGAAAAAGTGGCTTTAAAAAGCGTATCTGATCGTCCTTTCACATTTAATTTGTCTACCTTCAGAGTTCGGAAAGTTCCGGTAACTTATTAAAGCTTCGTCACAAGCTGATGCGTTTCACGGAACTTCCAGGAAAGATATAATAGAACTGACTTACTGAGTACCACAGAAAGCTTATATTAATTCTTGGAAATATCTGAAAATACCTCAAAACCTGTGACAAACATGGAACATCCTTTAAAATGGTACTTTACGAGAAAGAAAGGTACACGATTATTCGTAACGACCCCATCAAATACATGCCACAACGGCACTCTGAAAGGCTTGAAAAAACAAAAATTTCCTTTTGCAGAAAAAGCATACGAGAAAGGGCACTACACCATAACGTTCCAGACACGCTCTGAAATTTCGAATAATTTACTAGTCGCTGGGTTGTTGTGACTTCATTACAGTCCTGATTATAAGGTATCATTAGCAATAAACTGTTACATTATTACAATAATCAACGGAAAAATTCTATGACTATGAAATCGCCCGTAATCACAAACTACCTACAGTGTGTGCGTGTGTGCGCGTGTGCGCGCGGTTTTCCTCTTTCTAAAAGCTGAAACTGACCTAACTGGAACTGATAAGTGACTCGCTTCACAGTATGCCCTATGCAGCTGCTGCCCGGTTCCCAACATTAGAAACTGGATTAAATTTATTCTTCACACCTTTCATACACACCGCTAGGTTTGCAAATATTTACACGGCAAGGTAAAATGTTATCTTCTCCTATCACAGAAGCGTTACTTACGAACTAGGTGTCTTACGAAAACAACCCGCCGCAACACGTACCACTTTATCTAAAGCTTGGCGACCGTCTCTTGGAACTTATTATAATCGAGAGTGGATTTCGTTTCCATTTTTCTGTCTTTTTATAGCATGTTTGACGGTGAGTACAGTGTGGAAGACCACGGATCTTCATTGCCAACATAGGACCCATCGCTTGGAATAAAATTGTGTAACCATCGGGAGACAACCATGTCATCATTCTGTCTTACTGATATTACTAAAATGGCTCTGAGCATTACGGGACTTAACATCTAAGGTCATCAGTCCCCTAAAACTTAGAACTACTTAAACCTAACTAACCTAAGGACAGCACACACATCCATGCCCGCGGCAGGATTCGAACCTGCGACCGTAGCAGTCGCGCTGTTCCGGACTGAAGCGCCTAGAACCGCTCGGCCACGCGGCGAAGTCTTGACAACTAACTTACGTTTAATAGTATTCTAACCTCAAGACAACTGAAGCCTCTAAACATGTGTTCCTTGGCTAACTGTATCTCGCATTTCTTCCCGCGTCAGGTTTTTATGCAAACTCAAGCTTTCATGGTTTCCTCTGTTATCATTATCAGAACTTAGTTGACGTTTGAACAGGCAACCGTACTTTCTTATTTAGTTGGCGAAATTATGTAATGCAGACGTGACAAAGTCACGGAAATCCCATCTGCAATGAGAAACATTTATCCAAGTATGTCGCCACCAAAACAGTTCCAATATACATTCTTTATTTTATTGAAATGTGGAGCACTTGTATTTTATTAACACGTTTTTATCAGGTCGATTTCTTGTCTGTCTGTCAGTCTGGTAAAAATTTTGTAACTGGTTTTAAACTAATTTCCCTATGGGCCACAGACTTGAAATTCGTAGCTCAGAACTCGATGACAATGTGATATTAACTCATTTCATGTTTGTCTTTTCGGTAGGTGTTGGGGTGGAGGAGAGGGTGAAAAAGTTTGGTAATGCCCAACATCTCGGCTACCCTGCAGGAACAATGTGCTGTGTGGGTAATATCGAAATGCGTTCGAGATGGTGAGCAACTGGGCACACACGGCTCAGTTTCTGCAACTGATTTTACACTAACTTTCCTATGAGCTAGAGACTTGAAATTTTTATCTCACAACTGGATGGTATGCATCATTAACTCGTTTTCTCATCTGGTGTGTGATGGAGGGTACTTTGTGAACTGCTGTCAATTCCCTTTTTGCTCTTCCAGTCACGAATGGTTCGCAAGAAGAGCGATTACTGGTAGGTTTCCATGTGAGCTCGAGTCTCTCTTATGTTTACCTTCATCGTATTTTCGCAAGATCTACATAGGGGGAAGTAATATCCAGGGTGACAATTACTGGACTATACGAAAAAAATCGTAAATTAGTTACAAACTACGGCATGCACACACTTTATTCAACATGTAAACGTCACTACAGATATTCGGATTTAGGTTATGACATGTTCGGTATGCTTGCCATCATTGGCGATGATGTGGCGCAGACGAATAGCAAAATTCCGCATGATCTGCTGAAGTGTTGAGACATCGATGCTGTTTTCAGCTCAGAAATGGTTTTGGGGTACACCTTGTCTTTAATATAGCCCCACAAAAAGGAGTCACCTGTGTTCGGATCCGGAGAACATGGCGGCCAATCGAGGACCATGGCAGTAGCCTCTGGGTACCCCAGAGCTAGAATGCGGACACTTAAGTCCTACTTCACGACTCTCGTGCTTCGATGGGATCCAGCTCCGTCCTGCATGAGCCACATCTTGTCGAAATCAGGGTCACTTTGGATAATGGGGATGAAATCATCTTCCAAAACCTTTACGTACCGTTCGGCAGTCATCGCGCCATCAACAAACATCGCACCGATTATTCCTTGACTGGACATTGCACACCACAAAGTCACCCGTTAAGGGTGAAGAGACTTCTCGATCGCGAAATGCCGGCCGCTGTGGTCGAGCGGTTCTAGGCGCTTCAGTCCGGAAGCGCGCTGCTGCTGCTGCTGCTGCGGTCGCAGGTTTGAATCCTGCCTCGGGCATGGATGTGTGTGATGTCCTTAGGTTAGTTAGGTTTAAGTAGTTCTAAGTCTAGGGGACTGATGACCTCAGATGTTAAGTCCCATAGTGCTTAGCGCCATCTGAACCATTCTTTTGATCGCGAAATGCGGATTCTCTGTCCCCCAAATGCGCCAATTTTGCTTGTTGACGAACCCATCCAAATGAAAGTGGGCTTCGTCGCTAAACCAAACCATGCATGCGCATTCTAATTCCCATCATGCCCCGCGCCCAACCGTGCAGTTTGAACGTCCTTACGCAAACCGTTCCGAAGTTATAATGATTTTATTTCACATAGTTCAGTAATTGTCACCATGTATTTGTTGCGTCATATGAAGAGCAACTGAAATAAAGCTGAAATTTACCGTATGGGTTTGTTATGATGTTATCAAAATGTTTGAAATCGACTGAAATATTTCACACACAGAAGTCTAAAACGCACAAAATAATTATTTAAGTAAAAATTGCGTGGGGCACACGTAATACATAACTGATGCATGAATAGTTCCCGTCATTACCAATATCTGTTGTACACGTCCAACGTTTTTCGTTTTAGATCTTACCAAAAGTGTTAAAGCTATAAGAAATTCACAATCACAAATTTTCAGCACTGTCTGCGTGGGGTTAGGAATGTGTATGGTGCTAGGAAAAATTATTTCATGTTCTTAGTCTGTTTAAAAGTGGTATATTAGAAATTCATTTATATTTAAATAAATATTAAATATAATTTCTATGCTCATCTTTGGAGCCAAACGACAAATGTCTCCTCGTGTGTTACTAGGGTACGGATTGTATCATGAACCCTGTAACAATTACTTTGCTTATAGAGAAGAACGCACAACATCAATTTCTCTAGACTCCAAATATAACGCCATAATACAGTAAAAACATGAGACGTGTCGGCTTACCGAAAGGCATCTTGCAGCTACTCTAGGTAATGGTGCTTACCTGAAACACAAATAAAAATAATTGTTAATAACAGCAAACCATGGAACATACACACAAACATGAAAACATTAGTCCAACAGGTGCTCACAAAGCAAAGCGAAAACCAACAGCACAGTACTACATGTATGTGGCGTACAAATAGCCTATGTGAGACCTCATGTTAATGTCGAGAAGAGAAAACACGCTGTGCGAGGTATAAAAGATATACGAACATTGAGGTCTTTTTTTTTAATTTTCTGGCAGATTAAAACAGTGTGCCAGACCGAACTCGAAACCGGGATCTTGTCCTTTCGCGGGTAAGTGCCCTACCGACTGTGCTATCCAAGCACGACCCCCGACCCTCCATCACAGCTTTACTTCCGCCAGAGTATCTCTCCTATCTTACAAACCGCTCAGAAGTTGTTTTGCATACGGTGCGGGACTTTGAACTTCTGAACTAAAGGATATTTCAGAGAATAGACATGGCCACAGCCTGTTTCTAAAATATAAAAGTATGTTTATTTGAAACTTTCTGTCCCATTAAAACTCTGTGCGAGACCGGTACTCGAACCTGAAATCTTTGGGTAAGGAAATGTTCAAAATTAGAGTCCCGGTTCCGCACATAGTTTTAACCTTTTCTCTACCTATGCAACATGTGTGTCCCACGGTAAACTATCAGAGAACCAGTGGAAATTGGCTGCTTGTTATCGCTATGTACAATGTGGCAAATTGCTTTATGCAAAAACTGTTTCACACCGTACCATAAGTAGGAGACTCGATGTGACTGTCGCTTGACACACGAAGTTAAGATGTAATGATAAAGAGCTCTGGAATAATCTGCGGAAATGTCTCATTTTTGTAACAATAAATACGATCCAACTGCTTTTCTGAAATGTATGTATAATAAATGAAAATACAAGATCATCATTTCATTACCACTGGGATATGGAGCCCCACGTCAACATATCAGAGGCACCTCTCGCGTGGGAAAACGATGAAGCGGGAAATTTTTTTTTCCATATTGTTACCACTGACGGCGAAACTATCGTCGTTCATAACGAAAAAAGTGGTAGTGAAACAGTTAATCCGCCAGGAATTTTGTAATCGGTGCACACTCCGCTGCAGAGTGAAAATTCATACTCGATTGAGGCTTCCTTCCTATAAGTGCTACATTTGTGAGACATTAAAAGCAATTTTTATGGAGAATTTCACTATACATCAGTTATGTAAGTAGATACTTACCACAAGCGTAGACTTTTTTCAAAATAGATAAATATTAATGTTAGCTAGCGGAATATTCGTCATCTCAATGCTGTGTGGCAAGAGTGACAACGGATTAAATCAACACCACTGTGTGAGAAGCGAAGTGATGAAGGAGCTCCAGTTTGATGGCGTTGCTGCTGCGTATATGCAGCGTAGCAAGACTCCGCTGCGGGTGTATAAGCACTAACAAGTAGGCAAGGGAGTAGTGCGGCATTCGAGTCTTTCCGACACGCGTTAGGTAAACGCGGAAGGTGAACTATGTGACGTTATGATTAAATGCGTCCAAACAAGACTAACGTGCTGTTATTCCTTTCTAGATTGCTGAAGGCCATATACCGGTAGACATCTATCGGGATATGAAGAATGTCTGTGGAACAGTGCGTAGCGTGGACTTCTGCCACCTGGTGCGAGCCCTAGATTTGCCGACCGACTTTTCCCGCAATTAAACAAAAATAACTCAGACCTTTGACAATGGGTAGCAATATTTCGTTAGTACTTACAATTACATGACTGGGAGGTTAGCATTTATTTTCCGTGCATAATGTTTTTAGTGTTATGTTTTTCATTATGCTGAACACATCATTTTCGAAGATTACTTACATGACTTGTTTGTGCGAGTTATCTTTAACAGCACAGAAAAATGTCACATATTTAAGGAAGTTTCAACAACGATAATACACACATCAAAAAAAAGTATTGCATCACCTCGGTTCCGAGAGTTCCGGTACCTGTACAGAGAACTGGAATAGAGATCAACATAAACATCATTTCCGCCCTTTTTATTGCTCATGAAAACCACACGTTGCATGTTTTACCACCATACAGCGATACCTTCTGAGGTAGTGGTCCAGATCGCTGTACACACCGGTACCACTAATACCCAGTAGCACATCCTATTGCATTGATGCACACCGGTATTCGTCGTGGCATACTATCCACAAGTTCATCAAGGCATTGTTGGTCCAGATTGTCCCACTCCTCAACCGCGATTCGGCGTATAACCCTCAGAGTGATATTTTACTATTATTTACCTTTTACTATTTACTGTTTTTACTATTATCACTATTTCAGAATATTGTAACACTGATTATGTAATTTACGAACAATTACATTTTTTTCAAATGCTAGAAAACGCGTGACTCAATGAGGAGTTAGCAGCTCGTGAAACGAATCTATGTCAACGTCTTCCTCACACATTCCATCCACCACACACATACTTCGTGCGATCCGTCTATTGTAGTAAGGTTGAAACATATACATCACAAATGCTTAAATATCTTATAAAAATACTTTCTCCAAGTTGTAGGACATTACCACAATGAACCAGAAATTGCGTCAGTATTCATTTAGTAGAACTAATTGACAATACAACTCAACAGTTCAAATGGCTCTGAGCACTATGGGACTCAACTGCTGTGGTGCTGTGGTCATAAGTCCCCTAGAACGTAGAACTACTTAAACCTAACTAACCTAAGGACATCACACACATCCATGCCCGAGGCAGGATTCGAACCTGCGACCATAGCGGTCGTGCGGTTCCAGACTGTAGCGCCTTTAACCGCTCGGCCACTCCGGCCGGCAACCCAACAGTAACTATGCAGCAAACACTGCATTGTTGTGGGGCCTACACATTATTATTATTATTATTATTATTATTATTACTATTATTGTTGTTATAGGCAGTGGTCAGATACAAAGCATTAGCTGCCTGAAGTCTTCCAATTTCTGCCAGTTCAGAAGTAATGAGTCCAGCAATCAAGTGATTTACGAAAAATGACAACACCGAGCACGTTTCAATTTTGTTTATTTTAAATAAGGGTGCAAGGTTGGGTGAAGCAAGTGTCACTAGGGAGAGGAGTGGTAGCGAGGAAGCATTTTTTGTAACAAGTGTCTCCCCTCAGTGCGAATAGTTAAATTTCTATTCATAGATGGAGTTGTATGTAGGTAGCTCTCGCTATGACCGAAAATTGCTTCATCACTCTATATATTACAAAAATGTTGTTAGAAATAAGCAGAACCAATTGTCACATTGACTCATTAGTTTATCGTTCAATAAAATATCTACAAAAACTAAATATCACTAACCTTTCGTCATTTTAAAAATGAAGGTGTGTAAAGAAAATTCTTTTTCTTTCTAAATGTTGGCCGGGCGCTGAGGTTGAGGATATTGGGGAAAGGGAAGGGGAGGGTACAAAATAATATCCGATTGCGCCAAGGGATAATGGTCTCACAAACGTTGGGAATCACTGGTTGAGAGGTCGGTTGTGTTCTCTGCGCATGCGCGAACGACAGCCTTCAAGTGGAACACACGACAGTGTTATCTGAGGTTTACAGATCCTAAGAATATAGCGCCCTCCGTCTCTGCGATGATCAGCCATCGGGCTTCTACTTGTTTAGCCTTGGGAAGAAAAACTGGTAAGGCTGTACACGCACCGGGCAGGAATCTCATCTGCATTCTTAACTTTATGGTTGAAATGGGCATCCGCGGCATCGGAAGCATTTGGAGATCGCTAGGAACGACCCCAGAAGGCATCTCTACTTGTCATGGCCGTTTTTCTCCTGCTGGAAGTATTTCCAATAAAATTTTCATGTTTCGCTTCTATACCACTGGTTTCGACAAGTTAACCTCGGGAAAGAAACGTTAAACACGATCGGTTTTATAGGACGTGGAACAATAAATACAAGCAGGGAGTTTATCATAAGACGAGAAATAAGCATCATCTAATTACGTTTGTTCACGGCTTACTAGAACTTTAAATTTCGTTGCTTGTTTTCTTGCATCTGTGTAATGTGCGGCAATGACGCTCTAAGGCACCAGTTTTCTAGAGTGGAGTTACTTCGTAAGACACCTTCGAAATCAACAATACACGATGAAATAGTGTTTTTTTTGTGTTAGCAGAAGGAGCCAACACCGTGTTACGAGTGGAGGCCGAAATGCACGCGTTTTAGCTCACGCAAGCTGGCGTGAGGAGGGAAGAACTATACTGACGTGAGGTCTGGAACATGACAAGGAATGAGAATTCAGAAAGCGGACGTAATTAGTTTGATACTTAACTTTAATCCATTAATGATGAATGTCGCTCTTGACGGTACATGATTCACAATATTATCTGTTTAGAATACATTCATAGTAACTGAATATGGCGCCTTGCTAGGTCGTAGCAAATGACGTAGCTGAAGGCTATGCTAAACTGTCGTCTCTGCAAATTAGAGCCTATGTAGACAGTGAACCATAGCTAGCAAAGTTGGCTGTGCAACTGGGGCGAGTGCTAGGGAGTCTCTCTAGACTGGACCTGCCGTGTGGCGGCGCTCTGTCTGCAATCACTGATAGTGGTGACACGCGGGTCCGACGTATACTAACGGACCGCGGCCGATTTAAAGGCTACCACCTAGCAAGTGTGGTGTCTGGCGGTGACATCACAGTTTTAAATTCATTTAAATGCGTATTTGATTCAATACGTACACATTAACCCCCAACAGCTTCAAGACAATAGGGCAAAGCTGACCTGCAAATTCTCATAGCATTCCTAGGGAACAGTCTTAATGCGGCGTAAGAAGCATGTCACTGGAGTACTTGTTTCTTCCACGGTCCGCTAAACCGCGGTGTCATTACACTTCATCAGTACTTAAATAGGTTCAGATAATGTTATCAGCATTACTCTGCTATTACGTTTTCGCGGTTGTTCATATGGGAAGAATCAATAGATTCACGGGTTTGATCCTTTCACTAAGACGTTGTAATTTCATACTGCCAGGTCTGTTACAGCTAAAATTCTGAAAGAAGGTTATCTTTGAGGTTTCTATGGCGCATTTCCGTTTCCTTTCCGTTTTAGCTACTGCCGCGCCTCGAAGTACAGCAGACTGTTATAGAGTTTCGTTGGCTGTTACGAGCTGACGTCTGCAACTTCTCTGCCCAATATTTCCACACACTGGTGCCGTAACCTTGGCAGTCGTTCCGCAGTATTTGAGCGGCTGCACAATTTATAAATATTTGCGGGCGCGGCTGGGCCGTTTGTAAGCGCTCCGAGACCCCGTGAACGCTTGTGAGGCCAAGAGGCGGCATCTAACTGAGCTGCTAAAAAATGCATGCCGTGTGCCTTGGAGGAACCAAGAGCGGGGGCGTAAGGGCAGCGCCTTATAGAACCACAATGAAAGAAAAGGAGCAGGCGGGGAAGCAATGCAGGTAGCCGCACCTATCCACAGTCGCAGGCCGCGGACCATGTCTTACCTTTCAGATGTCCCCATAGTCGTGATCGGTAACGCTCTCTATCGAATTTGCTCTCGACCTCACGGTATCCAATTCGAATCTCAGTGGAGGAACAAATTCACCTCGTCTGGCCGTCGTGGTGATAACTGAACGTTCCAAATCACTACGATTCGTGCCACTGTCTCTATTTAAATCTCATACCTCTTAGCAGTGTCATAATAATGGTTCATGAGAGAATTTATTGTAATCCTTCCGTCAGAGAAGTTGAGAGGTCTATGTGCCTACACTAGATTTCACTCTCTTCCTTATCTCAGAAACCTCTATCCTATCCTTAACACGCACTAGTCAGTCTCATACGCAGTAGAGACTTCAGAAAGTAAATTACGTATACATGTCGTACCAAGGTAAGACAGTTGCGCAATGGCGAACTGTCGGAAGAGAAACCATGTTCCGGATTTCCTGTACATAAAGTTCTGCTGCGGTACAGATAACAGGTGCATCACAGGTGCAAGTGAAACGACGCGGCAACTGGAAACATACACCACAGTTAAAGTACGTAGGAATGTACGATTCTTCTAAGCAAAACGTCAAAATTGCACACAGATTCACCGTTAATTTCTGGCGGTGCATGGACCAAATGCAATGTTGCGTCTAGCCGTAGTAAAAGGGTGCCACCAGTTTGACGAAGGCCGCAACGATGTGGGTGATGGTTATCGGGAAAGATGGCCATCGACATCGACCACAGACGACAATGTCCACGCAATTGTTTCGGCAGACTGAAACAACACCCGGGAAGAAAGATTCTCCAATGATGAGAACGTTCACATCGCGGTTCGCGAATGGCTCTGAACGATTGGTAAAACGTTCCGACCACTTGGTGACTGGCGAAAAATAGTGTCATGTATTTGTGCGACTTTGAAGTGTAATGAAGCATTAAATGAAAGTCTCTTGGCCTGTCATAATAATGTGTAACTTACTTTATGTAGTCCCCTCGTAGAAACAAGTCTTAGGACGTCACTGTATTAATTCGGTTTATGTAGTGGTTAACCGCTACAGTTAGGAGGTGCTGAAAGCCTCAATCGTAAGATACCGGTCAATTACTTCATACAGCTTTACTTTTAAGTAACTTCAAGACACTGATCATTTCACGTATTACACTGATATGATATGACACGGGAATGAAACTCCCGGGTCCCCCGCAGTTACACGTAGTGATGCAAATCCAATTGAAATCAGTAACTTTCAAGGTGATGGATATGGGCAAATGAATGACACTTATAAGCGTAAACGAAAAAATTTCAAATTTAACGTTGGTAAGTTATTAGAGACGGTGCAGAAGTTGGGTTTAGGAGTAGGTCGGCCATGCCTTATTGAACAAACCATATCGGCTCAATCTTAACTGAGTTAGGGAAACAATGGAAAATCAAATTCTGGATGACCAAACGGGTATTTGAACCGCTGTTCTCCCGGATACGTGTCCTCGTCTTACCATGGCACCATTTATTTCGCTATTTACCTTTGGCTGCGGATGGTAAAAATTTAAGTAGTAATTTTTGTGATAATTCCTGCATTCACAAAAGTTTATAATGTCCCATTACGTCCTCTATGACAAGTCGCGGCAACACGTAGGTCCGTGACCGGAATCCCCACCCTCCAATCGATGTGCAGTGCACTATCCACACAATGCTAAATATTGTACCACTGATGAGAAAAGGGACCTTATGCCTGTGGGTCCGGTTCAATTCTCGGCAATACTACACTTGCAAAACACTTTTAATAAAGGTCGCTAGCCTCTCTTAGATCCTTGAAACCTAGTTAAAATAATCACTAGTACAGTACCAATGATAAATACCTTATAGAAATTTAAATGTACTCAGAAAGAGTTCCAGGTCCTACCACTGGACTGGAAACTAACATTACGCCTTTCAGGTAAGTACAGTCTCCTCGCAAAAATCTACTTTTATTATTTTCCAGTTATTAGGTGAACACCTGATGTCATCAGAAGTCTGTAGCACCAAGCACCTAGCAGACTCTACCACAACATTTAAGAGCCACTGTCAATCTCCACGAAGACTTACGTTAACAAATGATGATGATGGTTTGTGGGGCACTCAGCGACGCAGGTTTCAGCGCCCGTAGAAATTCCTAATCCTTCCACAGACCAGTCTCGCAAGTTTCCCCGAACGACGAGGACATGACTAGGACAATACAAACATCCAGTCCCCGGGCGAAAAACATCTCCGACCGGGTCGGGAATTGAACCCAGGACCCCGTAAGCCAAAGGCAGCAACGCTAACCACTAGACCACAAGCTGCGGATTTACTTCAACAGATTACAGATAAATAACCGTCAGTTCCCTAACGCAGACAACAAGCAATACCCTTCGTCCACACGCCCGGATACCTTGCGCGAGCTCGAACGGATTGTGTTCTTACCTCACTCACAGTAGAAAACGTGTCCCACTGCACGGCCGGCTCCTGGGTCAGATTCGAATGAATGTAAAATCACTGCCACAATAGAAATCCGCATCTGTTAGTTGCTTCTCGGAACACTCGTCCCTGTTGCTGTTGTGTTGGCATGGTCTTCAACCCGAAGACTGGTTCGATGAGGCTCTCCACTCTAGTCTGTCCTATGCAAGCCTCTTCATATCTCCGTAACTACTGCAACCTACATCCATTTGAACCACCTTGCTGTAGTCAAGCTTAGTCTCCTCTACGATTTTTACCTTATCCCTGTCCACTTTTCCTCCATTACACAACTGAAGATTCCTTGATGCGTCTATTCTTTTAGCAAAGCTGTGCTATGAATTTCTTTTTTCCTCAGATGGATTGAGTACTTCCTCATTAGTTTCCGATCTACCCACCTAATCTTGAGCATTCTCCTGTAGCACCATATTTAACAAGCGTATCTTCTCTTTTTGTCTGTATTATTCATTATCCATGTTTCACTTCCCTGTAAGACATCACTCCAGATAAATACCTTCAGAAAGGACTCCGTAACACTTAAATTTACATTCGTTGTTATCAGTTTCTCTTCTTCGGAAAAGCTCTTCTTGCTGTTGTCAGTCTGCATTTTATATCCTCTCTATTTCTGCCATGGTCTGTTATTTTACTGTCCAAAATAAAAAACTCCGACACTAAGAGCTTCATTTCCTAGACTAATTCCCTAACTATAACCTGCTTTCGGACGAGTAAATCGTATCACATTGTTTTACTCTTTTCGAGACACCAGCCAATCCGTTCAACTGCTCTTTCAAGTTCTCTTTCGTCTTTGACTGGCTCGCAAATGATGCGTTACAACTTGTTCAAAGTAGCGCCCCCCAACTTCTTTACGGCACGACGTAGTCGTGCAAAGTGTTGCTCGAATTCTTGGCATCAGATGCTCTTCAGTCTCGACAGGTGGCTCGTGCAAGTGACCTCTTACATGACTCCACAAGAAGAAATGACTTGGAATCAGATAAGGCGAACGAGTTAGCCGCGAAAGACGACGTAGCCATCATTCCGACAAATACTGACGCAGATGTTCACGAGTTGTTCACCTCGGGCTCCATGTCTGAAGCACATTTATATACGAAGATGAAGAGAGATATCTTCCAGCAACGTGCAGGTAATATCTCTCAGAAACACAGTGTATGGTGTTGCAGTTACGGGGGGTGGGGGGTGGGGGGGGTGGGGAGAAGAAACCGGATACGCATCTTTTAACCAGTTATTGACTACTCACGACCATAAATTCTTTGCAGATCTGCGTTGACGGCTCTTCATAATACGAGGGTCCTTCAATAAGTAACGCCCCACATTTTTTTTAAAAAAATCCATTAGTATACATAGACAAACGTCCTCGTTGGTGCTTCATTTTTTATGTTTGTCCGGTGCGCCGGTGAAGTTTCGAACCGTTCTGGCATATGGCAGAGTCGTAGTACAGCGTCAAAATGGCGTCTACATTCGACTCACGTTACAAGCAGCGTGCTGCTACTGAATTCTTGCGTGCAGAAAAAGAAGCCGTGGTGAACATCCATAAACGTTTGTGTGCAGTGTACGGTGATGCTGCATTTGATGTGAGTACAGTTAAGCGATGGGCAAAGGAAATTACTGCCTCAGGAAACGCAGAAACAGAGCTCCATGATCAGCCTCGCTCGGGACGTCCTGTCACAGCCACTGCTCCAGACATGTTGAATCGCGCGGATGCCATTATTCGTGCCGACCGGCGCATCACAACTCGACAATTGGCTCTACAGCTGTCGGTCAGTATTGGAAGTGCGTCTGCAATGATCGAGACTCCTGGATATTCAAAGAGGTCCAGACCTGGCACCCTCAGACTTCCATCTCTTTGGGACCCTTAAAGATTCTCTACGGCGAACACACTTTGAAGATGGCGAGAGTGTCAGTCATGTAGTGAAAACATGGCTACGCCTACAGGACAAGAGCTTTTACCAGCAGGGAATACATGCCCTTCCACAACTATGGCGTAAGGCCATAGAACGTGATGGAGACTATGTAGAAAAATAGGACATCGGCAAGACATGTTGATGTATACTGTCACCAATTTCTGACTCGTAACAATAAATATGTTGTGAGAAAAAAATATTTGCGGCATTACTTACTGAATAACTCTCGTAGTAGCGTGGAGATTCTGAATGCCCCATAAATGACTGTTGCGAATATTTCGCTTTACGACTCTAGCGAAACAGGATTCGGCTGAGAAATGTACAAAAACGGAAAGTGAGAATCGACCAAACAGCGCTTCAATACCTACTGTCTCTACACTGCGCAATTTTTGCGGTCATCATCAGGAGTTAAACCCAATACTTTCTGTGAATGGTAGGGACATATCTGCTGTGTAGTACTGGGCAAAACATCCACTGATCGAGAGTGAATAAGCTCACTGTCTAAGCCGAGAGTCCACATGGCATGTCGTCGTCCTCGGTCACTGCAGCTCCGAGGTTCGTTAGCTCAAATAGATACTCTAGACCGCTTTCACCACTGATGAAAATCTCTACGATAATCACAGAAACTTCTTGTATACAAAGGCATACCTTGTAGATGTGTGTCCACAACGCCTTAGTATTTGAGCGTGCGCGGGAAGGGAGATATCACGGGAATGTAAAACTAATGAGCTAACAATGCTTTGCTGGATTCGTATCGTGAAAAGTTAATGACTAAGACACTAAAAGCATGAAACAGTCCCATGAAAATACGTTTCGACACTCGTCGCTCCCCCAACATTATGTGCGGTCGTCTCAAAATAATCATTATGGTTGGTCGTCTTCTCCCACATTTTATGGAGGGTAAAATGTGTCTCATTGCCTTGTGCAAATTTGCTAAATCGCTTAAGACGAATTCAGAAGCGATTCCTTCGAAAGGGCAATGCCGACTTTCTTCCCATTCTTTTCCCATTTAAACCTTACGTTCCGTTCCGAACCATCTCGTCATCGACGGAACGTTGAAATCTACTCTTCCTACACTCCTTGCCTGCCTTGCAAGAAACACATCTGCTTGCATCTGCATTAAATTCCAAGGAACACGTCTGCTAGCATCTACATTAAATTCCAATCCTACATTATTCATACCTATTGCTTTGCAAAATTCTTGCTAGTCATCGCTGGTCACGATCGTGAAGAAATTGTTGACGACGAATGTGCTATCAGTTGTGTCTGAATATAACATCCCACTCGTTTGGAACTCATTGCCACGCTCACTTCGAATTTCCTAAGTTCGAATCGTCTTGGCATAAGCTGATTGGTCTTTGTTCCTTCGAAATGACACTTGTGCTAAACTGTACATACAAATATCATCATACACTTACACACGATGAGTTACTATTATTTTAGGCCCGCCCGGTTAGCCGTGCCTAACGCACTGCTTTCCGGGCGGGAAGGCGTGCCGGTCCCCGGCACGAATCCGCCCGGCGGATTTGTGTCGAGGTCCGGTGTGTCGGCCAGTCTGTGGATGGTTTTTAAGGCGGTTTTCCATCTGCCTCGGCGAATGCGGGCTGGTTCCTTATTATTATTCCTCCTAGTAACACGATGTTGGGAATTGCTGCGCGAACACTTTCTCCACGTACGCGTATACCATAATTACTCTACCACGCAAACATTGGGGTTACACTAGTCTGGTGTCAGACGTTCCCGGGGCGGGGGGAGGGGTCCACTAGGGTCCGAACCGCACAATAAAACTGGATTCGGTGTGGGGCGGCGGTGGGGTGAGTGGACTGCTGTAGCCTGTGGTGCGGTTGTGTACCACTGCGGGCTACGGCGGGGACGCAGCCACTCCGTCGTTTCTAGATCCCCAGTTTCATAGCTCTCTGTTCTTTCCTCTGAGAGAGGGAGAGAGCCCACTTTCGGGCCTAAAATAGTGAAATACCATTGTTGATAGTTTTCGTGACATCTTTATTCAGTTTTCCTACGTCTAAATTGGAAGTCTCCTCAGTGACAACTGTGAAGAGCCTGCATAATGAATATCCAACGTGAACAGAACTTAGCTGCGGTTGCCTTACTTAAAACTGAGTTACGTGACGTCAGAAGTACTTCTAGTGGGACGTCCAAGAAGTTTCCACAACTAAAGGATCTAACTTCTTTCCTATTCAGCTACTTCTGCTATATTGTTTGCGAGATCTATGGAAGTTCTGCTAAACTCGGAACATAAAGGGAAAATCCTAGAGGTAACTGCTTTTGTTTCAAATTCTCGGTAGCTTAAGGAGACCGCTGCAAAATCATTAAGAGTGCCATGTGACGGCGTGCAGGTAAATGAGTGACAGTAAACTTAATCCATACGTTTTCACTCGTCCGCTGAACTGCCACACAATCAGCAAAACACGAAATTAGTGGAAGTTCTTGCACAGGAAGCTACTTTTACACCTAAAAAACAGAGATGTAATCTCTCTTCACGTACGAATTATTTAACAACTTGGAGAAATCTGATTACTTCGTGTGTTTTAAGTACAAACAAACGCGAGCGTGAATACCAAAAATATATAAATTTGCGGTACGTTGAGGTGAGGTAAAGCTTCTACGCTGCACAAGGCAAGTCAGTGAATTGACGATGCGTACTTACTTGCTTAGACTAGGAGCCGCCTATGCCACGTAATTGCGACCAGGAGGCCAGAAAAGTGCAGAGGCTCCTCATCAGCGTAGAAGCCATAAGTGAAGAGAGACAAAAACAGAAAATCCGTATAACGTATAAAGGTGATAACATTTCAGTCGTCGCACTTGCAACAGTTCGTCCTATACTCTTGCGTGATTATGTTCTTTGTTAACATTCCACATAGTTTCTCAGACTTTCAATGAATATTTGCAGGGGAAAACTGCTTTTTACGAATTCATGGTCTCACGTCGATAAAAATTAACAAATTTTTCACGAGCCTACAGCCCCGTTAAGTGGTTAAATATCCACAAGCTTTTGGACACGTGCTTCTCGGCCATTGTCAACTAGTGACTGTCGTGCGTTATATATTACTTTTCGTCCCTCGTCCGTAAACCTACACTACGTGAACAAAAGTATCCGGACGCCCCCAAAAACATACGTTTTTCATATTAGGTGCATTCTGCTGCCACCTGCTGACAGGTACTCCATATCAGCTACCTCAGTAGTCATTAGACATCGTAAAAGAGCAGAATGGGGCGCTTTGCGGAACTCACGGACTTGGAACGTGGTCAGGTGATTGGGTGTCACTGGTGTCACACGTCTGTACGTGAGATTTCCACATTCCTACGCATCCCTAGGTCCACTGTTTCCGATGTGATAGTGAAGTGGAAAAGTGAAGGGACACGTACAGCACAAAAGCGTGCAGGCCGACCTCGTCTGTTGACTGACAGAGACCGCCAACAATTGAAGAGCGTCGTAACGCGTAATAAGCAGACTTCCATTCAGACCATCACACAGAAATTCCAAAGCGCATCAAGATCCACTGAAAGTACTATGTCGGTTAGGCGGAAGGTGACAAAACTTGGATATCATGGTCGAGCGGCAGCTCATGAGCCACACATCACGCCGGTAATTGCCTAACAACGCTTCGCTTGGTGTATGGAGCGTAAACATTCAACGATTTAACTGTGGAAAAACGTTGTGTGAAGTGACGAATCACGGTACACACTGTGGCGATCCGATGGCAGGGTGTGGGTATGGCGAATGCCCGGTAAACGTCATCTTCCAGCTTGTGTAGTGCCAACAGAAAAATTCGAAGGCGGTGATGATATGGTGTGGACATGTTTTTCATGGAGGGGGCTTGCACCCCTTGTTTTGCGTGACACTATCACAGCACAGGCCTACATTGATGTTTTAAGCACCTTCGTGCTTCCCACTGTTGAAGAGCAATTCGGGGATGGCGATTGCATCTTTCAACACGATCGAGCACCTGTTCATAATGCACCGCCTGTGGTAGAGTGGTTACACGATAATAATATCCCTGTAATAGCATGCACAGAGTCCTGACCTGAATCCTATAGAACACTTTTGGAATGTTTTGGAACTCCGACTTCCTGGCAGGTCTCACCGACATCGATACCTCTCCTCAGTGCAGCACTTCCTGAAGAATGGGCTGTCATTTCCCAAGAAACCTTCCAGCACTTGATTGAAAGTATGCCTGGGAGAGTGGAAGCTGTCATCAAGGTTAACGGTGGGCCAACACTATACTGAATTCCAGCATTAACGATGAAGGGCGCCACGAGCTTTTAAGTCATTTTCAGCTAGTTGTCCGGGTACGTTTGATCATACAGTGTATTACTTTCCATTCATTCCTCTTAGGGAGGGAGGCGGGCTGTTCGAGAGCGTCTTATGTGCTCATTACAACCACTGGGCTTTGGTTGTTCTGCTTGCGTCTTTATTGTCTGTGACGCTTGGGTGAAATTTGTATCTCCAAGCTGGGAATTTATATGGAGCAGAGTACTGGAGACAGCTCTGGTATTCACATGACTACCAGGGGAAACCTCCGAAAACTGCCCAGGGCTGCTGTAGTGTGGTTGCAGCTTCCAACCTTGTACGTCCGAGCTAGGGCCTGTGACATCACTGGTGCCCACACTACACTTGACAGCGGACGAAGGGCACTTATTCGAAAGCTCGTGCTTTGAAGCTGGACAAAATTTTATTACTAACTGTCTAGGCGCTTCAGTCTGGAACCGCGTGACCGCCATGGTCGCAGGTTCGAATCCTGCCTCGGGCAGTAGTTCCAGGGGACTGATGACCACAGATGTTGAGTCCCATAGTGCTCAGAGCCATTTGAACTAACTGTCTCATTATTATCTAGTGAGGCGGTACGGTAACACAATCGACTCGTACACAGCAGAAACTGACCTCGCATGTCTGTCGGTACATTGCCCTAAATCACTTCGGGAGAATGCCTGGAGGTTTCCCTAAAAATTCACAACCCCTTCTTCGTCGTACACCGTGTGAACTGAAGCAGCGCTTCATTTCTAACGATCTTACCACTAACGAGACGCTAAACTCTTAACTTTCGTGCGCTTATTTTTTCTTTTCATTGTGACCAAGTGTGACTTACGTCCTTTTCCTTCGGGTAGTGTTGTTTGTAATACACGTGTGCTGATTATTCGACGCTGCAGTGGACTAGCTGGTTTCCTAAAAACATTTCCTACAGCCATCTTCCCGCTTACTTGGTGACTGCTACATACACTACGACACACCTACGCGTGCGGCTAAGCACGAACTTAATATCACCCGAGAGAGGACTGAAAAAGCAAGGCGTGTGTCTGGTAGCGTGTCCAAGGGAAAATAACAGTGTGTAAGGAGACTCGCGTGCCTGCGCAGTGTAATTTGTGAGCCGCGTCCCCCGGAGCTGCGGGCTGCGCCTGTTTACCAGAAAGCTCTCTAATGCCCTCCCTCGTCTGATACATCAAGCCACGGCGCCGGATCACAGCTACCGACTGCCTACAGGAAACGAGATTCAGGCCACGAGCACCAAATGTAACGTTAAACGTTGAAACCAGTAGCGCTCGCTATACAAGGAAGTATCTCATTACTTTTCTAATTAGAGCACTAAGAGTCTTACAGCAACAAATCCCGAGCTCTGGGAGAAACCTTGTCCCCAGAATGGAAGATTATGCGACCCCGCCTCGCTCGATGTTGTTTTAAAGAGAAGCGACAACAACAAAAGGGAAGCAGTTTAAATCGCTGAATTTCGCAAACACACACCATGGGTTCAATGGTGCATGCAGACTTTTCAAGCGGCTGAGAAATAGGCATAGCGGTACACACGATTCGTCGACTACCTATTTAAGGTAGTGACCCATTCTTGAGTATTGATCGTTTATTTTGAACCCTTACCAACTTGGAGTAACAGAGAGGTTCAACGGAGAGCTGCGCAATTATCTACTGTTTTTCGTAGTCAGAATGAGATTTTCACTTTGCAGCGGAGTGTGCGCTGATATGAGACTTCCTGGCAGATTAAAACTGTGTGCCGGACCGAGACTCGAACTCCCGACCTTGGCCTTTCGCGGGCAAGTGCTCTACCAACAGCAAAGGCAAAGGTCCCGAGTTCGAGTCTCGGTCCGGCACACAGTTTTAATCTGCCAGGAAGTTTCATATTTTTTTTCGTTTTTAGTCAGCATTAAAGTGTCGCGGAAGTGTTCAACAAACTGCAGTGACAACCTTACTCACAAAATTCCACGAGCCCACGTTCCAGAATGAATCAAGGAACAGAATACTCCTTACACCAAATAAGCTGCCTGAAAAAAAAAAAAAGGTGCGCCCACGAGACATGGTCGAATATTAATGTGACTTCGCACACGTCCACAACCATCAGCGGGTATGTAAATAACAGCCACCAGGGTGCATTAACGTACTTCGTATTTAGCGTTGTTAATAGGCGTGATAGGGTATATACGTGACGTCAACTGCGTCTAGTGTTGAGTGATTGCTGTGAAGCACACGGAGGTGCCGCTTACTTGTGTGATACAACGTTAGCAGCACCTGACAGTTTGGAAGGGGTTTCACTGTGGGTCTCCATTTGCGTGGCTGGTCTAATTGTGCAGTATCCACATTTGTGGGGCACTGAGAGGTAATAGGTGGCCGTATGCTGGACTGCATGGGAAAGTGAGGGCAGTCATATTCGCTGTCAAGTTTCCGTTCGACATCTAACGATCACCACGGAGGATCCGCGTATTGTTGACAAAGCACATCGTAATCCTTTCACATCTGCGCCAGCCACCCGAGAACAAGTAATGGACGTCCTGCTTCTGTGTCGTCCGTACTATTGGGGGGAGATCAGCAGCAGCCGGACTGGGGAATTAACGTACCTTGTATGTATGTTTGTATTAAACCGGGGACCTAGGACCGGTGGAGAGGCATCGTACCACCATAGCCCTCACTGGTTCACAACCCCACAACAGGCCACAGCAGTCCACCCACCCCACCGCCGCCCCACACCGAACCCAGGGTTATTGTGCGGTTCGGCCTCCAGTGGACCCCCATGACTATGGCGTCCTATGGAAGCTCAGGTAACGACTAAGATTCAGTAAGGTAGAGGAATGGAGAGAGAGAGAGAGAGAGAGAGAGAGAGAGAGAGAGAGAAACGGAAGAATGGTGCGAGGTGAAGCGTTCCGACAAGGGTTGAAAAGAAAGGTATATCTCGCGACGGGCTTCATCATTAGTGAGTGAGAGAGAGTCGAAATTCCGGCGAGAGAGGATGGACATGAAATGGAGGTGCGAAGAGTTTATTAGCGCGCTGTATGTACTCGTCGCCTGCGTTAAGATCATGGTGAAACAGACAACAATACCCGTCGCAGGTGGAATTGCGAAGCTTGAAAGGTCTCTGTTGGATTCCTTTCATGTTAATTTCTTGAATCTGTTGTCATTTACGGCATAAATTCCTCTTTTAAATTTACTGTGGTGTTTCTGACTATCTGGGAGGAGACTGAGCAGTGAAACGTGTTACTTTTACACATAAACAAGAACGATCTGTCACACTACTACATTTTAAAACACAGTTTATATGTAATTCATGTCACACAGTCTCATACGGAACCTACATCCGCTTTCTTTTATATACTGTATATGATAAGATACTGTCGTCCCCCTTCCCTTCTGTGTGTGAGGATGAATGAGCAAATGTATTTCTAGTAGCATGCTTGATGGTAGCAGACAAGCCTGTCTGCTAGAGAACAGTAGGACCAACGTCGGAACAGGTAGCTACGCTTTCTAAAAGCAGAGAGGTTTCTATTCTTAGTATGGTCCTGTCTGTCCCTTGTCATGTTGGTATAGGAAGCTGCCTCTCTGGTCACTTCCATTTATATCTGTGAGGCACCCTCAGGAAGGGACCATGGCAGTCGGTCCGCGGCGAGCGTCTGAAGTGGTAAGATCTCCGGCTAAGCGCGTGTCTGCTAAGTCCGTAGGACAATGGATTTCTTAAGCTCAGCCTAACTGAAAATTTAATCACCTTTATTTCAGGTTTAGCTCTAAAATATCTAATGTTATCTTAAATTGCAACGCAGTGTAATTCGAGTGTGAAGTTAAGAATATCTTCCGGTAGTTGCTTTGTCACTACTTTGTGAGTAAAGTGGAACCACGTGTTGATCAGTAGCTCAAAGATCATCAATATTAAATGCGAATGTGCGTGAGATTATAACGTTTCGTCTTGACAATATTTTTCAATCTAGCAACTTTTATTTATGTTCAACCCACGTGGGGGTGTACTTTGTGAGACCAGTACCACGTGCTTATACAATTGTTTGACCCATCAGGTTAATAATAAGACGACAGTAACCAGTTCGAGGTTTTTCTTTTGTAAATTGCGTTTCGATGTAATTTATTTTAATTATCAAAATTATTGTGGAGTTACACTCTTTGTGTAAACCAAGTTGACCACGTGAAGCATGTGGTGTAAGCATCAAAGTAGCCCTCAGCTATTCTTTTCGTGAAGATTTCACAGAGAGTTAGTGTGAATTTAGTATACCAGTGTGTGGTAATTTCATGACGGACAGGATTGCGCTACGAACGTAACTTCTTTGGGTGAAAATTGAATCGATTGGTTGTGGTTAATTTCCTCTTGGATATGTTTCAACGTTCTTCGTGTGTTATTTTATGAATGCAGTGTTGTATGTAGTCTCCCAATCTTGGCTCCCTATTTGATGTGTTCCGTAAGATTACAAACTGACATTTTCACAATCTTAAACAGGGCACCAGTTTAGTTATGAATCAAGTTTAATATGCTGAAATTTCAAGGTTAACTTCCCCAGACAGCTCACAACTTCTAACCCGCTTTTATTGTCTATCAGTACCGCTTTCACAACAAATTAAAGTAACAACATTAGAAGCTCAGATGTTCTCAGGGCTGCCACTCGGCGTGGTCTTCGTTTAATGCAAATCTTGAAAACGGTGAGGTTTAACGCATTATACAACTGGTATCAGGTATCACGGTTCATCAGATTTTTCGCCATACGTAATTCCAAGGATTCTTTAATAACGTAGCCAGAAAAAGTTATTCTGGCCAGAATTTTTGTTGTATCACACACCATTCAATGCCCGGTGAAGATACGGTGTTCAGAAATAGCAGACTCGGTTGGCTCCAAAAGGCGACAGCACCGTCCAGTGTTGATGTTCGGTGCAGTGTTCTTCCACGGTGCGTGTGGTCTGACCTATCAGGATACCATACCAACCACACTGGCCAAGTATTTTGTTAACTCCAGCCTTCTGCAACTACGAATCGTACTTCATTGATCCCAGAAAACCTGTGACATTAGATGGTCGACGAGAAACCATTTTTAAATGAAATTTCTGCAGAACTTTAGCTACCTTGAACGGAATATTGCCGAGAAACGGAAGAATAGCCAGTTTAATCTCCTCTTTATCCACTTCCTGGTATTTGGCTTCAACTGATACTGCCCTGTTAATCTGGCGAGTAGAACAGCCATCTTCCCTGACACCGTCTTTTGGGTGGGCGAGATCTTTAGGCAAACCAGCTGGATCCGAGTCTGTGTGAGCTATGTTTGGAAATGTTTTAAGCATATGTATACTTTGCTATAAATGATGACAACTCGACAACTGTAAATATATATCGGTATGAGTGGGTTTACGATAAAATGAAAGACCCAGAGAGCCATCATATCTGCGTGTCCAAGAAAAAACTTTACCATTTTTATTTCTATTTCCATATTATATTCAATATATTTATGAATGGAGTTGAAGTGATGTAGGAACTCCATTAATTTATCTGGATTACCGCCTTCCGAAAACGCTCAACTCACAGCAAAAAGACTGGCAGTATAGTGAAGAGAAACTCTTAAAGTGACACTCAGCTTTCCTTGAAATAATATGAACGGATAGTGTAAGAACAGCACAACAATGAGACGAAGGAATTAGTCGTGATATGATTAGACAATGCTAACCGTAATGGCACACGCATTTGAAATAAATCGAAGAATTTTGAACAGTACTCGCCATTATCAGTCTCTGAGACGTTTCTGCTATACACACAATGATTAATTTCAGCACTGTGCCACAGAGATAATCTGTGTGCATGTACCGTTATAACGTTTGGAAGTTTGAGGCCTTCAACGAGAAAACAAAAACCGCGGTATGAATAAAATATTGGACGTTACTTTCACAAACATGCGGGACTTTACACAGTTGTTTGCTTATTTATTTACAATTAAGGTCCCCGAGTTTAAAGCTAACCTGGGCCGTTATTTGCCAAACAGCCGCCTAAAAAAGTAGAATTACGGAGCTTGTAAATAACTAAATCTAATGGCCCGAAAATTCATATTTTAACAATCGCGTTCGATGAGGCAGCGAGCGAATCATTTTATAAACCGTTATGCAACTTCGTTCGATTCTGAAAATTCTTCTTGCGCCTACTTCCACACGCATTTTGTGAATATTTCATTCTACTGAATTACGACCTTACATGAATACTTTCCCTCCGCGCTCTCTCTCTCTCTCTCTCTCTCTCTCTCTCTCTCTCTCTCTCTCAGCGAGTAACAGCCAGTTGATTGTATCCCTGAGAACTGGGCCTCAAATCCTATTCCTGGTCGCTCCCTACGCGAATACCACGGCTTTGGTCCTTAAAAAGGTCTAAAAGACTCTACGATTCCTGTCGGACAAGGTTCTGCAGCAGGCAGTTACGGACTTCTTCACGTACTGGGTCACCGTGTTTTACCAAACGGGTATTTTTAACCTTCCACGTCGATGGGTTGATTGCCTCATTGCTAACACCGGTTTTTCCTGGTTTACCTACCAATTCTGGACTGAACGTCTTCGAACGCAAACCTTTTATCGCCCCTTATATATGTATAAAACATAGTTGTAGACAGAAAAGAAAAAGGACCTATTGTAAAATACTAGATAATACGCCTTAATGAAGAGTAAATAAATAAAAGTACATTCGATTCGGTTCAATTGACAATTGAAGCAACTTGTAACTTATAGCAAGGATTACAAAGAAGCAAAACTTGTCCACGGATTATCACCGATTCCTCAAATTAAGCGGAAGTCAAAGATGATATTCATCCTACAGACTCGTACATGTACGGCTATTAACCACGCCATGTGACGAACAGATATCTTGACGAAATTGAAATTCCGACATTAGCCACAATTGTGTAATGAAATAAATTCAGTAGCGACAAGTAAAAATTAGTGCCGAACCGGGGCCCTAACCCAGTGTGCCGAACCGGGACCCTAACCCAGATTTCCCGTCTTACGCGAGCGCTCGCCTCAACTGCGACGGCTATCCGACCACGCTTCACGTCCATCCCATGATCCCAACTTATAGCACACTACATACGTAGCGTCCCCTGTCAATTACCCTCACGGCTCGCAGCCTCACGCTGATTCCCGCGAGAGTTCGCGCGAAGACTGCCTCTGCACTGAATGAACCTTAATTGCCACCAAGGAGCACATTTTTTTAATTTGTGGTGTGTGTTCTTTCGGACATGTGCATATATTTAATTTCTACTGATCATCATAATATTGTCTCAGAGTACTACCTCCAATATTCAGTAGTTAATTTAACCATCAGATTTCACATTCGATTCCTAGTACTGATCCATTTTTCTCTGACATTTTTCGAAAACGGCCGTCTGAGATTGCAAGCATTCCGCCCTCTTGAAATGCTCGGCGGGTAAAGAAGCTAACTTAAGTGACAGTCAGTAATAAGAAGCGCTAACAAATTTTACACCATGATGTCTCTAGGAGTAGTTAAACCTCCCGGATATTTGCGTGTCATAGCGCCCCACTTCCCTGATTCGGACCGCCGGCCCCGGATGGAATTCGCCCGGGGGCTTGACGACCATGGCTGGTGTGTCGGCCAGCCTGGATGTCGTTTTTAGGCGGTTTTGCACATCCAACTATGTGAATACCAGGCTGGTACCCCAGTCAAGCCTCAGTTATACAATTCGCAAACATTTAGAAAACGTTCGCACACTCCCACGTGGGTAACACTACACGCAGACAGCTGGTGCACGAAATTCCATTCCTAGGGTCAAAGGGGTGGCGACAGGAAGTGCGTTCGGCAACACACTGACATTACCAATGCCATATACGATAATAACAATGCCACCCTGTGTAGGTATGGCATAAAGGCAAAAGAAAAAAAAGGAGTTGGCTAAAGAGAAGTCATGTCTCATATTCATTTCTGACACTATGGATGCACTGAATATATTAACAATGGTGAGTTGTCTCTCATAAGTGTCTGTAGAAACTTATACTTGGAAAGATCAAAACCACCAACAGAGTAGTACGTTGACTAATCTTTGTGGCCCTACATTGATCTAAACGGAACTTTTGACATCAGCGTCCAAAAAGAAGGCTATGGTGATGTTTCACTTGCGCTTAGTAAAAAGGCGCTGATTTCAGATTCGACTAGTGATGTTTAATCTTCAGCTTTCGGACGGGGAGTTGAGAAATGCGGCTGACAACAAACCGACCAAACGTACACACATCAAAAAACGTTTTGCATAACCCCGGTCCCCAGAACTCCTGGAGATAGACGCTGACTGTGGATATTGTGCCACAGAGACAGTCCATTTGACTGTTCAGAGATGTCACTAAACCCGCCCAAAGATGAAAATAACCATGCATGAGCATCACCTATTAGACGGAGGGGGTCCGACAGCTGATCCGTTCCAATCCTTCCACCAGGAAGGAGGTACACGGCTCATGTCGTCTGTAGTTCAATCATGTCGATTCGATCGCGTCCGCAATATTACTTTGTGAAAGGAAGGGCTCTCAACGAGGGAAGTGTTCAGGCGTTTCGGAGTGAACCAAAGCGGTGTTGTTCGGACATGGAGGAGATACAGAGAGACAGGAACTGTCGATGACATTTCTAGCTCAAGCCACCCAAGGGATACTATTGCAGTGGATGACCGCTATCTACGGATTATGGCTCGGAGGAACCCCGACAGCAACGCCACCATGTTGAATAATGCTTTTCGTGCAGCCACAGAACGTCGTGTTACGACTCAAACTGTGCACAATAGGCTGCATGATGCGCAACTCCACTCCCGACGTCCATGGCGAGGTCCATCATTGCAAACCACGGCCGGCCGTGGTGACCGAGCGGTTCTAGGCGCTTCAGTCTGGAACCGAGCGACCGCTACGGTCGCCGATTCGAATCTTGCCTCGGGCATGGATGTGTGTGATGTCCTTAGATTAGTTAGGTTTAAGCAGTTCTAAGTTCTAGGGGACCGATGACCTCAGAAGTTAAGTCCAATAGTGCTCAGAGCCATTTGAACCATTATTTTATTTTGCAAACCACGTCATTATGCAGCGCGGTACAGATGGGCCCAGCAACATGCCGAATGGACCGTTCAGGACTGGCATCACGTTCTCTTTACCGATGAGTGTTGCATATGCCTTCAACCATACAATCGTCGGAGACGTGTTTGGAGGCAACTCGGTCAGGCTGTCCAGCGAGTGCAGCAAGGTGGAGGTTCCCTGCTGTTTTGAGGTGGCATTATGTGTGGCCGACGTACGCCGCTGGTGGTCATGGAAGGCGGCGTAACGGCTGTACGATACGCGAATGCCATCCTTCGACCGATAGTGCAACCATATCGGTAGCATATTGGCGAGGCATTCGTCTTCACGGACGACAATTCGCGCCCCCATCGTGCACATCTTGTGAATGACTTCCTTCGGGATAACGACATCTCTCGACTAGAGTGGCCAGCATGTTGTCAAGACACGAACCCTATCAAACATGCCTCGGATAGGTTGGAGAGGGCTGTTTATGGACGACGTGACCCACCAACCACTCTGAGGGATTTACGCCGAATCGTCGTTCAGGAGTGGGACAATCTGGACCAACAGTGCCTTGATGAACTTGTGGATAGTATGCCACGGCGAATACAAGTATGCATCAATGCCAGAGGACGAGCAGAATGGGGCTCTCTGCCGAACTCACGGACTTCGAACGCGTTCAGGTGATAGGGTATCACTTGTGCCATAAGTCTGTACGCGAGATTTCAACACTTCTAACCACCCATAGATCCACTGTTTCCGATGTGATAGTGAAATGGAAACGTGAAGGGACACGTACAGCACAAAAGCGTGCAGGCCGACCTCGTCTGTTGACTGACAGAGACCGCCCACAATTGAAGAGCGTCGTAACGCGTAATAGGCAGACATCCATTCAGACCATCACACAGAAATTCCAAAGTGCATCAGGATCCACTGAAAGTACTATGTCGGTTAGGCGGAAGGTGACAAAACTTGGATATCATGGTCGAGCGGCAGCTCATGAGCCACACATCACGCCGGTAATTGCCTAACAACGCTTCGCTTGGTGTATGGAGCGTAAACATTCAAAGATTTAACTGTGGAAAAACGTTGTGTGAAGTGACGAATCACGGTAAACACTGTGGCGATCCGATGGCAGGGTGTCGGTATGGCGAATGCCCGGTAAACGTCATCTTCCAGCTTGTGTAGTGCTAACAGAAAAATTCGAAGGCGGTGATGATATGGTGTGGTCATGTTTTTCATGGAGGGGGGGGGGGGGGGGGCTTGCACCCCTTGTTGTTTTGCGTGGCACTATCACAGCACTGGCCTACACTGATGTTTTAAGCTTCCCACTGTTGAAGAGCAATTCGGGGATGGCGATTGCATCTTTCAACACGATCGAGCACCTGTTCATAATGCACGGCCTGTGGTGGAGTGGTTACACGACAACAACATCCGTGTAATGGACTGGCCTGCACAGAGACGTGACCTGAATCATACAAAACACCTTTGGGATCTTTTGGAAAGCCGACTTCGTGGCAGGTCTCAACGACTGACATCGACACCTCTCCTCAGTGCAGCACTCCTTGAAGAATGGGTTGCCATTCCCCAAGAAACCTTCCAGCACCTGACTGAACGTACAAGTCTAAGAGTGGGCCAACACCATATTGAATTCCAACATTGCCGATGGAGGGTGCCACGAACTTTTAAGTCATTTTCAGCTACGTGTCCAGATACTTTTGGTCACATAGTGTTGCTGTGGTTCCTACAATGTTGGAACGTGTGGACACAGTCATTCGAGGTGATCGACGGATCACAAACACCTCTTTTCCCAATTGCAGGTGTGCGCACCCGAGAGCAGCTCACAAAGCTTTACTGGACTGTTGTTCCCCACCTTCGACTTACCTCTGTTTGGCTCAATGTAGGATGCACTCCGGAGGAAGCAATACGTGGATGATGTGGAGCTTATTGTTGCAGCGAGACCTTGGCTCCGACATCGATCCGTAGAATGGTACCATGCGGGCATACAAGCCTTCTCAATTACGTGACGAGAAGGCCGCCGCGCTGAAAGGAGATTATGCTGAAAAATAGGGTTTTGTAGCAAGAAGAGTGGGAAATAATATGGTGTACTGGAACCCTGAATAAAACCAACCCGTTTTAAGAAAACATGTGTTATTTTACTTATTTAACGGCCTCGTATTAACCTGCCAGGAAGTTTCTTAACGGAGCACACTCCGCTTCACATTGAAAGATTCCTTCTGGTAAGTCAAAGCTTATTTTACAAAGACACAAAAAACATCTTGACGGATTCACCACAGTGGTAGGACCAATATGATAATTGTGCCCATGTTACTCTTAGGCAGAATGTGATCTTTATCTCTCTCTGTGAGATTCAGTAGCCGACAGCGAAAGTGGCCACCGGGGCTATATGGGCTCCCCGGTTACCTGCATGCGATGGCGAGCGTGGGAGTGGAGAAAGACGGCGTATGCGTGTGGGGAGCCGCCGTGCCTGCGCCCGAGATTGCGGCGGCAATTTGAGATGCCGGCGCTGATACATATTGATCCTGTCCTCGTGAAAATAGAATGCTAACCAAAGTGCCGCCGCCCGCACGCTGCCCACCGCGAAGACACTGCCTGCTTGATCTCGCGCCATCACACTCCGCAAATTGGTTGTCCCTTGTCGGCAGGCTGTACAAAAAAGCTCTTACAGCCTCATCAGCCACTGAGAGCCGCTTGTGCGTTAGTTCAGGATTATATACCGCGTGTAGGCCATAGGAAACTCTTACAAGCGTGGTATCACATTATCTTGTTCTTAAAAATAATATCAGCGTTGCCAAACAGGAACTTGTGGCAGTACACAAATAATCTCACTGGACAATGTAATAGTCATTATGACGTTCTTAGATAATACAAATCTCCTTCATCATAACCAACATGGATTCCGCAAACAGAGATCATGTGAAACTCGGCTCGCCCTATTTGCCCAAGAAATTCACAGTGCCGTAGACACTGGCGAGCAGATTGATGCCGTATTCCTGGACTTCAGGAAGGCATTTGATACGGTTCCGCACTTACGTTTAGTGAAAAAAATACGAGCTTACGGAATATCGGACCAGGTTTGTGATTGGATTCAGGATTTCCTAGAAGAAAGAACACAACATGTCATTCTTAACGGTTCAAAATCTGCAGATGTAGAGGTAATTTCGGGAGTACCGCAGGGAAGCGTGATAGGACCTTTATTGTTTACAATATACATAAATGACTTAGTTGACAACATCGGTAGCTCCGTGAGGCTATTTGCAGATGACACGGTTGTCTACAAGAAAGTAGCAACATCAGAAGACTCGTACGTACTCCAGGAGGACCTGCAGAGGATTAATGCATGGTGCGACAGCTGGCAGCTTTCCCTAAACGTAGATAAATGTAATATAATGCGCATACATAGGGGCAGAAATCCATTCCAGTACGATTATGCCATAGGTGGTAAATCATTGGAAGCGGTAACGACCGTAAAATACTTAGGAGTTACTATCCGGAGCGATCTGAAGTGGAATGATCACATAAAACAAATAGTGGGAAAAGCAGGCGCCAGGTTGAGATTCATAGGAAGAATTCTAAGAAAATGTGACTCATCGACGAAAGAAGTAGCTTACAAAACGCTTGTTCGTCCGATTCTTGAGTATTGCTCATCAGTATGGGACCCTTACCAGGTTGGATTAATAGAAGAGATAGACATGATCCAGCGAAAAGCAGCGCGATTCGTCATGGGGACATTTAGTCAGCGCGAGAGCGTTACGGAGATGCTGAACAAGCTCCAGTGGCGGACACTTCAAGAAAGGCGTTACGCAATACGGAGAGGTTTATTATCGAAATTACGAGAGAGCACATTCCGGGAAGAGATGGGCAACATATTACTACCGCCCACATATATCTCGCGTAATGATCACAACGAAAAGATCCGAGAAATTAGAGCAAATACGGAGACTTACAAGCAGTCGTTCTTCCCACGCACAATTCGTGAATGGAACAGGGAAGGGGGGATCAGATAGTGGTACAATAAGTACCCTCCGCCACACACCGTAAGGTGGCTCGCGGAGTATAGATGTAGATGTAGATGTAGATCCCCTTATAAGAGCACACTGGTCGCTCTGGAGAGCTGTACATGGTGTAGAACTGGTACCAGGTGGTCATGTGACCCTCCACATTTACTTTCAGCAGTGAAGTGGTTTGTGTTGTGTAGTACTTCGTACACAACGGTAAGGAGTGATGGGGCTACAAGTGGTGCAGCAGCTGTGGTCGTAGCGAAGCTGGACAGGAACAAAAATAGTTAGCGAACGCGTAAATACAGTAAACGGAAATTTTACTTAACTGGTCGATTTCTCAAAGCGTTACGAAGAAACTTTACAAAAGAAATAACAGAAATAAAATCTACCTATTACAGGAAGCAAACGTCCAGTGTGAGGCTGCCACTACTAATGCACGAGCGAACTGTTGGAGGCTGAATAAGACTGAAGACTGTCAAAGATTGCGACTGAGAATCGGCAGTGTAGTTGCCGCCCGCCATCCTATAACGCGGCGACAGAGGGCGCTCGTATTCCGAGACCCTGAAGGCGTGGCTCAGTGGGCGTGCGTCACTGGATCTGCCGGGTCCCTGCGCGACCACTAACGGCGTCTGTCGGAAACGTGCATATCCGTCGCCAGCTGTGAGACGCCGGTGGCAGTGGTATCGAGTGTGTATGCGCCAGTCTGTTGTATCGAATGACTGCAGCGAGATGGGTCGACACGACACAAAGTAACTATCGGATTTGCACGTGCCCGTGACCACAGCGTGAATTAAGTTGTCCGATTTGTTGGTGTATCAACGAGGCTTGCTCTATGCGGCGACAACGAATGGTGTACCATTCACAGTCATATACTGTAACGCATGAGAGAAAAAAGTCCTAACGAACAGGAGACGAGTTTCCGAGCGAACATTATGAAGGGAGCTGCATGCAATGGACACTGAAGTTTGGTACCTCACAAAAGGCTGCTGCTTAAAGCAACACAAATCTGCCCATCTTCAGTGGGACAAATAACTCACAAACCGGATAGCAGCCGACTGAAGACGTGAGTATAGTGCATGTGGTATCAACGTTCGACACCACACTTGTTAGGGGTTGCAGTTATCGACCGCGGTCCGTACTAGGATCACTGGAGCCGCGAGTGGCGACCAGCGCCGCTCCGCGGCTTTTATCAAGTTTCTAGCGAGCTCTCGTCCACTCTTGTCGGGACGTCAAGCAGTAAAGTAGCATAGCCTTCAGCTCATAGGAAGCAACCTCTAACAAGGCGCTTAGTAACGTATGGCCTAAGTGAGACCTCAATAGCTGTCTGTTTATAATTATATGTATGCAGCCAAGAAGAGTCCTGTACAACCAGTTAAGTACAATATATATTATTTTTTACCAACGACTTCTAATTATTTTAGTCGTTGCAGATCCGGACCATGCAGCCAGCACCTTATTGACGTTACTGACAAACCTGCTGTGATTTGTGTGTTTCTGTTTAGCATTGGCCACCAGTCAACATTGGCAACGACTCGTTCGTAGTCATCATAACAGTGCAGAATGGCGATTTTAACACTTTTCAGATGATGCGTCCAGAGCACCGACGGCCTAATGTGGCGTTTACTCGGCAGTATGTGAAGGGTACAGTTCAGGCCAGTAGTCGCTCTGTGTTGTTTTGGGTTGTTTTTCGTAACATGACTTGAGGCCACTCATTCAGGCTGTTGATTTCAGCATTCTCCGAAACAAAGTGTTGCCCTTTTCTCTACACCTTCATTATGAATATGTTGTGCACACTCCCTGTTCTAGAACGAAAACAGCCGTATTCACAGTGTTGCACGCTTGCTTTCCTAGTTTCACGAACATTCAGGAAACCTATTCAACATCAGCTATTCCGCTGAATCACCAATCTTAATCTCACAGAAAATTTATGGAATATTTGGAACAGAGGGTAAAATATAACGATCAACATCCCCGCTAATTGGTAGCTCTACAGGATCTAATAATCAACGGGTTGGATATACCATAGTTCAACAAACTTGTGGACATCTTTCCTCGCCGGATCGAGGCCCTTCGCAAGGCTAAGAGGCGCATCTGCATGGCATTAACGTGATGTCTCGTGGAGGCGACTAAATCTGTGTCTAGCGTGCTTACGAATGCAGTTCTTTCCATTTGACAAGTTCTATGTATATATCTCCAAATAGATTTTCAGTTCAAGATTCGAATTTTCCACTCTGCATCGGAGTGTACGCTGGTATGAAACTTCCTGGAAGATTCAAACTGTGTGCCGGATCGAGGCTCGAATCCTGGACCTTCGCCTTTCATGGGCAAGTGCTCTACCGCTGAGCTACCCAAGCACGACTCACGTTACGTCCTTGCAGCTTTTCTAAGGTACTGGCAGAAGTACAGCTATGAAGATGGTCGCGAGTCGTGCTTGGGTAGGTCAATCGATCGAGCACTTGCCCCGAAAGGAGAAAAGGTCCCGGGTTCGAGTCACAGTCCGGCGTACAGTTTAATCTGCAAGGAAGTTTCAGGTCTTTAGTTAATCTCATGTGTCTGTGAGAGCAGTGTGGAGGAGAAGATGGAGGGGGAACGTTTCCGAACTCATCTATTCCAGAGTCAACTGGTGGAGGTACAAATAATCTTCTAGTAGTCGCAGGTGTTTGAAACATGAAAGAGGAAGAGATAAATCTTATGTAAAGTAGTGAATTCTATCGATTGCCTTGAGACAGCAATAATATTTAGCGCCACTATGGATTTCGAACAGCACCATCACCAAGGCTTTGCTGCATATTGAACTGCGCGGCTGTATTTAAGCCAAGGAAGTGAGTCTTTGTGAAAGATGTCACGCATAAATGCCGAACAGAAATGGAATTAATTAATGTTAGCAAAGTACAAGCAGCACAGTGGTTAAGACATTGAACTCGCATCCGGAAGTAGTAGGGTTGAAATTCCCGTCCGGCAATCAATTTCGATTTTCCGTATTTTTCTAAAATATTTTATTTTAGGGCATACGACAAAACATGCTATTTAACGGCACAAGCACATACAAAAAATCACGATAGCACGTCATCAGCCTCAGCAGTTACACTTCACTTCCCCCACTTAATTCTTTATAAGCCATCTTACCGGACTATTACCAGATACGTTCAATTGATCAACGAGCAATGAATACGGAAATAAATTTTACAGTGTACGTATTTCGATTCTTATCATCTTTGGGGAGTTAAAGTAGTTAACCTCACTGCCGTTGTGTTGTCGGCAGGCTTTTACTTTTCTGTTCGAAGCAACCAGTTTCTCTGTCAAAGGCTGGGTTCGGAAGGGCATGCAAGATAAGAGACGACTGTATCGAACACCTTGTTGACCGTGAAAGAACAATGCACTGATCCGTAAAAAGCAGTAAGTACTCTTCTAAATTTTACTCTAGAAACCAACTGAGTTCCTAATTGTAGCTGCACATAACCGTGCATATATTTCAACCGTTTAATGAAGCGCGCATTCTTAACTGGCAGTGCAAATAATGCAACAGTGTTAGAAGACTGCTGAGAAGAAATGTGTCGGGCAAAGTTTAAGCGTTCTCTGTGAAGGACATTCAAGATCGTTGTGATCCTGGCCACGACGGCAGAATTGTTGCGTATTGCGCTTCGAAAGGAAACTGACGTACAGCTGTGAAGACGGTCGCGAGTCGTGCTTGGGTAGGTCAATCGATTGAGCGCTTGCCCAAAAAGGAAAAAAGGTACCAGGTTCGAGCCACAGTCAGGCGTTTAGTTTTAATCTGCCAGGAAGTGTCAGGTCTTTAGTTGATCTCATGTGTTTGTGACAGCAGTGTAGAGGAGTAGATGGTGTGTTCGCAGAAAAATAGTAAATACAAAGTTTTACAATGCGTGTCATTCTCCTCTCCGAAGTGGGATGACAATGAAACACGTAGTGAAGAAGCTGTGCGATTACTGCGCACCAAATACTCTACTGGCCATTAAAATTGCTACACCAAGAAGATGACGTGCTACAGACGCGAAATTTAACCGACAGGAAGAAGATGCTGTGATATGCAAATAATTGGCTTTTCAGAGCATTCACACAAGTTTGGCGCCGGTGGCGACACCTATAACGCGCTGAGACGAGGAAAGTTTCCAACCGATTTCTCATACACAAACATCAGTTGACCGGCGTTGCCTGGTGAAACGTTGTTGTGATGCCTCGTGTAAGGAGGAGAAATGCGTACCATCACGTTTCCGACTTTCATAAAGGTCGGATTGTAGCATATCACGATTGCGGTTTATCGTATCGCGAAATTGCTGCTCGCGTTGCTCGAGATCCAATGACTGTTAGCAGAATATGGAATCGGTGGGTTCAGGGGGGTAATACGGAACGCCGTGCTGGATCCCAACGGCCTCGTATCACTAGCAGTCGAGATGACAGGCATCTTATCCGCATGGCTGTAACGGATCGTGCAGCCACGTCTCGATCCCTGAGTCAACAGATGGGGACGTTTGCAAGACAACAACCATCTGCACGAACAGTTCGACGACGTTTGCAGCAGCATGGACTATCAGCTCTGACACCATGGCTGCGGTTACCCTTCACGCTGCATCACAGACAGGAGCGCCTGCGATGGTGTACACAACGACGAACCTGGGTGCATGAATGGCAAAACGTCATTTTTTCGGATGAATTCAGGTTCTGTTTACAGCGTCATGATGGTCGCATCCGTGTTTGGTGACATCGCGGTGAACGCACACTGGAAGCGTGTATCCGTCATCGCCATACTGGCGTATCACCCGGCGTGATGGTATGGGGTGCCATTAGTTACACGTCTCTTTCACTCTTGTTCGCATTGACAGCACTTTGAACAGTGGACGTTACATTTCAGATGTTTTAAGATCCGTGGCTCTACCCTTCATTCGATCCCTGCGAAATCCTACATTTCAGCAGGATAATGCACGACCGCATGTTGCAGATCCTGTACGGACCTTTCTGGATAAAGAAAATGTTTGACTGCTGCCCTGGCCAGATCTCTCACCAATTGAAAACGTCTGGTCAATGGTGGTCGAGCAACTGGCTCGTCACAATATCCCAGTCCCTACTCTTGATGAACTGTGGTATCGTGTTGAAGCTGCATGGGCAGCTGTACCTGTACGCGCTATCCAAGCTCTGTTTGACTCAATGGCCAGGCGTACCAAGGCCGTTATTACGGCCAGATTGGTTCAAATGGCTCTGAGCACTATGGGACTCAACTGGTGAGGTCATTAGTCCCCTAGAACTTAGAACTAGTTAAACCTAACTAACCTAAGGACATCACAAACATCCATGCCCGAGGCAGGATTCGAACCTGCGACCGTAGCGGTCGTGCGGTTCCAGACTGCAGCGCCTTTAACCGCACGGCCACTTCGGCCGGCTATTACGGCCATAGGTGGTTGTTCTGGATACTGATATCTCAGGATCTATGCATCCAAATTGCGTGAAAATGTAATCACACGTCAGTTCTAGTATAATATATTTGCCCAATGAATACCCGTTTATCATCTGCATTTCTTCTTGGTGTAGCAATTTTAATGGCCAGTAGTGCATATTGCTGTAAAACACGTGTGCTCGGTTGATAGTATAGTCAACTATGTAGAGAAGAGCATTGGTGGCAACTGTACCAAACCAAAATGAAAGTAGTAGCTGAAAAATTACGTAGTCAAATGTATCTAAACGGTTGGACGGAAGCCATCATATTTTTCGGAATACAAACGCTGTCTCTTCGCTCGCGAGTGTAACGTTGGCAAAAGCGTTAACATTTAAGGAGATCCTAATTAATTGGTGAGAGCTACAGTCGCAGCTTTTATGCACAGGGAGTGTCCGGGGACGCTAGAGGGAGCCGGGAATTAAATGTGGAAGGGCCGTCAGCACTCTCCTCATTTGTTCCGGTTAATTAGGGCAATGGGGGCGGGTGGGAATTTTTCCCGTAACGTCGTTATAGGGAATTTCCGGCCGGCTGCGCTGATCGATGATCCGGGCAAGGCAAGGCGCCACGTGTTCACTTCTTTAATGAGCGCGAGCAGCGAGTAACGCCGGAGTTAATTGCCTCCTCTCGTCGCTGCTGGGCCACGAGTCGTTATCGCGGCCTCTACAGACGCAGGCGCGGCCGAGCGGCGTGCCTCTGCCGCTTCCCGCTTTACGAGTCTATCTGCCGCTACTGCCCATTGTCGTGTGCACGTCGCCTCCAATTATTCCAACACTACGTCCTGCTGTTTGTCCGCGTACAGGAGATTTTTGCAATGGGGAAAGTCTGTGGTTCAGTCGTATGACCGGAAACCTCGACTTCTATAGTCTCCCAGTTGCGATGCTAAATTTGGAATGATTAGTCTGTAGAGAAAATCTGGCCAGAAACGGCGGGCGAATGGGGAGGTGTTATCCGATGCTTTGGGGATGTTTCATCCTGCATTTAAATCTCTGTCCACGCTGCTGACGTAACTGTTTCAGTTCATAAACTTTCACCCAAGCCTTGAATTCTCTAAAGGCTTTAGAATTTCACCGTAAAATATGTGTGAGGCACTTTGGAAAGCTAAATTTCTGTATATTCCTTAACATTCCAGCAATATTTTGAATTTTTTATCTAATGAAGAAACCTTTTCTGCAGGCAAAAACCAGTTGAATACCGCGTCCGGCCATCCTGATTTAGGTTTTCCGTGATTTCCCTAAATCGTTGCAGGCAAATGCCACGATGGTTTCTTTGAAAGGGCACGGCCGACTTCCTTCCCCGTCCTTCCCTAATCCGATGAGACCGATGACCTCGCTGTTTGGTCTCTGCTCGCAAAGAACGCTCCCACCCCCCCCCCCCCCCTCCCGGCCGGAGTGGCCGTGCGGTTCTAGGCGCTACAGTCTGGAACCGCGTAACCGCTACGGTCGCAGGTTCGAATCCTGGCTCGGGCATGGATGTGTGTGATGTCCTTAGGTTAGTTAGGTTTAAGTAGTTCTAAGTTCTAGGGGACTGATGACCACAGCAGTTAAGTCACATAGTGCTCAGAGCCATTTTGAACCCCTTTCCCCCCCCCCCCCTCCGCCCCCCTCTCTGCAGGCAAAACTTGCTGCGATGTTATAGGAGGTCGTGACGCCCACGTCTAGCTATACTACTAGCATCCACACACACACACACACACACACACACACAATCCTCTCTCTCTCTCTCTCTCTCTCCATGTCAGTATATAAAGCAATACTGGTTAACCGCATAACGTTGAACTACGCGCCAAGTAGATAAAGGTTTGATGTGCGGGAAGGATCGAAAATTGGTCAAAGCAGCAAGGTGCACAGTATCCGTGGCTCCTCAAGATAAGCTTTAGGTTAAAGTGGAACTGGTTTCTTAATATCAATGGATTCTGTACCGATGCTAAAGCCGTCGGCAGGAAGGACGAGTTAGAGAACGTTGACGTGGTGCTGTCCGAGTTTTGTGACGGCACTTCCTGCTATTTCACGTTGAGGATCCATTTCATCACGTGTAACACGAGTTCTGCGATATTTTGGCGACGTCTCACGTAAAGTAGGAAGCAACAACGCAAAAAGAAAGCTTGTGGCCCGCAACAAGCAAGACGCCATATCATGGCTGTCGGGTTCAGTGGTTCAAATGGCTCTGAGCACTATGGGACTCAACATGTGAGGTCATCAGTCGTCTAGAACTTAGAACTACTTAAACCTAACTAACCTAAGGACATCACACACATCCATGCCCGAGGCAGGATTCGAACCTGCGACCGTAGCGGTGGCTCGGTTCCAGACTGTAGCGCTTAGAACCGCACGGCCACTCCGGCAGGCAAATGGGTTTCATTTTATATCTTACACCCCATGAATACATGGTGTTTCTAAGCACCAACATATTGAATGTCTTCAGAACGAATCGTTGTTGGTACGATTTGCTTTAACAAAATGACGGGAAACGTCATATTAGTGGATAAAGAATTTTTGTATTTAGTTAGTATCGCGTTATGACTTGCGTCTTGTGAGAGTGAACCGTTTTAGAGCAACGATACTCTAAAGTTTCACGAAAAACGTGTCGTTCTTATTATAATTTGTTATCATTAAAAGTAAATTAAAAACATTTCGGCGATTACAGCCTATAAAGTCTATAAGATAAAATACAAAGTCAGTCATTACGAAGCTACAGCTTAGCATAGTGAGCTGTGGTGCCAAGTTATGGAAGTGAGATTTGGATGGTAGAGGTTTCGAGTCCTACTACATCTGATACTCTTTTTTCACCCTTTCCTTTTGTAAAGGGTTGTGGAACTTCTTCACGAAATTAATAGAAACAATTTCTGTAATACTTGATGTTGTGAAAATGTAACTGCGTTTTCAGTTGAGAGTGAATTTGTTCGATGTCGTGCACTTTTATATGCTGATGTCCTTACTGACGTGACATGTATCTTTCCTTTTGTCTTACTGCAGCTTCAGAAATATTGAAGTTTTTATTTAAGTAGACCACAGGCTGAACGACACGACTAGCATATGGACAAGGGAAAAAATGTGCGTTTTAATAGAGCTAACGTACGAATTTTACCGGCGTCCATTTTCGTGAACAAAGTTATTGTTTGCGCCTTGCGAGCCAACTAAAGCCGACAACTGCCGCTGGAGAGCGCCGAGAGCGCAAAAACACGTTAACCAGATCGTCCCGCGTGTTGACGACACTGTGTCTTGTGACGTCGTGTATCCTGCCTGTGTGAACGTCGACATTAGCTGCCTCGTTCCGTGTGCAGACAGCGTAACGGAAGTTTGCAAATGCAAGAAAGGGGACGTAATACACGCTCGCCTTTCCCACTAACTTGGCCCTCTTTATTATCGAACAATAAGACATCGAATCCCTCTTTTGAAACGCATACCTAGCAGCGATGGATCTCTACCTCTTCCCATAAGGAAACTGGAAATTTGTGGTAAGATCTTATGGGACGCAACTGCTGAGGTCATCGATCCCTGTACATACCCACTACTTAATCTAACTTAAACTAACTTACGCTAAGGACAAAACACACACCCATACCCGAGGGAGGAATCGAATCTCCGACGGGGGGAGCCGCGCGAACCGTCACAGGACGCCCTACACCACGCGGTTTCCTGTAAGGAACTCAAGGTAGTAGGGAATCCATAGTTACATTATCATCCTATATTTTAGTATTGGCTTGAGATGGCTTAATAATAATCCTGGGTGACCATATCGACTACAGTATGTCGGCACAGTGGTAAAGGCACTGGACTCGCATTCGGGGGGATGCGGGGCTTATATCTACGTCCAGCCAGCCAGATTCAATTTTACCTTGATTCCCCTAAATCAATTAACCTGACTGCTCGGATGGGTCCTTTGAGAAGGAGACAGCCGAATTCCATTCTCAACCAATCCTATCCGAGCGTGTGTTCCGTCCATAATAATCTCCATCGTCGACGGGACGTTAAACCCAGATATTTCCTCGAAACACGGTTCACTCAACACTGCTCAGTAAATAGTAACCACACTGATAGGATGTTCATCGGTAAAGCGTGTTACAAACTGCCTACTTCTGCAGCGAAAGTGGGAGATTAATGCAGTAGTCGTGACGTTGGTCGCGTGTAGTACAAATCTACTTTCCTGCCTCGTATGCCGTTAGAAATTCCGAACGTTAGTTCAGTATCGTAAAGAAGTGTCACACTTTCACTGCGCAAGTGTCGCTCTCCCTCCCTTCCTCCCTCCATCTCTTCCCCCCCCCCTCTCTCTCTCTCTCTCTCTCTCTCTCTCTCTCTCTCTGTCCCTACCCTAGTCCTTTCTCCCATGTCTCCCTCCCCCCTTCCCACCAAGAGTTTACCCAGACGTAGGCAATCCGCTGTGTGTCAGTGTCTTCACAAATTTATTTATTTTTTACTTTAAATTTGTGATCGGATAATCCTAACCTAAAGGTGGACAGTAGTGTGCGCGATCTGTTTGTGTATCATAATTTATTAGGTGGAACAAACTAATATAGTCTGCTTGTGATGTCACACATATTTTGTGTAAGTTTTATACTGGAGAAAACTAAGTGTCGTCTTAGGTAACAGCCGTTCTAAAATTATCCTCCCAGGTAAAGTGAACGCCGTGCCGGACTTTGACTCTGCGGTAGTGATCCCAACTGATCACGACTTCTGTTTCCACAACGCGGTTTAAAAAAATTACAAAAGATGTTAATTTGCATGATAAATGAAATGCGGCAGAAGAAACTAACTGCTCAGCTGCTGCTTCTTGTTATTATTATTATCGTCGCTCTAGAAGATACTAACTGCTCAGTTGCTTCTTTTTATCATTATTATTATTATTATTATTATTATTATCATCACTGATTCAAGGTGCACGTACGGTGATTTCATGTAAGACACCGCTTTTATCAGCATATGAGAAAGGAAACTTAAAAAGTCTTGTTCCAAGAACCGTCCTGGCATTCATCTGATGCAATTTAGGCGGATTATAGGGAGAGATGTGAGACTGGGATTTGAATAAATTTCTTCCTCAGAACGTATGCACCATATTTCACTATACATGTCAATTTGTACCTACCATTCTGTTTAGCGCACACATAGGAATAGGTCAACGAATTTGACTGGTACTGTAAACAGAGTAACTTTGGCTGAGAAATTACTTTGTCTCCAGTCACCAAAAAAATCTCTTGTGATCCTGTTTTCAGATCTTCTGCCATTATCAGAATTCCCTTACGCTACCAATACAGAACGTACTAAATGATAGGTTGTTGTGTGTGAAATCTTATGGGGCTTAACTGCTAAGGTCATCAGTCCCTAAGCTTACACACTACTTAACCTACATTATCCTAAGGACAAACACACACACCCATGCCCGAGGGAGGACTCGAACCTCCGCCGGGACCAGCCGGATAGGTTGTTATGAACAGTATTGTTAATTTTCTCCATTTTTTGGAATGAACTGAGCCACTGGGTGCAACATGCCATAATCTTTTACTAATCGATCTATTATATTTGTTTACTTACAATGTGATCTAGATACAAACAAGTTTTATCCATAAACTGGACAGAAATTCCGCCTTAGGCAAGACATTGTTTTGTAGTTTTGTTGTTACCCAAACATTTCAGAATTTTATGTGCCATCTTCAGTGCATTTTTGGTATATTTTATTTCCGAAAAATTATTACTACAGATTAACCTCTTTTTAGGTTATATCAAAGTTTGGCTAAAAGGAGCGATAGTTAGATGTAAACTATTTTAGATTAATTTACATATACAGTTAAGAGCATCTGTCATCAAGTTTTATTTATACACTTACACTAAGCTCAAAGATTTAGATCTAGGATACTAAATTTGGAAATAATACGGTTATGTATTTGTCCACATACCTCAAACGACGCTATTAGTTGTGTATGATGATAGTTTTGTGTCTACCATATACCTTAGAGTTTTTTGTTTTTCCTCCATTTCAGAATCAGAATCGAAGTATATATCGTTATTTAGCATGTTTCTTACATTTTTTACATTGTGGTTTTGCTTCCGTTGTTTATGATGTGTTATAGCACACATTTCTTTTGCTGTTGTCATTTGTGGTTATTTGAAAATAAAGAGAAGCGATCTGCAGACTTAAAAATGGACAGTTTTGCATTTCACATGTTGTTATCGCTATGTGAAGTTCACTTGTTTCGTTTCGTGTGTGTGTGTGTGTGTGTGTGTGTGTGTGTGTGTGTGTGTGTGTGAGAGAGAGAGAGAGAGAGAGAGAGAGAGAGAGAGAGAGAGAGAGAGAGAGAGAGGAGAATTTAATATAGAAGGAAACCACATGCTGTTTTGGGGCCGGGGACAGGGGGTATTTGTATAGGTTTTCTATTGTGGCCAATAGTATTTTATTGCGAAGTGATGTGTTTTCATTTAGTGCCTTCTTCACTTGATAGATTGGTTTATGTACGTGGTACTTCTTTTTCTTTGTACAATCTGTTGCTGGTTTTACGAATTTTTAAATCAGTTCTATGTTCATTGAGTGGTGATACTGTGTCATCAGGTGATCAGTTAATGTTGAGCGGATGCTATCACTTTTTAATGCTGTGAAATTTTCTGTATATTTGCTTCTAAAACCCTTAAACGTTTGATAATACAGATTGACTATATTTGTCAGTGCTGATGATTTGTCTTCCAACTCTGTTCTGCATTGTGTTGTTAGATCGGTATGGTCTGTTGAGCCCTGTCTCTGCATTACGTTGCCCACCCTCTGGATGATTTTGTTTTGTATCTCATTATGAGCTTTCTGTTGCTTAACGTCTGCTGATTTGTTGTGTGTTGTGCTTTATCATCTGTGTGTATGTTCTCTGCTTATGTGTTGTCTGTTTCTGTATTATTTTGTTCATATTACCTACTGCCTCTGCACAATAGCCATTCTGCTGTGCAATTTGCTTTATTATATTCAGTTCTATGTAATCATACTGTTCACAGGTCTTCTGTTCAGTCTGTCTTAGTAAGTATCTGAAACTGCCTCGTTTATGTATTATAGGGCGACTGGATTGGTTGTAGATGACTGTGGTGGTGGTTGTGGGATTCATGTATATTGGGAACGTATGATTATTGTTTCCCCTGTGTGTGGTGAGGTCTAAGAAATTACATCTTTCATCTGCTTGCGTCTCAATGGTGAACTGTATTTGTGGATGGACAGTGTTTATGTCATTATCCAAAAATTCATATAACCCACACACGAGGCTAACATGTAATACTAATTTTTCAGAAAGAAAATAAAAGTACCAATAAAGATAGCAAATAAAGTACTGAAACATATTTGGGCAATAACAAAACTATGAAATGATGTCTTGCATTAGGCAAAATTTCTCCTCCGTTTCTCTTATTTACAGGAGAAGGTTTAAAAAAAATAAGAAGAGCTACAACATCCAAAATTTGATAAAATCTTATACACTGATCAGCTGGTTAATCTTGTATACCATACATGAATTGTTTAACTTTGTTACAATGTGCTCGTAAGAGGAATGAAAAAAACTTTTAACGTCCATAAGTTTGTAAGTAAAATTTATAGAGAGAATACAATATATCTGTTAAGAAACTCTTATTTTGTTGCCATGATCACTAGGACACTATCATAGAACATGAAACGCTTAAAGTATTCTGTAGTGGGCCAGAGTACAGTAATATTGATTTATACTTCAGTCCAGACTCTTACAAATTATATTTTAGTAACTTTGTAACACACATAAAAGAAAGAGTGACACAAACATTCCAAAAAATACAATTTATTTTTCGTGGAACTGCACAAAACGGATTGCTTCAAACACAGTCTAATGCTACTCTCAATTATTCGTACTTTCACGTGATTGTTGGGACATCCGACGGAAACTAAACAAATGGGTGATGTTACCAGGTGCATCCACCAAATGGCAATCTAACGACGGTAGTCGGTGTTGGGAGGAAGGTTAGTTGCCTAAGGAAGTTAAAAAGATTTTTGCTGTTATCAGTGTGCTAAGAAAGGGCGTCGCTCGATTGACACAACCGGAATCTGGGCTTTTCCAACTGGAACTTCGGTCATTTTATTTGCATTTGTAAACCTGGGGTAACCTACTGTACCACTTCAGTAAAGCGTTTAATGACAACAAAGTGCCAATAATTTACTACTCTGTTCAGAAGCCTATGCTGCAGACGTGGGGTAAACTTAAATTACCTTTTCAGGTGGCTGGCGGCTCAGATACGTACGACCCGCTGGTTTATAACCAACGCTTCGGATTAAACGCAACGTAATGCGCTAACGACTGGGCAAGAGGCACAGAGAGAGAGAGAGAGAGAGAGAGAGAGAGAGAGATTTACTGCAATCCGCTAATGAAGAGCGGTGTCCAGGTTTTAATTGAGACCTACCGCCGGTCACAGGGGTGAAGGATGAGAACGCTAACAGCCGTGGTGGCATGGGCTGTGGAGCCTTCGTGCTGCCACAACGTGTCACGTTCCAGCTGGGGGGTCACCATCTCCCTCTCCCCAGTGTACTTTCCTCACCCACTAATACAGTTCAAGGCTGCAGGGATAAGAGAAGAGAGATCTGCATCCGGAAATAACTCATCAGCAATTAAGAGCCTTATCGGAATTCGCACATATTAAAATATTGTAAACCACTTTAATCCGTTTGGTCTGCCGGAGGTCTGACAGATTGCCACTGACTTAAATTTATGTCTGCTGAAGTCTAATATCGTGATTAACATTCCATTGACCAAGAACGTAGTGACCGATCAAAATCACTTTACAGTGCAACACAGCATTTCATATTGTTGGTACGTTCCATAAGTGACGACATTCTGTCGTGCCAGTAATTAAGTAGATGGATTTTGTGGAACTGTCTGCGGAATATTTCCGCAATATTGGGAAGTTAAATGATATCGTGTAAGAAGTTGTCGGCAAGTACTGCACACTGCTGAACGTAAACAAATTCACTGATTTCGTATCGAACATTGCTTGGGCCGTATGTGATACACAAACAGGTGTCAGATCATAAAGGGAAGATTTCAATAGCTGGAGAATCCTAGGGGAGCCTTTCATGATGCCTTGTGGGAGCTTTGGTGCGTAAGTGGCCTCTTGTATTGTAAGCAAAACATCATTTAATCAGATGTAAGTCAGCTACTGGTTCCAGGGGAACTGGATGCAGGTGTAAGTGTGCGCAAAACGCAAAAGAAGGCAATATTGCCATCTTTATCTATTACATATGCCAACAGCGCGTCTACACCATCGAGGAAATTCCGCACTGGAAGCAGTATAGCGGCACTCGGTCCCAAATGGGTGATAACAGGGGGGGGGGGGGGGGGGGTTGTTTGGGGAAGGAGACCAGACAGCGAGGTCATCGGTCTCATCGGATTAGGGAAGGACGAGGAGGGAAGTCGGCCGTGCCCTTTCAAAGGAACCATCCCGGCATTTGCCTGGAGCGATTTAGGGAAATCACGGAAAACCTAAATCAGGATGGCCGGACGCGGGATTGAACCGTCGTCCTCCCGAATGCGAGTCCAGTGTGCTAGCCACTGCGCCACCTCGCTCGGTGGTGATAACAGTGACTCAGTTATTAATAAATTGATTGTTAACAAATTATTACTAGCGATCGCATACGTCGCAAATAGAGGTAAGACAAAATACTGACATTTTAATCCCTAAGTATTTATTACTGCAGATATCCTTAGTTACACAGACTGTTATCAATAATGCACCCTTCAATATGCCTCATTAAGTAAAATACTCTCCGCTTCATGGGAAAAGTGAATTCTTTAGTTATCCATGAAACCTACCGAAATTGTGGATACAGAACTGATGTCTCCACTGTAGTCCACCAAAAAAACCTTTTCACGCCAGTCCTCTTCTTGCTCGTGCTATTGTCTCTGTCGTTCATGAGCAATATTGCAGTGCGAAGTTGTTTTCTTTATCTCGTTAATAACTTTTCATCTCGAGACGAAAATCTCTTCCTCATAAGCACTAATGCTCGAATTAGGGATATTACTTGTTTTCAACCGTCTTCTGCAACCATGTTCAGCAATTAGGTTTACTACCATCCAAAAATTACACGATAACCAAAAGTTTTTATTACATACAGCGGCCATTTCTTCCATTTCCAGTGAAATCAACGTAAGTTTCCTCGACGGCTTTAAGAGTGGGATAACACTGCTGCTCTGCACCACGCCAATATTCTAAGGCCGGATCAGACCAGGTAAAGACAAAAAAATGGCTCTGAGCACTATGGGACTCAACTGCTGTGGTCATTAGTCCCCTAGAACTTAGAACTACTTAAACCTAACTAACCTAAGGACATCACACACATCCATGCCCGAGGCACGATTCGAACCTGCGACCGTAGCAGTCGCACGGTTCCGGACTGCGCGCCTAGAACCGCGAGACCACCGCGGCCGGCAGGTAAAGACAAGTCTATCCTCGTTAGTGTCCACTTGGCACGTTTCTTTGTCAGATTTTTGTGAAGGTTCTCGTCATTCCGCGCTGAATATTCTAGTTTGAGCTTTTATTTGAGATAAAGGAGTCCGCTGCAAGAGGCGCGATCAATAAGTAATGCAACAATCTCATTCTCGGTCAATTTCGATTGCAAAAAATGTGGAATTTGTTGTGGTACATTGCCGAATATTCCCGCTTCAGCCCTTACAGTTTCATGTAGTTCCGACAGGTGGCGACACTATACGTAGCCCTCAGAATGGCGTCTGTAACGGAGGTGCGTTCCAAGGAGAGTACTGTCACTGAGTTTCTTTTAGTGGAAAACCAGAGCATCACAGATACTTACAGGATCTTGTAGAATGTCTATGATGACCTAGCAGTGGGCAAGAGCACGGTGAGTCGTTGGGCGAGATATCCATAGTAATCGCAACTAAGTTGCGCCAGCCGGTCCGATCACTCGCGTGTCGGCCGGCCGCCCACGACTGTGACTCCTGCAATGTTGGTACGTGCGGACACTATCACTCGAGAGGCTCTACGGATCACAGACGTCTCGCTGTTCGAATGGACGTCTTTGTTGGTAGTGCTAACACACTCGTCCACGAGTAGGGGTACTCCAAGGCGTGCGCCCGCTGGCTTCCTCGGTGCGTAACAGAAAACCGTAAAGAGTAACGAAGGATCATCTGTGCAGAATTGCTTGCGCTTTAAGAGGTTGATCGTTAACAAGAATTTGTCGAATACCGTCACGGACTGGGAACAAAACATGGAGTGGCGTCGCACCACCTCTCCTCCGAAGAAAAATCGGCCAGCCGCCGTGACCGAGCGGTTCTAGACGCTTCAGTCCGGAACCACGGAGCTGCTACGGTGGCAGGTTCGAATCCTGCATCGGGCATGGATGTGTGTGACGTCCTTAGGTTAGTTAGGTTTACGTAGTTCTAAGTCTAGAGGACTGATGACAGATGTTAAGTCCCATAGTGCTTAGAGCCATTTGAATCATTTGAAGAAAAAGTCCAAAGTCGCAACATCAGCCGGAAAAATCATGGCGACGGCATTCTAAGACTCTGAAGGATGTCCTCCATCATGGTGCAACGATCAACTCTGAAATGTATTGTGCTACACTCAGGAAACTGAAGAAACGACTTCAGGGTGTTCTTCCTCATAAAAATGCTGACGAACCTCTGCTTCTCCATGATAACGCAAAGCCTCACACACGTCTGCACACACGGGAGCAACTCACAAAACTTCGTTGGACTGTTCTTCCTCATCCACCAAGAGCCTGGATCTCGCACCGTTGACTTCCATCTATTTGGCCCAAAGATGGATGCACTCCGCGGGAAGTAGTACGTGGGTGATGGGGATGTTATTGATGCACCAAGATAGTGGCTCCGACGTCGACCAGTAGAGCGGTAACATGTGGCCATACAGATCCTCCCAGTGCGGTGGCATACTACCGCCGCATTGAACCCAACATGCTGGAAAACAAGGTTTTGTAGCCGAAAGTGTGTGGAGTAATGTGTGTATGGGAATCATGAATAAAATCAACCTTACTATCAGAAAAAAATTTCTTCCATTAATTACTGAACACCCCTCGTATATTGTACTGATTTATAAGTTTGATACGCAGGCAAAGCTGCAGTCGAGAGGGGGAAAAACCATTGTCATGAGTTACTCTCGCCGTTTAGGCGACAAATTTTAGTACTTTATTACCAAATAGCATCCATGCTAGGCAACGGCCGTAGAGAAGGGCCGAGGATTAAATCTCTTAATACTTTTTTTTTTTACATTAAAACCTGTTGTAAGTACAATGAAACTGATTTTTTAAAATAAACTGCCGGCGCTATACCGGTCCAGAAACGGTCCAAAATGTCACAAAGATTTCCAGGTGTATAGAAACGGAATTTTCCGTGCCTTAAAGTGGGTCGACGTTTGGATCTGGTTGGGGCCACACCATGTGTGATTCAATATGTTCAGAAGTTCAGCATTATGAACAGTTTCTATCTGGGAATGAATTGTATGTATGGGGTTAGTCACGAAGTTTTACTTAGAACCTCGAAAAATTAATGTTACTTAATTAATTTTTGGTTTGGTTCGTAGGGACATGTCTGCAGTCCTGGTAGTCACTGAAACACACGCTTCACAATACCTTAGTGGCTACAGTAACCACCATAAAATGAGGTTTCCGCTGATAAATTGGAGCATCGTGCGGGACTTGGTTTTTGGCAGCAGGGGAAACGATGCGCATGTTTCAGGCCAACCAAGATTACTTCTTCAGCTGTCTGTACTGGCTCAAAACAGCTGCAAAATTTCCTCTGCTGCCGAAGACGAATTACCACACGATAGCCGGCCGCGGTAGTCTCGCGGTTAAGGCGCTCAGTCTGGAACCGCGTGACTGCTACGGTCACAGGTTCGAGTCCTGCCTCGGGCATGGATGTGTGTGATGTCCTTAGGTTAGTTAGGTTTAAGTAGTTCTCAGTTCTATGGGACTGATGACCACAGATTTTAAGTCCCATAGTGCTCAGAGCCATTTGAACCATTTGAACCACACGATAATATCATTGGGCAGCACCATTTTGTTCTGGCCCCTCCAGCGTGCTACGGTACTGACCCGAAGATAGCAACATATACCAGGACTGTAGACATGAATTTGCAAACAAACAAAAAACTGAATGAGTAACTTTATTTTTTCATGGTGATATGTAAAACTTCAAGACTCCACGTCGTACACTATCTGGTCAACAGTATCTAGATACCTATTAGCCGACGTTAATAAAAGGTGTGTCCACCCCCTGCCTTTACAACGTCTTTAACTCTGCTTGTAATACCGTCAGTGAGGTTTCTGAATGTCTACAGAGGATGTCAGCCCCTTCTTTCTGCTGAGTTGAAGGCACAGAAGTTATTGGTGTTTTGAAGCTGGTATCAGGAGCAAAGTCTGCGTTCAACTCAATCCAGCCGTGTCTCATTGGGTTCAAGTCAGGAATCTCGACAGATCAGTCTATTTCATAAATGTTATTGTCCACAAACCGTTGCTTCACAAATGCTGCTTTATAAAAGGATGCATTGTCATACTGATACAGAGTGTCAACGTCTCCGACCTGTTTGTTTATGCACACACTACAGAGTACGGTTAAATGTGTTCGTATCATTTCACATTCAGCGTTTTCTTAAGCGCAATAAGAGGAACACATCATAACCACGAAAAACATCACGTAGCGTAACATCACCTCCTCTGTGCTACACCGTAATAACTACACATGATAGCAGGTAGTGTTCCTCAGGCATTCACCAAACCCAAAGCCTTCCATCAGGAACAATATGCTCCATTATTTGTAATTCACTCTGCACAGTCATTGTGCTACTTGGATTGTTGCTAGCACTTTGGAACTCATGAGTGATTACGTCCGCCGATTTCATGCGACATTTTTTGCACCAGCTTCCGCTAGGTGGTCCCTGTCCGTCAGTATATGAGATTTGCGTGGTCTTGGTTTAGCTGTAGTTGTTTCGTCGCATTTCCATTTCACAGTCCCATCACCAAAACTCGACTTGGTCAGCCTTAGAAGAGTTGAAGTGATCCTGATTGTTACTGAAGTGACATTCAGTAACGAGTCCACGTTTGAAGTCTCTGGGCTTTCCTGGCGGACCCATTCTGCTGTTATCGCTTCTCTACTGACAACGTAATACTCCCCGCCTTCCATTGTACTGGCGGCTTCGCCTAACGTGACATCTGTGGTCAATTCTATATTACATCGGGTGTCCGGATACTTTTGTTCAGGCATTGTATAGTGCGGAAGTTCAGGGGACAGTACAGATGGTTACCTCTAATAATACACGAAGAACCGAAGAAACTGGTACACCTGCCTAATATCGTGTAGGGCCCCCGTGGGCGCGCAGAAGTGCCGCAACACGATGTGGCATGGACTCGATTGACACTATGAATCCTGCAGGGATATCCATAAATACGTAAGAGTAAGAGGGGATGGAGAACAGTAAGTTGCAAGGCATCCCAGATATGGCCAATAATGTTTGTGTCTGGGGAGTCTGGTGGCCAACGGAAGTGTTTAAACTCAGAAGAGTGTTCCAGGAGCCACTTTGTAGCAATTCTAGACGTGTGGGATGTCGCATTGTCCTGCTGGAAGTCTGTCGGAATGCACAATCCACATGAATAGATGCAGGTGATAAGACAGGATGCTTACGTACGTGTCACTTGTCAGAATCATATCTAGATACATCAGGGGTCCCCTATCGCTCGAGCTGCACACGTCCCACACCATTACAGAGCCTCTAGCAGCTTGAACAGTCACCTGCTGATGTGCAGGGTCCATGGATTCAGGAGGTTGTCTCCATACTCGTACATGCCCATCCGCTCGATACAATTTGAAACGAGACTCGCCAGATCAGGCAACATGTTTCCAGTCATCAACAGACCAATGTCGGTGTTGACGGGCCCAGGCAAGGCGTAAAGCTGTCGAGCAGTCATGGGTACACGAGTTGTCCTTCGGCTCGGAAAGCCCATATCGATGATGTTTCGTTGAATGGTTCACACGCTGACACTTGTTAATGGCCCAGCATTGAAATCTGCAGCACTTTGCGGAAGGGTTGCACTTATGTCACGTTGGATGATTCTCTTCAGTCGTCGTTGGTCCTGTTCTTCCAGGATCTTTTTCCAGCCGCAGCGATGTCGGAGATTTGATGTTTTACTGGATTCCTGATATTCACGGTACAGTCGTGAAATGGTCGTACGAGAAAATCCCTACTTGATCGCTACCCCGGAGATGCTGTATCCCATCGCTCGTGCGCCGACTATAGCACCACGTCCAAAATCACTTCAATCTTGATGACCTGCCATTGTGGCAGCAGTAAACGATCTAACAACTGCGCCACACTCTTATTGCCTTATATAGGCGTTGCCGAGAGCAACGCATTATCCTGCCTGTTTACATATCGCTGTATTTGAAAACGCATGCCTATACCAGTATCTTTGACGCTTCAATGTAACAGAAATGGCATCCCTTTACTATTTTGAGTCGACTGGACCTGATCCCGCACGTCAAGTAGTTAGCCAGCTACGTGAACACTTTAATTAAAGCCAATGAGTGCTATATCTGCAAGGGACACAAGAAGAAAAAAGGTACATATCTCAAAAAGAGCAGACCCGCCCCCACTCATGAGACTGTGCAAGTCGGTATCTAAGCAGTAGTTCCTGATGCGTGGCGCCTGCCAAAGTAAGTCTACTGTGATATCAGCCCACACTAAGGGCAAAGTGGATAGCGGATTTATTTCAAACCGGGAAGGTAGCGTACATCACGGATTCCTACGTTTAATTTATCCTCATGTTAGGCCAAGCTTGTTCCAATCAGACACGAACGCAACACAATCCACGTTATATCAGGCCCCTGTTCCTTCAGACTTTTAGCATCGCACAACGCTAGAATTTGAACAAACAACTCCTAACAGAAATAATTCCCTTGCAGCTGACTAAACTGGCTGCTTCCTTTGCGCGCGCTAACGAGGCGAAGCGAAGCGTGGCGGGGCAGGACAGCGGAGCTGCGAAACGCGGCCGCGTCTTGCCGCCGACCTGTGCTACGCCCATTCACGTTTAATCATTTGATCGATCGCGTCGGGCAGGGGCTGCAAGCTGCAGGGAAGGCCTGGGAGGCTGCAAGTGCACGGCCGCCGCTCCTGGGCCCAGCCAGCTAAACACGCCCACGTGGCTCACTCAAAGCTTGCCCGAGCACAAACGGTGCCGTTTCGATAAGGGCAATGTAATCAGAGCGAAATGTTGTCACCAGCTAACACTTTCTTCTGTTTCTTGTTTTAAACCAATAGAGAAAGGCGAAACCATTGTATCGTAACTACCAAAACTTCATGGATTTTCAAGGAAGCATGGAGCGAGCTTAGTCGTCATTGTGAATCGGATTATCATCATTCCTCAACGTAAACAAATACACTATTGGCCATTAAAATTGCTACATCAAGAAGAAATGCACATGATAAACGGGTATTCATTGGACAAATATATTATACTAGACCGGACATGTGATTATATTTTTACGCAATTTGGGTGCACAGATCCTGAGAAATCAGTACCCAGAACAACCACCTCTGGCCGTAATAACGGCCTTGATACGCCTAGGTATTGAGTCAAACAGAGCTTGGATGGCGTGTACAGGTATAGCTGCCCATGCAGCTTCAACACGATACCACAGTTCATCAAGAGTAGTGACTGGCGTATTGTGACGAGCCAGTTGCACGGCCACCATTGACCAGAAGTCTTCAATTGGTGAGAGATCTGGTGAATGTGCTATCCAGGGCAGCAGTCGAACATTTCCTGTATCCAGAAAGGCCCGTACAGGACCTGCGTGCATTATCCTGCTGCAATGTAGGGTTTCGCAGGGATCGAATGAAGGGTAGAGCCACGGCTCGTAACACATCTGAAATATAACGTCCACTGTTCAAGTGCTGTCAATGCGAGCAAGAGGTGACCGCGACGTGTAACCAACGGCACCCCATACCATCATGCCTTGTGATACGCCAGTCAACTGATGTTTGTGTATGAGAAATCGGTTGGAAACTTTCCCCACGTCAGCACGTTGTAGGTGTCGCCACCGGCGCCAACCTTGTGTGAATGCTCTGAGAAGCTAATCATTTGCATATCACAGCATCTTCTTCCTGTCGGTTAAATTTCGCGCCTGTAGCACGTCATCTTCGTGGTGTAGCAATTTTAATGGCCAGTAGTGTTCAACGTACTGCGCATAAATAGGCAGAAAGACCCGTTACTGTCTGATTACCGGATCGCGCAACAGTCGTTGGAAGCAGTGACATCAACAATATACACGATCCAGTCATATAAATGGGACCACCACCTATGCTCGACGTCAGCGTGAAATAATCATTCTCAGACGGCAGGTGGCAGTACTAGCAGTGGACGGTATATAAAGCGTGTCGGGGGTACGCGGAAAACAGTGCAGGTTGTCGTAATGCAGAAATGGCATTATCATGGGCATTCGGCGAGGTGTGGAACTATTTCCAAAACGGCTAAGTTTGTAAACTGCTCACGTGCCACCGTGGTGGTTGTGTACCATGGAGGGCAAAAAGGCGCTACCCAAAACAGGCACCCATGCAACTTTGGTTCAGCGTGGGCCTTTATGACACGGGCGAACGACGGCTGTAGAGACTGTTGAGCAACTGATCGCACAGATGAACCACGGGGCTAACAACAGTGTCTACTCCGCAACCGTTCAGCGAACGTTGCTGCGTACGGCCTCTTCAGCAGACGCCTGTGTATACACCCATGAGGAGAGCTGTTCATCGCCGACGAAGGCTGGAATTTGCACGCCAATACCGCAACTCTACGTCCACTGAGCGGCGAATGGTGGCCTTTTCAGATGAGTCACGTTGTAAGCTCTATCGGACAGATGGCCATTGACGTGTACGGCGTGAAACGTCAAAGCAGACACCCTGTAACCAGGAGGGAGCATTATGGTGCGGGGAATGTTTTAGTGACATTCCCTGGGTGATCTGGTCATTCTGGATGGCACAATGGATAAACACAAGTATGCGTCTATCCTTGGGGACCATGTTGACCCCTACATGCAGGATAGAGCAACGTGTCACACATCTCGCAGAGTACATGCGTGGTTCGAAGAGGACCAGTGTCTGTTTACCGTACTCCGCTGGCCACCAAACTCCTCGAATTTATACCCAATCGAGAATTATGGGACCACCTCTACTTGGCTCTTCGCGCCATGAATACTGTACCGAGAAGCCTAGCTCTGCTGGCTACGCGACTACAGTCAGCACGGTTCCACATCCCTGTCGATTCCTTCCAGAACCTCACCGACTCTCTTCCGGCCAGCCGCGCTGCAAAAGAGAGTTATTTATTCTTTTGACAGCTGCTCACGTTAATGGACTGGACAGCGTATCTAGGAGCATGCGTACGGAGCGATTTTAAGTGGAACGGTCACATAAAACTAATTGCAGCAAGGCTAGTGCCAAACTGAAATTCATTAGAATAATCCTCAGGAAGCGAGTAATCCATTTGCAAAGGAGGTAGCTTACAAAACCCTCGTTCGATCAATACTGATCGTCAGTCTGGGATCCGTACCTGATAGCACTGTTAGAGGAAACAGAGAAAATCCAAAGAAGAGCAGCGCGTTTGTTACTAGGTTTCTTTAGTAAACGATAAAACGTCACGGGAGTGCTAAGTTAAGTTCAGTTACAGATGCTACAAGAGATGCGTTCTGCATCACGGCGTATTTTTTGTTATAACCCAGGAAGCTCATGTTCCTAAAATAGCCAACTCACATAATGCTTGTAAATAATAAGATCTCAGCTATCAGTCGTCCTTTTTAAATTTTATTGGCAGATCTAGATTTCAGCTAGAAACTAGCCGCTCTCAATGTTAAGAATACAAGAGGTACATAGTTACATGATGTCATAAAAAGTTGCAATTAATGGCTTAACTCATATGGTTTGTACATTACGCACCACTATCATTTTTGATCAATGCATGTAATGCCTGTTGGTCGGGCTTCATCCACAGTTCATTGAATACTACCGTTTGCGGAAGGCGGGCTGTATGCAGAACACATCGGTTGGTTACATGGCGCCATCCATGTCAACTACGTACAAACCTCAAGGGAAGTAAATCGCTTCAAATTCAATTACATAAAATGAAACATAAGTAAGCCGCGCGGGATTAGCCGAGCGGTCTGAGGCGCTGCAGTCATGAGCTGTGCGGCTGGTCCCGGCGGAGGTTCGAGTCCTCCCACGGGCATGGGCGTGTGTGTGTTTGTTCTTAGGATAATTTAGGTTAAGCAGTGTGTAAGCTTAGGGACTGATGGCCTTAGCAGTTAAGTTCCATAAGATTTCACACACATTTGAACAACAAACATAAGTAAAATTCCTAAATTGTCGTCCGACTTGTTTCATATTTACCATCAAGTGAAAAAATTTCCAAGTTCACTCCTTGTGAGTTCGTTATTATTACTAGAACATTTAATTTACGTCAGGTGGGTAAAAATTATATATATATATATATATATAACACTGGAACACGTGCAGTATACACCTATCAGTTGATATGGTTAAAATATATTTATTTTTATATTATATTTCCCTTTATTAAAACATAATAAGTATATTGTTCATCATATTTCCTAAATAGTTCATAGGTGGCGCCAAACATCAGTCAGATGCATAGTTATTATAATTTGGCTACTCCGCTATAGATATAGAGGGTGCTAACCACTTTCTCCCTTAAAACTTCCGCCAACGTGTATCTCGAGAAACGCCCACGGAGGTAAAATGAGAGATATTTGAGCTCACACGGTGGCCCACCGACAGTCTTTCTTCCCGCAGACCATTCGCGACTGGTGCACGAAATGGGGGAAATGTCAGTGGTACACGATGTACCCTCCGCCACATACCGTAAAGTGGCTTGCGGACAACAGGCATAGACATGCTGTTACGGGAATATTGACGATAATGCTCTGAAGGTAAATCTGCACTGGCGCTATTATACAGTAAAGGTCATGAACAGAGATAATCGGCAATAGTATCTGTTAAGTCACGCTGAGTGTCGTGGAATTAAAATAACTATTACACACTTCAGCTGTTCTCTGATTGATTCTTGTATGTTTTGAGCATGGATTTGCAAATCTGCCATGTGGTGGTACGCATCGGAACAAACATTTATTGTCGCTGAAACAACGACCAGAAGATGTGGTGGCACGCATCGCAACAAATACGTTTTGTTTGTGAGGCCACACACACAGGAGCAAACATCTGGCAGTTAATTGATATCGCTATTCCGCAGGTATTAAAATAAACGAAAGCTTGTTAACTCTAACGAACAAGTAACACAAGACCCCCGCTCTAACTATCGGCAAAAAATTTGTATCATTTTTAAAATGAATAGCGATAAAGCGTGGAAACAGAAAACAAGCAGAAACAGTCAGATGACGGTGAGAGTTTGCGTAATGAACGAAGAACAATGTTTCACTTCAAGACGGACCTAAAATACTACGCCGTGACATTACAATATGACACGTGGTCTACCTAATGCATAAAAGTAGCAAAGAACCGCTGTGTGTAATCCAGAAAGCACGTTACCTGCAGGAACATCGTTCGCATCTTTTCACTGGGCTCGCATTCGGGAGGAAGACGGTTCAAACACCCGTCCGGCCATCCTGATTAGGGTTTTCCGTGGTTTCCCTAAATCGCTTTAGGCAAATGCCGGGATGGTTCCTTTGAAAAGCCACGGCCGATTTCTTTTCCCATCCTTCCCTAATTCGAGTTTGTGATCCGTCTCTAATGACCGCGTTGTCGACGGGACGTTGAACACTAATTTCCTCCTCCTCCTCCTCCTCCTCTTCTTCCTCGCAACTCTTTCTGAATTCATGTCTGACTGATAGTTTGCCCAACAGATCTCACGCTACAATGCTGATCCTAGTGGCGGAGAGGCACACCATTGTCCCACCATCTAATGTTAGCAAAAAAAAAAAAAAAGAGAGAACTTCCATGGCAGATTAAAATTGTGTCCCAGGAACGCTTTTTGCGGGCTGTGACTTTACCGACTGAGCTATCCAGGCACGACTCACGAACAGCCCTCGCAACTTTTCTTCGGGTCGATGTGATGAATGGCAGCCTGCTCCAAATGTAGAATAACAGAATTAATGCAGATGAGCAGGAAAAACAATCTTATGAAGTTCGAATACGATATCAGTAATGTACTGCTTGACATTGTCACATCGATTAAATTCCTAGGCGTAAAATTGCCAATCGACATGAAATGGAAGGCGACACCGGTTTATTGCTAGATTTTTAGGAACGTACAGCTCGTTTATAAAGAAACAGCGTACAGAGCACTTGTGAGACACATTCTAGAGTACCGCTAGAGTGTTTGGGATCCCCACCAGGTCAGATTAAGGGAAGTAATCAAGGCAGCTTAAAGGCGTGCTGCTAGATTTGTTACTGGTAGGTTCGATCAGCACCCAAGTTATTACGGAGATGATTCGGGCACTGAAGTAGGAATTTCTAGGGCGAAGACATTCTTTTCGAGAAACAATACTGAAAAAGTTTAGAGAACAGGCATTGGCGGCTGACTGAAGAAATATTATACTGCCAGCTTGTAGCATAGTTCATCCTCATTTCTGCTGGTTAATAAGTTTCTAACGCAGTCACTAAATCTGAAAAAATAGTTCGCCAAGTACACATAATCACCTGCGCACATAAATGTCGTAGCACACTTAATGTAGAAGAATAACTATGTAACAAAGTATAAAATAAAATGAGTGTTTGTAGTGGAAATGAAATGAAAATGGCGTCATTGGCCGCGAGGCCCTTACGGGGCAGGTCCGGCCGCCTTGGTGCAGGTCTTATTACATTCGACGCCACACTGGGCGACCTGCGAGCCGGATGGGAATGAAATGATGATGAAGACAACACAACACCCAGTCCCTGAGCGGAGATAATCCCCCAACCGAGGCGGGAATCGAACCCGGGTCCCTTAGGACGGCAGTCCGCGACGCTGCCCATTCAGCTATCGGGGCGGACAGTTTTTGTAATACAACTATTAAATGAGCAGTGCTATCTCTAAACTTGAAGTCGACTAGAAACTTTACACATGTCCTTTCACTACTGATAGATTCTGCATCCTTCTTTACTCGCACATTCTTCACACTAAAAACTAATGGCGCGAACAGGCCATGAAGGCTCAACGGTACCGACCGGCCGTCGTGTGATCCTCAACCCACAGGCGTCACTGGATGTGGATATGGAGGTGCATGTGGTCAGTATACCGCTCTCCCGGCCTTATGTCAGTTTACGAGACCCCAACCGCTACTTCTTAATTAAGCAGCCCCTCATTTTGCCTCACAAGAGCTGAGTGCACCCTGCTTGCCAAGAGCGCTCGGCATACCGGACGGTCACACATCCAAGTTCTAGCCCAGCCCGACAGCGCTTAACTTCGGTGATCTGTCAGGAACCGGTACACTCTTCACACGGTTATTGGAAATGAGTGTCACAGTAATGTACTTGTAGTGAAGCACATACGGCTATCTTTAGTTACCTCACCAAAGCTTTCCTTTCGTTAATTATCTTTTGAGTATAATCATGTAACGTATGCAGCTAAGCTAAAGATGGTTCAGTTATTTTAACAGCAGATAAATTATGGAAGTCTGATTCTTGCACTGACAAGTACTTATTACTTTTGCATTTGACCAACTCCAGAACGAGATCACAAGCTATTATGCATATAAATCGTAGTACGAGAAATGAGTTCTTTTAGCAACCCAGTACACTGTAAGTGATTTTTCTTTGAATAAAATAATGTACCAAACGTACCACTGTATCTCCAGAACTGCAAGCATTCTTCAAGCGGTGGCTCCATGGAGTACAGTAACATTAATGGCTCTACTCGCGCTGGCCGAGGGCACTAGGCGCTTCAGTCCGGAACCGCCTGCTACAGCCGCAGGTTCGAATCCTGCCTCGGGCACGGATGTGCGTGATGTCCTTAGGTTAGTAAGGTTTAAGTAGTTCTAAGTTCTAGGGGACTGATGACCTCAGATGTTAAGTCTCATAGTGCTCAGAGCAATTTTTTTCTACTCTGTCAGTCTCTTACTTATATCAAATTATGACCTTTTGCTTTCGATCTTGAAAATAACTTCATTCAGCCTCTTTTTCATCGCTCACGATGGTCTCTAACTACATTTTGTATGCATATTTTCACTGCCCCTTCCACCTCTTTTCGATCGCTCTCACGCCATGGCATCTCAATTTTCTTTGATAGATATCCGTGTTACCAAAATTCATTAGTAGAATCACGCACTGGACATTCCCTACCGCTATACAGAGCATAATTGCTTTAAACACCATTCTCTCTCTCTTGATACAAAACAGTTTACAAAATAGAATTACAGTGTTACACTCCTGGAAATGGAAAAAAGAACACATTGACACCGGTGTGTCAGACCCACCATACTTGCTCCGGACACTGCGAGAGGGCTGTACAAGCAATGATCACACGCACGGCACAGCGGACACACCAGGAACCGCGGTGTTGGCGGTCGAATGGCGCTAGCTGCGCAGCATTTGTGCACCGCCGCCGTCAGTGTCAGCCAGTTTGCGGTGGCATACGGAGCTCCATCGCAGTCTTTAACACTGGTAGCATGCAGCGACAGCGTGGACGTGAACCGTATGTGCAGTTGACGGACTTTGAGCGAGGGCGTATAGTGGGCATGCGGGAGGCCGGGTGGACGTACCGAAGAATTGCTCAACACGTGGGGCGTGAGGTCTCCACAGTACATCGATGTTGTCGCCAGTGGTCGGCGGAAGGTGCACGTGCCCGTCGACCTGGGACCGGACCGCAGCGACGCACGGATGCACGCCAAGACCGTAGGATCCTACGCAGTGCCGTAGGGGACCGCACCGCCACTTCCCAGCAAATTAGGGACACTGTTGCTCCTGGGGTATCGGCGAGGACCATTCGCAACCGTCTCCATGAAGCTGGGCTACGGTCCCGCACACCGTTAGGCCGTCTTCCGCTCACGCCCCAACATCGTGCAGCCCGTCTCCAGTGGTGTCGCGACAGGCGTGAATGGAGGGACGAATGGAGACGTGTCGTCTTCAGCGATGAGAGTCGCTTCTGCCTTGGTGCCAATGATGGTCGTATGCGTGTTTGGCGCCGTGCACGTGAGCGCCACAATCAGGACTGCATACGACCGAGGCACACAGGGCCAACACCCGGCATCATGGTGTGGGGAGCGATCTCCTACACTGGCCGTACACCACTGGTGATCGTCGAGGGGACACTGAATAGTGCACGGTACATCCAAACCGTCATCGAACCCATCGTTCTACCATTTCTAGACCGGCAAGGGAACTTGCTGTTCCAACAGGACAATGCACGTCCGCATGTATCCCGTGCCACCCAATGTGCTCTAGAAGGTGTAAGTCAACTACCCTGGCCAGCAAGATCTCCGGATCTGCCCCCCATTGAGCATGTTTGGGACTGGATGAAGCGTCGTCTCACGCGGTCTGCACGTCCAGCACGAACGCTGGTCCAACTGAGGCGCTAGGTGCAAATGGCATGGCAAGCCGTTCCACAGGACTACATCCAGCATCTGTACGATCGTCTCCATGGGAGAATAGCAGCCTGCATTGCTGCGAAAGGTGGATATACACTGTACTAGTGCCGACATTGTGCATGCTCTGTTGCCTGTGTCTATGTGCCTGTGGTTCTGTCAGTGTGATCATGTGATGTATCTGACCCCAGGAATGTGTCAATAAAGTTTCCCCTTCCTGGGACAATGAATTCACGGTGTTCTTATTTCAATTTCCAGGAGTGTAGTATCTGTATAACCAGACTTACAATTTACTTTCACAAAAAATGAAACGATTTTTATCTCGTGTGTGTGTGTGTGTGTGTGTGTGTGTGTGTGTGTGTGTTGGAGCCAATCACTACAAAAGGCAAATTTAAAATCTGTATACACAGGATACGCAACATTTGCTTGTATAGTGCAACACGTCAGAACAGGGGGGGGGGGGAGGGAGGGAGGAAGAAAGGGAGAGGGGTGAGAGGGAAAGGGGGGAGAGAGGGGGGAGGGAGGGAGGGAGGGAGGGAGAGAGAGAGAGAGAGAGAGAGAGAGAGAGAGAGTTGGGTGTGGGGTTGGGTGGTGGGCCGAGCGTAAATTGGTTCCAATGTCTCTGGTGGCAAGTGTGTATCAGGTGCGGAAAAAGGTGTAAATTTGCGGAGTAACTACTGCGAAGCAACAAAACGGTTGGTAATCTCGATATCGAGATTTACACGACTGTTGGAGAGGTGGAAGTGCGCGCGCGCGCTATCCTTATTATTTGCTTTGCTTTCCTTTGCGGGGCGAGGGCTCCTCGAGCGCAATTGTGTAGAAGTGGCGGCCGGCGCCGGCGCCTATTTGTCTCGCGTGCGAGCGCCACATATCTTCGTTTGGTGGTCCGCAGCGAGTGCGTCGCTCTTGTTCCCGTAACTGCGATAAACGGCCGCCGCGTCGCCGCTCAATGAACGCTGAGTAAGACCAGCTCGCCGTGTTGCAAATTCACCGGCCTTATGTCCCCACGTACAGAGACACGCTACAATTCTCCGAACATTGCCAATTTTTCTGCAAATTTTCAACGCCGGCTCGCAGTTCCGCAGGGGCGATCGAAGAAAATAATGAATAGTTCAGCTCCAAACACATGCGACGAAGAGCACTAATCTACGACATTTTCCATTTTTAATATGATTATTCAATTCTTAAGAATTAAGGCAACACATAGTGTCCTCAGAGAGTATTCTGCCAGGTTTGAAGGAAGGCGCTAAATTGAGTCGTCTTACTTCCTTCGACGTTGATAATTCACTTGCTGACGGACCATACCTTAATTAACTGCATAGGGTCACAATCAGAAGCAACAACTCATACGAACGGGACACTTTAACATACAGCTACCAGTGGAAAAATGTTCCTAATGGAGAACAAAAAAGGCGAATACGCTCCTCTTTATAAGACTGACTCATATGTGGGGTAGCAGCTGCCTCGTTCTACACTACTGGTCATTAAAATTTCTACACCACGAAGATGACGTGCTACAGACGCGAAATTTAACCTACAGGAAGAAGATGCTGTGACATGCAAATGATTAGCTTTTCAGTGCATTCACACAAGGTTGGCGCCGGTGGCGACATCTACAACGTGCTGACATGAGGAACGTTTCCAACCGATTTCTCATACACAAACAGCAGTTGACCGGCGTTGCCTGGTGAAACGTTGTTGTGATGCCTCGTGTAAGGAGGAGAAATGTGTACCATCACGTTTCCGACTTTGATAAAAGTCGGATTGTAGCCTATCGCGATTGCGGTTTATCGTATCGCGACGTTGCTGCTCGCGTTGGTCGAGATCTGTTAGCAGAATATGGAATCGGTGGGTTCAGGAGGGTAATACGGAACGCCGTGCTGGATCCCAACGGCCTCGTATCACTAGCAGTCGAGATGACAGGCATCTTATCCGCATGGTTGTAATGGATCGTGCAACCATCTGCACGAACAGTTCGACGACGTTTGCAGCAGCATGGACTGTAAGCTCGGAGACCATGGCCGCGGTTACCCTTGACGCTGCATCAAAGACAAGAGCGCCTGAGATGGTGCACTCAACGACGAAGTTGGGAGCACGAATGGCGAAACGGTCCGCCGCTCGTGGTCTCGCGGTAGCGTTCTCGCTTCCCGAGCCCGGGGTCCCGGGTTCGATTCCCGGCGGGGTCAGGGATTTTCACCTGCCTCGAGATGACTGGGTGTTTGTGTTGTCCTCATCATTTCATCATCATCCAGGACAGTGGCGAAATTGGACTGAGCAAAGATTGGATAATTGTACGGGCGCTGATAACCACGCAGTTGAGCGCCCCACAAACCAAACATCATCATCATCATCACGAATGGCGAAACGTCATTTTTTCGGATGAATCCAGGTTCTGCTTACAGCATCATGATGGTCGCATCCGTGTTTGGCGAGATCGCGGTGAACGCACATTGGAAGCGTGTATTCGTCATCGCCATACTGGCGTATCATCCGGCGGTATGGGGTGCCATTGATTACACGTCTCGGTCACCTCTTGTTCGCATTGACGGCACTATGAACAGTGGACGTTACATTTCAGATGTGTTACGACCCGTAGCTCTGCCCTTCATTGGATTCCTGCGAAACCCTACATTTCAGCAGGATAATGCACGACCGCATGTTGCAGGTCCTGTTCTGGCCTTTCTGGATACAGAAAATGTTCGACTGCTGCCCTGGCCAGTAGATTCTCCAGATCTCTCACCAATTGAAAACGTCTTGTCAATGGCGGCCGAGCAACTGGCGCGTCACAATACGCCAGTCACTACTCTTGAGGAACTGTGGTATCGTGTTGAAGCTGCGTGGGCAACTGTACCTGTACACGCCATCCAAGCTCTGTTTGACTCAATGCCCAGGAGTATGAAGGCCGTTATTACGGCCAGAGGTGGTTGCTCTGGGTACTGATTTCTCAGGATCTGTGCACCCAAATTGCGTGAAAATGTAATCACATGTCAGTTCTAGTGTAATATATTTGTCCAAAGAATACCAGTTTATCATCTGCATATTTTCTTAGTGTAGCAATTTTAATGGCCAGTAGTGTACCTTCCTCAGCACCTTTAAAATTTTTTGCAAAAATGTTGGCATGCGAACATTTTCGTGCTCTTTTCAACATGCAGCTCATCTCAGACTCCCATGCTGAGTGAGGTAGCGCAGTGCCTAGCACACTGAAATCGCATTCGGAAGGACGATGGCTCGAACCCGCGTCCGTCCATCCAGATTTGGATTTTCCGTTATTTCCCTAAATCGCTTAAGGCAAATGGTCGGATGATTCTTTGAACAGACACGGTCGATTTCCTTCTTCGTCCTTCCCTAATCCGTTACGGTCGCAGGTTCGAATCCTGCCTCGGGCATGGATGTGGGTGATGTCCTTAGGTTAGTTAGGTTTAAGTAATTCTAAGTTCTAGGGGACTGATGACCTCAGAAGTTATGTCCCATAGTGCTCACAGCCATTTGAACCAACCTTCCATAAGCCGAGCTTGTGCTCCGTCTCTGATTACCTCTTTGTCGACGGGACGTTGAACACTAACCTCCCCCTCCTCAAATTCCCACAAGATGCCTTATCTGTAACTCACACATGCTAGTCCATCGCTGTAAGGCTCTCATACCCATTCACTCCCAGTTGCCCTTTCTCACCCGTTCATTCAGCCCAACCCATTGTCATTATCTCTTCGTGTGTCTTTGTCGTCTTCTGTGTCACATACACAGGCCCCTTCGTTCTGTCCTACTACTACAGTTTCATCTCTCTCTCTCTCTCTCTCTCTCTCTCTCTCTCTTGCTGCTAATATCTCATCCTTCCTTCCTAGCTGCTGCTGCTGCTGCTGCTGCTGTTGCCGTCGCTGCCTCTTCTCACTGTCGCTATCTCTCTCTTCCTCGTTGTTGTCATAGACTACTTATCAGTATCGTTGGCTCTCACACACTTCCACTTTCTCCTCTTCTTTATTACTCTCCCAATGGCGCTGTCTCCTTCACACTTTCCCTAGCACTGTTCTGTCGCTGACAACTATATTCGACTGCCACTGTTTCCTTGTTTTCTCTCACACTGGCGTTGTTTCCGTCGCTATACAACAAGCACTGTCTACTATCTTCCAGTATTTATTAATTTTCCGTCTCTTTCCCAATTCCACTGTCTCCTCTCTCGGCTTAAAAAAGCGCGATATGTTCGCATGCCAAATTTTTAAAGGTGCTGAGGAAGGAAGAATGAGGTAGCTTGTACCCCACTTATCTGTTAACTCTTTTAAAATGGAGCATATGAGCCTTTTTTGTGCTCCGATAGTAGCACTTTACCTCTGGTTCCTTTCTTTTCCTGCCACATCAGGACATATCACTCATTTGAAAATAACTTTATGGGTCAGTAAAATTTTTATAGTTTACTGATGTGAAACTGAAATAACGCAAAACTCATTTTACACCTACACCGGACTTTAAGTACACAAAAATGTTGCATGTGCTTCAGTACAACAACAATATGCAGTTTCCTGAAACCTTTCGATAATAATGGCGACACTTTACAGCCTATTTCTCCGTGCTACGTCACTTTATAAACTATGTTTTCGCCTGACATACATTTTGCGTGCGGATTTTACGAGCAGAAGTAGGGTAACTTTGAACCTCTATCGGAAGCAGATAAAGACATCAAGAAAATTTTCATGGTTGTTCGAGATCGGGATCTTAGGAATATACCGTAAAATTTTTAGTCATTTGCTGTCCATAGCCGCCTTGGAATCCGCGGCTCGGTTTTGGTACGAAAAAAAGGCAATAAACCCTTTTCTTTGGGGGCAGGGGGGGAGGGATTTGTAAGGAAACGCCCATGAACTAATGGTGCCTCCGAAGTCTCTCAAAGCGCACCATAGACCACATCAAACGCAAAAAGCGTCAAACGATTTGCTCCAAAGGCAAAGCAGGAGGAAATGTGTCATTCATACGTTGACCCAGTATTCTAAGATAGTGACATTAAAACGGTTGTTCTGTTGGGTATACAAATGGTCTCTAGCACAAGGGCTATCGAAAACACTTGACCCTACCTTTCCATTATCAACAAAACCTGAGGTATGAGCCCCGGAAGAAACCAGTTTTTACGCGCGGCGGTTTGTAAATTATTAGATAGGTACGCTGTCGCATGTGTGTTGATAGAGTGCCTCGATCAAAGACTCATAAATGACTCAGGGAGATACTGTTTATTATTAACCGTTCCACTACCAATTTTTTCTTCGGAGCAGAAGACAAAGTACGGTTATTTTCATTAATGTAACTGTTAGAAACAGCAATATGAAATAAATATTTCGCGTCATTTCATTTTACAACGTGCGGAAGACTGAGACATGCAGTTTTATTCGTAAATCCGTGGTTACAGAAGACGACATACAGAAAACAGATATAATCAGTGGGTTGAGCATCTCTCCAAGTGTTTATAACTCACATTACAGGTGCCCAACATAGGTATCGCTTATGACGTGGCAAACGTTGATACGTGCGTGCAATTCATTGATACAATTTGTCTGAGGATGCTCGACAGCAGCAGGATTTTCAGTTCTGTTCACTGGGTTGCCGATCTGTAGGTGCTAACTAATTCGATGCGACAGTAAGAGCGGAGCGGAGCAAAGGGTTAAGAACGAAAATTTAAAACAGCACAACCTACAGATACAAGCTAATTATAACAACTCTGCAAACCATTAACAAGCTTCCCTTTACCGGTGGGACATTGATACATACTAGTAGAGCCCTACATACTACAGGCCTACTAGCCCTATAGACACAGCAGTTACAATACATAACTGCGCGCTCCGTCCTGGTTCCCAGTTTTCGCCACGACGATTAACAGCCCATTTTTTTCTTCTCTCCGAATCTTCTGGGAAACGAACCACTCTAACTCCACTTCTAGAATGGTTAGAACAGTTTATGGCAGCACAGCCACTCATAATTTCGTGCTAAAGTGTCGTGACGCAAATCCTATAGCACCACAGAAACTTTACACTTCAGAGCTCTGGGAAAAATATTGGCGGATGCGCCAGCTGGTACTTATAGGAGCCTTACTTAGGCACCAAGCGCATGACATTCCAACGTTGTACCAGGAGTCTAGAATCCTCAGATCCTGTGGAGTACCAGCGGTTCCAGCTTTGTGCGCACTCCAGAGGAAGGAAGGACAGCGAATCACGTCAAGAGGCAGTGCCGGAAAAAGGGGAGCATCACAATCACATTCGGTAGATGGAACCCCACACGCAAAAAACAGGAAAACCAGTCGGCGTCAGTATCTGCCAGAATGAAAGAGTCCACGTTTAAAGATTCCAACGCCGCTCCGGATACGGAGTCATGGACTGTAGTTGGTGGACCTCCCTTCTGCACGAAGAACAACAACAAAGCTACGAATAATTACTAATTAAACGTTGCACTATCTCACTAATCTCCTAACCATTTCTACAATTACTGGTAACCTCTTTTCACTGCTTTTAACAGTTGATTGTAGTCAGACAGAACCTTGCTTTTTCCCAATCTCGTTCTTCGCTTCGCCTCTGCCCTTCCTCCTCTTGTGGATCAATTTTATTGTTTTTAAATAGTTAAGTAGCGTTCAAATTGCTCTGAGCACTATGGGACTTAACATCTGAGGTCATCAGTACCCTAGAACTTAGAACTATTTAAACCTAACTAACCTAAGGACATCACAAAATCCATGCCCTGCGGTCGTAGCGGTTGCGCGGTTCCGGACTGAAGCGCCTGGAACCGCTCTGCCACCGCCGCCGGCTTAAGTAGCATAGACCTAATGTGGTGTTGGGTTTCGGGGCTGCAGTGATAACTATATATGCAAGGAAACGATTTCGTTGGTGTACAGTGAATTCTTCTAATAATAATAACAACAACAACAACACTAATAATAAACAGCAATATGAAATAAATATTTCGCGTCATTTCATTTTACAACGTGCGGAAGACTGAGACATGCAGTTTTATTCGTAAATCCGTGGTTACAGAAGACGACATACAGAAAACAGATATAATCAGTGGGTTGAGCATCTCTCCAAGTGTTTATAACTCACATTACAGGTGCCCAACATAGGTATCGCTTATGACGTGGCAAACGTTGATACGTGCGTGCAATTCATTGATACAATTTGTCTGAGGATGCTCGACAGCAGCAGGATTTTCAGTTCTGTTCACTGGGTTGCCGATCTGTAGGTGCTAACTAATTCGATGCGACAGTAAGAGCGGAGCGGAGCAAAGGGTTAAGAACGAAAATTTAAAACAGCACAACCTACAGATACAAGCTAATTATAACAACTCTGCAAACCATTAACAAGCTTCCCTTTACCGGTGGGACATTGATACATACTAGTAGAGCCCTACATACTACAGGCCTACTAGCCCTATAGACACAGCAGTTACAATACATAACTGCGCGCTCCGTCCTGGTTCCCAGTTTTCGCCACGACGATTAACAGCCCATTTTTTTCTTCTCTCCGAATCTTCTGGGAAACGAACCACTCTAACTCCACTTCTAGAATGGTTAGAACAGTTTATGGCAGCACAGCCACTCATAATTTCGTGCTAAAGTGTCGTGACGCAAATCCTATAGCACCACAGAAACTTTACACTTCAGAGCTCTGGGAAAAATATTGGCGGATGCGCCAGCTGGTACTTATAGGAGCCTTACTTAGGCACCAAGCGCATGACATTCCAACGTTGTACCAGGAGTCTAGAATCCTCAGATCCTGTGGAGTACCAGCGGTTCCAGCTTTGTGCGCACTCCAGAGGAAGGAAGGACAGCGAATCACGTCAAGAGGCAGTGCCGGAAAAAGGGGAGCATCACAATCACATTCGGTAGATGGAACCCCACACGCAAAAAACAGGAAAACCAGTCGGCGTCAGTATCTGCCAGAATGAAAGAGTCCACGTTTAAAGATTCCAACGCCGCTCCGGATACGGAGTCATGGACTGTAGTTGGTGGACCTCCCTTCTGCACGAAGAACAACAACAAAGCTACGAATAATTACTAATTAAACGTTGCACTATCTCACTAATCTCCTAACCATTTCTACAATTACTGGTAACCTCTTTTCACTGCTTTTAACAGTTGATTGTAGTCAGACAGAACCTTGCTTTTTCCCAATCTCGTTCTTCGCTTCGCCTCTGCCCTTCCTCCTCTTGTGGATCAATTTTATTGTTTTTAAATAGTTAAGTAGCGTTCAAATTGCTCTGAGCACTATGGGACTTAACATCTGAGGTCATCAGTACCCTAGAACTTAGAACTATTTAAACCTAACTAACCTAAGGACATCACAAAATCCATGCCCTGCGGTCGTAGCGGTTGCGCGGTTCCGGACTGAAGCGCCTGGAACCGCTCTGCCACCGCCGCCGGCTTAAGTAGCATAGACCTAATGTGGTGTTGGGTTTCGGGGCTGCAGTGATAACTATATATGCAAGGAAACGATTTCGTTGGTGTACAGTGAATTCTTCTAATAATAATAACAACAACAACAACACTAATAATAATAATAATAATAACACAACATATAGTTGCTTCTATGATGCAGATCAGATGTAAACGAAACGAAAAAATAAAACTTCTTCATAGTTCAGATGATGAAGTCGTCAAAAGGAGACGCTCAGCTGCAGACTGATGTTATGGCCAAATAACACAACCATCAGTTGCGCAGATACACCACGTATCAAAAACACATGCACACATACAGGCAGTCAGAAACAGTCTAAAAAGCTTGTAATGGGTGCTGCAGGAGAGGATGTGCTGCGAAATAACTGTGAAGAAAAAATTCTATACGTTGAGCTATTTCCGAGTTACTTAGCATTGAAGTTGGCCAATCACGTCGTTGCGCGCGGAAATTGAAGCACTTGCACGTACTGAACTACGGTAATGCACAGTCATCAGTGGATCCGTGAGTTACCACTTGCTGAAATGCTCATTACCAGTTAAAATAAGCCTTTTTCAGAAGTGTTAAATTCAAGCTTGGTGAGCAAAAGTAACATTTGTTCGGTCTGCGGAAACCAAATGAAGAACATCTTTGGCGACAAAGCCTCTGGCAGGCTGCCTGAATTTGCGCGCGCGGCTACCTGATTGACTAACTTCAGTGCTAAATAACTCTGAAACGGTGCAAAGTATCTAATTTTTTAACAGTTATGTCTCAGCACAGCCTCCCTCGAAACACCCTTACAAGCTTTTCAGACAGTTTATGACTGCCCTGTATAATTTATGTACACTATCCCCCCTTAAAACAAAGAGGTTCGATGTCAAAATAATAACCGAAGTAACATTGTGTAGTGACGCACGTCGTCAAAACAAACTACCTCACTTCAGAGACTTACAGACAACGTCTTGCGTTTCCAAAAGGTTAAAACATTCGGTACACGATCTTTCGCAGAATTTCACTTACACATAGATGTGGAATATCACATGCACAATCTATTTCTCTTAGGTGCACGCACATATAACAATCCAAATGACGAGGGTCGAACTTACGTGCCAACCCCTCAACCTATCCATCTGTCGCGTTAGACGTGAGCCCCAGAAAATAGAAATGTCCGTCATGCACTGCTAGCGGTGGAATTCAACTGGCTGAATGTAATCTGTAACAACATATAAAATTATTAGAATGATTTTTTCGCTCTGAAGCTAAATGTGCACTAATTCGTAACTTCCTGGCACATTAAAACCTTGGTGTGAGTCCCAAACCGGGACACTGTTTTCATCCACCAGGAATTTTCAACACATACAACGTTTCCTAAAAAAGTAAAATGGACAGTACTTCCAGGCGAATGTGAAGAACATGCCCGCAAAAACTGTTCATGTGTTTTCGATACACGAGTGTGTACAGTGTGTGTAAGAAGCACTACGACCATCCCACATATTTCAAAAATATGTCAGTTTAGCAGAGTAAGTATTCCGCAAACAGATAGTCCACAAACAGGTGACCTCTTCTTTACAAGCAGAGCTCATAACTTGCGACTGAGATAGTCAAAAGGCGGTTTCTTTGTCTTACAGAACCGCGTTACAAGTATTACACATTCTACGATACACTTGTCCTTGTGCATACAATCAATAGTCGACAACTCTGCACCGACATCTTGAGCCTTTAATAAAATATTAGCGATTTCCACGGGCAATACCCTACGTGTTAAGGGAAAAAAAAGATTTGATAGTTTGAATAACTGAGTGAAATTATGGAATTATTTAACAGGTACCTTTTCCACTACGCTCAATTTGTCACATTTTCACTTTTTTTTTTGGTAAGAATGGTCATTGTATACACTAATCAATTTCTTGCGAAACCTGGGGATTTAACTAAGACACGAATTTCGTGTGTGTGTGTGTGTGTGTGTGTGTGTGTGAACGTTCTGAATTACAACGACGGTCAGAGGAAACAGACCACAGCTACAATCAGCAACGTGCATAAAGGACAGTTTGGAGAGGTGGACCTTGTTATGAGATATTACGGGACGCGCGATGGTGGGAGGCTACGAAGAAGAGTCAGCGTCGGGGAAGGGGTGGGGCGGAGGGGGATTCCGGAAACCGAGATAGCGCCACGAGCTTTGTCGGCGTACAGGAAAAGCTGTGTTCGAGAATGCATCCGACAACACCACTCGCTATAAGGAAGATTCTCGGAATACCACCCACACAGTACAGGCACCGCACAATAAAAACGTACGAGGCCCTAAATTTCTGGTGACACGGAAAGGATTTCTCTTTATAACGATGAATAAAACGGTTATTCACCTCTCTAGAGGCATGTTTAGCACTTACCGTCTCCTGGAAATTCTTGCTGTCGGCTGCCAAGCGAAATACTGACTGCAAATTAACCTATACAGTGTCCTGAAGCGCATGTATCTACAAATTAGTTTGATTTATGAAATAAAGAAATGTTCTGATGCAACTGGCACAGTCTCCTGCGATAAAGTCATATGCTCAGCACATTTCAAATCACAGTTGCCGGCCGAAGTGGCCGTGCGGTTAAAGGCGCTGCAGTCTGGAACCGCAAGACCGCTACGGTCGCAGGTTCGAATCCTGCCACGGGCATGGATGTTTGTGATGTCTTTAGGTTAGTTAGGTTTAACTAGTTCTAAGTTCTAGGGGACTAATGACCTCAGCAGTTGAGTCCCATAGTGCTCAGAGCCATTTGAACCATTTTTTTGAAATCACAGTTTTTCATATGAAAATGAAAAGAATAAATGAATGAATGAAAACTGCTAGTATTTCTAACATCTGCTGATGAATGTTGCAGTTAATACGAGGGGGTGCTGAAATGTATTGTCTCCGAATTTAAGCTTTTTTATTTAAAACGAATGTTATTAACATTCTACGTCTTTATTCTTTACGTTTACATATTTGCAACCGTCTGCCACTAGAGGTCTCCGAACTGTAGCGTGTAATATGGAGGTGAGGAAAGTAATTATGTCAGTGCGGGAGAAACTTGGAGCACCCTCTCCTTCAGCGAGACAATGCCGGACCACACACGAGCGCTGCGATATCCGCAACAAATAAATGGTTCAACTGGCTCTGAGCACTATGGGACTTAACATCTGAGGTCATCAGTCCCCTAGAACTTAGAACTACTTATACCTAACTAACCTAAAGACATCACAAACATCCATGCCCGAGGCAGGATTCGAACCTGCGACCGTAGCGGTCACGCGGTTCCAGACTGTAGCGCCTACAACCGCTCGGCCACCGAGGCCGGCACCCGCAACAATCTGATGCCTTCCAGAACTTAAGAACATCTTCGAAGCCTTGACTTCGCTAGTGATGACGGGCTGCAAGCAGAGGTGAGGTTCTGGTCCCGTTAACTGGTCTCTTTTTGGGAGAAACGTGTTCGTCGCTGAGGAGATTATGTTGAGAAATACATATTTAAAGATGAAGAATAAGGACGGGGTATGATGATAACGTTATTTTCATTTAAAAAGCTTTAAGAGTTTTCACCCAAAAAAAATCAGAGGCATTACTTTTCAGCACGTCATGGTGTATCTGCTTACTTTTCAAGAATTTAAAGGCATCACTAATTTTGAACGAAGTTTGGGGAGTCTGACCGTGGATGTTTGCTATTATTCCCTGAACAAAACTCATAACCCCCAATCCAGAGCGGCCTAACTGGAACACTTTGAAATTTTCTCTTCGACTCAAAAGAGAACCTTATACTCGATGCAATGTGACATTTGCATCCTAGATCTCTACGATGGCAATATGCCTTGGTGCTGACATTAGGGCATAGACGTAACACAGAACAACTACTCTGCAGCATCCTTGTTCACCGTCTCACTCTAGTCTTTGTTGCAACGGGAGAAATTTGCTTGTTATCAGAATTCAAAACAATACCACGGCAGCTACTGTCGAGAACTTTTTCCATATACTACACTATTGGCCATTACAATTGCTACACCAAGAAGAACGGGTATTCATTGGACAAATATATTATACTAGAACTGACATGCGATTACATTTTCACGCAATTTGGGTGCACAGATCCTGAGGAATCAGTACCTAGAACAACCACCTCTGGCCGTAATAACGGCCTTGATACGCCTGGGCATTTAGTCAAACAGAGCTTGGATGGCGTGTACAGGTACAGCTGCCCATGCAGCTTCAACACGATACCACAGTTCATCACGAGTAGTGACTGGCGTATTGTGACGAGCCAGTTGCTCTGCCGCCATTGGCCAGACATTTTCAGTTGGTGAGAGATCTGGAGAATGTGCTGACCAGGGGAGCAGTCGAACATTTTCTGTATCCAGAAAGGCCGGTACAGTACTTGCAACATGCTGTCGTGCATTATCCTGCTGAAATGTAGGGTTTCGTAGGGATCGAATGAAGGGTAGAGCCACGGGTCATAACAAATCTGAAATGTAAAGTCCACAGCTCAAAGTGCCGTCAATGCGAACAAGAGGTGACCGCGACGTGTAACCAATGGCACCCCATACCATAACGCCGGGTGATACGCCAGTATGGCGATGACGAATACACGCTTCCAATGTGCGTTCACCGCGATGTCGCCAAACACGGATGCGACCATCATGATGCTGTAAGCAGAACCTGAATTCATCCGAAAAAATGACGTTTTGCCATTCGTGCGCCCAAGTTCGTCGTTGAGTGCACCATCTCAGGCGCTCTTGTCTGTGATGCAGCGTCAAGGGTAACCGCGGCCATGGTCTCCGAGCTTACAGTCCATGCTGCTGCAAACGACGTCGAACTGTTCGTGCAGATGGTTGTTGTCTAGCAAACGTCCCCATCTGTTGACTCAGGGATCGAGACGTGGCTGCACGATCCATTACATCCATGCGGATAAGATGCCTGTCATCTCGACTGCTAGTGACACGAGGCCTTTGGGATCCAGCACGGCGTTCCGTATTACCCTCCTGAAGCCTCCGATTCCATATTCTGCTAACAGTCATTGGATCTCGACCAACGCGAGCAGCAATGTTGCGATACGATAAACCGCAATGGTACGCATCCTTACACGATGCAACACAATAACGTTTCACCAGGCAACGCCGGTCAACTGCTGTTTGTGTATGCGAAATGGGTTGTAAACTTGCCTCATGTCAGCACGTCTTAGGTGTCGCCACCTCCGCCAACCTCGTGTGAATGCCCTGAAAAGCCAATCATTTGCATATCACAGCATCTTCTTCCTGTCGGTTAAATTTCGCGTCTGTAGCACGTCATCTTCGTGGTGCAGGAATTTTAATGGCCAGTAGTGTAACACACACACACACACACACACACACACACACACACACACACACACAGAGAGAGAGAGAGAGAGAGAGAGAGAGAGAGAGAGAGAGAGAGAGAGAGAGAGAGAGAGAGAGAGAGAGAGAGAGCGAGTGGGGGGGGGGGGGGGCTCGCTCAAATTGCTACTGTTTCACTTTAATGGCAGCAGAGTCCCAATCAAAGAAGAGACGCTCACATGTGAATTAGTGAGTCGTCCAGCTGAGCACATCGCCTACATGCAGAGTAAGTCTCTCAATTGTGTGGCCTACGCGGCACAGTCGGTTCGCCAACGCGAAGCCTACGTGCTGCCGGAGAGTGAAGTCAGTGCCACCACAGCGTCGGCCCACTAGGAACTTATTACTTCACGCATTACTGGTTCGGAATTACTCGGAACGTTCTAGTCTCCGTGAATTCAAGGGACTGGTATCCAATGGAGGAGACATCTTAGACGTTAGTTTTTGTGATTTCTACAACTGTCTAGGAGCATGCCGAACGCTTTCGTATCATTTATATACCGAACTTCTCTTTTCACGTTTGCACAGATAGTTCCCTTCACTGGTGACAAATGTATTTGTGTGCAATAACCTGAATAAGCAAGGTGAAATTTACCAAACAGAAACTGTAAATCCTCCTACCTTCCCTCCTCCGCAAGTTACTACCTCTTCTCTTCCCACGTTCACTCCTCTTCTATGTACTACTCCCAGTCCGCATTGTTTGAGCCTCTTACCTGTCTACGATATTGCAGAACCTGCATTGTTAGGAAGAACGACGAAATGTTTCTTCGGACATGCATGTATGACTTTCAATTAAACTGTCCTTCCCTGTACGGGAATTACATAATGTATGTACGGGTACAGGTCGTGATGCAGGAACGACGACATATGGAAGTTTGAGTCTGACGGTGAGTCGTGCACGGATAGCCAAAGCGGTTTAAGCGACTGCTCGCGTAAGGCGGGAAAAACCATGTTCTAGTACCGTTGCGGCACAAATTTTCATTGTCGTCATTCCCTTATACAGCTGACGGTTGTTCGTATTCGCAACAGCTAATACATTTCATGTATCTTTTGAGGCCGGCCGCGGTGGCCGAGCGGTTCTAGGAGCTTCGGTCCGGAGCCACGCGGCTGCTACGGTCGCAGGTTCGAATCCTGCCTCGGGCATGGATGTGTGTGATGTCCTTAGGTTAGTTAGGTTTGGGTAGTTCTAAGACTATGGGACTGAGGACTTCAGATGTTGATAGAACTCAGAGCCATTTGAACCATTTTTATCTTTTGAGTCTCCCCTGCGGATGCGGGAGTAACGAGTGAACGAGACTGCTCGCACTCTCACGATAAGTTCGAGCAGATGACATATTTGTGATACTCACACACACTGTCGAAATGCACAATGTCTCTAAGGATAGAAACAAGCTGAGATGACCAATCGCGTGCAGCAAGTATTAAGTATCACGCGGTTTTTAACACGCGACGTTTCGAATACGACTACACGCGTTCCAAAGCTATCGATTTCGTAATGCAAGCAACATTAGTGTTTACCGTCCCGTCGACTACGAGGTCATAAAGGACAGAGTGGAAGTTCGTATCGGAGCACGGAGTCAGCCATGTCCTCTACAAATGAACAATCCCAGCCTTTACCGTAAGCGATGTGCGGGAACCACAGAATACCGTATAGTCGGATACGAGGGTGAACCGCCACCCTCCATAACAGGAGTCCAGTGTGGATTAGAGAAGTATGCTGACGAGACATCAGCTCTGGTATTCCGTCATGTTCGCCGTCGTCAAAAGCAAAAACGATATCGACGGTACTACTTGCGTATCACGTTCCTGGAATGTACTACGAATAGCACGTTTTGATCTACTTCATGACTCCCGAAACATATGTTTTTCAACTTCATAAGAATGTATAGCACTGTCAATCAACAATTAAAAAAATGGTTCAAATGGCTCTGAGCACTATGCGACTTAACTTCTGAGGTCATCAGTCCCCTAGAACTTAGAACTACTTAAACCTAACTAACCTAAGAACATCACACACATCCATGCACGAGGCAGGATTCGAACCTGCGACCGTAGCGGTCGCGCGGTTCCAGACTGAAGCGCCTAGAACCGCTCGGCCACTCCGAACGGCAACAATTAAACATAAAGGTACAAACAGAAGAAATGGATAACAATTTCCACTAGAGCATATGCACGTGCAGAGAAAGTGACGGTCTCTTTGAGATACGGAGATACTTTTTTTTTCTTTTTTTTTCAGGATACTTCTCTGTACTATGGGGAACAATCTGTTAGGGACTGCAATTACACGTTTTACGTACGTGTATACAAACTATACTTCAACATTTAAATGACGCAAGTCAATAGCCAAAGGGGGCCAAAATATGGTTACGTCTCATATATTCATGTGAAATCATACATTATTGATCGAAAATATCCGGACACCTATTATCGGAAATTAATAGGGGTTGTTTCCGCCCTTAGTCTTTATGGAGACTTGGTATCTGTTGGGGACACTTTCAATGAGGTCTCTCAATGTCTATGGATGAATGACAGCCCATTCCTCCTCAAGAGCTGAAAGTAGAGACGGTAGCGATGTTGGACGCTGGGCGTGTGGAGCAAAGTCGACGTTCTATCTCATCTCAACGGTTTTCCATTGGGTTCAGGTAGGGACTCTGGGCAGGCCAGTCCATTTCATTTCATTTCAGGAATGTTATTATCCACAAACCATTACCTCACAGATGTTGTGTTATGAAAAGGGTCATGCTGATACGATCAGTCGTCGCCTCCCAACAGTTCCCCTTCTGCACGCAGTACACAATGCTGTAAGACTTTTTCATATCCTTTCGCATTTTGCATTTTCTTAAGCGCAATAAGGGGAACTCACAACAACTACTAAAAAACACACCACACGGTAATATCGCCTTCACTGTTGGCTCTATAAAAGATGGCAGGTAACGTTCTCCACACATCGCTGCACCCAAATACTTCCATCGGATTGTCACATGCCACCCGGTGTGGCCGAGCGGTTCTAGGCGCTTCAGTCTGAAACCGCGCGACCGCTACGGTCGCAGGTTGGAATCCTGCCTCGGGCATGGATGTGTGTGATGTCCTTAGGTTAGCAAGGTTTAAGTAGTTCTAAGTGACTGATGACCTCAGATGTTAAGTCCCATAGTGCTCAGAGCCATTTGAACCTTGTTCTTGACTGACACAAGGTATAGCGTGATTCATCACTTTACATTACTCTATTCGAATCCACTGTCCATTAGCATAGCTCTGTACACAATCTCAAACGTCGCTTAGCACCGACTATAGACATGTGTGTCTTACGTCGAGCTGCTCGACCATTTTACTCCATTCTTTTTTAATTCTCTTACGCATAGCGAATGCGTTAGCTGGACTGCTGGTAGCACTTTGGTACTCGGAATGATCTCTTCTGCCGGTTCGAGGTTTTTTTTAACAACCATTCTCCGCAATGCTCGACGGTCCCCGTCCGTCCGTACGCAAGGTCTGCCTTGTCTGGGTTTGGCTGTTGTTGTTCTTTAATGTTTCCACTTCACCATCTCATCACCACCAGTCGACGTAGGCGGCTTTATTAGGGTTGATGTCCCCGATGTATTTATTACTCATTTGACGTCCAATGACTAGTCCACGTTCGAAGTGAGTGACCTCTCCTGATCGATCCATTCTGCTGTTACTGTTTATTCTACGATGACACAGTTGCCCCGCTTCCTTTTATACTGCCGGGTCTGACTCGTTACGGCAAGTGGTGAACTGCGCATTACATAGGGGTGTTCGGACACTTCTCATCAGACAGTGTATTTATGTGAATTTCTCAAAAATGGCTCTGAGCACTATCGGACTTAACATCTGAGGTCATCAGTCCCCTAGAACTTAGAACTACTTATACCTAACTAACCTAAGGACATCACACACATCCATGCCCGAGGCAGGATTCGAACTTGCGACGGTAGCAGTCACTCGGTTCCGGACTGAAGCGCCTAGAACCGCTCGGCCACCGCGGCCGGCCTGTGAATTTTTCATTCTATTTATAAAAACCAACAGCAGTTCAGTTATAAATATATAATTAAATTTCTAAATCTACAAATTATCCCCGATATATGACGCAAACAATGACGTCTACGTGTCAGGTATGCCGCCTAACGTGCGGCTGGTTGCAGCAGGGCGTTTTCTCGGGCTGACGTGAGCGCTTCTCTGGCTGGGCACTGCAGCTCTGCGTCACGCCTGTCAAGTTGGCGGTGTGCGAACTGACTAGCCTATGGCGTCTGCCACTTGCACGCCCTACAGGAAGTAATGCTACCAACCACCGCGCGCAACGTGCGACTAACCGCACGCTACTTGGCGTTTGAGATGGTTTCCAGCGTAAGAAGAGAGCGTGCGGAATAGAGATTGTGATTCAGATTCACTGACAACTGAAGGTATGAGGAAAAACACCCAAACGTTACACTACGAATGGTCAATAACTATCAGCGGCAGTAAAATGCAAACGGGACATGCGAAAGAAAGTAAGTGAACTACACTCCTGGAAATGGAAAAAAGAACACATTGACACCGGTGTGTCAGACCCACCATACTTGCTCCGGACACTGCGAGAGGGCTGTACAAGCAATGATCACACGCACGGCACAGCGGACACACCAGGAACCGCGGTGTTTGCCGTCGAATGGCGCTAGCTGCGCAGCATTTGTGCACCGCCGCCGTCAGTGTCAGCCAGTTTGCCGTGGCATACGGAGCTCCATCGCAGTCTTTAACACTGGTAGCATGCCGCGACAGCGTGGACGTGAACCGTATGTGCAGTTGACGGACTTTGAGCGAGGGCGTATAGTGGGCATGCGGGAGGCCGGGTGGACGTACCGCCGAATTGCTCAACACGTGGGGCGTGAGGTCTCCACAGTACATCGATGTTGTCGCCAGTGGTCGGCGGAAGGTGCACGTGCCCGTCGACCTGGGACCGGACCGCAGCGACGCACGGATGCACGCCAAGACCGTAGGATCCTACGCAGTGCCGTAGGGGACCGCACCGCCACTTCCCAGCAAATTAGGGACACTGTTGCTCCTGGGGTATCGGCGAGGACCATTCGCAACCGTCTCCATGAAGCTGGGCTACGGTCCCGCACACCGTTAGGCCGTCTTCCGCTCACGCCCCAACATCGTGCAGCCCGCCTCCAGTGGTGTCGCGACAGGCGTGAATGGAGGGACGAATGGAGACGTGTCGTCTTCAGCGATGAGAGTCGCTTCTGCCTTGGTGCCAATGATGGTCGTATGCGTGTTTGGCGCCGTGCAGGTGAGCGCCACAATCAGGACTGCATACGACCGAGGCACACAGGGCCAACACCCGGCATCATGGTGTGGGGAGCGATCTCCTACACTGGCCGTACACCACTGGTGATCGTCGAGGGGACACTGAATAGTGCACGGTACATCCAAACCGTCATCGAACCCATCGTTCTACCATTCCTAGACCGGCAAGGGAACTTGCTGTTCCAACAGGACAATGCACGTCCGCATGTATCCCGTGCCACCCAACGTGCTCTAGAAGGTGTAAGTCAACTACCCTGGCCAGCAAGATCTCCGGATCTGTCCCCCATTGAGCATGTTTGGGACTGGATGAAGCGTCGTCTCACGCGGTCTGCACGTTCAGCACGAACGCTTGTCCAACTGAGGCGCCAGGTGGAAATGGCATGGCAAGCCGTTCCACAGGACTACATCCAGCATCTCTACGATCGTCTCCATGGGAGAATAGCAGCCTGCATTGCTGCGAAAGGTGGATATACACTGTACTAGTGCCGACATTGTGCATGCTCTGTTGCCTGTGTCTATGTGCCTGTGGTTCTGTCAGTGTGATCATGTGATGTATCTGACCCCAGGAATGTGTCAATAAAGTTTCCCCTTCCTGGGACAATGAATTCACGGTGTTCTTATTTCAATTTCCAGGAGTGTATTTATTATTTCAAAAGTAATCGCCACAATTGTTAATTCAGTTTTCCCACTGTGAAACAAGACAGTGAATGCCTTCACGGAAAAAGGTTTGCTGTTCCCTACGGAACAATGATTGTTCCCAGGCGCCCCAAATGTTGCCAATATTGTTTCGAGTACGTTGCAGAAGTTTCGCTTGGAAGCCCTAACGCATTTCTCCTTATGCAATTTGCATAGTTTTGGCGCCCCTAAGAAACATTCTTGGCAGAAATTTTGTTTCAGACGAAGAGGTGCACGTCTAGCTACAATGATGGTTCTGTGAGCAACAGCAAACATCTTTCCATGAAGGTAACGACAGTCTTGTCTCACTGTAGAATAAATGTATTAACAGTTATCGCAATTAATTTTAAAATGAACAGTGACTCCCGCTTACAACTTGAGGCCTGGGACAATTACTTTGCTTATGGAGAAGCGCAACTTCATCTACTGCTCTAAACTCTAAATATGACACCATAATGCTGTGAAATAAGTGTCGACTTACCAAAAAGGATCGAGCAGCTACTCTAGGTAATGATGCTTACCTGAAACACAAATGAAAACAGTTATTAATTACAGTAGAGCATGAAATATACAGAAATGTGATAACAGAGACGGTTTGTCTTACTACGGCAACAGGGGGTCACAAAGCAAAGCGTAAACCAACACGACAGCAATAAATGTATGTAGCGTATAAACAGCCTTTGAGAGACCCCATGTTAATGTTGACAAGAGAAAATATGTTGTGGGAGGTGTAACAGATATGCGAACATTGAGGCATCCTTTTCTAATTAAAAAAAACATCTTGGCAGATTAAAGCAGCGTGCTGGACCAGACTCTAGCCGGGGACCTTGGCCTTTCGCGGGCTACCCATGCACGACTCACGACCCGCCCTCCTAGCTTTACTTCTGCCAATATATTTCTCCTAACTTAAAAATATCTCAGAAGTTCTTCTGCATACGTTGCAGGACTTGGAACTCCTGGACGAAGTGATATTTATGAGAACTGGCTTAGCCACAGTGTGAGGGATTGTTGCCACTATAAATCTGCACCCTGTAGCTGAATGTAGGCATATTTGCAACTTCATGGCCGATTGAAACTGTGAGCCGCACAGCGCCTAGATCCTGATATCTTTGGATAGGGAAATGTCCTAGGTTCCAGTCCCGGTTCTCTCACAGTTTTATTCCTTTCTTTATCATTAGAACGTATGTGTCTCACGATAGATTATCAGAGCACAAGTGGGAATTGGCTGCATGGTTATTGCAATGTATAATGTGGCAAACTGCTTTATGCATAACTGTTTCACACCGTATCACAAGGATTAGGATCGATGTGATTGTCACTTGACACACTCGAGGTAACATATAATGATAAAGAGCTTGACATTTGGAATAATCTGCCGAAACGTCTAATTTTTGCAATCATAAATACTTTTCAAATGCGTTTCTGAAAGATAAATATCATAAAAATCTGCAGCATGATCATTCACTCCATCACCACTGGGACAGGTCCCACGTCAAAATACCAGTGGCACACGTATGAACCCCACCTCGCGTGGCAAAACGAAACGTCGGGCATTTTTTAGGACTGTTTCAGAATACATCTTGTAAGACTCGGGCGTGGATCCAGCAGATGGTGGGGGAGAGGGGCGGGCTACTCCGCAATTCGATTTAAGTGCTTAACAGAGGATCCATCGAACTACCTTCAGACTATTTGTCTATCGTTCCACTCTCGTAAAACACGTGGGAAACACGAACATTGTATCTTTCTGTGCGAGCTCTGATTTCTCTTATTTTATTACCATGATCATTTCTCCCTCTGTAGGCAGGAGTCAACAAAATATTTTCGCATTTGGAGGAGACAGGTGGTGATTGAAATTTCGCGAGAAGTTCTCGCCGCCACGAAAAAATCCTTTATTTTAACGATTGTCTATCATATTCGTGACACACTCTCCCCTATTTCGCGATGATACAAGAGGATATGCCCTTCTTTGCACTGCTTCGATGATGTCCCTCAATCCTATCTGGTAAGAATCCCATGCCGCTCAGCAATACTCCAGAAGACGACGGGCAAGTGTATGGTGGGCAGTGTCTTTACCAGACCTGCTGCGTGTTCGACCTATACTTGGTTCGCGTTCCCCACAATATTTTCTTTGTGATCGTTCCAATTTAAGTTGTTCGTAATTTTAATCCAGTAAGTATTTAATTTAATTGGCAGTCTGTTGCTTCGCATCGTTTATAGAGTAACCGGAAACAAAGGACTCATTTTAGTACAGTGCTTATGTGACTGGCCTCACACTTGTAATTTTTAGTGTGAAATGACACTCTTCGCACCATCGTGCCTATATAACTTTGCTATTTGTTTTAATCTTCTGATGACTTTAACAGACGGTAAACGGCAGCATCAACTGCAAGCAATCGAAGAGGGATGCTCAGATTGTCTCAGCGTGAACCTCCCTCCCTCGAAAAGCACACAGCTGTACGAAACGCTGATGAACATAAATTATTACGATTATATTATATTAAAGCATTAAAGCACTGTATTATTATTACTATTAGTACTATGAAAATTCTAGGCATCTGTGGCTCGTCAAATGTGGGGCTAAAAGCAAATTACGTACTTGGAGGGGACAGAGAGGAGGGGGGGGGGGGGGGGGGTGGCGGTTAGAGAGGGAGAGAGAATTGTGACCCCCAGAACTGAAACTTGTGTATATGCCTGGTGAGACCGCCCTTGCAGAAATGGACTCCAAAAGGAATAAACCCCAGTCTGTATTAAATAGCAGACACAGTACTAATTTCAGAAACTAAATAACTTTAAAAAGGTGCAAATCAGGCTCCTGTATCGAAATGAAGAATTTTAAGGGCATATTCCTGCTCTCTATAAAAAAAAAATCGTGTACAAGCGTAAAGCCACGAACCGAGGTATAGTTAGGAAAATGCGGAAACGACATAGAGGGAGGGGAAGGACGAAGATTAAGTGGCAGTGATCGATGAAAGCGGTCGTTCCCAGTGTTTCAGAATTCCGTGTAGCGATATAAACCGCGCTGCTCAGGGAGAAATAATTTGCTATTAGCGTCCCTTTCAGTGACGTCGCGCGGTGTCGGCGCATCGGCGCAGGGGGTAGAGGCGGGTCGCCGCCAGCGAGGGACCGCTGGGACATCCCGGAAATTTTAATCATTCCGTGCTCGTACCCACCGGCAGACGTTATTTAATACGTGAAAGAAATCCCTATTTCTGAAATCCGTCAGCAATTTCAGCTGCGGTCCTGATGCGACTATGGCATACTCGTGTCGGAATCACCGACGAACTTCCGCAGTTCATTTCTGCCCGCGGGAGCCTGTTTTGAAAACTAAGTTTTTCCTTTAGGTCTCGAGGTCACGTCGAGAGCGACACGGAATAACGTAGTCTTACATAACTGGACGAAGTAGGGTAACCTCTGCTTTGTGAAACATGGCTTGCTACATCACAGGAAGAAAAATTGTTGCTTTGTGGGCTACGTGCTCAATAGACACAGACCATATACTCGGAACGGACAAGGGTGCGAAACGAACTCAACGGTGCCCTCATTTCCAAAGCTACACTTTCATTTACAAGGGGCCGTGCATACTCGTCGTCACCGATTTCGTTCAAAATTTATGGTACATGCAGGGCTCGGCCATAAATGGAAGTGAAAAATGTGGAAGCTCCACATGGCGATGCGTTTAGATGAAGAAGCATTTTTGGCGCACGTTGGGGAAGGCATGAACCATTTATGTTAGCGTCGTTTCCAGGAAGCCGCTGGTCCAGCATTGAGAGTACAGAACTGTTATCCGAGGGTCGTACGGTCGAATCTCTATGCGGAAACATTTTATCGTTTTTATTTTTCGATTTTTTAAGTTACACAGAAAATAACCGAAATAACGCTGATTATATCGTCTTTCTTAATATTTTCGTAAAAGACATGGAAAGGACAGGTAGGGGAAAATTTGCGACTGCAAAGAAATTTCCATTAAGGGATTGTCACTTAGCTATAGAGTCCATGACCACTCTACAAATCACTTGAGAAGGAGAGGCTGAAATTAAAGAGTACAGGACTTCGTATTCCATTGTTTTCATTTTGACCTCCGAACAGCTCTTGGCAGCTGCGCGCGAACAATAGGTTCCCAGTATAGGTAAAAATCACCTGCTATCCTCAATAGTATTTGCCGAAGTGATGCATTTCCCGTGATTTGATGCCAAACTGCGATAATGGAGTATCTTCCATGAATGTAGACCCAGCGTGTTTTCCTCGTTTATAGCGTGTGAGAGATCCCGAGGTAATTACTGCTTACCCTGTTCTTACGACGAATCATGAACTGTAAAATAATAGAAGTATCTAATGTTATATGAGAAGTTGTCGTGTACGGTTTAATTACAGGCCCTTCCTGAAAATTTATTTGCTATCTCAAATTTTCCTTTCCCATCTACATCTACATTTATACTCCGCAAGCCACCCAACGGTGTGTGGCGGAGGGCACTTTACGTGCCACTGTCATTACCTCCCTTTCCTGTTCCAGTCGCGTATGGTTCGCGGGATGAACGACTGCCGGAAAGCCTCCGTGCGCGCTCGAATCTCTCTAATTTTACATTCGTGATCTCCTCGGGAGGTATAAGTAGGGGGAAGCAATATATTCGATACCTCATCCAGAAACGCACCCTCTCGAAACCTGGACAGCAAGCTACACCGCGATGCGGAGCGCCTCTCTTGCAGAATCTGCCACTTGAGTTTGCTAAACATCTCCGTAACGCTATCACGCTTACCAAATAACCCTGTGACGAAAAGCGCAGCTCTTCTTTGGATCTTCTCGATCTCCTCTGACAACCCAACCCGGTACAGAGCCCACACTGATGAGCAATACTCAAGTATAGGTCGAACGAGTGTTTTGTAAGCCATCTCGTTTGTTGATGGACTACCTTTTCTAAGGACTCTCCCAATGAATCTCAACCTGGCACCCGCCTTACCAGCCATCAATTTTATATGATCATTTCACTTCAAGTCGTTCCGTACGCTTACTCCCAGATATTTTACAGAAGTAACTGCTACCAGTGTTTGTTCCGCTATCATATAATCATACAATAAAGGATCCTTCTTTCTATGTATTCGCAATACATTACATTTGTCTATGTTAAGGGCTAGTTGCCACTCCCTGCATCAAGTGCCTATCCGCTGCAGATCTTCCAGCATTTCGCTGCAATTTTCTAATGCTGCAACTTCTGTGTATACTACAGCATCATCCGCGAAAAGCCGACACTATCTACTAGGTCATTTATATATATTGTGAATTTTCATGCCTTTCGCGAAAATATTAAGAATTATAATATGATGAGCATTATTTCAGTTTGTTTGCAGTGTACGTAACGTAAAAATTGAAAAAAGTAAATAAAAAGAAGTCTCCGGATAGCGACTCGACCCCACGACCCTCCGATTACCGTTCTGTATTCCTTTCCGCTGCGTCACCGGCTGCCTGGAAACCACGCTAACATAAATGGCTCATACCTAGCCTGTTCCGCGTCAAAAATGCTATTTTTTCTACCGCTTGGCCGCCTTCAGCTGCCATTTTCGTCACTTTCATTTCTGGCAAAGCCCTTCCTCCTTGTACCATTAATTTCGACGAAGTCTGTTATGAAGTGTAGGTACGGTCGCCTTGATAGAGAAACCCCATAACTGAAACTTGATGGTTCGACAAGGAACTGAACAAAGCTAATTCCGAGTGTGATTCCAGTGCCTCAATATCTGCGCCACGTGCTCGACCTTGTCGCAGGATATGTTACTTACAAGGGAACCCTCCCATCGCACCCCCCTCAGATTTAGTTATAAGTTGGCACAGTCGATAGGCCTTGAAACCCTGAACACAGATCAATCGAGAAAACAGGAAGAAGTTGTGTGGAAATATGAAAAAATAAGCAAAATATATACAAACTGAGTAGTCCATGTGTAACATAGGCAATATCAAGGATAGCGGTAGCTCAAGAGCGCCGTGGTCCCGTGGTTAGCGTGAGCAGCTGCGGAGCGAGAGGTCCTTGGTTAAAGTCCTACCCCGAGTGAAAAGTTAAATTTTTTATTTTCAGACAATTATTATCTGTCAGTCCGTCCGTCCGATGCGAGGTAACTGCGCCGTAGTATGGGGACGCTACACCTAAACAAACATCGAAACACACGTCGTCAGTCTACAACAGCGCACGGAAGGGAGAGTATTCCTGCTAACGAGGATCCCTCCCTGGCTGGCAGTTGACTGTTCGCTACTATGGACGAGAGTGCATTAAATACGTGAGATGTATTCCGTGGGCAATATGAATCCAGCAAATATAGCTCGCGACTTCAATAACAATCGCACGGTTTTGCTGTGCGGTCGAAAAACACAGACACTAAACTTATTACAGTGAACAGAGACGCCAATAAACGAACGGACAGGTCATAGCTTTGCGAAAATTAAGAATGTAAACTTTTCGCTCGAGCGAAGACTTGAACCTAGGACCTCTCGTTCTACAGCTGATCACGCTAACCACGGGACCACGGCGCGCCTGAGGTCAGACTGTCCTTGATATTGCCTATCTTGCACATGGACTACTCAGTTTGTATTTTTGCTTATTTTTTTCATAGTTCCACACAACTTCTTCCTGTTTTCTCGATTAATCTGTGTTCAGTGTTTCAAGTCCTATCGACTGTGCCAACTTATAACTAAATCTGAGGGGGGTGCGATGGGGAGGTTCCCTTGTTAGCATATGAGGCGAGAATCGAGAAAGAGTCACGGACTTGCGAAGGAGGATTGGAAATGCATATCACACCATCTCCGACCCACCAGCACGGAAAACCAATTCGACAAGGTCACGCTGTCTCTTTTCCCAGAATCTGTTAATAACACGCATCATTTAGGCCGAGGTGGAAATAAAAAAGTGAGTGTGAGCTGTTATTTTAAGTAGTGACTGCATAAAAATGCTTCAGTTGTCTAAAATACACACCACTTATTCACCCGTTTCACTTTTCTTCTTTTTTTATATTCGCACCACGAGTTTCGAGTTCACTGTACTGTGTTCTTCTTCTTCTTCTTCTTCTTCCTCTTCTTCTTCTTCTTCACGAACAGTTGAACACTAAGACTTAATATTTGTAGACGGTTTTTCTCAGTTGCTATTTCAATTACATTTGTTATGTACATAAGAACAAAAAACTTTACATGTTTTGGAACTGAATGATTATTACGTTTGGAGTCGAACATGTTTAACCGATTGGTATTAGATGTCATCAGTGGCTAGTATGTTTCCTATGCTTCTCATGTGCCCACTGGCTGTTGTGTAAGCACTCTTTGAGCTAAACACTATAGCAAGGCCAAAAACCGTGTACAGTCAATGAGTACGCGAAAAGAATAGGAAACATAAAAACCTCTGATGATGCCTAATTACGAATAGGTGAAATATGTTGGAGTAAAAACAGTTGAGTTGAAAAAGACGACAAAGCTATTTGTTCCGATCTTCATGATGAATATAACTGAACACTAACATTTAGCAAAATGTGCGTTTGCTTCTTACAGGAGATTACAACATGTGCTGGATTTCGAACTCACAGACTTATTTTAAGAGCATGCAAAATGACTGCTGTATTATTTTGCATGACTTTCTTTCTTTCGCTACTGCCTTTATCCCGCATTGTGCGCAGGGTCGGCAGGGTTAAGTACGAATTTGGCATGGTTAGGCTAAGGGGTGGCTGGATACCCTTCCTGCCGCCACCTCATACCCCCCGGGACGGAATTAGTATCAATCGTGAAATAGTGAGAATGTGTTTCAAATGTCGGCGAGTCGTGTAACTGAGGCGGGACGTGGGGACCAGCCCGGTATTCACCCAGTAGGATGTGGAAACCGCCTAAAAACCACATCCAGGGTGGTTGGCACACCTGCCGCCGTCGTTAATCCGCCGGGTGGATTCGATCCGGGGTCGGCGCGCCTACCCGAGTCCAGGAAGCAGTGCGTTAGCGCTCTCGGCTATCCTGGCGGGTATGTATTATTTTGCATGACTGATATTATAAATGTGTATGTGCACAGGTATTAAAGCAGCGGTTAAATCTTACATTCTATTTGTACAAAAAAGAAGGAAGAATGAGACTGAGGACAGTCGCGGATATGGTAAGCATGAACATGAAAATCTGCAGAAGCACTCGCCATCTCGCATGGTTCACAATGGACGAACGAATGGCAGTACACATCTTTACACGCCAGAACTTTTCTTAATTTTGCCGTTATAAAAAATAAATACAGCGGTATACAGAGAGAGAGAGAGAGAGAGAGAGAGAGAGAGAGAGAGAGAGGGGGGGGGGGGAGAAATGTTGAAATGTTTGCTGTCTTCTCAGCGCTGCTCAGCAATTTTCTTGTAACATCACCTCTTGAATTTGGAAATTCATCTTACGTAGGCTAAATGAAACTCCGTCCACAGGATCTGGCGGGTCCATCGGTACCGATCGACCGCCGTGTCACCCTTTGCCAATTGTGCCACTGTATGCTGTGTGGAGGGGCGTGGGATCTGTCTGCATATCGCTCTCCCGGCCGTTGTCAGTTTTCGTGACCTGGACTCTGTCAAGTAGCTCCTCAGCTGCCATCACGAGACTGAGTACTCCAGTTTCCAGTTCTCTCACCAAGAAGAAAATCACTTACAGTACCGGGAATAGAACGTGGGTCAGCCGCGCTGACCACTTAGTTTCGGAGGCGGAGCAGATTACATACGAATGTTTGGAAAAATGCGTTTATGCGTTTCTTTGTATCTCTTCTATTAATCCAGACCGCTACGGTGATGACTGGGTATTGTGTGATGTCCTTAGGTTAGTTAGGTTTAAGTAGTTCTAAGTTCTAGGGGACTGATGACCATAGGTGTTAAGTCCCATAGTGCTCAGAGCCATTTGCACCATTTTTGAACCAGACCGCTACAGATCCCAAGCTGGTTAACTCTACCCAAGAATGAGTCGCATCTGGGCTTTACAGACCTCCCACGGCAGAGTGAGGTTTGTGGACTTCAAGGGAAATATAAATCGATAGTGCTGGTCTATGATATGTAACATCTACGAGTATATCAGAGCAACGCAAGCACGTGCACCAGTTTGGAGAGCAGAGCAGTTCAGCAGGTAAGGTTGAAGGCGCTGACGGCGGAGCATTATGGATGCTGGCGGAGGGCGGTTAGCTATGCGACATTGTCCACGAGCGCGTGACTTGTGTACACCGTTAGGCACTTAACAATGGCAACACATGCGTTACTGGTACGCCGCGTTGCAAAATCCGGTAGCAGAGGCCTGACAGTGTAGCTCACGTCGTGTGTGGGGAGCAGGGAAGTGATCAAGAGACTGTTAAGTGTAGCAGCCCATTACAAATACAAAGCTGCTCTTCAGGACGGTCTCTAACATATTCCGAAGTCGAAGACTTTGCTCTAGACATTTTCCAGTACTTTCCATTCCCTACAACTGCCATTGTTCCGAAACCAGACAACTGCGTGTCACAGTCTAGCCTGATACCTCACCAAACTTCTGTAAGCGACCTGTTCCTATTGAGTAGCCAAAATGAAAGTGTTATGCACCAAGTTTACAGCATTTCGTGACAACGTAGGCTAAATAGGAGGGGAATCGTTACGTAACTACCCGGAACGAGAACGAAATCAGGAAACATTGCTCAAGTGAAAGATAACCTGCAGAACAATTGGACAATACCGCAACGCGTGTTAGCTGTGCAAGTTTGGAATTCAATGCTAGTCGTGTCACAACATTACCAAAAAATACAAGAATTGACGCTTAAAAATTTTCAGTTTTAAAGCTTCTCGATCATCTTGCTCGTGTTTATTTCTACCAGTGATATTTGAATAAAATGGTAGCGAAACATTTGGATTCTTATTTCTTCCATATTTACACGTAAGGCTGGTTATGTTAACACTCACAAGGGGAGGATCTGACATGTGGGTTAACGACTTTGATCAGGTTTTGCAAGGACGTTCTATATTGACAATAATGAGAGACGTGTTTCGTCTTTTTGCTACAGTTTAAAAAAAAAAAAAAAAAAAGCTCAAAGTTGATGACGGAAAATCGTATTTTCAGTGCTATACATCGACAGATCGTCTAAAAACGAACTTTTTTTATTAATTATAATATCAGGTCCAAAGTTAATAATGTTCGAATTATTAGCATTTTTGTGTTTTCACGCTGTAACTTACGAGTCTAATAGCGCGAGAACGGTGATCGAGCGATCAAGGTATTACACACGAAATTGCTCGTCTATGTTTGATTCATGGTAGCAGCTTTCTTCATTCGATTTTTTTCCGTGTATCTGATAATATTGTGATGATAGGAACAGCTTTCTTTCCTTTTTTTTAAGTTAAACATTGGAAGCTGTGATTAATAACAGAAAGTGTCAGTTTGTTTCCCATTACAAAGAAAATTATACTTAAACCGGTATTTTTAAGTGCCCTTTCGATAGAGCGGTCCCAAAATAGTCTAGTGTGATATTAACAGCGACGGTAAAACACGAAGAATAAACAACAATCCAACAGCGAATCAGTAGCGCTGCGTGCTTGGCGATGGCAGTCAAGTACTGAATATTCTTCGATTTTTACCATCCCTTTTAATATATATCGATAAAACATATATTGCACCAGACTAATCAGGGACCGTTCTATCGAATGGGCCTGAAAAATTCCGCTACGAAAATCAGTTTCTTTGGAACGGGAAACAAACGGACGCTTTCCGTCGACAATGGGCGTCGCATGAAAGACGTGATTACCACTATTAGGGCCGACACCGGCTACTCGTTGCAAAAAAGGAATTGTAAATATCTGCCGAAACACCAAGGAAAATGCGGCTGACGACTGTTGCTAGAGAGGCCCTGAAAAAGTGCTCATATGTTTTGAGGTATGCCTTTTAGTGTCCATGTTTACTAGACTTTTTTTGCTTCGAATGATTGCTTCTGTCGTAACCCTTGATATTGACCATTCCTCCTGAGACACCCTGTATACTGTCTACGGCCAGTTGCTTCTCCTGCGACTTCATACAGTCCACTAAGTACAATTCTGTCAATTATGTGGAAAACTTTTCCTTGGTAATACATGAGCACTTGACTTGCAGTAGATGCTACACATTTCGCTATTGCCTTCTCTGCTGATACTGCACTTCGGGTTCACGTATCCTCTGTTAACGCTGTGCCGTCGTTGTTGCACGTGCAAATGTCAGTCATGTCTTCTGTGCTTCCTTACAGTTTATGTATATCTCGGTTTACTCATCCTAAAATATTACTATTTGTTTCTCGTAAAAGTTTCACGAAATACTACGTTTGGTCTCACGTGAGCGCTAAAATCAAATTTTGATGTATCTCTCACGTCCAAAGGTTATTGCAGTTCTTTCCTCGCTAGTTACCGACGTTTTCTTTACGAATTGTTACCTAAAAACAGCTTCTTAGTGCGAAAGGCTGCTGGCGACATTAAACAGTAACAGGAAAACAGGCATATTTACAATTTCTTTCTTAAAAAGCTAAAATTGTTCTGCCTTACCCTACAGGTACGACGACCTTCGTTTTTCGGGCGTGACGCAGTCACCGTTGCGGATTTCTTCAGCTGCTTTTCACCTCGAACGCCGATAAATATCCGACGGAGCACAGCAGACGAAAAATTGTAAGAATTCGTATTTTAACGGTTAACCAACGCGATTAAAAATTTTATTAGTAGCTACATTCTGCCGAGAACGGCCAAACTGAAAGAAGCCAAATTCTATAATCGGTACGTAATTCCGTTTGCAGCTCTTTCTGTCAGTTGTTTTGTCGCCGCACAGTGCCTTCGCATTACATCCGAGCCGGTGGGAGAGGTAGCAGAGAAGCGCAGGCGAGGTCTCTTTCGCAATGCTGCGCCTTTGGCATCAGGTTGGCGCTGACAAATTCGCGCCGGGGGAAGCCTCGGCAGCGGGGCGGCAAAAGGAAAAAAAGAATGCGGCCTTCCGGCGTCTACCCGTCCCCCCGGCCTCCACTTCCGGCGCTGTCACGCCCCCGGTCCGCGCATGCGCACAAAGCAGCAGCCGCGTGGCCCGGCAACGGCCATCTGCAATCCTCCGCACTTCTCCTCGCGGCTCAGGACCAAACGGATCGCACTCCTGTGCCCTTCACCTTACACGATTAATTCTTAATTAAAACCATCGCTGATATCTACACCCTTCAAATTAGTAAAAAGTAAACCTTCTGTACTACAATGAAATGAACTGGAGACATGAATGTACTAAAAAACTGATACCTGGCAACATACGGCAAAAAGATAATGATCATCGAAAACGCGAGCTTAAGCTTTCGACAGAAGCCTTCACATTGCGTACATCTTTTAAACGCAGAGTTCGAACGTCGTCATCAATGAACCTTCTAGCTCTCCCAACGTTTTCTGCGGTGCGCCGATTCCTAGTACCACTTCATTCGGTTATTTGCGCAAATGAAAGATTTGGTGAATAGTATTCAAGCAGCACGGAACATGGCGTGGCGTTTGGCGCTACGAAGATGAGTATAAAGCTCAATTCACGGCAGGCGCGTTCCGAAATGGGTGTGTAGGTATAAAAGTTGCAGTGCCCCATAATGATATAGTGTACATTACCGGGTGTGTATCACTGCTGCAACTTTTCGTTAGCCTGAATTCTTCCAGCGGTCATTTTGGCGTGTGAGGCAGTTACCGTGTCCGTATAACGCCGTTTTGCCACAGACCCTGGCACCCCTGAAACATCGTGCGCCAAGAACGCCAAGTTTTTCTTCTCGTTTTACCTTTCTTTCGCCGTTTGGAAAGCACTCAATGAATATTCTGTACAGGTTCTCCTTCCCTTTTTACATTGCTCGATCTAATAAATACCAACCAAATACTTAACGTGTACTAAATACGTGACTCAGTTTGTAAATTTCGAAGCAACGTTTCGTACCGCTGTAACCTCAACAGATGCTGCAATGTTCACCTACCGAAGAGTTCCCCGCCAATTTTCTTTGTAGGCCAATAAAAGGCATATCGCTAAAAGTTGTTTAGCATCAAAATTATTGTTCAGTTCTTAGTGCTGTGAAGTCTGAAAAACAAAATTTCAAACGGTAATTATAAGCAAAACGACAGCGTCATAAATGTTAAAAAAAGGCAACACATAGAACAACATCTACGAAATCTGCCACTGAAGATGTCTTGCAAAGAATAATGGAGAAACGCGTATTGCATAAAAATTGTGTTTCACTCAGTTGTATTCAGACTGTCCAAAAGTAAAAATTATCAACATACGGTAGCGATTTGGCAAGAATTGGACTGATCATCGTACCAGTAATTTCCTTTGCACAAGGGGGAAAATTGCAGTTAATGTACACAGACGAAAGTTCACATTCCATTTGTAGGTTTTTGCGAGACAAGGAAACGAACCCTTCTTATTTTGGGATATTCCACTGTTTTGGTAAAGCAACTTTTCCTCCCCTGCTAAAAAGTAGCTCACAAACCATGCTATAATCACTACCCGCACGTGTGAATCCTAGAAATACGCTTATCTCTAAAAATAGCTGTTAATGATAATTTTAAACAATAGCAACATTCGCGTAGCTAGTGCAGGAAATACAGAATTAAGAACAACATTAGCGTTAGAGTTAAACATCGAATTTAGCATTCTACTCTTGTCTTTAGTGTCTCCCAGAGACTCCTCACAATGTTGAATTTTTTTGTGACGCGAGTTCTCAGTCATACAAAATTTTTGTGACATCATCGTCATCTGCGACTGTTAAAATTATTTATTTGTAAAATCCAGCATTTCAGTTTTGATCGTTTATCAATTTTCAAATGGAGTACAGAAAAATGTTTGTGCGCCACGAAAGTCCAAATTTTAAAAATATCTTATATATGTATATGCAATGATCACATGAATGGGCATAATGTTTAACGTTGTTGCCATTTTTTGTACAAGTTACATTAAATCACTACACATGTTGTTTATGCAACAGATACAATCAACGTTAAATACTCAGCCTGCGCATGTTATGATGACGTATATACATACATACATACGTAAGATATTTTTAAAATTTGTACCTTTATTTGCTGAAGCACAAAATTTTTGCTGTAATCCATTTAAAAATGGCGAAACAGCCGAAACTGCAACAGCGCATTTTATGAATAAAAAGTTTTAACACTAAAAGGCAACAATGCTGCCTTTTAGAAAGCACAGTATGTGTTGAACTGGCATTCTCGAGTTATTTTTCTGGAGGACTTAAATACAGTGCGAAAGCTCGTCCATGACGAATGCACGTGGCACCATTCCAGCACTGACCACGGAGGAGCCCGTTTCCTTATTACTGTCGTTGAAACTATCTGATAAAGGCGAAAGAAAATACCGCTGATGCAGATAAAGGAAACGTGTAATAAATATATTTTTCTTACAGAGCGCCCTCTGTGTGCATCCTTTCGTGCACCTGACGACCTGCATGTCAAAACACACTGTAGCTAGCACGGAAGTGTACGGCTTGCTATCGCACGCACTGTCAGTTGTCTGGCACCTTCTATACAAGGCATTCGATACGTAAATTTCGAAGGTATGAAGACAAAGGTATGTGTGTATTCGAAAGATTATAAAAGTTACAGAAAAACCATCAAAAGAGGGTGGGACGGCACAGTGGTCAAAGAAACAAGGAAGTATCTGTAGTTGTAACTCCACGTGACAAGTCAGTGAGTGATGATCTCTTGATTCTAACTCTGCCTCTCAACCAGATTGACTATTCTTATAAGATACAGCGTAAATGTTTATTAAGTACACAGTACGGCAATATTAAGGGCTCGATGGACGGTGTGTGACAGTATAGTCCGACTCTGAGAATCACTGTCGGTTTACAATTTAATCAGTGGGACTGGTTATTACACGATTAATTTGAAGTTCTAGTTCCTAAACCAACTGATTCGTATGAAAGATGCCTTACAGATTTCAGTGGATCAACTACTACGAAACCCATCTTTCATCCTGAATTATCAGCTACATTGCTGTCTGAAACGTTCTTACTGTTAGTAGGAAACCGAGCGATTTGGTACAGTGGTTAATACACTGGACTCGTATTCGGGGGGACGACGGTTCAGACCCCGTCCGGCCATCCTGATTTAGGTTTCCCGTGATTTCCCTAAATCGCTTCAGGCAAATACCGGGATTGTTCCTGTGAAAGGGCACGGCCGATTTCCTTCCCCATCCGTCCCTAATCCGAGCTTGTGATCCGTCTCTAATGACCTCGCTGTCGACGGGGCGTTAAACACTGATCTTCCTTCCTTCCCTTTTGTTAGTAGGAAACAAAAAAATTTTCTAATACAGTGTTTGTTACAGAGCCATTCTTTTCCCGTTTTATATTAACCTCAACCGGCAATCCATTCAAATCACAGCGGAGAGCAGTTAGAAACGTATTTGTCTCCAGCGTACAATATTTCCAAATTCCATTTGTAATAGTTGTAACGTAATGTAACGATGATTACCGTTTAGTAGTTCTGTAATATTCCTAATACATGGCGTACAGTATCAGTGCCATTTACGTAGCAGCCCCACGGTTCTAGGCGCTTCAGTGTGCAACCGCGCGACCGCTACGGTCGCAGGCTCGAATCCTGCCTCGGACATGGATGTGTGTGATGTCCTTAGGTTAGTTAGGTTTACGTAGTTCTAAGTTCTAGGGGACTGATGACCACAGATGTTAAGTCCCATAGCGTTCAGAGCCATTTGAACCATTTTTTATATGTATTAACAGGGTCAGTAAAACTTGAAAAATAAGCAGTACTCCACCAGCGATAGCACTACCCTGGCCCGCGCTCACTGCTGCCACTACGAGGCAGCGCTGCTCAGTCGCCGCTGGAGTACTGGTTATTTTTCGAGTTTTTCTGTTCCTATTAGTAAACATCTATGAAACAAATTTGGTGGCGCTCTATCGGCTGGACACGTAAAACTACGATTTAAATTTTTTTCTTGTAATGGGGAAAAAACCGACGCTTTCTCTCGACACTGGACATCGTATGAAAGACGTGACGAGCAGTAGTTGTTTGTGCCAACTTCGCCTACACTAAGCCAAAAAGGAATTGCAAGTATCTGCAGAAACACCAGAGAAAATGCACCTAACGACTCTTAGGAGCGACATCCGCTAGAATATTCTTAGCATTTGTAATTACCCGGATGTGTGCTGCTGACACAAAGACAAAAATACAGGTTGTCCGTCATCCACAGAACTCAGCCTAAAAGTACACTTTATAATATTCTCAGGATGTCTACAAAAAAGACGAATTTGAATAGTGCAGGACTTCAACAATTATGAGGACTGACAAATATTTAGAGAACTATATAAATTTATTTTTATTTCCTACCACAGTTAGCAAAGAAAGCTTGTACGTTAATTCCACTGGTGTGAGTACTCACAAAGAAAATGTTCACTCTGTTGTGGAGATGGTGCTCTCGTGAGCCTCCGTGACTCTTTCGTACAGTGAATCAAACACCTACATATGCGTTGCACAAGAAACACTGTACCACCTCATCACAATCCACTAGACGACTGCTGTGCCATCGCGGCCAAGATTATTAAGAAAATCATCGCACCAATGCTGACTCTTTCTCGTTTCCATGGTCTTTTTGGCTTTTTAAACTTAGCTGTCGGAGCTTCGTCAGCGCAATTTAAAGATCTCGCCTCATAACAATGCTCAGTGCATGGTTTTCACTTGCCAGAAACATTCGACAAATTTGTAACCGATTTATTATACTCGATAACGAAATTTGACTCTCTGATTAGAATTTCAAAAGACCGTGCTATTATCACTCGTTCTGCAAGTGTGGTGGTGGTGGTTTGTATTCGTGCAAAATTCTTAGACGGACCTGCTGCTACACTTTCTCCCGCCACGGAAAAGTGAACCCCACCCGAAATCAGGTGTTCACTGATAATTGTAGGAACACAACATGTTCTATTTTGGCCTACACACTATTCCTCTGATATTTCCTTGTATTTTCTGCGCACTTGCGTAAACCAATAACAGCACCGCCTACTTCACAAATACAAACTACATTCAATCATTAGTGGTACATCCATATGCATATTCTGCAAACCACCTTACCATGTGTGACGTAAGGTATTTCGCGAACTACAAATCCTTCCTCCCAGTTCCATTCGCGAAAGTCGCGTGGGAAGCATGATTCTCAGTGAACTACTATCCGAACTTTAACATCAAATATCTCAGTGATACACAACGCCTTTTTGGAGTGTCTGCCACTGGAGTTTGTACAGCGACTTGTAACGCTCTTGGGCTTAGGTAAAGACAGCGCGAGGAAAAGCGCTGTTCCTCGTTGGCTCTTTTGTATCTCTTTTACAGTGCTGCCGGCCGGTGTGGCCCGTGCGGTTAAAGGCGCTTCAGTCTGGAACCGCGTGACCGCTACGGTCGCAGGTTCGAATCCTGCCTCGGGCATGGATGTGTGTGATGTCCTTAGGTTAGTTAGGTTTAAGTAGTTCTAAGTTCTAGGGGACTGATGACCACAGAAGTTAAGTCCCATAGTGCTCAGAGCGATTTGAACCATTTTTTACAGTGCTGGCAGAAAGTTTATGGGCAGTTCTAAATTTCACTGAATCCGCATGTGTCCCTAAAGTGACAGCATTTCAGTTAGTGACTGACATAATGTTATTAGATAACCCAATTACGGGTTCTCAGTTAAAATTTCACTGCTCTAATACTTTCAGAGATTTAATATTTTTCCGTTTTATAAATACGGCTAAATAACTGCGCATTCATAATTAGTCTAAGTGTTGCCAATCGAGAGTTATTACGGAATTAAACTGGCCAATTTCGCCAGCCAATTTACTGGAGGGAAAAGTTCGGGAGGCGACCAAATGAGTAGCAGTTTTTTTCTGACTAAAATGTTTTATTTCTCTGAAACTGCAGGCCCTACAGGCATGAAATTTTACTGCCGTTTTATTACAGCATTGCAATCGTTAACATAATAATATTAATTTGGTCGCCTCCCAAACAAATTTTTTCCAAGGTAAATTTGTTGCCAAATCTGGTGAGTTTATTTCCGCGATAACTACCGATTAGCATCATTTATACCTATTCTGACTGCGGATTAATCACAAACAAGACAGAGAGAAACCATATGCGCCTCAGAACTAGTCTTAGTGTTGCTAATAGCGAGTTATTGTGGAATTAAACGACAAATTTTGACACCGAGTTAACCGGAGAAAAAGTTAGTTTGAGAGGCGACCAAATGAATAGGAATTTTTTCCTCAGGTTGAATTATTATGTTTATGATTACTAAGCTGTAATAAACCGGCAGTAAAAATTTCATCGCTGTAGGACTAGCAATTTACAGCCAGAAAACATTTTAGTAGGTTCAAATGGCTCTGAGCACTATGGGACTTAACTTCTGAGGTCATCAGTCCCCTAGAAGTTAGAACTACTTAAACCTAACTAACCTAAGGACATCACACACACATTCAAACCTGCGACCGTAGCGGTCGCGCGGTTCCAGACTGTAGGGCCTAGAACCGCTCGGCCACAAAGGCCAGCACACACATCTATGCCCGAGGCAGGATTCGAACCTGCGACTGTAGTCCCCTAGAACTCAGAACTACTTAAACCTAACTAACCTAAAGACATCACACACACATTCGAAACTGCGACCGTAGCGGTCGCGCGGTTCCAGACTGTAGCGCCTAGAACCGCTCGGCCACTCGGGCCGGCATTTTACGTTCACCCGACCTTCAGATGTAAACATTTATTTGTGTGTCGCGAACGCTGTTTCTTTACTTATGGTGTTTGACGATAGCTGTCTTAGAAACTACTGTTGCATTTTTCTGCAACGCCTCTCTCTCTCTCACACACAAGAATTTTTTTCCGCGGGCCGGTTTGAAACCAATCGCGGGCCGAATTCGTCCGTCGGTTGCCCAACCGTGGCCTAAGCATTCGAATGTCTTTAAGAGTTTTAACACACCCACACACAAACGCGCGCGCCTGGAGTTCTTCAAGCTCTTTCATTGCCACTAATCCAGCGACGTGCTCATTTCAGTGGCTTCCGTTCGGCAACTAACAGCCACAGCTGAACGACGCTAACGGCATTCTGTTGTCTAAACTTACACTAGACGTTCTCGGTAGCCGCAGCGCGCCCCCTCTGCCAATTGAGGTGCTTTTTCAAAAGTTTCGTCTTTTCCTGAACACACCTCGTGCCGTAAACAGTTACGGCCTTATCAGATTCGATTGGGGTGTCAGTTTTGCTCCGTTAAGGCCGAGATTGATCGGTATGGTAGGCAGGTGTGGTGGAGCTGGGTGTGCCGGTGGCGTCGGAAGAGCATAATGCGAGCAGTTGGCATAATGGGAGACGCGGGGAGCGGGGAGCGCGGAGCTGCGTCCTAACCTGCCCCACGGCCACGGCCCGGCGAGAGCTGCGCCCGGGCAGATCAATACTGCCACGCCGCACGCCGCACGCACCGCTACTCCACACCACACGCGCCTCACCTTACACTCATCTCTCAGCCCACAGCGTTTATTTCCGTCCTCGGGAGTCTACACACAGACAGGCCCGTACCTTCAGTTGTTGTTTTCAGTCCGAAGTTCCGCGGGGCTTTTCGCGGACGATGCTGTTGTATACAGAGAAGTCGCAATCCTAGAAAATTGTAGCGAAAAGCCGGAAGCCCTGCAGAGGATCGACGAATGGTGCAGACACTGGCAGTCGATCCTCAACAAAACGAAATGTAACGTTATGAAGGAAACACACGCAACATTATACGATATCTACATTTACATTTATACTCCGCAAGCCACCCAACGGTGTGTGGCGGAGGGCACTTTACGTGCCACTGTCATTACCTCCCTTTCCTGTTCCAGTCGCGTATGGTTCGCGGGAAGAACGACTGTCTGAAAGCCTCCGTGCGCGCTCTAATCTCTCTAATTTTACATTCGTGATCTCCTCGGGAGGTATAAGTAGGGGGAAGCAATATATTCGATACCTCATCAGAAACGCACCCTCTCGAAACCTGGACAGCAAGCTACACCGCGATGCGGAGCGCCTCTCTTGCAGAGTCTGCCACTTGAGTTTGCTAAACATCTCCGTAACGCTATCACACTTACCAAATAACCCTGTGACGAAAAGCGCCGCTCTTCTTTGGGTCTTCTCGATCTCCTCTGTCAACCCGATCTGGTACGGATCCCACACTGATGAGCAATACTCAAGTATAGGTCGAACGAGTGTTTTGTAAGCCACCTCCTTTGTTGATGGACTACATTTTCTAAGGACTCTCCCAATGAATCTCAACCTGGTACCCGCCTTACCAACAATTAATTTTATATGATCATTCCACTTCAAATCGTTCCGCACGCATACTCCCAGATATTTTACAGAAGTAACTGCTACCAGTGTTTGTTCCGCTATCATATAATTATGCAATAAAGGATCCTTCTTTCTATGTATTCGCAATACATTACATTTGTCTATGTTAAGGGCCAGTTGCCACTCCCTGCACCAAGTGCCTATCCGCTGCAGATCTTCCTGCATTTCGCTACAATTTTCTAATGCTGCAACTTCTCTGTATACTACAGCATCATCCGCGAAAAGCCGCATGGAACTTCCGACACTATATACTAGGTCATTTATATATATTGTGAAAAGCAATGGTCCCATAACACTCCCCTGTGGCACACCAGAGGTTACTTTAACGTCTGTAGACGTCTCTCCATTGAGAACAACATGCTGTGTTCTGTTTGCTAAAAACTCTTCAATCCAGCCACACAGCTCGTCTGATATTCCGTAGGCTCTTACTTTGTTTATCAGGCGACAGTGCGGAACTGTATCGAACGCCTTCCGGAAGTCAAGAAAAATAGCATCTACCTGGGAGCCTGTATCTAGTATTTTCTGGGTCTCATGAACAAATAAAGCGAGTTGGGTCTCACACGATCGCTGTTTCCGGAATCCATGTTGATTCCTACATTGTAGATTCTGGGTTTCCAAAAACGACATGATACTCGAGTAAAAAATTCTACAACAGATCGACGTCAGAGATATTGGTCTATAGTTTTGCGCATCTGCATTGCAGTGCCTGTGTTATTCCGAATTACGTCGCAATGTTCCTTTGGACATGAATGCAGAAAAGGAACAGTGTATCGTATTTCTGAACCACATGGCACTGCAATATCGTATTTATTCGCCGATATCGGACAAGCGACTTGCAAGTGCAATGTCTCCCCTATACGCCAAATCGAGTTCTAGTCCGACACAGATTTTCATTGTCGTCATTCCATTATACACCTGATGGTTGTCCGTATTCGCAACTGCCAATACATTTCATGTATTTCATAACGCCTGTGGTCGCCGCAGTGCCTGTTGCATCGAAATTCGCAATAACACGCACACTACAATACAGTATCTATCTGCCGACACCGGGCAACCTACTTTCAAATACAAAATGAATGAATGATTATACAGGTTGTGGACACATGGTTGACAACATATGGAAGCTTGGATCTGGCCGTGAGTCATGCTCGGATAGCCGAATGGTAAGGTGACCTCTTGCGAAAAGCGAGAAATCCGGGTTCGAGTCCCTGTTTGTCATTCCATTGGTTGTCGATATTCGCAGCTATAAATACATTTCATGTACAGACAACACTAGTGTAATATTCACAACGAAGTTTGGGGGTAACTGTATAAATTATTTAGATCTAACCATAGACATGTGACCGTATTCACACTTTCAAAATTTTTAGGAAACCTACCACCGCAGATATGGTAATAGCGACCGATTCTCAACACTTAGTGACCCATAAACATGCTGCCTTTCGTTCAGTGGCACATGGTGGATCTGATACAAGCAGCCTATGTAAGTATATAGGGAATGCAGTGAAACAGAAACGAAGAGCTGAAATGGACTTGCCGGCCGGGGTGACTGAGCGGTTCTAGGCGCTACAGTCTGATACCGCGCGACCGCTTCGGTCGCAGGTTTGAATGTATGTGTGATGTCCTTAGGTTAGTTAGGTTTAAGTAGTTCCAAGTTCTAGTGGACTGATGACCTCAGATGTTAAGTCCCATAGTGCTCAGAGCCATTTGAGCCATTTTTTTAAATTAATTGTTATTTTCTGGGAGGATATTAATTATTATGTTATTGAAAATAATTGACCTTTTTGGCATAGTATCTTTGAAATAAAATCTGTCATCAATTATGAATGACAAAAGGGCTATGACAGAAGGTAATTTTGGCACTGTTTATATTTCCTGAAAATTTGAAGTTTAGGAGAAAATATTCCTTATATCGAAAAAAAGTGAACTTGGGGAAAACGATGTTCAAAGTTTAACTTTTTAGTGAAGTCCAGCACCATAAGAGGGGTTTTCACTGTCACTGAAAGTTTTTACCAACAGCACGGAATTACTCTGTACGTTAATACAGTGACATAATAGTTTCGTGATGGATGGTTGTTATCCATTGGATAATTATGTACTGGGTATCTTATCACATTTAATAACAAGTAACGTAAAGGTGAAGTCCGTCCACAGGGCCTGGAGGGCTCATCTGTACACACCGACAGCCAGTCGCGTCACTCGATACGATATGCAGGGGCGTGTGGTCAGAACACCGCTCTCTCGACCGTTGCCAGTTTTGGTGACCTGGAGGCGCTACTACTCGGTCACGTGGTTCCTAAGTTGGCATCACGAGGCTGGGTTGTACCCCTTCCAGTCCTCTCCTCAAGGAAAAATTCCTAGCCGTACTGGGAAACGAACCCAGGTCCTTAGCATGGCAGCCAGCCGCGCTGACCTCTCAGCTGCGAAGGCGGACTAATAACAAATAATAGTACGAAAATATTACGTGAAAATATCATGGACATTTAATATTCATTTCAGTCCTACAAACGAAGCTAATTAACACGTTCTTTTGGCGTCATGTAAGGAACGAAGTATACAAAAACTTCAATATGCAAGAAGACATTCCTAGAATGATTGTCCTTAGAGCTGAATGTGTACAGCAAAATTCTTATATGATACGTTGTGTGTGACCGTCAAAGGCGTACCACTGATTAACTTACGTTGGGCATTCTCAGCATCGGACATTCGTAACAGAAATTTCAGAGAAACAGTATGAGCTTAATAATAGTGACCCAACCAGTCAAGGCTTCTGCTCACGGTTGCTTCATTTTGGTTTATTTTGATTACATGAATAGCATAAACTGATGCTATTGAAGGAAACCACATACATTCTTCACTTTACTTCAGCTATGCTGCGAATCATGTCCGTACAGGAACAGAGAAAACAAGCATAGCGTTGGGTGTGAATCATAGCGCGTAATCGCGCATTGTTAACAGAAGTGAATAGCGACCACAACTATTTTAGTGATAAACTGAAACAGGGTTTCGGTGTATTTTGCTCTGTGACTACGTGACTGTGGTATTTTAGCTACAGTAACGCCCGCCTATTACGCCAGTAGTGACTTATATCCTACAGTTATCTGTCATATATGTAGAATTTTACATCTGCGCTTCTAGTGAGGATACAATATATACAAGCATGAAGAAAAATATTTCCAACTGAATACGATCTTCATTCTACTGGATAACTACAATACTGTTAGGTATAAATATCACTACGTCTTTCTGAAAGCTGAACCAGTAAATCAAAAATGGATGCAGCAAGATAGATGCGCATATCTCCATATATTAGTAATCTTCGGTTACGTGTCTTTACCAACGAGAGAATTTGATTTCACTAATGATTAATCGATAGCTGTTACACGTACTTTTCAAAATTGAAGACAAATTTATAAAAAAAATTATAGTGATAACGTTACTGCACGGATTTTGTTTACAATGTCGCGTTACATGTTATAAGGAGGCGATCGAAAAAGTTTCCATCTGAGGGCGTTGCTGCAGCTTATGTGTAACGTAGCCCCTCTTCAGTGTCGGTATATAAGCACCGACATGTAGGCAGCTGTTTGTTTAGTGTGACATTCGTCCGTTTCCGACGTGAGTCAGGTAAATATGGAAACGAGAACTATGCCGACGTTATTACCAAATGCGTCCAAACAGGACCAACGTGCTGTTGTTCTTTTCTTGGCTGCCGAAGAACGAACAGCGGTAGACATTCATCGGAATATGAAGTGCATGGGTCAAGCGAGCCTGCGAAAAACCACCATTGTAGAATGGTGCGCCAAGTTCATTAAAAACGCACGTCCCCATATCGCAGACGTCGTAACGCAGAAGTTAGGCCAACTCAAGTGGGAGACAATCGAGCACCCGCCCTGTTGTCCTGATCTCTCCTCATGCGATTTTCACGCCTTCGGTCCCTTGAAAAAGGCCTTAAAGTAGGTATGTCCAACGTTTTAGCTTCCTGGGCCCAGACATAAAGAAGACGAGTATTTTTGGACTGCACATAATAAAATAACCACTGAAGGGGGGAGGGGAAGGAGGAGGGCGGCGAGGGAGGGGGATGGGGGAGGGGAGGGGAGGAGAGAGAGAGAGGGGGGACGGGGAGGGAGGGGAGGAGAGAGAGAGAGAGAGAGAGGGGGGAGGGGGAGAGAGGGGGAGAGAGAGAGAGAGAGAGAGAGGAGAACAAGAACTGGACGGACCAATGACGGAATTTTATCTTTTTTTTCATATCGTGTAACAGACGCTCGCTTCTTTGGCCGCTTTGACACAGGGTCGACGATTCGTGTCGGGCGAGAATGCGCAGCAGGCTGTTATGCACTTCTTCACGCTGTAGGACACGGTGTTTCACCAAACGACTATCTTCAACCTGGTGTGTCTTTGGGATGATTGCCTCGATGCTCATGGAGATTTTGCCTGACTAGCATACCGATTCCAAAGTGTACAGCATTCGAAAGGAAACTTTTTGATCGCTTCTTACAGTTTCATACAGCTTGAAGCAGCAACGCAGAAAGTAGACAGAGATTTTATTTATTACAGTTACGGACATTTGAACCTCAAGAGTTTCTCTTCTCACACTAAGCTGAACTAACAATGAGCTGTGCGTCTACAACATGTAGAATCGCCAAGGTAACTCGTCACAAAGTGAACTGCTGATCGTTGCGCTTTTAGGTTCTTAACACCTCCGATGGGTAAAGCAAAGCTGACCTTCGTTCAAATGATGTTTTAATCATCACAGTACTTACTAGTCATAGTACTGTTTACCGTAGGGTTAAGTGCCTCTGCCTATCTCAGAAGTGTCAACTGACTAAACCAGCCAGTTATAGAGAAAATCTAAACTACACAGCAACTTGGTATTTTTCACACACAAAGATCGTTGCAACAGGTGAAAGAAGAGATAAGTGTCAGGACCCTGCAATGGGTATAATGTTAAAAGTAAAATAGAAATAGAAAAAATTAGGGGAGTATAAACGGACTTTTAGAATAAGTGAATTAAAGCAAAAGGTAAGGGAGAAACATAACTATAAATACGTACAAACTCGACCAACATTTGTAATGCTGGCCTTTTTGAAGACTGGAGATCAACTTGCCATCCTCATCGGCGTCATCGGAGTTGGAGCATAAGCTCAGTTTGACCAAGATTGGATAAGAGATTGGTCATGGTCTTTCTGAGGGATTCATCTTTTAGTTTGCTTGAAGTGATCTTCGAAAAATCTGTGTCTAACTGGAAGAGAATATGAACAAGTCTAGGATTTTAACAATTGCAGGATCTCGTTAGGGATTAGTTAAATGTAGTGGGCTGTGTATTCTAAGTCCCGAGAAAAATCGAAGCTAGTTACTCTACTGCACTGAAAAAGGCGCGCGCGGGTGTGTGCGTGTGCGCGCGCCTACGTACGGTGAGGTGAGTATCTGACGGCAGGTATTCAAACAAGCGCGAGGAGAAACACCATCGTTTGCTCTCACGGCTTTGGAGAAGTCGCAGACACCTATGAGGTCAGAGTCTTGTGGCTGTCAGGGAAGCAAAAGGACCACCCCAGGCGTGGAAAGCTTGCCAGGTCGCCATTTGGCAGACATTCAAGTCCTTCTTAACGCCAGTTAAAGCTAAACGCCGAGAACGGCAAGGTCGCACACCGATTAATCGGCCAGCATCGCCACTCGTTTACACTTTCTGCAGCTTAAGATTGTCTATTAAAGATTATTCTCGGAAACAGCGAACACACATAGTTCTCTCTCTCTCTCTCTCTCTCTCTCATGTACCATCGTCGTAACTGTGTAGGATTCTAGATGGGGCCATAAAAAAGTTTCCGGGTGAAGACCTTGCTGTGGTGTATATGCAACTTAGCGCCAGTCCGATGCGGGTATGCAAGCACCGACACATAGGCAAGGGGAAGTGTTGCACTCGTGTCTTTCCAACATGTATGCGGTAAATGCGGAAACGTAAATTATGGCGACGTTATTCCAAATGCGTCTAAACAGGACCAACGTGCTCTTATTCTTTTCTAGGTTGGGAAAGCAGTTATTCGGCTTGGCCTTGATTGACAGAGTTGTTGGCTGTCGTCTTGAGGGATATCGTGCCAAATTCTGTCTAATTGGCGCATTAGCTCCAAATGCTCTCCATTGGGGAGAGCTCCACCCGACCTTACTGGCCAAGGTAGGTTTTAGCAAGCACGAAGACAAGCAGTAGAAACTCTCGCCTTGGTCGGGCGGGCATTACCTTGCTGAAATGTAAGCCCAGGATGGCTTGACATGAAGGGCAACAAAACGGGGCGTAGAATATCGTCGAAGTACCACTGTGCTGTAAGGGTGCCCCGGATGACAACCAAACGGGTCCTGTTATGAAAAGAAACAGCACCCCAGACAATCACTCCTGGATGTCGGATAGTATGGCGGGCGACAGTCAGCACTGCATCACACCGTTCTCCGGTATTTGGCAATCACAAGTGCTTCAGAGCTTTCTGATCTCAGGTCATCAATGGTACTTCTTGCAGGACATTGGTGTAAGTACGCCGTGGTTCGTTTGTCTCCACACTCACAGAGGGTTAATAAGGTGGGATAACCCTATTTATGTGTCTTTTGACCTTGCCACCCAGTTCTGAGCCTGTTCAGAGTTTACCACGCGGGGCATTCTTTAGTGGAACTAGTAGCTAGATTGTCCGATAGAGCCATCAGACCTCATTTTGCACACAGAAAGTTGACAACACGTCTGTTGGGAAATGTTCTCTGTTGTCCTCGCGAGAACTTTCCTGGACATCATTTGTGAAGAAGGGGAATGTTGACCATACACTGAGTGTTTATAGGACGTAGATACCTTATACCTTCCTCTGCAGGCAACTATCGCACGCTTGACGTCTGGAGAGACAGTTCAAGCTAAATGGTAGAGTTCATCCCGCGGTGTAGGTTTCAGATCTCCGATAATTAGTCTACACGACTCATTAAAACCATGATTCACTTGTTAGCGTGGGAAAAATTATGCCAAACGGGAGTAGCATATTCACCTGCAGCGTAACGCGAAGATAAACCTATAGTTTTAACTGATTTTGCCGGGGAACCCCAGGATTCCCCCATAATTCTGTGCAATATGTTGTTTCTTGCAGATATTGTATGTTTTACATTCCGTCAGTGCCACTTGAAAGTTGATGTACGGTGATGTGTGGCCACAACATACCTGAGCTGCGGACTGTGTTGTATCTGCACTCCTCTCCGAGCCACTTGAAGTTTCCTGAGGGCCTGTCTGTCGTTCAGATGGAACGCGCACACTTGTGTTTTGCTGGGATATGGTTTTGTCTGGTTCTTACGATCGTATTTATCTAATTTCCAAAGCAGTGTGTAGATTTAGTTCCACCCGTTCAAAGATTTCACTCTTTGGATTCAGGGTGAGATCATCAATTAAACAATATGAACTCTTTACTTTTCCGCGATAACTATTTTCTGACCGAGGCGCATTACGAGATGACGTGCTGGAAAGTAATGCTCCCGAATTTTCTATTCTGCTCTCAGTATCGGTTGAGGTATTACATGTCATGCATATTACTGGGTCGACTCCGTCGCTTCGCTGACTCAAGTTGCAACAATCCGCCGCTAGACGGCTCCGAATAGTAGCGAGTAACATGGCGGTGTGTAATGTAACCATCTCGGTGCGTTAGGGATCTCCAGAGAACTGAAAGCATGAATTCGAGAGTTCATCTACAGCGATACTCTGCAAATCACATTTAAGTGCCTGGCAGAGGGTTCATCGAACCACATTCACAATTCTCTGTTATTCCAATCTCGTATGGCGCATGAAAAGAACGAACAACTGTATCTTCTCGTACGAGCTCTGATTTCCCTTATTTTATCGTGGGGATCGTTTCTCCCTATGTACGTCGGCGTCAAGTACGTGTCAGTTCGACAATGCCAGACCACACACGACCGCTACGACATCTGCAATAACCCAACGCCTAGGGCCACCGTCTTCGATAAGCCTCCGTACAGTCGCGACTTGGCTCCATCCGATTTTCATCTGTTTCCAAAACCTAAAGACCACCTTCGAGGACTTTACTTCTATGAAGCTTTGCAAGCAGAGGTGACGTTGTGGCCCCGTCAGATGTTTCAAATGGCTCTAAGCACTATGGGACTTAACATTTGAGGTCATCAGTCCCCTAGACTTAGAACTACTTAAACCTAACTAACTTAAGGACATCACACACAGCCATGCCCGAGGCAGGATTCGAACCTGCGACCGTAGCAGCAGCGCGGTTCCGGACTGAACCGCCTAGAACCGCTCGGCTTCAGCGGCCGGCGGCCCCGTCAGTAAAGTCAAATTTTTACAGTGACGGTATCAACAAACTGGTCTCTCGTTAGGAGGAGTGTGTTCGTCACCATGGCGACTATTTTGAGTAATAAATATGTACACATGAAGAATGAAGATGTAGAATGTTAATGACGCATGCCCACGTATAATGCATCTTCTCGTGGTGTAGAGCACTTCTCACAACGGCAATGTGATATACGAGCGGAAATGAATATTAAATGTGTATGTTTTTGGGTATTTCAGAAAATGGAGCGTTGTAATTTCCACGTTGCTAACTAAACCCGAGTGATCAATAACAGAAAATGAAACAAGGACACGGTTCTCCCAAATACCTATCTGAGCTGAAAGATAGCTGCATCACGTGTTCCTGTATACTTACGAAAGAATGATGAGATAATACTGATTCGTACGCTTAAACAGTTGCATAACAGTGTCGTTTCTTTGTACCAAAGAATTAATAAACTAGTGAAAAATAGCTCTGGAACTGAAATAAAACGTTTTAAAACTGTAAGCACATCAATAAAAAAATAGAAAATATATGAAGTTTCTCATTATTCACAGTGTATACGGGAGAGAACTCATTAAGGCTGGATGCACAAATGAGAAGTTTGGAACAATTCCAAGAATTAATAGCAGCAAGCTTGCTTTGTAGCTGACGCGACAATATTACAGAAATTCCTTCCGCGGAAGGTGCGTGTGTTTCGTCAACTGCGCTACAGAAGCGCCGTGCTCCGCCCTTCCAATTCCCCGGAAGCGCTCATACGGCTTCTCTGTAGAAGCGACGCCTCACCTGCGCACCTCATATTAACCTAGCAACCCGAGCGTGTATTTTCTGCGTATCATTGTCGTAGTCACATTTCAGCGCTTCTCTTACTTAACGCCTCAAAATTATCTTTCCGAAACGCTCACCACGTGACGATAGCACTTGTCACGCAAAAGCGCAAGTCGAAATTAGAACTTTTGCATTAAACTATAATGAACATAGCAGCAGTAGTTTTATTAACCCGTGGATCACTTTACAAGGACATGTACAACAATTTACATACTTACAGGTCTAGTTCGAAAAGGATGAAATACGTGGCTGATCGCGGCCTTACAGTAGGAACTATACCGGCATTTGCCTGAAGCAGTCCACAGAGACCACGAGAACCTAAATCTGGATGGTTGGGAGGGAATTAGGGCCAACATACTTCGGAATACGAGACCGGTCTCTTCGGTTTATCCCTGGTGCACAATGTTGATTAGTTTACACATTCTAATACAGAAGATATTTGATAATGTAAAAAGCTTGTACAGCGTTGTTCATTCATTCCTCAACAGCGATCACCACACACACACACACACACACACACACAAAGCTTAACAACCAATAAAATTCAGTTTAAGAGAAGCCTAGAGGATTTATTGGTGGCCAACTCCTTCTATTCCACTGATGAATTTCTCAGTAGAACCAACTGACATATATAATATAACTTCTGCACCAGTTCAAATGGCTCTGAGCACTATGGGACTAAACTGCTGTGGTCATCAGTCCCCTAGAACTTAGAACTACTTAAACCTAACTAACCTAAGGACATCACACACATCCATGCCCGAGGCAGGATTCGAACCTGCGACCGTAGCAGTCCCGCGGTTCCGGACTGAAGCGCCTAGAACCGCACGGCCACCGCGGCCGGCTATTCACCAGTTCAGTGCAGTAATTTGTTCATTGTAAATAAGTATTTAGTAGTTGTATCACACGTTTAGTACCTAATAAATAAATAAATAACTGTATTTTAAATTCAATGCATTAGTATTTGTAAAATGATTCTTTCATATACCGTTCATTGAAAAACGACGACCATGCCACTTGGAACCTGTGGAATGATACATCTGCTTATTTGTTTGAGTTGTAAATATTTGTCATGTATTGTTGTTCTTCTGACATGTTCTGCATCCTGGAGGACCACCTCACTACGGATCAATTGGAATGAAAGTAAATCTAATCTAATCTAATCTAAACACACACACACACACACACACACACACACACACACACACACACACACGCACAAATACGCGCGCGCGCGTTATTAGCTGACATCACGACCAACACTTTGACGTTTGGCTTCCATTTCGTCTACCGCAATTTTCTATTAGCTTATCCGAAAGGCTGACTCAAGACTGAGTCAGCATCTCTCCATAATGAATATCACGCTGAGTTTACAAAGAGACTAATATGTCAGTATTATCCATTACAGAGCTTTAGAGTAACGCTTTCCAGAAAAAAAAGTTAAGAGCGAAAGTGTGTTGTGCAATGATAGGCGTCTTGTTATTATTTACTTGTATTATATAATACTGAGTGGGGTTCAAGTAAAAAATCTAAGTAAGTCTTCATTGTGTAGACTGCGCTGCTTACAATCCACTTTCTTACTGTCTTTTAAGATGAGTTTGCTTTGATAATTTCTTCCATCTCTGTAGTAATTGATCGTACGATTTGATTGGCTCTGAGCACTTTGGGACTTAACATCTGAGGTCATCAATCCCCTAGAACTTAGAACTACTTAAACCTAACTAACCTAAGGACATCATACACATCCATGCCCGAGGCAGGATTCGAACCTGCGACCGCAGCGGTCGCGCGGTTCCAGACTGAAGCGCCTAGAACCGCTCGTCCACACTGGCCGAGATTTTATTCTTCACTAGAAAATGTTCTACATTTTATATTTATTCTTTCTTGGTAAATTAAGGTTCAATATAAATTTTTTCCAAGGTCATGGGTTAAGCTGTTTATGGAGTTATACTGAAAGAAGGTAAAAAGGTAATAAGACGTATAAAAAAAGAATGTCAGAATGTGTAAAATGGCTAAGCAAGAGTGACAAGAAAACAAATACAAGGAAGTAGAACCATCTATGTCTAGCAGAAACATATATGCCGTCTATAGGACAATTAAGAATACCTTAAAAGAAAAGAGAATGAGCTGTATGAATATCGATAACTCAGATGGGATGCCAGTAATAAGAAAAGCAGGGAAAGCTGGAAGGTGGAATGAATGTACCGAAGGGCTATGCTAGAAAACGAACTTTAAGACAGTATTATAAAAGGGAAGAGAAAGTACACAAAACGAGATGGTTGATGCGACACCGAGACAAGAATGTAACGTAGCACTGTAATACCTTAGCCGAAACAACGCCCTTGGAGTGAAAGACATTCCCGCAGAACTACTACTATCATTCGGAGAGCGAGCCATGACAAAACAACACCATCTAGTGCGCAAAGAATATTAAACACGGAAGTACCCTCAGACTTCAAGAAGAATGTAGTAAATCCAATTCCAAGAAAGTCAGTCAGTGACAGATGTAAATAGCACTGAAATACCAGTTTCTTAAAATTGTGGTTACAAAATACTGACACAAAGTATTTACAGAACGACGGGAAAACTGGTACAGACACTGATCCAGTGGAAGATCAATTCGGATTTCCAAGCAATACGCGAGACTGTAGCGTATCCCCGAATTTTTCAGTCTGTACAGTGAGCAAGCTGTAAAAGAAACGAAGGGAAAATTCGGAACAGGAACTGAACTTCAGGGAGAAGAAATAAGAACGTTGAGTTTTGTCAGTGACATTGCAATTCTGGAAAAAGTGGCAAAGAAATTTGAAGGTAATTTGAATGGACTGCATAGTGTCTTGAAAATAGGCTGTGGATGAATACCAACGAAATTAGAACAAGGGTAACGTAATATAGTTGAATTCAATGAAAAGATGCTGAAGGAGTTACATTAGGAAATGAGACATAACACGCAGAAGATGTGCAGATATGAATTATAGAATGGCAATAGCAAGAAAAAGAATTTCTGAAAAAATAAAAATGTCTTTAACATCTAATATAAATTTAAGTATAACGGATTCTTAAGGAATTTGTTTGAAGTGTAGCCTTGTGCAGAAGTGAAACGGACGACAAACAATTATGACAAAAACAGAACAGACGCTTTTGGCATGTGATGCTAGAGAAGAATGCTGAACTTCAGATGCGTAGATCGAGTCACTGATGAGGTAATACTGAGTCGAATTGAGGAGGAGAGGCCACGTCCTGAGGCATCAAGGAATTGTCAGTTTTGTAGTGAAGTGAAGTTTTTGTGTTTGTGTGGAGGGGCGGGGCGCAAACTGTGGAGGCGGATCAGGCGTTAAATACACAAAGCAGACTGAAACGGATGTAGGTTGTAGTAGCTATGAGAAGTCTTACACAGACTAGACTAGGATGAAACCAGTCTTTGGAATGAAGACCACCACCACCACCACCACCACCACCACCACCAACAACAACAGCAACAACTGATTGATAAAGCTGCTCACATGGTGCACGCAAAAACCTCTATGTTTTGAACGGTTTTTACAATACACCCGATTACAATTTTTTGTATATTGTTCTGATGGCCCTTTTCTCTAGTTAGAAAACAGTTTCCACTTGCTTCCCAGAAAAATACGACGGTGAGTCAAATGAAAACCTTAAATGTTTTTTAAATATTACTTATTGTGCAGAAGTGGTACAAAGCTGTATACCTTTTCAACATTATCTCCCCCACGCTCAATGCAAGTCCTCCAGTGCTTATAAAGTGCATAAATTCCTTTAGAAAAAAATTCTTTTGGTAGTCCGCGCAACCACTAATGCACCGCGTGGCGTACCTCTTCATCAGAACGGAACTTCTTTCCTCCCATTGCGTCTTTGAGTGGTCCAAACATATGGAAATCACTTGGGGCAAGGTCTGGTGAGTATGGTGGATGAGTAAGACACTCAAAATGCAGGTCTGTGATTGTTGCAACTGTTGTAAGGGCTGTGCGGGGCCTTGCATTGTCATGTTGCAAAAGGACATCTACTGACAGCAATCCACGTCTCTTCGATTTGATTGCAGGCCGCTGATGACTTTTTAGGAGATCTGTGCATGACGCAATGGTGACAGTGGTCCCTCTAGCATGTAGTGTTCCAAAATGACGCCTTTTTGGTCCCAAAACAGAGTCAGCACAACCTTCCCAGCTGATGGTTCTGTTCGAAACTTCTTTGGTTTTGGTGATGAGGAATGGCGCCATTCCTTGCTCGCTCTCTTCGTTTCCGGTTGGTGGAAGTGAACGCAGGTTTCGTCCCCAGTAACGATTCTTGCAAGGAAGCCGTCACCTTCTCGTTCAAAGCGCCGAAGAAGTTCATCACAAGCATCAACACGTTCTCTCATTTCATGAGTCAGTTGCCGTGGCACCCATCTTGCAGACACTTTGTGAAACTGGTGCACATCATGCACAATGTGGTGTGCTGCCCCATGACTAATCCGTAAACATGCTGCAATGTCATTCAGTGTCACTCGGCGGTTTCCCTTCACTATGGTTTCAACTACTGCAATGTTCTATAGAGTCACAACTCGTTGTGCCTGACCTGGACGAGGAGCATCTTCCACTGAAGTCACGCCATTTGCGAACTTCCTACTCCATTCGTAGACTTGCTGCTGTGACTAACATGCATCACCGTACTGATCCTTCATTCGTCGATGAATTTCAATACACTACTGGCCATTAAAATTGCTAAACCAAGAAGAAATGCAGATGATAAACCGGTATTCATTGGACAAATATATTATACTAGAACTGACATGTGGGTCCGCAACTCGTGGTCGTGCGGTAGCGTTCTCGCTTCCCGCGCCCGGGTTCCCGGGTGCGATTCGCGGCGGGGTCAGGAATTTTCTCTACCTCGTGATGACTGGCTGTTGTGTGATGTCCTTAGGTTAGTTAGGTTTAAGTAGTTCTAAGTTCTAGGGGACTGATGACCATAGATGTTAAGTCCCATAGTGCTCAGAGCCATTTGAACAATTTTTTGAACTGACATGTGATTACATTTTCACGTAATTTGGGTGCATAGATCCTCAGAAATCAGTACCCAGAACAACCAACTCTGGCCGTAATAACGGCCTTGAAACGCCTGGGCATTGAATCAAACAGAGCTTGGATGGCGTGTACCGGTACAGCTGCCCATGCAGCTTCAACACGATACCACAGTTCATCAAGAGTAGTGACTGGCGTATTGTGACGAGCCAGTTGCTCAGCCACCATTGGCCAGCCGTTTTCAATTGGTGAGAGATCTGGAAAATGTACTGGCCAGGGCACCAGTCGAACATTTTCTGTATCCAGAAAGACCCGCACAGGACGTGCAACATGCGGTCGTGCATTATCCTGCTGAAATGTAGGGTTTCGCAAGGATCGAATAAAGGGTAGAGCCACGGGTCATAACACATCTGGAATGTAAAGTCCACAGCTCAAAGTGCCGTCAATGCGAACAAGAGGTGACCGAGACGTGTAACCAATGGCACCCCATACCATCACGCCGGGTGATATGCCAATATGGCGAAGACGAATACACGCTTCCAACGTCCGTCCACCATGATGTCGCTAAATAAGAATGCGACCATCATGCTGCTGTAAACAGAACCTGGATTCATCCGAAAAAATGACGTTTTGCCATTCGTGCACCCAGGTTCGTCGTTGAGTACACCATCGTAGGCTGTGCTGCAGCGTCAAGGGTAACTGCAGCCATGGTCTCCGAGCTGATAGTCCATGCTGCTGCAAACGTCGTCGAACTGTTCGTGCAGATGGTTGTTGTCTTGCAAACGTCCCCATCTGTTGACTCAGGGATCGAGACGTGGCTGCACGATCCGTTACAGCCATGCGGATAAGATGCCTGTCATCTCAACTGCTGGTTATACGAGGTCGTTGGGATTCAGCAGGGCGTTCCGTATTAACCTACAGAACCCACCGATTCCATATTCTACTAACAGTCATTGGATCTCGACCAACACGAGCAGCAATGTCGTGATACGATAAATCGCAAACGCGACGATTATAAAAGTCGGAAACGTGATGTTACGTATTTCTCCTCCTTACACGAGACACCACAACAGCGTTTCACCAGCCAACGCCGGTCAACTGCTGTTTTTGTATGAGAAATCAGTTGGAAACTTTCCTCATGTCAGCACGTTGTAGGTGTCGCCATCGGCGCCCACCTTGTGAGAATGCTCTGAAAAGCTAATCATTTGCATATCACAGCATCTTCTTCCTGTCGGTTAAATTTCGCATCTGTAGCACGTCATCTTCGTGGTGTAGCAATTTTCATGGCCAGTAGTGTAGGTTTCACACCTTCACTACGCAAAAACCGAAAAACGGAACGCTGTTCCTCTCTGGTGCAAGTCGCAAGTGGGCGGCCATCTTTATACTGATACTGCGACGGTATGTGTGCATCTGGACTATGCTGCCACCTACAGGCCATTCTGCACGCTGTTTGTAGCACCTTACCAACTTACTGGATAACGGCACGAAATTTCGATTTGTTATTACAAATTTAAGGTTTTTATTTGACGCACCCTCCTATTTCACCGCGAAGAACTGACTGTGCGTATAAGAAGTAACAAAGTCACTGGCTGCAACACACAGATGATAGTGACATTACGAGCGGAACGGGGAAATCGATTGGAGCTATTCAGAGATACAAAAAATGTTTCAAATGGCTCTGAGCACTATGGGACGTAACCTCTGAAGTCATCAGTCCCCTAGAACTTAGGACTACTTAAACCTAACTAACCTAAGGACATCACACACATCCATGCCCGAGGCAGGATTCGAATCTGCGACCGTAGCGGTCGCGCGGTTCCAGACTGTAGCGCCTAGAACCGCGAGGCCACACAAGCCGGCCTCAGAAATACATCTGCATCTACATTTATGCTCCGCAAGCCACCCAACGGTGTGTGGCGGAGGGCACTTTACGTGCCACTGTCATTACCTCCCTTTTCTTTTCCAGTCGCGTATGGTTCGCGGGAAAAACGACTGCCGGAAAGCCTCCGTGCGCGCTCGAATCTCTCTAATTTTACATTACTGATATCCTCGGGAGGTATAAGTAGGGGGAAGCAACATATTCGATACCTCATCCAGAAACGCACCTTGTCGAAACCTGGACAGCAAGCTAAAACGCGATGCAGAGCGCCTCTCTTGCAGAGTCTGCCACTTGAGTTTGCTAAACATCTCCGTAACGCTATCACGGTTACGAAATAACCCTGTGACGAAACGCGCCGCTCTTCTTTGGATCTTCTCTATCTCCTCCGTCAAACCGATCTGGTACGGATCCCACACTGATGAGCAATACTCAAGTATAGGTCGAACGAGTGTTTTGTAAGCCACCTCCTTTGTTGATGGACTACAGTTTCTAAGCACTCTCCCAATGAATCTCAACCTGGTACCCGCCTTACAAACAATTAGTTTTATATGATCATTCCACTTCAAATCGTTCCGTACGCATACTCCCAGGAATTTTACAGAAGTAACTGCTACCAGTGTTTGTTCCGCTATCATATAATCATACAATAAAGGATCCTTCTTTCTATGTATTCGCAATACATTAAATTTGTCTATGTTAAGGGTCAGTTGCCAATAATCCGAAGTTCGCGCGTAGCGTAGTAATTCTGGTATTAGCCCTTGCTGCCAAGTAAAGAAGTTGATGATTTCCGCAAGCAGCAATGATCAATTACGGTGGTTGCGAGAGACTTTGAACAGCTATCTTGTCTGTTGTCTGCCAATACAGAGCAGTACGGCGAGGACTCAAAACACAGAAGCGTGCGTAAATATAACCGCTGGGCGCTCTCTGAAGTCGGAGGGAGACTAAACACAGCGCTGAACACAAAACGGGCGGGAAAGAATAAGGCGCCTGGAGAGGCTAATTCGATTGCGATATACGAATGTGCAGTGATTCACGGCGGCCGCCACAAGGACGGCGGCGAGTGTTCTAAAATAAACCGGTGACTTCAGTCACGCAGCCCGGTAGCTGCGGGGTGCGGGCGGCGGGCGCCGCTTGGGATTCCCGACGATCGACACCGCGCGACCCAAGCACGTGTTGCTGCCGCCGCCGGGCGCGCGCTCCACGCCCACCGCTCCACAGCCGCCTGCTTCACTGCACTAGCCAGCGAGACTCTGTAAAGAGCAACGTCACTGTCAACGAATGATTTGGAGTGATCAAGTGCGCTATAACCTGTGGCAATCGAACTGCTGTATGACATGAGCACTTTTCACGTAGTGCGTACAACAGAGAAACAGTTCGTAGGCAATGATTGACTGCGTGAAAATGCATCCTGTCATAAAGTAGCAACTGTGAGGCAAAGGTTTATGGACAATAACATTTCCGAATTGGACTGGCCTGCCCAGAACCCAGTGGTACATGTTTGGGATGAGCTAGAACGTCGGCTTTGCTTCATACCATAGCGTCACTCATCACTAACTTCTCTGGTTTGGACTGTTGGGGAACAATGGGCTGCCTCCATTCTTCCACAGATACCTCATTTCAAGGCGATGGTGTATTCAACGACGAACCTGGGTGCACGAATGGCAAAACGTCATTTTTGCGGATGAATCCAGGTTCTGTTTACAGCATCATGATGGTCGCATCCGTGTTTGGCGACATCGCGGTGAACGCACATTGGAAGCGTGTATTCGTCGTCACCATACTGGCATATCACCCGGCGTGATGGTATGGGGTGCCATTGGTTACACGTCTCGGTCACCTCTTGTTCGCATTGATGGCACTTTGAACAGCGTACATTACATTTCAGATTTGTTACGACCCGTGGCTCTGCCCTTCATTTGATACCTGCGAAACACTACATTTCAGCAGGATAATGCACGACCGCATGTTGCAGGTCCTGAACGGGCCTATGTGGATACAGAAAATGTTCGACTGCTGCCCTTGCCAGCACATTCTCCAGATCTCTCACCAACTGAAAACGTCTGGTCAATGGTGGCCGAGCAACTGGCTCGTCACAATACGCCAGTCACTACTCTTGATGAACTGTGGTATCGTGTTGAAGCTGCATGGGCAGCTGTACCGGTACACGCCATCCAAGCTCTGTTTGATTCAATGCCCAGGCGTTTCAAGGCCGTTATTACGGCCAGAGTTGGTTGTTCTGGGCACTGATTTCTGAGGATCTATGCACCCAAACTGCGTGAAAATGTAATCACATGTCAGTTTAGTATAATATATTTGTCCAATGAATACCCGGTTATCATCTGCATTTCTCCTTGGTGTAGCAATTTTAATGGCCAGTAGTGTAGAAGGGAAAAGTAAGCGAGGAAGAAAGAGATTTCAGATACTGGATGACGTGATGGACGGTACAATATACAGCAGTCTTAAGAAGGAAGCAATGCATCGCAAAAAATGGGAAGGCAAAGGATGTTATAATATAGCAGAAAACTGATGATGATGATGATAAATAAGTGTCCGAACTCGTGTAGGCCGCAACCATTTATAGTTTACACTTGCTACAGAGTAAATGAGGCAAAAGTCCGGTACTCGTGGAAAGAGGGCAAGAATTACCTATAATACGTACTCGTTCTGAATCGTACTTTGGTCCGCGTCCGCGCCGAACGGAATAGTGTGGGCTTAGCTTACAGTCGAATAATGTGTAACGAAACTATCGAAAAGAGCGGGCGTAATTAGCAGGCACATCATCGCTGTGAACCTGTTCGATGTAGCCTCTCATCTGCGTCGACACCAGAAGTAATAGTAACGAAACAAAATTTGTCCTATCGCTGCAGATTAACTATCGTTATGCAGCGCGAACAGAACATGGCAACTGCTTTCATAAATTCATGACGGTACAATCGGTAAACGTATAATGTTTGCCCAACCAAGCTGTAGATATCATTATTTTATTGTTCTTCCCGCCAGTCTGGGTAATCTATAGTAACTTTTCACACCAGTCGAGCACCAATCACAGGACCTCTTACCCGAGAGGTAATCGAATACTGCCTCACGAGCACCGAATTAAATGGCCCTCATTCAAATCAAACGAGGAGAGCGCTGAGTCATGCTCACTTTATACTTTCTCCCCGGGGAGCTCGTCCTGTGTAGGCTGCACAAGGGCCACCGTAGAGATTGGAACCGAGGGGCGTAGGTGGCGGGGGAGGACGTGAGATGGGCGCTGCAACAGAGGGGGGGCTACCACTGCTCGTGGAAGCTGTTCGACTGCCGGTCCTCGCAACACTTTTAATCTTTCTACGGACGAGGGAGCGTGCCTTGTCATCGGACGGCTCAGCCTAAGGCACGGCCCTTAACAGTGCCCGTGAGCCGTGAGCGAGCAAACCGGAGGAAACCTTTTTACCTACCTCCGAGAGAAACAAAAACGACGCAACATTAGACATTCAACGCAACGTATTTCACTGGTGGAATCACTGATAATAAGTGCGGCTACGCAGCCACAGATGAACTGATGCAAAACACACGTTTTGCTGATACTGAGAGAAGATGTCATGTAAAAAGTTTATGAGCGCATAGGAGATTCTGGAGCACCGGGAAAGCACAGTAGACAATTATGCTCGTTTGACAAGAGCAACACGTGGGCATGCTGGGTAATTTTTGATGCATCTGTACTGCAGCAGTCCAATATCGAGTGCCACACATTATCCAGGTCTTTGCCGCGAGTTGTTCTATTCTACTATGTTTTAACTCTTTTATCAACAGTTTCTAGTGAAAGACATGAATGTAGGGTTATTTCAATTAGTGTCTTACCCAGAAGTAACGATACGAACCGCTTCGTTTTGCAACGCAGGAAGGCGTGGGACGTACATGGTTATTCATAAGTATCTCCGGTGATTTCGAAGAAAACTGTGCAAAAACTGAAAGTCGCGCGGAAAACAGACACACATTAGTGGACAGAGCAGCTCTCTAAATCACGTTACATGTGCTCAGTATGGGCACCGCTTGTGACACCGCGAACGTCAATACGTGCGTACAGTTCACTGGAACGAATTTTCCGGGTAGCCGTGACAGCTGCCCGCTTTTCAGAACTGTTCATTCGGTTGCCTATATGCAGGCGCGAACTAATTCGATGCGACAATACGGAGCGAAGCGTTAACAATTAAAATTGAAAACAGCACATCCTGTAGGTTCAAGCTGTAATTACAAGCATTCTGCTAACCATCAGCAGGATTCCCTTTACGTGGGCCATTCACACATACCAATAGCATGCAGAAAATTTCCACTGGTTCTCTGAACCTACCGTGGGACATGTACGGCCCAACGGTAGCGAAAGGGTTAATCACTTCGCTGCAACTCCACAGTCGCATTTCGGTGACGAATAACTGAAGAACATGCGACGACGCAACTTCTCCTTCAGGAAGCTGATTCTGTGAGTACTACAGTGTTGATCAGCGTGTGAATCAGCTGGTCATAATCGTATGTTACACGTTGCTCCTTCAGCGGTTTTTATTAGGTTTTATACGTTCCAGCTGACATAGAGGCTGTGCAATTGTTAAAGACATTCCACTCCTCTTGGAATGAGCATCGTTCCAAAATTTGGTTACCCGACGACGATTCGTTTTTATCTTGTTTCCTTAAATTAGTTTGGTGAGTGCTGCGATTGTCCTTTCAACAAGACCATGGACAGTTTGTTTTCCCCATTCCAGGTCTTTGCGAGCTCATGCACTTCCTGATGACATCCGTGAAGACGCAAAGTAAACACCTTTCTTCGAGCAAGTATGCATCATTTGATTTCGGTACATTCGAGCTCCTTAGAAGTTTCCTCATCTGTGGCTGTTTTCCAAAAACAACTAATCGCTTGTGGTACGGATTACAAGTTGGCATTTGTAAAAGAGGAAATCATCACTTAGATGATTTATGCCGCTAATTTTTAGAGGAAGTTATCTGGAACAAATAACGGTGAGACGGAACTCTCGAACATCGTCATGTCGGTAGATTTCATTCTCGCCGTTGATTCTGGTATTTGTTACTGTGGTCGAATTCGATTTCCGACGTTACATCGTCTTGCCATGCATTGTGGACAAAATTCAAATGGCTCTGAGCACTATGGGACTTAACCTCTGAAGTCATCAGTCCCCTAGAACTTAGAACTACTTAAACCTAACTAACCTAAGGACATCTCACACATCCATGCCCGAGGCAGGATTCGAATCTGCGACCGTAGCGGTCGCGCCGTTCCATACTGTAGCGCCTAGAACCGCTCGGACACCCCGGCCGGCCATTGTGGACAATATGACAATGTATACACGAGAGGGTGCTGGAAAGTTATGCCTCCGGTTTTTTTTAATCCAAAAACTGTTACGTTTTTAAAATAAAACGAACGTTATTAACATTCTACATCTTCATTCTTCATGTCTACATATTTATTTCTTAACATTGTCACCCTGGTGACGAACATATTTCTCCCAATTACAGACCAGTTTGTTGATACCGTCACTGTACAATGTTTTATTCGATTAAAAGAGCCACAACCTCACCTTTGCTTGTACCGCTTTATCATTATTAAAGTGAAGTCCTCGACGGTGTTCTTTAGGTTTTGGAAACAGATGAAAAAGAGGATGGAGCCAAATCGGGACTGTATGGAGAATGATCGATGACAGTCAATCAAAGGCGTCGGATTGTTGCAGATATCGCAGCGCTCGTGTGTGGTAGAAATGTCACGCTGAAGGTGAGGGTGCTCTATGTGTGAACGAATTCTAAACTCCATTACAGAACGCTGTTTCCCACGTTTACACATAATTACGTAACACACCGACATGTACGCTACAATTCGGAGCCGTCTAGCGGCAGAGGACTGCAAATAAGTAGACATGAAGAATAAGGATGTAGTATGTTAACAAAGTTTGTTTTATTCAGAAGGGTTTAAGCATTTTCACATTAAAAAATTGGAGGCATTACTTTTCAGCACGCGCTCGTACAATTTGTTTGCGAATCGTACCATCTTTCATTGCATATTTTTGTATTTTGATTTTTTCGCGTCGTTAATATATTGTGGAAGAGAGGAATGAACGGGTTATCAGCCTACAGGAGTACCGAGAGCCGGCTCGGAAACACGTGAAGCAGCTGGTGCGCCCCGCCAACGATCGTTAATCCAACGACCGGATCCGCCGCGCGTCTGGCACTCCTTGTCTCCAAGACAACGTTTAATATATCACGTTATATGACAAGCGGCACGATAAATTTTTTTCTACAGAAGAAAACTTATTTGTCACTCATTGATCAAATAACTTTAAAAAATCTGGTCACCTGTAGGACCATTTCTCCTGAACTTTTCGTGAAGAAACAGCTTAAAAACTGATGTTGGTCAAAGTAATCAATAAAGAGATGCACTTGATTTCCTTCACATCTCTTCTGTCTGCAGGAGGATTTGAGGACAAAAGCGGCGTGTCAGGTATTACCAAAAAATGTTCAAATGTGTGTAAAATCTTATGGGACTTAACTGCTAAGGTCATCAGTCCCTAAGCTTACACATTACTAAGCCAAAATTATCGTAAGGATATACACACGCACCCAAGTCCGACGGAGGACTCGAACCTCCGCCGGGACCAGCCACACAGTCCATGACTGCAGCGCATTAGACCGCTCGGCTAATCCCGCGCGGCCAGGTATTACCCGACAAAGCAAAGACCTAGACAGTGTGGCATCGCCTAAGTGTTTAGGTCTTTTCATTACTCTTGAATTAGCAATTAGCACTGTGTTTGTCACTTGTTTGGTCGGGCAGTCGACCAGTGTATCAGCTGCGAAGCACTGTTGCTATGCATCTTTGCTTATGACAGCATACCGTGGTCTCTTATGAGATGCTAAGGTATTTGAACTCTGGTCAGCCAATCGGGATGCTAGGCTGTAATTAGACTGGGTCCCGCTCACGTGGTTCAGATCACACTGGTAGTGGATGTTCGTAGGGTGGGACGGGCGCGCTGACTCAACGAATGCCATATTCAAGCAAGTGAGCTAAATGTAGGTCTTTGTTCAACTGATTACTTATTCTCTAGCACGTGTGATCCTAAATCAATTCCAGTCATAACAGTCTTATACCCAAAGTGAAATTCAAGCAGCTTATCTCACTTTTAACAATATATTTATTCCCCGTTTCCTACTACACTCCTGGAAATTGAAATAAGAACACCGTGAATTCATTGTCCCAGGAAGGGGAAACTTTATTGACACATTCCTGGGGTCAGATACATCACATGATCACACTGACAGAACCACAGGCACATAGACACAGGCAACAGAGCATGCACAATGTCGGCACTAGTACAGTGTATGGCTCTGAGCACTATGGGACTTAACATCTGTGGTCATCAGTCCCACTAGTACAGTGTATATCCACATTTCGCAGCAATGCAGGCTGCTATTCTCCCATGGAGACGATCGTAGAGATGCTGGATGTAGTCCTGTGGAACGGCTTGCCATGCCATTTCCACCTGGCGCCTCAGTTGGACCAGCGTTCTAGAGCACGTTGGGTGGCACGGGATACATGCGGACGAGCATTGTCCTGTTGGAACAGCAAGTTCCCTTGCCGGTCTAGGAATGGTAGAACGATGGGTTCGATGACGGTTTGGATGTACCGTGCACTATTCAGTGTCCCCTCGACGATCACCAGTGGTGTACGGCCAGTGTAGGAGATCGCTCCCCACACCATGATGCAGTGTGTTGGCCCTGTGTGCCTCGGTCGTATGCAGTCCTGATTGTGGCGCTCACCTGCACGGCGCCAAACACGCATACGACCATCATTGGCACCAAGGTAGAAGCGACTCTCATCGCTGAAGACGACACGTCTCCATTCGTCCCTCCATTCACGCCTGTCGCGACACCACTGGAGGCGGGCTGCACGATGTTGGGGCGTGAGCGGAAGACGGCCTAACGGTGTGCGGGACCGTAGCCCAGCTTCATGGAGACGGTTGCGAATGGTCCTCGCCGATACCCCAGGAGCAACAGTGTCCCTAATTTGCTGGGAAGTGGCGGTGCGGTCCCCTACGGCACTGCGTAGGATCCTACGGTCTTGGCGTGCATCCGTGCGTCGCTGCGGTCCGGTCCCAGGTCGACGGGCACGTGCACCTTCCACCGACCACTGGCTACAACATCGATGTACTGTGGAGACCTCACGCCCCACGTGTTGAGCAATTCGGCGGTACGTCCACCCGGCCTCCCGCATGCCCACTATACGCCCTCGCTCAAAGTCCGTCAACTGCACATACGGTTCACGTCCACGCTGTCGCGGCATGCTACCGGTGTTAAAGACTGCGATGGAGCTCCGTATGCCATGGCAAACTGGCTGACACTGACGGCGGCGGTGCACAAATGCTGCGCAGCTAGCGCCATTCGACGGCCAACACCGCGGTTCCTGGTGTGTCCGCTGTGCCGTGCGTGTGATCATTGCTTGTACAGCCCTCTCGCAGTGTCCGGAGCAAGTATGGTGGGTCTGACACACCGGTGTCAATGTGTTCTTTTTTCCATTTCCAGGAGTGTATTTTATATTATGATGTTCATATTGTTCAGAACATGGGTAAAGTCAGTTCATTCCGAAATGTGAATAGAGTCATCAGGGCTGACCTGTATACTTGATACTGTATTTCTTGTTATTGTTACCGGGAATTTAATTTACCTGCAAACATTAAATAATTTATTTCCCTTTTTCCGGTTTAAAACACTTGCACTGTTGTTTGGCATCAATGTTAGAATTTAAATGAAACGCTCAACGAGCTCACGTCATCCGCTGAATCTATGTAGTATTCTAAGAGACACATTGCACTAATGTGCCGGCCGTAGTGGCCGCGCGGTTCTGGTGCTGCAGTCTGGAACCGCGAGACCGCTACGGTCGCAGTTTCGAATCCTGCCTCGGGCATAGATGTGTGTGATGTCCTTAGGTTAGTTAGGTTTAAGTAGTTCTAAGTTCTAGGGGACAGATGACCACAGATGTTAAGTCCCACAGTTCTCAGAGCCCTTTTTGAACATACCGCCTTTTAGCAGTGTTTTGTGTTGAAGGACAAAGACTGTGGAAAAAAGGTTCCGAGCTTTCCGCTCTAATGTTTTAGTTATGTGAGTGCCAACATTTTGATATTCTCATGTAAAAGTATTTAATATTTTTTTACAAATTTTTAAATTCTTAAAATAATTTACCATACCAGTCTCTCTCTCAGCGTTGTTATTCCTTCTGGATTTATAGTTATAGAGATGTACACCTGAAGATGTGGTTTTTAGTGCCACGAAACCAGTAGTGATCCAATAATAAAAATGGTTCAAATGGCTCTGAGCACTATGGGACTTAACTTCTGAGGTCATCAGTCCCCTAGAACTGAGAACGACTTAAGCCTAACTAACCTAAGGACATCACACACATCCATGCCCGAGGCAGGATTCGAACCGCGGTCCCGCGGTTCCAGACTGTAGCGCCTTGAAGCGCACGGCCACCTCGGCCGGCGATCCAATAATAAAGGACTAAATACAGCTGAAGCGGTATATTAATACCCAAGATGATATTTCTAATAACCGGAACCGTTTATGAAATGTTAGGCGTGTCTCGTTGCGTGGGACACCCACGGTAAGTATTGTGTGTCTGCTAGGCGGTGTTGTCCCCGCCTCTGCGCTCGTCGCTTCGGCCTTCGCCAAGGCTGCGAACGCGTGGCCCCTTCCGCGGTACGTCAGCAGTCAGCTGAGGCGCGTCCAACGTTACGGGCGCAGGGTGGATGACCCGTAATCGTTTCGCTTTCGCTCAGGACGGGCCGGGGCATACGGTTAAGGCTGGCTAGCGCGCTTTCCCCGCCAGAAACGATGCCCCCGATACAAAAGGCAGCTGTGGCCGCGGGACGGGTGCGACAGGCGTGCAGCTGCAGCGGCGGCGGCGGCGGGAGCGCATCGCGCATGCGCCTGCTCTTCCCAGGCCTGGCGGCTTCGAGCGGGCGCTGCCCGGGCATTTACACGGCTTCCCAAAAAACCCCCGCTCAATAACTCAGCGAGCCCACGCCTCACGCGTCTACATCTGCATCAATACTCTGCAACCTACCGACGACGTGCGACCCCCACCTTGCAGCCAACGAGCCTCATTATGCACAGCTTCGAATCCGCAAGCTCGTTATCCTCTTGCCAGAGAAACAGCCCTCTTACGCGTTAGACGTGTTCTCGAGAAGGGCTGTTCTCTTCAGCTAGATGTCGAAAGTGTCGATATTTTATCGGTCTGCATGACTTTTCACTGAAAATCCAAACTCGTGAATGACAGTTATCAGCAAAAAATTAGAATAAAACTATTGTATATCAGGCACGTGTTACAGGACCCTAGTTACCAATTCGCACTTCATTTAAATGCCATGATAAATACTTTGGTATCGAATCACGTTGTCGCTGAATGTTGTTTCATAGCAGGAATTTCCTACAAGATACAGGAAGGAAGGTTTAGAGTTTAACGACCGGTCGATTTCAAGATCAGAGACTGAGCAGAAGCTCAGTTGGAGGGCGATTACCGAGGGCTGGAAGGAACCATACCTGCAATTTACTGAAGTAAATTTTAGGGAAATGTACGCTAGTGCACGCGCTTCTCTCTCTCTCTCTCTCTCTCTCTCTCTCTCTCTCTCTCTCTCTCTCTGTGTGTGTGTGTGTGTGTGTGTGTGTGTGTGTGTGTGTGTGTGTGTGTGTGATTTATTTCACGTTAAAATAATCAGACGATGGCGGTAAACGAGTAAAAGTCGAAATACATAATGTAAAATGCCAATCGTCACATGCTATCAACCATTACGTGAAACTAGTAAGGCTAGGGGAGAAGTACGAGGATAAACCTGCTGTGGGTCCCTGATACGCTGGCCAGGAGAGGAGCGGCGACTCCATTTGTTGGATCGGAACTGTCTTAACTATCATGAAGGCGATGGTAAAACCGAAACTACGTAGTTGGATCAGGAGGCACCTCGAGGTATACACGACTATGATAAAAAAAAAAAAAAAAAAAAAAAAAAAAAAAGGGAATCATGATGCCGAACCCTGTTTTAAGAGAGGTCTACAATCCTGGGCTTGAACAGCAGGCAGATTAATCTCGTGATAGGACAAACGACAGGCCATTAGAACTTCAGAAAACACTTGCACATGGCGGATGCAGAGAAAGATGCCCTGAAGTGCAGACTATGTGGTGTGCAGGCTTGAACCGCGCCGCAGTTAAATCTTCCAGTGAGAAGCAAAGAATACCTGGGTCATTAATTCCTAACGATATTGTCTAAAAAAGACCTGCCGGCCGATGTGGCCGATCGGTTCTAGGCGCTTCAGTCCGGAACCGCACTGCTGCTACGGCCACAGGTTCGAATCCCGTCTCGGGCATGGATGTGTGTGATGTTCTTAGGTTGGTTAGGTTTTAGTAGTTCTAAGTCTAGGGGACTGATGACCTCAGATGTTAAGTCCCATAGCGGTTAGAGCCATTTGAACCACTTGAAAAAAGACCTAGTAAGTGGTCTCTCACTTCTCTTTATGGGCGCTGGCTGCCTTTACTCGCATGACAGAGGGAGAAACCACACACTAAACTCAGACTCTGTATGGGCAGCAGAGGGCTAAGATCACTGATGTTTTCTCTCTCAGTAAATCAAATCTAAGTCAGACTATAACCACTGTCTATATACAAAATTATGCTAATATCCTGCGTAGAATATCATAATGAAGCCTAAAATATTAAGTAAGGAAACAACCAGTCTGACATCATCAACTCTTCTCCTCAACAGTTTAGGAAACAGCTTTGATACTTGACTAAACTTTAAAATTTTATTTCACATTAATCTCTTCGTCTGCTAAAACAGAGGACAGATCGGCTGTAAATTAGCGTCCTCACATCTGTTTGGATAAGAAAGATGTTCTGTTAAAACACCCTTTTTAGGCAGACAAGGATGTTCAGGATAGTTTGTACCTCTCTACAACATGTGAGTACATGAAATGTACAGCTTAAGATTAATTCCTGAAGACTGAGCAGATGACGGACGTCCCAGGACGAACACGTCTCGTCTGCTTCAGTAGCCACAAAATAGCATTAACTCTGTGCAAAGTACAGTAAATTCGTTTGATAAACTCGTCTTGACGACACAGTCGGGGTACACCATACACCAGCCAAGACAGCTCTTCTGCTTAGACCTAGATGAGCACAATGACAAGTAATTGCGCTGCTCATTTAAATCTGCATAAAACAGCTAGTTAACAACATATCTCTGACAACATGACTCTGAAAACTGTAGAGCACTTCTGTCATCAGGGCTACAGTCAACTCTTCTACGTTACTGTTGATATACGCCCGTCAGTCCACAAATTTGAAGACTACATTAATAAAAAATACAAGAAAGTTAAGTTGATAGCTTTAACGATTCAAGTGTTCTTCGTAGTCTCCCCCAGTTGAGTACAACACCACAGAACGTCCATACAATCATGTGAAACAGTCGGAAAAGTCTTTCTTTGCGATGTTTTTTCAATTCCCGCGTCACATTGGCTTGAATGTCGGCTCTGTCGTCAAAGGTTCATCCTTCACGGGAATTTAAGCACTTTGTCGCTTTGTGGTAGGTTCATACTGGAAAAAGCGAGTCTCGTCAGCCGTGATGACTTTTTCCGGGAAAGAATTTTGCATTTCGATCAAATCGCGACCGGCGTCCATTCATCGCTGTTTTTGTTCGGGACTCAAGGAGTGCACCTCTTTACCCTTAGCCAAAGACGTAAAAATCTCTAACATGATACACAGTATTTTTTAACTATGAAAAAAAATTAAAATCTTTCTTATCAACTCTCCCTATTCCGTGGACAAAAGTTTTTTAGAAACTTGTACCATATAACGAAAAATACTTAAAACTGTTGTTGAAACATTTTCCACAATCGTACATACACATCCGCAGGTGGACATCATGCAATTGTCTATAAAGCTGAATTATTTTGAACAACTTCCTTTCGCTAAATTGACGCGAATGGTGTTATTTTTCCTTCCAAAGGAGCAAGCCCGTTACTATCTACCCTTTTCCAACTGTGCAACGCTACGTTTGAAACAACACCAGCTTCGTCAGGACGCTAAACTTTTAATATTCGTTCCTTCTCACACCTCCAAATAATTGTGGAGACAGAAGTTCAAAAATGGTACAAATGTCTCTGAGCACTATGGGACTTAACATCTGAGGCCATCAGTCCCCTAGAACTACTTAAACTTAACTAACCTAAGAACATCACACACATCCATGCCCGAGGCAGGATTCGAACATGCGACCGTAGCGGTCGCGCGGTTCCAGACTGAAGCGCCTAGAACCGCACGGCCACTCCGGCTGGCTGTGGAGACAGGAGTCGCGTATTTCCTATAGCCCGCTGAACATCTCAGTACGACGGGTGTCCCATTTTCACAGGTCGCTAGTTTGCGAGAGATGCCATGCATAAAATAACCTGGGCGACACATTAAAGAAGGTTGCTGCAGTACGTGCCAATGAAAAGTAAAGTACGCTAGAAGATGTATGGAAAAAGTTCCAAAGAAGCCACTTTAACAAAAGGGCTGTTCTTACGGATCGGGTGGATTTGCAAAATATTGATTCTCCGCAGGTAGAAAGCATGTGTAAGTTTCACCGTTACTCCGTGTCATCATTTACTACAGTCCATTCCGTGGCTGGGCGGCAGCGTACCCGACTACCAAGCGGAGGCCCGCTTTCATCTGCTTTATCGCCACACAGGCCAAGATCCAAGAATTTTTGCGCTTCTGGCGTGAAGTGGATTTGGCGCCCCACCTCTCACCATTACGTAGCCTTATCCCCTCCCTAACATACAAATCTGAACTGGATAGATACTACAGTGATAACGCGTTAGAATCTGTATTAAGTATTTGGGGTTTTAAAAATCCACCTTCCGCAAAAGGCAATATATATTTTTCTATTCTATAAATAGGCCTAGTTGTGGAAATGAGGAACAGAAAAAAACAAAACAGCACATTATCAACGTGTCAGAATTTTGAGCAGTCAAGAAACAAAATAACACGATTCAACGGACCTCACGAACAATGTTTCAGTACATACCTTCCATGTTCCACGGCACTCTTACCAGTTTTCTCTGAGTTCACGCCGCTAGTAACCATCTGGACGTGAAATTCGAAGATTACACTTAACAATGCACAAATTAAAAAATATTCTACGGTTCCATAAGAAGAAATGGTGTGTGGGCAGGCTTTTTTGTCTCACAACAGCCACTGATCTGGACTGGACGAGAACACGTTAGCTTCAGAGCAAAGGAAACTGTTACGGAGCTGTCACACCACCTATTTTTCTCCCGGATCTCACTCACACGTTCATAAATTAACGCAACCTATGAATTATAGTTTAGATATCTCGTTATTTACGATTTCCCGGATAATGTTTTTATACATTACACAAAATTCTACCTGTTCCTGCAAAGAATTTCCTCATATTAAAGAGATGTTCCTTATAAAATTGATTTTCAGTTTACTATGTAAGCTGTAATTCAGCATCAGCCAAAGTCGTGCTTTCAGATCTCATGCGCAATATTTTGGCACCTCAACTGTGGTCTGCCAGTTCATAAGAGCACAATTGTTTTGCTGTTTCTACGCATAAACGGTAACTTTTTGTGGATACTGAGACTACACCCTAGACCTTCCGAGGAATATCAGAGTGAACCCCGGGCATATGGTCACTTAAGTCATCAGAAACTCGGTGCCCAGTGGAGTATGTTGCTTTTAGTCGGGAGCAGACCACAAGAGTATTCCCCACCGTCATTTAGGCAAGCCAGCACAGTTACAATAGCTGTCTGTAACAGCACTGTTGATCAGTATGCGTCTTTGTTGAGCATGGTTCCTTGTGGCTGGTGCCAGCGTGGTCGCAAGAATAATTCTTTATATCTTTCGTACAACATACTTCACAGCCCTAACGCATTTGAAGATATTCATGTTACCACCATGAATTTCTTTTAATACAACATGTGATCAAAAGTATCTGGCCACCCACAAAAAATGTTTTTCGTATTAGGTGCATTCTGCTGCCACCTACTGCCAGGTACTCCATATCAGCGACCTCAGTAGTCATTAGACATCGTGAGAGAGCAGAATGGGGCGCTCCGCGGAACTCACGGACTTCGAAAGTGGTCAGGTATTGGGTGTTACTTGAGTCACAAGTCTGTACGCGAGATTTCCGCACTCCTAAATATCCCTAGGTCCACTGTTTCCGATGTGATAGTCAAGTGGAAACGTGAAAGGACACGTAAAGCACAAAAGCGCACAGGCCGACCTCGTCTGTTGACTGACAGAGACCGCCGATAATTGAAGAGGGTCGTAATGTGTAATAGACAAACATCTATCCTGACCAACACACAGGAACTCCAAACTGCATCAGGATTCACTGCAAGTACGATGACAGTTAGGCGGGAGGTGAGAAAACTTGGATTTCGCCGTCGAGCGGCTGCTCATAAGCCACACATCACGCCAGTAAATGCCCAACGACGCGTCGCCTGGTGTAAGGAGCTTAAACATTGGACGATTGAACAGTGGATATACGTTGCGTGGAGTGACGAATCACGGTACACAATGTGGCGATCCGACGGCAGGGTGTGGGTATGGCAAATGACCGGTGAAAGTCATTTGCCAGCGTGTGTAGTGCCAACAGTAAAATTCGGAGGCGGTGGTGTTATGGTGTGGTCGTGTTTTTCATGGAGGGGGCTTGCACCCCTTGTTGTTTTGCGTGGCACTATCACAGTACAGATCTACATTGATGTTTTAATTACCTTCCAGCTTTCCGCTGTTGAAGAGCAATTCGGGGATGGCGATAGCAACTTTCAACACGATCGAGCATCTGTTCATAATGCACTGCCTGTGGCGGAGTGGTTACACAATAACATCCTTCTAATGGACTGGCCTGCACAAGGTCCTGACCTGAATCCTATAGAACACCTTTGTGATGTTTTGTAACGCCGACTTCGTGCCAGGCCTCACCGGCCGACATCGATACCTCTCCTCAGTGCAGCTCTCCCTGAAGAATGGGCTGCCACATTCCCCAAGAAACCTTCCTGCGACTGAACGTATGCCTGCGAGAGGGGAAGGTGAAAACTGTCATCAAGGCAAAGGGTCTGCCGACACCATAATGAATTCCAGCATTACCGATGGCGGGAACCACGTACTTCGTGCGTCATTTGCAGCCAGATGTCCGGATACTTTTGATCACATAGTATATACAGCGCTTTATTGACGACTGGTTGTGTCAGAAAGCAATATTTTCAAGACGACAAAAGTTACAATTTGATAAAAGGATCTTGGCAAAACAGTTTAAAATTGGTACATCCTTTTAGAAAAAAAATGGTCCAAATGGCTCTGAGCACTATGGGACTTAACATCTGTGGTCATCAGTCCCTTGAACTTAGAACTACTTAAACCTAACCAACCTAGGGACATCACACACATCCATGCCTGAGGCAGGATTCGAATCTGCGACCGTAGCGGTCACGCGGTTCCAGACTGGAGCGCCTAGAACCGCACGGCCCACCCTTTTAGAGGTTTCCAATTCAGTTAAGATTGGTTGTCGCAACAGTGTATATTGAGTACATGAAATGATTTCATTTACAGGTCAACAGCATTAGCGGTTATGGGTAATGGGTATCAACCCTTGCTGAAACATCCGTATTAGTGTGTGGCGTAGCCTCCAAGGGAGGAAATGCAGACGCTGTGTCTGGCGTCCAGATGGTGAATAGTGCCCTGGGGTACGTAATTCCACGACTGCTCGTCCCATTCAAATAGTACTGTAGCAGTTGTTCGTTGACGAGTGACACGAGTCACTTCTCGTCCCTTCATACCCACACGTGCTCGATTGGAGACAAGTCCGGGGATCGTGCTGGTCAGAGAAGTTGAGCTTCACGGGCAGTCTATGGGAGAGCATTATTCTGTTGGAACAACACATCACCTTTCTGTTGCAAGCACAACTAAAGAATGGGTATAACAACATTCTACACATACTGAGCACCGGTTAGCGTTCCCTCCAGAGACACCAAAGGTGAACGAGAGTTGTAGCTTATCGCACCCCAGACCGTAAGGTCTCGAGCGGGGCCAGTATGTCTTAGGTGAATGCACCCTACGAGACAGCTCTCACCAGGTCTACGTCGTACGCCTAAATGACCATAACCTGCGTTGAGGCAGAATATTCTTTCATCGGGAAGACAACAGGCGCGCGCCATTCCATCTTCTAAGCGATCACCTGACGGCACCAGTCGAGCCGTGCACGTCGGTGCTGTGGCGTGAGTGGATGACGGGGGAGATGCGTGCATGCCCGTAGTCCCACTGGTAGTAACCGGTTAGCAACAGTTCGTGTTGACACGCCTGGGCTCATAAGCCCTCTTATCTGTGCTGTGGTAGCTGTACGATCTGCCGCCGCTACCCTTACAATACGACAATCCTGGCTGGCTTCTATATTGCATGGACGTTCAGGATCTCGTCTACACAAGTTAGGAGGTTGACGTGACCACTGATACGAGCGTCGCTGCACAACTGCCGCAGCTCGTCCAAAGTGTGTGGCAATTCTCCGGAAGGACCCATCTCGCCGTTCTGAAGGACACAATTTGACCCCTTTCAAATTCGCTCAGTTGGCTGTAGGTAGCACCACACTGAGCCTTCTCGTTGTGAGCATTCCCTATTAAAGGGTAATTATCATCAGTATGACTACTATCCTCCGGATGGCATATGCAGTCATCGGATCAAAATGGACGTCTTCTTTCCAGTTGTACTTTTTTCCGGCACTGTATTTCGAAAGCCGTGTTAACGGCGTGGAGAGCTGAGTAGTGTCCTCGCGCTCCTGCTACGCTGCCCCTCAGTGACGCCTCGGGCAGAGCCCTGGCAATGCGTCGGACTTTGTGCAGCTCTTATACCGGACAGTGTAGCTGCGTTGTGGCGAGGCAACTGTATGTTTGGTGAGGGCAGGGGAGGCGGCGGCGCGTAGCCGCGTTGCCAAGCCGCCATTCACGTCGCGCGCACTCAATGAAGCCGCGAGATGGCTTTTAAATGCAAATCTCGCGGCCTGCTGCTGCCCTTCCCGTATCACCTCATGTTCTTTAAATCATTTCTGCGCTGCCTCACTTCAATCCGAATCCTCCACCATCTCGTGTCGCTCTTATTCCGGAGCGGATTGCAGTTCGCCACAGCGGTGCACATTTCCCTCTGTTGCTTCTGCTTCGTGAGGTCGTGCAATAATTTAACCGTGTGCTCTCATCAGCAGCAGTGTCTGTAATAGGGAATGAGAACACTAAGTGATACTGTTACAGGGCGTCGTACATAACGTGCAGACTGACAGACTGGACTGTCTTCAATTCTGCTAGAGTACCGGGAAGTAAAGCAGTCGTCAACGTGAAAGAAGTTTCCAACAGCACAGTGCTTCAGTACGCGAGGTTCTATTGGAGGCGGTACCCTCTTGCCTCCTTGTGTGGACCGGTTCAGTCACCCTGCCAGTTACCAGTTTCTACAATTTGACGTGAAATACTAGCCGTGGTGCTTTGTATTTACGACGTACATGTAGCATTTTCAACAGGAAAAGTCATGCTACGAACAGCTTCAATTCTTCAGTCCTGAGCTTAAATGTTATAAATGAGAACTTTGTACTGGTGATCATTAAATTCTTCTGGTACAAAATATGATTAGCGGAAAAATGATCCTATGTATGCACAAAACATATGAGTAGTGCGAATATCTTTCTGTCTGTTTAAAAGACTGACTGAAAGGTGAGGTACCAGCTGCCTTATTCTACCTTCCTCAGCAGCTTTAAAAAACTTCCCAAAATTTTGGTGTGCGAACATACTTGGTTTTTTTTTTCTTTCTTCCAACATGCAACTCACTTCGAACTCCCCTATCTGTAACTTGTTCTCTCTTACTGCTATCTCCCTTTCATTCATTCATTCCCATTGCTGCTGTCTCTTCTCACTATCATTATCCTTCACTTCCTCGGTGTCGTTGTCGTTGTCATTGTCATACACACTGTCTCTCATTATCCCCAGCTCTCACCCACTTCCACTTTCTCCTTCTCTTTGTTCCTCTCCCAATGTTCCTAGCACTGTTCTGTCACTGTCAACTATGTTCCACTGCCACTGTGTCCCTCACTTTCTCTCACATTGTCATCGTCCCCTTCACTCTTTCTACTCCACAACCACTGTCTACCATCTTCCAGTATGCATTACGTTTCCGTCTATTTGCCACTGCCACTGTCTTCTTCTCTCTCAGCATAAAAAAGCGCGAATATGTTTGCATACCAAAGATATTGGGAACATTTTTAAAGGTGCTGAGGAAGGTAGAATGACGCAGCTGATACTCCTCCACTTTTCAGTGATAGTCTTTTGAATAAACAGGAACATATTTTTTTGCTCCTGTTGGAGCGTTTTTTCCACTGGTTCCCTTCTCTACCCAGATACAGCAGGGTATGCAACACACATTAAAAGAAATGTATTGGTCACTAATATTTAGATAGTTTACTTATGTAAAACTGAAGTAACGCAAAACTAATTTTACACCTCATACCTGATTTTACGTGCAAAAAAGATTTTGCATGTGCTTCAGTACTACTACATGGGGTTCCCCAGATGATAATGGAAACATTTTACAGTTCATTTCTCACTGTATAGACTACGTTTTCACGTCACACCGGATTTCGCGTGGGGCTTATACGGGTACAGGTAGGGTAACTTTGAACCTCTGTACCTCGAAAACGGAAAGAGATATCAAGAAAATTTTAGGTTGCTCGAGATCTGGATCTTAGGAATATACTGCAAAAATTTCAGCCATTTTCTGTGCGTAGCCGCCTTGGAATCCACGGCTCGATTTTGGTACAAGAAATGGTAAGAAACCTTTATTTGGGGGGATTTTTAAGGAACCGCCCATGAACTAATAATGCCTCCGTAAGTCCCATCAAGCTCACCGTGGAACACATCAACAGCAAAAAGAACCAACTGATTTGATCGATTTGCCTAAGCAGGAGGAAGTGTGTAATATTCGTAATTTGACCCTGAAGTGTGGGATAGTGACACTAAGACGTTCCTTCTGTTGGGTATACAAGTGGTCTCAAGCCCAAAGGCTATCCAAACCCCCATCCCTACCCTTTTATCAGCAACAGAACCCGACGTATGAGCACCGGAAAACCCAGTTTTTATGCGCGGCGGTTTGGAACATGTTAGGCACACATGCTGTCGCATGCATACCCATTAAGAGACTAAATTTTAAAAAATTGGTGTTACTCATTTTTGAACATTTTCAAAGTCAATATTACGTTGAAAAATAAGTGAAAAGTACAATACTCAGAAAACTCAATTTAAACACCTAAAAATTACAAAAACAATGCCATTGGCATGTGAAAGTATCGGTCGCTGCCGAATGTAGATCCAATGATACGTAAAAAAAAAAAAAAAAAAAAAAAAAAAAAGGTCGAAACGTGTGTGAAATCTTATGGGACTTAACTGCTTAGGTCATCAGTCCCTAAGCTTACACTCTAGTTAACCTAAATTATCCTAAGGACAAACACACACACCCATGCCCGAGGGAGGACTCTAACCTCGGCCGGAACCAGCCACACAGTGATACGTCGACGGAACAAAATATCACTATATTGCTGAGAGGAAATAAAGAATCACTTATTCGACAGTGTAGGGTACTGTAGCATTTACAGCTGTTCATAATACATTCTAGAAAAATAAACTCAAATTATCCTTATCGGTCACAGACATGCTGAGTGCGAAAAATAGCTTTGGTTCAAATGGCTCTATGCACTATGAGACTTAACATTTGAAGTCATCAGTCCCCTAGACTTAGAACTAATTAAACCTAACTAACCTAAAGACACCAAACACATCCATGACCGAGGCAAGATTCGAACCTGCGACCGTAGCAGCAGTACGGTTCCGGACTGAAGCGCCTAGAACCGCTCGGCCTCAGCGGCAGGCGAAAAATAGCTTCCTTTAAGTAGATGCTGCCACCTACTGGGGGCATGAGGAAATGAAGCCAAGTGATGCACTGAATGGTGAGAACTAATACCGTAATCAGACACAGCGATTTTAGTCTATTATCTGAGCTAGTAAAGAAAAAAAAACTGATGTGCCATGTATGTTTCACAAGGACTAAAAATGGCTCTGAGCACTATGGGACTCAACTGCTGAGGTCATTAGTCCCCTAGAACTTAGAACTAGTTAAACCTAACTAACCTAAGGACATCACAAACATCCATGCCCGAGGCAGGATTCGAACCTGCGACCGTAGCGGTCTTGCGGTTCCAGACTGCAGCGCCTTTAACCGCACGGCCACTTCGGCCGGCTTCACAAGGACTGTGGAGGTTAATTGGACGTGCAAGGTCTGAAATTATTGTACGACTAACACACTGAAATACAGTCTACTGGAAAATAAAGGATACGTATACCAGTATTGCAGTAAGTGACTTGTTGTCTATCATTTTATATTGATTCTGTCGTTCCTGTCCGCTCGGGCGCTAGACGGGTGAGACCACTGTGGGCGACATTGGGGTACGGACCTCAACTCATCGATTCCACATTTTCACGAGAATCGTGACATTCCGACTTTTGCCGACGTCGAATTCCGACACAAGCTGGTACACGTCTTCCACGAGACGTAGCACGACCTTCTCTCAGACATTCAGATGCAATTTCTCAGTTAGTAACCAAAATGGCTCTGAGCACTATGGGACTTAACATCTGTGGTCATCAGTCCCCTAGAACTTAGAACTAATTAAACCTAACTAACCTAAGGACAGCACACAACATCCAGCCATCACGAGGCAGAGAAAATCCCTGACCCCGCCGGGAATCGAACCCGGGAACCCGGGCGTGGGAAGCGAGAACGCTACCGCACGACCACGAGATGCGGGCAGTTAGTAACCTACCGCGTAATCTTTCCAGATATACAGAAGGTGAGTTGCGTTACTTCTACCGATGCTGAAACGTTCCTCATTCGCATAGCCAGGTTTGTAATAAACTTCACGCCAATTTGGCGTTTGTTGCCTTTACTGTGATGCAGAGTAGAAAGAAAGATTAATAACGAGGTTGTCCGTTCGGCAGTGGTAGCAGCGAATCCATTAACTTCCATGAAAATTTAGGTGGTAGTTAGCAACAGCTAGTCTCTTGTGTCGATGTAGTGAACAGGCCCGAGAGGCTTCGACAGTGGTGTATATTTCAGCACCGTCCGGCTGTGTGGGCCACAGAGAGCGGCTCGAGGCGTGCAACGGACAGTGCTGGCAGCAGCTGCGCAGGACAATGCCGGCCGAGCGCGGAGGAGGGAAACGATCAGTGCGGGAGGAGGCGGGTGTCAGGGGCAAGAGCCTGTCGAGAGCACAGCCAATGCGCGGGCCGAGCCTGCCAAAGCTGCCACCGCACCGAGCGCTACTCAGCCTCTACAAAAGGATCGCTTTCTCTGCTCACAACTTTCGCTCGTTTGCCTACGTACCGCGACAGTAGCAGGCTTCCGGTACAGTCCCACACTGTCGATTACTAACCGCGACACTCCGTATCATCGTACCTTTGCAAATATGTGACTGGCTCGAGGAATATTTGAGTGATAGAAGCAAGTCTGGACGGCGAATGCTCCACAGTAACGAAAAATAACAACGTGTGTGTGCCTCGAGAAAGCTTATTAGGACCTCTAAGGTTCTCAGTGTATGGTTGACTCTGAGCACTATGGGACTTAACTTCTAAGGTCATCAGTCCCCTAGAACTTGGAACTACTTAAACCTAACTAACCTAACGACATCACACACATCCATGCCCGAGGCAGGATTCGAACCTGCGGCCGTAGCGGTTGCGCGGTTCCAGACTGCAGCGCCTAGAACCGGTCGGCCACCCCGGCCGGCTGTTCTCAGTGTACATAAACAATTTACCCCGCTGTATGACCATCTTTTTAGAGACGGTTGCAGGACTCAGCTGTTCGATAGAGGGTGTCAAATTGAACACCTTTCAGTCGTCAAATTTCCAACCTTATTTTATCTGGCAACCAGATTCAGAGTTATAATACTCCATCTTCAGGCCACTGACCGACGTGCAGGAAGAATCTACCTCGGTTTTGATCTAAGTGGAAGTGATCACTGTAGCCAGTATCTACTAATACAAATATTGCTGGCCCCTGATTAGATCACAAGCGAGGTAGATTCTTCCTACACGTCGGTCAGGGGCCTGAAGATGGAGTAGTATAAATCTGAATCTGGTTGCCAGATAAAATAAGGTTGGAAATTTGACGGCTGAAAGGTATTTAATTTGACATCCTCTATAAGCAATTTAGTCTATCTGATCAAAAGTTTCCGGACACCCTTATATAATAACAAATCGAGCACTAAATGTCATGATAGGCAGACCCGGCAGTATAAAATGGTGGGTCCGGAGAGATCAGTGACTTCGAACGTGGATTAATCACTGGATGTCGCCCGAGTGATCTACCAAGTGCGCTTCAATCCTTCTAAAGAAGCCCACGTCGACTCTTGGTGATGCGACTGTAAAGTGGAAAAGTGAAGGCACAACCAAAAGTAAAGCAAGACTAGGGGTGTACTGACAGACAGGGACCTTAGAGCACTGAGGGGGGCGATGGTAAAAAATGGCGATCTTTCTTGAGGTCCAAAATACCATCAGTAGTCCAGCTAGTAGAATGACTGTGAAGAGAGAGTAAAAAATAATGGCGTTCAATGTACAGCAGCGCCTCATAAGACACATACCGTACCTGTTGTCAATGCTAGGAGACGATTGAGGTGGTCTAAAGAGCGTCGCCACTGGACATGGGGTGACTGGAAACGAGGAACTTGGAGAGATGAGCCACGATATGCGCAATCCGATGGAAGGTATAGTTGGGTTGTTTGGGGGAGGAGGCCAGACAGCGAGGTCATAGGTCTCATCGGATTAGGGAAGAACGGGGAAGGAAGCCGGCCGTGCCCTTTCAAAGGATCCATCCCGGCATTTGCCTGGAGCGATTTAGGGAAATCACGGAAAACCTGTATCAGAATGGCCGGACGCGGGATTGAACCATAGTCCTCCCGATGGAAGCTTTTGGATTTGACGAATGCCTGGAGAACGTTACCGACATCTTTTGTAGTTCCAACAGTGAAGTACATTTTACAGCATTGTGTACAATGTACGGCAGAAGAAAAACAGCTAGGAGGGGAATATTGATTGTATCAGCATGACAACGCAGCCTGTCGTAACGCAGCAATGGTTTGTGGGCAATAACATTCCTGCAATCGACTGGCCTGCGCTGAGCCCCACCTACACCCAATGGAATACCCTAGAGATGAGTTAGAACATCGACGTAGATCCAGACCTCAGAGTCCTACATCACTACCTTCTCTGATGTCGGCTCTTGAGGATGAATTGTACGCCAATCCTCCACAGACATTCAGACACCACATTGAAAGTGTCCCCAGCAGAGTTCAGGCCGTCATAAAGGTGAAGACTGGACACACCCCTTATTATTGTCCACCAACAGGCATTCAGAGTCTTTCCTGGTCTTGGTTTAGCCATGGTCCTTCCTTCGCGTTTTCACTTCACAGTTATCACCAACGGACGATCTGGGCGACTTTAGAAGGTTGAACCGCTGATGCTGCTTCTCTACTGACAGCACAATACTGCCTGCCTCATTTTATACCGGCGTGTGGACAGTTTCGCATTATACAGGGATATCTGGATGCTTTTAAACATTTACTGCATCAATATTTGCCGAAGGTGAAACAAGCGGTAAGTGTCACAAAACAATACTTACGACCGACTGACAAATGAACAGCGAAACGTTTGGATTTGTTGTCTGACACACAGTGACCACCGAGGAAAGAAAATAAAAATCCGATTTCATGGAAACTGCACAGTTTATCACGGGATGCAACAAAAATAAATCGATAAAAATATGTAAGTCTTTTATAGGGTCTCGTCAAATGCGTTAGCAAGGAACACAGAATAGAGTTTTAGCGCCTCATCGACGAGAAAATGGCCAGAATTGGATTACTAGCTCAAGCGAGAAAGAATCGATCCTGCCTTTTGAAGGAGCCTTCCCGGCAGTTCTTTTCATGTTATTTTTAGGAAACTTTAGAAAACTTAAATCAGGAGCGCCGGAGGGGAATTTGCATCCCTTTACTCCGTGGCTCGGTGGCTGAGCGGGTGTCAGACGATGAATCCTATAACCCAGTGCTCAAGACTCAGTTGATCCTAAGACTTTGTTCTGTCACTTGTCGGTTCTTTCATCCCAACCAATCATGTGATAAGGTGAAAGACGCCAAGTTGCACCCTGTTTAAAAATACGGCATTTCAGTCTTTGACCGCTATTTTTTTTTAATTGAAAATAAAAAATAGCGATCAAAGACTGAAATGCCATATTTTTATTCAAAGAACGATCGTGGCTATCCCAGTAAAATAATCATGTCTAGTTTTGAAACTTCCTGGCAGATTAAAACTGTGTGCCCGACCGAGACTCGAACTCGGGACCTTTGCCTTTCGCGGGCTAGTGCTCTACCATCCTGTTTTGATTGCACCCTGTTACCAGATCCCCTTTAAGCTGTACGTCCACGTGTAACTGGCTGTGGGTACTACCTATAATAATATCATGCTTAGTAAAGAACTAAAATGCCAAAAATAGATGACTGAAACAGTCCAAAGTGCTGACCATTTAAGTGCATTCTTGTTACAGCTGAGAAAAAAATAAAGAATTAAGTGACAGATAGATTTACGAGTCTGACGATTAGTATTATATCTCCTGTCTTTGGTGCTTGCTTGCTTGCTTTTTATAAATCCTGCGTGTTCTTTCTTGTCAAGTTTGTGTCCGCATAAAAAAAGTAGAGTCTACTGAAAACCTAACACACCACACAGTTGGTCAACTTGTTTCAAAACCTGGCCGGAATAGAAATAGAAAAGGTGCGCGTTCCAACTTTAGGTCCGATCAGATCTTGTACAGATGGGACTGGAGCATACTTGTCCAATGCTGCGATTTGATACTTGCCGCGACAATTGCCGGTAAACAGTGAATCGGACCATTACACTTTTTTTCTTTTTAGATATTGTTTCTGAAGCCTGTTTAATGTGTGACTGCGAACTGCCCAGTTGTCAGGATAAAATAAGATAGGCCGGGCTACAGAAGTTATGTTTAAGACATTTTTAGTCGGTGTAATGACGTGTATCGACTTGAAACCAAACTGCCATTAACATTATCCGAGCTCGTTGGCTACAAAACTTCCTCTGCGTGGCTGCACTTTTCAAAATGGCTCTCCTACTTCCGTAACTGCATAGTAAACAAACTGAATGTACTTCCGTGCGTATTTTTGCGCGTTTTTTGTGCACGGTAGTTAATAAATTAATCAACAGTCAATAAACAATGTACTGGGGATAATTCTGTGATGAACATTTTGAATGATACGATGCCAATACCAGTCCACATAGTTTTGATGCACCGATATGTCAAAATCGAAGATGCTCCGTTAGCGAATGGTAGGCTATCTGAAGATCGCAGGAAGCCCGGAATAATGATATCCAGAGTTACCGGAAAGATTTTACGCGCAAATATTTCCGTGAGAAGACTATGCACGATGTTTTCCATCGGCTTTTGGCATCTTCGGTTCCACTCATCTCGAGCTTCCAGATAACAGCAACTGAGGAAGATAAGCACATACAACATAAGGTAAAAGATCTGTCTTTCGAACCATCTCCCATGGACAACCCGACAGCGACCCTTCCGGCAGGGATAATGACGGAAGTGATGAATGTAACTGCGATTTCGATGGAATGAAACATTTCAACAGTTCCGACTTATAATTTGTCATCAGCGACCTCAAAATACCCTACACCTAGAGTTTAACTCGAATCCGCTAAATTTATAATTTTACTTCAGCCATATTGGGTCTGGTATTTTTCAGTTTTGTAATTCTCACATCGGATTCGTATTCCCAACAACATAAATCTAAAAAGAACATAGTTTTGTAGGGTTTTAAATCACTTTTTCTATTATTTCCAAGTTTGGAAACTGTGAAATGGTACATTTCCGACATACAGCTATTTGGAAAATTTTGTTCGACTGGACGGCCACTCCACCACCTTCACTTTATTATCAGTTTTTTTATCTTTTTTCCACCTCGTATAACGTAGAAACTTACCACCACGTTCGCCTTGCTGCTATGTGTGACTGTGTGGGGGTGGGTGGGGGGTGGGGTGGGGGAGGAGCGACGTGCGCAACAAACGGCGGGTATTCTAGACGTTAGCTGATGGTCGTAACAATACGTATCCAACATAATGATGTTATGTAGAGAGTAATAAATTTAATGAACTGAATTTTCGATAACACTTTCTGTCAGATCTCAAGAGATAAAGAAAGTCACTAAGGTTTCCACTCATAAACTGTCAGTGTCTCAGAAAAAAAGTTGAATACACATAAAAAAAAAAAATTCTGCCCATTCGCTCAATATCATAAAATTTACGACAGGTAGTAAAATAAGTTTTAAATTTAATCTAAAATCATTTCTTCTGCAGAACTCCTCCAATCCCATACACGAATTTACGGTCTTTATTTAACCCTTTCAACTACCAATTATTCTTTTTCAAAGTGAAATGTATGGTTGTTTTAATTTATGTCTTAGTCAGAAGTAACAGTATGAAAAAATATTTCCCGCCGCTCCGTTTCCCAATGCAGGAAGGGGTGAGGCATCAGGATTATTTATAGGAACCTCTGGTTTCGGAACAACTACAACACGTACAGAAAACAGACACAGATCAGTGAGTATATCATCTCTGCAAGTTCTTGAGTCACACTACAGCTGCTCAACATGGGCACCTTTTGTGAGGCGGCAAATGCAAAGAAAGCTTACGTAATTCTCTGACACGAATTTTCCGGAAAGGCGTGACGACAGCCCGCTTTGCAAATCTGTTCATTGAGTTGCATTTATGCAGGTGCGAACTAATTCGATACGACAAAACGGAGCAGAGGATTAACAATGAAACATCAGGACAGCACTACCTACAGGTGCAACCTGTGATTGTAGGGATTCTGTAACCTACTAGCACGCTTCCCTTTATCAGTGGGACATCGATACATAATTACAACATACGGTAAATTCCCACTGGTTCCCTGATAACTTATCGCAGGACACTTACGTCCGAATTGTAGTGAAAGGGTTGAACACTGGTAGCCCAAATGAGAAAAATGCTTGTTTCAAATGTAGATGCACGAGTGGGACGGAAAAATGTTAATATGAAATTTAGGTCAATGTGCCATTTACGAACTTGTTAATGCCCAGAATGAAGCCATCCACCGAAAATCATTTTGCTTATACAAGAGTTACTCGGAAAGTAGGGCGCGATCGGGCGCCAAATCAAAACCGCAGTGAAAATATGATGAAGCTTTGCACATATGTGTTTGTCAGTGTCTGTAGTAGGCCTGTCGATCGCAGCACGTAGCTCTTTTCAGTCTTGAGCTCACCGTGAGAACGTAAAGACGGCTAGAATGTAGTGTCTCCCACCAAGTATGAGGCCTTGTTGAAAGATTTCCCCTGAAGCTATGCAACCCACATAACATACCTGTCATGCGTTTCGTTCTACATGACAGTTCTCGGCCGCACTCTGCAGGGGCAATAAGGATGCTGCAGCAGCGTTTTCGATGGGAACTGTTAGATCACCCACAATACAGCCCATAATTGGCTCCCCCTGACGTTCATCTGTGCTCACATGAACCGCTGGCTATGGAGACAATCTTGTGGCACAGGCAACGAGCTACAGACCAACGTAGAGAACTGGTGGAAAGCACAGGCAGCTGTCTTCTATGACGACGGTAATGTAAAGTTGGTACAACTAGAAGTTTGTTGCAAATAAAATATTTTTGATTTTTACAGTGGTTTGCACTTTGCGACTGATCGGACCTTACTTTCCGAATAGCCCTCAGAAAAAAAGAGACAACGCTTAGTATGTTGTGTGGGAAGGCAAACTGATTGGTTTTCAAGATGGCACCCGTATCTGGAAACGCACAGCTTGGGCGCTGGAGAGTGTTGAAGTCTGAGAACGAATGATTTTGACGTGTGGTTCCGATTAGTTTTTTGGTGTCTGAATACGCAAAATACGCAACCTTTTAACCATCTACGTACTGAGGATGGAAGACCTGACGCTAATGACATTCCTGCGCATGCGCTACATTCCTTTATGAAGCCCTTGTGCGCATCCTACTGGGGACCTTGTGTGGTCTGTTAGTGCAGTAACATTGTTGGCAGCAGTACAACATGTAACAGTACACAGCCGAGGAAATGACCGACATCGTGTTGCATCCAGTAAAGCGGATCACAGTGACAAACTGCTGCAAGACTGTATGGGGAAGTTATTACCCAACAGACGTAGCCCAAATAATTCCACATTCACGGCCACCGAGAAACGCATCAGACAAGCCAGAACGTTGCACGCAGCTATTTTCTGCCTCAGGTGTGTCCGTTGTACAGTAAAGTAGTAGCACCTTGTGCTTGTTACTTGTGAATATTATCGCCAGTGTACTGTTTGTCCTCTGGTAGGAGCCGAAACATGTTGCGGGTCGTCCACGCTCGGCTCGAACACTACAGTTGGAGGAGAACGTGTTGACAATGTTCAACGAGACCCCAGCTACCAGCACTCGGCAAGTGGCACAGGGACTGACACGAGTAAAAGTGCCGTGTGGCGTGTTGTCCATGAACATCGGCTCCATCCATACCATCTGTACAGTGTCCAGACATTACGAGAGGACTACCCACGATGGGTACAGTTTGCGCAGTGGTTTTTATTACAATGCATACTCCAGCCGCAATTCCCGAGCTTGGTGCTATTCACGGATAGATACAACATGCATGTTTGGGCGGGCGAAATTCCGCGTGCGCCTGTGATCCGAAATCACTAACACAGGGTCGGTATTAACATCTGGGCCGGGATAACTGATGACCATATTACAGGGTCATATCTGCTGCAAAGCAGACTAACAGGACCGATCTGTCTCACACTTACTAGAGATGTTTCGTCTGTCCTATGGTGTGTAGTGCCACTAAATTGGCAATTTATCTGGTAATAAATATGCAACCAGTCACTTTTTTTAGTTTTCTGATACGATTTATTCAACCAAATCGTCATCCACAATGGATATGCACTACATGTTCGCCGGTCGTGGTGGGCGAGCGGTTCTAGGCGCTTCAGTCCAGAACCGCGCTGCTGCCACGGTCCCAGGTTCGAATCCTGCCTCGGGCATGAATGTGTGTGGTGTCCTTAGTTCTAAGTCTATGGGACTGATGACCTCAGATGCTAAGTTCCATAGTGCTTAGAGCCATTTGAACCATTTGAATTACATGTTCGGATGGATATGTGGCTGGACGGAGCTCCAGTACACTTTGATATCGATGTGCGGGATCATCTCAATGTGGCATAGTTCCATTGGTAGCATGGTTGCCAGATCTGGCACCTTTCTACTATTTTCCGTGCGGTAGTACGAATAGTATGGCATATGGCACACCTGTAGCATCAGCGAAAGACCTTATTGCTCGAGTCCACGGAGCGACTGAAATACTTCAAAGACAACTGCACGTATTGGCTCATTTGCGTGAGACTCAGCACTGTCGATGTAAGGTCCACATTGGCGTAGGAGGAACTCAGTTCGAAGACCGTTTGTAATGTAGACAGCATGATGTGTTACTCATGTTGGGTTTATTGATGTAATGTGGAACGCAGACCCAACTCACAGCCTTCGACGCTCTCCAGCGCCCAAGCTGTGCGTTCCCGGATATGGGTTCCTGACTGAAAACCTATCAGTGCGCCTTCCCGCACTACAAGCTAAGCGTTGTCGGTGTTATTTGGACACGCTGTATGCTGTAAAGTAAATCGTTCCATGTAATTACGACTGAAAAATCGTTCAATTGATCGACGGAATATGTAATTAAGTTCATTCGCTCCCCAACGTTTAGTCTGCTCGAAAATAGCAGTATGATAACACAATATGTCAGTGAGCGGTCTGGACTGGAGAAGGTAGCGGTAACGCCTCGGGTAAGAAGTGCCTTATCATTCGTCAAGTACGTTAGGCGTGAAAGTTTTATAGCGATGGCCTCTTTCCGAAGTCCGAGACTTGCCTCCATACCTGGCTTGAAGGTCGGTTGCAGCTATTACAGAGGACAACAAAAAACGCGACGGAAATGATGTTGGCCAATAAAGGCCGCTGCTGGGTATCCTGTATGACGCGGCGGAGCAGAGAAGTGAGCGCGAGTTTCAATTAGCGGGAGGTCACAATCTGGCGCCGCCGTTTCGCGCATCTGTGCTTGCCTTATTGCGCCAACAGTCACACACTGCTGTCTCGCTGTCCTGCTACAAACTGTTCTTTATAAAATCATGTGCGAATATCGCCAATATGACAGTCTGCACGACAGACTGGTATACTGGTACTGCGGCCCGTGACGATAGATACAGCGTTAAGCCCGTGATTAGAGCTCTGTGCGAATGTTAATATTACGGTTTTCTATAATGATGTAGGTCGAAGCAATGAATTAAAGATTTACCAGCGTCGAGATTCGAACCGAAGTGTCTCGCTTACGAGGCAGATGCGCTAGCCGTTACGCCAAACTGGCACTCCAGCTACTACAAGGCACCCATTACCTTAGTACGTCTCCCTCCCTGATACAAATTCCAACTCTCGTCTCAGTCCATTGCTATTCTCATTTTAAACCTAGCGCTGGTACAAATTTGAATTCACTGCTTCAGCCTACATCATTAGCGCTGCTAAAGGTGAGGCTCAATACGTCTCAGGAAAATCCAACTATACATCATTATGATTTTCGTCTATTTTTGCAATGCAAGCAATCGATAATATTTGCAGCCATTCTTCCTCAGTTGCTACTATAATTATGTTTATCACGTAAATTACGAAAATTCCTTCGTTTACAACTGAGTGTTTACTTTGTTTCTAACCTATCACGCTTCGTCTATTCATACTAGGCATCAGGAGTTGTCTGTGCTAAAAAGAAAATTATTTATTTTGTTAGGAGATCTGTCGTGTTTCCTAGCACCAGATTTAAATATTCTAACTACTTACAAATATATCTTTTCATTTGGCTATTGATTCTCCTACGGGTACTAGATGCACACAGCATATGTTTCCAACTGATAGCAAGTCAGGGTTGTAAATTTCACGGCAGTCCTAAATTAGTGCACAGAACTCTTGGTTTAAGGTCCCTCTATCTGCCAACATTAGTAGATTAGCAGAGTCTTCCCACTCGGACTTCCTGAAGAATGAAACTACCCACAGCGTAACCAGGCGACAATTCTGAGCAGACTTAGCCATGTTTCCCATGCAGTCGGAATACTACTTACGTTATTATGAAAACCGGAATTACTATCGGTCCTGTCAGGCGACAGTACATTGTAGAGCTGTGATATTAGCAACAGAAGCAGCAGCTCAGTTCGTTTCTAAGGTCAACTCTAATTAGTCTGTATCATAACGCTGATTACATAAAACGTATTCGCAACTGCGAATTCTAAGAACCATCAGCTGCATACGGGAATGACGACATTGAAAATTCTTGTCAGACCGAGACTATAACTCGGAGTTACACTTCACGCGAACGGTTACCTTAACCATTGTGTACATCCGTACACGACCCACTGCGCCGGCCGTTGTGGCCAAGTGGTTCTAGGCGCTTCAGTCTGGAACTGCGCGACCACTACGGTCGCAGGTTCGAATCCTGCCTCGGGCATGGATGTGTGTACTGTCCTTAGGTTAGTTAGGTTTAATTAGTTGTATGTTCTAGGCGACTGATGACCTCAGAAGTTAAGTCGCATAGTGCTCAGAGCCATTTGAACCATTTGAGCCATACCCGAAGGAATACTGCATCGTTCTCTGCAATACCATGTCGTATCATAACGCTGATTCGATGAAATATCAATGTCGTGCATCAGCTCGGGACAAGGGATTTGCTGTCTGTCGCATGCTCTTATGTAGCGCAGAGAGTAAGTTCTGAGCCCTGTCGGATTACAGAAAGTTTTGATTTTCGACAGTTTATAACTTTATAAACACGGAAGGATGGTGGGCCTATTCTTCATGTGTGAGGGTTACGCCTAATCTCTGTTACTTTCCCTATACAAGGCTTGTGTTCATCGGCCGTACTGATATTCTAATGTGAGAGTGTTGTTGTTATTTGGCCCAGCTGGATGTTAGTAGGCTACACTCTGGTGTGACATAGTTGCGCTGTCAGCTAGCTAAAGATTCAATTTACAGTGGAAAAAGACTTGGCGATGGTTGTAAAAAGTGAAGATAAACCGTAATAACTTCGTGGAACACAACTATCTTTGCTTCTGAACTATGTTCTTGTCCATAAGGTTAGAGATCTTCGGGATGCACGAAAAACCAGTGTCATGGCTACCGTCTACGGACTAAATTGTGGTGGGACTACACACAATGATATGCCAGTACAAGACCGCTTAGAGTGCCTATAAGCAGTAGTATAGAGTACAATGCCTCTGGTCGCGTGTTGTGTGTGTGTTTCACACAGAGTTTCTAGTCGTAGGGTAACAGTATGGCACAGTGAACAAAAAAATGGTTCAAATGGCTCTGAGCACTATGCGACTTAACATCTGAGGTCGTCAGTCCCCTAGAACTTAGAACTACTTAAACCTAACTAACCTAAGGACATCACACACATTCATGCACGAGGCAGGATTCGAACCAGCGACCGTAGCAGTCGCGCGGTCCCGGACTGAAGCGCCTAGAACCGCTCAGCCACAACGACCGGCACAGTGAACACATTTGGATGATATTACGCTCGAACTGATCAGTGGCAGATTTGGAACTTACCACATTCAGTGTGGGATGAGCCGAGACTTAGGTATCAATTCGCAGTTCTGGAGAAGAGTGTCCAAGAGATGAAACATTGAATGAATCGATCGTGGCCTGCAGCTCAGAACCATAATCTTGATCTTGCTTTCAGTATCCAAAACTCAGCCCTGGAGCAGCGCCTAGGTTACACATCTCCCGCCAGACTGCGTATCTTCTGCTTCGAGAAGTGGCTGTGTACACTCAGAGATCCTCCAGACGCGTTTTCCTCGCAGATGTAGCACGTGCATCGGCGAATGTAGCGCCTTGCCAGCCGTGGGTGAGCTGAGAAACGGGGCGTTAGTATCCTATTTACCGACAAGTCCTTGTTTGGTATGAACCGTAATTCTCGTCGTCTATTCGTCTGGTGTACCAGTGGGACACGTTACCACGCTGTCAATGTTATGGAAAGCGGTCGATCTGGTGGCGCTATGTTAAGAGCAGGGGAATGTCTACCTGCGTTTCCCGAGGCTTTCATTTTAACATCAAAACACCGCAATGATTAAACACAACGAAAACACTGAATTTATTGTAACCCAAGTATTACATTAAGTATTACAATGGCTAACAAGGGAACCTCCCCATCACACCCCCCTCAGATTTAGTTATAAGTTGGCACAGTCGATAGGCCTTGAATAACTGAACACAGACCAATCGAGAAAACAGGAAGAAGTTGTGTGGAACTATGAAAAAATAAGCAAAATATACAAACTGAGTAGTCAATGTGCAACATAGGCAACATCAAGGACAACGTGAGCTCTAGAGCGCCGTGGTCCCGTGGTTAGCGTGAGCGGCTGCGGAACGAGAGGTCCTTAGTTCACGTCGTCCATCGACTGAAAAGTTTAATTTTTTATTTTCAGACAATTATTATCTGTCAGCCCGTCCGTCCGATGTGAGGTAAATGCGCTGTAGTATGGGGACGCCACACCTAAACAAACATCGAAACACACGTCGTCAGTCAACTACAGCGCACGGAAGAGAGAGTATTCCTGCTAACGAGGCTCCCTGACTGGCAGTTGACTGTTCACTACTTTGGACGAGAGTGCATTAAATACGTGAGATGTATTCCGTGGGCAATATGAATCCAGCAAATATAGCTCTCGACTTCAATAACAATCGCACGGTTTTGCGGTGCGGTCGCAAAACACAGGCGCTAAACTTATTACAGCGAACAGAGACGTCAGTGAACGAACGGACAGATCATAACTTTGCGAAAATAAAGAAAGTAAAATTTCCATTCGAGGGAAGACTTGAACCACGGTCCTCTAGTTCCACAGCAGCTCACGCTAACCACGGGACCACGGCGCTCCATAGCTCACACTCTTCTTGATGTTGGCTATCTTACACATGGACTACTCAGTTTGTATATTTTGCTTACTTTTTTCATAGTTCCACACAACTTCTTCTTGTTTTCTCGGTTGATCTGTGATCAGTTTTTCAAGGCCTATCCACTGTGCCAACTTATAACTAAATCTGAGGGGGGTGCGAAGGGGAGGTTCCCTTGTAAGTAAAGCAATCGTCAAAGCTAGGCATTTTACAAGGTAGGATTTTATTATGCTCAGATAGTATGCAGTTACATTCCTACGAGTCGCGAATTGCTCATTTGCCAGTTTCGAGGGGAATCTAAAGTTTATCCTAGAGTCCGGACCGTGGCGGAACTTTTGTTCGCATACACACGACACTTTGATTCCGGCGCGTGTGTTGCAATCACAAGGACTTTTGTCAACGACGGCTGGCTATATAGCCGGGGGATAGGCTGCAGGTTCGCGGCTGCACGACAGCAAACCGAGCTACAAACGACCCCAACAGAGAGCCAAGGGCACCTTATTAGCTTTTCATGGCGCAGAATGGACGCCGAAACGTACAGTTCCATTAACTGATCGAAGAGCACGCTAGCCCGCGCCAACAGCGAACAGGGACTAAATTCGGTGTTTTCCACCTAGCGATGGTAGTTAGCTAGCTAACATGTGATGAAGATCGTTAATAAAATCATTGGAGTGAATAATACAAAAACTACCGGTTTTGGAATACGAGAGGACATCAGGCATAACATTTATGTGTCAGCATTTAAGCAACATTCTTAACCGTTCATAATACATGTGGCAACAATCACTAAGGACATAGTAGTGTAAAAACACTTTGTGAGTTTTGGGTTTTCATCTGTGACAGAAATCATATCTAACGCTCGTAAAGAACACCGAGCGAAGTGGCGAAGCGGGTAAACATATTGGAGTCTCATTCGGGAGGACGACAGTTCCAGCCCTCGTTCGGCCATCCAGAATTAAGTGTTCCGCGATTTCCCTAAAGCGTTCCAGGCAAATGCCGGGATGGTTCCTTTGTAAAGGGCACAGCCGATTTCCTTCCTCATCTCTCTTTGCCCCGAGCTTCTGTTCCGTCTGTAGATGATATCGCTTTCGATGGGACGTGCAACTCTAAATCTTCCTTCCTTTCTTAAGAAGCGGAACGTTCTCGAGTTATTTTCGGATGGAGGTTGTATGTATAAAAAGCGTAGGCTGCTGTTATTTTAGCTCCATTAAGTTACCTATGTTAACTCCGCCGAATGAGTGCAGTTTCATACTCTGACTGAAGCGCCACTGAACAAAAATACTGGGAGGACCTTGCCGTTGCGGTGAGAATACCGTTCTCGCGGCCTTTAGTGTTGGTTTTTGAAGGAAGGTTCAAATGGCTCTGAGCACAATGTGATTTAACATCTGAGGTCATCAGTCCCCTAGAACTTATAACTCCTTAAACCTAACTAACCTAAGGACATCATACACATCCATGTCCGAGGCAGGAGTCGAACCTGCGACCGTAGCAGTCCGCGGTTCCGGACTGAAGCGCCTAGAACCGCTCCGTCACAACGGTCGGCGCCTTCGTTGTATCCGTTACACCACCTTCCATTACTAGTCGAACTGAGGCAGTGTCAAATCTTAGGTCTTCCCCTCCCTCGAGAATATGCTGACATGTCTGACCATCCACAAACAGCAGGGGTGTCTCTGGACTGCCACGGAAGAGTTTAACATGATGATAGTTTTGCAAGGCCTCTGGATCTGGTGTCAAATGAAAAATTTTGGAGCTACATGGACAAGCAGTTTCTTTCTGCGTCTAATGTGAAGAGTTACGAAAATCACTTGCATCGTGCATAGCATATTCATCTTACGCATCTCATCTGACGTTGCAATAGTAACATATCTGCTCGTTCAACCTCTCGTCATCCGCCATCGTGCTAAATGTGGTATCAGATTGTATTAATAACGTCACCGAACTATCCGTTTTTATGCAATACCTTTTTTTTTACAAGTGAAGGTTGTCAAAATAGGTTGTTAAAATTAAGTCTTAGAGTTTTGCCGTCACAAAGTATGTACATCAAAAGAGCTACTCGTGTCAGTATTTTTTCACTACCGTAAAGGATAACGTCGACGAAAGGGGTATTCTTTGGAAATATACTCCTACGAGACACCTTGAATTTGCGCTAAAGGAACGAAACTTAGCACAGAAGTTTCAAAATGCGGCAGAAAGCAACCATTTAGATTCAGTTTGATGTGTGGTTTCATTGTCGCAGGTACAGGCAGAATTATCCGGTGCGAATACTGGTGGAGGACGAACTTCTGATCTCCATTATTTCTCTAACAAGTTAACGAGGTGTAAATGCGTGCAATTCGTGACCATAAGGCTATATGCAAATGCCTCGTGTTAAATTACAGCCCTCTCTGTAGGATCTTGCAGGATGATGGCTTTAGACACTGCCAATGGTGATCGGTCAGATGGAGACGGGACGTTTGACAGCGTCGTTGGTTTTATTCCAGAGGCGTAAGCTACGTAATGGGGATGGGGGGCAGCGGGTTTCCACCTTCTCCCTTTCCTGTCTCATCTTCGTCGCAAATTCAAACGCAGCATTACGATCTACGCGCACTGATAAGTCAGCTGCGATTCTTGTATAGTCTACGGCGCCTGGCAATTCTCGCCTGTGGAGACATAAGACGCGCGAGTGAGCGGGCACCGAGACTAGCAAGGCTACAACTGTGCCTGTACTGAACGACGTCCAGTTCCCGCCTCATGTATCTGCTCCGGCACAAGATTCCTGAGTGAGCAGCCCACACAGAATCTTGCCAGTGCCCAACAATTTGCAGAAGCGAGTAGTCGACTCGTACTATGTGCCGAGTTTCCAGCCTCCACAGCCGGAAGTTTTCCACGGTGCTGGTTCGGCGTACAATCAGTGCACGCCGCAGTCTAGAGGGTTGAAGTGAACCCCTATGGCCTAGGGGACTTCCCAGCCACGCGCTACAACATTTAAATTTATTATCGGACTAAGACTCCAATATATACACCAACTCATCTCTCGTGCCTCTTTTTTTCCATCAGTCTTTTGACTGGTCTGATGCAGCCAGCCACGACTTCATCGCCTGTGTCAACCTCTACATCTCACAGTAGCACTTACACCCAACGTCATTTATTCAAATCTCTGTCTTCCCCTACTGTTTTTACCCTCTACATCTCTCTTTAGCATCATGGAAGTTACTGCAAGTATCTTGACACGTCCTACCATCTTATCCCTTCTTCTTGTTAGTGTTTTCCCCGTATTCCTTTCCGCATCGATTCTATGGAGAACGTCATTTTTCTACCAGTCCACCTAATTTTCAACATTCTTCTATAGAACGAAATTCCAAACAGTTCGATTCTCTTGGTCTAGTGGCTAGCGTTGCTACCTCTGGATCACGGGGTTCCGGGTTAGATTCCCGGCCCGGTTGGGGATTTTCTCTGCCTGGGGACTGGGTGTTTGTGTTATCATCATCATCATCATCATCACCATCATCATCATCATTAGTGATAGTGGCTAGAATGGACTGCGTAACGGAATAATCATAACGGTTACCCTCGAATTTTACGTGACATTCCAGCAGTAGTAGCGAGAAAACAGATTAGTGTACTATATCGGAGGTCCAAAGTCAAATATTCAGAATCTTTTTCAGAAGTGTATCACGTTACCTGTTTTGAAATGCAGGTCTCTCTCACTTTAGTGTGCACAGAGAAGTTCCGTTCCACTTCGCACGATGCACTTTGTCTACTGGCGGTGTGCAACAGCTGTTGTCGCATTGTTAGTGATTTCTTGAGACGCCGGCAAGAAAGGTGAAGTACAAAGGCACCGCCCGCAGTTAGCCGAGCTAAATGTAGAAAGTGTGCTCCCTTCTAACGACCTCGTAAACATCTGCTCCCGCTACCCCGCCGAATTAGCTGCATAGCGACCGGCTTTCTTTATGCGAGCTGCTTCTTACTTTACGGAGTCTCCGCGTTCAGCTCCGCTGGGAACACCAATTCCACCGTCTCGCTTTCTCCCTGATTCCGCCTACTAATGGCACAGACACACAGAAAAAAATAAGAAATAAAAAGCTCTCTGAGCGCGTGGGTAGCGATCTGTGAGACTCTTTTTTTCTAATTTTTGTTGACAACACTGTTGGGAATGAGGGAAGACGGAGTGAAGAAGCAGGAGGGTTGAGAGAGAAAAAGAGAGAGGGGAAGAATTAAAAATGCGATCGAGGTGAACGATGAAGTATCTCCGATACCGTAGCGCTGATGGTAATTGGCCATCTCTTATATTTGCCTTGAGGGGGCTGGAATTTTCAGACGCAGATAAATAGCCTTCAGTCTTCATTGATGAGTGCGGTCCCAAGGGTGAATGTCCTAGCGTCTCCACGCTTCAATTTTATTCACAGCGATGCTGTGTTTTCTTCTTTCACTTTAACAACAAGCGCGAAAACAGAGATCTGTGTTTCTTTTGCACACTGGCGCTCGTCGTGAAAAACAACTTTCCGAAAGCATTTACTTTATTCTCAGATTAAAGTGCGACCTGTTAATCAGATATGATGTTGCAACACATTATGTACTAATCGAAATTTACTGTTATATTTCATCGTAAAAATATAATTTTCTGGTGTGGTAAAACTAATCATCGGCATTTCGTTCAAGAAATCTGTATGATTCACTAGATATTAACTACTTCAGCACCGTATTACTAATTACCATACCGGCATCATAGTGAAACTTACGACAGTCCTTCACTAGCATACAGTTTAGTTTCTACAATAAACATTATATTACGCATTTTGCCTATTTTTACATGTATGATTCTTAATTGGAGCAATTAAGACTTGTTTTTTAAATGTTTTTGTCTCAATCACCTGCCAGGAGTCCTGAGGCTTCAGGTACTAGCAACAATGTGGCTGTCACGGTATTAGTAAATCATTCCTCGTCTTTCAGTCACCACCTACAACACAGTCACAACCGGCACTTCTGTGTGCCTGTCTAAAGGTGCCCGGTTAAGTTTTATTTCTCTAGTCATCTTCTCAATTGCGGGATACAGCACCATTCCCAGCCTCTGCCATCAAGGATTTCACTAGTTGGTCAATCGTTGTTTCTGTCAGTAATAAGCCGTAATAAGTAAATCTCTTGTCTTTAGCGTCTTTCCAGCCATTCATTTGAGACTTCTTTTCATTTGTTTTATTACTGTCAATATTTCTGAAATTAGCAGGATGACTAGGTCCTTGCGTTTCCGATCATATTTCTCGCAGTTTTAAGGAACATTGGCATCGAAAGTTCTTATTCTGCAGCGTTGGGCCTGCCCCAAAGGTGTAAATGCTGTCAGATTCAGCTCATACCTAGTGATGACAATTACGAAGAACTAAAAATTCGAACGATCACATCGATAATGTTGTCGGGAAAGCGAACCAAAGATGATGTTTTATTGGCAGAACACTTAGTTATACTAAAGAAACTGCCTACACTACGCTCGTCTGTCCTCTTCTGGAGTATTGCTGCGCAGTATGGGATCCTTACCAGAAAGAATTGACGGAGGCGAAGTAGTGCAGTTTGCTTTATGTTATTGCGAAACAGAGGAGAGAATGTCACGGCTACGATACGCGAGATGGTGTGGCAGTTATTAAAACAAAGGCGTTTTCTCTTGCGCCGAAATATTTTCACGGCATTGCAGTCATGAAACTGCTCCCCTGAATGCCAAAATATTTTGTTGTTTGCCACAAACACGGGAAATGACAATCGTAATAACAATAGGAAAAAATCAGAGCTCAACGGAAATATTTAGTTGTTCATTTTTCCCACATGCTGTTCAATAGTGGAACGGCCGGGAAATAAGCAATCTGTAAAGGGTTCTATGATCCCTCTGCCAAACACTTTACCGTTAATAGTAGATAAATCATGTAGATAGAAAGCAGGTCTCACTGTATGTCTACTTGTCAAATCTTTGTGCATTTCCCCTTTACTGATGATGTAACTGTTATGAAGTTGCGATTTATAAGCTCCGAAAAACTAATAACACAGGCACTGCAGCGACACTTACATCAGCCTAGCGCTGCTCTCTGCTGCGCAGCAACTCTTACTCCAATAAAAGTCCGCCCCCTGGTAGCTCAATGGTCAGCGCGATTGAATGTCATACCTAACGGCCCGGGTTCGATTCCCAGCTGGGTCGGAGATTTTCTCCACTCAGAGACTTGGGGTTGTGTTGTCCTTATCATTATTTCGTACCCATCGACACACAAGTCGCCGACTTGGCGTCAACTCGAAAGACTTGCACCTGGCGAACGGTCTCCCCGACGGGAGCCCCTAGCCACACGGCATTTCCATTTACTCCAATAAAAAGGAAGGAAAATTATGGTTCAACGTGCAATCGACGATGGCGTCATTAGAGACGGAGCACGTGCTACGGCACGGGGAAGGAAATAGATCGTGACCTCCTTGAAGCGAACCATCCAGCATATGCCTAAAGCGATGTATGGAAATCATGATAAACCTAATCATGATGGCTGCACGAGTATTGGAACCGCCACCCTCTCGAATTCGAATTCATCGTCCTATCACTGTGCCACCTCCCTAGATTCGTATTCTAGCCGTTAGTCGCATCTTAGACAATGATTTGTCACGGATACCAGTAACAAAACGTTAAAATATGATAGTTGAGTGTCAATATAAAATTTGAATACATGTTGATGACCGCCACGTCAAATTCCACACACCTCAATCCAGCAACGAGAACAGCGATCTTAAACGTTTTACTGAATGTTATTTACATGATTTTGTATTAGTTTCCTCTATGTACAATAATATTACACTGAAGACACCAAATTTTGTAGGAACTACTGTAGGAATTTTGATATGGTTGTCACTAATACATACACCGGTTCACGAGGAAGGTTTGGGTATAACATCACATATTATAAACGAGTCTTCTGGCCGTACATACTTTGGCCTATCGCTGCGAAGCATCGGCTACTTTGAGTGTTGCCTCCATTTTCGCCATTGGAATACTTACCTGAGATGTAAACTGTTCTTTATACTGACATAATGTTGTCACAAAATAGAGGAATTTACAAACGGTAAGAATCATTTACCACATTCCAGCAAATACTATTACGTAGAAGCAGCTACTTGAAATGGCTCCGAGCACTATGGGACTTTACATCTGAGGTCATCAGTCCCTTAGAGCTTAGAACTACTTAAACCTAACTAACCTAAGGACATCACACACACCCATGCCCGAGGCAGGATTCGAACCTGCGACCGTAGCGAGAAGTAGCTACTGAAGCAGTATCTAAAACCGAGATACTTTAGAGAATCTAGCTGAAAATTAAATGTCAAGATACAATCACAGATGAAATATTGCCGCTAGTATTAACTGATCCCTCCGCAATGAGAACATTCCGTGACAAGCGAAGAAGTGATTTCTGCTGTCGCTGACAACTGCCCCTTCGGACATAATTCTCCATCTGCGAAAAAAAGCGGATAATGATCTACTTTATATCAGAGTGCAGTCTCTGATTTACTATACGAGTGTGTGATTGCTACACCCTGTCCCCGACCCCTCCCCGGTAGCATCCATATTCAATTTCGTGCTGCGGAGCGAAATCATTACCCGGTGCCACACAATCGCCTCGCTTCCAGCCGGCACAACCACCTTCCTGTAGCCTAGGCGTAAATAATCGCAGAAAGAAAAGCCCCATCCTGCTCCCTGCTTCCGAAATTTATTATCACCGACAGAGTGGGCTTGGAACGTAGCACCGAAAGAAAAAATACGTAACATGCGCGAAGCAATAAGGCACAATGCCCCTCCCGAAAAGAAGTGTCGCAATAAACGGGGTCGGATGATATATCATACTGACTGTTTTATGAAGCAGGTGCCGGCGTAGACTCTTCAGTCATAGCTGCCACCATTACTCAAAAGAAATTTGCCGGATGTCTTGTGCCCACAAAGAAGTCAACCGAGCGCTGCAGCGCTCTCTCTCTCTCTCTCTCTCTCTCTCTCTCTCTCTCTCTCTCTCTCTCTCTGTGTGTGTGTGTGTGTGTGTGTGTGTGTGTGTGTGTGTGTGTCAGTCAAACGAAATTCACGTTTCACAAGGTTACAAAATATCTCTCGCCTATCATGAGGACATCATTGGTACAATGAAGAAAAAGTGGCATGAATCTCGACATCGAAATTGTTATTCAGTTCATATTAAAGTATCAGACGATTGTAAGAAACCATTTTACCAATTTCACAACTAACGATTTACACAGTGTCTTACGAGGAATTTCATCGTGCACGTAGACCACGTATGCCAATGACACAATGCCCAGCTGTATCAACTACAAATGCTTAAGTGAATGACCTTCAATCCAAGTGACGCGTCTTCGTAAGAAAAAGTGAAGTTAAAATGTAACCGCCAGTGGATGTCGAAGGCATTAGAGACGGAGCGGGCAGCAAGTTCAAGTTGTACCAGGATAGGAAAATATGTGGTGAGGCATGAGAAAAGCTCGAAATTTGCATCCACCGGAAACTGGCTGTATGATTGGCGGACAGTCTGCATCCAAGAAAGAAGTCTAGTGTTACTTCATTGGGTCGGCGTGGTCATTTCCCGCCGAGGAAATTGGCTCTGAGCACTATGTGACTTAACTTCTGAGGTCATCAGTCCCCTAGAGCTTAGTACTTCCTAAACCTAACTAACCTAAGGACATGATACACATCCATGCCCGAGGCAGAATTCGAACCTGCGACCTTAGCGGTCGCGCGGTTCCAGACTGTAGCGCCTAGAATCGCTCGGCCACCACGGCCGGCGCCGAGGAAATTGGTGGAATTTTAGTCTGTGCGGGATGCCGTATTAACACCTCGACGGTAAGCATATGTAATGCTGCAAATACACTCCTGGAAATTGAAATAAGAACACCGTGAATTCATTGTCCCAGGAAGGGAAAACTTTATTGACACATTCCTGGGGTCAGATACATCACATGATCACACTGACAGAACCACAGGCACATAGACACAGGCAACAGAGCATGCACAATGTCGGCACTAGTACAGTGTATATCCACCTTTCGCAGCAATGCAGGCTGCTATTCTCCCATGGAGACGATCGTAGAGATGCTGGATGTAGTCCTGTGGAACGGCTTGCCATGCCATTTCCACCTGGCGCCTCAGTTGGACCAGCGTTCGTGCTGGACGTGCAGACCGCGTGAGACGAGGCTTCATCCAGTCCCAAACATGCTCAATGGGGGACAGATCCGGAGATCTTGCTGGCCAGGGTAGTTGACGTACACCTTCTAGAGCACGTTGGGTGGCACGGGATACATGCGGACGTGCATTGTCCTGTTGGAACAGCAAGTTCCCTTGCCGGTCTAGGAATGGTAGAACGATGGGTTCGATGACGGTTTGGATGTACCGTGCACTATTCAGTGCCCCCTCGACGATCACCAGTGGTGTACGGCCAGTGTAGGAGATCGCTACCCACACCATGATGCCGGGTGTTGGCCCTGTGTGCCTCGGTCGTATGCAGTCCTGATTGTGGCGCTCACCTGCACGGCACCAAACACCCATACGACCATCATTGGCACCAAGGCAGAAGCGACTCTCATCGCTGAAGACGACACGTCTCCATTCGTCCCTCCATTCACGCCTGTCGCGACACAACTAGAGGCGGGCTGCACGATGTTGGGGCGTGAGCGGAAGACGGCCTAACGGTGTGCGGGACCGTAGCCCAGCTTCATGGAGACGGTTGCGAATGGTCCTCGCCGATACCACAGGAGCAACAGTGTCCCTAATTTGCTGGCAAGTGGCGGTGCGGTCCCCTACGGCACTGCGTAGGATCCTACGGTCTTGGCGTGCATCCGTGAGTCGCTGCGGTCCGGTCCCAGGTCGACGGGCACGTGCACCTTCCGCCGACCACTAGCGACAACATCGATGTACTGTGGAGACCTCACGCCCCACGTGTTGAGCAATTCGGCGGTACGTCCACCCGGCCTCCCGCATGCCCACTATACGCCCTCGCTCAAAGTCCGTCAACTGCACATACGGTTCACGTCCACGCTGTCGCGGCATGCTACCAGTGTTAAAGACTGCGATGGAGCTCCGCATGCCACGGCAAACTGGCTGACACTGACGGCGGCGGTGCACAAATGCTGCGCAGCTAGCGCCATTCGACGGCCAACACCGCGGTTCCTGGTGTGTCCGCTGTGCCGTGCGTGTGATCATTGCTTGTACAGCCCTCTCGCAGTGTCCGGAGCAAGTATGGTGGGTCTGACACACCGGTGTCAATGTGTTCTTTTTTCCATTTCCAGGAGTGTATAACCACAGTGCAGCAGTATCTTGAGTGGCTCGTCACAGGTTAGAAAAGCTGGCGGGGCATTGCGACATATAGCAATCATGCTACAAAATTAGTTTTCACTGACGTGCGAGACGTCACATCCCTCACTTCATCATGATAGGTCTTTTTTTCTAAATATTTATCATGTCATCAACAGCTGTATCAACTGCGAACGATTAACCACACACAACCAACAGCCTACAATTGCGAAAAAATGTATTGGTGAAAGTAAGGTCATTCCATACAATGACACTCGGCCAAATAGGCCTATACGATACGCACATTTCAACTCATATTATATATACAGACAAGTGCGAGGAGGAGGATTTGCGCTCTGAGGGTTCTGTACAAAATCATGTATACAGGTAGTTCATCTGTATGTTTTTATGAGTCAGTTTGCGAATATCAAAATTTGAGACGTAAATTGCTGTATTTTTTTACTGCATTGACTTAGAAGCTTAAATTTTTTGTACCATCAAGAGGCCGTGAACCTCACTATTTAACATAAATTTTTACTTCATACCTCTACCTATTCCTGAAAAAAAAAGGGGGTCTTAACAGGCGACGGATGGATAACGAAGTGTTCCGATATAAGGGTTTCCTTTTTACCGAAATAGGTAGGGAAGAAAGACGCACGTGGGGAACGACTGCAGTACCACAACAACGTTGACCGGCTAGTGTACAAAGCTCAAAGATTGCAGGTCAGTACTGCCTTGCAACCGTGTGACTCCCCACGCCGTAACTCCTGGACCACCACAACGATCACGTTCGGCAATGTTCCTGGGTGCATTGCGTATTCTCACCTTCAGCCCTGTGAAGGTATGTCCTGAATCACAACTCAGACTGAATCTGCTCTCATCCGAGATGAGCACGTGACCCCACTCCTCGTCGGCCAGTCCCTATACTCTTGTCACCATCGCAAACGGTCATCTAAATGTTGTCTCCGGGCCAAAGTGCACCTTAACTGCTCGCTGACTGACACGTGTAGTCTTTTCCCTTTCCTTCAACTGCCCTGTGTTGCGGGGCCAACCCCATTTGGCGCTATAGTCACGCTGACATCACGTTATGTGAGATTCTACTTTCTGTGCACGACTGGGAGCCTTCTAGCAACATGCTCCCGCACTTTCATTCGTTTCCATGGAGTAGTTCATATGCTACTTCATCTATCTCGTCCTGAAGTTTTGTATACGTCCGCCTCGGTAACTGCGGGGTTATCGCGACAAATTGCTAACCGAAGGGGCCCCCGGTTCGATTCCCGACCGGGTCGGAGATTTTCTCCGCTCTGGGACCGCGTGTTGTGTTGACCTCACGTTCGTATCGTCGTAACTGTCGTATCATCTGTCCATTACTGAGATGGCTCATTGGGCACGAGCCGAAAGTCAAGAAACTGAAAAAAAAAAAAAAAAAAAAAAGATTTTGTAGAGCAGCGTATACACTAAATGCCACAGAGAGATCGCCACAAAATCAGTGGGTAAATGACTTAACAACGATAAGACTGAGTACAATATCATAAGCGAAAGAACCAACGAATTCAGGTTTCTATTGTTTAAGTATGGTAGCTGCGAGAGAATTCCTCACTGCCTTCATTAAAGAAGAAAATATACTCTCCAGGTTATCATTTCTCCTTTCTAGAGAACGTATACCTGGCCCAGGAATACCAAAGATTATACTGATGCTATCTGATTTAGCGCTACATAGATGATTGTCATTTTTCTCAAGTTAGTCATTTCCATTTCAGATTTTTTAATTATTTATGCCTATGAATAATGAAATTTTCAGACTTCTGGGAAACATTAATCAATCAGGGTTTCGATTTTTCTTTTCAGAAAATCAGGACTTACAGGTGTATAGATGTTCTACTTCTAGTGTTACCATCGCGTAATTTCCTTCATGCAGCGTGATTCTTACGTAAGATAATCCTACGAAGCCAAGCTACGAAAGAATTCGAATTAACCGGGCGTTTGTTGACAGTTCTGGAATGAAAAACATCGAAATTTTTGTGAACTCTATCGATAAAATTTGGACTATTCCCTAAGTGTCAGGACGGAGAAAACTGGAAGTGAAACTGACCCACGTAGAAACGCAGCTCTCTCCTCCCGCAGATGCATCAACGCAGTGCTTATTAGCACACTAGCTTATCAGATCGTAGTATACTCCCCCTTCTTTTTCCCTGCTTCACACTCTTATACTGCTTACTACCGTGACGTATACTTTGCTACGAATAATACGTCGCATACTCTCAGTAACGTTTTCTTGTTGCCTTCTTTTTGGTGTATTTTGTTACTCCATTACTAACTCATAATAATAATAACAATAATAATAATAATAATAATACTTTCGTGTGGCTGGAGCTAGTCAATTGGACGCCAACTTCGGCGATTTGTGTCCCTAACCTACCCCCGGAATCCTATCCAGGAAGGGTACCTGCAGTTTAACATCGTTCCTAGTGAATCTTCACATCACAGAGACGTGAAGGCTAAGTTAAGGGCAGATAGAAAAATTTCGATGTTTCGACCGGGATTCAATCCTGGAACCTCTGCTTTTCCGGTCACGCGCTTTACCAATTTCTTTTATTTTTCGTTTCTTTTTCTTTGTCACATATCGTCAGCCGTTCTGTGCCGGCACCACCACACCACTGCGTCCGATTGTCAGCTGAAGCTATAATCTAGATCTACAGCTATTGGAAGGGATGGGAAGGGGCGAGGGTAAAGAGAGAGAGAGAGAGAGAGAGAGAGAGAGAGAGAGAGAGAGAGAGAGAGCGGAAACAGAAATGTATTAGGAGTGAAAATGCCATCCAATATCGTTTTCCTATGTTTCTTCGAAGGTAGCAACTAATTATGGTCCAAACAGAGGAGACTTCAACAATGAACTTTCTTCCATTTTGGATACGAGGGGAATCCACGGAAACTAACCAGATGTCGTCATCAGAGATTACAGGCCAACTACTGATAATCTGAACTGCACTAAGACCATTCGTCGATCTGTTATCCTCTAAGTCGAAAGGTGAATGTTCGTTGGCGTACCACGAAAAACTGTCCTATTGTATGGGACTTTCATAATGTTCAACTTAGGAAAAAGCCATAAGAACGCTGAACGGCTTCAAAAGTGACCTTTGAGTAATAAGAGTGGAAAAAAAGGAATCGAACACAATTATTTTAGGAGGAGGAAAAAATATTCCCTTGATGAACGGTTTTTCTTTTGCTGGAACTCTGACAACAAGCTTCCTATTCCTTGTCCGTGTCACGTCAGTCATTTCTTAGATTAATTTGTATCACAAAACAAAATTGTTCTGTAACGAATGTCACGGTCGTCGAGTCCGGTGTTAATGGATCAAAAACGAGTCGACGACGTCATCGTTAGAGAGAGAGAGAGAAGGAAAGAGAGAGATATCAAGTTTGGATAGAAAAAGAAATCTGTCCCGTTCTTTGGAAAGGAAGCAACCCGGTATTAGCCTTTATCGATTTAGGTACGCAATGGACAACTTAAACCTGCTGTCGTCATTACGCTCCATTGAATTCACCATAGAGTTTGTTAAATACTAAGCAATGTTTCGTGCCAGCAGCTTGGTTAGCTGTAGGTTCAAATGGCTCTGAGCACTATGGGACTTAACATCGTAGGTCATCAGTCCCCTAGAACTTAGAACTACTTTAACCTAAAGACATCACACACATCCATGCCCGAAGCAGGATTCGAACCTGCGACCGTGGCGGTCGCGCGGTCCAGACTGAAGCGCGTAGAGCAGCTCGGTCACTGCGGCCGGCGGTTACTTGTAGGGCACAACACAATTAGACGAAACAGAAAACGATTGAGGGCGAAATCTCGCCTGGCTGTTGCCTAGCTTTTGTGTTTGCGCACCTCGCAAAGTGAAAGGTCAACTCGCAAGCGCTAGAGTGCGGGCACCGAGTATTTGTACTGCTAATCCAGTACAGAGCGCGTTAGCAGACGCCTCCGCTGTTTGCCACGTCTGTGACATCGTGTTTGCTGGACGCGGGAGCAAGGATTACCAAATTTCGCTGCCGGTGCGGAACGGGTGTCCAAGCGACATCAGCGCCTGCCTGACGTTGTTCTACAGCTCGGAATGTGCCTGCGTGCATTTCCTTAAGCCGTCAGCACACGATTGCATTCGAATTTCAACGTTGAGAGTGCGGAGTTTCTAACATCATAGCGTGGAAAAAGCACTTTGGGAAGTGTTTCTTGACGTGTAGAGCAATATCAAGCATGAAAGATATTGTGAAAGTGCGTATGAACGTAGATCACTGCGATGGGAGAACACCATCTGCGTCACATGCACTCCATCTATTTCCGGTAGTCTTGGAGACGTCATATTGACTTTCAGTTGAAGCCCATATTTAGTGGGTTTTACATTACCACTTACGCCCTAAGAAGATATGCCATTTCAGAGCACTAGCAAACTGATCTGCCGAAAACCCGTCTTTTATTGGTACAATTTGTTGTGATAAAATAACGGGAAACGACATATTGGAGTAATTTTCGAATTTTAACTTGCGTGTTATGAAAGTACGCCGTTTTCAAGGTTAAAAAAAATGGTTCAAATGGCTCTGAGCACTACGGGACTTAACTTCTGTGGTCATCAGTCCCCTAGAACTTAGAACTACTTAAACCTAACTAACCTAAGGACATCACACACATCCACGCCCGAGGCAGGATTCGAACCTGCGACCGTAGCAGTCCCGCGGTTCCGGACTGCGCGCCTAGAACCGCTAGACCACCGCGGCCGGCGTTTTCAAGGTAAAGGCACCCTTAAGTTCCATTAAAAAACATTTTTCCTGTATACGATTTGTTGTAATTAAATGTAAGTTAACAACATATCTACGATTGAAGCCTTCAGAAGATAGTAGCCCACAAGACACGGTGGCCTGTCACGGAAGTTCAGTGTGGCGTAATGAAAAAGACGCAGAGTTCCAAAGTGATGTGTGATGTATCGCAGGTTCGGGCCTATTACATTCAAATTTCTCTCTCTCTCTCTCTCTCTCTCTCTCTCTCTCTCTCTCTCTCTCTCTCATCAGAGAGAGAGAGAGAGAGAGAGAGAGAGAGAGAGAGAGAGAGAGAGAGAGAGGGGGGGGGGAGGAGGTGAGGGAGGAGGAAACAGCGGTAAAATATGAATATGAATGACCTTCGGGTGTTACTAAAAAGAGAGAATGATGAAATCATTCTTATCTAGGCGATTGCTGTATACATGTACCCCATTATTTGTAATGGAATTAAATTTGTAAGCTGGTGTCTTTATTGACTGTATATCGAACTTTCCTTTTTGCTTTATAACATGTTCACGGTTATTGAAGTTCTTATTTGTGTGTACTACAGAAAAAACAGCACGACTAGCATATGCACTAGGGAGAAGATGTGCGTTTTAGTAGAGCTAACGTAGGAATTTTAAGCCCATCCATTTCGCAAACAAACTGTGTGATTTGCGGACCAGATACAGCCAACTGCCGCTATTATGCGCTGCGATCGCGATATACCACTCTGAGACCTGCGTACCGTATGTTCAAGCCGCATCGTTGTGGTGACAATTTTGGAAAATGCGCTGCTGGTAATTATTCCTGAAATCCAAAACAATTATCGCTTAGAAACAGCGGAATCTGATGAGTGCAATACTCGTAAAAATTGCGCGATGCGTGATCTATGTTGCGGACAGATGAGAAACTTCATCAGCCGACGAGACTGCATACCGGCATGACAGTACGAGCTTATGCCGATACACCACTATAGTCGTAACATTTGCCCTATCCTGAATCGAAAATCTGAACTTTTTTGTTTTACAAGGGCATTTGTGGGCCGTGAAAAATTTCACTGCTGATTTATCACTGAACGTCATCTTAACGAAATTTATATGATATACATCCCATGATGAGATTCTGTGACTGCAGAGTCTTGCCAATGTGGAACACTTTGGGATATTGTTGCGCCTATTTGTGATAATCCAGTGTAAATGAAAATGGATTTCACGAAACGAATTGTTCGGTTTTATTTGTATGTTTCATTGACAGGTGTCTGTCTCTGACGTACACGATTTTTGACAACCGGGTAACTGACGAAAGCTCCATTTCCACCTCAGACATTTCGGTTCATGCGCAGTATCACGTTACACTAGATTATTAAAAGAAATGAATCTACTTCAGTTTTTACCCCGAAAAAGATGATGATACGGGTTTAGTGTCATGTCGACGACGATGTCATCAGAGGCGGATCACAATCTAGGTTTTGGGAAGAAATTCGGCTGTGTCCTTTTCAAAGGAACCATCCCGGAATTTGCCTTAAGCGATTTGAGGTAATCACAGAAATCCTGTATTTGCATGGTCGGACGGAGATTTAAACTGTCGCCGGTTAAAAAAATGGTTCAAATGGCTCTGAGCACTATGGGACTTAACATCTGTGGTCATCAGTCCCCTAGAACTTAGAACTACTTAAACCTAACTAACCTAAGGACATCACACACATCCATGCCCGAAGCAGGATTCGAACCTGCGACCGTAGCAGCCGCGCGGTTCCGGACTGCGCGCCTAGAACCGCTAGACCACCGCGGCCGGCAAACTGTCGCCGGCCGGAGTGGCCGAGCGGTTCTAGGCGCTTCAGTCTGCGACCGCTACGGTCGCAGGTTCGAATCCTGCCTCGGGCATGGATGTGTGTGATGTCCTTAGGTTAGTTAGGTTTAAGTAGTTCTAGGGGACTGATGACCTCAGATGTTCAGTCCCATAGTGCACAGAGCCACTTTAAACTGTCGTCCTCCATAATTCGAGCCCACTACCTTAACCACTGCGCCATCTTACTCAGTTTTTAAATCCCACATACTATTACAAACAGATCAACTTCCCGCGCGTCGGCAAGATCTGGTTAGATATCAGGGATCTAGAATGTTCAACGCCCGTCAAGAGACTACAGTTGCTTCACCACTGTGGTGAGATTTCTTGTTAAAATCAAAATTGCGGTGTCACAGGAGAAACTGTTCCGTATGCCGCTATCTGTGAAATATTAATGTACTCGTATTGTTCGTACTGAACTGCGTTCTCTGTTTAACAGGCGCTCGCCTCCTCCTAAGCATATTTAATGTTAGCGTGAGGCATTCGTTGAAGATGATTGCGCACGCAAACGAGAAAGCGCCTGTCATCATCGCACATGAGATGCTGATCACATACAAGATGTTTTCGCGCGGATGTGTGGGAGATCCTACACGTGAAAAGGAGAGAAATGTGAATTCCTAACAGCTAGATGACATATCTGAACAAACTGTCGATTTATGGAATAGTACAACTATTTTATTCTGGTCATGAGTTTGTATTTATTGGGTTAAATTACTAAATTGTTAAATTATTCAAGATCATGCCCACAGACGACCATTAGTTTATCCCTACGGTGAGACTAATTTCTATGGTGCTAGTGCTGAGCGAAGCGGAAATCTCGAAACACGTAGCGATCTTAGTTTGGTTGGTTGCAAGACATGTATATCACTTGTACAATGTATCGAAGTGATATCGAACGATTCAGTATTCAGGTAATTTAACATTATTAGTACTGATCTATTTTTGCTTGCATGCTCCTTACCCACAGGTGTGTAACAGTCCAAAGTATTTCGTTTAACAACAGTATTAAGCACTTAATTTTAAAACAACGCGTAGACCACAGTTTCCTAAATAAAAATTCTTTTATCAAATACAAGAACTCCCCCAAAGGAAACCTTGCTCATAAAATCCCGCCGCCCCCCCCCCCCTCCCCTCTGATCTGTCAAGCCATTTTACATAATTAGGTAAGTGCTCAAAGATTTTGATAGCAGCATTATTCACCTCCCTCCCCTTTTGGGCTAAAGTCAATTTTAATGAAGACAAATGAAGGCTATTTTTTCAGTCATATTTTGACTATGGGAATAATTACTCCTGCTCAGCTATAATACCTTACCGATGACAAAGTGAATGAGAAAGTACTTTTACTGCGATTACCGTTAAAATACCTACGTTACTCGATCAGTTACCTAGAGATGATCAAAATTAAGCACCGCAAATATTGTTGCGGCACTTTTTCTGCGATGAAAACTTACTTTCTTAAAGATTAATTGCTGTATAAGATCATTCAATTTCTGAAATAAAATAAGGCACATATGTTAATATATTGATCTATTTCTCTCCGATGCTTGCAATGACACCACTTGACATTCGCAGCTATGGACACTGGTCCTTCCGCGCACCTTGGAACAAAGGATTGACAGCATTATGCTGACGATCTCTGCATTATAGCCCAATATTCAGTAGGGGATGCTCCTGAGAGATCGGCATAGACGCAGCTACAACTGAAGTGAAATTATTCGGAAATGATTCTTACCTTTAACAGGTAACCAAGCTCGAACAATGTAAATGTGAACAATGAATATGTGATGCCTCAAACACCATGCAATACGACGTGCCACCGAATGGCACAATTAAAGAACACCAATCATGGATCTGAGGGACACACATAACTATGGTAATTAAAGACGACAGAAAATCCCTACGATAGTTCAAAGCCGCCAGTGGTGTTTAAGATGGTTTAGGAGTATAATTTAGTTTTTATAAAATTGTTGTATGAAGCCATCTGTTAATCAGCACCACAGATTGTTCCAAACCAGCAATCTCAGAAATGGTGGCTTTCTTTTTTACTGGGTTGTGTAATTAATGTCTATGCCACGAGTTAAGAAATGCAGTGGTACGAGGTAGATAAATATACATACAAGAACCACCAATACCCATAAATTACGAACTTGTAATAGATATCAAAAGCAATGTATCTTCTCATAGACTAAAGTGATTCTCGTTTTGAAATTACACTAAAATAAAAACTGAGCAGGGGTTGGCAGCAAGGAATGCGACTTCGGTCACCACTAAGAGCTAAAAATTGTGAAGTACGCACGTCGAGAAGAGACGAAAGTGTTGTGGGGCATTTTTCACTTTCTCTGGAATTTATCACTTTTCCCCTGTTTTGTTTGCGTCGCAGTACAAGAAAAATAGAGCATTAGACTTCTGGTGTTATCAACGCGTAGTATTCTTACTGTTTTTTCAGGTTTCTTCCACTACGTAATCCATCCAAATCCATGATAATAGGGATCACGAGGTTTTCTTTCCCCAGATAATGCCAGGCTTAGGCCGTATCGCTCAACGCCAGACGAAGTGTTGAAGGCCCAATGAAGAATAAACATTTCGGTTTGTGTAGTACCTTTGGTTTCACATTACTACCCACGTATTACGCAATTATCGCAGCAAAAACTGTAAAAGAAGTTGCAAATCCAGAGAACACAAGAAAGAAGTGAGCGGAGCTGTCGCTCAAAACCAGTCATGTCGAATCTAACAGAAGCTGCTTCCATAGAGCTCTAAATATTTCGTTTCGGGAGAACAAAGTCTTTTCCTTCAAATGGTTCAAATGGCTCTGAGCACTATGGGACTTAGCATCTGAGGTCATCACTCCCCTAGAACTTAGAACTACTTAAACCTAACTAACCTAAGGACATCACACACATCCATGCCCGAGGCAGGATTCGAACCTGCCACCGTAGCGGTCACGCGGTTCCAGACTGAAGCGCCTAGAACCGCACGGCCACAACGGCCGGCAAAGTCTTTTCCTTCTATTCAGCTGTATTTATAGTTTTCATATATTTGTAATCGTTTAAGAAACAACCATAACTTCTACTTCAGGAACTCTAGACCTCTTATCAGTGTGGTATACCACCCCACATTAGAGAATGTTTTACTTTGCCCACCGCCTATCTTGAGGCAGAGAATACTAGCGGCAGAAACCATTGAGCTAAGCTAGCCGGCAGCCGCAGTTACATCAACAGCGACGAAAATTTTAAGGAAACAAAGCCAGTTAATCCAGTACTATATCCAACTGACACAAACTACAACCTAATGATACTGGAAATACTCAAATGTTTAGCGCAAATTTCATAGCTATCACCGAACAGCGATAAGGTTTGCCGGAGTGAATAAATTATGAGCAGTAAAACGATACTTCCAATCCACTTATGCGTCAAAGTCGACAGGTGCAGATTTCAATTATAGGGACTAAAGGAACATCACGGTGTCATTAGATTTGAAAGTGACAACTCAACAGAAAACACCTTCGTGCCCTTTGTAAACACATGTGCTTAATCTATTATTTCTTCGAGAGGATCGTCATTGGACATGTATCGAAACGTTGAAATATTGTTTACTGGCGAAATCTATGGCAAATGAGGAAGAGTGTGTCCACCTCGGTAGCTGCGAGGACAGCGCGACGGACTGCTAAGCGAAGGGGCCTGGCTTCGAGTCTCGGCCGAGTCGGAGATTTTCTGCGCTCTGGGGTTGGGTGCTGCGTTGTCCTTACATTCGTGTCGTCGTAACTGACATTACACTGTTGAGATGACTGTTAAAAAAATGGAAGAGGGATATTCCAGCAAGATGGTGACCCATTAGATTGGCATACGCGGGTCCTGGAGTACCCAAATCGACAGTTTCAAGTGAGGTATTCAGGCATGCCTTCTGTACACTGCGATCTGGCTAGGTGAATCTGCTTGCGATTTCTTACTGTGGGCTTACATCGAAGACCACGTATATATCCCTCCGCTTCTTGCGACATTATCAGAACGAAAGTGGTCCATTTCCACGGTAATGGTGAGCAACACAGCGCACCTACTTAAGAAGGCTTGGCGCCAAGAGATCTCGCACCAAGACAAATGTATTAACACGATAATCTCATCACGTTATCTAAGGCAAGTGCAGAAACTTCAAACCTCTGTACTGGTTATAGCGACACGATTATTTATTTATGTTTACAGTAGGCGTAAATTTAGCCCCGCGAAAGAACCGAGTTATTTGTAATTGTCACTTATACACTATACTCTCTGAAGTATCCGGACACCAACTTGTTGACATTATCATGGGCTGTGTTCACCCTTCGCCTTTATGACGGCTTGAACCCTACCAGCGACAGCTGGTCGCGGTGGCCGAGCGGTTCTAGGCGCTTCAGTCTGGAACCGCGCGACCGCTACGGTCTCAGGTTCGAATCCTGCCTCGGGCATGGATGTATGTCATGTCCTTAGTTTAGTTAGGTTTAAGTAGTTCTAAGTTCTAGGGGACTTATGACCTTAGATGTTAAGTCCCACAGTGCTCACAGCCATTTGAACCATTTCTACTAGCGACACTTTCAACGAGGCGTTGATCGACGTTGTAACTCGCACCAAAGATGTCCCACTGGATTCGGGTTAAGACTCTGGACAGGCCACTCCATTTCAGGAATGTTACTCTCTACATACCATTGTCTCAGAGAGGTTGCTTTCTCCTCTACTGTGGACAGTACACAATGTGTTTTAAGTGCAGTAAGGGGACTCATTTTAACCACGAGAAACACCTCCGTATGACACCGTACTTCAGTGCCAGCACTACAGATGACGGCAAGCAAATTTCTCTAGGCATTCGCCAAACCCAAATCCTTCCATCGGATTGCCACAGGGTGTAGCCTGATTCATCACTCCACATCACTCTTTTCTGGTCATCCATTGTCCAGGGCCACGGTCGCTTAGTATTGACTACAAAACTGTGTAGCTTATGAAGAGCTGCTCGACCGTTGCACCCAATTGTTTTTAATTCCCTCTCGCCGGAGGAACGAGTCCTCCCTCGGGCATGGGTGTGCGTGTTGTTCTTAGCATAGGTTAGTTTAAGTAGTGTGTAAGTCTAGGGCCCTATGACCTTAACAGTTTGGTTCCCTAGAAATTCACACACATTTCAACATTTTTAAATTCCGCACGCTAGTCATTATGCTAGCTGGACTGTTGGCAGCACTTTGGAGTGATTCCTTCCGCTGGTTTCAAGCGATCACATCCACCCTCCGCAATGGTCGATCGTCTCCTGTCCATCAGTGCATGGTCCGCCTCGTATTGGTTTACCTATGATTGTTCCTTGGCGTGTCCATTTCACAATCACATCTCCAGCAGTCACTTTGAGCATGTTAAAAGGGTTGAAATCTCTCATGGATTTGTTACTCAGGTGAAATCCGATGACAAGGCGACGTTCGAAGTCACTTACCTCTCCTAACCGACCATTCTGCTGTCAATGCATGTCTACTGACAAAATTAAAAATACCCCGCCTCCGTTTGTGCTGGCGGGTCTGCCTCTTGTGACATTTGGTACTCAATTCCGCGTTATATGGACGTGTTTGGATACTTTTGACCAGATTTATCCTGATCTCATATCCATGCACCGAAAAAATTAAACAGCGTTCATACAAACTTGTTCAGCGTTTAAAACGACCAGTTCGCTGCTTAACTAGATTAAAGAGTATCTAGTTTGAAATCAGTGCTGTTCAGGCGGCGATAAGGGAATTAGCATTTTACGTCTGTTAATATGCTCACCGGCTCCCTCCCCCAGCCATCTCTCGCTCCGACCGGCCCACGCTCCGTCCTCGCCTCACACACACACACACACACACACACACACACACACACCGCGCGACGCCAGGTATGCGGCGTATGTCGCGAGGCGTGAATCGATAATTTGCCATGGCGCGCGCCTGGCCGGCAAGCCAGCCGCCCACGTCATCGGTCAGCATTGTCCATCGCCCCCTCACAAAGCCATAACTGCAACTGCACGCTAGTCCACGTTTTCTCCTTTACACCTTTCAGTCCGACAAAGCGCTTCGGCGTATACCTCCGTAATTCGCTTCGAAATGCAGTACAAGTGACGCAGAAGAATGGCGACGCCTATTTATAGCCGTCCAGCCTCAGTGCGGCTGAGAATTGGGCGGTTCGCTTACCTAACAGAACAACAGCAATCCAAGGGAATGTGTTACGAGCTTTCAGTTTGTTTTCGCACTGTTCTACCAACCAGGATGGATATTTCCTGTCCTTTATTATTTTACAGTTCACCATTCGGGGTTTACCATTGTCGGTATGATAGCTCAGCGTGTTCTACGTCTACGTCTACATCTACATCCATACACCGCCCGTACGGTGCGTGGCGGCGGGTACGACTGCTACTCATTGCCTTTCCCGTTCCACTCGCAAACAGAGAGAGGAAAAACGACTATCTATCTGCCTCCCTATGAACCCTAATTTCTCGTATCTTATCTTCGTGGCCCTTACGCAAGATTTATATTGGCCGCAGTAGAATCGGCTTTAAATGTCGGTTCTCTATATTTTCTGAAAATATTTTCTGAAAAGTTTTTCTCGAAAATAACGTCGCCTTCGCTCCAGGGATTCCCATTTAAGTACCCGAAGCATATCCTTAATACTTGGGTTTTGTTCGAATCTACCGGTAACAAATCGAACAGCCCGCCTCTGAAGTGCTTCGATGGTTTCCTATAATCCGACCTGGTGGAGATCCCAAATATTGGATCAGTACTCAAGAATAGGTCCTACATGCGGTCTCCTTTAGAGATGAACCACACTTTCCTAAAATTCTCCCACTAAACCGAAGTCGACTATTCGACTTCCCTACCACAATCTTCACAAGCTCGTTCCATTTGACATCGCTTTGCAACGTCACTCACAGATATTTAAATTACGTGAATGTGTCAGGCAGGGCACTACTAATACTGTATTCAAACATTACGGGTTCGTTTTTCCTACTCATCTGCACTGACTTACATCTGTCTACATTTGGAGCCAGCTGCCATTCATCACACCAACTAGGTCAGGGGAGTTGTCACCATGTGTAATAATAATAATAATAATAAACTCATCAACTGAATTTGAAAGATGTCGTGCGAAATCCGTACAGAACCACAGATGAAAAACTACGAAGAAATAGATCGAAAGAAAGAAGTGAAGAAAAGTGGTTAGCAACGCTGCGTCTAGATCGTGGGCTCCGGGTTCGATTTGTGAGAAGGTAGGAGATTTTCTTCGTTCTTAGATAGGATGTTTGTATTGTCCTAATCATTTCGTCTCGTCTTAATGGGCACCCATGTCGCCGTAGTGGTGTCAAATAGAAAGTCTTTCAGCGCGCGGCCGAACAATCACAGGCGAGGTTTCTGTGCCAGTAATGCCATACGAGCATTTCATTTTTATTTCAGCAGGTCAGAACGGCTTATTTTTCTATACGGGGTAAACCCGAATTCAACAGACAACATTTGTGATGCTGTTCAGGAACATTTTGTGAGTATCGGTTCACTGAAGGCAATGCAAGAGCGACACGAAGACGATATGCTGAACAGTTTCCGCAGTGACGGCGATCACATGACAGTACTTTTGAATCTGCAACTTTGGCAACTCTTTGTTTTAAATGTATTTACTGGCTTCTAGTTGCTCAGCCATTTAGACAATTGCGTCTTTTAAAAATATTTTATTCAGCTGTCTTTTAGTATATCTGCTTCTTTTTCCGGTCTGGGTCAACTACGTTGTGTAGCGTCTCTCTCTGATCGCTCGAATTCAATAAGCACACATTTTCCGTATAAGATAAAGCATGCATACAAAGATACGGACTTAAAACGCCGCCGCCGCCGCCGCCGCCGCCGCCGCCGCCGCCATCGTCATCAATGAACTAGATTGGAAAAAAATATCAAGATTGGTCGCATTGTCAGAGATCGAGATTAACGTGTAAGTCAGCGCATCCATGTAGATGTGCTTCTCACAGACTCACTGGTAGGAGCTGTCCGAAAGAACAGACACCACATATATACAGTTAACACGAGGACGACCAGTGATCTGTTGAGTGCGGATGCAGACCGGGCTCCAACTCTTACGGGAATCGGCGAAAGGCCGCAAGTAGTGAGGATAATGGGCAAACGGCAGTACATTATTAGTGTGTGGATAACTTGAGGATTTGGGTCTGAAGGGAGGCGTGACACGGTAGTGCGTCGAGTTGCGATGACCACTGTGACCGGATGGCTTAGTGGTCAGAACATCTGTCTAGTAAGCATGAGACTCGGGTTCGAATCCCTTTCCAGCACAAACTTTCAGGTTTCCCCATTGATTTAAATCAATGACCACCCGCAGCCAAGGTACTGTAATTTATTTGTGTCTTAGGTAGGAATTCAGTCAAAGTGTACACTGATTCGAAAACCGAGTTTTTCTGACTCGCACACAGGAATTTGACACGGAACTGTATGCATGATACTGTGGCAGGAAGGTAATTGCCTTTCGACCGGAGAGGTCTAGAGTAAAGAAACATCGCCTTTTACAGATGCAGCCCTGCACACACAAAACCGCCTTTAATGGCATTGGAGAAAAACGCAGTCAGTATTAAATTGACGTCTGATGTACTCATACACTGATGAATCCCAGTGAATGCCACGTATAAGTTCGCAGTTACCATTTTGCTTTCTATCAAGCTACTGTCATGTAGAATCAGCACGCAGCCCATACGACCTGGTAATATGAAATAAAAATACCAATAAAAGACTGGAATATAATACACTCGGCATCAATACAGCTGTCGAAAGGAAGGCGAGATGGATAAGAAGACGATGAGGCGAGGCAGAAACGGCATTAGGAACACGAACAACAGTGAGAGGCTAGGTACACAGCAAGAGCAACAAAAACTGAACGGAAAGAAAGCCTGCGCAGCCCTGCAGCCCGCACCTGCAGCGGTCGATGCGACCGTGTAAGGCATAATGCGAGTAATTAATTACGATTTTTACGTGGCAGCCAGCCAACTCGGCCGATGGCGGCGGCTGTGACTGTCTCCGGCAAAGAGAACAGGCTCTCCAGGCAGGGAGGTCTCCGATCACAAGGTCAGTCGTAATCTTCTGGAGCCTACACATACCATTTAAATACTGAGAGATAGTACTAAAAGGCCATACGAAATGGTACTGGCACCAGAAATCAATAGTAGCGAAGGCGGATGGAAAATTCGGATTTGTAAGACAGGTTCCGGGAATGTGTTGTGCATCTGTGTAGGCATTAGAACGAGCGCTTCTAGAGTTCTTACCACGCAGGCGTGATGGAGGACATTCAACGAATTCAAGGTGCGCTTCTAGGATCATAGAGCAAAACCAATGTTTTTTTTCTCGTGAAACTCTGTTGGATAAATTGAAGGAGGGCTACAGTTCTATTGCCGCCATAGTATATCTCGCCTACGGATCACAATAATACATCTACATACATACTCCACAAGCCAACATACGCAGCATGGCGGAGGGTACTCTAAAATGGAGCGAAATAAAACTGACCGTCTACTGTCTATACGCCTCTGTACGAGCCCGAATTCTCTTAGCAGTCTTCGTGGTCCTCACGCGAAATTTACGTTAGCGGCAGTAGAATCATTCTGCAGTCAGCTTCAAATGCCTATTCTCTAAACTTTCTCAATAGTATTTCGCGAAAACAACGCAGTCTTCTTTCCAGGGATTCCCATTTCAGTGACCGAAGTATCTGAGTATTTATTCGCGTGTTGATCGGTAATAAATCTAGCAGTACGCCTCTGAATTGTTCCATTGTCTTTACTTTCATCCGAGGTGTTGGGGATCCCGAACACTCGAGCAGTACTCAAGAATGGGTCGCACTTGAGTTCTATACGCGGTCTCCTTTACACATGAGCTACACGCTCTAAAATTGTACCAATAAACCGAAGTCGACCATTTGCCGTCCATACCGCCTTTAAGTGCTCTTTAATTCCTTGTCGCTTTCAGCGTTATGCCTAGATATTTAATCGACATGACTGGTCAAGCGGGACACCACTAACACTGTATTCGATCATTACAATACTGTTTTCCTGCTCCTCTGAATTAACTTACATTTTCCTTCATTTAGAGAAAGCTGCCTTTATCACACCAAACAGAAATTCTAGGTGGGGCATTGCGTCAAAGGAGCCCGGAATAATAAAATCATAGTCTAGAACATCGAGGAATTTAGTTTGAACTCTCGCCTGAGATCACAAAATATTAAAGCACGAGATATTATGAGCAAAATTAAAAAGATTTTTGGAACTTTGCTAGCAGATTTACACTATGAGCCGACCGGGACTCTACTCTGAATTCTTGCCCTGTGAGAGTTACTATGTTAGCGGTTGCGCTATACCGGAGAAAATCCCATCGCACAACGCAAGGTTCCGAGATAGACTCCCGATGCGGCACACAGTTTTAATCTGAAAAGAAGTTTCAAACCAGCGCACACTCAGTTGCTGAATGAAATATTAATGACCAAACAATACTTTTCTTCAAACAGAAAATAAAGTAAAACAGCGATCTCGATTTATATTTAACGTCAAACTAAATACAAAATTACAAGTTTTAAATTGTAATATTATAACCTTGGATAACACGTGAAAAACAAAAAAGTCACAAATTTATGTATCTTATAGCACAACACGATGCACATCAGGCCGTGTGGTCTATCTTCAGATGTAATTTCAGTCCTTACACGACTTTCATTGGTTTTCGTAACAGGATTTCACAGTTGAACCTGGATACCGAGATCTTAAGCAAAGGAAGCACAGTAAAGGGACAGGTTAAGCCAAAAATGGAGCCGAAAGCCTCAAAATATATAGTTTAATGCATTAAATTTAACTAAAGGAACTGCCAGCATTACGCTTGTCCATCCCCTTCCGGAGTAATGCTGAGCTGTATGGGATCCTTACTAGAGAGTATTGACGGAGGATATCGAAAAAGCTGGAGGAAGGGCAGCTCGTTCTGCATTATCGGGAGATAGAGCAGAGAGTGCCACGGATATGGGTCGCGAGTTGGGGTGGCATTCATTGAAACTAGGTATTTCTTCGTTGTTGTAAGATCTTCTCACAAACTTTCAATCACCAACTTCCTCCTCCGAGAAAAAGATAATTGTCGACTCCAACTTCCATATTAAGAAATGACCGTCGTAATAAAATGCAAGAAATAAGAAGTCGCACTGAAAGATTTAAGTGTTCGTTTTTTCCACGGGGCATTTGAAAATGGAACAACAGAATATAGTGAAAGTGGTTCGATAAACCCTCTGTCAAGTACTTAAGTGTGAACTGTAGAGTAATAGTGAAGATTTACATGCAGAATGAAAGTAGTGTTTAACGTTTACAAGACTTGTCGAAAAACAGACGTTGAATGGTATAAAAGAAACTGAAGACGAATGAAGACAGTTCGGTTCTACCTTTTAACGAATATACACTGCCCAAACTCACTTTTAATATCTATGAAGCTGTTGGAAACAGTCGGTGAAGGGTTCTTTTGGAACGTATCGAAGCATTCACATACACACATATCCCTCCAAAGTGTGCGTGACGGCTACTTGTCCTACTCAAGATCAACCTGAAAACACCAGATTCCATAACTTCTGAATGATGACTTACGGAAAAAAAGAAAAAAAGGCTCTGGGTCGCAGGAATCAATGAAAGCTCCAGCAATTTCTATTAGCGTTCAATCCTGCGGGAGAAAGGCACTCTGAAATGCTACATATCATGCCCCTTTAGTGATAACGCAACTGCAACGACAGTCTGGATAACCCTGACTACGGTAATCAAACAGTGATCTAATCCGAATCTGAGACTCGATCTGCGCCCTCGATCACTTTTAAATCCCTCAGCACGCATAAAGGCTCTCGGCTGCCACTCACCATAAGAAAAAGTATTATGACACACCTGAAGTGACGAAATGATTTTATTGGCAGGTAACAGAATTAGAATGATATTCTATCACAGCCGTAAATTTTTAGGGGCTGTGCAAAGTCAATCTTGTAGCGTAGAAATTAAACGGCAGATTGTGAAATCAATCCCACTCTTGAGCGCTGTGATCATATATGGGATCCTTACCACATACTACTGATGAAAGAAAGCTACATATCACAGATTTTCTAGCTCAGAAGGAGAGCGTTAGAAAAATTTTCAAGATATGGGAAACCAGTCGAAAAGATTACAACAACAACAACAATAATAACAACAACTAAGTGCACTGCTGAGAGCCTTACCTCTGAAGCTACGAGAATCTATGGTCAATGAGTCTATAAAGATTTATACCTCTCGAGTACAAATTGTGAAACGATGAGGACAATATAATCATGGAAATTAGAAAAAATACAGAAGGATTTTGGAAATCGTTTTTCATGCGTCTCTCCTTTGTTTTTCTTCAGGTTCTGTAGTTACCACATTACTTTCCTTACATACACGCATGCCTTGTATCCCCTTCGTCGCTCTTCAGATTGTATTCCTTAGGAAGTATTCTCCTAAATTTGCTCGATTTCTTAATGATCTGGATTATACTCTGGTAGACACTTCATGTTCGGGTAGCCTTTCCCAACAGCGTGATGTGAAACCTTCTCGTGCGACTGACCCGGTGAAGGCATACTACTTTCTTTCAGATAAAGTGATCGCTAAGTTTCACACGAAAATACTAAGCGCTCTAACTTCTGGAAATCTCACGCCTTCCCAACGGTTTGGCTCGGTTAGCTACAACCTGTGCCAACTTTCTCGTACTTACATGGTGGGTCTGTGGCAAAGTATAACATCCTTTGTGTGACATTTCCTTTTGCAGTTTGGCTCGTTCTACAACGTCAGTAAGATTGCCTGATTACTGGTTTGGTGCATCTTCATTGCTTCTGTAGCCCCATTAACTAACGAGAAAAGTTCGTTCCATTAATACTCTGTTGACCTTTTAACTACACAAGGTATTCCCCACCGACATGAAATAATGTAGCTCCAACAGTTTGCTAGCGAGTCAGTTTATTCATTACAAGATTGGTATCTGTTTGTTTTTTATAAAACTAAAATTCTTCTGACGTTTAGGTTCTTCTCAAAACATCGTCTAGCGCATCTGTGCTTCAATCAGTGGGTTCTTATTTCACTGAACAGGGGAGGCCGCGACGTACGGATCACGGATTTACTTCAAACTTTGTACGCTATTATTAGTCAGTTAGAACGACATAATGTGGAAGCAGTATGACGTCCTACTTATGTGATTTAGAGAATCGCAAGAGAAATTTTATGTCAGTGATGTACCGTTGCGCTGGAACTACGAGCGTGAGATGGCGGCGGTCATATAGTTAGCGTTCAAGCTCCGTAATCGGTGGATCGCTGAATCAGTCCCGCTCATGTTTTTTATTCGTTTTTTTTTTCAACACAAGTCATATTATTTCATATTGGAAGGTAATATGATGAAAAGACTTATTGAGTTTCCAACGTTATTTAGTTGTTTGCTAATTCTTATCGTGACAACAAATATATTTATAACTACCAGCAAATAAACTGCCAAACGAATAAAGTTTTTCTGAAAATATGTAACTGTCGTGATTCCAGAAATCCCTTACACCTGCAGTCGGGAAGGTACTGAGAACTGCTTTGCACCTGTACACATCGATCTGCAGATACAGGTTTCACGGACGAGGGCCAGGCTTCGAACCCCAAAGTCAAACTTATATAAATAAAAGTGGAAATAACTCTATTTAATAACACAATGAGTTACAATATACGAGAATATGCGGGTAATAGGCGATTAATCGTCTGATGTGCTTTCGACGTTACAAGTGACAGGATGATATTTTTCACACGGACATGGTAAACATAAATTAAAACGGGACATACCTAATCTAATGAATGCAATTTTCTCGCACTCATAATGAATTCTGTTTCTACACAAAAACGAACGTCTTTGACATTTTGAAAAAATTATCATTCTTTCCACAATTTGAATCCAAACCATTCGTAAATATCGGTGCCGAAAATTGTCTATATACGACTGAATGTGTTTTAATAGAACCGTCACGAGAAGCAATTTCTCGCTCGTTGTCAATCAAATATGAACAAGTCTGAAGGCGCTTGATAAACTTTATAACTTGCCTATAGAAATAAAAGTCGCGTCATATTTGCTGTAATGATGAAAATTAGTAAACAGTCAAATTACATTGGAAATTCAATGAAAGTTACTGCAAATACACGTGTCTTTTCATCATATTACCTTTCAAATGTAACATGTATGAAATAATATGACTAGTATTGAAAAAATGTAAACTGAAAAAAGAACATGAGCGGGACTCGTCCAGCAGCCCACAGATTACGGAGCTTGAACGCTAACCCCATGACATCTCCGGGTCGTAACGCATCGGTACATCACTTACGCGTTGAACTTCTCTTGCGTTTTTCTTGAAACTGCGCAAATAGCACGCCTTTCTACATACACATTATGCTGTCCTAATGAATGATCAAAACTGTTCAATGTTTGGAGTAAATCCGTGATCCGAATGTCGTGGCCTCCCTTTGTGAGACCATAATAACTAGTTGGGTAGGGTTTACAGGAATTTCATTAACTGAATAGCTTATCGTAATTTATTTCGACGTTCTGTCCGCGTCATGCATACTTTCCTCCCTTGCTTATAGAGGCAAAAAAAACATTTTAACGTTTTTCTACTAGCAAATCTCGATTTTAAGCACTAGCTTCAAACTCCACGTATATATTCTCACTCTATGAGTTAAGTTTGTTCTGCGAAACACCTCTAATTCTAGAGCATCAAAAACCAAAGAATAGGTTATTTGTGATTTACAACATCTATCGGATTCTACCCCCCTTCCCTGTAAAAGTTACGTACATGTCACCGCCAGTTCTGCATTTCTGAGAAATCTGCATCAATTTTATGCCACTGATGAATAAATATTAATATACTTTTTCTCTGAGCTTGTTAAGGCGTTTCCCTGAGTGTGAGAGTGACGTGTGTGTGTGTGTGTGTGTGTGTGTGTGTGTGTGTGTGTGTGTGTGTGTGAGAGAGAGAGAGAGAGAGAGAGAGAGAGAGAGAGAGAGAGAGAGATTGTTTTAATGTATACAAACCTCACTGAAAGTTATTCAGCTGTTTGCCACAAAGAGTGTGCTCCTTGCGCATGTTTCATTTTCTGATATCTGGAAACGCGTATGAAGGGTCGCTTGGAGATCAGGTCATCTGGTACGTGACCGCGAGTACGGAAACTGCCTGACGCAACACTGAAGCTCCGACGTGGCAAGCTGCCCTACATTTGATAGCGAATTTTCTGTTCAGGGTTGTCTTATGATCGCTAACAGCCTCTAAAACACATGTGTCTAAGTTTTTTCACTTTTTTTCACGAGTTTCTCGCTCAAGTTTATCGATGTCTAACCTTCGCGTCGCCATTACAAACTCGTATGCTGTCAACAGATGTAAGTTTCCTGTCTTAACCCTGACGCTATTTCCAAGACATTCCTTATCTGCCATTATAATGCGCTTCCACTTGCGGCTACAACGCAATTAAGGCACTAGAGATTCACATTAATCATCAGATACTAGCAAGCTCTTGGTATTTCAGAACTGCCCTTATCCTCACACTACAGTTTCTCCTGAACAGCTCCACACAGTCCAGCTCCTGATAACTTCTCACATTCTACATCACATTTGGGCTGCTAATCATGTTACCAAATGGGTTATGCAGTCTTTCACAGTTTGCGTGGAGCAACTCTCCTGTCACAACCAAACTGCTAGTGCGTTGTGCCGCGGTGTCAGTGGGAGAGTGCTATACAATATTTACCGAGCCCTCCTGGCACTACCACGCCGGTAAATGTGTAACACAAGAGCGCGTACACATGCCAGACATGTAGGAGAGAGACATTTTGGAGGCACGTGTGCCGTAAGGTCAGAGGTCGCCGCCCGCCATATAGCGCGGCTGCAAAATGTCTGCGACGCATTCAAAGTGCGTTTATTGCCCACCCAATTTTTAGTGTCGGTATATTTACTCGAGAACTTCACACAGATTAACTCCAGACAAAATGCATTACCCCCATTTACCAAAGAGATAATGTTTTAACATATCAAAAAAAAAAAAAAAAAAAAAAAAACTTACGTCAGCTGTGAAAGTACTGCAAGAATTAAAGCAGTCCTTCAATTCTGTTAACTCGCTAACTTAGGCCACACGTTCTATATAGTTTTACACAAGATCCTAACGAGTGCGACATTATGACGTTGAAATCTGAACTATTGTGCGATTTACCAATTTCTCTGTGTACGAAGGGTAGTCAATAAGTAGTGCTACATATTTTTTTCTCGGCAAGTTTCGGTTTAAGAATATGCGGAATGTTGTCGGGGGACATCGTGGGATATTCCCGCTTCAGGCCCTATAGATTCACGAATTTCCGATAGCTGACGGCGCTGTGCGTAGCCTTCAAAATGGCGTCTGTAATACAGATGCGTTCCACACAGAGACATGGCATTGAGTTTCTTTTGGCGGAAAACCACAGCATTGCAGGCATTCATAAGCGCTTGCAGAATGTCTACGGAGACCTGGAAGTGAACAAAAGCAAGGTGAGTCTTCGGGCGAGCCGTCTGCCATCATCGCAACAAGGTAGTGCAAACTTGTCTGATCTCCGGCCGCACACAGCTGTGACTCCTGCAATGCCGGAACGTGCTTTGTAGTCAGACGAGTGGGGAATAATGTGGTGTATTGGAATCCAGAGTAAAACCAACCTCCTTTCATAAAAAAATGTGTTGTATCATAATGTTGAATGCCCCTAGTAAAAAGGCTTTTTTAGGAAAGTGAAGTGAAAATAGAAAAGAAAGTCGTTTTTACACATGAGACGTACACAGTAGAAACCCTTGAGCGGTGGTGGTGATAAATTTTCTTTGGGGTGGGGGGGGGGGGGGGGTGGGGGGGAGAGGAAAGAGGAAATAACGAGGTAACCAAAAACCATATGTTTCGAAATACTTCCAGTAATACTTCAACCCCCATCCTGAGGCTAGAATATATATAAAAAAAAACAAGAGCAATACTCCGTCCGCAAACCATAATCCCCAGTTCATACGTGCTGCAGATCAGGTGTACACTTCGCCGGTTCGGAAGCTGTTACTTCGTCCGTTCTGGCAGGTATGCACATTCGCCTTTTCGCTTAGCACATAGGTCTAAATGTTTATCAGTTAGTTAATTACATATTCCATAAATCATTTGAAAGATTCTTTTATCGAAATTATATGGAACGGGCCAGTTTATAGGATATAAAAAAGGAGATTTTCCGTTAAATCTGAAACAAGCAGTCTATCGTTCAGATATTTTATTTTGTAGGACAAATGACCAAAAATTTTTGTTGCTGCGTATTGAAATCCTGTCTGAGCCGCTGAAAACTGTAATAATGGCCAAATTTTCCTCTAGTTTTGCAGGAACAGACATCACTATTCGACTCAAACTGATGGATTGTTTATGACGAATATCATTGGCAAATGTATGTAGTGTGATGGTGCAGTTAAAATTCCAAACTCCTTGAAGAGGTGGCTTCATAACGACCGTGAGAGAAAACACGCCACTTACTATTTTTATTGCTCCCTTTTGCGCAATCATCACTCTCTTTCTACTTAATGAGTTACCCCAGAAACTTGTTCCACAAGACATTACCGAGTGGAAATATGCAAAATATGTCTGGATTTTGATTCGTCTGTTTCCAATACTTGCAATTTTACGAAGAGCAAAAGCAGCTGAAATTAATTGTTTGAGCAATATCTTCCAGCTCAGTTTTTCAAAAATGGTTCAAATGGCTCTGAGCGCTATGGGACTTAACTGCTGAGGTCATCAGTCCCTTAGAACTTAGAACTACTTAAAGCTAACTAACCTAAGGACATCACACACATCCATGCCTGAGGCAGGATTCGAACCTGCGACCGTAGCGGTCGCGCGGTTCCACACTGAAGCGCGTAGAACCGCTCGGCCACACCGGAGCTCAGGTTTTAATCACATAAAAATCTGGAGCATCCTACCCAATTTACGGTCTCCTGTTCATGTGCTACAACAGTTGGTGTGACTATTTTTTGTGCAGAACTGAATATAGCGAGTTTTCTCAACATTACGGGAGAGTCTGTTTTCAGAGAACAACATAATAATTATTTGATAAACATTATTAACAGCCTCTTTCCGTAGCTTTCTCTGTAATCAGTAGGATATGATTAAGGAACTTTTGTCTTTTGCAGTTTCAGGCACTTCAGATCCGGATGATGTACTGCCTTCTCTTGTTCTGATGGCGACATGCACAGAGTATGTCGAGGTTCTGGGATACGAACCCAAACAGAGTACCAACTGCCAGTGGACTCCACATTCAAACCAGCTATCAGTTTTGAGGCCTCAAATGAACTACCATGACGTACGATTTATGTCTTTTCCAGATACCACTGAATGAGTTGAAAATGGCAAGTGCAGGTTTTACTAAGACTTCTTTTTTATTTTGTTTTAACTGTACAAGGAAAATCGGAAATTTGTGGTAAGTTCCTATGGGAGCAAACTGTTGAGGTCATCAGCCCCTAGGCTTACACACTGCTTAATCTAGCTCAAACTAACTTACGCTAGGGACAACACACACACACCTGTGCCCGAGGGAAGACTCAACCTCCGACGGGGGGAGGGGGGGGGGGTGGGGGGGGGGGGGGGGGGGAGCCGTGCGAATCGTGGCAAGGCGCCACTGACCGCGCGGCGAACTGTAAGAGCATAGGGGAAACACGTACAGCCGTGTTAAATACTGGCGCTCCGAGGAGAAGCATGAGGGAACCTTAACGACGAGAAAAATGTCCAGGAAACCTACATCATCTGGTTATTCTTGTTTTACTCTGAATAACCTTTTCACTCTGAATAACCTTTTCACTCTTTTCTCACTTTTCCAAGAATCCTGTTAAGGTATCCATATTACTGCGAATCCTAAGCGAGTTTCACAATGAAATATCATTCCTTTCGCCCATCAACAGCTCAGGGAAGGTAAATGTTTAAACTAGACTTTCAATACAGCATAATATGTCAGTGCGTTAAGGGGAGGTACCGGTGAAATTTAGCCTGGTCGGAAAAAAATGTTGTTGTTGTGGTCTTCAGTCCTGAGACTGGTTTGATGCAGCTCTCCATGCTACTCTATCCTGTGCAAGCTTTTTCATCTCCCAGTACCTACTGCAACCTACATCCTTCTGAATCTGCTTAGTGTATTCATCTCTTGGTCTCCCTCTACGATTTTTACCCTCCACGCTGCCCTCCAATACTAAATTGGTGATCCCTTGATGCCTCAGAACATGTCCTACCAACCGATCCCTTCTTCTGGTCAAGTTGTGCCACAAACTTCTCTTCTCCCCAATCCTATTCAATACTTCCTCATTAGTTATGTGATCTACCCATCTAATCTTCAGCATTCTTCTGTAGCACCACATTTCGAAAGCTTCTATTCTCTTCTTGTCCAAACTATTTATCGTCCATGTTTCACTTCCATACATGGCTACACTCCATACGAACACTATCAGAAATGACTTCCTGACACTTAAATCAATACTGGATGTTAACAAATTCCTCTTCTTCAGAAACGCTTTCCTTGCCATTGCCAGCCTACATTTTATATCCTCTCTACTTCGACCATCATCAGTTATTTTGCTCCCCAAATAGCAAAACTCCTTCACTACTTTAAGTGCCTCATTTCCTAATCTAATTCCCTCAGCATCACCCGACTTAATTAGACTACATTCCATTATCCTTGTTTTGCTTTTGTTGATGTTCATCTTATATCCTCCTTTCAAGACACTGTCCATTCCATTCAACTGCTCTTCCAAGTCCTTTGCTGTCTCTGACAGAATTACAATGTCATCGGCGAACCTCAAAGTTTTTATTTCTTCTCCATGAATTTTAATACCTACCCCGAATTTTTCTTTTGTTTCCTTTACTGCTTGCTCAATATACAGATTGAACAACATCGGGGAGAGGCTACAACCCTGTCTTACTCCCTTCCCAACCACCGCTTCCCTTTCATGTCCCTCGACTCTTATAACTGCCATCTGGTTTCTGTACAAATTGTAAATAGCCTTTCGCTCCCTGTATTTTACCCCTGCCACCTTCAGAATTTGAAAGAGAGTATTCCAGTCAACATTGTCAAAAGCTTTCTCTAAGTCTACAAATGCTAGAAACATAGGTTTGCCTTTCCTTAATCTTTCTTCTAAGATAAGTCGTAAGGTCAGTATTGCCTCACGTGTTCCAGTGTTTCTACGGAATCCAAACTGATCTTCCCCGAGGTTGGCTTCTACTAGTTTTTCCATTCGTCTGTAAAGAATTCGTGTTAGTATTTTGCAGCTGTGACTTATTAAGCTGATAGTTCGGTAATTTTCACATCTGTCAACACCTGCTTTCTTCGGGATTGGAATTATTATATTCTTCTTGAAGTCTGAGGGTATTTCGCCTGTTTCATACATCTTGCTCACCAGATGGTAGAGTTTTGTCAGGACTGGCTCTCCCACGGCCGTCAGTAGTTCCAATGGAATATTGTCTACTCCGGGGGCCTTGTTTCGACTCAGGTCTTTCAGTGCTCTGTCAAACTCTTCACGCAGTATCGTATCTCCCATTTCATCTTCATCTACATCCTCTTCCATTTCCATAATATTGTCCTCAAGTACATCGCCCTTGTATAGACCCTCTATATACTCCTTCCACCTTTCTGCTTTCCCTTCTTTGCTTAGAACTGGGTTTCCATCTGAGCTCTTGATATTCATACAAGTCGTTCTCTTATCTCCAAAGGTCTCTTTAATTTTCCTGTAGGCGGTATCTATCTTACCCCTAGTGCGATAGGCCTCTACATCCTTACATTTGTCCTCTAGCCATCCCTGTTTAGCCATTTTGCACTTCCTGTCGATCTCATTTTTGAGACGTTTGTATTCCTTTTTGCCTGTTTCACTTACTGCATTTTTATATTTTCTCCTTTCATCAATTAAATTCAATATTTCTTCTGTTACCCAAGGATTTCTACTAGCCCTCGTCTTTTTACCTACTTGATCCTCTGCTGCCTTCACTACTTGATCCCTCAAAGCTACCCATTCTTCTTCTACTGTATTTATTTCCCCCATTCCTGTCAATTGCTCCCTTATGCTCTCCCTGAATCTCTGTACAACCTCTGGTTCTTTCAGTTTATCCAGGTCCCATCTCCTTAAATTCCCACCTTTTTGCAGTTTCTTCAGTTTTAATCTACAGGTCATAACCAATAGATTGTGGTCAGAGTCCACATCTGCCCCTGGAAATGTCTTACAATTTAAAACCTGGTTCCTAAATCTCTGTCTTACCATTATATAATCTATCTGATACCTTTTAGTATCTCCAGGGTTCTTCCATGTATACAACCTTCTTTCATGATTCTTAAACCAAGTGTTAGTTATGATTATGTTGTGCTCTGTGCAAAATTCTACCAGGCGGCTTCCTCTTTCATTTCTGTCCCCCAATCCATATTCACCTACTATGTTTCCTTCTCTCCCTTTTCCTACACTCGAATTCCAGTCACCCATGACTATTAAATTTTCGTCTCCCTTCACAATCTGAATAATTTCTTTTATTTCATCATACATTTCTTCAATTTCTTCGTCATCTGCAGAGCTAGTTGGCATATAAACTTGTACTACTGTAGTAGGTGTGGGCTTCGTATCTATCTTGGCCACAATAATGCGTTCACTATGCTGTTTGTAGTAGCTTACCCGCATTCCTATTTTCCTATTCATTATTAAACCTACTCCTGCATTACCCCTATTTGATTTTGTGTTTATAACCCTGTAGTCACCTGACCAGAAGTCTTGTTCCTCCTGCCACCGAACTTCACTAATTCCCACTATATCTAACTTCAACCTATCCATTTCCCTTTTTAAATTTTCTAACCTACCTGCCCGATTAAGGGATCTGACATTCCACGCTCCGATCCGTAGAACGCCAGTTTTCTTTCTCCTGATAACGACATCCTCTTGAGTAGTCCCCGCCCGGAGATCCGAATGGGGGACTATTTTACCTCCGGAATATTTTACCCAAGAGGACGCCATCATCATGTAATCATACAGTAAAGCTGCATGCCCTCGGGAAAAATTACGGCTGTAGTTTCCCCTTGCTTTCAGCCGTTCGCAGTACCAGCACAGCAAGGCCGTTTTGGTTATTGTTACAAGGCCAGATCAGTCAATCATCCAGACTGTTGCCCTTGCAACTACTGAAAAGGCTGCTGCCCCTCTTCAGGAACCACACGTTTGTCTGGCCTCTCAACAGATACCCCTCCGTTGTGGTTGCACCTACGGTACGGCTATCTGTATCGCTGAGGCACGCAAGCCTCCCCACCAACGGCAAGGTCCATGGTTCATGGGGGGGGCGGAAAAAAATAGGAGACTGAAAAATTTGCTTCATGGAATATCTTGGCATGCTGAATAGAGGGGGTAAATCCAATTTTCTGAATAAAATTTGTTTTATTACTTCTGAATTTTTGTGTTTGGAAAAAATCAATTTTTTCAAAACCATACCTGCTGTCGTTGTTTATCACGAAATGTATTCACAAACAAGTCTGAGCCAAAAATTTTTTAAATCGACAGAGGAATGGCATTTTTTTTATTGCGGCCATTCCGATTTTTTTTCTTTAATTGAAGAATAGTTAGTTTTCTACAAGTAGATAGGTATGTACAGTGCAGAAATTTAATTGAAACATTGATTTTATAGGAATATGTCTGCATATGTGCATAAACTGTACGTACATCTGTAATCGTGTACATACATGTCTCTAACCTCTATGTACATCCGAAATCGAAGTAAATAGGTGTCACTGTAGCTTACTTCTTTTCGAAATTTCCAGGCCTGCGGAATTACGTTCGCAGTAGACTCAGTTGTGAACTGGAGAGTAAATATTTATACAGGCTTGTGGTCAAGGATGGGTGAGGTGTTGAGGTTCTTATGTCGAGAAGGTAATCAACATTCGAATACAGTTTAGTTACTTTATATAACTTCATTCATACCACAGTACATACATAGACTCTAGCGGTAACGCTCCTGCGGATAAACTCTAACGCGACGCTGAAGAGCGGCGACTGACGACAGTGTCCTGGCGGGCAGAAAAGAGCCATTTTTATTCCGCGTGGCCAGCTATACCTGCTGCCGACAGCCTGCCCATGCGGACGCAGCGGAGACGGGAATGAGTGATGTAATACGTAAATTGAAAATAGATAATACAATTTTCGAACGTATCAAGTCGTCTTTCATTTATTGTTTCTTCACGCTGGGCCACAAATTGTATGATATCTTAATAATTCTATTTTACGCTAAATTCTCGACACGTACCACAAAGACAAAATTTTTATAATTAATTTACGCTTTTCGTATGTATATAAGGTCTACTGTTAAAAAAGAAACTGTACCTGAATTTCTTTGAAAAAATCTAAATGCTCGAAACAAAAAAATGCTATTCCTCCGTCAGTATTAAAATTTTTTGGCTCAAAACATTTTTGTGAAGCAACAAAACCAAGTATGGATTGGAAAAAAATATGACTTTTTCAAAACTCAAAAATTCAAAAATGATGAAAAAATTTTCTTTAGCAAATTGGATTTGCCCACTAAATTTAGGACGCCAAGATATCTCATGAAATAAATTTTCTGATTCTCTTTTTTTTTGCGACAGGGATGAAGTTTTACCGATATCTCCGCTTAAAATGAATTACCAGTATATAACTTGATTAGCTAACACTCCTGAGAAGCAAGTGGTACAGACCGAGCGATATGTATTAGGTTTATGACAACGGTCGCGTATTCACAAATTCTCCATCTAGCCTACAAACTTTAAATTTTGCATGGCATCATTTCACGCAGCGCCATGATGGTTCCTTAGCCAAGACCACAACCGAATTTCTTCCCCATACTAGCCTGATCCCGATTTGGTACTCTGACTACCGACACTCACGTTGACTGGGCGGTAAGGTCTCTTGTTCTTTATTTCTCTTTCTATCGAATGACAAAACATGCATACGCGTAGCCTACAAGAGCATTACTTGGCTGTATATGGTATTAATATTCTGTGATTTAATATCAGTGACACTCCATTCCTTACACTCCGTAACGAAATCGATGGAGGAAACTTGTCCTCTCATCGTTCTACTCTTATATGGGGCCGTCCTTCGTGTAAAATACGGTCGTACACTTCTGTTTAAAGTTGTCACATTGGCTATGAGGGCCTTATTTCAGTCTACACATGTACATTTTCTGGCGTTGTGGGAACTCTAAATCTACGCCCTGTATGAATCAGTCAGACAGCCTGTGATCAACGAACGTAGTGATCCATATACTCTTGAAACTGCGAAAGTACGTAGAAGTTGGTGGACGAGAATGTATCCATAGGAACTTCTTTGCTTCGAATGACCACTCCTACATGATCTGGGACAACTAGTGTACCAATTTACCTTACTGCTGCTTTTCCATTAGAACTCCTCTAGTCAAACAACGGAGTCTGACTCTCTTTGCTTGGAGTTCTGTATGCGTACCGGATAGTAGTTCGCATACAGGCAGCGTAAGCGCGACAGGGCAACCAAAAATTCGAGCCCCAGTTTTTCTGACGCGAGACGGTCCACCAGTATACACAACAGCTGGACCTCATTCAACTGTAATTTTAGCTGAAGGTTCAAATGGTTCAAATGGCTCTGAGCACTATGGGACTCAACTGCTGAGGTCATTAGTCCCCTAGAACTTAGAACTACGTAAACCTAACTAACCTAAGGACATCACACACATCCATGCCCGAGGCAGTATTAGAACCTGCGACCGTAGCGGTCTTGCGGTTCCAGACTGCAGCGCCTTTAACCGCACGGCCTTAGCTGAAGGACGAGTGACGACACCATATGGAAACACGGGGTGTTTCGTGATACTGATAAAATTTGTGAAATGTCTCAGGAAGAAATGGCGAACTGTGTGTTCTCTAGCTTACCTAAATACGAGGAGATGACTTAAAAAAGGGCCGTACCTAATTTGATATGTCGACGTCATTTTAGTAGTGTAGTAACGCCCACACTAGTTTCTGTCTAAGACTGATTAGCAAATGCAGTAGTTTGTCTCTTTCTTCGTGTGTAAAGCTGTGGAGAGCTGATTACAGATTCGTCAGACGCTACATTATCGATCTGCATATACGCCTGAGCGACTTGTCGGCAAAATCCGTGTGTGCAGTGCCACTGCGACTACCATTTGGCTGCCACGCCAAGCATCGGCAACTCCGAGGGTGTGGAATTAGGCCGTTCATGCCGCAGCCGTCGCCAGAACTGGGCTCAACTACCAAAATTATAGCCCATATTGTCACTAATGAGGTGCTTAGACACCCTGATTTCTATTGCTTCCGTAATTACACAGTCCTAATCTCTTGACAGCCTTGTCGTTTCCTCAACGTCTGTTGTCTCTGCGTCTAGTCCATGTCAGCCAAACGACATTCACAATGCAGAGCTCCAGAGTTCCTACGCAGAGACCCCGAGGAGAGGTTGACGCCAAGCATGAAACTGAAAACTTCAATGAACCAAGAGGGCGACGAAAAATATTCGATACTGAATAGGATGTGCAAAGCAATGACGTAGCATCGATTTAGGACAGGGTACAAATTAAGATTGGAAATCACTATCCTTTTAGCATTTCCCTGTGAACTAGTTTGTTCAGAAAAGAATATATACACTGTCGAGCCAGACTATTGTGATCACTTGGTGACATCAGTGGTAACCGCAGCGTCTGTAGAAGAGCCACTACGATTTCAGATAGCAGCGGAGATCTGTCAAAGCATTTGTCTGCAGTGGCTTTCACTGCTTTTTAAGAGTGCGTCTGCCTAATTGTTATTCAGAGGTGAAAAACCGTAACAGAGAAGTGCACAAGACGAAGAAAGTCTCAACGGAAGCAGATATCAAATCACTACGTGGCAACAGCGACGAATACAGTATGACATTACACGAAGCCGCTCACGTTAGGCAGACATGCTGCAGAACCAAGGGGAAAAAGAAATAATAGAAAAATATATTTGGCCAAGAAAGACAACTTAATAAGAATAAGAGTTATTTCAGAACATGAGAATAGTACCAGAAAATAAGACAGAGAAGCATCAGTTCAAGCTGTAACTGAAGCTATTTAGGAAAACTGCAGGAACTCGCTTTCCGACTGCTAGTCCAGTGCTTTACACGCTACGCCGAATCATTCTGTCAACGTAAACTGGAGAAATAACTACGTAGCAACCGAACTTACAAAGCTCAACGACAGAAAGAAATCAAGAAACGGTATGGACATCTATGAACGAGGCAAAATAAGTAGATATTTTAAGGCCCTAGAAAAGCACTGAACGAGGAGAAAGAATGAAAATACAGCTCAGGACATGGTTATTTGCGGCCCTAAAAAGGCCGTAATGGGAGAATAATTAGAACAAGAAGGTCAGTGACTTTAGAGTAAGTTATTTAAAATGGTTGCTTTAAATCAATAAACCTGCATCTTTCTTTTTCTTTTTGGTGAAGTTTATTACACTGGTATGCTTAACATTTAGGAATCTTACACGTACTGAAAATTTAGCGTATACACAAGTTTTTCACGCTACCACTATCTCAAATACTCACTGCCATCCCCAAAAGATCCATACAAAAGACATAGAAACTAACACCAGAATTCAACTCGTGCATAGCAATGCTTCAAAAGAGCTTCGCGAGTGTGTACACTGGCTGCTGCATATGTAATGCCCTCTAAACAAGCAGTTATTAGCAGGTTGCCAACGTAATTCAGCGATGAAAAGCCCTTTTTTTTTTTTTTTTTTGGAAATTTCTGGTAAGTTTCGTATGGGACCAAACTGATGAGGTCATCGATCCCTAGGCTTACACTCTACTTAATGTAATTTAAACTAACTTACGCTATGGGCAACTCACGCACCCATGTCCGAGGGAGGACTCTGACCTCCGAGGGGGGAAGCCCCTCGAACCGTGGCAAGACGCCGAAGACCACACGGCGATAAACTTTTGCCGGCGGCGTAAAAACATTGGCTGACAGAAGAAAGGAGACAAACGATCTTACTTCAGTATTATCAAATACAGTAAATATGAATTCTACTTGGTGGTTCGGTAGTTTGGGTCCAGACTACACATCCGTTTACGTTCGATTTCAGGTCGCCCATTTTCTCTGGCGCTTAATTTGTTTGCCTGAAATGTTTTGCAGATTTTAAAAACGCCAGTTTTTAGCGTGGTTGAGATTCCGGTGTAAAATGTAGATTCTCCTATAAGAGACTGAGTAAGCCAGTCCACAGGATGGCGGAAATCAAGTGAATAGCACCTGTAATGATTTAGGTTAGAGGGTCTCAGGAAATCACAGAAAGGGCGTCCGTCTATAAGGAGGCAGGTAAAACACAGTAAGGTAGTTGTAAAAACGATCGGTATTGTAGTTGTAAATTGTCATAGCTGTCTTGGGAAAGAACCAGGGCTACAAGCCCTAACAGAAAGCACTGAAGCTCAAATAGTTACAGCTGGCTAAAGCTGGAAATAAGTTCAGGTGGAATTTTTTTGCAAACGATCTAACAGTGTTCTGAAAGGATTGATTAAATACAGTTGGTGGTGGAGTATTTATTGCTGTCAGAAGCAGTTTGCCTTATAGTGAAATTGAAGTAGATAGTTCCTGCGAAATAGTATGGGTATAGGCTATACTTAACAATCTGACTAAACTATTAATTGGATCGTTTTACCGACCCCCCGACTCAGAAGGTATAGTTACTGAACAGTTCAAAGAAAACTCAAGTCTCATTTCAAATAGACAATTATAGTCGGTGGCGACCTCAATCTACCCTCGATATGCTGGAAAAATTATACGTTTAAAGCCTGAGGCAGGTATAAAACGTCATCCGAAATTGTACTGAATGCTTTCTCAGAAAATTATTTTGACCAATTAGTTCATGAGCCTACTCGAAGCGTAAATGGATACATACTTGACCTCTTAGCGACAAATAATCCTGGACAAATAGAGAGTATCATGACGACTACAGGGATTAGCGACCACAAGGCAATTGCTGGTAGGCTGAATACCGTAACACTCACAACCATTAAAAAGAAACGCAAAGTACATATATTTAAAAAAAGCTGATAAAAATGCTCTTAACTCCTTTTTAAGAGACAGTCTCCTCTCCTTTCGATCTGATCACGTAAGCGTAGAAAAGATGTGGAATGATTTCAAAGAAATGGTATCGAAGGCAACAGAGATATATACCACATAAATTAATAAGTGATGGTACTGATCCCCCATGGAACACAAAACGGGTCAGATCGCTGTTGCAGAACCAACGAAGAAAGCATTCCAAATTTAAAAGAAGGCAAAATCCCGAAGATTGGCAAAGTTTTGCAGAAGTTCGAAACATAGCGCGTGCTTCAGTGCGAGATGCTTTTAATAATTTCCGCAAGGCTTTCGACACCGTTCCTCACAAGCGTCTTCTAACCAAACTGTGTGCCTACAGAGTATCGCCTCAGTCGTGCGAGTGGATTCGTGATTTCCTGTCATAAGGATCACAGTACACAGTAATAGACGGAAAGTCGTCGAGTAAAATAGAAGTAATGTGTGGCTTTCCCCAAGGAAGTGTTATAGGCCCTCTATTGTTCGTTATCTATATGAACGACATGGGAGACAATCTAAGTAGCCCTCTTAGATCATTTTTAGATGATGCTATCATTTACCGTCTTGTAAATTCATCAGATGACCAAAATGAATTGCAAAATCATTTAGGTACGATATGTATGAGGTGCGAAATGTGGCAATTAACCCTGAATAAAGGAAAGTGTGAAGTTATTCACATGAGTACTAAAAGAAATCCGCTAAATTTCGATTACGTGATAAGTCCCACAAATCTGAAGGCTGTAAATTCAACTAAATACTTAGGGATTATAATTACAAATAACCTAAGTTGAAACGATCACATAGATAATGTTGTGAGTAGAGCAAACCGAAGACTGCGACTCATTGGCAGAACACTTAGAAGGTGCAACAGTTCTACTAAAGAGACTGCTTACACTACACTTGTCCGCCCTATTCTGGAGTATTGCTGTGCGGTGTGGGATCCGTATCAGGTGGGACTGACGGATGATATTGAAAAAGTTCAAAGAAGTGCGGCTCCTTTTGTATTATCGCGAAATAGGGGAGATAGTGCCACAGACATGCGACGTGAATTGGAAATCATTAAAACAATGGCGTGTTTCGTTGCGACGTGAACTCCTCATGAAATTTCACTCACCAGTTTTCTCCTCCGATTGCGAGAACATTCTGTTGGCAAGCACCTGCATAAGGATAAATGATCATCACGATAAAATAACAGAAATCAGGGCTCGCACAGAAAAATTTAAGTGCTCGTTTTTTCCGCGTGCCGTTCGAGAGTGGAACGGTAGAGAGACAGCTTGAAGGTGGTTCATTGAACCCTCTGCCAGGCACTTTATTGTGAATAGCAGAGTAATGACGTAGATGATGTAGAAGTAATGCTGGGTAGTGCAGCCCCACAGTCTTCGATATCCTGCGACTCCCAGAGGCTTTAGAAATTTGCTACCTCTCATTCTCTATGTATTTTAAGGCGTGAAGTCACGTTAACACCGCCGATTCAAGTAGGTGAAGCCACTGTGAATCTACCCAATCTTGTGACGTAACTAGACAAGGTAGGCCAGGTGTTGTACAATTTGCTACGGGCCAAGTGCGCGAAGTTGCAACCCTTAAGTTTTCGAGTTAATGGCGCGGAAATCTTAATTTCAGACCGACTTAACGACCGAGACTGTTTATGCTCAACGAGCGTTACAGCTCTTCGCACAAAATGGCTGGGAAAATTACCGGACAGAACACCACACAAAATCGCTGAGGCGAAAGCAAAACCTAGAAATCGGCGCCGGTAAACACGAACAAGACAAGTATGGTGTAGGGTACATCGCTCTGCCGGACTTACGTGCACCGAGCTCCACTGTTCAGTGCGAATTAACCAGACCGCAGAACCACCGACGGAAATGGATTCGGATATGGGAGGATCCGGGACCAGTCCTCCAAGGAAAAGAGAAAATGAAAGGTGGTGTTTCTCGGTTCCGGGAGAACGCCGAGGCCACAAACAATTGCGAACGCATTACTCGACGGGCGACCCTAGTGTTCGGCTAGAGTGAGTCACGAGGCAAATTTTGTACATAACTAGCAAAAGAATAACATTCTTCACCTATATTGCTGCACATTTGTGGTTTCACGCTATAACGCACAGCCTCGAATTAATTCTAGTGTAGCCTCCATAAAAATTTGAAAATTCCGAAGGAGCCTTCAAGTAACGTATTTCTCCTGTGTATCTTCGGCAGTCACAAGAAACCCGGTGTATGCATACAGAGCAATAACCTCGTTTTTGTTCCACTTCGTGATAGCGGATCACAAAAACAGCTTATATAAGTCAGCAAGAGTTTTGTTTCGTTTTCTTTTTGAAGTCGTGTTAAGACAAATATGTGAATATCAGCAATGATTTTGCATTATCTTTAGCGCCCCACGGTTTCGTTGCTTGGATAGTGTGTTTTTACGAAGCCTTCACATCGATTGTAAAACCCTGTTCCATGTCTCTTGCCCTTCATTGTACTTGGCTGATTTCTTTAGTTTACCGTGATCAGGAGTGTCTCACAAGAAAAGAGTGCTTCAGCAAAGGCTGAGTAGCTGTTTCAGTGCAATTCCATTCTATGACGGAACGCACTTTCCTTGATAACAAAAAAACCCGCCCGCCAGTAAATCGAAAGCCCTACATTACTTCACTTTTAAATTCACGTTCTTGACGTCTCACCACCGATACGTTTGATATTTACATTTTTCACTACAAAACTCGTGAAGAAGTTCGTCTCTCCAATTATTTGGAGTATGATATTAGTGTGAATAAAGTCATCGAAGTTAGAGATTTTATATCGAGGGATAGACACAAAAAAGCAACGTGACTCATAAATAGAGCGGAGTGAAATCTGTCAGTGGAAATTGTCACAATATTGTTTTGGAGTGATGTCAAGGACTGTAGAAAGGATTAAGAGCATCAGATGAACAGAACAGTAGACATGTTAGAAAAGAGCTGAAATAACTTACACGAGAAATAAAGAATAAAATAACAACAGAAGTTGGAACAAAAGTATCACAACAGTATGCACCGACAAACTAAGTCTCAAAAGAATACAACTGAGTTTGTGTATCAGTGAAGCTGCGGGTAAAATAAAAACCGACTGACTGTTTACTGGAATGATGGTAACTGCAAATTTAGGCCAGAAATAATTTGCTTTACTTACTTTTGCGAAGATATAAGTAAATACGCAATTGCAGCCGTGGGCAAACTTTGGTGACCCGCTGGTTGGCTCGTCACGTGACTTGACAGCAGCGCTCCTGGCGCATAAAATCAAAACTGTAGCGCCCGTGCCGTTTATATTTCATGGGGTAACGCACCGATACGAATAACACTCCTTTCCCGCCACGCCACGACAACAATGTGTGTCTCAAAACACGCGTTTTTGAGACTACATTCATTTTAAATTCACCCACAATCAGATGTTTACACTTATTTTCGTGTCGTTATCATTGTTTCTTTACATACGATGTTTTACAATAGCTGTCCGATAAACTTCCGGTTCAAAATTCTACAATGCGGGTAGTAAAGAAACGAAGTTCATGACTAGCAAATAAGGTAAACATCGGAAGAATGGATGTAAAGCATCTTGAAATCTCATCACGGAAAAATAAATGCCAATAAAAACCAATGAGTGCAACTAATTCATTATAAATTACCTTAAGTTTCCGTTAAAGAGTGTTTGAAATTTAATGAGTAAATATACAAAAACGCGATTAGCGAGCATTTTTTAAATATTTGTCCACAGAACTTTTGATGATTTATCGCATATTGACGGGTTATTTCTGTAACACTACGTGAGTTAAGCCATCATTATGTAAGATGTGATGAGATGAGAGGAGAGGACAGAATATAGAGTAATATATTTCTCTCTTGCGTTAACAAGGTTCAGAACTGATGCGGAAAGTGAGAATATGCAGGGTGATTCTTATTAAAGTTTGAAAACGTCTGAAGCGACGTAGATGGCAATGAGACTAGTAATTTAATTTAATACACGTGTGGCCACAAATGTCGGGAAATAGACTAAAAGTGAATGACAAATAGTGAACATGAGATACGTCGGCACACGTGCAGCGATTGAGCCCATGAGTTTGTGGCACGAGATAACCCAAGCCAACTATTCACATCTGAAGGACTCCGGGCCTAAGTGCGCTACTTTAAGGTGTGGAGCTCAGGCTTCGAGTCATGCGTGTGGCAGACAGTATTTATTTCGTTGCATTAGACAGTTGCGTGTTTACACAGAGGCAAGATTTGTTATTTTATTTAACGGTGGCGCAGACTTCGCTGGTTTATTGGAAAGTACTGCACAACAAAACCTACCGTATCACGTCACAAGTAAATGAGTGTAAGATTCCGAATTCAGTCTTTACCAGTCAATGACCGATGTTTTCTTTACTAAATAAAGTCTGTAACAAAAAAGCAGCAGCAAAAGGAAAGAAACACAAAATAAGAACAGATTTTGTTGTGTTCAACCGAGGACAGTAATTTTGTAACTTCTACGTTTACAAAAGATCACATTTACAAAAAAATCTGTTCGAAATTTGGACCATTGTGCAGGAGTATGAAGCATTCCCTCCTGCCGGGGAGTGGAGCACCGCAAAGGCCAATCCGACGAGGTACATCAACTGGTGACGTCACACGTTCAGCATTTGTCTTCAGCTTTTGGTGTATTTCCCGACATTTGCGGCCTCATGTGTCTTTTATTAAAGTACTTGTCGTTGCGGTATCTACGGTGCTTCGAGTGTTTTTAAATGTTAAGAAGAATTACCCTCTAAAGCAGCAATATATTTCTGTCTTGTGTTAACAGGATACCAAACTGATGCAGAAAGTGGCAGTAACACATTGACCTACGCTTCAAGCGTACTTGCTGGCAGTTATTCTGTCAAAATTTGTTTATTTTACTTGTGTCAACACGTTTCGAGTGTCATAGTTCTTGTTTAACACGAGATACCAAACACGAAAATGCTGTAGAAGGGGATCTATTGTCCTTCTACAGGTCTATAAACGAACTAACTCGCTGAAACCAGACCCGCTAAATCTGTCGCCCATCGACGCCACCGATATACGCGCGCTGGTCTCTATAAAAACCGGACGCGTTTTGAAAAGAAATGTCAAGCAGCGAAGCCGGCCGGCGCAACTGAGCGAAGACTGATTTAGGAAGAGAAAGGCGGCAGCGCGTGCGACTGACATGCGATCAAAAGCCCCGCTCTCTCTCTCTCTCTCTCTCTCTCTCTCTCTCTCTCTCTCTCTCTCTCTCTCTCTCTCTCTCCTGCGGGGTTTTGCGCGTCCAGGCCTAAACCGTGATTAACTGCCGTCCGCGTCGATCTGATGTACGGCGATTTCAGAGATAAACGACAAAAACATGCACTCTTTTCCCTAGTAATTCCAGATCTAGAACGACAAAGGCTTAGCTCGTGTCTACGCGCCTGAAAAATGCGACAGCCAACAGAAAACAAAGAGTGTCATCCGTTGTCAGCTGTCCAGTGCGCAAGCATTTACAGTGGAGTACAGCCGACTGACTGACGTTTTGTACACGTCACATTCTTTTGCATCCTATTCCGTATTTAACCTATGTCACTAGCACGGGAGTACGTTCTTGTCCAATTCGCCAAGAGTGTGAAATGAATATCACTCGACCGAGATCCTAGCCTGGCTGCACTGAATACAAAGCCAGCTCTTAATTTAGAATAATATCACGAATTTTATTCAAGATAATAAAGGAAATTACTACAGGCTTAATGTGAGATTGAAGTAGACAAAGGAGGCAGAGCAGGACATTATGTACACAACATGGGGACTACAAATCACACGTTGTGCTCAGTAGAGATGGGCTCTTCGTCAGCCTATTAAATCAAGGACTGGAGTGCAATTATAGTGTATACATATAAGATTACATAAAGGGTGACAATTATTGAACTATATGAGAAAATGTAAATTAGTTACGAACTGTGGCGTGCACACACGTTATTAGACATGTAAACGTAATTACAGCTATTCGGATTTAGGTTATGACATGTTCCATATGCCTGCCATCTTTGGCGATGATGTGGCGCAGACGAATAGCGAAATTATCCATGACCCGCTGAAGTTCCGGAACATCGATGAAGTCCATGATCTGAATGGCCGTTTTCAGCTCAGCAGTGGTTTTGGGGTTATTGGTGTACATCTTGTCTTTAATGTAGCCTCACAAAAAGGAGTCGCATGTGTTCAGACCCGCGGAATATGGCGGCCAATCGAGGCCCATGCCAGAGACCTCTGGGTACCTCAGAGACGAATGCGGTCTCCAAAGTACTCCTCCAGGACATCAAACTCTCTCCTGATTCGATGGGGTCGAGCACCGTCTTTTATGAACCACATCTTGTCGAAATCAGGGTCACTTTGGATAATGTGGATGAAATAATCTTTCAAAATCTCCGTGTACCGTTCGGTTGTCAGCGTGCCATCGAGGAATATCTCACCGATTATTTATTCCTTGAGTGGACATTGCACACCGCACAGTCACCCGTTGCGGGTGAAGAGACTTCTTAATAGCGAAATGCGGATTCTCAGTCCCCAAATGCAATAATTTTGCTTATTGACGAACATTTTCACGTGCAAATGGCTCACAATAACAAGTGCGTGCGTGTGCTTAGTCCCATGATGCCCCGCTGCCATGTGTGCAGTTTGAATGTCCTAACGCAAACCGTTCACAAGTTATGACGATTATATTTTATATTGTTCTGGCGTAACCACAAGCTCCAGAACGAAGACGAAGTAAGGCAAGACCAGACAAGGCGGTGAAACAACGTCGGCCAATGGTGGGTTGAATAGGACCGCGCCACTACAGGTGCGACACCTGCAAGAAGTGAATATAAGCGCCGCTCATGCCAGCCTCGAACGTACATTAGTGCTCAGATGCGGAGATAAGTGGAACGTATTCACCGAGCATAGGAGAGAGTGCTACGAATTCAGTATTGGTGATCCACAAACTGTGTGACAAACTTGCATGAACTCTGACTTGGTTTCATGTCGCCCTTCGTTAGCGACACCTTTGTAATTGTTGTATAGCATTCCGAGAATGCAGCATCTCTTAGGCACCCTATACGAGGCGAGTGGGCAACACCCAACACATATAATCCAGTAATTGTCACCCTGCAGCTAACAACGCTATGCGTCTTCAGGAAGCGTTTTTTGGGGAACGTGTCATCCCTAAAAACATCTATCGTCCCCTCACTCGTCGGACCTTACTCCATCAGACTCTTTTCTTGCATCAACAGCAAAATCTCGAGTGCACACATCTCCCACGCACACTTTGTGACAAAAACTGAAATAAGTGCGTACATGAGAAGCGTATCACTATCAGATCCGCTCAAAGTTTTTCAATAAAATTAAGCAGGTTCAGACTTGTTCAGTCGCCTGTGGACGTCACTCACAACATACACGTCAACGTTCCTAACGCACTGAATATTGGAACTACAAGGCGCATTATTAGAGCATTCTCTTCATATCACTAATGCGCCACGCACTCTAGTAGTCTAGATTGCTTCACGAGTCTCTGCTGATGAAGGAAGGAAGATTAAGGTTTAACATCGCTTCGAGAACGACGACATTATTGAGGAACACATGCTCCGAATGGAGGAAGGGTATGAAAGTAAATCAGCAGTGTCCTTTTCAATGAAACGTTCCCGGCATTTGCCTTGAGAAATTGAGGCAAACCATACAAAACCTAACTCAGGCTGGCTGGGCAGAGATTTGAAGCACCGTCTACATCTATGTGTACGTGATTACTCTGCTTTCACTATTAAGTGCCTGGCAGAGGGTTCATCCCCCGAACTTCAAACTATTTCTCTACCGTTCCATTCTTAACAGTGCGCAAGAAAAACGAACAGTTCAATCCTGTCCTGCGAGCTCTGATTTCTCTTATTTTGTTATGATGATAATTTCTCCCAACACAGGTGGTCGCCAACAAAATATTTTCGCACTCTGAGGAAAAAGTTGGTGATTGAAATTTCATGAGAGGATCTTGCCGCAACGAATTTTTTTATTTATTTTATTTTTATTTTTTTGATGATTGCCACCCAAAGTCGTGTATCATATCCGCCGCTCCCCTATTTCGCGATAGTACGAAACGGGCTCCCCTTCTTTGAACTTTATCGATGTCCTCCGTCAATCTTATCCGATGCAAATCTCATACCGCACAGCAATATTCCAGAAGCCTTTAGTTGGTGTGATTTATCATGTAACCGAAATTTAGCTGATTCCTTTTTGTAGTCACGTGGGATGGCTCCACGCTTTTCATTATTTAGAGCCCACTGTAATTTTTCGCACCATACAGGTATCTTTTCTAAATCAATTTGCAATTTGTTTTGACCATCTGATGATTTTATTAGATGGTAATGACAGCATCTGCAAACAATGTGAGACGGCTGCTTAGATTGACTCCTAAATCGGTTATGTATAACAGTAGCAACAGAGGGTCTATCATACTTCCTTGGGGATCACCAGATATCACTTCCGTTTTACTCGATGACTTTCCGTCAGTCACTACGAACTGTGGCCTTTCTGACAGGAAATCAAGAATCTAGTCGCACGACTGAGGCGATATTCTGTAGATAAGCAATTTAATTGAATTTGTTTGTAAGGAACTGTGCCAAAAGTCTTCCAGAAATTCAGAAATATGGAATCAATTTGACATCCCTGTCGATAGCACTCGTTACTTCATGATAAAAATACGAGGCCAGTGTCTTACCACTGCACTGCTTGTCTCATTTAACTCCTCTGATGGATTATAACACTTTCTCCTGCAACTTCACAAAGTATCGACGTCTTAAATCAGAAAACGCAAAGGTATGTGTTAAGACCGATCTCAGCTTGAATGAAATCTGGTACTTAATATTTTACTTGCAGCACTATGTGACCTGACTGTCCACTCAGTAAATCTGTGTTGTGGTCAGGTGTGGTCATCACTCAATTCCACCCCGAGAAAGGTCAGAAGAGTACATTTTCTGCTACCTTTCTTCGAGATGCTTATGAAGTGTCAAGTACGTATCTGTATTGTATTGGTGAATGAAACGTGTGAAAGATGTATCTGCCCATTAGAGCAGCGGCGTATATAATCCACTGCAGACCACCCGAAACGGTAAGACATTCCCTGTCACTTACCGTAGGCTGCAATACCGACGATCTTTCCCGGTATTCGCAGTACACTGGGTGATTTTGCTAAATGGAGCATCCATGAGAGGAAATGGAGCAAAAACGTTCATATGCACATACTGCTGGAAATCCGTTCCAAGGAGGTACACATCCACTCGAAAGTGGGGAGAAATTTTTTTTTTAACAGTGTGGGTTTCAATGAGACGCATGAGAAGTGGGAATATTCTGCCTGTACTTGTGTTTGAGCTCCATTCTCAAGAGGGCAGTGAGCTATAGCACCATGTACGCATTATACTGCGTACCAGCACACTGAAGTCTTCCAGCATCACACTGGACTCGCATTCGGGAGGACGACGGTTCAATCCCGCGTCCGGCAATCCTGATTTAGGTTTTCCGTGATTTCCCTAAATCACTTCAGGCAAATGCCGGGATGGTTCCTCTGAAAGGGCACGGCCGACGTCATTCCCCATCCTTCCCTAATCCGATGAGACCGATGACCACGCTGTCTGGTCTCCTTCCCCAAACCGACCAACCAACCAACCAACCAATCTTCCAGCATCGGAGGGAGGGTTACGCTCAGGAAGTGCACATAAGCCTCGCCTGTGAGTGGATGAGGGATTGCGGAAGTATGTCTGGTTCCACGAAGCGGTCACCAATAATCCCCGCCCACACAATGTGGCTGCACCTGTGCTCAGTGTTAGTGGCACCACGCAATGGTGATTCTCCGTGGCCCGCAGGTGGGTTTTGTGAAGGACGACGATACCACCCCTCGTAAAGGTAGCCTCATCTGCGAATAGGATGGATGACAGAAATCCCACCCTCATGGTGGTTTGTGCGACGAACCAGCGACATAATCGTTGTCGCGGAGGTCCGTAGATAATTAAGGCCTGCACGCCTTGATAAGTGATAAGGATAGCCGCAGCTGTTGTGAACAATGTTCCACACGACAGCCTAGCTTACCCTATTTGACTGGACACCTGCCTGTTGCTGATACAGGGGTCACTGCGAGAGATCTTTTTATTCCAACTTGATGTCGATGTACCTCCACTGGAGCGTATTTCCGGCCTTACGTCCATATGACATTTTTTGCTCCTTATCCTCGTCAGCCGGCCAGAGTGGCCGTGCATTCTAGGCGCTACAATCTGGAACCGAGCGACCGCTACGGTCGCAGGTTCGAATCCTGCCTAGGGCATGGATGTGTGTGATGTCCTTAGGTTAGTTAGGTTTAATTAGTTCTAAGTTCTAGGCGACTGATGACCTCAGAAGTTAAAGAGTCGCATAGTGCTCAGAGCCATATCCTCGTCAGCGATCGGTCCCTGCTGTTTGTCCCTGTTTGGCAAAATCACCCGGTATGTGAGTCTATTTCCGCGGGGAAGCGGCAGCCTAGCGTAATAGACACCGAACGCCAAGCAGTCGGGGTTTCTAGTGATTACGAAAAGATTCACGTTTTGTATCAATTTACACTGATCTCGTATGTTAAACTTTAAGCACATCTTAAACAAACGCGCTTGGTCAACGAAATACTTTTTTCACCAGGCCAAAAAGAAAGTATCAGAGCGACAACTGTATAGCGCCGCCAGAGTAATCTGTTTCTGCCAACAGAATCGTCGCTAAGAACTGCTTCTCTTCCTAAGAGTCGGAGAACTGTCATATTCTCTCATTGTGCCACTATTTTTATTACGCACAATTGAATAGCAATTTAAGAAGTCAGGATTAACGTGACTGTGTACAGTGAGTTTCGGGAAACCGTATGACGGAAGGAAGAGTTCTTGCGGCTTCGAAGCAATTCTGCCTACAGCAGCTATTCTGTTCTTTGATAATCTGAGCCCTTGCCCTCTGGTACTGACTTCGGCTCTCACTTTTTGCTGTTCGCACGCATCTTATCATTTTTGTGCACCATGAATATCGCCAGACTATTTACAAAGAAAATGGAGAGTATCCGCAACTGAGTCATAAGGCTTGATAAATAATCACAACATAACAATTAGCTCCTTAGAACGGATGAGACAAGTGTTTCATTCACATTTAGCGCGGAAGCGCTATGAACATATAAGTAATACAGGAAAAAAATTACAGAAAGCAAACATGACGTCCACTCGCAGAAGTCGGTATTTGTAATTGGAATTGAAGAATCGGATATTAAGTTTGAGTGAGCAGCATTAATACAGAATGTCGAGAAATTTTGTAATTGCATTATTTATCGTTCGTATGGCTGATGAGATACTAAAACCAACACGTTTTCTTACGGTGGATGCCTTTTTGTCTATAATCTCAACTGAAATTGGGCGTCTGACCGTGTTCTGTAGCGCAAGACGTAGAACGATAACTTGCGAAACAGGAATACAAGCCAGAACTAGACTGGCCAGCCTGGATCTGCACTTCATTGGTCGTACACACAAATACCAAGAAACACCGCGATGTTCCCCATTTCGCCCACATATACTCAATATGCGAACATTTCCAAGAGCTTTTTATTGAGTACAATATCCTTAGCAGTAACTGCCATAACCAAAATTCAAATGCCGCGCGGGGTAGCCGTGCGGTCCAAAGCACCTTGTCACGGTTCGCGCGGCTCCCCCCCCCCCCCCCCCCCGCCCGTCGGAGGTTCGAGTCCTCCCTCGGGCATGGGCATGGGCATGGGTATGTGTGTGTGTGTGTGTGTGTGTGTGTGTGTGTGTGTGTGTGTGTGTGTTTTGTCCTTAGCGTAAGTTAGTTTAAGTTAGATTAAGTAGTGTGTAAGCGTAGGGGCCGATGACCTCAGCAGTTTGGTCCCGTAGTCCAGACCACAAATTTCCAAAATTCAGTTGTAACTACTTTCTCCCCGTCAACTTTCTGAAGGGTGCACCTCTCACAATCGTAGCAGCAAAAACTCCCCAGTATCTCCAATCTTCATAGTAAAAAATGAATTTGTGCCAAGTGTGAACAGTGATCTGATTTAACGAATATAATCAAATTTAAATCCCAGGAAGGAGAAATATGGTTACCTCAATCTTGCTTTTAATGTTCTCATCGTAATGTTCTCATTTAACAGATTATATCTCCAGAATATTAAGGTTTCACATGTTTCTACTGGAAACATAGAGACTCATGGAATACTCCGACAGATCCGTCTCCTTAATGATGGGTATGACGAGGAATGATAACTGAATATAAAAACTTTTAGGTTTAATATTAATAGTCTTTCTGATTGGTACATTCGGTTCGCGAACATTACAATCAAGCAAGACTCCACCACAAGCGGAAACAACACTAAAGGAACAGAACCACTAACTGTGCGATTTTTCGCTGTCGGTTTCACAGAAATACAGAGGCAGGATAAACACCTACCCGCTGATGCAGTTCTGTCAATTACAAAATCAGGATCCTTGTTCTCACTTCATACCAAGTACGTACAAAACCTAAAATTCATCTTCAACGCTCATGAACAGATCTGAAAGATTTTATCGGAGGACGAGTCGTGTATTCGTCACTGACTGCCGAAAAAGATATCGCATTGATAAAGGCAATGGTGCCATACTCGGGAGGAGTGTTGAAGTCTCGTTTCGGCTATCGTTACTTAGATTCTCCATTTCTTCGCAACACTTCAAACGGGTGCCGTTGCAAGAATTACAGAAACAGTGTTGTCAATTTTCTTCCTTATCCTTGTCTAATGAAACAACCGACTCATTCATATCCACAAGTAATTCCCTCGATATCAGCTAATTCTACAGTTGTCCTCACAACGGTCGTGAATGCGTACGTGGACGTGAAACGGGATACGTGACGTCATAGCGCGGAGGCCGGGGCACACGGATAATTTCGTTAGCACCAGGGGAGTTTCAAATTTGTGAGCATTCACGAACGACACGTACAGAATAAATCGCGTCAGTTTCTGGCAGTGTTCCACGAAACGTGAACCAATGCGGTACACACTTTCTACGTCACAGATTGAAGCAAGTAGACTCCCTACTCGAATACAGCCTTGTAAGGCTTGAGTGCTATATTTGGTGGGACTCTTGTGTTAGAATTTGCGTGCTATGAAAAAATGCTTTTTGAAGGCATCGGACGGTTGAAGATATACAAAAAAGCGTCGTTTTGAGTACAATTTTTTGTAATAAAATATTGGAAAACGGCATGTTAAAAGTTAAAAATGCTACCACACTTCTGAATACAGGGTGTTACAAAAAGGTACGGCCAAACTTTCAGGAAACATTCTTCACACACAAATAAAGAAAAGATGTTATGTGGACATGTGTCCGGAAACGCTTAATTTCCATGTTAGAGCTCATTTTAGTTTCGTCAGTATGTACTGTACTTCCTCGATTCACCGCCAGTTGACCCAATTGAAGGAAGGTAATGTTGACTTCGGTGCTTGTGTTGACATGCGACTCATTGCTCTACAGTACTGGCATCAAGCACATCAGTACGTGGAATCAACAGGTTAGTGTTCATCACGAACGTGGTTTTGCAGTCAGTGCAATGTTTACAAATGCGGAGTCGGCAGATGCCCATTTGATGTATGGATTAGCACGGGGCAATAGCCGTGGCGCGGTACGTTTGTATCGAGACAGATTTCCAGAACGAAGGTGTCCCGACAGGAAGACGTTCGAAGCAATTGATCGGCGTCTTAGGGAGCACGGAACATTCCAGCCTATGTCTCACGACTGGGGAAGACCTAGAACGACGAGGACACCTGCAAAGGACGAGGCAATTCTTCGTGCAGTTGACGATAACCCTAATGTCAGCGTCAGAGAAGCTGCTGCTGTACAAGGCAACGTTGACCACGTCACTGTATGGAGAGTGCTACGGGAGAACCAGTTGTTTCCGTACCATGTAGAGCGTGTGCAGGCACTATCAGCAGCTGATTGGCCTCCACGGGTACACTTCTGCGAATGGTTCATCCAACAATGTGTCAATCCTCATTTCAGTGCAAATGTTCTCTTTACGGAGGAGGCTTCATTCCAACGTCATCAAATTGTAAATTTTCACAATCAACATGTGTGGGCTGACAAGAATCCGCACGCAACTGTGCACTCACGTCATCAACACAGATTTTCTGTGAACGTTTGGGCAGGCATTGTCGGTGATGTCTTGATTGGACCCCATGTTCTTCCACCTACGCTCATACGGGATACTCTGCCTGTGCTGCTAGAACATGTGCCTTTACAAGTACGACACAACATGCGGTTCATGCACGATGGAGCTCCTGCACATTTCAGCTGAAGTGTTCGTACCCTTCTCAACAACAGATTCGGTAACCGATGGATTGGTAGAGGCGGGCCAATTCCATGGCCTCCACGCTCTCCTGACCTCAACCCTCTTGACTTTCATTTATTGGGGCATTTGAAAGCTCTTGTCTACGCAGCCCCGGCACCAAATGTAGAGACTCTTCGTGCTCGTATTGTGGACGGCTGTGATACAATACGCCATTCTCCAGGGCTGCATCAGCACATCAGGAATTCAATGCGACGGAGGGTGGATGCATGTATCCTCGCTAACGGAGGACATTTTGAGCACGCTACGGTCGCAGGTTCGAATCCTGCCTCGGGCATGGATGTTTGTGATGTCCTTAGGTTAGTTAGGTTTAACTAGTTCTAAGTTCTAGGGGACTAATGACCTCACCAGTTGAGTCCCATAGTGCTCAGAGCCATTTGAACCATTTTGAGCATTTCCTGTAACAAAGTGTTTTAAGTCACGCTGGTACGTTCTGTTGCTGTGTATTTCCATTCCATGATTAATGTAATTTGCCGTGCGGTTCTAGGCGCTCCAGTCCGGAGCCGCGCTGTTGCTACGGTCGCAGGTTCGAATCCTGCCTCGGGCTTGGGTGTATGTGATGTCCTTAGGTTAGTTAGGTTTAAGTAGTTCTACGTTCTTGGGGACTGATGACCACAGCAGTTAAGTCCCATAGTGCTCAGAGCCATTCATCTACATCTATATTTATACTCCGCAAGCCACCCAATGGTGTGTGGCGGAGGGCACTTTACGTGCCACTGTCATTACCTCCCTTTCCTGTTCCAGTCGCGTATGGTTCGCGGGAAGAACGACTGTCTGAAAGCCCCCGTGCGCGCTCTGATCTCTCTAATTTTACATTCGTGATCTCGTCGGGAGGTATAAGTAGGGGGAAGCAATATATTCGATACCTCATCCAGAAACGTACCCTCTCGAAACCTGGCGAGCAATCTACACCGCGATGCAGAGCGCCTCTCTTGCAGAGTCTGCCACTTGACTTTATTAAACATCTCCGTAACGCTATCACGGTTACCAAACAACCCTGTGACGAAACGCGCCGCTCTTCTTTGGATCTTCTCTATCTCCTCCGTCAACCCGAACTGGTACGGATCCCACACTGATGAGCAATACTCAAGTATAGGTCGAAGGAGTGTTTTGTAAGCCACCTCCTTTGTTGATGGACTACATTTTCTAAGGACTCTCCCAATGAATCTCAACCTGGTACCTGCCTCCCAACAATTAATTTTACATGATCATTCCACTTCAAATCGTTCCGCACGCATACTCCCAGATATTTTACAGAAGTAACTGCTACCAGTGTTTGTTCCGCTATCATATAATCATACAATAAGGGATCCTTCTTTCTATGTATTCGCAATACATTACATTTGTCTATGTTAAGGGACAGTTGCCACTCCCTGCACCAAGTGCCTATCCGCTGCAGATCTTCCTGCATTTCGCTACAATTTTCTAATGCTGCAACTTCTCTGTATACTACAGCATCATCCGCGAAAAGCCGCATGGAACTTCCGACACTATCTACTAGGTCATTTATATATATTGTGAAAAGCAATGGTCCTATAACACTCCCCTGCGGCACGCCAGAGGTTACTTTAACGTCTGTAGACGTCTCTCCATTGATAACAACATGCTGTGTTCTGTTTGCTAAGAACTCTTCAATCCAGCCACACAGCTGGTCTGATATTCCGTAGGCTCTTACTTTGTTTATCAGGCGACAGTGCGGAACTGTATCGAACGCCTTCCGGAAGTCAAGAAAAATAGCATCTACCTGGGAGCCTGTATCTAATATTTTCTGGGTCTCAAGAACAAATAAAGCGAGTTGGGTCTCACACGATCGCTGTTTCCGGAATCCATGTTGATTCCTACATAGTAGAATCTGGGTTTCCAAAAACGACATGATACTCGAGCAAAAAACATGTTCTAAAATTCTACAACAGATCGACGTCAGAGATATAGGTCTATAGTTTTGCGCATCTGCTCGACGACCCTTCTTGAAGACTGGGACTACCTGTGCTCTTTTCCAATCATTTGGAACCTTCCGTTCCTCTAGAGACTTGCGGTACACGGCTGTTAGAAGGGATGTAATTTGAAGAGAAGTAATAAAATGAGCTCTAACATGGGAAGTAAGCGTTTCCGGACACATGTTCACATAACATATTTTCTTTCTTTGTGTGTGAGGAATGTTTCCTGAAAGTTTGGCCGTACCTTTTTGTAACACCCTGTAAATACTCCAAACGTTTTACACGACCAGTGTCACCGTGCATCCCCACTGATCATGTAGGAATAGAAACTTGAAAGCTATGGGCGCAAACAACGATGAGAAACTCACTCTGATGAGGACCTTCATACAGAGACAGGTAGCGTAATGGAAAGATTACTACTTAAGACGGAGACGTACGGTCTACTCCTCGTATAACTGGCGATAAAAAAATTTCCGTTCGAAGGCCATACAGACCAGAATCAGCATGTCAATAAGGTAAAACCGCCGTGAGCATTGAGGAAACCATCCCACCCACGCTCCAGGCTGAAGATACCCGCAACTGCCAGCTGCACATCCTCGTCGACAGGAGTAGTCGATGCTTCCACCTCTTTTTTTTACAGGACCGCAAGCGTGATAATCACATGGCGAGAAATCAGGACTATAGTGCGAATGCACGAGTGTCTCTCACTTGAGTTGGCGTAAATTCTGCGTTAGACATTTGCGATATACGGACGTGCATGAAGAAGCACCACCCCTTTGGCTCACCATTCCACAACGGTGGTTTTCGGCATACATGCTGCCCCATACACAATCTTCATTCTCTGATAAATGTCTATCGATGTTTGTCCTTGGGCAACCAAGAAAATAACAACAGCACGTGGGCTCTGTTTGGACGCATTTGATAATAACCTAGGTATATTCATGTTTCCACATTTATAGCACGCACACCGGAAAGACACTAAGCCACACCAATCCCTTGCCTAAATCTCTATGCTTCTGTATCCGCATTGTAGTAGTGCTCAGTTGCATATACGCTACAGCGGCGCCCTCAAACGGAAACTTTTCGATCGTTCCTTGTAGTATTCAAAATTTTAACTGGTTGAAATTTTCGAAACTCTGTTACTTGTTCAAAACTATTACAGCATCAACGATATTTCGAAGATGAGGAAACAGTATTTTTTTTTTGAAGGTCTATTTTCAACATGTTAAGCGGCTTTGAATCCACTGACACAATGTACTTTCGGGTTTTCTCCCTGGATCTTCGAAATCTGTAATGAGGTACACGCGGGTATTTCAGACTTTTCCATTTCCGGATGCATGATCTGTTTGGTTGGTGCACCAAATGTAATCGGCAACTGTGGCTGCAGAGGTCACCAGTTGCAGATCACGTTGCGAAGTATGCACCGTGTGGGCGCTTCTGAGTGCTCACCAACCACGCTGGAAATCCCGTCTGCGTCCACTTCTACGTTCGCGTACGCATTCATGTCATCTACAACTACGCTGTATAGTGCATGGCGGAAAGAACTTGGAACCTTATTAGCGAGTTTGTGCTCTACTCCAGTCGCGCATTGAGCAAATGAAACAGTTTTCTACGTACATGTCCTAATCTCTCTTATCTTACTCTCATTATACGTAAGCGAGATATGCGATGGCGGCATCAGAATGGTTGCGCAGTTTTTCTCGATCACAGGTTCTCCAAGTTAACCAACCATGTTTCGTGAGAATGACGCCACCTTTATTCCTTCGAGGCTATCTGTCACCCTTTCATCAGGGAAAAGGATGGTTGTGGCGGGGGGGGGGGGGGGGGGGGGGGTGTATTCCGTCCTGTTATCATCCTAGCGTCGAAGACAAAAGGTTGCATGTGGATGTAAGTTCGTACACATACACACCATCTGCGGGTATGTAAATTTTTACAGTTGCAATTTTCTGCGACAGAACAGCCACCGGAGTGCGTTAGTGTTGTTCGTCTATAATATTGCACCAGGCTTGGTCGGGTGTATAAGAGCCGTAAAGAGCGTCAGAGTGATAACTTTGAAGGACACGGATATGCTGTATACTCGTGTGAGACAGCGTTATCAGCAATTGTAAAATTTGAAAGAGCCCCGAATCGTGCAATATTCAGATTTGTGAGACAAAAATCAAATGGCTCTAAGCACTATGGGACTTAACATCTATGGTCAACAGTCCCACACACTTAGAACTACTTAAACCTAACTAACCTAAGGACATCACAGAGTTCCATGCCCGAGGCAGGATTCGAACCTCCGACCGTAGCAATCGCGCGGTTCCGGACGGAAGCGCCTATAACCGCTCGGCCACCGCTGCCGGCTCTGCGTTACAACATTTACGAAATGGGGACGCGCGTTGCCATGAAACAGCACCGTCACTTGTTCACAACGGTGATTTTCGACAGACATGTTGCCCCGTACACGTTCTTCCTTCTCCGATGGATGTCTATCCGTGTTTGTCTTTCGTCAGCAAGGAAAGAAAAACAACACTTTGGTCCTGTTTGGACGCATTTGGTAATAACGTCGCCATAGTTCATATTTCCGCATTACCTTCACGCACGTCGTAATAACACGAATGTCGCATTAATCCCTTGCCTACATGTCGGTGCTTATATACCCGTATCGGAAGCGCGCTACGTCGTATACACGCGGGAGCAACGCCTTTTTTTAATTATTATTTTGTTCGTTGTTGATCGTTGTGTTTGGTCGTTGCGGACGTCACATGGCATCCGTTCAAGCTCGTTTGTTGATCCTTCCACTCAGTTTTTTTTATTACAGAGGTCAACTAGCTCTCTGACCGAACACGCTGAGCTACCGTGTCGCCTTAAATATCAACGGGGAGAGTTGAAAGTGTGTGCCCCGACCGGGACTCGAACCCGCAATCTCCTGCTTACATAGCACATACTCTATCCGTGTGAGCCACTGAGGATAGTGCCCTCAAACAGAAACTTTTTGATCACCCCTTTCACTTAATCTCTGAATCTATATTATTAATGCCCTACCAGTATTGTAATTATTTGATGTCCTGTACAGTAAAGTAAAATAACCTGAGTTGAGTGAATGTCAGTTTCAGTAGTTACACAGACATGCAGAGTGTTGCACAAGATGGACTATCTATACGGGCTGCATCGGACTTTGATCACAATAATAAAAGGAACAAAAAGTAGTCAGTCTTTGCAGCTGCCTGAAATTTTATTAATAATGGACTTTGACTAAATATTATAATGATGTTTTTGTGGTGTCACCGCCAGACACCACACTTGCTAGGTGGTAGCTTTAAATCGGCCGCGGTCCATTAGTACATGTCGGACCCACGTGTCGCCACTGTGTGATCGCAGACCGAGCGCCACCACAAGGCAGGTCTCGAGATACGGAATAGCACTCGCGCAGTTGTACGGACGACTTTGTTAGCGACTACATGGACGAAGCATTGCTCATTAGCCGAGCCAATAGTTAGAATAGCCTTCAGCTAAGTCAATGGCTACGACCTAGCAAGGCGCCATTAGTAACATTGCATGTATCTAAAGAGTCTCACTTGTATCGCCACAATATTACGTATCCTGATTCAGACCTCACGCACCCTGCTTTGGCTTAGCGCGTGCCTTTCGGCTTCCTCTCATTGTGTCTGGGCTGTCTTGTCTAGACACAACAATTTTTTATCGTATAACATTTTTTCTTGAGAAACTGCTTTGTTTATGAGACGTGTGATAGTGCACCTAGCAGAATAACATGGCGCGACATCTGTTTGTAGCACATCAGTAACTCTTACGTTCAGCTCGCTAGGTAACTCGCAGCTGGGTGCTACTGGGGCTCGTCGGCCTTAATGAAATTACGCGCTGTGAAAACGAGGAAGCACACAAGGGGGAGAGCAGTTGGATTCGATATACGGCGTTTGTTGGCGTGTAGAGCGTGTAGGCACGGCGGCGGCGGCGCGAGTGAAAGCGCGTGCGCATGCCGGCCGTGTCGCTGTTGCCAGATGCGCCACGTCGCTCTGTCTCCCGGGAAGGCCTGGACGCGCTCACACCTGCGTGTCGCCGCAGGCCGCGACACACGCACTTGCGTACAGGATGCGCTCGCAGGTGCCGCACGCGAGCTCTCCTCTCGCTGCCAGACCACACACTAAGCTCTGAATAACGCGGGAGCCTACACTGTAGATACTGAAAGGTGGCAAAAATGGTCACGGGTTTCTTTGATCTATGGGAGAGCGTCGCCCAGATATTGGTTCTTTTCACTGTTTGTGTAGGAATAATTAAGCAACCAGTTGTTTTCTTCGATTTTTGATAGGACTTATTGTACCTTTAACTTATGTTCGAGCCACTGCACACTCATCACAGATGTACAGTCTTGGAAATAAGTATTCATGCAGTAGGTGGTAACAAACTACGATGGTGTGTTGGGACAGTAAATCACCCACAGTGCTGATACGAATAAGTACGATGATGTAGCGTCAGATAATGGTAATGAAGCTTCCCGTATGTCATGAATCTTTTCTGGGAAAATAAAATATGTTACACTCCGCAAGGTGTACGACAGGGCAAAATGTATTCATACAGCGGACTACTTTCAACCAAACAAACGACTGACGCAGCCCCGAAGTGCATGCCACACTTGTGTAGTCGTGTGGCGGCCGTGAAGCAACATCACGTCGGTCGTGGGTACCGTGGAATAGCAGAATAGGCCGCAAGGGGCAGGAAACGACCATTGAGGAACGAAACATTGTTGTCGTCCAATATCTTCAACACAAGTCCTATGCCGAAATTGCGAACATCACACGACGAAGCCGAGCGACTGAACAATCTATCATTAAGCACCATCCGCGGGATTAGCCGAGCGGTCTAAGGCGCTACAGTCATGGACTGTGCGGGTGGTCTACATCTACATCTACATCCATACTCCGCAAGCCACCTGACGGTGTGTGGCGGAGGGTACCTTGAGTACCCTTCTATTCCAGTCTCGTATTGTTCGTGGAAAGAAGGATTGTCGGTATGCCTCTGTGTGGGCTCTAATCTCTCTGATTTTATCGTCATGGTCTCGTCGCGAGATATACGTAGGAGGGAGCAATATACTGCTTGACTCTTCGGTGAAGGTATGTTCTCGAAACTTTGACAAAAGCCCGTACCGAGCTACTGAGCGTCTCTCCTGCAGAGTCTTCCACTGGAGTTTATCTATCATCTCCGTAACGCTTTCGCGATTACTAAATGATCCTGTAACGAAGCGCGCTGCTCTCCGTTGGATCTTCTCTATATCTTCTATCAACCCTATCTGGTACGGATCCCACACTGCTGAGCAGTATTCAAGCAGTGGGCGAACAAGCGTACTGTAACCTACTTCCTTTGTTTTCGGATTGCATTTCCTTAGGATTCTTCCAATGAATCTCTGTCTGGCATCTGCTTTACCGACAATCAACATTATATGATCATTCCATTTTAAATCACTCCTAATGCGCACTCCCAGATAATTTATGGTATTAACTGCTTCCAGTTGCTGACCTGCTATTTTGTAGCTAAATGATAAGGGATCTATCTTTCTGTGTATTCGCAGCACATTACACTTGACTACACTGAGATTCAATTGCCATTCCCTGCACCATGCGTCAATTCGCTGCAGATCCTCCTGCATTTCAGTACATTTTTCCATTGTTACAACCTCTCGATACACCACAGCATCATCCGCAAAAAGCCTCAGTGAACTTCCGATGTCATCCACAAGGTCATTTATGTATACTGTGAATAGCAACGGTCCTATGACACTCCCCTGCGGCACACCTGAAATCACTCTTACTTCGGAAGACTTCTCTCCATTGAGAATGACATGCTGCGTCCTGTTATCTAGGAACTCCTCAATCCAATCACACAATTGGTCTGATAGTCCATATGCTCTTACTTTGTTCATTAAACGACTGTGGGGAACTGTATCGAACGCCTTGTGGAAGTCACGAAACACGGCATCTACCTGTGAACCCGTGTCTATGGCCCTGAGAGTCTCGTGGACGAATAGCGCGAGCTGGGTTTCACACGACCATCTTTTTCGAAACCCATGCTGATTCCTACAGAGTAGATTTCTTGTCTCCAGAAAAGTCATTATACTCGAACACAATACGTGTTCCAAAATTCTACAACTGGTCGACGTTAGAGATATAGGTCTATAGTTCTGCACATCTGCTCGACGTCCCTTCTTGAAAACGGGGATGACCTGTGCCCTTTTCCAATCCTTTGGAACGCTACGCTCTTCTAGAGACCTACGGTACACCACTGCAAGAAGGGGGCAAGTTCCTTCGCGTACTCTGTGTAAAATTGAACTGGTATCCCATCAGGTCCAGAGGCCTTTCCTCTTTTGAGCGATTGTAATTGTTTCTCTATCCCGCAGTCGTCTATTTCGATATCTACCATTTTGTCATCTGTGCGACAATCTGGAGAAGGAACTACAGTGCAATCTTCCTCTGTGAAACAACTTTGGAAAAAGACATTTAGTATTTCGGCCTTTAGTCTGTCACCCTCTGTTTCAGTACCATTTTGGTCACAGAGTGTCTGGACATTTTGTTTTGACCCACCTACCGCTTTGACATAAGACCAAAATTTCTTAGGCTTTTCTGCCAAGTCAGTACATAGAACTTTACTTTCGAATTCATTGAACGCCTCTCGCACAGCCCTCCTCACACTACATTTCGCTTCGCGTAATTTTTGTTTGTCTGCAAGGCTTTGGCTATGTTTATGTTTGCTGTGAAGTTCCCGGCGGAGGTTCGAGTCCTCCCTCGGGCATGGGTGTGTGTGTGTTTGTCCTTAGGATAATTTAGGTTAAGTAGTGTGTAAGCTTAGGGACTGATGACCTTAGCAGTTAAGTCCCATAAGATTTCACACACATTTGAACATTAAGCACCATAAGGACAGACATGTAGTAATAAACAGTGAACGACACGGCCGTCCACAGAAGCTTACAACAAGAGAGACCAGAAAGCTACTAAGAATCATAAAAAAAACCGAAAACGACAGCGTCGGCACTATCCGCATATGTACATGACCACTTCCGAAAGGACGTCACTCCAAGGGCAGTTCGTATCCTAAATCGTCCGGGCTACAGAGCCAGGGTCCCGAGACGAAAGCCTACATCAGCAAAAAGAACAGGAAGTGGTGGATGGAATTCGCGAAACAGAATGTACCCAAGACAGCAGACTTCTGGGACACTGTATTGTTTAGTGATGCAAGCAAATTTAATATCGTGCACAATGATGGTAGGATCTTGGTTTGGAGAAGACAGAATACATACCTCGACCGAAACAACATTCAGCCCACGGCGAAGCACGGAGGTGGTGGAGTGATGGTATGGGACTGTATGTCAGCCTCCGGTGTCGGAAAATTAGTGTTTGTGGAAGGTATCATGGACAGATTTGTGTATATGAACATTCTCAAACAGAACTTACAACAGAGTGTTGACGCCTTGCGTCTTCCTAGAAATGATTACTTCCAACAGGACAATGATCCCAAACATACGGCGCAAATTGTCCGGCTGTGGTTGCTCTACAACACTCCACACACTCTTAAAACACCAGCTCTGAGTCCTGACCTGAATCCCATCGAACACTCGTGGAGTGAGCTGGAAACACGAGTGAGAAAACACGACATCCGTAGTAAGGTCTCTTTGAAAGAGGCTCTCATTCGAGAATGGGAAAGTATCACGTCGGAAACTACAAGAAAATTGGTCCATTCCATGCCACGGAGGTTGCGAGAAGTAAGACATCGAAGGGGGTATGCATAAAAAGTATTAAGCATGTTCTGGCTTTGTTAGAAGTGTCATTTTCTATTGGTGTATGAATACTTAATTACCAGCTCAGTAGAGAACTTGGCAGACGTTTTTGTATTTTGTTTTGTAAAGGCTTGTTCATTCTATATACCAGCACAGCTGCATTGGCGACTGGCTAATGTGTATAGTGCATATCCAATCAGTGTTTTTGGTTTCATATTGTCAATAAAGGCAGTTTACTTTTCCACGCTCTAGTGTATGAATACTTATTTCCATTACTGTAGGTGTCACCGGAATATTATCGTACATCGTGGAACAAGTGTAGCCACATACTGTGGTGATGGTGCTGGCGAAAATGACGGAAACTTAGTTATCGGTGAAGGAACGACTGTAAAACGGAAAAGTGCCCAAAACTTAACTTTTCCACTTTCTAAACGCTTCGCCACCGATAACTAAGTTTCCGTCATTTTTGTGTGCATCACCACCACAGACTAACTGCCGGCCGACGTGGCCGTGCGGTTAAAGGCGCTGCAGTCTGGAACCGCAACACCGCTACGGTCGCAGGTTCGAATCCTGCCTCGGGCATGGATGTTTGTGATGTCCTTAGGTTAGTTAGGTTTAACTAGTTCTAAGTTCTAGGGGACTAATGACCTCAGCAGTTGAGTCCCATAGTGCTCAGAGCCATTTGAACCACAGACTAACTACACTTGGTATACGATATGACGTTTCTCGAACACCTTAACCTGGTGACGAGGCTAAAATGGCTCGAAAATAAGTTAACGGTACAGTAAGTCCCATCAGAAGTCCAAGAAAGCGGCTGGTTGCAAATTTATTCCCATATAAAACGCCAATTCAAATCACAGCTGCAGTTCGTCACCCATAATGAATATACTGCAATTGCTCTTTTGTGGTGTACCCATGTCCTGGTCCCCATCAAAAGCGCCGATATGGCGGTGCCTTTACTACTGTGCCGGCGTCCAGACACACGACACGTCGAACTCCGTAAAATGTTCCTTTACAAAGGCTTGTACTGGAGTACTAATTAACTTAAACTCCGCCCACAGGCCCTGGCGGGCGCATCGGTACATATTGACCGCCGTACAAACCCCTACCTTTCCTAGTTCTATTTATCTGTTTATTCGTCATATACATTGCGATTCAGCTGTCCCTGCCGCTGCGTTTTATGCGGCCTGCGACGCCTTCAAATATGCACAAGATGATCGTATTCTCTCACTCGCTACGCGCAAAGTTATTACTCCTATAGAAAAAAATGAACAGGACACTTTTGTAGGAAATACGATATAATTAAATTTTGTACTGGGTTATGCTTTCGCTAGAGGCCACGGATTCCGAGTAATTCAAGAAATACGCGTTTGAAGGCCACTTTTGTGTTTCTAGAATAATTCGAAAACTAGCGCCTCTAGCGACAACGCATCTGAGTATAAAATTTAACAACATTATATTTCCTAATAAATGGTCCTGCTCATTTTTCCCACTGTGGTAAGTTTGAGAGTAGCGAGCGAGATAATATGACAATTCTGCGCGTGGTATTGGAAGGAGTTTTGGGTTGCATAAAACCCATCGGTAGCGATAGCTGAATCAGCCTGTCTATCGTAGCAGTCCTGTGCGGATGTCGAATGACACCCTTCAAACATCATGGAAGAAAACTTCACTCAGGTTTATGATGATGATTATTATTATTATTATTATTATTATTATTATTATTATTATTATTCTTTCTTTCCTCAGACGTTATGTCTGGTCTAAAATGGAAAGTGACGCGGACCTTGATCAAACGTGACTTCCTTTTAACTGTACGGTATTTGTTATATTATTATTATTATTATTATTATTATTACTACAGAGGGTGGCTGGTCTCCTGACCGAACACACTGAGCTATCATGCCGGCCTACTCAGCTACAGAGGCCGAGTACTAACACTGTATAATTCTCACACAACTGCCAAGGGGCGTGACAACGATACTTCTGTCAGAGGGTTGAGAAGCAGCTGAAATAGCTAAAACTGAACGCACTACGCCGGCCGGGTTGGACGAGCGGTTCTAGGCGCTACAGTCTGGAGCCGCGCGACCGCTACGGTCGCAGGTTAGAATCCAGCCTCGGGCATGGATGTGTGTGATGTCCTTAGGTTGGTTAGGTTTAATTAGTTCTAAGTTCTAGGGGACTGATGACCTCAGAAGTTAAGTCCCATAGTGCTCAGAGCCATTTGAATCATTTTGCACCACCGCTGCCTCGGTGGCGGTCTTCGAGAGTGCGAGTTTCAACCACAGCGCCACGCGAACAGTTTTACAAATTTACCCGTTTCGTTAATGCTTGCACCCTTGGCTCGAAAGACAATGATCATGCCCTTTTGGACGTCAGATACATTGCTTTGTTTCCCCATCACGACAACGACTGCACTTTCCTCCTCCCGACACGCTTTACATACTATCCACTCCTAGTGCTGCCGAATGCGGTCTGAGTGGCTACTGCAAGTAGACGTTATTCAAATGGCTCTGAGCACTATGGGACTTAACATCTGAGGTCATCAGTCCCCTAGACTTAGAACTACTTAAACCTAACTGACCTAAGGACATCACACACACACACACACACACACACACACACACACACACACACACACATGCCCGAGGCAGGATTCGAACCTGCGACCGGAGCAGTAGCTCGGTTCCGGACTGAAGCGTCTAGAACCGCTCGGTCACAGCGGTCGGCTGCCCTTTGTTAAAGTCGCTTATCTCACTGGATTTCCCCATTTACAGCCCACATCTTCGCTAGGATGATGCCCTGCTCGTGTCTGCTCCGCTTACATAATTTTGCTGCCGCATCACGTGCCACCAGGCGGCATCCAACGTCGCGGTGGGCAATAGTCATAATGTTTTGGCTTATCAGTGTAAATGATATAAAAAAATTATTATGCCAGTTTTCATAAAATGTAAAACGTGCATTACTAAAATCACCAGACTCGACAGCAGTTGAAGAAATACTGCCACCTAATCTGAAAGAAGAGCTAATGATCATTTAAATTAAACGCTGTTAAGTAGCGGGCCATCATAAGTGAATCTGTTACGCAGAACACCCTATGACAGTTACATATAGCGGTGCTTAATCATTTTAGTGCTCGAAGTTCCCCCTCACACTGTTATTACAAAAAACGTATTTCTACGCTTTGGATTGAGGAAGAGCCAATTAGCGAAAAATTTGCGTAAGCTACGTAATGATACAACGGGGAGCTACAAAAAGAACCCCTGTCTTCACGGCCTGGCATTTTACTCACAGGCAGATAAATTCTTCTCAAGAGGCTGATGAAAGATATGCTATCGCTGGCGGCCAATTATCTGAATCGAGGCATGTTAGAGCAACTGACTAATAAGTGAACATCTGGACCCTCCTGGCACTTCATTAGGAGTAAACAGACCCAATTACTCACATTCATTCGATCAATATTTAAAACTCCTGATAATAGCTCAGTTTCAGAGTTCGTGCGTAAGATGAGGTTGCTGCCTCGACACCAATTTCACGTTGGTCTAGTATTTATAAACAACTGGCGACCTTGGCGACACGATTAATTATAGTAACTGAGTTCACCCGCAAACCAGATTATTCGATTGCCGAGGGCAAATGCTGATCATGGACTAAGCTGGCGCGTTCTCCATTGCGAATGGGCGAGTGTTTATTTTTACACTAACGGTGTGAGGTACTCAGACAGTAAATGACTAAATTAATAATCCAATAATACACCACAAATAATCACCTGAAATTTGGTTATTTATTGCATTATGTAACCTTTTTGATGCTGGAGCTCATCTGTTTGTCATTTAATTATACTCGTATTTAAAACAAAATTAGATAATAATCCTCATATTTTAACTATTTAATCCATGTTTTCATTATCTGCAAGAAGTTGCAAATATAAATTTAATTAAAATATTGATTACTTTATTAAAACGCGCGGAATATGCACGTAACGAAACGCAGAACCGTGGGATTAAACGATATTGCCGCAATCCCAAACGATTCGCCGTGGAGTGTAACGGCATGCCTAAGGTATTTTAGAACGTAACAGAAAGAGTCTCAAGTCTTTGGAACCGGTACATATGTCATTTAAAGTTACGTTACACAACGTAATTGTAGATATCCGGAAACACTACAACGAAAATAGAAAAAAAAAACAGTGATAAGATATGGGCTAAAGGGCTGGGATTCCTAAGACTATTTTTACGCACACGACACCTTTCGAAGGAAATGATGAGGTTGTCCCCCTGAACGGTGGGGGGCGTGTGTCTTATATCCCATCTAGCTCAACTGAACACGCATTCGACGGCTACCAGACCCGCTGCAACTTAATCTGGCGATGCAGTTGCTGTAGCTGTAACCGAAAAACTGAGGCTACGAACAGATGCTTATTATGTGTGAAAATGTAAAGCGTTTGAAGGTATGGCCTCACGCAAGCATCACTAACTTTGTGTATTACATATTTGTAACAATATTGCGTTTTTTGCATACAGTTCTTTAATTTTTTTGAATACAGTGAATATTCGTATAATCCTATTTATCTTATTTACCATATTTGTAACTAGTATTTTCTACGGCAGTCAGGTATCTCGAATAAAACAACAAGTTCACTGTTACCAGTCACCATTTATTTTTATGCACGAGGAATTTCGAACGTTTAAACGTCCATCATCAAGTGGACTCACATGTGTTTGTTTGTATGTGTGTGTGTGTTTTGAGTTACGATTTTGGGGTAACTTGTGGCATTGTCTCCAGTGGTCACAGGTTTCTTTCTCTACTTCTAGCAGTTTCTATACACCATCTTAGTTTAGAAAATATGACAGTTTACATATGATGTGTTACGACAGAGAAAGAAAGTTACCCCAAAATCGTAACACAACACACACGTTATACCAACACATGTAAATCCACAATGTGATGGACGTTTAAACCTTCGAAACGCTTCGTGGAACTAAATGAACAGCGACGGTTAACGGTAAACTTGTTTCATTCGATGTCAATAACAGTGATGGTAGAGTCTAACCTAAAATGTTCGCATTTAAAGTGAGGTATGTAATAACGAGACGAAGCCAATAGTGACGATGCGTATCCTAATAATTCAATCCGCCACACCTCATATTTTTACATAGTCTTTTCAGCTTACTGTCAGTTCCTACTTCGGCTCTCGTGCACTGGCGTCTTCAGGAAAATATTCTAAGAGCAATGCAGGGCCGGGTTATATTCTTTACCTAACACTGTTCGGTGTAGTCGATTTGTTTTAGAAACACTAACAAGATTTTCTTATTTTTCTTGCTCCATGCAGAAATATCCTTTAGAAAATTATTCTCGAATCTTGGATTGTGCGGGAGTCATAGTTACTGACAGACATGAAATGTGTTCACTATCGCTATTTCCGTCACAAGCTGGTTACCACAAATATTTATTTTGTGGGTTGGCTAAATCTTCATGCTCCTAGCTCACCTGATAAAATATAAGCTCTAATATGTTTTTGAAAGTGTGTTTCCGTATTTTAGCAGGACGCACAGCATACGAATATACGCTTTCATGACTAGAATCAGATTCAAAATGAAGTTTAGGGTTCAACTTCCCGCCGATGACGAGGCCAGTGAAGCTATTGCCTGGACGATTTCTTGAATAAGGTCAAAGTCAAGTCCCTGCCCCGTCACCTAGGCAATAAGCTATCATTTCATCTCTTTTAATCTAGTTACCGACTAAACATTTAAATTTAGCCTTCATTCTCTTATTAAAATATCCCGTTTCAGACTTCATTCGAAAAAAAAAAAAATAGTGTGCATTTTTAATTTTCTAATAACCACCTTTTCTGAAAATCTGGAAGAGACGGAAAATCGAAGGGAGCAACCTGGGAAAGGCATTATTAGCTCGAAATAGCAGTGGATTTTTGCGTTTTAGTAGCGTCATATCGCCAAGATATCTATTCTTTTGCTGAAACAAGTGATAGAAATAATCTCCGATAAGAACTGCTGGAGTACATACCAATTTTCCGAAAGAAATCACAAAGTATTTCTGTTTATCATCCAGCTTCTGCGTAGTATGTTATGAAAGAGCTACTAGGAATCCTGGAAGAATGCGGAAGGCTTTTGTCCGTAAATATCTCTCTGCAGACGACGGGTCTGCTCTCAAAACACTCCGACAGGTACCAATAAATAGCCAAAGGCGGTCGTAATATGTATGTAAATTAAAAATAAGGGGCGCTTCAGCTGCTTTAGCCGGCAGGCGGCGTATTCGTACGACCAAGGCAATAAATTTGATGTAAAGTGTGACTCGGGACGACCGATATAGTGCCGAAGGAAACGTAAACATGGGGTGGCGTGGAGGGAGGGACGGACGGAGGTAGGGGAAGGGGAGAGAGAGAGAGAGAGAGAGAGAGAGAGAGAGAGATATTGGGCGTGGGTGACGAAGGGATCGCCCACATAGAAGCGCCACGCTGAGAGCTGCTGCCAAAGGCGCTTTAGACAATTCAGCCACATGCTCAAAATATGCTGCACGCTGTGTCGTCGTAAGTTACGAATCAAAGCGACTTCCATAAAACGTCCTCAGTTCACCGGAATGGTGGCGAAAATCCTCAAGTTCGGCTCAAATGGCACTGAAGCTAGCTCTCGGTGTACCCCACGGAGAGAGAGAGATTTGCGACTGAATGACGCTACCTTAAGCGCAGAGAGGTGTACTCTATTTTAAACGCTCCATTTTTATCTGCGTTCCTGTAGAAGTGGACGACACGAGAGGTAAACTTAAAATTAAGTTGAAAGGCTTTACTGGTGCATACGTCTTCCGTGTACAAGATCAAAAACTTGCTTTCCTGTCGTTTATTTTTAATAAGTAGGCTGTAAATTATATAGATTTAGCGTCGCTTTCCATGAGTAAGCGTATTTTATTCCGATACTCACAAGAAAAGAGATAATAAGTAAGTACTGCCTCGTAATACATAGAATATCGGATATCAAGGTAAACTTCCCAAAGGTGCCTCCTACGATGGAGGTCACTGTTTTCAGTCCCGCCTTGGGCATGGGTGTGAGTGCGGGTTTAGTTTACTGAATGCATCCTTCGGAGCGACAAAACAATTACAGAAGAAGGTTATACATTTGTGTGACGAATATAATACAAATAAGTATCTCAACAATGTAAAAAATAGACGACTTCGCAAATACAGCATGTGATAACTGTGACGGCAGTGCTGAGCAGCCAACAGCTAATTTAATTTTTCTTTAAATGGCGTATGAAGTCGGATAGCGCGATTTTACCAAGAACTGTAGAGTACTGTGTGACTTGTTCCCGACACTTTTTGGAAGTCCAGAAGAAATTTACATCTCCATGAATTCACTAACCAACAAACGGCTGTTTTGTTACAAGCGTGTTTCAATCTACTATTCTTTTCCCTCTGAAGAACATCGACGAGAAGATGGGTCGGCGACGTGTTTGTTTCCTAAGACTATTATTAATGTACAATATGATTCTTACTATAGATCAATTTACCAATTGGCTGTCTATAAGAATACGTCGCATTGTTGCATTTACGAGGTATTATTTGTATTTCAATTATGAAAGGGCCCACATTTGAAATTGCTGTTACAGGCTAATTAAGGCTACATAACGTTCCATCTGTTCCTGCTCTCTCACTTTCTCTCTGTCCTGTTTTCCCCATGCTGGAGGTGCAAAGGCGGACAACGTTCTGACTTCTACCGACTGTCGCGCACATCGTACCACACCGTTCAAAAAAATGGCTCTGAGCATTATGGGACTTAGCTTCTGAGGTCATCAGTCTCCCAGAACTTAGAACTACTTAAACCTAACTAACCTAAGGACATCACACACATCCATGCCCGAGGCAGGATTCGAACCTGCGACCGTAGCAGCAGCTCAGTTCCGGACTGAAGCGCCTAGAACCGCTCGGCCACCGCGGCCGGCCAACCATTAAAAGATGCACATCAGACTTGAGCGTTGCACACTGAGGGAGGACATCAAACAGAATAACCCTTACGAACTCCCAGAAAACCTTCGCGCCGGCCGGAGTGGCCGTGCGGTTCTAGGCGCTACAGTCTGGAACCGAGCGACCGCTACGGTCGTCAGAAATACTTGATGAATATGCGGCGGTTAGTGTTTAACGTCCCGTCGACAACGAGGTCATTAGAGACGGTGCGCAAGCTCGGGTTACGGAAGGATTGGGAAGGGAATCGGCCGTGCCCTTTCAAAGGAACCATCCCGGCATTTGCCTGAAACGATTTAGGGAAATCACGGAAAACCTAAATCAGGATGGCTGGAGACGGGATTGAACCGTCGTCCTCCCGAATGCGAGTCCAGTGTGCTAACCACTGCGCCACCTCGCTCGGTTTGATGAATATAGTTTGGGTAATTTTCACGCAGTCAGTTACGCTGCCTGGACACACACACACACACACACACACACACACACACACACACACACACACACACACACACACAATTTCTAACTGCACTACTTGTCGTATTTTGTTAAGCCTTTAAGGAACGAAAGGAGTTTGGGTTTAACGTCACGTCGATATCCAGGTCAAAAGAGACGGAGTACAAACTCGGATTAGGGAAGGAAATCAGCTGTGCTCTTTCAAAGGAACCATCCCGGTATTTGCCTGGACCTATTTAGGGAAATCGCGGAAAACCTTAATCTGCATGGCCGGACGCGTGTCTGAACCGTCGTCCTCCCGAATTCGAGTCCAGTGTGGTAACCACTGTGCTACATCGCTCGGTGTTGTTAAACCTTTTAACTTAACCCATTGGCTGCCATGGGGGATCACATACTTTAACCCGCCTCTTAATGCCATTTGTCTGTCTAGGAGAAAAGTAGGTCGTTTAATTCTTCCGTAGGATGTCGTAGTGATCACGGGAGTGCTTCGTGTTCAGCATATACTTGCTCAGGGTGGCGATTCTTCTGGAAAACCTGGAATTCTCTGCGAATTACATTTTACCTGGAAAAATTCAAGGAAATCTCAGGGAATTTCAGGAACTTTATAAATTTAAGGGAGTTCTGCGTTTTAACCTATTATTCAAATTTATTTTTGCTGTATTCTATAAATCACCAATTTTTTAAATGCATGATGTCTCAAAATCTGTTAATTACGTGAATATTATTCCGCATAAATTAACGATGTTTAAAAACTGCGGTTAAACTACTGCTTATGGCTGGTATATAGCTCAGCAAAAAGGAAAGAAAAATCATTACTGCAGTACGTCCCCCCCCCCCCCCACCTTCCCCCACACCCTCACTATTAATTTATCAGGAGCTTCTTCACACCATCTTCTTCCACACATCTGAAATACTCAGGGAATTTTTTTTTTCCAAATTTAAGTAGCCACCCTGTTTCCCGCTCCTCTTATCAAAAATGCGTGAGTTCTGAAGGCAGATCATACGTTGCAGATCGAGACTTATTTTGGTCTTCGTGATTTTTTGGTTGTTTCTTGGTGAGTGTTGATGATGGTATTAGCACTTCTTTTCATGTCAATGTAATTTGCATGGGGACAATGGACACGAATCTCCGTTTGGGCATCGGATTCAAATTTGAAATTTCTCAAAAAAATATTCCCTGCAGTATTTTTCTTAGTATTTGGATGCAAATGGACAGTAATAAGGGAAAATATTTTTTTTAAAAACTAGGTTTATGTAACTCATGAGTAGATCATGGCAGCACTTTAAATTTTTGAATTCCGTCAATTATTAGACGAAATACTGAAAGTCAAAATTTTGTTGTCTCTGGAAGCTGTTAGCTAGGCAACCTGCAACTCCGACCAAGCACAATTTTGTAATATAGACAGTATTTAGCATTGAAAATGTGTTACATGTGAATGGATATCTAGGGCCGCTTCGGTATCAAAATTATACATGCGCTAAAATAGAGTTTAAGTTGCTTGAGTGGTTGTAGAACCCTGAGAAATTGTTGTAACGAAGTTTGGAAACGAGGCGACGGCATTAATTCCGTTACGACCTCATCTCGGCAGACGGCGGAAAGAGTTGCGGTAAAGCCCTGAGCACGGCCGGCGACCACGCCGGCAGGCATCTTATCAGGGCCCCGCCTTTCCCTCTCTGCCGCCACGCCGCAGATAAAAGGTCCGACCGCCGACAACCTCAACTCCCCCCACCACCCCCACCCTTTCCCCCACCAAACCCACTATTTCCCCGCCGGACGCCACGGCGCCTGTCTTACGCCGGCTTCTGTGTTATCAGCTGAGCGGCGTCTTGTAATGTCGCGCATTATCTTCCCTCAGACTCCAGACAAATCGCCAACTGACTCATGGCATGAGCTGTCATACAAGCGATAGGGTCATATTTCTCCTTCAATATGAGATTTAGGAACATCTTACTACGACTGTCTTGCAATTAATTAAATACTGAAATGCGCCACGCACTTGATCCCACGAAAGAGAGACATGTCCGAGCTAAATCGAAAGCACTAGCCGAACTTAAGACCTGACACTTTGACGGTTTTTTCCCCTTCAGCGAATGACGTAATCCTGTATTTCCGTCTCAGATACACGGTACGTTAATTTTATTACACATATAAGCACTAACTCGCTCGACCGCTACGGTCGCAGGTTCGAATCCTGTCTCGGGCATGGATGTGTGTGATGTCCTTAGGTTAGTTCGTTAGTTCGGCTTAAGTAGTTCTAAGTCTATGGGGCTGATGACCTCCGAAGTTAAGTCCCACCGTGCTTAGAGCCATTTGAACCATTTGAACTGAATTTCGATAACTGCAGCTTATCAGCATAAATTGTGTTTGCATTTGCTACAAGACAGAGTAAAGACCTTTACGCAAGACACCTTTAGAATCAACAGCTGCAGTTCCATCTTCTTAGTGTCATTAATATCTGTAGGTGTATCGTGCGACCTGTCGGATAACGGGCGTCTCTCCTAAAAGTCGTCAGGTGAATTTTCTCCGGTGTCTCGGAAGAGGTTTGTAGTTCCTTTTATGCTACGTATATCTGGGGACAGCCCAAAGAGTTACAGCTCACCACGAATTTCATGCGACGTTTATATCGACGAAAAGTGTCGGTTTCTTTCCAGTTGCAAACTAAACGATCTTTTTAAGGGGAATTTCACCTGTCCTTAAAATATAGCAGTCCTAAATTAGTCTAGGGCGGTATACGTATTATGGGTACATACTGACAGTGACAGTAGAACACGAAGATTATCCACTACTCAAGCAGTGACAGCATCCTGGCCCGCGCCGACTGTTATCGCTATGCAGCAGCACTGCTCTGTCTGTGCTGGAGTACTGATTATTCTGTGTGTTTTACTATCGCTATTAATATATATCAATGACACGAACATCGCACTAGGCCAATTTGGGACTGCTCTACTGAATAGGCACGTAAAATTCAGCTTTAAAAATAATTCTGTTTGTAACAGGAAATAAACCAACTCTTCCTCGTCGACAATTGAACGTCGCATGAAACACGTGTCTAGCTACGCATTGCAAAAAAGAAATTGCAAATATCTGCCAAAACAGAGAAAATGCGCCTGATGAGTCTTAGGAGAGAGATTCTGAATGCGTCGCTGACCAGCAGTCGAAAGTGCTGAAATGCCAACGACGATTTACGTCAGGTGTTTATAGTGAATAGTTACACGCACTGGTACTAATGCTGTATAACAGTAGCCACGAATAACTTCTGTTGGTCTCATGATAAATAAGAAGGTCTCATGATAAATAACTATTGATGCAGACCGTTCCGTCGGGTATCTGCCGTGTAAGTTGCGAAGCATGGTTGCCAACTCCTTTGAACATTGCCCACGTGTGATCCAAGATGGGCATCATTATTTCCATCATTTGCGCTATCCTAGTCTCTAAGTCATCACGGACTATTTCTGTTTGGTGGCCGAGCGGTTCTAGGCTCTACAGTCTGGAACCGCGTGACCGCTACGGTCGCAGGTTCGAATGCTCCCTCGGGCATGGATGTGTGTGATGTCCTTAGGTTAGTTAGGTTTAAGTAGTTCTAAGTTCTAGGGGACTGATGACCTCAGAAGTTAATTCGCATAGTGCTCAGAGCCATTTGAACCATTTGAACTATTTCTGTTTGACGTACGACGCCATCAACTTTTAACATTCGCTATTCAAGATTACGCCTTCGGAATTCTTGTGTAAATTCGAGAAAAATAGTCACAGTGTTCTTTCTCAGACCGCAAGGGATCTAGCACAGAACACGCCAGTTTAAATAACGGGTGTCCGTCCTTCGTTTCTGTTACGTGTACTTTGGGTCAGTCCACTGAAAGATTGCTAATTTGGCGTTTCATACTTCGTCCTTTGTTACCGAAAGATGCTGCTTTTCAATATGTCTATACTGTGACGTTGTGTATTCAGTCGACAGAGAAAACTCAAATTAGTCTGGTACGATATGCAGTCCACAGATATTTACTGACGATGACCGCAAAAGACAGGAAGCGAATAACTCAGGTCAAGAAATAAGCAAGCAGGTACTCTTATACGAACGCATCCTCTCGCACTGACACGGTCTACAACATGCTACAAGTTGTTCAACGTTCTACGAGCTTTCGGCTCAACACTCTTCGACCAGTGCCAAATAGGAACTCACTGTAGTGTCGATACCTTCGACCTCATATAGCCGTGGGCATGTCGTGACGTCACCGGTGAATATTGTATGATTCGGGGATGGGCAGAGCAGCAGCGACGTCAGAGCCAGCATCAAGGCTATATACGGACGCGCGACGATACGGCACTGAGTTTCCACTTGACACTGACTGCAGAGAACGCCACTGAAATCTCGTGGAACTTTATTACGGCGCTCTTTCGTTGGCATTTAATAGAAATACACCATCTGTCTGTCAACATAAATTTCACTTTATCTATGATTAACGACGACGCGTTTCAATAGCAAGTACCTAAAAATATATAGTATTGAGCAACTGAAGTGGATAAACTGCTGCAGCCAGTCTTTAAACCTTCAGAAACCAGTTTCAACTCCGAAACGGGTCGAATACCGTAGAAAATTGTAAAGTACGAACTCGACTCAACCGACAAATTTGGAAGTATTTTGGAATGAGAGGCTCGAGTTCTCTGGCAGTTAGTTACAGAGTAACTTGTGTCTTATTTGGATACATGCCTCTATTCAGTCATGGTGCTTAGCGCTGACAATACTAATGCCCATTATTACTCATCGTCCTAAAGCTTCCATTCCAAGCTGCGCGGTTCTGCCATAGGTTTATTTTTCCGGCAACATTACTTGTAAGTTAACACTGATAAACAGCACTACTCATATCTTTACTCATTAATAGTTGGCCGATGTGCAACTCATATACGGGTTCACTGATACAATTGACAAATTGAACTGGGACGCTATACTGAGTTGTTCCCGCAGCAACAGTCGTCACATAATAGCACTTTTGCATCTAAGTTCATAGGCGCCTATGCGAAAGCGAATCCTTCCATGTAAGAATGGAAGGCCAGTAAACTCCCGATTCTTCAAAGAATCAAATTGCAGCTCGTCGTCTGACTGAAACCAACGTCCCCGCATGTCTTTCTTCAAGTCGCCAAAGATGAAAATCACACGGTGAACGATTCGGGTTGTACAGAGGATGTTGGAGTGTTTCCCAACCAAATCGCTGAATCGAAGCCTTCGTCCGATTGGCAGTGTGAAGGTGGGCGGGGGAAGGGTGTTATTGTACACAGTATGATTCCGTCCGAGAGCATTCCTGGACGCTTTGATTTTATGGCGCGTCGCAGTTACTGCAAAGTGTCTTCATAGAGCTGCGCATTGATTGTTGTTCCACACTCGAGGAACTCGACGACACGAGAGGCCTTGTTGTCGAAGGAGTGTGTGATTACTTTTGAATGGAACCATCCATGATCCCATTGTGGTTGGTGTTCGGCCCTCATTTGACTGCCCATTATAGATCGTATATGGACATCATCACACCGTAGGTGTATAAATGGATGCGTACAGCCACATTCTGTCGGTTCATCTCCAGGAACTGTTGCAGATATTCATCAGTCACCAACAAGATTAAGTTGCTTCCGTTATAGCTAGCCACTATCGACGGGTTTTCGTCAGGCAGTAAACGCCTAGTGTGAAAATTCGTATTCACAGCCTGAACAAAAAACTGTTAGTTACAGTAATCCAGATTCAACCTCTACAGATTACATAGTTCTCCTTCACTGTGCTAGGTTTGGTTAGTGAGTACATCTGCAACTACCGAGCCATGTATCATACTCGTATATCACTGAATGTTGAGTGTCTAACTGTGAATTATTTTAACTAATACTATTTACTTGTTTACCACTGCGTTACTTATCTTATCTGCGTTCTAGTAAACATCGCTCTGTGACCAAAACAGTTGCTAGCGCACAAGCAAGCAACCTTGTCAGCAACTAGTCTCCTTTGGTAGGGATTCGCTTCATTCTTCCGTTTTTTGTTGAGCACGAGACTTGCTTCAGAGAATACAACTGATCCACCACAGACCATGAGTTCTTACACCAAAATACTTATAATTTGTCTCCGAATAACCTCCGAAATTTTGTCGCCGGAGTTAAGACTTCATCCCGTATACATACCGGGTGTCCCTCCTCTGGGTCTTCAGGCGTATTTTCTCTAGTGTCGAAGGAAGCGTTGATTTCTTTCCCGTTACAAACAAAATTAAACTACTGGCCATTAAAATTTCTACACCAAAAGGAAATACAGATGATAAATGGGTATTCATTGGACAGATATATTATATTAGAACTGACATGTGATTACATTTTCACGCAATTTGGATGCATGGATCGTGTGAAATCAGTACCCATAACAACCACCTCTGGCCGTAATGACTGCCTTGATACGCCTGGGCATTGAGTCAAACAGAGCTTGGATGGCGTGTACAGGTACAGCTGCCCATGTAGCTTCAACACGATACCACAGTTCATCAACAGTAGTGACTGGCGTATTGTGACGAGCCAGCTGCTCGGCCACCATTGACCAGACGTTTTCAATTGGTGAGAGATCTGGAGAATGCGCTGGCCAGGGCATCAGGCGAACATTTTCTGTATCCAGAAAGGCCCGTACAGGACATACAACATGCGGTCGTGCATTATCCTGCTGAAATGTAGGGTTTCGCAGGGATAGAATGAAGGGTAGAGTCACGGGTCGTAACACATCTGAAATGTAACGTCCACTGTTCAAAGTGCCGTTAATGCAAACAAGAGGTGACCGAGACGTGTAACCAATGGCACCCCGTACCATCACGCCGGGTGATACGCCAGTATGGCGATGACGAATACACGCTTCCAATGTGCGTTCACCGCAATGTCGCCAAACACGGATGCGACCATCATAATGCTGTAAACAGAAACTGGATTCATCCAAAAAAATGACGATTTGCCATTCTTGGACCCAGGTTCGTCGTTGAGTACACCATCGCAGGCGCTCCTGTCTGTGATACAGCGTCAAGGGTAACCGCAGCCATGGTCTCCTAGCTGACAGTCCATGCTGCTGCAAACGTCGTCCAACTGTTCGTGCAGAAGGTTCTCGTCTTGCAAACGTCCCCATCTGTTGACTCAGGGATCGAGACGTGGCTGCACGATCCGTTACAGCCATGCCTGTCATCTCGACTGCTAGTGATACGAGGCCGTTGGGATCCAGCACAGCGTGCCGTATTACCCTCCTGAACCCACCGATTCCATATTCTGCTAACAGTCATTGGATCTCGACCAACGCGAGCAGCAATGTCGCGATACGATAAACCGCAATCGCGATAGGCTACAATCCGACCTTTATCAAAGTCGGAAACGTGATGGTACGCATTTCTCCTCCTTGCACGAGGCATCACAACAACGTTCCACCAGGCAACGCCGGTCAAGTGCTGTTAGTGTATGAGAAACTGGTTGGAAACTTTCCTCATGTCAGCACATTGTAGGTGTCGCAACCGGCGCCAGCCTTGTGTGAACGCTCTGAAAAGCTAATCATTTGCATATCACAGCATCTTCTTCCTGTCGGTTAAATTTCGCGGCTGTAGCACGTTATCTTCGTGGTGTAGCTATTTTAATGGCCAGTAGTGTATGTTTAAAGCGGCACTTTTAAGTGCCCATTCGATAGCTTGGCCCCAAAATTCGTCTAGTTCATTTTTTTTATCGATGTGTATTAACAGGGAGAGTAAAACACGAAGAATAATGAGTAGTCCAGCAGCGATTGAGCAGCACTGCTGCGTGGCCCTAGCAGACAGAGCAGTGCTGTCGCTGCTGGACTACTGTCGTTCTTCGTGTTCTGCTGTCCCTCTAAAACTAATATGCAACTAGACGAATTTGCCAGCACTCTATCGAGAGGGCACGTAAAATTAAGCTTTAAAGTCATTTTGTCTGTAACGATAAAGAAACCGACGATTTCCGTCGACACTGGACTTCGCACGAAAGACGTGATGAGCTGTATTTGTTTGGGCTGACTTCAAGTACACACTGCAAAAACGAAATTGCAAATGTCGACATCTACATACATACATACTCCGCAATCCACCATACCTTGCGTGGCGGAGGGTACCTCGTACAACAACTATCATCTTCTCCCCCTGTTCCACTCACAAACAGAACGAGGGAAAAATGACTGCCTATATTCCTCTGTACGAGTCCTAATCTCTCTTGTCTTATCTTTGTGGTCTTTCCGCGAAATGTAAGTTGGCGGCAGTAAAATTGTACTGCAGTCAGCCTCAAATGCTGGTTCTCTAAATTTCCTCAGTAGCGATTCACGAAAAGAACGCCTCCTTTCCTCTAGAGACTCCCACCCGAGTTCCTGAAGCATTTCCGTAACACTCGCGTGATGATCAAACCTACCAGTAACAAATCTAGAAGCCCGCCTCTGAATTGCTTCTATGTCCTCCCTCAATCCGATCTGATAGGGATCCCAAACGCTCGAGCAGTACACAAGAATAGGTCGTATTAGTGTTTTATAAGCGGTCTCCTTTACAGATGAACCACATCTTTCCAAAATTCTACCAATGAACCGAAGACGACTATCCGCCTTCCCCACAACTGCCATTACATGCTTGTCCCACTTCATATCGTTCTACAATGTTACGCCCAAATATTTAATCGACGTGACTGTCAAGCGCTACACTAGTAATGGAGTATTCAAACATTACAGGATTCTTTTTCCTATTCATCTGCATTAATTTACATTTATCTATATTTAGAGTTAGCTGCCATTCTTTACACCAATCACAAATGCTGTCCAAGTCATCTTATATCCTCCTACAGTCACTCAACGACACCTTCCCGTACACCACAGAATCATCAGCAAACAGCCGCACATTGCTATCCACCCTATCCAAAAGATCATTTATGTAGATAGAAAACAACAGCGGACGTACCACACTTCTCTGGGGCACGCCAGATGATACCCTCACCTCCGATGAACACTCACCATCGAGGACAACGTACTGGGTTCCATCACTTACGAAGGCAAATGTCGGAAGAAACAGAGAAAATGCGCCTGACGACTCTTAGCAGGGACACACAGTACAGTGGACGAAGACAGTGGGTTGTTACTGACAAGGGAACCTCCCCATCGCACCCCCCTCAGATTTAGTTATAAGTTGGCACCGTGGATAGGCCTTGAAAAACTGAACACAGATCAATCGAGAAAACAGGAAGAAGTTGTGTGGAACTATGAAAAAAATAAGCAAAATATACAAACTGAGTAGTCCATGCGCAGGATACGCAACATCAAGGATACTGTGAGCTCGGCAGCGCCGTGGTCCCGTGGTTAGCGTGAGCAGCTGCCGAATGTGATGTCCTTCGTTCAAGTCTTTCCTCGAGTGAAAACGTTGCTCTCTTTATTTTCGCAAAGCTATGATCTGTCCGTTCGTTCATTGACGTCTCTGTTCACTGTAATAAGTTTAGTGTCTGTGTTTTGCGACCGCACCGCAAAACCGTGCGCTTAGTAGACGAAAGGACGTGCCTCTCCAATGGGAACCGAAAACATTTGATCGCAAGGTCATAGGTCAACCGATTCCTCCACAGGAAAACACGTCTGATATATTCTATACGACACTGGTGACGGCGTGTGCGTCACATAACAGGAATATGTTGTGGACCCACCTAACTTGTACACTTACCGAATGGGTAAAAAGGATCTTCCACCTTGCCCGATTTAGGCTTTCTTGTGGATGTGATAATCACTCCCAAAAAAGTGATGAAAACATAAGAGTTTGTCACATGAACTGCAACAAATGAATGCAAGTAACAGTTTCACAGTCGCACAGTTTTTCCCTGTAGTCTGTCAAAACACGTGTTTTTAACGATTTCAGCCGGCCGCGGTGGTCTAGCGGTTCTAGGCGCTCAGTCCGGAACCGCGGGATAGCTACGGTCGCAGGTTCGAATCCTGCCTCGGGCATGGATGTGTGTGGTGTCCTTAGGTTAGTTAGGTTTAATTAGTTCTAAGTTCTAGGCGACTGATGACCTCAGAAGTTAAGTCGCATAGTGCTCAGAGCCATTTGAACCATTTTTTAACGTTTTCAAATTTTTCCATGTGCAGATCGTCAAATCCTGCATATGTCCAAGCAAATCTGAACATGTCCTGGAATTTTGGAGAGCGAAGTTAATTATGTGTGAGTGCCTGAACTTTGATAATTGTCTGAAAATAAAAAATTAAACTTTTCATTCGAGGGAAGACTTGAACCAAGGACCTCTCGTTCCGCAGCTGCTCACGCTAACAACGGGACCATGGCGTCCCTGAGCTCACACTATCCTTGATGTTGCTTATCTTGTGCTTGGATAACTCAGTTTGTATATTTTGCTTATTTTTTCATAGTTCCACACAACTTCTTCCTGTTTTCTCGATTGATCTGTGTTCAGTTTTTCAAGGCCTATCCACTGTGCCAACTTACGAGGTGCATTCAAGTTCTAAGGCCTCCGATTTTTCTTCTCCGGACTGGAAAGAGAGAGAAACATGCGCATTGTTTTAAAATGAGGCCGCGTTCATTGTCAATACGTCCCAGAGATGGCAGCACCGTACGGCAGATGGAATTTTATCGCCAGCGGCGAGAATGACAACTGTTTTAAATACTTAAAATGGCGACGTTTTCGTTACTTGAACAGCGTGCAATCATTCGTTTTCTGAATTTGCGTGGTGTGAGACCAATTGAAATTCATCGACAGTTGAAGGAGACATGTGGTGATGGAGTTATGGATGTGTCGAAAGTGCGTTCGTGGGTGCGACAGTTTAATGAAGGCAGAACATCGTGTGACAACAAACCGAAACAACCTCAGGCTCGCACAAGCCGGTCTGACGACATGATCGTGAAAGTGGAGAGAATTGTTTTGGGGGATCGCCGAATGACTGTTGAACAGATCGCCTCCAGAGTTGGCATTTCTGTGGGTTCTGTGCACACAATCCTGCATGACGACCTGAAAATGCGAAAAGTGTCATCCAGGTGGGTGCCACGAATGCTGACGGACGACCACATGGCTGCCCGCGTGGCATGTTGCCAAGCAATGTTGACGCACAACGACAGCATGAATGGGACTTTCTTTTCGTCGGTTGTGACAATGGATGAGAGGTGGATGCTATTTTTCAATCCAGAAACAAAGCGCCAGTCAGCTCAATGGAAGCACACAGATTCACCGCCACCAAAAAAATTTCGGGTAACCGCTAGTGCTGAAAAAATGATGGTTCCATGTTCTGGGACAGCGAGGGCGTAATCCTTACCCATTGGGTTCCAAAGGGCACTACGGTAACAGGTGCATCGTACGAAAATGTTTTGAAGAACAAATTCCTTCCTGTACTGCAACAAAAACGTCCGGGAAGGGCTGCGCGTGTGCTGTTTCACCAAGACAACGCACCCGCACATCGAGCTAATGTTACGCAACAGTTTCTTCGTGATAACAACTTTGAAGTGATTCCTCATGCTCCCTAGCCACCTGACCTGGCTCCTAGTGACTTTTGGCTTTTTCCAACAATGAAAGACACTCTCCGTGGCCGCACATTCACCAGCCATGCTGCTATTGCCTCAGCGATTTTCCAGTGGTCAAAACAGAGTCCTAAAGAAGCCTTCGCCGCTGCCATGGAATCATGGCGTCAGCGTTGTGAAAAATGTGTACGTCTGCAGGGCGATTACGTCGAGGTATCGAATATATTGCTTCCCCCTACTTATACCTCCCGAGGAGATCACGAATGTAAAATTAGAGAGATTAGAGCGCGCACGGAGGCTTTCAGACAGTCGTTCTTCCCGCGAACCATACGCGACTGGAACAGGAAAGGGAGGTAATGACAGTGGCACGTAAAGTGCCCTCCGCCACACACCGTTGGGTGGCTTGCGGAGTATCAATGTAGATGAATGTAGAGAAGTACCGCCAGTTTCATCGATTTCGGGCGAGTAGTTAATTAGAAAAAAAAAAATCGGAGGCCTTAGAACTTGAATGCATCTCGTATAACTAAATCTGAGGGGGGGTGCGATGGGGAGGTTCCCTTGTGAGTACTTCAACCTTAAAGTTCAGTAACAGTATGTTGACAATGACAAGTTTAGTAAGATAAATAGGGACTTACCGTTAGGACGCACTGGTGACTGGGAGAGATGAAGTCGAGCCCGCGACTTCCGCTGCCGCTGAAGCACTTCTTGATGTTCTGCATGAACTTGCGGCGGATGGCCTTGAGCGAGTAGACGCAGAGCGCGCTGGAGTCGGCGGGCTTGCTGGAGACTTCGCCCTCGCTGTGGTCGCTCTCGGAGAAGACGGCGAACAGCACGTCGTCCTGCGCGTTGATGCCCAGGTCAGAGGCCAGGTCGGAGCCGGGCTTGCCCACGTACGCGGCCTGCACCAGGTTGTACGGCCTGCCGCCCTCGCTGATGCAGTCGATGGGGATCTCTGTGTACGAGTAGTAGTTCTCGTCGTCGTGGCAGACGCGCACCAGCTTGGAGATGAAGGGCGACGGCGACGTGTGCTTCATCTGCGTCGTGAGGAAGTAGCTGAAGCCCTCCGAGCTGAAGCCGTACACGTAGTGGATGGGGTAGCGCTCGCGCGCCAGCGAGTTGACGAACATGCGCGTGCCCGTCGTGACGGCCGTCTCGGCGATCATGAACATCTTGTCGCGGTCGAGGCTGCGCGACGACACGGCTGGCACCTCGGACCGGTACGGCGAGTTGCCGGTGTAGGTGACGCCCACGTACATCACCTGCGTCACCGGAGGGTTGGGGGGCCCCGGCGCGATGAACGCCACCGTCGACGCCGTCGAGTTGTTGGCGACGACCGCCTCGCGCACCACCTGCGAGACGTCCGAGATGTTGTGCAGGTTGCGCACGGAGCAGATGCCCTGGAAGATGCTGCCGCACACGACGAGCCGCGTCGTCGTGTAGTCGATGACGAGCGCCTTGTTCACGTTGTCGGTGAGCTTCTTGACGACGGTGGGCGGGCAGTCGAGCACGGAGCACTCGGGCGAGTCCTCCTGCGGGCCCGTCACGTCCTTCATGACGAGCTGCAGGTCGGGCGACAACTGGTACAGCCGGTTGACGGCGCCCACGAACACGCGGCCCGTGTTCTTGTCGACGACCAGGTGGTTGAAGCGCTCGGTCGCGTCGTCGCTGAAGGTGCACACGATGTTGGCCGCGGCGCCGCCGAGCCCCAGAAACAGCCCCACGCCCAGGACCGCTAGCAGCGCTCTCATCTTCACAGCGTGCGTCACGTCATAGGACCTGGAACACATCCACACTTCCAATATAAAATGCAGTTGCAAAGCGATTTAGAAAAGATTGCTGTATGGTGTGGCAGGTGGCAGTTGACGCTAAATAACTAAAAGTGTGAGGTGATCCACATGAGTTCCAAAAGAAATCCGTTGGAATTCGATCACTCGATAAATAGTACAATTCTCAAGGCTGTCAATTCAACCTGGGTGTTAAAATTACGAACAACTTCAGTTGGAAAGACCACATAGATAATATTGTGGGGAAGGCGAGCCAAAGGTTGCGTTTCATTGGCAGGACACTTAGAAGATGCAACAAGTCCACTAAAGAGACAGCTTACACTACACTCGTTCGTCCTCTGTTAGAATATTGCTGCGCGGTGTGGGATCCTTACCAGGTGGGATTGACGGAGGACATCGAAAGGATGCAAAAAAGGGCAGCTCGTTTTGTATTATCACGTAATAGGGGAGAGACTGTGGCAGATACGATACGCGAGTTAGGATGGATGTCATTAAAGCAAAGACGTTTTTCGTCGCGGCGAGATCTATTTACGAAATTTCAGTCACCAACTTTCTCTTCCGAATGCGAAAATATTTTGTTGAGCCCAACCTACATAGGTAGGAATGATCATCAAAATAAAATAAGAGAAATCAGAGCTCGAACAGAAAGGTTCAGGTGTTCGTTTTTCCCGCGCGCTGTTCGGGAGTGGAATGGTAGAGAGATACTATGATTGTAGTTCGATGAACCCTCTGCCAAGCACTTAAATGTGAATTGCAGAGTAATCATGTAGATGTAGAATTAATTAAACCTATATACAATCAGCAATAATTGTACTAAAGGAAGTTTCTACATTCCAAGGTTAGAAATGTTATAATCGCATCTGCCAACACATTTTAAAAAGAGCCGGTCCCAGCAAACGACGAAAAATTTCAGTTTTTGCTTTTTTGTTTACTAAACCAGTAGATACTAGCAATTCGGAAAAGATCTGGCACTACTGGCAAATGATGTGTTCAAGGCTACTCTTCAATCTGAAGTACTCGAAAAAAATATCAAAAACTTTCATTTCAGATTTCATTCCAAAAATGGAAATGAAGCCAGTTTTCTATGTTGAAACACCAGCTCCTCGACTGACCAATAACTAACAAAATAAGATTGTTAATTAATTTAAAAATCTATGTAGAATAAAAACCTGGAAACCTGGAAACCTGAAAACAAAGCGGAATAATTGTAAGTGGCAGTCATGTAAAAACGAGAAAGATGGGAGAAAAGTAATAAAACTGTTTTTTTATTTCAAAAGTAATCACCATAGCTGTTACTACATTTATCCCACTACAGACAACACACTCAGCGCTTTCATGGAAAAATGCGGTTGCGGTTGTCTACGGAGACATGACTGTACCCAGACGCGCATTTCTCCGTCCGACGTAAATCGGGACCACGAATGTGTTTCCGCATGGCCCGCCCACATGTTGCTACGGTTGTTTGAAATACGCTGCAGAATTTTCAGTGGGAAGCTGTAACACATCCTCCATACAGTCCTGATTTCGCATTTTTGGAGCCCTGGAGAAAGACATTCGTGGTCGTTTTGCCTGGGACAAAGAGGTGAACATCACGGTTTCGCAAGGTAACCGCAAATATTTTTCCATGAAGGCTCTGACCGTCTCGTCCTACAGTGGGATAAATGTAGTAACTGTTATCGCGATTACTTTTCAAATAATAAAATCTTTACTTATTTTTTCCATCTGTCTCTTTTTTTCGTTTCACCACCGCTTATAATCTGAAACACAATGAAACACGTGGTCAAACAACAAGAAATCTCTCGATGGATATCAAATTCGAAAACTACGACTACGTTGTTAAATCTGAAGCAACGTAAGCTAGCGAAACATTATTCAAGTTGAACACGAAATCAACAACAACTGCAGAAGACAGACAGAAGAATCATCATTACAATCATCAGCAGAAAAACACCAAAGCGGAAATACAGATTGTTGCCTAATGACGTCCTTGAAGGCTATGATAGAGGCATTTATCGATAGCTTGGGATTTTAACCGCATTAGAGGTGGCAAGTTTACTTATTACTTTTTATTCAAGGACACCGTCCCGAAAGACTTCGCAACCATAATGAAGTGGTGTATCCGGAAAATGCGTCAGTAATGGATACAATGTAAAACTGGAAGATTACTTTTTCTGCCGTATATCGAGATATACAGAAACCAGGTTAGTGAAACAACTACTTTTGGAAAAACAAAAACTGGAAAAATAGGTTTTAAAGAGGTCCACGATGATTTACAAATTTTAAATGTAAGAGTGCACTACGTAAAAAACACAGAAGAAAAGATTCTGTGGAACACACACACACACTGGACTTGAACTAAAGACATTTTAAACGAAAACCATACACGTAACTAAAGAAGAAATAGCAGCCTGGTCGGAATGAATGAGAAAGCACTGGGCGCAGAAGGGGAAGCTGAAAAGCCAAATCTCTCCCTGAAAGACTTAACTGTATACGGACTGATTCATATGCTCCAGTGGGGGCGCAAACTATGTAAAACGAAGACAGATTCTTGTTTAAAGTGGCGTTTATATTTCGTATTTAGGTAAATTCTGAGTATTTTTAATTCATTTTCTGAAAACTTACTGACTTAAGATTATCGTGGAACGTTATCTGAAAAAAAAAACCTAATACAAGCTTTCCAATAATTTCACAGACAATGTATCCGTGGAACACTTTCCCGCAGTTGACCAACACGCTACTAAAGGTTTCCGTTTCAGACGGGGGCACATGGATAATGTAGTATGTTTGCCGGCAATTTGTGAATCATGTTGTTCAGCGCAAACCTGATACTGTTCACGAAAAGTTTTAAAAAAGAGGCTACCTACGAGACAGTTTATGCGTGAGTAGACATCAACTCAGACAGCCAGTACGAATAACCTTCATGGATCTAAGGATCTTAATTCTGACGATGTCGCATTTTTTATCCTATCATTCTGATTCTATGTACAACAATAAAAATATCTCTTCAGTAAGTCAGTAACAGACAGATTTCTTGAAAACTGGCTTTAAAATGTACACGACAGCTCATGGCGGATTGTAAGTATGTGTATAAACATGCTCTGATCATTGGTATCGACTGTATTTGCGCCAAGCTGTTGATACCTTTGGAAATAATCGATGTAAAGTTCACGACGGACAGCAAGAGGAACCGTCGACGTTATCTTAAAGTACGTCAGATTTCTTGGTGAGGCTGGACACTGCCTTCACGTCATACATATCTATGCTCCACGTAATATAAAAATCCTTCTGATCGTCCTTTGTACTTTCAGTAGTGCTGATGTGACCACCGGACTCAGAACTGCACTCACGTTTCTACTTGCACACTGCAATTAAACTTCAAGACTTGTCCTCGCCATCTAAATAACGGCGAAGGTTTCTTAAAACATAATGGTCTTTTTCTTTCGTCATAACGAGTTTTGGCGTTAACGGTACAATGGGATTGCCTCTTAAGCTTGCTTTATTTCTTTAAAATACGAGAGTTTATTGATATGTCAAGCAAAAATTAACTAACAACTGTGAATTTACTTTACAACACAGTCTACTTCGACGCCTGTACAGTCCGTCCAACGAGATTCCAATGTTTACGTTCTTTTCTAGAAGGAGGTTTTGTCAAATTCCACAAGATAATTTGCTATGAAAGCTATCACTTCCCGTTTGACAGAAATTTCTTCCCATCAAACAAAATTTTCAAATTAGGTAATAGGGATAAATAATTTTGATGTGAGTCCCTAGACTAAGATGGACCAGGAGCCAGTTGGAATCTCATCGATTCGCCATTATAACAGTTGCTGTGTCGGCTGCGGAGATGTCTTAGTCCCTGTGAAAGAGCATTTTCTTGTTTGCCAATTTGAGTCTTTTCTAGTCAAATTCTATTTTCAGCGATTCAGTAGTAGAGAAAGGTATTGGGTAGTTTGGGAGCAGTTTTTCCGAGCAGTATATCAGCATTACATATAATGAGAAACTCTGAAACGAGTAAGGATCACGTTCCCAACCGATAAAACGTTCTTCACCTTCCCTAGAGATCTTTCGTAAATCTTTGTCCATGGCTCTGGTGACTTAGGTGGGTTCAGGTGACGATGGGTCCTGAATTTTCCAGCAGTCATGAATGTGAGCAAAAAATTGTACGGATTGCAGCTAAATAGTGACGAATATTGCATTAAAACGTTCTTTTGAATTCCTTTTTTCTCAAAGATAGGCAACTGTGAAAGCCAGTCCAGGATGGGCTTTGGCATGGCCAGTTTTTAGTGAAGTATGTGTTTCAGATGAGATCGCCGAAGTATCCGCTACATCTCGCACATTTTCTTCTGCGACCTCCTATTTCCATGTCAAACATTTCGTCAGTGGTATACTGTGTGATGACAAAAGAGGCTCGAACGTGCATCGAATGCTGCGGTTCTGCGTACATCTTTAAAATGATTATTCCAGACATTATTATTTTTAAACATTAGTCCAGGGTATTTATGACTCTAGTCCAATTTGGTTTTGTCTCGCAAGGAGGCTAACAACAAACACGAAAATCGTGTATTTCAGTCTTCCGAGCTACATGACACACACAGACTACGTTGGAGGACTATCGACTAACAACGGCACATTGTATTTTTTTGAAGCGTCAAAATAGCACCGACGTAGTTTAACAAACATTTTCGCTATTTGATAGAAATTTACCTGTGTTATCAGTTTATCCTCATATGTACAGGACATCGGCGGACCAATTAGAGTATACATTTCGAATATTGCAACGAGAAACATCTATCAGCATTTGCAAAATCGTCCAGAGATTTCACAGCATTGCTGATGGCATTAACTCACGACGATGTCACATGTGAAAAATCTGTGTGTGTGGAAATCGGAAAGACAGAGCAGAGAAGAAAAAAACATATTTTACAAATTTACTTTTAAGAAATACGTATTTTTCGACAGAATCGGAAATCTATCAAGTTTGGCGCTTCGACGAACGGAAGAACAAATCCTGTTGTACATTTACGTGAATTTAAAAACAAGGCTAATGGCAACCTATTTATTTTTTCTGCCAACCAGACGTAATTAGACCACATTGTCGTTTCCTTTATGGACACATCACGACAGTCAATTATACCGACTCGAGAGTCGCGATGTGGTGGGTCTGTGTGTGTGCCGAATGCTACCACTCTTACCTGGTGCTTCATACAGACACCATTCTTGCTGTTAACATGACGGCTCTTGGCCACAGTGATTTTACACTTTCGTGCTACGTAACTTTCCAAGTAAATGTGTAATCGGTCATCAGCGCAGGTACACGCTAAATTCCTACAGAAACAGCGACACTTTTCCACCACACAGGCTTCTTTTTCCTCTTATCCTTCTACCGTGGCTGTGTTCTTAAGACAAACAGGCCAAAAACACACCCTAACAAAAAGCGGCTATCAATGCTGCAGAGCTCGTACGAATATTATTTTGAGACATCGCGACAAATGTGATTATTATGTCTCAAACCCCCCAAAAATGTTCCTGATAGGTGAAAATAGCATCTGATTACAATCAACCAGTAAACTACTAAGCAAAACATGGCGTAACTTGAAGCGCGTCAGAAACGCATTTTAAACTGCAGAGGAGTTGGCACAGTGATATTTCAATTTTTCTCTGTTAGCTACTGTAACAGTATAAGATAATGTCAACTTTTTTGCTGAGATCTACACACGAAATCTCAGCACTCATAGCTGTCCTGTTTAAAACACGCTATTAATTGTGCAATGTGCCTGTGGTGATATTAGAAAAAAAAAAACCTTTTGCGGCATTTATCTATTTATTGCTTGCATGAAGCATAACAAGGAAGTCCAAAATAAATTATTATGTTTTTACAGTGGTATTATTGTTATTATTATTATTATTATTATTACAAACGCGCAGGTATCTATGTAAATATCAGCTAGCGCTAACTAATACAAAAAATTGTGTTCTGTGTACGTCTGAAGTTTGTGTAACATGTTCACGGAACTTTAAGGAATTTGTTCACAGTCGCGTGAAGAGGAGGTAGTTTGACACTAAACGTCTTCCTAACAGGTCCTGTCTATACGCTAGGCGTCGCCTGGCTTTTTTGCGGCTCCGAGGTTAGACCCAATGGGCTTATTTTGAGAGATGATGCAGCGTGCTGATCAGAGAAATATCACGTGTAAATAATAGCTAGCTTAATCCGCGTAACATCCACATTGATTCACGCACCATATGCGCTGAGAGAAAACTCTTTAGCAGAATGAATAAATATGGCGTTCTGGGAGCTAACAAAAGGTTACTAAACTATCACTGTTGCATTTTACAAACACAGTGACGGATAAGAGATTAATTTCGTACTCAGCAAGGTTCTACACACTTATTGTGCGGTCCCCACGTGCACTGTCCACAGACATTTTACATAGGACATATAAAACGCGTATCAGGGCCTAAGTTTCCAATTCGTTGTCAGACTCAAACAACAACCATCAGTGAAGTACAAATGACATGAGGCGCATAGCTTACGCAATCTATTTCAATGACCCAACTTTACGTTATTAAAACTGTATGTACAACTTGGAAATGATCACACAAGTGAAACTCTACTTATAGCACAAGAGTAATAAATTACTAAACATTCATCTCGAGATCATTTCCTCCAGGAAGCCGAGCGGTGTAGCCACGCGGTCAGGGGCGTCTTGCCACGGTTCGTGCGTCTCCCCCCGTCGGAGCTTCGAGTCCTCCCTCGGGCGTGTGTGTGTGTGTGTGTGTGTGTGTGTGTGTGTGTATGTGTGTGTGTGTGTGTATGTGTGTGCGCGTGTGTGTTGTCCTTAGCGTAAGTTGGTTTAAGTTAGATTAAGTAGTGTGTAAGCCTAGGGACGGACGACCTCGACAGTTTGGTCCCACAGGAACTTACCACCACCACCACCACCACCACCTCCTCCAGGAAGTTCACTCTTTGCGTCCGTGTTTGAGCAATAAATATATTTTGAGGATTCCGACTCGAGCAATACACAATTTCCTGCTTTCCCATTCATGTCTCCCCATGGTAAGTGGATTTCATTCACTCTTTTCCTCCTTAACAGTATATTTGGTTGTTCACGTTGCTGCCTGTGTTGTTTAGTACAGCTAACATTTTTTTCGTAAATCATCATCTGCAATTTTACTGTTAGTTGTAGTTATTTCCACGTTATCACAACTCTACAAACTGTTATCATAACACGCATAGTTTAAATGCTTACAATTCATTCACGAATGTGGCAACTGGAGAGCAAGGAGAAACATACTAAGACAAAAAAACTACGCACCATGAATAAATTACCCGAATGGGACAGAAATCGGTAGATGTGATGCGCATGTACAGACAAACAGTTTCAGTTTGAGTTTCAGAGAAACTTGGTGATTTATTCACAAGAAAGAGCTTCACAAATTCGGCAAGTCAATAACGCGTTGGTTCACCTCTCGAGATTACGCAAACAGTTATTCCGTTTGGCACTGATGCTACAGCGGTTGGATGTGCTCCTGAGAGATACGTGCAAAGTTCTGTCCAATTGGCGCGTTAGATCGCTGGAGCGCCCTGCCTATAATGATCCAAATTTTCTCAATCGGCGAGATATCCGGCGACCTTGCTGACCAAGGTAGGGTTTGGCAAGCACAAAGACATGCAGCAGAAACTTTCGCTGTGTGGGGACGGGCATTATCTTGCTGAAACAGAAGTCCAGGATGGCTTGCCATGAAGGGCAACAAAGCGGGGCGTAGAATATTGTCGACATTCCGCTGTGATGCGACTGCAACCAAAGAGGTCCTGCTATGAAATGAGATGGCACCCCAGACTCCTGATAAAATGGAAATGCCATGTGGCTAGGGCCTCCCGGCGGGCAGACCGTTCGCCTGGTGCAAGTCTTTCGAGTTGACGCTACTTCGGCGAGTTGCGGGTCGATGGGGAGGAAATGATGACAAGGACAACACAACACCCAGACGCTGAGCGGAGAAAATCTCCGACCCAGCCGGGAATCGAACCCGGGCCGTTAGGTATGACACTCCGTCGCGCTGACCACTCAGCTACCAGGGGCGGACAGACTCTTGGTAGTCGGGCCGTATGGTGGGCAACAGTCAGGTTGGTATCCCACCATCGTCTGGAGCGTCTCCGGACGCGTCTTCTCTGGACATCGGGGCTCAAAACGAAGTGCGACTCACCACTGAAGATAATTTTACTCCAGTCAATGAGATTCCAGGCTGAATGTGCCCGATACCACTGGAAACGGGTTTGTTGGTTTACAGAGGCGCCGTGAGCTCAGTCCTCTTTCTGTGGGCCACCTATTGACGGTCCTCGTTTGTGGTCACTGAAGCGCCAACTACACGTCGGATCGATGATGGTGATGAATCTGGGGATCTGAGTGCCCCTCTGACGATTGCTCGGTCTTCGTGTTCTGTCGTGTCTCTAGGTCGACTGCTTCCTTCTCGACGCTATATTCGGCCGTGGTTCACCCGTTCCTGCTATGACTGTCCAATGGTGGCATCGCTCCTATTCAAATGCCGAGCGATTCGCTGATTACTCCAACCGGCTTCTATGAGCCCAATTATTCGTACTCTCTCAAATGCTTACATCTGCGTCTATTGTTCACGCGCCTGTCTACGAGGCACAGCTACTGTGCACCTGAGTACACGGAATGAAATTCATTCCTTGCCAGCTGCGCGATGAAATTGCGCTGCAGCGTCACGCGTTCATCCACAGGCTGCCAAAGTTAACAATTTTGCATTTTCCGTCGACACCTATACGAATGTCAGTTTGTGAGCAATTTGCAGAACTCCTTCGTGATGCGTCTTTTCTATAGCGTATTATCCTATGTAGAGTTGTAATTGACACTGGTCTATTAGTAATTTTAGATGTTGGTTCCAATTAGAATAGCGCACAAGCGTACACTCAGAACTACATGAGAATTAAAAACACGTCATTATTAAGAGCTGCATACGATTCGCGCTCACTAGGTGTGACTGGACAAGACATCCCGGCGACAACGTGCTTCTGCTCCTAACAGGGTGGGCTGCAACACTTGTGTAGAGTGACTTCTGCAGAGCCTGGGGATCTTGCTGGGGTAAGAGGCTTTTCGCAGGTAGTCGTCAGTGAACTTCTACATCTACATCTACATCCATACTCCGCAAGCCACCTGACGGTGTGTGGCGGAGGGTACCCTGAGTACCTCTATCGGTTCTCCCTTCTATTCCAGTCTCGTATTGTTCGTGGAAAGGATTGTCGGTATGCTTCTGTGTGGGCTCTAATCTCTCTGATTTTATCCTCATGGTCTCTTCGCGAGATATACGTAGGAGGGAGCAATATACTGCTTGAATCTTCGGTGAAGGTATGTTCTGGAAACTTTAACGAAAGCCCGTACCGAGCTACTGAGCGTCTCTCCTGCAGAGTCTTCCACTGGAGTTTATCTATCATCTCCGTAACGCTTTCGCGATTACTAAACGATCCTGTAACCAAGCGCGCTGCTCTCCGTTGGATCTTCTCTATCTCTTCTATCAACCCTGTCTGGTACGGATGCCACACTGCTGAGCAGTATTCAAGCAGTGGGCGAACAAGCTTACTGTAACCTACTTCCTTTGTTTTCGGATTGCATTTCCTTAGGATTCTTCTAATGAATCTCAGTCTGGCATCTGGTTTACCGACGATCAACTTTATATGATCATTCCATTTTAAATCACTCCTAATGCGCACTCCCAGATAATTTATGGAATTAACTGCTTCAAGTTGCTGACCTGCTATTTTGTAGCTAAATGATAAGGGATCTATCTTTCTATGTATTCGCAGCACATTACACTTGCCTACATTGAGATTCAATTGCCATTCCCTGCACCATGCGTCAATTCGCTGCAGATCCTCCTGCATTTCAGTACAATCTTCCATTGTTACAACCTCTCGATACACCACAGCATCATCTGCAAAAAGCCTCAGTGAACTTCCTATGTCATCCACCACGTCATTTATGTATCTTGTGAATAGCAACGGTCCTATGACACTCCCCTGCGGCACACCTGAAATCACTCTTACTTCGGAAGACTTCTCTCCATTGAGAATGACATGCTGCGTTCTGTTATCTAGGAACTCCTCAATCCAATCACACAATTGGTCTGATAGTCCATATGCTCTTACTTTGTTCATTAAACGACTGTGGGGAACTGTATCGAATGCCTTGCGCAAGTCAAGAAACACGGCATCTACCTGGGAATCCGTGTCTATGGCCCTGAGAGTCTCGTGGACGAATAGCGTGAGCTGGGTTTCACACGACCATCTTTTTCGAAACCCATGCTGATTCCTACAGAGTAGATGTCTAGTCTCCAGAAAAGTCATTATACTCGAACATAACACTTGTTCCAAAATTAATCAACTGATCGACGTTAGAGATATAGGTCTATAGTTCTGCACATCTGTTCGACGTCCGTTCTTGAAAATGGGGATGAACTGTGCCCTTTTCCAATCCTTTGGAACGCTACGCTCTTCTAGAGACCCCAGGTACACGGTTGCAAGAAGGGGGGGGGGGGGGGGGGGGCAAGTTCCTTCGCGTACTCTGTGTAAAATCGAACTGGTATTCCATCAGGTCCAGCGGCCTTTCCTCTTTTGAGCGATTTTAATTGTTTCTCTATCCCTCTGTCGTCTATTTTGATATCTACCATTTTGTCATCTGTGCGACAATCTAGAGAAGGAACTACAGTGCAGTCTTCCTCTGTGAAACAGCTTTGGAAAAAGACATTTAGTATTTCGGCCTTTAGTCTGTCATCCTCCGTTTCAGTACCATTTTGGTCACAGAGTGTCTGGACATTTTGTTTTGATCCACCTACCGCTTTGACATAAGACCAAAATTTCTTAGAATTTTCTGCTAAGTTTGTGAAGTGGCGAATCCAACGGATGTGAAAGAAAAAAATTCCATCTCTACACACGTGTTACTCAATACAGCGGTCAAAAGCTCGTAATAGGGAAGAGCTAGGTTCAAATCCGCACCCAGAGATCCAGATCTGGCTTTCCACAAACCGCTTTAAAGCCAATGGCGGGATGGTTCCTTCAAAGAGGCCACAACTGGTTTCCTTACGTAATCTTCTCTAATCTGATCTTATGCTCCGTCTCATGGCCTTATTGTCAAACGGCTGTTCATTCTTAACCTTCCTTTATTCATTTTGTGTGAAATGTGCACAACCTCTTATACAGAATACGTTTCAAACATAAAGACGACTTTTTAAAATTCTCAAGACAAATTCCACAGCACAAGTACACCGCTTGGCAATTGCTAAGGAAGAGAGACGTTGTTGGATAGGGATAATCATAGACAATGACAGACGACATGAAAAACAATAAATACGTAATACACGTGAAGTGATATATTTACAACGGAAAACAGTTCAGATTTCACCACATGGGAAACCAGGATAACAGACAAAAATAACGTTCATGTTTGGCGCTAGTCAGACTTACAACATAAAGGTCGATATTGGACACTCAGTAAGGAATGTGGCCTCTACGAGCTCTAATTCACATTTTGCACCTTTATACATGTTGACTACCAAGTTATCGAGGAGTTATTTAAGGATATTGTTCCACTCGTGTCTCAAGGCGGTTTTTAGATCCTGCATGGTTTTGGGGAGAGGGTGTCCGTTGAAAAACACGTCTTCCAACGGCATCCAGGCACACAGGGTTTAGATCAGGGAAGTACGTAGCTCATTCCACACGTTTAATATCTTCACCTTCCAGTGTGTCCTGTGTGGGTGGACACTGTCGCCCATAACCAAAAACATGACGCCTACCGCACCCATAACCACACGGACACTATCCAGAACTATTGCCCTACAATACCGTTGCTCTGTAACAGCATTTCGCTGAAAGATATGCAGCGGTGTTCGGCCACTGCGCATAATGCCTGCCCATATCATAAAACTCAGGCCATACCGATGATGTCTGTTAACATTCCACGGTGTGCAACGTGTTTTATTCTCTCTCTACGCTAACTAGTATCCTGAATCATTTGCCACAGTGAAGTGGGATTCGTCCGAGAACATCCCTCTGCACTGCTGTTGCTGACCCCAACCAACATGGTCCCTACACCAACGAACAGTGGCTTGGCTGAAGTGTCATGCACTTAACAGGCTTCCGAGCATACAAAGTAGCCTGCTTTAACCGCCGCGAAATAGTTCTGGTGGAGGCACGTGTACCGGTAACGGTTACAAGATCTGCAGGAACCTCCCTAGAAGTGAGATGTCTGTCCTTCTAGCTAATAGGGCTACGTATCGATCCTCTCGTTGTGTGGTGATCCGTCTACAACCTCCGGCATGCTTCCGCATAGCACTTTCACCTCCAGCGGCCTTTTTTAATAGGAAAATGACACTTTTGGACACACCCATTAATGTACCCACAGTAGTGACACTTTGACCGGCTTCGAGCCGTCCAACTAACTGCTCGTACATAATCGTAAGCACTTAAATGTCGTCTTGCAGACATGTTGCATCACCACACGGAATGTCGCGCTTACCGGTTACACAACATCCTTCGTTAAACACCGTACTGCATGAACTGTCAAATTCATACAAAAACGTTCGTCCTCCCTCTTCGCTGCTGTTAACACATACGAACGTCTGCATTTCCATTTGCTATCATTGATCGGGCAGTGACTGGCAGTTGTCCAGTAGCAACTGGCAATTATTCCGTAGCAACTGCCAAGCAGTGAATTTTAAGACGGCAACACTGTTGCTTATCCATAGATATTCTGTACTAAATATGTCAAGCGTACTCAACTGATAAAACAAAGGGGCACAATGGACGGAGTTTTTCAGCGAGTATTTCATTAGAGAGACTCGAAATAGAACAATCTTGCACTCTTTCTACGAGACTAGCACAGAAAGCACATTTGCTACGATACATGCAGTGCATAAGTGTCCATAATCACTACGTAAAATATAAGGTGGACCCCCATGCCTCAGTCGCTGAGACGCATTGGCAGCAGGAAATGCACTACTGGCCATTAAAATTGCTACACCACGAAGATGACGTGCTACAGATGCGAAATTTAACCAGCAGGAAGAAGATGCTGTGATATGAAAATGATTAGGTTTTCACAGCATTCACACAAGGTTGGCGCCGGTGGCGACACCTACAACGTGCTGACATGAGGAAAGTTTCCAACTGATTTCTCATGCACAAACAGCAGTTGACCGGTGTCGCCTGGTGAGAAATGAGTACCATCACGTTTCAGACTTTGATAAAGGTCGGATTGTAGCCTATCGCGGTTGCGGTTTATCTATCGCGACATTGCTGCTCGCGTTGGTCGAGATCCAATGACTGTTAGCAGAATATGGAATAGATGGGTTCAGGAGGGTAATACGGAACGCCGTGCTGGATCCCAACGGCCTCGTATCACTAGCAGTCGAGATGACAGGCATCTTATCCGCATGGCTGTAACTGATCGTGCAGCCACGTCTCGATCCCAGAGTCAACAGATGGGGACGTTTGCAAGACAACAACATCTCCACGAACAGTTCGACGACGTTTGCAGCAGCATGGACTATTACCTCGGAGACCATGGCTGCGGTTATCCTTGACGCTGCATCACAGACAGGAGCGCCTGCGATGGTGTACTCGACGACGAACCTGGATGCACGAATGGCAAAACGTCACTTTTTCGGATGAATCTAGGTTCTGTTTACAGCATGATAGTGGTTGCGTCCGTGTTTGGCGACATCGCGGTGAACGCACATTGGAAGCGTGTATTCGTCATCACCATACTGGCGTATCACCCGGCGTGATGGTATGGGGTGCCATTGGTGACATGTCTCGGTCACCTCTTGTTCGCATTGACGGCACCTTGAACAGTGGACGTTACATTTCAGATGTGCTACGACCCGTGGCTCTACCCTTCATTCGATCCCTGCGAAGCCCTACATTTCTGCAGGATAATGCACGACCGCATGTTGCAGGTCCTGTACGGGGCTTTCTGGATACAGAAAATGTTCGACTGCTGCCCTAGCCAGCACATTCTCCCGATCTCTAACCAATTGAACACGTCTGGTCAATGGTGGCCGAGCAACTGGCTCGTCTCGATATGCCAGTCACTACTCTTGATGAACTGTGGTATCGTGTTGAAGCTGGATGGGCAGCTGTACCTGCACACGCCATCCAAGCTCTGTTTGACTTGATGCCAAGTCGTATCAAGGCAGTTATTACAGCCAGAGGTGGTTGGTTCAAAATGGCTCTGAGCACTATGGGACTCAACTGCTGAGGTCATTAGTCCCCTAGAACTTAGAACTAGTTAAACCTAACTAACCTAAGGACATCACAAACATCCATGCCCGAGGCAGGATTCGAACCTGCGACCGTAGCGGTCTTGCGGTTCCAGACTGCAGCGCCTTTAACCGCACGGCCACTTCGGCCGGCTCAGAGGTGGTTGTTCTGGGTACTGATTTCACAGGATCTATGAACCCAAATTGCGTGAGAATGTAATCACATGTCAGTTCTAGTATAATATATTGGTCCAATGAATACCCGCTTATCATCTGCATTTGTTCTTGGTGTAGCCATTTTAATGGCCACTAGTGTACTTGGACGACTAGCTAATAGTCTTATTCAAAGGACTTGGGGTAAGTATCAGGTGACACAGAGCGGTGGTGAGGGGAAACAGGGTCAAATTTTGGGATCGGCGACAGTTATACCCCACGCGTTAAGATGGGAGTCATATTATCTCGATTCTGGCAAATTTGCGTCTCAGCGTTGATATACCACTGAAGGCGGTTATATGACTATGTCGTACAATATTTGTCAATGGCTTCCATAAAACTAATTATGTTCTCCCCTTTCAATGGTTATGGTTCTCCATTTGCTTATTCTTGAGGCGTCTCAGTTGATTGTGAGTTTTTTTCCACATTCACAGATGGTGGTTCGCTTTAAACGACATACAGAATCGCGAAACAATAATTTTCGCCGTTGCGCTACCGTAGCTGCCTTGACAAACCATGTTCGGTATAACAAACACAGAAAGTGCTTTCTTTACGCAGATACAGAACCGGACGCAGAATGGAAAAAGAAAGAAAAAAACCCGTTCGTGCCTTTTTCTATTCAGAAACGCGCGCTAGACTTGCGCAATAAGCATCGCCTCCACTCTGCTCGTTCTTCGAAAGTAGATCACTTTTTGTTACGCTGCTACTGCCTTCATGGACGACATAGCAAATTATCTGAACTCTGTGCGCTAAAAACAAATCGCAGCTGTCGATGCCACCGCAAAGACGACGCGCTGCCGTAGACATTCCTTGGAGCTGAAAACCGTGAGGAATCTTTAGCAGTCTCTAATGTCCCTCGCACATTTTGTCTTTTCAGTCTTGCTTTCGAACTCACCATTATTTATGATGCAGCGTTTACCTCACTTTTTGTTGCAAAATATGAAGCGACCTCGCTTCTTAACACCATTTACTGCCTTTCTTTTCACCTTCATGTTAATTAGACGAGGATAATACAGAGTTACTGCGCTGTAACTATTAACAAGCCTTTCTTCTTGCAAATTAAAAGCAGCTCGGAATTGCATTATATTTTTAAACCTCCACGGCGCACCATTAACTCAGACGAAAAGCACCAATTACATAATCTATAAACAGGCCGTACCACCATTTTAAAGTTGTGTTCTTAACCAACCTATGGTTAAAATTGATTTTAGGAAAAAGAACAATAATACAGATCCGCGAACATCTGCTCGAGATGTTCAGAAATGCGTTTTTTGTACAATGCACGACATTGTTTCCCGTGGGAAGGAATACGCAGAAGTTCTTGAGAACTTCGAATCGAACAGTTGTACACAGTTCACTTGTTTTCTGCATTTGTCAACGGAGGCAATAGCGTCTTGCAAAGCTGTGAGTGAATTTCATCCAAATCCCATAATCTGATAATCATAAAAGGATCGATTCTGTATTCCCTGATAACTACTGTTTTATCTTACTCCAAATACCTCACCTTTCGTGAATGTCTCCTGCAAGCCGCCTGTTGAGTCTGAAATTATGAATCAAACTTCTCGAAGAAACTAGGTAGAGACATACCTGTCGTTCGTTAGTTCGTGTTTAATGTTCCAGTGGCATTAAGTTAATTAGAGACGGAACATTTGCTCAAATGGACAGATATGAGGATGGAATTAACCCCATCTTCCTATATGTATCATTCCGGCATCACGCTGATATAGTTTACGGAAAACACGGTGATCGGGATGGCGCATAGGTGGTTTGATTCCTTTGCTGCCGATTACGATACCAGAGCGTCGACCTTTGCGCTAACTCCCTATTCATATTCCACTGATTCGTTACTTTTTTTAAGCCAATAAAATAATGGAAGCGACATGACGTTCGTATTGCTGTGTTCCCCGATCCATACTACAAAATACTGTGAATTTCGCGCTGAATATGAACAATTCTGTGCACTGTACTAGTTTTATATGCTAAGTGTCCGACCTACCTTTGCCGTCAACAATAACTATGTTAAATTTCATGTGACCAGAAAATTGTTCAGACAAAAGTTGATTTCTTTCAGAAGCCTTAACTGATGCCTTGAATGACACATTATAAAAAAATACAACTGTCACTACCATTTTTTAATGGTAGTGTGGTACTTCCCGCGAGAGATTATTTTTATTATTAGTATTAATAATATTATTATTATTACTATTATTATTGTCTCAGAAACAGAAACAAAACGGTTAACAGTTATTACATTATTTAAAATTAGACATTCGCCGATGCCTGAAAGAAGGAGTGTAGGCGTTTGGACACAGTCGACATTGAAGCGCATGTTTAACTGTACGATATTCACCGCGATATTCACGTCTTTGCTGTAGCCCCCTCTTTCCATATTAACCCTGGATCTGCAAATTCCTGATCCGAATCTGTTCAAGGACTTCCATGTCAGCTATCCCTTGTCATAATCAAGAGTTTCAGATACACTTTTTGAACCAGCGTGAAGGGTTTCCCCACAATTTTAACCGGGCTATTTCCTCTGTTGTTGTGAGTACGACTGATGTTCTGAGAAGTCTCTTCTCAGATTTCAGTCTTCGAAAGTTCATTCATGTCTGCTGACCGCGACAGAGCTTCTTGAATGCAACAGCCTTTGTCTATACCATCTTCTTGTCAGAAAAAATTAACACAGTTATTGAACCCGAAAGAGTTAGGTGGGGCACCGTACATAATGGCTCTGAGCACTATGCGACTTAACTTCTGAGGTCATCAGTCGCCTAGAACTTAGAACTAATTAAACCTAACTAACCTAAGGACATCACACACATCCATGCCCGAGGCAGGATTCGAACCTGCGACCGCAGCGGTCACGCGGTTCCAGACTGAAGCGCCTTTAACCGCACGGCCACACCGGCCGGCACCGTACATAAACCACAGGCAGAGGGAGCCTTCATACATTTAAGAAGATCTTTGTGTTCGTATGCTCTGAAGCAGAGAAAATGAAAAAATTCTACCAAGCAACCCGATACCTCACGAACTCCATCACCGCAAAATTACACTATATGATCAGAAGTATCCGGACCCTATTAGTGTACATTAATATGGAATGTGTCCGCCCCTCCACGACAAACAGCCTCATACCGTAACACCGTCCCCTCCGCACTTCACTTTTGGCAGTACACGTGGTGTTAAGTAATGTTCTCCAGTCATTCGGAAAATGCAAACCCTCCCATCGGATTGCAGCAGAGTACAGCGTGATTCATTACTCCAAACCATTCCACTCGTTTCCTGTCATTCACTGTCCAGTGACATCGCTCTTTAACATCACCTCCAGCGTCATTTGCACTGACTAGAGTAATGTGTGGTTTATGAGGAACTGTTCGACCTGCGCGGAGTCATTGTGCTAACTGGACTGTTGGTATCACTTTGGAAATCCCAAGTAATTTCTTCCGGTGATTTCATGGTTTATATATATATATATATATATATATATATATTACAACCGATGATCGATGTTCCCTGCCCGTCAGTGCATGAGGTCTGGCTGGTCTTGGTTTAGCTGTGATTGTTCCTCCGCGTTTCCACTTCACAATCACCAACAGTCGGCCTTGGGCAGCTGCGAAGGGTTGAAATGCCGCTGATGGATTTGTTGCTCAGGTGACATCCAGTGACTTGTCCACGCTCGAATTCCCTGAGCACTCCTGAATGACCCACCCTGCTGTTGCTGCCTCTTTACTGACAACACAACAACCCCGCCTCCTTTTATACTGGCGGGTCCGCCGCTCGCGACTCCTTGTGGTCAGTTCCGCATTACGTAGCGGCGTGCCGATATTTTTCTATCAGACAGTGTACGGTAGTTTCTCTAAACAGAGGCAATTTTTTCACTTTTAAAATATTGCGAACTATGCTCCATTAATATCCCAATCCTTCGAAACCATTTATGCCAACAGTGATGTGGTATCTGAGAACCATCATCATTTCATAAGTAGAGATTCGCCGTATAACAGAAACGAAGACTGGGTTTAACGTCCCGCCGTGGACGTGATGATTACGGAAGACAAGGACGGACTGGGGAAAGAAACTTGTTGTGTCCTTTCCAAAGGAATCCTCCAGTGTTGGCTTTTACGCATTTATAGGAATGGCAAAAAAAAGTAAACCTGTATGGCGTACAGGGAATTACGGCGCTATCTTCCCGAATGCGAGTCCGAAGTCTTATCACTGTCCAACCTTTCCCAACAACGTGAAGCCTCTTTATTTAATGTTATTCATATATTCGCTATATCAATTAAGTTAGTATCCATAGGCATCTCCTCGCCTCGGTCGTTTTTGGCATTTGTTAAATTGAATATAATATTTTCTCTTCCGAAACTGCGTCATTTTTTTTTTTTTTTTTTTTTTTTTTTTTTTTAGAGAATACAGCAATCAATGCTCCCTTTTTTTATGCTACTTATTCTTAGGACTTACCAACACCAAAGTCATTACAGACATAGCATTTGCTTTTGGTTCAAATAGGACAGCCTTGCACGGAACCGTTTCGATATCCCCTTATAATGATACAAATACGAAAAACTTGAAAGTTGAGATACGAATTGTGAAACGTACGATCTCTAAGGCTACCATTAATACGCCGAATATCGCTGGTTTCGAGAGAAGCGTTCTTCGTGTTTAAGGGACAAACGATTCAGATGTGATTGTTATGACGCTTACGGTAACATCGTCTTTCACCAAATTCAATCTGTCTGTAATTAAAAGCTCAACTTTAAGACAGAGATCTGTCCGTCAAACTGTAAGCCAAATAAACAGCCTCTCTCTGCCGCCTCCTCATGTTTTGCTTAATTATTTACTTCACCGCGCAAAGCTGCTATCGAGCTGCCATTTTGCCTCTACACAGTGCTACATCAGTACAACGGGAAATTGTGATTGCCGCAGCCACGTCTCAGTACGCGGCCACTGCCATTAGCGCGCGACAAACATTGTCGCTCTACTCAATCATTCATGAACTTCCTCTTTTGAAGTCGGTAGTCAACGTTACGCCGACAGAACATCATCACTGCAGCCAGATCACGATGGCTGGAGTCTGAATGATTTACGAAGAATGAATTGCGCGCAGTTTTTGGCTATGCTACACATCAGTATTGGCTGGGAGTGTTGCAGGGAAACTGCGAAAATGTTAACTGAACTGTCTGAATATGCATGGGACGGTGCGGACTGTACTGACTGCACACGACTTGCGAAAGCTTTGAAACATTTAGCTATTATGGATTAGTAGCTAATACCGTCCGCTCACGTCCATCTGAGTGTTACATCGGGTACCATGACTCTTCACTCCATGAGACGTCATTCCTCTGGTCCACAGAGAGATGACGCGATTCATTATATTCGTATAAATGGCATTCTGCGCTCACAGACCCCGAGCGACAGGTTGACAAACACTTTGGTTCCTTTCCTTCGTGAGCAGCGTTTTGTGTCTGGACTGTAGTTAGTTACTGCAGATGGCTGTGACTCGCGCAGGCACAGTTTAGTGTAAGGTTTGCGGAGTGGCTAACGAGGGAAGATGGAAGGAAACAGAAGAAACGTGATCCCAGCAGAGAGCCCATACAGCATCAAGGGACAGTCGATTTTAGAACAACCTATAGGCACATCGCTAGAATTGGTGACCCCGCAATGAGGTTTGGGATTTAACTAAGGATATGTCACAGAGTCTGATCCGCAACTTCACGTCTTCGCCACCCGCCAAATATTATTCACTTAAATTATTTCCAACCACCTGTATTCGAACCTGTTTTCTTCGGTTCCAGTGCCACTTTGCTAGTATATTTTAGCTCTTTCGGTTATCAAGACTGGTCTTTAAAAGTCCTGTTGCCTCTCGACTTACCGAGTACTGACCTCTGTCGTAACTACACGGTATGCTCTCTGCAATGCTCTATAAAGATAAGCGACAACTGGTTCGCCCCCGCTCTTGACTACCATGTAGAGAATATTTTTAAATCTTTTTTTTTTTTTTTTTTTTTTTTTTTTTAGGAAAAATGTTCCCATTTATCGACGATTTCTCTTAACGCGTATGTGGAGGTAAGACCCGAAAAGTAAGAAGAAAATGGTCGTTATCGATAATTCGCGTAGAAGAGAACTGAAAATTATTCACTAAACTTATTCAGGGCGATCTAGCTTCAGTCATCTGCAGGTGACGAAACCTGGAGAGATTGTGGTTACGGTGGAAAGATTCAAGAAAGTCAAGAACGAAATGCAGTTACTGTCGTGCGGAGGGCGAAATTATATTTCGTATGACGCTGTAAGGAAAACAGATAAACGCTGAGGCTTCCCGTGAACTGAAAGGCACGGAAGAAATTCGAGAGCGCTGTGACTCGATTGAATGTGGTATGGTGGAAGACGAGGAAGAAGGAGGCGGAGAAGAGCAGTGTAATAAGCGAGAGGTGGAGATTCAGAAAGCGGCAAGATGAGCCGCAGAGCCAGAGATATGAGGCAAAGCCTAGCCTTACGCGCGGATTCAATCTCTGCGGCTTAGCGCAGAAGAGAGCGAAAGGGACAGAGGAACCAGATTACTGGCAAGCTCTCTGTAATATGAGCAATCCCGAGCTTCCGGTGCCTTTAAAACACACCTCAGGTGCTCCCTCATTTCATTGTTACGTACGCCGAACTTGAGCCAACATTTTCTGCAGGCAGTATCTCTCAGCACAGTACTCTCAACTCTCTTGAGAACGTCCCTGGCAGCAGTGCCAGCAGGGCTTGTGGATTACAGTTCATCGAACCGGCCATCGCATATCTTTCTGCGTGTTTCTTCTTTTTCACAGTCACGTGTCCCCAGGTGTTAGAACCTATTGCATAAGACCGTTCTTAAGGATGAAATCCTCGCCGCCTCTACATTTAAATCTATACTCTGCAAGCCGCCTTACGGTGTGTGGCGGAGAGTACTTTGTGTACCACCGATATTTCCCACTTTTCCTGTTCCAGTCCCGAATGTGCGCGGGAAAAAAGATTCCTGGTAAGCCTCCGTGTGGGTTCAAATCTCTCTAATTTTATCTTAATGGTCTTTTCGCGAGATATACGTAGGGGGGAACCAATATATTGTTTGACTCTTCCAGGAATGTACGCTCTCGGAACTATAACGGTAGAACATGATGCAGAACGCCTCTCTTGCAGTATCTGTCACTGGATGTGACTGAGCATTTCCGTGGTGCTTTCGTGCTTACTAAACGAACGTGCTTCTCTTCTTTGTATCTCCTCTCTTTCATCTATCAGTCATATCTAGTAACGATCCCATACTGACGAGCAATACTCCAGTGTTGACGGAACAAGTATTTTGTAAACTACTTTACTTTTTGCTGGACTATATTTCCTGAGTATTTTTCCAGTGAATCCCAGTCTCGCATCTGCCTCACCCGCGATTAGTTTTATGTGGTCGTTTTACTCCAAATCGCTCAGTACAAATACTCCTGGAAATTTTGTGGAAGTAACTGCTACCTGTGATTGTTCTGCAGTTTCTTAATCATGCAACAAAGGATCTTTTTGTCTATGTATTCGCAAGGCGTTACATTTGTTTATGTTGAAGCTCAATTGGCACTCCGTGCACCACGCGTCGATCCTCTGCAGGTCTTTCTGCAATTTGCTACAATTTTCTCGCTGCGCGGCTTCTCTGTATACAACACCATCATCCGCGGAAAGCCTCATGCGACCTTCCGACATTATCTCCTACGTCATTTATATATATTACGAAAATTAATGGTCCTATTACACTCCCATGGGGCACGCCCGAAGCTACTTACACGTCTGAAGACTTCTCTCCGTTCAGAATGACGTGCTGTGTTCTGTTTATTAGAAGCTTTTCAATCCGGTCATACAGTTGGTCAGATATTACATACGCTCGTATTTTTTTTCATTTGGTGACAGTGGGGAACTGTATCAAATGCCGTTCGGAAGTCACGGAAAACAGTATCTACCTGGGCATCTACATCTACTACTTTCTGTGTCTCGTGGACAACCACAGCGAGCTGGGTTTAAGACGACTACTAGTTTCGGAACCCTTGTTGGTCCCTACAACGTAGATTTTCGGTCTCCAAGAACGTCATAATACGCGAGCTTCTTTCAGTGATTATCTGTAGACCTCTTGACAACATCAATGGTTTGCGCACTTTATATTTTTAAGGGTCGGCGACGGAACCAGTTCAGAAACGCATTAAATAAATTCATAAACAGCTGCTGTTAAGCCTTTGTCTTTTATTTATTCGCTAGTTTGGTTTCGATATATTCATTCTCATTATGAAATACACACATCAAAAAAAGTTTTGGATCACCTCGGTTCCGAGAGTTCCGGAAACTGTACAGAAAACTGGGATAGAGATCAACATAAACATCATTTCCGCCCTTTTTATTGCTCATGAAAACCATGCATTCCATGTTGTACCACCATACAGTGAGACCTTCAGAGGTGGTGTTCCAGATTGCTGTACACACCGGTACCTCTAATATCCAGCAGCACGTCTTCTTTGCAATGATGCATGCCTGTATTCGTCGTGGCATACTATCCACAAGTTCATCAAGGCACTCTTGGTCCAGATTGTCCCACTCCCAAACATGCGATTAGGTGTACATCCCTCAAAGTTGGTAGGTCATGTAGTCCATAAACAGCCCTTTTCAATCTATCCCAGGCACGTTCAATAGGGTTCATGTCTGGAGAACATGCTGGTCACTAGTAGGGCGATGTTACCCTGAAGGAAGTCATTCACCAGATGTGCACTATAGGGGCGCGGATTTTCGTTTATGAAGACTAATGCCTCGCCAATATGGTGCCGATATGGTTGCACTATCGGTCTAACGATTGTATTCACGTATCGTACAGCAGATACGGCGCCTTCCATGACTACCAGCGGCGTACGTCGGCCCCACATAATGCCACCCCAGAACAGCAAGGAACCTCCACCTTGCTGCAGTGGCTGGACAGTGTGTCTAAGGCGTTCACCCTGACCGGGTTGCCTCCAAACGCGTCTCCGACGATTGTCTAGTTGAAGGCATATGCGACACTCATCGGTGAAGAGAACGTGATGCCACTCCTGAGCGGTCCATTCGGCATGTTGTTGGGCCCATCGGTACCACGCTGCATGGTGTCGTGGTTGCAACGATGGACCTCGCCATGGACGTCGGGAGTGAAGTTGCGCATCATGCAGCCTGTTGCGCACAGTTTGAGTCGTAACACGACGTCCTGTGGCTGCACGAAAAGCATTACTCAACATGGTGGCGTTGCTGTCAGGGTTCTTCCGAGCCATAATCCGTAGGTAGCGGTCATCCACTGCAGTAGTAGCCCTTTGGCGGCCTGACCGAGGCATGTCATCGACAGTTCCTGTCTCTCTGTATCTTCTCCATGTCCGAGCTACATCGCTTTGGGTCACTCCGAGACGCCTGGACACTTCTCTTCCTGGCACAAAGTAACAATGCGGACGCGATCGAACCGCGGTATTGACTGTCTAGGCATGGTTGAAGGGTTGAAGCACAGATAGCACGAGCCGTGTACCTCCTTCCTGGTGGAATGACTGGAACTGATCAGCTGGCGGACCCCCTCCGCCTAATAGGCACTGCTCATGCATGGTTGTTTACATCTTTGGGCGGGTAAAGTGACATCTCTGAAAAGTCAAAGGGACTGTTTTTGTGATACAATATCCACAGTAAACGTCTATTTTCAGGAGTTCTGGGAACTGGGGTGATGCAAACTTTTTTTGATATGTGTATATTAATAATAGTCCACTAGATTATGGCCCAGACCAGTGTTCAGAGAGAGATCAAGTGCAACTGAACATTTAGCTAAATTGACACGTATAACCCTTACATCTGAACCTCGGTGCTGCCGCAGGTTGCTGAACATAAAGTGGCCCGAGAGAAGAACATTTTTGAGCTACTCACTATCTCCAGGAGCCTTTCTTCTCGCATCAACCAAAAAATTCAGAAATTCTCTAGTTCTTTGACCGTGTTGTGAGAAAATATGGGAGAAAATTTAGAGAAAATAATCATGGAATGAAATGTCGACGGCACAAGACCGAGGGGAAGCGCAGCGAACAGGTGGATGGATCAAATCAAGATATCCTGCCTACCTCATCAGCTGGATCTAAGAGAAGCTGGTAACCGTCCGTGATAGACAGACTTTGTTCATGGAGACACGAGGCACGGCATAGAGGAGGAGGAGGAGGAGGAGGAGGAGGAGGAGGAGGAGAATGTTTAACGTCCCGTCGAAATCGAGGTCATTTGAGAAGCAGCACAAGCCCGGATTTGGGAAGGATGGAGAAGGAAAGCAGCCGTGCCCTTTCGAAGGAACCATCCCGGTATTTGCCTGAAACGATTTAGGGAAATCACGGAAAAGCTGCATCAGGATGGCCGGACGTGGGTTCGAACCGTCGTCCTCCAAAATGCGAGGTCAGTGTGCTAGCCACTGCGCTACCCCTCTCGGTTCTAGCTGTGAGCACGATGACCTGTGTTGTTGTTGATGATCCATAAATTATAATAAATTGTTGCTTATCACTGTTGCCCTCATTTTGCCACAATTGATATGGACCTATTTCGCCCTGTGACGCACATGTGCAGGAGCTGTGTGTAAGTAAATCATCTCAAAGCGTCAATTACTTTCAGTGGTAGGGTATTCTCTTCCCTTCACATGTATGTTGGACGACATCTGGGCTTGAACACAGCAGACAGTCCAAGTGTTTCACATTCACGCTTAAGAAAGGGTTATTGTTGTTCTTATTGTTGTAGCCTCCTTTCCGAAGACTGGTTTGATGCAGCCCTGCACCTCTGTGCTAGACTCCTCTTGTTTGTGGAACCACTGCAACCTCCATCCATTTGAAGCTGTACACTGCAGTCGAGCCGTTCTCTCTTCCTCTGAATTTTACCTCTCACACTTCCCTCTAGTACCAAATCGACAATTTCTTGATGCCTCATGAGGTCTCCCACCAAACGAGCCCTTTTTTTCTCAAGTTGGGCTGAAAATTTCTTTTCTCCCCAATACGATTCAGTGCATTTTCATTAGTTGCCCAATTCACCAATCTAATTTTTAGCATTCGTCTGTAGCACCACATTTCAAAACCTTGAAGTTTCTTCTTGTCTGAACTGTTTTGCGTCGATATTTCACTTCTACACTACGCTACACTTTACACATCTAACTTCAGAAAGACTTCGTAACTCTGATACACGAAGGATTACAACTAATTTTAATAAATAAAGTTATATTAGTCATAAACAATCTCAGAACAACAATGACTATCTGTAAATTGATTGCGCGAATAAATAAAAATGTTTGTATTACTCATACTGTCAATTGTAAGTAGGGGAAAAAGATAAAATTACTGAAGTCTGGAGCTATTGTTAGCAACAAGCTGTGCTGGCCATTCGTAGAGTTAGTTTTGTCTGCTCGCTGTACTCCTACCTGTATAGTGGAATGATGAACAACAGAGACACTACTATGAATTTCACTGTAGCATGTTTTGTCTCTGATTACATTTATTCGATAATGGCAAGCGTCCGATTACTCTAGGAGACTGATTTAAACGACTGGGAAACGCTTAATAAGTCAGTCTAATCAGTGTAATCGTGAAAAATGATAGTGAATAAGCATGTAACATGCCAAACGGAAGTATTCGATAGCTTTTTAAACAAAAAGGTGTCCCCTAAACAGAGAGAGCCCTCATACTCTAAAAGGGATCCTGGCCACTTTCAGCAAGCTAACCCAATTTCTGCCTGTTTTCCCCAAACTGCGCAAGGCACTTAGAGCAGGGGAGGACACGGATCGTTAAGACTGCCGAGAGCCTCGGGAAACTACTAGCTTAGGACATCATCTCATCATTATTAAAGCAAAAACCAGTCGCAGTTAATCGTTTTCCATCACAAAGAGGTATGCTCCAGCATTTGTGAGCGAACCTGCGTTGACCAGTAATATGTTCTTGCCGTCACTTAAATAGTGTGTCCAGTCACGTTAAAGTGACCATTGCCTGTGTTCGACGTCAACGTACAATAACCATTGACAGATGGAAAGTGGCGGCACTAGCAGTGGAGGGTATATAAAGCGCGTCGTGGAGACGCGGGAAACAGTGCAGTCGTTGTCGTAATGCGGAAACGGAGCGATTAATCTGACGTCCAGGTGGGTATCATCATTGGCTTTCGAGGCAAGGGTGGAATCAATTCGGAAACGGCCAAGTTTGTAAACTGTTCGCGTGCCGCCGTGCTTATAAAAAATGGTTCAAATGGCTCTAAGCACTATGGGACTGCCGGCCGGAGTGGCCGTGCGGTTCTAGGCGCTACAGTCTGGAGCCGAGCGACCGCTACGGTCGCAGGTTCGAATCCTGCCTCGCGCATGAATGTGTGTGCTGTCCTTAGGATAGTTAGGTTTAATTAGTTCTAAGTTCTAGGCGACTGATGACCTCAGAAGTTAAGTCGCATAGTGCTCAGAACCATTTGAACTATGGGACTTAACATCTGAGGCCATCAGTCCCCTAGACTTAGAACTACTTAAACCTAACTACCCTAAGGACATCGCACACATCCATGCCCGAGGCAGGATTCGAACCTGCGACCGGAGCAGCAGCACGGTTCAGGACTGAACGCCTAGAACCGCTCGGCCACATCGGGCGGCCATTGGTTACAGTAAGTACATCGTGCATGGCAAGACAGCGCTACTGATAACCTGCTCTCAGTCAACTGTGGCGCACCACGGGACATAGATGACAGGGGTGAACAACGGTTGCGGAGATGTGTACTGGTGAATAGACGTGAAACTGTTGAACAACTGACCGCCCAGATGAATCAAGGGGCTACCAACAGTGCATCCTCAACAACTGTTCAGTGAACGCTGCTGTGTATAAGCATCTGCAGCAGACGGTTTGGTTCATGCACCCACGCTGACTGCTGTTCGGCGACGTAAGTTGCAATTTGCACGCCAATACTGCAACTGCACGCCCACTGATTGGCAAGAGGTGGATTTTTCAGATCAATCACGTTTTATACTTTATCTGCGAGAAACGTGTGAAAGCAAACACCCTGAAACAATAGTCGGGAGGGACCAGGCCTGAGGAGAGAGCGTTAAGATCTGGGGAATGTTTTCGTGGCATTTCCTGGGTGATCTCGTCATTTTGGAAGGTACCACGGATCAATACAAGAATGCTTCTATCCTTGGGGACCACTTCCACCACTACATGCGGTTTGTTTCCTCCTCGGTACGATGGCATCTACCAACAGGACAATCCAACGTGTCGCACAGCTCGCAATGTGCATGCGCGGTTTAAAGAGCACCTGGATGAGTCTACCTTATTCCCCTGGCCACCGCCGGCCGCTATGGCCGAGCGGTCCTAGGCTCTTCAGTCCGGAAGCGCGCTGCTGCTACGGTCGCAGGTTCGAATCCTGCCTCGGGCATGGGTGTGTGTGTGATGTCCTTAGGGTAGTTAGGTTTAAGTAGTTCTCAGTTCTAGGGGACTGATGACCTCAGAAGTTAAGTCCCTTTGTGCTTAGAGATAGAGCCTGGCCACCAAACTTCCCAGATTAAAACCCAGTCAAGAATCTGTGGGACCACTTTGATAGGGCTGTTCGCGTTATGGGTCCTCAACTGAGGAATCTAGGACAGCTAGCCACGGCACGTGAGTCGGCATGGCTCCACGAACCTGTCTGTACCTCCTAGAACCTCGCCGACTCTCTCTGCATGTCTGCGCTGCAAAAGGTTCTTCGTCATGCTTCTAGCAGTTGGTCACATTAATCTGACTGGGCCGTGTAGTATTTCCTTATCTGCACATGTATGAATTACACGTTCGTGCGTACAATTTGAGTGGCTGTCGCATCCATACATACTCCATCCAGATACAGACGACGACCGAATTTGTGTAGCTGTGAAGCGTCATCCTAGCTGGCCCACAAACCATTCTGGAAGAACATTTACTCCCAGTCCTAAAATAGCTCCTAGGTACCCTACAGTGCATTACTGCTGGCTTGGCTTGCTAGACCATGTCTTCACGCTCATCGAACACGCCTTACGTGCGATTTGCGGAGTAATCATGTAGATGGAGATGTAGAATTAGATATGTGTATACTGAGGGGTTTTCGTGTTAGCGATTAATTTGTCACGGTCATCGGCGATCAGCTGGCACTCTGGAAACCAGTCCGTCTGCCCTCTTTTCTGACTCTGCAGGCAGTAACTCTGCTGGGTTTAGAGGTAAAAAATGTGTGCAACTATCGTTCTAGGGTACAACCATGCCCATCGACAAGTACGTATTCCTGTTGTACTTCAGCCATTTCAACATATCGACAGGGTACTGCCCATGTTGGGCACTGTGTCGGTGGTGTGTCACTGCTTTCAGCAGCGGTCTGTAGAACATTCCCACATCCGTAGACCAGGTTCTAGACGTCCATGTAGTGCAGAAGCACATCAAGAGCGACGCACTGAGAGAGCAGCGATGGTCGGCCGGCCAGGGAAGAAATCTGGGTACATGTCGCACCTAATACGTCACCAAGGAGCACTGGGACCCGTCTGCCTGCAGCTTGAATGACATCACGTGTGCCTCTGGCCACGCTACTCCTGATAACTACATCGCCGACCATGGATACTCAGGTGTCGTGAGAGAGTCGACTGGAGAGCAGAATAGCCACTGTTGTCTTCAGTGGTGAGAATGGGTTCTGTCCGTATGCAAGCGATAGACGTACATGTGTTCGGAGTAGACCTGGTGAGCGTTCTGTTCCTGAGTGCATTCGTCCACGACACACAGGCTTCGTGGTGTGTGTGGGAGCGGGAGGAGAGGCATCAGTTACATCTCGCATAAACATTTGGTTTTTCTGCAAGGTAAAGTGACCAGTGCTCTCTACATTGCACAGGTTGTTAACCCCGTGCTATTGCCATTTCTTCAACAAAAATGTGATGTGATTTTTCAGCAGGATAATGCACGTCCACATACAGCTGCTGCGACGAAGCGTGCTTTCCGCGGTGTGCAAGAACTGCCCTGGCCATCAAGATCAGCTCACGCGCAAATTGAACGCGTATGGTACATGGTGAAGCGGGAAATAACTAGTTCTGCACGAATCATTGCCGAATTGCAACAAAAAGTGCAAGGTGTTTGAAACAATCTATCGCAAGATGTCGTTCGGCACTTTTATGAACGTTTGCACGAGGGAATACACGCCCGCGTTGCCGCCGGAGGGTGGTACATTGTGTACTGACGCCTGTCTCAGTTAGTCTGAATTTGTAATCGTATACTCCTACAATGATGAAATACGCATTCGGGAGGACGACGGTTCAATCCCGCGTCCGGCCATCCTGATTTAGGTTTTCCGTGATTTCCCTAAATCGCTCCAGGCAAATGCCGGGATGGTTCCTTTCAAAGGGCACGGCCGACTTCCTTCCCCGTCCTTCCCTAATCCGATGAGACCGATGACCTCGCTGTCTGGTCTCCTTCCCCAAACCAACCAACCAACCAACCAATGATGAAATACATCATATGTCACTTGTCCATAAAATGACCATGTGCTGGAGGGTGTTAGATTTTTTTTCTCGGCATTGTAGTTAACGATTCGTCGTTAATTATTGTCAGCTAAATCTTTTATTGTCTATACCGTAAACTGCTACTGAAGGAAAACATATTTGTTCGACTAAATGAATCTACTACAACTAGACCGACTGGACAGACTGTTTGGGAGAGAAGGAGTAATGCAGCTCTGTCGCTAATATTGCAGTGAACGTGTTGAAACATATTTGATGGCGGTTTGTATGTCTGCTGGGGATATTAAGCTCAGCAAGCTACTTGAGTAGAGACAACGATCCAAGCCGGCCGGAGTGGCCGAGCGGTTCTAGACGCTACAGTCTGGAACCGCGCAACCGCTACGGTCGCATGGATGTGTGTGATGTCCTCAGGTTAATTAGGTTTAAGTAGTTCTAAATTCTAGGGGACTGATGACCTCAGAAATAAGTCCCATAGTGCTCAGAGCCATTTGAACCATTTTTGAACAACGATCCAACGACGTGCCTCATCCCTGTTCCATCCTTCCGATCGCCAATAATCGCACCTCGTCGTCATTAACTTTCTGCAGAGATGAGAGATCCTATGTGAATATTTTAATTTATCCAATGAAAACGGGTGACAATGGATTACTATGGGTGAATTAACATGATGCCTTGGTATACAGTTGCAGCATTAACAAACTTGTTCGACCTTGGGGCAAGTGGTACACCCCTGCAAGTGTTTATTTGTAGTATCTGTACAAATGTTAGAGTGGATGTACAGTTTAATCTTCATGTTATTGCTTTCGACGGTAAAACTCCTGCTTATAACCATTCTTACTTGATTAGAATTCAGCATCCGATATTAGTATCCTAGGTAGGGAAGTGAAATGGCGAACTGGTCCCGCGAAGATTTTTGCAGAAGATGGATGAAATGCTCGCAACTGGCTAGTGTGGTACAGACGGCGGCTGCGTGCGGCTGGCTTCCGGGCAGGGCAGATACCGGGCCCGGTGGAGCTTCTTCGGGCAGGCGATAGCGATACAGCCACCCGCACATCCGGGACGGAGATAAACCTCGCCACAGAACGCTGCCCCCACTGTAAACGCTTTCACAAGAATATCACGACAATTCTCAGGGCTCCCTGGTTGTTGTTTCCCGTGATATGAAGAAGCTCTAACTCAAACAGGGACGTTCTTTGAGCTTCAGGATAGTAAGTTTCATTGTAGTGAGTTCTTAGTCTCCATTCCACATATAATATAGCAATCGATAAAAATTTTAAAATAAGTAGTGTACGATACTACTGTCAAATGTACGAGGGGCGTTCAACATGTTTTGCAACACATTCGGCCAGTGTCTGTTCAAAAAATGCGGAGTACGCTACTGGCCATTAAAACTGCTACGCCAAGAAGAAATGCAGATGATAAACGCGTATTCATTGGACACATATATTATACTAGAACTAACACGCGATTACATTTTCACGCAATTTGGGTGCATAGACTCTGAGAAATCGGTACTCAGAACAACTACCTCTGACCGTAATAACGGCCTTGATACGCCTGGGTATTGAGTCAAACAGAGCTTGGATGGCGTGTACAGGTACAGGTACAGCTACCCATGCAGCTTCAACACGATACCACAGTTCATCAAGAGTAGTGACTGGCGTATTGTGAGGAGCCAGTTGCTCGGCCACCATTGACCAGACGTTTTCAATTGGTGAGAGATCTGGAGAATGTGCTGGCCAGGGCAGCAGTCGAACATTTTCTGTATCCAGGAATGCCCGTACAGGACCTGCAACATGCGGTCGTGCATTATCCTGCAGAAATGTAGGTAACGCAGGTCAACTGCTGCTAGTGTATGAGAAATCGGTTGGAAACATTGCTCATGTGAGCATGTTTTAGGTGTCGCCACCGGCGCCAACCTTGTGTGAATGCTCTGAAAAGCTAATCATTTGCATGTCACAGCATCTTCTTCCTGTCGGTTAAATTTCGCGTCGGTAGCACGTCATCTTCGTGATGTAGCAATTTTAATGGCCAGTAGTGTATTTTGTGGGACACACTGGAATATTCCCGCTTCAGTCCCTGTTGTTTCAAGTAGTTCCCATTGGTGGTGGTGTTATACGCAGCCTTCAAAATCGATTCTTTACGGAGGTGCGTTCCAATCAGAGAGTTGTCATCGCGTTTCTTTTGGTAGAAAACCATAGCATCGCACATACACATGAGCGCTTGCAGAATGTCTACGAACACCTGGCAGTGACCAAAAGCACCGTGAGTCGTTTAGCGAGGCGGATGTTATTATCGCAACAACATCGCGCAAACCTGTCCGAACACCCGTGTGCCGGCCAGCCGCGCACAGCTGTTACTCCTGCGATGTTGGAACGTGCGGACACTCTCTTTCGAGGTGATCGAACGCCTCGCTGCACAACCGGACGTCTCTGTTGATAGTGCTGACACACTCGTCCTCCAGATGGGGTGCTCAGAAGTGTGTGCCTACTGGGTTTCTCGTTGCCTAACAGAAGACCATAAAGAGCAAAACATGGTTCAAATGGCTCTGAGCACTATGGGACTTAACTTCTCAGGTCATCAGTCCCCTAGAACTTTGAACTACTTAAACCTAACTAACCTAAGGACATCACACACATCCATGCCCGAGGCAGGATTCGAACCTGCGACCGTAGCGGTCTCGTGGTTCCAGACTGTAGCGCCTAGAACCGCTCGGCCACCCCGGCCGGGCGGCACCCCTTATATTGTCGACATATGCTGTATGGTTATAATACCACAATCATACCATAATTAGATCGAAAGATCGAATAAAATTTAGTAGGAACGCGATGGAATATAGAAATGACCAGAGAGGGAGAGGGAGATTGAACTGAACAAAAACATAGGAAGCAAGACGGAATATTCTGGGAAAGCTTCTTCATCGGAAGTTCGACGACCTGAAACATTAAAGGAAAAAGGCTGAATGGGAAGATCATTCGGAGAATGGTTGTTACTGGTACGAATTGCGTAATGCGCTAGAAACAGACCGCTAGCAAACGCAATAATAGAGTTCTTAATATCATACACAAGTGCAGAAAGTACTCGACAATGTATCTGTTCCCTTTTTCTCTGGATTGAAAGTTTTTTTCAGCTGGAGGTTAAAAATCCGTTTCATGTTTTTAAGCTGCCACATTATGATTTCGATAACATGTGGTTCCTGTGACAAAAAATATCAGGAGGTTGAATAAATTACAAAACGTGTTAAACTAACTAAAGTCATTTCAGATTTCATCCTTAACAAATTTTATGTTTAGTCGGTTATTTGACCAACACATAATGGACAAATCTGTAAACTGTGTGTTCTCAGTTATAAAGGTCAATGAAGCACAAGTAGAAAACCTATTACGACCAGAAAGATAATATTCACCCACTATCAGTAGCATTTGCACATTCCCGACAAACGTGGAGTGATACACTTATAACGACTTAATCGGACAGCTATTTACTTGAACAGTCAGTGTTTCAGGAAGTAAGCAGTATTTGATTCCTGTTGCCCAAGTTCATAGTCTCTTCACACATTCTCGTTCACACTGCGGGCCTAGACGAAAAACTCCCCCACTCATGAGCTGCGCTGTTGTGTGTGTCGCCTGCATTTAGGCAATGTCTTTCGCGGGACCAATCTCTCGCGTTTCTAATTATGACGATTCGATACTAGGCTTGTCTAGATAAGAACTGTTACCCTAAGGATAAATTTCTGTAATTTCATTGGAAAAACAGGAGAACTGTCTTCGATATCTGTGCCTCTGCTACACTGAAGTGCCATTTAGTGTAAACACTATTGCCACTCTTCTTGCTGCAAATAAGGATAGATTTAAGATGGCTGAATGTGTGTTTTTCTTTTCCCACCAGCAATCGAGCTCGTCCAGTATATTACATGGTCTGGTATCAGCTTGATGCTATATAGAATGACTTAATAATGGGCCGGCCGGAGTGGCCGAGCGGTTCTAGGCGCTTCAGTCTGGAACCGCGCGACCGCTACGGTCGCAGGTTCGAATCCTGCCTCGGGCATGGATGTGTGTGATGTCCTTAGGTTAGTTAGGTTTAAGTAGTTCTGAGTTGTAGGGGGACTGATGACCTCAGATGTTAAGTCCCATAGTGCTCGGAGCCATTTGAACCATTCTTTGTGACAAAGGGAGGGAGGGAGGGAGGGGGGGGGGTGACTTAATAATGCAGTTGATTGGCCACAGATATATTTTCTGCTGATACTACAGCAGTCGTCACCATTGTGTCACACTTCTATTGGATTGATAGGTTGCACTCTGTGCTGAAAGAAGTCAGTTTTAATTCTATTTCTCATTAATATTTTACAGAACAGAACGAAATGATGTCTCACACGAAGTCAACAATACAGTAGGCTTTTTGAAGAGAAGACTCTTCAGTAAGAACCAGACAAATTGCACTATGCGGCTTTGTGTCGATTTGTTTGCTCCTTTTTCAGCGACTTGTTTGTTTTACTCCGTAGACAGCAACAACAGATTAGAGATCTACACAAACGAACGTACGAAGAGAAAGAAAGAGACTAGCAATAGGCGAATAGTACTCTGATTAAGGTGTAGTTACTTTCTGCTAATAGGGTTAGTATTGACATAAAGGCGAAAGAGGAACAAGGTTCGTGATTGGAAAGGGCTGCAGCGAGAGCGCGAGTGTGTGTGTGTGTGTGTGTGTGTGTGTGTGTGTGTGTGTGTGTGTGTGGTGTCCTGTTTAGGGGTAAACTAATCTACAACAGGTGTTTCTTATCAATGCCTCTTTCGGAAGAAAACCAACTGCAGAGTCATTAATTGTTGTTCACTGGATCTTAACCACTATGGTAACGACGTAAGTACTACTAACAGTATTTTTATTATTCAGAATGAATCGTTCATTCTGGGGCGTAGTGTGTGCTCTTGTGAAACTTCCTCACAAATTAAAACTGCCTGCTGCACTGGGACTTGAACCCAAACCCTTTGGTGTCGCAGGTAATGCTCTAAATGACTGAGCTATCCAGACACGATCCATGTACCGGCTCACAGCTTCAGTCTGCCAATATTATTACTATCACCAAAGCTTAGCTGCTTAGCGTCGTCCGCCTCGCTGTAACCCAAAAGCGATTAAATGTGTTGCATGCTGGATTTGGCGTAATTCTCGCATTATCTGAATGTATTGTTACGGAACGTCATACATACTTCAGTTCACGTTCTTGTGCTGATCGCCAATTTCCGACACCATAAACAGTGATGGCCACGTGCCTAACGAGAACATATGCGCGTTCCACGTTTCGAAATACACAGGATATCGACTTTCTGCTTGTTCTGAACTTTCAACCTCTCTCTACATCATCATATGTCACTCTCAAAACTATCTTGGACGACATTCTGCCAACGTACATAAAACAGATAGAGGGTGACAATTATTGAACTACATTAAAAAATCGTAAATTAGTTACAAACTATGGCGTGCACACACTTTATTCAACATGTAAACATCACTACAGATATTCGGATCTCCGTATGAAATGTTCGATATGTCTGCCAACATTGGCGATAATGTGGCGCAGACGAATAGCGAAATTCTGCATGGCCCGCTGCACTGTCTGAACATCGCTGCTATCGATCACCTCCTGAAGGGCTGTTTTCAGGTAAGCAATGGTTTTGGGGTTATTGCTGCACACCTCGTCTTTAAGATAGCCCCACAGAAAGGAGTCTCATTTGTTTAGATCCGGAGAATATGGCGGCCAATCGCGGCCCATGCCAGTGGCCTCCGGGTACCCCAGAGCCAAAATGCGGTCCCCATAGCGTTCCTCCTCCAGGACATCAAACACTCTCGTGCTTCGATGGGGTTCAGCTCCGTCTTGCACGAACCACATATTGTCGAAATCAGTGTCACTTTGGATTGTGAGGATGAAATCATCTTCCAAAACCTTCACTTACCGTTCAGTAGTCACCGTGGCACCAAGGAATATCGCACCGATTATTTCGTGATTGGACATTGCACACCACATAGTCACCCGCTGAGGATGAAGAGACTTCTCGATCGCGAAATACTGATTCTCAGTCCCCCATATGCGCCAATTTTGCTTATTGACGAACCCATCCAAATGAAAGTGGATTTCGTTGTTAAACCAAACCATCCATGCGAATACTAATTTCCCATCATGCCGCGCGCCCAACCGTGCGGTTTGAATGTCCTAACGCAAACCGTTCAGAAGTTATGATGATTTTATTTCATGTAGTTCATCAATTGTCACCCTGTACAAAGAATATGCACTGACAAGTCAAAAGAGATGGGACAGGGATAAGAAAGCAGTGCTACAAAACTTATATGCAGCTTATTGAAGTCTAATGGAACAGTATGGGGTTGTATAGTGTTTAAGTAGTAGAAGTTCTGTTTTAATTCCCATCCAGCCAACATGATAAAGGTTTTTGTGGTTTAAAGTGAATGCTTGCATAGTTCAACGAAGTCATTACCGATTTCTTTCTCCATCCTTGTCACACTGACCAGGTGCTCTATCTCAAATGACCTTGCTGTCAGCAGGACGTTAAACTCTTAATTCTTCTGCCCTTCCCAACAGGCTACAGATGCTGATATCAGAAGTCTGTTTGTTGTGTCTAGACAAGACAGCCTAGACACAACGAGAGGAAGCCGAAAGGCACGCGCTACGTTAAAGCAGGGTGCGTGAGGTCTGAAACAGAATACGTAATGAATGCTATAAAGAAAAGTACGTAGCTTCTGGAATACTTAACTTTAATCCATCCTTTTTGGTAGATCTGGAGATTGTGGCGATACAAGTGGGACTCTTTAGATACATGCAAAGTTACTAATGGCGCCTTGCTAGGTCGTAGCCATTGACTTAGCTGAAGGCTATTCTAACTATTGGCTCGGCAAAGGAGCGAGGCTTCGTCAGTGTAGTCGCTAGCAAAGTCGTCCGTACAACTGGGCGAGTGCTCGTCCGTATCTCGAGACCTGTCTTGTGGTGGCGCTCGGTCTGCGATCACACAGTGGCGACACGCGGGTCCGACATGTACTAATGGACCGCGGCCGATTTAAAGCTACCATCTAGCAAGTGTGGTGTCTGGCGGTGACACCACACTGTAGTAGTTGTTGTTGTTGTTGTCGCCGTCGTCAATCCTAGGAGAGGTTTGATGTAGCTCTGCACTATAGTCAGTCTGGTACAAGGTCTTCATCTCTGCGTAACAACTGCACCATACATTCAATTGAACGTGTTTACTGTGCTGATGCCCTGACCCTCTCTGCAATTTTTACCCCCATCCCTCCCCACACTTTCCTCCATTACAAACTGACAGTTCCCTGATGGCTCATGGTTGTTATCAGTATCAACCGACACCACTTTTTAATCAAGTTGTGCCACAAATTTCTGCCCCTACCCCAATTCGATTCAGTGCCTTCTCATTGGTTACGCTATTTGATCAAGCCATCTAATCTTCACCATTGTCAAAAGGTTCTATTCTCTTCTTGTCTCAACTGCTTATAGCCCATGTATCAGTTCCTTACAAGGCTACACTCAAGACATACAAAAAAATGGCTCTGAGCACTATGGGACTTAACTGCTACGGTCATCAGTCCCCTAGAACTTAGAACTACTTAAACCTAACTAACCTAAGGACAGCACACAACACCCAGCCATCACGAGGCAGAGAAAATCCCCAAGACATACACCTTTAGAAGCTGCTTCCTAATAAACTTATTTTCGATATTAACCAATTTCTCTTATTCACAAATTCGTTTCTTGTTATTGCTACTTGCTTTTTATGCACTCTATACCTCTGCTATAGTTACTTTTTACTGTTCATTCACTACTTTTGGCGTCTCAGTTCTTAATCGATTCCCTCAGAATCATTTAATACAACGACATTGTCTTACCCTTGTTTTACTTTCGTTGATTTTCGTCTTATGAGTTCTGTTCGGTACTCCATCCGCTCCGTGCAGCTGCTTTTCCACGTAGTTTGCTGCCTCAGAGAATTACAGTGTCATCGGTAAACCTCCAAGTTTTTATTTCTTCTCCCTGGTCCTTCACCCCCGAATTTCTCCTCCGTTTCCTTTACGACTTGGCCAATGTACACACCAAATAACATCGGGGAGAGCTACAACCCCACCTCACCCTCTTCTCAATTACTGCTTCCCTTTCATGTACTCTGACTCTTGTAACCGCCGTCTGGTTTCCGTACAAGTTGTAAATAGCCTTTCGCTCCCTGTATTTTATCGGTTGCTACCTTCAGATTTTAGATGAGTTTATTATTGTAAACATTTCCAAAAGCTTCATTTATGCACAAACATTGTAAATGTAGTTTTGCCATTCTTTAGCTTAATTTCTAAGTTGAAATGAAAATGGGAACCTCAAGAAGGAGACTGCCGTTACTTACGAAAAGGTGTGTGCGGTATCTGTAGTTGGTCTAATGGAGATTTTAAAGTTTTCCATCTGAGGTGTTTTTCACAAGTACTCATTTTATTATAGCTTGCACGACTGGCCGATTTCGGCCTTACAGACTATTTTCAAGCGGAGAAGGTGTCTATGTGTTGTACATGTTATTAAGCAGCGGATAGCCGATCAGAAAGCGAATACATAACATGCCTAAGGATTAGTATCAGGAAGCTTACTGCATGCAGTTATAGATAAAGACGTCTATTACTGCACGCAGTAAGATTTCTTCTATTAATTCTGACGCATGTTATGTACTCGCTTTCTGATTGGCTGTATACGCTGTTTAATAACACGTTAATTGTACAATACATAGACCCCTACCGCGCTCGAAAATGGCCTGTAAGGCTGAAATTGGCCAACAGTGCAAGATATAATAAAATGAGTACTTGTGAAAGAAAAGCCGAGAAGGAAAACTTCACAAATGTCCTTTAACAAATATTCGGCTGAGGTACATCACATGAAGAAAATTATTACTGCATCTGCGAGACAAATGAGATCATCAACTGCAAATATAACTTTTGTGCTTAGTTACACGGTCAGTGTGGCCTACGTTTGGTGACACTAGTTGCACATGGGAAAGATCTTAAGGAAGTACCCCATGCTGTGCGGAGGATAAAAAAAAAAAAAAACTGCGGTATTCCATGCAAGGATTCTAAGCATGATATGGCTGCCTGCAACTTCGGTCCCCCTTAAATACGTTTCGTGAAAGCCTAATAACAATAATTTGAGGAAAGTAATGACACCCATTCAGACGAACTGAAGAAAGAGGAAGGCGCAAATTATACCCTAATCACGCACCTCCGTCGTACGATGCACAAAAGCGGGCGGAGAACAAGTTCAGACGCCGATGATGTGTTTTTCGTGCATCATTTCCTGTGCATGTGCACAAGGTTTCGTGGCAATGTAGGAGGCATGACGTAAATTGAAGCAGCAACTTAGAAAACGCACTTCAGTATTTTGAAATAAGCCGGTTGTTGTAAAACGTCTTTACTTCTAAATGCTACTTTAGGATCCATCCGTTAATAAAATCTCTTCTCACAGTAGCTCTGTGCATTCTGTGAAAATTCTGTACATTCATCGTCTCTCTCTCTCTCTCTCTCTCTCTCTCTCTCTCTCTCTCTCTCTCTCTCTCTCTTACAAACGAGCACGGATTAAATATGTGGCGTTTCAGAGAGAAAGAAAGAAGCATGTGATAGAAGATTTCTATTACGGACATTTTTTTTTTAAATTAACACAATTTGTAACTTCATCCATTACGAATGACGTTTTTTGAACGCCTGCAACTACGTCAATAATGTTTCGATTGATAAAATATTGCAGAAATTACTTTTTTTCATTTGTGGCACGACACGTTTGAAGTATGTATTCCCATTTACAAGTCTGTGGGAGTTTACACAGGCACTCGATGACATGTTTGCTTGTGTGCTTTTGTACCGCTCTTTCCCTGCAGTCCATGCCGAATATAAACAGAAAACTGGAGGCAGAACACCGTACAGCAGATATTACATCCAATATTTATCAACTCCCACAGCAAAAAAAAAAAAAAAAAAATAGTTCAAATGGCTCTGAGCACTATGGGACTTAACGTCTGAGGTCATCAGTCCCCTAGAACTTAGAACTACTTAAACCTAACTAACCTAAGGACATCACATACCTCCATGCCCGAGGCAGGACTCGAACCTGCGACCGTAGCGGCCACGCGGTTCGAGACTGAAGCGCCTAGAACCGCACGGCCACACCAGCCGGCTCCCACAGCACTTGAAAACTGTGACGAGTTCTCGAAACGCGTTGTGTTACACATGATAAAACGCAACTAGTGCAGTAAATTATCATTTAAATCATATAAATCTTTGCTCTATTCTCAAATATTTCCAACACACAGTAATCCAAACCTCACTGCGTTTATAATGTTGAGCGCTTGAAAGTATATACCTCACACCTTAACAGTTGAAAAATGATAACAATAATGTGGAAAGTAATTTTTTGGTGGTGTTTTGCAGTTGGCGAATCACGTAGCATGAATAGTAACGAGCACATTAGTCCAGCAATTTTACACAACGGATTATAGTACCTGTAGTTTCTGCGTATCTATTTGCCAGAGTATTTGGAGGATGTTCCTAAGATAAGCTGGACTATTATGTGATAGTAAATCGGTGCGAACGGTTGCCAGTTCCTGGTGACCAGTGATACAGCACCCCAACGAAACCTTCCTTGGGCACTGGATTATTCACGTCCGTGTTGTTTCCCCGCTACATTACCGTTCACCGACTTCGCTAAATACCGAAACCTAGTCTCACAAATGCCAGCAAGGATTGACCTCATCTATCGCGTTTTACGTACATGTGTAATGAGGAATATAGACGTAGGCTTCGAACAGCGGCAGAGCATCTGTCTACGAAGGCTGATCATCAGACACACATATTTATTACCCCATTCCAATGCTTACATGATCTTTTTCAAAGTTCTCCCCTCATATTCGAATGCACATTTTTAGCGTCTCTACCAGTGCAAGCCATCCTCGTCACCACCTTGAGAATCTCCTCACTTTTCTTGAGCACTGCTTCAGAGTTCTCAAATCGAATGCCCCGAATCTTTGCCTTTGATGATGGGATTAAAAAATAATCCTAGGTTGCAAGATTGGGGCTGTAAGGCGGATGCGATACCCACAAACTGCACAACTTGATTTGCGACATGAGGCCGCGCACTGTCATGATGAAGTCGCCATCGAATTCGAGAAAGTTCTCGTCGTTTCCTTGCGATGTGCTTCGTAAGTTTAGTCAGTACTGACATGTAGTATGGTCCTGTAACAGTAGCGTGAGAGGGAACTGCATGCTGATAAACCATTCCATGATAGTCAAAAAATGTGATCACCATCACTTTCCCTGCAGATTAAACAACTTTCGCCTTTTGTGGTGTTGGAGAACCTGGCGATTTCCACACTGTGCTGGCTCGCTTTCCTTCAGGATCATAATGACCCATCGTCGGTGATAATCGATTCCAGAAATGCATTCCGTCCATCACCAAATTGACGCAGTGTCTCACGACTTGTCAGCACTCGCAAAACCAACTGACACAAACACGGGTTATATGAAAATGGTCATGGATGATCTTTAAAGACACTGCCATACGAAATTCTCAACGCTTTACTGGGGTTACGTAATTTTATTCGCCGATTCTCACGGACAAACGCAGCAGCTGTGTCGATGTTGACTTCAGTTACAAAAAATGGTTCAAATGGCTCTGAGCACTATGGGACTTAACGTCTGAGGTCATCAGTCCCCTAGAACTTAGAACTACTTAAACCTAACTAACCTAACGACATCACACACATCCATGCCCGAGGCAAGATTCGAACCCGCAACCCTTGCGGTCGCGCGGTTCTAGACTGAAGCGCCTAGAATCGCTCGGTCACTTCGGCCGGCACTTCAGTTACAGCAGAAACCGAAACGCCAGGCCCACCCAGCTGAACACGGAGAAGTCTTCGAACCACCTAAACTCTGTCTCACTAGGCAATGGCGCTTACCGTGCTAAGTTTCAGTGGCTGTATGGTTTAAACGAACGCAGAATTTTATTGCACCATACTGATCCTATGGCGTCATCTCCATTGTTGTGCATGCGAAATGCAAAGAGCGTCTACAAAATAGTGCATTACTACTAACCTACCCATACGAGTGTGTTGCGACCTATGGATATTAAACACAAAAATCCGCTCTTTCCAAATATTCGCAGTACAGATTGGAAAGTGTAACGGAAGCTACAAGAAAAAAGCAGTCTCAGTCTGTTATTTAACCATCGTGCTTTTACAATAGCGTTGGCGGTCGCGTCTCTGAATGTGAACTGTAATTGAAACCTGACCGTTAATTAAACAAGAAACCATCATTACCATCTTTTCTTCAGTTCACAGAATAGGCTGCACGGATTACTCCGGAAACCATCTTGTCCTAGGACGCGCAATATTTCACTATACAGTGGGTTTGTTGTTCATGGCCATTCTAGACAGACGATCTTGCTGCATCCTTCCTAAACAGTTACTACAGTTAACATTCTTTTTTTTTTTAAATTTTGCTTTCGGAATCTAAAATCTGTAGCTCATGTCTTATTTCTGTGTTTCGTATTTTCTCCATCAGCGTGCAGCCTATGACTCTCCTGAGAAATTTCATGTCAGCTGACATATTTTTTTCGTTTCGTCTTTCTTCCAGAGTAAATCATCATGTAACTGCACCGCTCAATTTACTGACAGCCTCTCTCTCTCTCTCTCTCTCTCTCTCTCTCTCTCTCTCTCTCTCTCTCTCTCTCTTCCTCCCGCCGCCCAACTACGATTGACACGGAGATAGGAATAATGACAAAGATTCTTATTCTTCTTGTGCGTATCCGTTTCGCATGTTTATCACTATCATAGTTATAACAATTTTCCTTATTCTAGAAAGTTCCTCGCTCGTGTGTGACGTCGCTGTTCTTTAAGTTTCCGAGTCAAGATGATGTTCTTCCTTGTCGTCCTCTTTTTCCAGGTATTTTACCTTGAAGTATGTTCCTCAGCAGTTTGTACTTGTTCCAGTCCAGATTACTTGAACGAGATATTGAATTTTTCTGCATTTTGCTGTGTTTAGTACTTCTTTTTGTTTCGTAATATTGCGGAGGATGTCGTTGTTAGTAATTTTATCTGTCCATGGAACTCTTAGCATGCTCCTGTACAGCCACATCACAAATACTTCAAGTCGTTTGCCCGTCGTCTCGGTCCAAGTCCCAGATTCATCTCCATAGAAAAGGACGATGAACACATAGGAACGCAGAAATCTTAATTTTGTTTCGATTGAAAGATGAGGGCTCTTGAGCACATCAAGCATTGTACAAAATGCTGCTCTGACTTTCTCGATACTGAATTTAATTTCTTGCGAGTAATTCCACTGGTTACAAAGGTTAGCTTCCTGACATGTGTATTTACTTGTGGAATAAGTTTACCTTTATGTTTGGATGAGAATTTGGTATGTCTTTCCTGCTTTCTTTGTTTTACTTACGTCGATTTCTAGCTCATAACGCACACTACTTTTGTTATTTCGAAATAGAAGATGCTGAAGACTATTTCAGCTGTCAGCAAATACTACAGTATCATCAGTGTAGCGGTTACGATCACTTTATAAAAAAAATGCACGCAATGCCAATACACGGCACAGCACGCAAACGTCGACTGTTTCTTACGACAGAGGCGTTTTCGGTTACCTGCGGGTTGGCAAGCAAACCTTGCAGAGCGTGTTGCGCCGTGGTGCAGCGTCCCCACACAGGGAAGGCTCGCTTTGACCATTCATTCGCCGGCCATCTGCACCCGCGTTTGCCCTTCACGTGGTCGCAGTTTTCCGTTCCGACTGGATAAGTGCGAAAAGTTCGTTTGATCATCGAATGGGATGCAGCCGGCGCTCTGTATACAAAAGCGCGCGGCCAGCGAGTGTAGCCACCGGCCAACTTCCGGGTGCGCTACGAGCTACATTAGCTACAGAATGCCTCTGTTTGCACTCGCGCAAGCGCCCCCCCCCCCCCCCCCCCCACACACACACACACACATACATACAGTGACAGAAATGTTACGTTCACCTACAACAACGTATTCACGAACTGTCATGAAACAAGGCTGCCAAAAGCTTATCACGTTCTACCCACTTTGTATACGGTTCGTGCGTAAGTTCGTAGCGTTTTTGTTTCGCATGTTGCTATTCCGGTTGCTACGAGTTTATTTATCGATTGTCATTTTTTATTTATAGATCAGTGTTGCTATCAGAGTTTACATATTGTCATTTGGAGATAGTGAATGGAGCTGTGGGCGCTAGAAATTAAAACTGTGCGACGTGGACAAATCGGAACATTTCCGATATATTCTTCTGTTGGAGTTCAGTAGAGGGGTGAGAGCAGCGGAGGCAGCCAGAAACATTTGCGCCGTGTATGGAGATAATATCATTGGACAGAGCACGGCAATGAAAATGGTTTTCTCGTTTTGACATTAGTGACTCTCCATGTACCGGAAGACCTTCGGGATTTACCGAAAATCGTTTAAACGCATTAACCCACAATGATGCACGCCAGTGAACTCGAGAACTGTCAAATGTGATGAACTGTAATCATTGCACCAGCGTCCAACATTTTCGTGGAATGGCAAATGTTTAAAAATCGGGTGTATGGGTACCGCATGCTCTAAGTCAAAATCACAAAAATCAGCGGGTAGGCATATGTGCATCTCCGCTTCATTGCCATTTACTGGCACGTGAACAACACCGACCATTGCCGGCCGCGGTGGCCGAGCGGTTCTAGGCGCTACAGTCCGAAACCGCGCGACTGCTACGGTCGCAAAAAATGGTTCAAATGGCTCTGAGCACTATGGGACTTAACATCTATGGTCATCAGTCCCCTAGAACTTAGAACTACTTAAACCTAACTAACCTAAGGACAGCACACAACACCCAGCCATCGCTACGGTCGCAGGTTCGAATCCTGCCTCGGGCATGGATGTATGTGATGTCCTTAGGTTAGTTAGGTTTAAGTAGTTCTAAGTTCTAGGGGACTGATGACCTCAGACGTTAAATCCCATAGTGCTCGGAGCCATTTGATTTTTGAACACCGACCATTCCTATACTGTATCGTTACTGGTGACGAGAAATGGTGCCTTTATAGGAACATTAAGAAAAGAAAGGAATGGTTGAGGCCAAACAAAGCAGCAAACTCGCCGTACAAGACAATGTTTGCATCTGGTAGAGCAGCAACAGTGTGGTGTACTACGAATTGCTTCCACGATGTGAGGCCATCACTGCTGAGATTTATTGTGGACAAGTGACTCGCCTTACACACGCCGGCCGTTGTGGCCCAGCGGTTCTAGGCGCTTCAGTCTGGAACCGCGCGACCGCTACGGTCGCAGGTTCGAATCCTGCATCGGGCATGGATATGTGTGATGTCCCTATGTTGCTTACGTTTAAGTAGTCATGAGTTCTGGGGGACTGATGACCTCAGATGTTAAGTCCAATAGTGCTCAGAGGCATTTGAACCAGCCGTGCACACGCAATCCAAGAACATCGCCCAAGAAGACTGCGTGAAGCCATGCTACTCCACGCTAACGCCCAACCGCATTCTACTAGACTGACAAAACACGCTATACAAGAGTTGGGTTGGGAAGTCATTCCGCAGTCACCTCATTCACCTGATCTTGCGCCCTCAGATTTTCAACTTTCTTCCGATCTCCACTGAACAATCTTCACGGCACTTCCTTTCCGGATGAATTTGAGCTACGAACATCGTTCGACGAGTTCTCCGACCCTAAAACCACGTCATTTCTACAGTCGCGGAATCGAAAAGCTACCACGTTGGCAGGCTGTTGTAAATAGTGAAGGAGAATATATTATAGATGACTGAAGTCTCTTGTTTTCTCTATCTGTTGTGTGTATTAAACGCTACGAACTAATGCACCGACTTAATATATCCTATTCAAACCTCTTCACCTCTGCTTAACGACTGCAACCTACATCCATTTGAACCTGCTTATTGCAAACGAATATGTCGTCCATAATGAACTACTTATTAAGAGCTGCGACTGTTTAGATACAATTAATTATTGGCTTACTACTTCAGTCACTATTTTTTTTTTCAAACATCATCAACAGCGCTATTTTCCGAACGGACAACACGTGTGGAAAACAGAAACAAACTCTACTATAATGAAATATCACTCTGCAGAAGAGTTGATCAGAAACTCCCTGGCAGATTAAAACTGTGAGCCGGGCCGGGATTCGAACTTGGAACATTTGCCTTTCGCGGGTAAGTGCTCTACGGACTACCTAACCAAGCACGGCTCACGATCCGCCCCCACAGCTTCACTTCTGCCAGTACCTCCACTCCTACTTTTGAAAAGGTAAAGGTCTCAGCTTCGACTCCTGCTCCGTGGCACAATTTTAATATTCCAGGTAGTTTCAAATTAGACCATGCAAAAATACTCTAACCCACCTGAAGATTTTGATATGGCCGTCGAAACGCGTAGTGATGTTAAAATGGTTGAAGCTGTATACCGACAATTATCTGTTTATTGCAGAGAAGCCTTGTCCTCTCTCAACATTTTTTACTCCTCTGAATTATCAAATTGACGCATCAGGCTTTGTCTTATCAACCAATCCCTTCTATTAGTCAGGTTGTGTCATAAATTCATCATTTCAAATCTAGATTCAGGACTTCCTTATTAATTGTTCGATCTACCCATCTTCCGTAGCAGCACGTTTAAAAAGTTTCTCCTCTCTTCTTGTCTGAACTGTGTATTGTTCGTGTTTCACTTCCGCACAAGGCTACAGGTTCAGGTAAGATTTCCTAACCCTTATATTGGTATCTGATCTTAGCAAATTTCTCTTTCTCACATACGCTTTTCTTGCTATTACCGAACTGCATATTATTTTCCTCCAATTCTGTCACATCGCTTATTTTGCAGCCTAGATAACAAAACTCGTTTTCTACGTTTAGTGTGTTATATCCTAACCTAACTACAGAGCATCATCTGATTCCATTACCTTTGTTTTACTTTTCTTGCTTTTCGTCTTATAATCTGTCTGAAGATTAGATGGGTAGATCACATAACTAATGAGGGGGTATTGAAAAGAACTGTAGAGATGAGGAGTTTGTGGCCCAACTTGACTAGAAGATGGGCTCGGTTGGTAGGACATGTTCTGAGGCAGTATTGGAGGGCAGCGTGGAGCGTAAAAATCGTAGAGGGAGACCAAGAGATGAATACACTACGCAGATTCAGAAGGATGTAGGTTGCAGTAGGTACTGGGAGATGAAGAAGGTTGCACAGGATAGAGCAGCATGGAGAGCTGCATCAAATCAGTCTCAGGACTGAAGAAGACAACAACAACAATCTGTCTTCAAGGCATCATCCATTCTGTTGAAGTGACCTTCGAAGTCCTCTGCCATCTGACAGAATTGTCAGCCGCAAACCTTAAAATTTTTATTTGGACTCCATGAATTGAATTCTCTTTCCAAATTCATCCCTGGTTTCCTTTGTTCGCTTGCTCCAAGTACAGACTAAATAACATCGTGGATAAGCTACAACACTTTCTCACGGGTTTGTCAACTAATGCTTACTTTTTATACCTTTCGATTGTACTTCGTTTAGCTGATTCAAACCCATCGCAGCAATACCTAATTTCGTCAACAGTTTTCTTTTAGCTACATACAGATACAGTTGGCGTAACGGTGTCCTCATTTACTACTGCTTCATTATGTTCTCCTTTATTTTTATTCCGTATTGTTCCACTATAGGCCCATCTTTCTCCACGCTACTGTTGCTTCTTTACCTACATCAGTGAAAGCGTTTTACATTCACGTGTATTTGCCCTCAGCACCCTGGTCTCCTGCCTTCATGCCGAGGGAAGTTGTGCAGAAGCTAAGACAACCGCCTGTTGATAGCAAGAAGGAGGAAGGTTAATGTCTACCGTGCCGTCGACAATGAGGTCATTAGAGACGTACACGGCTCGGAATCGAGAAGAACGCGGCACGAAATCGCGCTTGGCCTTAAAGCGACCAACTCAACGTTAGCCTTAATCGATTTCGGTAACTGATTCTATACATGTAATTCCGCATGTCCGGGTGCGGATTTGAACCTTACTTTTCTGGAATGAGGCCCAAACGCCTTAACGTCTGCGCTCTGTCACTCAGTAATAGTCTCATATTTGAGAGGAACCGGAAACAAGTCTTGATGGGATTACTCCGATTTACCGAGCGAGGTGGTGCAGTAGTTACCACTCTGTCTCGCATTCGGGAGGACGGCGAAACAAACCTCCGTCCTGTCATCCTGATTTAAGTTTTCCGTGATTTCCCTAAATCGCTTCAGGCAAATGCCGGGATGGTTCCTCTGAAAGGGCATGGCCTACTTCCTTCCCCTTCCCCATCCTTCCCTTATACTATGGGACCGATGACCTCGCTGTTTGGTCCCCTCCCACAAATCAACCAACCAACCAATTACTCTGATTTTGTTTTACTCTGCTTCACTGAATCCACTCCTTTTGTATCAGGAAACAATTTCTTATTTTCATCGTCTAACTGCTCCTTGTATGGCACAAATCTGTTAATGGAATTTTGTACTTCAAAGAAACAGAAAAAATTCTCTCTTCATATAATTATAACTTTGGTTTTTCTGCTTTCTTCCATAAGTTCTCATTGCTCAACACAGGTAATTTACTGTCACCTCTACACAGATACACCTAAACAAGTACGCTTATAATCGACACAGTTTTTGAAAAATACTAAGTACGATGGGAGATTTGATAGTTAACTGTTTGCCACTCATCGCAAATATAAAGTTTTAGTGATGTCACTGTTTTATTGATACTATAGCACAGGACACTACCGTCTGATTCTTGCTCTGATGTTGGCTTACCAATGATCTGAGCCTATTTCACTTCTCAAGACGACAGTTCAAACTGCCGAAACCGGTAAAGTGAACCAAATAAAGGTTTTCTTGTGAGGCTGACGACTGACTTCGTCTTTGTTGAAATATTTCTGCACATGCTGAATAATATAATAATCGCACTGGCACGTTTGAGTGACTGATATGTATTTAAAGTCACATGTAACATGCAATTCTCATGTATCCAATTCAGAAGCATAACATACTGTGGACGTGCGTGTTTAGTTTCGCAGTCTCTGTAACTGTTGTGATGTCCGTCTGCATTTACAGCAGCCGACATAGCTCCGAAGTGATATCTTATTTAAGCAACTGTAATAATGGTCTAACCTGCACTTACTTAGTTTACTCCAGTCTCTCCTCGGGAGGCTGAGAGGCCGCTGTCGTCTCCGGAAAATTCCAGTTCACGAGTCTGAAACAAAAAGAAAAACACTCCTTTTACTACACGTATCGACGTTTCTCGAATTTCAAAAGGTCCTGGAGCTAACGTTCTATAAAGAAAATAGGGTGCGAATACTATCTGCTTTCTCGTGCATAAGAGAGAACGTTGTAAGTAGTCTGAAAAGCGAAATCGCTATCTACTGTTACACGTGTACTTACATTTCATATCCTTTCCCGTAACTATAATTTTAGGCAGTTCGTGGATAGCGCGTTTTGTTTGGACCTATATACGACAAATCTTCCCAGTGTTATCTGGGGCTGATACCAAGACCATAAAGTCCAGAACCGGGCACACCACATTTTCAGAACAGCCAGTTACCTGAAAAACAAAGAAGCTGGGTAACCTTAGAGCTTGAATTATAACGCCACAGCCATTGTTAGACTTCTGACGTTGTCATTACTGTTGTAATCCGCACTACAAGGGAAACAAACTGACTAAATGTATCTTTAAGGAGATCTAACATTTGACAGTGGATTACAAAAAAAAGGACTATTCACAATAGTGTACATTAATAGTCAAATGACGTTAACGGAAACCCTCAGTCTTAAGTTGAGGGTGCAGGTGGAACTTTCGAAGAAGGAAGGAAAAAAAAGAGGGAGGGGCTGGAAGATGCGCAACATATATAGAACGAGAAGTACGTCTTGCTTACGAAGATATTCAAATCAATTAGCGGCAACAAAGCGAAGTCGAGACACTTGTTGATGAACACCGCCCACTTTCGGCATGCAATGAATTTTGGCGATCCCTCTTCCCACATCTCCCATTACCACTCTTGCACTTACAACAATACAGGGATTGTCATAAGGGAAGTGTAATGTAATCTGTTCATCCAATTTCGCCTCAAATGACGCGAGAAGTCTCTCTACGTAATGCCGAATCCAGAAACCGCATATCAAGAACTATGCTATGCAACAGTTGCGGTGTCAATGAGGGTCTCTGCTTCTAGGCCGCATAGCCTTCGACTGAGATACTGTCTTCCCTTTTTTACATATATGATGATTACATTAAAGCCCACAGCCTAGTATCTAAAATGAGCCATGCTACTGAACTCTACAGTTCTGCTTTGATTTTCATGTCAGGCAGTATAAGCTATATTCAACTCACATCCTGTCCAGAAGTGATTTATTTTGCATTACATTATTCAGGGTGGACAGAAACAGTCTGAAAAGCTTGTAAGGGTGTTGCAGGGCAAGTTGTACTGAGAAATAATTGTTAAGAAAAAAGTTCGATACGTTGTGCCGTTATCGAATTAACTAGCGTTGAAGTTAGCCAATCAGGACGCACAAATTCAAGCGGTCGCCAAACGTGTTCTTCATTTGGTTTCCTAAAACCAAACAACACTGCGATACAAAAATTGGCCATGGGAGGGTAGTAAGGATCGAACCCGAGCCGAAGGTTCAAATGGCTCTGAGCACTATGGGACTTAACGTCTGAGGTCATCAGTCCCCTAGAACTTAGAACTACTTAAACCTAACTAACCTAAGGACAACACACAACACCCAGTCATCACGAGGCAGAGAAAATCCCTGACCCCGCCGGGAATCGAACCCGAGAACCCGAGCGCGGGAAGCGAGAACGCTACCGCACGACCACGAGCTGCGGACCCAGTTGTAGCACAAATTCCTTACCTACCATACTCTACATTTACATAGAGTCGTCGTTTCTCTTATTGCAGTTGCATTTTATGTTTCATGTGCCAGATCGCGGGTGGGCGAGAATAAGTCCGAAAAACAAGCAGCCTAATGTAACCTGCGACGGGCTTCATTGAGTGTGTAGTCCATTTAATTCTTTCTTTTGGAGAGGTTTGCTATCTTTCGTCTTGTCTTCTCCCACACAAGTTCAGATGAGCAGAGTACAGCCTTCTAGCGGCGTTCAGCTAGGTGGATGTGTAACTGTCAGCTTTATGCAGTCTTAGGAACTTTTTTTTTGTTGTCTGTTACTGTATCTAACGAGGATTACGTTCTGGAGCCCTCTCTACATTCGCGAACAATATCTTCATGTAAGTAACTCCCAACCAACGTCCATTCATGTATCGTACCAGCAGTGCACGGACCAGTTCAGAAACCTGGTGGCCTGTCTAAACATGCGACGTAGTGTTCTGGATAACACGTTGACCTTTATAAACTGCTTTTCGCCTCTTTCACCAGTGAGCAACCTCATTGTTCCAGGGGTATTCGAAAGTGATATTTCGTGGAGTACTTGTTTTATATCCACAGTCCTTCGTTGGTATCGCCTGTTTCCCCTTGCTGCATTTGTATGCAGAAGGGCCATGTCCCGTGAGGAAATGAAAGACTGAGAAAGACTTTATTTCAACATTTCTTCAACATCTGGAAACACTCTATATGCTAATATTTTGGTTTCCCAAGAATTCCCCATATTCTGCCAAAAGAAAAATATTTTCAGTTGACTTCTTTTATTGTAAGTGTAACCTCTCCTAGTAACTCTCTAATTAGCTTCAAAATTGCGTGTGCTATCGACACCTGTTCTCCCAGTAAGTGATGTGGTAAAGTCTGAGACAGATGTTATGTAAGAACACCCGTCCGCCCATCCTGCTTTAGGTTTTCTGCGATTTTCCGAAATACCTTCAGGCGAGTGCCGGAATGGTTCACGTAAGTACGGAAGGCAGATTTCCTTCCCGTCCGTATGTGCTAATGCTCCGCCTCCGGAAACATTACACGCTGGCCTTATATCGTACCTCGATGTGATAAAGCGACCGTTTTAAATAGCACAGTTTAGTGAACTTTGCGAAAACTATGTCCTCGAATCAGCTGCTGATCTCACGTGGATGACAATATCGTCTTTCTAAGATGAGCGCCGGCCGAAGTGGCCATGCGGTTAAAGGCGCTGCAGTCTGGAACCGCAAGACCGCTACGGTCGCAGGTTCGAATCCTGCCTCGGGCATGGATGTTTGTGATGTCCTTAGGTTGGTTAGGTTTAACTAGTTCTAAGTTCTAGGGGACTAATGACCTCAGAAGTTGAGTCCCATAGTGCTCAGAGCCATTTCTAAGATGAGTCCCATTCTTCTGCAGAGTCCTGCGGTTATACTTACACAATATAATCGGCGAAGTGTTACACATCCTTGGAGATCTATTACTAAGTTTCTTCTAGTAAATGTTTCACTCTTAGGGATTACTTGCTTTATCTACGTTTCATGGTGACTTGTATTCAGATACGGCTTTTCTTTTATCTTGCGCTCGCCATACTATAGTAACTCAACTTTAGGAACTTCACGACTGTAAAATGTTCCAAGTAATTAAAAAAGACCTTATTCGTCGTTGTTATATTTCGTTTCCTTGCTCCATTCTATACTCAGATGCAACAGTTCGTATATGTTTCTTATAAAGACGTGCCTTAAGTATATCTTCCTGCGTTACACGGCGATCCTGACTACAGTTTCACCTGGGTTCGCCGAATTATCTGCTGGTCGATTACGATGCCGCACCACATTCTACCACACAAACACATTTCGAACACTAACCAATTTACTTGAAAAGTTTATAGTCTAACTAGCATAATACTTAGCATTTAACGATATACCAACTAGTTTCATTCAAGAAATCTTAACTACACACAAGAAGTCTCTTTTCCTACTCTCTCCCCCCCCCCCCCCCCAAAAAAAAAAAAGAACCGTGAAATACCAGTTCCGCTTATCGTAGCGCTGCCGGGATTTTTATTTGCTCCGGGTAGTTGTCGTCGCTTTTATTTGGTCTACCCCAGGAGTCGCCGCAATAAACGCTCTTATCGCTAATGTAACAGATTACATGTGCAGTTTCATACTGACTGCCCTTACTTTATACGTATAGCCCCTTACGGATGGAATTAGTGTTATTTAATAAGTCCTGCACACTTTCAATTCCTTTCCTACACTCCACGTGTCTTCTGAAATTGACTATGTCTCAGATAGGGAACTCTGACATTTTGCACGTTAATTTTCACTAGCCGATCCGAAATCCCATTAACCTCAAATTGCTAAGAAGCAACATTGCTCTTTGAACCATTACTGTATAAGATGCCTGCTTTCAATCTGTATCTGTCTTCAGCTACATAATTAAAAACAGCTCACGAGGTCTCTCACGCCTTTACATTACGATGATACACTCCGGTGTGGTATTTAATGTCTACTGTAATGGCCACAGAAACATCATACTTCAGTTTTTTTTCTGAGAACAAATAGAAGTCCTTCCAGTTTCTAACGCGCATACAGTGATGTAATTACTAACGGCGTGATTTGCCACAGGATATAAGGGCAGCCGAAGCATCCGCCTAGAGCAAGATAGTGGTTATAGTAATTGGGCACCTACAGTGCACGGAATAAACCTTCCTGAATAGAAATGAAAATAGCTGCGCTCTTTAATGGCAGCGAAAGTAGCTGCAAAATGCGCGCTTCTGGAAGTTATCCGTTAAACAATATTGTACCGCAAATTTCGAGACTTACCTGTAAAACAAAACTATGTTAATGAGCGTGTCTAATGTCAGTTTTCCACACCTGTTGCAGGCACTGTACTAGATTAATCAGAACATGGATGCCAAAACAGACACAGAGTTAATATCAACTGAACACTTACCTAAGCACAGCGGTCAAGAAATTAGTCACCTCCAGGACCACCACGTTAATACCGCCTATCATCACCTCTAGCCTTTCGGCGAGGAAGAGCTTCAACAACATTCCTCAGTTACGTTATATCCGGCTTAGGAGATAACAAATTGCGGAGATGTAGTCTCCTACACTTCCTCCACCCCCAAACCCCATCCCCCCACCCCCACTCCCTCGTTCCATATTGTCCCTCAACAGCCGGCTGCGGTGGTCTCGCGGTTCTAGGCGCGCAGTCCGGAACCGTGCGACTGCTACGGTCGCAGGTTCGAATCCTGCCTCGGGCATGGATGTGTGTGATGTCCTTAGGTTTGTTAGGTTTAAGTAGTTCTAAGTTCTAGGGGACTGATGACCACAGCTGTTAAGTCTCATAGTGCTCAGAGCCATTTGAACCATTTTTTTGTCCCTCAACACCATCTATGGAATTACGATCGAGTAATTTATTAAGGCAGTCGTGATACGGCAGGGTGCCAGTATCCGTCAAACCTTGAAAGTATGCGTGCGAGTCGGTGAACACGACTGTTGTGATTCTGAAAGACGGGATTGTCCACAGCATATCCATCATGGAGATGCAGAGGACAGTGCAACACTTGGTTACCAAGTGGGGGTCCCACATTCCATTCCCTGTATTTCCACGGATTAACCCTCAGTGGAAGGATGAGACTAGCTGTACTCAGCCTCGTGAAGCCAACTGACGAGCTGCCTAATTGAGAGGTAGCAGCTAGAAGATCGAAACGCCTACAGCGGTCGGGAGAGTGGTGCACTGACCCCACGCCCTTATGTTCCGCATCCGATCATGAATAACAGAGGATGACACGGCGGTCGGTCGACTATCGCCTGGATTTCAGGGCCTGATGGCTTTTTACCATCTCCAAATGTCCATTTCACTCAGGTCCCTTCGAAATATACGCTCGGAAACTCGTTGAGATGTGCCTGCATTCACTGGCGGTAGCGATTCCTGTTGTGTTTGAAATCGACATAGGGTGACACTTATCTAGTCCCTGATAGTAAGGATATCTATTCGAACACCGTTCTTACGCCGTGTTACACCATATTTTGCAGACATGCCGAACAGTCATTGTTGATACAACCAATCGCGCAACTAGATTCAAGATAATCATGGGGCGTACACACACGATAGCTCCTTTTTTTGCCATTCTGTCACATCGCGACGTCGTCCCAACTTACTGCGCTGATTTCACATAACCGACTGACACATAGATACTACTTCACTGCCATCATTTAAGTCAGCGGTGGAGGGTCACATGATCGCCTGGTTCCAGTGCAACACCATCTGCAGCTCTCCAAAGCGACCAGAGTGCTGTTTTAATGAGAGAAGGCGGAGGGGCTAATATTTTGTCAGAAATGCTTACCTAGTAGCGTATAGCCTGACGGCGGCGATACGTCGCAGCATGGACTCCACGGGATCCCATGCATTGGGAAGCCAACTTGATGCACGACCGCTGATCCGCCGCTCTCAACTCTCTGTCACTGGTTGGAGCAGGATTTACGTGTGCATCAAACCGTCCTGACAAGTCAGATTGGTAGGACGCTGCACTGTAGGTCGCCTATGGGGTGGTACAAGCGAAAGAACGGACGCACATGATCGAACAGCAACTTCCTGCATCTACATCTCCATACATACTCCGCAAGCCACCGTACGGTGCGTGGCGGTGGGTACCCTGTACCATCACTATTATATGCGTTTCCTTTCCTGTTGTACTTGCATATAGAGTGAGCAAAATCGAATATCTATATGCTTCCGTGGAAGTCGACCATTCACCTTCACTACCACAATCCTCACATGCTCTTTCCATTTCATATCGCTTTGCAACGTTGCGCTTCGATATTTAAACTAGGTGACTGTGTCTGGTAGGACACTGATAATGCTGTATCCCAAAATTACGGGTTTGTTTTCCTACTCATCCACATTAATTTACATGTTTCTACATTTAAAACCAGCTGCCATTCATAATACCGACTAGAAATTTTGTCTTAAATCATCTTGTATCATCCCGCATTGTTCGTCTGGGAGGGTTGATAGCGTACATATCACGAGCCTCATATCGTCTCAGTATACATCCCCCACGTGGAAATACCTTCACCACATGTTATAAAGGTGCCCTATTGGCAAACAGAATGGCGCTGTTCTGGCGCCCGTAACTCTGCGTTCTGTTGTGTCATACGGAGAACAGAGCTACTCCTGTGGGCTGTGGAGCGGTGGCAGCTGATCACCTCATACTGGCTGTGAACCTGGGTAGTAGTAGGCTGTCCACAAGCCGTTATCCCAGCATTATATTGGTGCGTGATTTGCTGCACTGTACCTGTCCACCGCTTCTACAATCTGCAACAGCCGAACCTCATCTCTGTCATTAATATGTAGCTGCCCGTGGTTGTGACTGACGGCGACGGCTTTCCCCGAATCGTGAAACGACACAACACTGTTGATACGGTGGCATGCGAAGAGCATAGTTTTTGCATGACCTCGTATTTGGTAGTTGGGCAGCCACGGTCTGGCCGTGCTCAAACTCGCTGATGTCGCGCGTCTTGTCCATCGTGCGCGTGACAGTCACGCCGACATATAAATAAGGTCTGATGACACCCCAGCCACGTGACACTCCGAAATATTCATTTCGGCAGGGCAGCAGCGCACTCACTTTTCAAAAAAAAATATTTCAAATCGGAATGAAAATAAATGCAGTTGTCCCAAGTCAGTGTCCTAACAGACATATTTCGTTAGCCATAGTAACTTAATGTGATGGGCAAACAAAACATGTCACTCCCTGAGTGCACATTGTCCATTTTCACATAAATGGAAACGCCGTGTGGCTAGGGCCTCCCGTCGGGTAGACCGTTCGCCTGGTGCAAGTCTTTCGAGTTGACGCCTCTTCCGCGACTTGCGTGTCGATGAGGATGAAATGACGATGATGATGATGACAACACAACACCCACGCCCTGAGCGGAGAAAATCTCCGACCCAGCGGGGAATCGAACCCGGGCCGTTAGGTATGACATTCCGTCGCACTGACCACTCAGCAACCAGGGGCGGACATTTCCACATTAATAGTGCATAATGGGCTTCGACAGGTGCCTCCTGCCAACTCAAATGCAACATCTTTTCCGACTACTTTTTCACTGTAATCATTTCTCGAACTTTGTATTACTGTACTCTTCAAATCAAGAGAAGGTATATGTTGTTAAAACTAGTAACCGTTGCCTTTTTCAAAAAATGGAACTACGTACCTTTAACAAAACAGAAAATTACTCAATTCTTTGTGTACCGTCACTTATCGAAGAATCATTCTGAGAGAGCCCAGAGAGGTTTATGAAATATTACGCGTGTGCGCGTTACAAGGAACTCCCAGCAAACTATCTTTAACTGTATGGCGCTGCAGAGATGCTGAAAACTTTCTGAAAGGCTACACAGAATGCAGAAGTCATGGTTCCGTGTAACAGGCTCGCAGCAATTGTATGAAGCACCGCGTCACAATACAAACACTATTTCAGAATGCATATACCAGAAAAATACCTGTGTAAATATTCTTTGTTCCCACTTTGAAGAATCCAAACAGCGTGACATAAGAAATAATATCCGATGAAGCACACGAACTCTCCTATGGGAGCTTCCACTCAGTGCTCGAAGAAATAAGAAAACGTGACAAAGATAAAAAACAAAATAATTATAGTTTTTGTTGAAGAATCGACACGTTCCAAATTAAAATATAGGTATCGTAAAATCTATTCTCGTTCTTTATCCTGTCTTTCATACCGTTATCTTCAAGTGACCGGCATGTTAATTTTTAGATTTAGCAATATTAATACTGAAAAGTGTGGCTGGATTGCCCTCCTGTTGTCTCCTTACCCCCTCCCCCACACACAAATGGACCCACATGTCTGCGTCCAGGGCGTGAGTACCAACCCAGTCGTCATCTACTCGGATGTGGGAAACCGCCTAAAAACCACGTCCAGCACACCGGGCCTCGTTGTTCATCAGTCCGCCTGGCGCATTCGATCCGGGGCCGGCGCGCCTCCCCGAATCGCGGAAGCCGAGTGCTAACACGCGCGGCTGTCCGGACGGGTCATCTTGAAAATCTGCTATATTCTTCATATTACTTCTGTTTTAAGCCCTCTTGCTGTTAAAACTACCAACAACTGGTTATACAGCCTTAGAAAATCTTCTTAGTGGGAAATGTATGATTGAAAAGAGAATTATTTCTAATTAATTACTTAATTAATTAATTAATTTGGATGCTGCGCGCCAGAAACACCCAGAGGCTTTTAAACTTTCATTCGCAGTGCACCAACGACGCGGCACTGTAATACAAGTACAACGCGCCGCGTTCGGCACGTTCTCTGGAATTTAGCAGAGATAAAACGCCGGTGGCAGAGGAGTTCATAAAGAAAGCGGCTATCATAACTGCACAGCGTAACTATCGACCTAAATTTGGTCGACGTGATGCCCCCAGTCGAAATACTCTGTTGCTATGGGTATCGAAGTGGCATCAATACTGAATTGTGAAGGACAGTAAACCAGTAGGACGTCCTCGTTCGTTACGTACGTTGAAAAACGCGAACAGTGTACAGGACGCGATCTCATACTGTCCTCAACAGTCGGCTCGGCAGCGAGCTATCGCACTTAGGTTGGTGGGCACCAGCATTCGCCGCAGCCTGCACAAAGAACTTCACTACCCTACGCACAAGATCCAAGTTTTCCATTAGCTTACTCAAAGGGACAAGACGACGCGACTTCAAATTTGCAACGAGTTCTTTAAGTCTCTGCAAGTTGAAGGGGATACTATGAACAGGTTGCTGATATCAGGTGAGGACCATTTCCACTTGTCTGTAAACAAACGAAACTGTCGGATCTGGGCAGTACACGTCACGTGTGAAGTGCTGCAGCGACCAACGCACAACGCAAAAGCGGTACTATGATGCGCCTTTGCCTCGGAGCGCATTATCGATCCTTTTTTTTTTTTAAAAAAAAAAAAAAAAGAATTGAATGCCACACTGTAACAATAAATTCTGAGCGTTACACAGCCATGTCGCAGACATTTCTGCGCCATGAAGTCAATCCCCATCGTTACCTATGCTTCTCACAAGAAGGAGCACTGAACGAAATGTTGACTGGCGTGCTTGTTCGCCCTGATTGTACCTGATTATTTTTTGTCGAGCGGTCTTAAACGGGAAGTTTATGAGCAACGCCCAACCAGCATATGCGAGCTAAATGATAGATTTCTTGAGTGCATTAAGAAAATTCCCAACAACATGGTGTGGCGAGTTATGTTCTCTCTTCGAGACAGACTACATGAATACGTTGTTCAGCATGGTGGACACATACCAAATATTATTTTCAATAAACAGCGACACACACTAACTTTCCAGTACAAAAAATCAATGTCTCTCTAATACAAAATAAATATTTACACTTTCCCTTAAATGCTGTTTTATTTTCAAAACCGTCGTGTGTTTCTGATGCAGCCTGTGTTTAATTTGATTCTAGCATACTCTGTACTGCAAACGCAGTGATAGGTAGCTAACGGATCATGGTCTGATATAAAACAGATTCATTTACTGTCGCTGAAGCATCAATTAACAAAATTTTAAATGTAAGCATGTTTCTAAATGAACTCTGGTAAAGGCTTGCTTTTAAAGTAAATCTGGTCAAGTATTTTGAACGTTTGCAAAGCGTGGCCAGAGATTGTGCTCGATGTGCAACATTACGTTAGTACTTATTCCGTTGACTGTCTACTCGAAATCGAGGATTGGGGGCCGAGCTGCAAGCACACACTGTGTGTAATGCTTTTGTGTCGACCGAAGCGCACAACCCTTCCCTCTCGGTAGGTGATTCAGCATCCCGTCCCCCACGCAATCAGTAACAGAACATCCCTCCTGATTTATGTCCCCCCCGTTCTCCATCTCTGCTAATCAGCAGCCCAGTCCGACGCTTATTTCTTCGCTTCACCACTTTGATTGTCTTCCAATGAACTGCAGAGCAGTGGATTATGAGCTTAGCTATCCCAACGTTCGGCGATTTTGGAATGATTACGCTATGCAGTGCGTACGTGATCATCTCAACTGTTTTATTCTGTAAATATCAGCAGCCATCCAAGTTCCAGAAGAGGCAGTCTGGGCAAACATAGCTTGACATCAAGAAAGCAAGAGTACATATTCCAAAGAAGACGGGTCACTTAGCGAACTGCGAAGAAGTGGGCGCTGCACTACGATGAGGTAATTCGCGGAATATCCCGTGTACTCTCAGCGAGACATTTCTACGTCAGTTTCGAGTTTAGCTACGCCACACAGTCTGCGGTCGTCCCGTCCGTTTTGGTTCTCTTCAGCTCACTCGACATCCTGTTTACTGTGGAGCTATTTGCATCGACCGCATTACACACACGGCAGCTCTCTTGCCTTTGAATTAGCGTACAGATTTCAGCTTCACATCACTTAATCCTCAGTGAGTTTTACACCTTGACTGAAGGACTAGAGTATTTCTTAACTCTCTTTCTCGTCTCGTTAACACACAGGAGACGCTATTACGAGAGGAAAAAAATATCAAAATCAAAAATTAAAGAAAAATGGAATTACATTTTTAGTGCCTTGGCTTACTCTGTTGGTCGAGGGGTGCAGTTTAGTTTCTGTTTGTCGTGCTGTTAAATGACACTGTACTTTGAGTGATAACTAACGAAATACATTCATACGGGCGTTGAGTTTTTAAGCCTCATTTGACACTGTGTTAGCCGCCTAGACATCCATAACAACGGCTAGCAACGGGAAGGGGAACTATGATATAACAAGGTACGACAGAGGAGAAGAAGACAAAAACAATTACAGAAGTTTACTTATTTCAAGTACTACCATTCAGAGCAGGATATTCTGGGTCGGAGTAGGAGGGCGTGCTGAAGACTAATGCCTACGACTTCTTTAAAATTCTGATCTCGATTTGGGTTGCGGTATCACATGCCATACAAACACTACTGGCCATTAAAATTGCTACAACTAGAACAAATGCAGATGATAAACGGGTATTCATTGGACAAATATATTATACTAGAACTGACATGTGATTACATTTTCACGCAGTTTGGGTGCATAGATCCTGAGAAATCAGTACCCAGAAAAACCACCTCTGGCTGTAATAACTGCCTTGATACGACTGGGCATTGAGTCAAACAGAGCTTGGATGGCGTGTACAGGTACAGCTGCTCATGCAGCTTCAACGCGATACCACAGTTCATCAAGAGTAGTGACTGGCGTATTGTGACGAGCCAGTTGCTCGCCCACCATTCACGAGACGTTTTCAATTGTTGAGAGATCTGGAAAATGTGGTGGTCAGGGCAGCAGTCGAACATTTTGTGTATCCAGAAAGGCCCGTACAGGACCTGCAACATGAGGTCGTGCATTATCCTACCGAAATGTAGGGTTTCGCAGGGATCGAATGAAGGGTAGAATGGCTCTGAGCACTATGGGACTTAACATCTATGGTCATCAGTCCCCTAGAACTTTGAACTACTTAAACCTAACTAACCTAAGGACATCACACAACACCCAGCCATCACGAGGCAGAGAAAATCCCTGACCCCGCCGGGAATCGAACCCGGGAACCCGGGCGTGGGAAGCGAGAACGCTACCGCACGACCACGAGATGCGGGCTATGAAGGGTAGAGCCACGGGTCGTAACACATCTGAAATGTAACGTCCACTGTTCAAAGTGCCGTCAATGCCAACAAGAGGTGACCGAGACGTGTAACCAATGGCACACCATACTATCATGCGGGTGATGTGCCAATATGGCGATGACGAATACACGCTTCCAATGTGCGTTCACCGCCATGTCGCCAAACACGGGCCGTTGGGATCCAGCACGGCGTTCCGTATTACCCTCCTCAACCCACCGATTTCATATTCTGCTAACAGTCATTGGAACTCGACCAACGCGAGCTGCAATGTCGCGATACGATAAACCGCAATCGCGAGGGGCTACAATCGGACTTTTATCAAAGTCGGAAACGTGATGGTATGCCTTTCTCCTCCTTACACGAGGCATCACAACAACGTTTCACCAGGCAACTGCTGTTTGTGTATGAGAAATCGGTTGGGAACTTTCCTCATGTCAGCACGTTGTAGGTGTCACCACCGGTGCCAACCTTGTGTGAATGCTCCGAAAAGCTAATAATATGCAAATCACAGCATCTTCTTCCTGTCGGTTAAATTTCGCCTCTGTAGCACGTCATCTTCGTGGTGTAGCAATTTTAATGGCCAGTAGTGTATTACTCGGTCGACTTTCCCGCTTCGCTGATGCATGTTCCAACTCCGTGCCGCAAGAGAGCTCCCAATTGTAACGTGATGGTGTGTAAAGTAACTATGTTGGTGCGTGAGGTACCTTCAGAAAAAAGCACGAATTCGAAGAGTTCCTCCACACATGGAGCATCCTCTAATTCAGCGAGACAATTCCAGATCACACGAGTGCTGAAACATCTGGAATAATCCGACGCCTAGTGTCCACTGTCAACAATAATCCTTCATACAGTCCCGACTTGGCTCCATCCAATTTTCATGTGTTTCAAAACTCAAAAAGAACACCTTTGGTGGAAGCAGAGGTGATGTTATGGCTCTGTCAGCAAAATCAAACGTTCTACAGTGACGAAAGCCCTGCTCTTTGGTGGTAGACGGAAGATGGCATTAATATTATTCTTCCTGAGCAATTTGCCTATTTTAGAAGACACGTTCCCGGCATATGAAAGGAACGCAGTTGATTTATAGTCGTCATCAGTCTCCTTAGAGCGTTGCTTCTTGTTATTATAATTGTGCATGGTCTTCCGTATTTGAATCGAAGTATAGCCATTCTCTTTAAAAACCTTCTCCAGATGGACTAATTCTTCGTGAAGGCTATTAGCAACCGATATTACATGCTCCCGATGAATTAAAGTACTAAGAAAACCGGAGGTTTGTGCGGGGTGATGGCAGCTGGACGCCTGAAGATATAGATCTGTATATGTGGGTTTTCTATTCACCGAATGTCCCAAAGACCCATCATTCTTACGGTGTACTAACATGTCTAGAAAGGGTGAAGTCCAATCTTTCTCAATATCCATAGTAAACTTGATGTTCTCATGTAAAGGGTTTAAATGGCAAAGTAATTTTTCCAGTTCTTGTCTGCCATGAGACCATACAACGAAAGTATCATCTAGCTAACGCCAGAAAACCGTAGGCTCCAAGACGGCTAACTCTGGAAGGTTGAACTTTAGAGCGCGTAATGCTGCGCACGGCGCACATTATGATGGAGAGCATTCAACGCTCGTGCAAGACGGAAGGAAGGAAGGAAGGGCACGTGGAAAGCTCGCCTCCAAACAGAGCGTGCACTGACCTCGCTAGCCAGTGCGTGGAACACACCGACACGGGCTTCTGAACCTAGCCGCCTCATGGTTTGGTGAATGCGTGGCGCACTGTCGGCAGAAGACCGCCCTCTCAACTTACGACTTAGTTAGAGAAAAAGACTACAATAGAACGAAATTTTTTAAAAAATTGACAACTCATAGCAAGGAACGGGATATCCAAACTTAGCAGGACCTTTGTTTCTAGAGCACTTCGGTGTTGAAACCAACATTCTTTTTCACGAGAGATTTGATTACTTTATACACAGAACACCATACTAGAAGACCATACTATACAGCTAACGCCGGCCGGTGTGGTCGAGCGGTTCTAGGCGCTTCAGTCTGGCTCCGCGCAACCGCTACGGTCGCAAGTTCGAATCCTGCCTCGGGCATGGATATGTGTGATGTCCTTAGGTTAGTTAGGTATAAGTAGTTCTAAGTTCTAGGGGATTGATGACCTCAGATGTTAAGTCCCATAGTGCTCAGAGCCATTTGAACCATTTGAAGAGACTGTTCGTCCACGTTTCCCCAGATCACTGACTCTACTTCGTCATCAAATAATGTATTATCTTGGTATCGTACTGGAAAAATTAGTGTACGAGTTAAACTGCTACGTCTGTCGCCCTTTGCAACAAATCTGACACCTGAACGTAATTGCAGAACTTATTGACACCTGAGTAGTCGACAGGGAGCTCGCAGTACCCGCGACGCCTGCTATTCAGTAACGATCTCATTCGTTCTCATACGAAGTTCCGTCGTCTGAAATTGTCTCGACCTGCTCATTCCCCCAGACATCGCGTGTACGTATATCGTTATTTCACGACTCCCTCCCCCACGCAGCCCGGTACCTGTGGGAGCAATTTCCGCCTGGAGATCCGAAGTACGGCCATTGCGCCGGGAGGATATTTTACCCCTGAGTAGACCTTGTCTGTTTTCTGGGCAGCAGTAATGGCCGTAGCTCTGACAGACGCCTACTCTGCCAACCGACACGGAAACAGCGTTTCACGGCACCTGTAGGTCTGATGTATAATTAGACCAAATTCTAAAATCCAGGTACCTATTTACACCTAATGAAAGACCGACTTTTCATTACTATGACGCGTGTTGAAATTAAATTTTCTCCTTATTTTGATCACATCAGTTTAGGAGAGGGTGGCGTTTGCACGAGACCTGGAAAACGAGTTATAATTGAAATATTCCAGTGTCCCTTCTCCAGAACAGAAGCACTTATCGGGAAGAAAATATAATAAAATCACAAAGCTTTCTTTTCGCCAAGATAAAGAACTCAAAATTGTTAAAATGGCCCTACGCACTATGGGACTTAACATCTGAGGTCATCAGTCCCCTAGACTTAGAACTTCTTAAACCTAACTAACCTAAGAACATCAAATGGTTCAAATGGCCCTGAGCACTATGCGACTTAACTTCTAAGGTCATCAGTCCCCTAGAACTGAGAACTACTTAAACCTAACTAACTTAAGGACATCACACACATCCATGCCCGAGGCAGGATTCGAACCTGCGACCGTAGCGGTCACGCGGTTCCAGACTGCAGCGCCTAGAAACGCACGGCCACTCCGACCGGCTACCTAAGAACATCACATACATCCATGCCCGAAGCAGGATTCAAACCTGAGACCACGGTATGGACTGAAGTGCCTCGAATCGCTCGGCCACAGCGGCCGGACGATAAAGAACTCCCTAGAGAGACTACATACTCTTATATTCAAGTTATGTAGAATACGCACTACCGAAAAAAGTTGCAACGTCCTCAAGCACAAGGTTATTTTGTTGACTAGTGATGTGACATGTAGTTCATTCTTGTTACGAGAATATGGTAACAAATTTAGACTAAATGAAACTCGTATGCCACAGTAAAGGGTATCTGAAAAGTCCCGTCAATAAAAAGTGTACCCTCACTCCCTCCTCTGGCGGCAACGAAGACGTGTATTCTCGCACGCAAACCAAAATAAGGGTGTCGAATGGTATTTTGCAACAGACTATCTCAAACTTCTTGCAACTTTTGTTCCTATTCAACAATGGTTCGTGCAGCTTGTGGAGAACGGATTAGTTTTCGCTTGGCTATGTCCCCTACACATTCAATTGGCCTCTGAGCTGATGATCTTTCTGGCCAGAGCAGGACGTACACTGTCCTGCTGAAAGAGCACATCACCTTCCCGTCGAAGAAATGAAAATAGCATGGTGATAACTTACGCAATATAGCGGGCACTGGTTACTTTACACTTCAGAAACAACAAAATGTGACCGCGAGTTGTAACTGATGCCGCCGCCGCCGCCGCCGCCGCCCGTCCCAAAATACCATGACTCCTGCGATGGGACCTTTGGGTCGTGGGCGAATGCACTCCGGAATAGGCCGCTCACCAGGTCTAGGCCGTACACGTATACGTCCATTACTTGCATGCTGCCACAACCTACTCACGTCACTGAAGGCCACTGATTGCAGTTCCATTCTGCAGTCGACTCTTCCACGGCACCATAGTAGCAGTGCTTGGCGGCGTCGTTATGTCAGTGGTAGCCTGGTCAGAAGAGGCACACGTTGTCGTAGTCCTACTGCAAGCAGACAGTTCCCAATGCTGATTGGCGACACCGCAGGTGCAACATGCACCCCGATTTCGCCTTCGAATGATGACCGGTCGGTCACCGGTGCTCGTACAATGCATCGATCTTGACGTGCCGTCATGCCCCAAAGATTACTGCTTAAAGCAGTGACACACCAGCCATATATTGTGCCCAAGCTCTGCAGCGATCCGTCGAAACGTCCATTAACCTTCCTGCGGGCCCGCAATGCGACCCCGTTTAAATGGTTGAAGTTGGTCAGCACGAGTACGTGCTAGTCGGCGGTGCATGGTTGTACAGAGAATGAATGTTGCACACATCGTTCACTTCCAATCTCAGCACAGCTACTGCTGCAGAGTCAAAACGGAGGGCGCACAGACCGGCCTGCTGATCACTTTCTAAACGCCGATGACCGTGGCAAACGAGTCACTAACACTACAGCCCGCTCAGTATACAAATATTACCCTGGCGCCACTGAACGCATTTCTTGAGGGTACTGCATTTTTTTCTGCATTACATTATTTTACAGATACGTTTTTCCGTACAAGCTGCCCATTCCCAAACAAACGACGTCAGTACAGACAGTGCAAAGAAATTCGATGAAGTTATTGTAAGCACAAATGAGACACGAACGTCAGCGCCGTACTGAAGAATTTTCCCTATCGATCTTAAGCTGTGTTTGTGAAAAATAGAAATATTTTAACATGAAATGATAATTTAAATGTTAGGTAGTCTTTCCAGATTGTACTTGTCTGGAATGAAGACTTATATGGAAGTGAAATGTGGGCGATAAACAGTACGAACAAGAAGAGGATATACGCTTTTGAAATATGGTGCTATAGGATAATACTGAAGCTTGGATATGTATATCCTGTAACAAATGAAGATACATTGTTATTATCTGACATCGCCATATTTGAAGGTAAGCGATCAGGTGCGTTAAAACTGTGGATTCAGAAAACCCCTTATAATCAAGATTGCTAATATAATTTTATTGATGACTACTTTGGCTTATCTACAAGACATTTCAGATCATAACAAAATACATTGATGAGGATACAACTGCGAAACGGCGGGACACATCGTCGTAATTCGTGTGATCAAGATCGTTTGCTACTTAATTCAATGGAACAATGATGTAAATTATTCTAGAATAAAAGGTCGTCGTATGTAATACATACGGATGAAATCAGTTGACGTATGTGGAAGCTCAGATCATGCTTGCCACATTACGTTATTCTAAAGTAACGTCAGAAGCGGTGACTTATTGACTCTGTAGAAAGAGATGCCTGTTCCACACTAGGAACTAACGCTATGTGACCTCCACTACTTTATGGTGTGGAAAAGTCATCTCGTTCTATCGAGTCCATAACAATCGCTGCCACTGATGTTACTTTAGAATAAAGTAAAATGGCAACCATGATCTCAATGTCCACATATGTAAACTGATTATGTCCGTGTGCGTTACATATGACGACGTTTTATTCTGGGATAGTTTTCGTCATTGTTCCCTTGGATTGTACAACAAACGACACTACCGTCACAAATTATGGCGAAGTGTCCCGCAGTTCGGCAGTTGTACATTCATCAGTGTATTTTGTTATGATCTGAAGATGGCTGGTCGATAAACCAAGCTAGTAATCAATAAAATTATATTCTCCATCTTGGCTATTGGGGGTTTCACTGAAACCACAGCTTGAAGAGACACCGAAACGAACTGTGAAGGAAAGTGTGTTACTATACAACTTGGCTAAAAGAACGGATCGGTTGAGATGACGCATCCTAAGGCATTAGAACAGCCAATCTGGTTATGGTGGGAGACATATGGGGCACAAATAGTACACGGTGTCCGATGCTCGGCTACAGTAAGCAGGTTCAAATACATGTAAGCTGCAGTTGTTGCACACAGGTGAAAAGGCTTGCAAAGGATAAACTAGCATGGCCAATTGCATCAAACCACACTCCAGACGGAAGGCAGCAGCAGCAGCAGCAGCAACAAAAACAAGAACAACAACAACAACGAAATAATACTATTTAAGATGCTTCTTCTTTCCACCACCAAAGTTGCCGTAATCAGCATCATTATCACCGTAATCGTAATCATCATCATCATCATCATCATCATCATCATCATCATCATCATAGTCGTCGTCGTGCGTCGTCGTCAACTATAACATCGTGTAAAGTGATATCTTGTGTGAGACGGAGAACAGCCAGATCCAGTGGAATTTGCACGTCGGATTAAAGACAATCAATCTGAGTGTTGTTTTTCAGGAAATGACCTCACATGTTGAAGTTAATGCTGCTCTGATTCCTTGCCTTCGCCGCCCAACGGACACAAAGGTGGTGTTCACAACATTCCTCCTCTTTGATAGAAATGACTCTGTGATGTCAATACTTTGCATGCACTGGCATTCAAGGGTCCTTTCCAAGAAAGCTACACTTCTGTCAATACATATTCATCAACCCATATTATTTATGAATTTTTATAATTGGATCCCACTCTAACGATTTCTTTATTGAACTGCGGGACATCGTGAGTAAGTAGAACCACTTCGCGGACTGTATCATTCAAAACTTGTCCTTCTCACGTAACACTACCCTATGTAATATGCACTGGTCTGAAACCTGCGGTTAAAGTTACGGCCCAATCAATGTTTTATATTTACCAGTGAACAACGCCAATGAATTGCCAACGAAGTGAGACGCAATTATTTTTACTCAAAGCGGAGTATACGGTGCATTGATCATTGTAGCAACGAAGGTAGAAGGCGAGAAACAGATTAAATTCGTGCCAGGTGTGCTGGAGCACCGCACTGGGAAATTAAAAAGCGTCGCTCTTACGCGGCGCAGTGGTGCGTGCTGCTGAAAAATCAGTCGCTTGGGCTGAGTTTAGTATCCCGCTGTTGGTGCAGTAGGATAGCGCACCGGAGTCGCCCTCCGTTTTACGGGCAATGAAATGTGGCGCATTTACGATCCACCGTGGTGCGCGCTAATACGATTAACGCTGCAAACACTGGCAGAACTGGAGCGGCCGCGAATACAGAGCACAGTTTGCTGACGCGGATGCAAACTCGCTCGCGCCACAATCTGACGCCCCGACTGGAAAACACCTACAGCGTACAGTTAGTCCTCGTTCCTCCCAAAATTGGTGCAACTCCGTTGTCTCTGCGTTTCACTTCGGTTGGCTATTTTATAATACAGTGCTAGGCAGGTACATGCCTCCCCCCCCCCCCTCTCCCGTTGTCCCCTCTCCTCTCTCTCTCTCTCTCTCTCTCTCTCTCTCTCTCTCTCTCTCTCTCTCTCTCTACACTTTAATTTAATTCCAGCCCTAGTCTCGTAACATGTGCAATAAATGTATTGTCCAGCACAATACGGGAAGCTAAACGTGGAAATCAGATTTGACCATAGTTGACGCCAGGTTGTCTACAGTGTAATAATTCGGACATGAATTTGCTATTTGCGTCATCCCAAGCTGAGAAACCCATGAGAACTCAGGGATCCACTACAGAGAAGTGAGGTATTAATCATTTTCGAGAAAAAATGCTTCAGATGTCTGTGATCTCTGCCTGGTACACTACAGCTTGTACATATTCAGAAGGAAGTGAGTTCAAATCCCCATCTGGAAAGCCTTATTTAGGTTGTTGTTCGTTTTTCTAAATCACTTAAGGCGAATACCAAGATGGTTACGGTCAGTTCCTTCTCCCCATCATTCTACAATTCGAATAGTCCTCTGCGTCTAATGATCCCGGAACTTTTGTCTTCTTTCCTTAGTACAACGTGTCACTACAGTTTGAGCCATTCAGTCACGAGTACACGTACGCTATAGGGACATCTGTTTTCCCTTCCTCTCTCCCTCCCAGTCTAGCGTCACAACACTCTACAGAACTGTGACAGTTTCAACATGGTACTGATTTTAGAAATCACATTCTGTAAAGGCTCTACTAATTTCTTTTGCTTCGTATGTGGGCATCATCATCTGATAATTAAGGCGAAGCTTATTATTGTATGGAATTTTCTTCTCCTTTAAGTTGACACGAAATTTACAACTGAATGTAAAACATTCACTGGTAGTTATTTTTACATCATAGTTCCGTTTCCCGTTGCGATCTACTAACGTGACTGACGGCTTCTCGTTGCTAAGCGCCATTTTTTCACACTATTCCAAATACACAATTAGTGGGCACGTTGTATTTGAAGAAAATACCGAGCGAGGAGGTGGTTTAATTAAATAACCGGGCTCTTATTCCAATTGAAGGTATTTAAATGTTCAACCGATCACTTAAGGAAATTGCCGGATTGGTACTAACAAAGCTACAGCTCATCTGATCTGAGCTTGTGATTCGTCTCTAACGTTCTGTATCCGAACTAGAGAAGAGGGAGCAGGAGAGAATTAAGACAATGGAGAACCAGAGATATCGTAACATCGGCAGCATTTCCTTATCGACATGTAGTCACATCGTGCAGCCATCTAGCTTCAGCATTTGTCTTTAGTTCGAAGTCTCTGCATTTGCCAACACGGTCGAACCGGTTACAGGACCGCTGGGATTTGCTACATGTACCATTCCTGCCATACCCGTATTCACTGTCTTGATATTTTACGTGAACGTCATACCATGCCAACTGTCAGCGTCAGTTGCTTTTCTAATATGCTTACTCTAAGTACATTACTTTACCTTGCTCCATAGAAACGAAACCGGCTATTAATTTTTTTCTTCTGTATTCGCTGTCTTCCCTCGACTTGTATTTCTAGTCGACGCCTGGTCTCTGGTTCCAATAAAATGAATAAAACACTGCTGTCTATTCGAGAACTGACCATTAAATTTGTAAGGCCACAAGTAACCACTTGGCTTTCGACCACAATCATTGTGCCTCCCCAGAGACGGGTTACACAACTATGAAACGTGTTTATCGAACTGTTGTGTGTGACCCTCATTGAAAGATACTAGATTATCTAGCAAAGGTTGACATATGCAAACGTTCAGTCTCAAATCACGAAAAAAACCATGATCCTCTCAGACAGGATAACCTAAACACCATACATTTGCAAGAATTCCCATCAGGTTGGGACAAGGATTGTTACTCGTGACATTTATACAGGACGAAAAGAGCTCTGATCTTCGTCCTCACCCAGTTGACTTTGCTAATCTCAACTACGTGGTGCTGGAATGATCAAGGTTCGAAAGTTAACAAGACATACTTTGTATGACATTAATCACGGCAGGAATACCTCTACCTGTAAGTACTACGACAATGCTCCGTCAGCAACGCAACTGGCTAGAATTTGGGAAGAAGCGGATACTAAGACCACGAGAACCAACAAAAGATAAGCTCTACGTCTACTGTTTTAAGCTCCTATTGCTTGCCACGTTCATAGTTCGATCTACATCTATAGTCCGCAAGCCAACTTGCGGCGTGTGGCGGAGGGTAGCTTCCTATACCACTGTCATTCCCCCCCCCCCCCCCCCCCCAAACCACCACCTTTTTTTCGTGTTCCAGTCGCGAATAGTTCGCGTCAAGGGAGCAATATATTTTTAGACTCTTCTAGGAACGTACGCTTTCGGAATTTTAACACTGGAACACCGGTAATGCAGAACGCCGCTCTTTCGGCGTCTGCCAATGGAGTTGGTTGATCGTCTCTGTGACGCTTTCGTGCTTACTAAATGAGCCTGTAACGAAATGCGCTGCTTTTATTTGGATCTTCTCTAGCTCCTCAATCAGTCCTGATTGACGTGACGAGCAGTACTGAAGCATTGGTCGAACTAGAGTTTTGTAGGCTACTTCCTTTGTTCCCAGAATGGAAATTTCACTCTGCAGCGGAGTGTGCGATGGTATGAAATTTCCTGGAGGATTAGCACTGTGTGCCTGAGCGAGACTCGAACTCGGGACCTTTGCCTTTCTCGAGCAAGTGCTCTACCAACTGAACTACCCAAGCACGACTCACGACCCATCCTCACCGCTGTACTTCCGCTAGTACCTCATCACTTACTTTCCACACTTCACATAACTTTTCCTGCGAGAGAGCACTTGCCCACGGAACGCAAAAGGCCGGAGTTCGAATCTCCGCTCGGCACATAGTTTTAATCCGTCAGGAAGCTTCATACTTCCCTTGCTGATGGACTGCATTTCCTGAGATTCGCCCAATGAATCACAGTCTAGCGTCTGCCTTACTCTCAAATACTTTTATGTGGTCCTTCCAGTTCAGAACGTCTCTATGCGTACTCCTAGAAATTTTATGGAAGTAATAGCTTCCAGTGATTATTGTATGATTATACAATATCAGAATAAAGGGTCTTTCTCTCTACATATTCGCATTATTTTACATTTGTATATGTTGAGCGCCAATTCACTACCTGCTCCAAGCGTCGATCCTCTGCAAGTCTTCTTGCATTTTGCTGCAATTTTATAACGTCGCAACTTCCCTGTACAGAACAGCATCATCCCCCGAAAGCCTCATGGAACTTCGGACGTGATCTATTATGCCACTTCTATATCTTGCTCGAAGTAATGGTCCTGTAACACTTTCCTGGGATACGTCCGAAGTTTCTTATATGTCTGAAGACTTCTCTCCATTTAGAATGACAAGCTGTGTTCTGTTTGCCAAAAACTATTCAGTCCAACCACACGGATGGTCTGATATTCCGTACTCCCATATTTTGTTCATTAGGTGGTAGTGCGGAAGTGTATCAAATGCCTTGGGGAAGTCAAGGACCACGACTTCTACCGGGGAGCCTGTATCTGCGGTTCTCTGGGTCTCGTGGACGAACAGAGTCAGCTGGCTTTCATACGATCTCGTTGGTCCTCGCAACCCATTTTGGCTTCCTCACAGGAGACAGTCGGTCTCCCGAGAATTCTGAAGACTGAATCACATGTGTCGCTTATTTGCTGAGTCCCTGCAGTTTGATATTACCGTTACGTATCTACTGACTACGGAGCTAAAGATAAAGTCAGTTCTAGGATTTTCAGTTGTTACTTATCACTTGTTTCGCAACTGGCAATGTTTGTTAATATGAAAAACGTCAAGTCGCACCGTGTTTCGCAGTCCGTGTTGAACTGACTAAGTAAGTCAGATCAAAGGGCGGGGGAAGGCAACGGCATATCACTTCCAATACCAACATGCTTGTGACGCACTATGGTGTGTAAGCTACCTTCGGACTGTGACATCCTTACTATTTTCTACGTCTCGATTACGAATGTAAGAGCGAATCTCTCGATTATTTTAAAATATCCATTTTAACTATGCTAGTTCAAATGGCTCTGAGCACCGTGGGACTGAACATCTAAGGTCATCAGTCCCCTAGAACTTAGAACTACTTAAACCTAGCTAACCTAAGTGCATCACACACATCCATGCCCGAGGCAGGATTCGAACATGCAACCGTAGCGGTCGCGCGGTTCCACACTGAAGCGCCTAGAACCAGTCGGCCACACCAGCCGGGAGCTATGCCAGCCACAATCTCCGTCGTGGTTAAATTGCATCACGAAAAGGTCAAGCAAATAAAACCGCCCATGCGACAGCGAAGACTCACTTCACAAGTGTGCCGATATCTGCTTGATGTATTTCCAGTTGCTAGCTCTGCATCTCATGAAACACACAAAAAGGACAGCAATCGTCGACTATGCGGTCACCAGCGACGACTCCACAAGTCCGCAAAAACGGTAGCGATAACAGGAACGACCGCAGCTGTGAACTGGGCGTAGCAAAAGACACTCATTTAAGTGACAGAGATATTCAGTTTGCACATTGCTCACATAATAATTCACGAGCACGCTAATTATACATCTGGGAGCAGTTTCTTGTCTTTCTAAACAGAGTAATGTCTGCACAGCAGTAGCTACTGCTGAAAACAAGGAAACCAATAACAATAATGATAGTAATAAAAAGACCTTTTTGCGTGTACGCTAGCAGTTTACATTTGCCTTATTGCTAAAGCGGAGCAAACAAGACTCTCGCACAAACAATTTTCTGCTCTTTGGTCCACTGTGTCGTATTTTTTCCTCAGTTTTCTCTTGTTTGAAGATTAACGTTCCAGTGATAGTGAGGTCGTTAAGGGAGGGACGCAAGGTTAAAGATATTTTGGTCGTAGCTGAAATGAGAGACCTCGGACTTATGGCTGTAATGCGCCGTGAAAAAATAATTGGTACTGGTTAGATCAGCGGTTCCCAAACTTTTACGGCCATTATCCGCGTAAGAAATAAGTCATGCCTCGCAGAACGCCAACCAAACATACACTTTTAATGAGCACAGCGAGTCAACAACGAAGCATATTTATTGTTAACGCATAGCATTTTAGAAGTATTAGTAAAACTAGCTTCCCAATATCGTACAAGTTGATTCTTATCACTTAAATTTCATGCACTAGATATTTATGTCCAAGTTCTTTCCTTTTTTAAAAGTCTTACGATATTATTTTGCAGCACACTCATCTTCCTCCGAAAGTACTTTAGATCTGCGGATGCCAACCAGCCAACGATGATTACTACGAAAGCTGTCCAGAGTTCCTAGTCACGAATGTCGTAGCGTTTTCGCAACGTTTCGAAGAGAGATGATCTTCTCGAAACCAAGTGGGTATCCTGTAAATTGACGCCGTCAAGAAACTGAACGATCTGAAGGAATGTATAAGACACTGAATTTTTATTTGGAACGAGTTGGGTTCAAATCCCTGTTCGACCATTTTGACATAGTGATTCCAGGTTTCCCACACTTCATGAATAGCGTAACTGTCCCTATGAACATAATAGATTTTATTTTCATAATCATCTATCTGAGAAAGTACACTGTTAATGTGGCGGAACGTTGCAATCTTACAGGATGGTAGTGACTAAACTTTCGCTACTTGTGAGAGTGTAGAAGGGAAAGTACGTGGGGGAGTCGGAAAATAAGTTTCCCCTGTCGCCTGTGTGAAAGGAAAAAAGAGAGAATGAGACACTAAAGATAAGACATATCTTTATTTTTCTACATAATTTCAAACGACATTGAGACATTTGTCATATCGCTTTATAAGCTTCAAAAAGCCCTCAAGGAAGAAATCAGAGAGTTGTATACGGAAGAAGCGTTGCACGGCCTGTTTGACGTCAGCATTGCTACCAAAGCGCTTTCCGCCGAGAGTCTTCTTCAAAGCAGGAAACAGATGGAAGTCACTCGGTGCGAGATCCGGACTGTAAGGCGTTCCCAACCAAGAGTTGCAATATGGTTTTGCGTTGCCGTCACCGTGTGGGGTCTCCTATTGTCATCCAACAGGAGAACGCCAGATCTGAAAAGGCCAGGCCGCTTTTTCCGAATCACCTCTTTCAATTTCGACAGAGTGCAACAGTACCGCACAGCATTGATGGTTGCATCCTCCAGAAAGTCCCGCAGCAAAACTCCTTTGGCGTCGCAGAAAACGGCGAGTAGCACTTTACCTGCAGACAGAGTGCTTCTGAACTTCTTCCGGACAGGTGATGACGGATGTTTCCACTCCTTCGTGTTTCATCCCCCGTCACAATCCGAAACAGAAGGTCATTGCCAGATTCAGGGTAGCGCACGAGCTGTTCCAGGCTGAACGCCATGCGTTGTTCCTCGTGCGTCGGGGTCAGCTGGCGGGGCACCCATCGTGCTGACACCTTCTTGTACCTAAGAATGTCGTGGATGATCTTGTGAGCTCGCTCATGTCCGATTCCAAGCTCTGCCGCTACTCCATCGATGGTGATGCTCCGGTTCGCTTTAATCATGCCATCCACCTTCCTGACATTTGCATCTATAGTGGGCGTGCGCGTCCGAACAGGTCTCGGTATGTCCTGCACTTGCTGACGTCCATTATTGAATTGCTGGCACCATCTTCGCACCATTTGCCTCGACATCTCACCTGACCCATACACCTCAACAAGACGGTTATAAATGTCTGTGCCTGATACTCCACGCGCCCATTCATAGCGGGTAACAGCTCTCACTTCCGCCTTTGACCACGACTCCAGAACGCACCTTCCCTCCACAGCTCCGGGAAAAGACGGAGCGGCTGGCCTCCGCTTTGCGCAGGCACTGCGACAGCGCCCTCTGCTTGATCGTGCTCGACCTCTACCCAATGGTGTATCGGTGTATTGTGCGTGCGCGTTTACCTGCCGTGTCGTCTTTAGTCCATATCACACAACTCTGCCCACAGTCGACAGGGGAAACTTATTTTCCAACTCCCCCTCGTAAATACCGTATGCGTACTTTATAGGGATGATGATCGGAGTGCGCGCCGCAGGATTTGCATTTTTAGTAGTGTTAGTGTCATCACTTGCTATTAGGCGCCGGTACTGGTACCGTGACGTGGGGATCGAGCGCAAGCATCAGTGTGGACTACAGTTGCAGACAGTCAACATGGGTCTTGAGAAGATTAACAAAAAATGGCTCTGAGCACTATGGGACTTAACATCTATGGTCGTCAGTCCCCTAGAACTTAGAACTACTTAAACCTGCCTCGGGCATGGATGTGTGTGATGTCCTTAGGTTAGTTAGGTTCAAGTAGTCTAGGGGACTGATGACCTCAGATGTTAAGTCCCGTAGTGCTTAGAGCCGTTTGAACCTACGAGGCCTCGTTTTTCATGGAGGCACTCTCAAGTAGTGAAAATTTAATCATAACCGCTCTATACTTTCTTTTAGCGATTGAAAACCTTAGAAGCTTTTGTAGCAACTATATGCCACGAAAACTTCATTTTCCACACTACGATTTATTTCTAGGTATCATGCTGGCACCCATGAGGAACACGATGTATTTAATGTCTACAATGATCTAAAACAAAACTGAGTTTTTTCTTCGAATGCTGTCTTCCTCTCTGCGAGCACCCTGCAGTTCATTCATAGTTGTAATCTACTTTATAGAGCTATTAGCGAGTGCAAACTCCCACAAAATACCTCATCTGCGTCACTAGTGATTTACCAATACCGATAGCCTGCTCGGAAAGAATGGAAGATAGGTGAGATCACAGAGAATTGTTCTTTCGACTGTGTTAGCTGAAGCGTTCAGACATGTTGCGGCTAATGTAGAAGAAAATTTCCTTACTGTGTGACACCACTGTATCTAGGCTTTGAGGCAAGGAGGAAGCGAAGAAGAAATTTGGAAATTTGTGGTAAGGTCTTATGGGACAAACCTAATGAGATCATAGGTCCCTAAGCTTGCACACTACTTATTCTAACTTACGCTAAGGACAACACACACACCCATGGCCGAGGAAGGACTCGAACCTCCGACGGGGGAGGCCGCGCGAACCGTGAAAGGCGCCCTAGACCGCGCGGCTATGGGAAGCGAAGAGGACTACGGTGTTTTCGTCCTTGGTGGACCAGATCGCCGATGCTCTGCCTGCTCGCTACTAAGCGCCCAAGGACAAACAACTTTCGTGTTCAGAATTTCAAGCCCTCTGCAAATTATTCTGTAGTCCTTTTTGATATATGGTGAAGGTGGGATAGTAACAGCACGGATATATTCAGACCTTATCTTTCGAGGCACTGACTATCATCAAGTATTACACACTAGCACACGCACGTCGTTCGCAACAGGTGGACAGTCAGGTTTCACTTTTATTTGTATTTCTGCGTTATTTTTCTCTCTCTTACAGCTTGTCAGATCGAGCATTTTCTTTCCACATGCCTCGTTAACAGGGACGTTCGGAGGATTACTGTCAATTCAAAAATATTTTCTCGAGCAGCTTCTCTTACGGTTCGTGCGGAATGTGAACTAAGCCTAAGTATTTGGTATCGATATTAAATATATTGTGGGAATGAAACGGATAAATTCAATGGGTAATAGAGTAGGTGAGTGCATAGGTCCTTATAAAAATCCTAACCGTAGGAATTTCAAATTGGTTCGTCATAACCCAAGCCACTCATGACTGCGTACCTTCACGATGGCGCAAACACAAAAAAATGCTTACACGATGACAAGGATGTAGCATGTAGCAGAGATCATTAAATTGGGTAAGTCGACACGGCAATATTTGTCTAGGATGGAGAATAAGAAGGAAAGGCATACCAGTTGAAAGATCATACAGTAAAATAAGAACAGGTAAAATCAATCTAGTCCACTCTGCGAAACACCTGACACCTGCCCTTATGTTCGTACCAACACCAAACACATATCAATGTTCTACAGTATGTGGAGCACTTTTTTACAGAGAGAGAGAGAGAGAGAGAGAGAGAGAGAGAGAGAGAGAGAGAGCGCAATGGCACGCCTCTTCCTCTATTGCTTTGTCTCTCTTATTTTCAGCGAACACACACACACACACACACACACACACACACACACACACACACACAAAACGCGCACGCACGCACGCACGCATAAGGATCAGTCAGAAGGCTGTTTCCACACCCTGTACCGTGGGAATGAACACGCGTAGGTCACGCGCAGGGCGTCTCTCCAGGTACAAAACGTATACAGGGTGTTCCTCAATTTCCACAGCTTCCCAAGACGCTTAGGCAGCGCTGGATACAAAACCGTTCTTAAGAGACACCAATGTTCGGAAACTACCGTTTGCATTCTATACGAGCAAACGTGTTACAAAATAGATTCCACTATGTCCTGTCCGTTCGATGAAAGAGCAATAGCAATTTACGGTTACTCTGATAATAATTATTACATTTTGTGATAACTACTACTAACAATGATTGCTGTTGGTACAGTTGAATGGGGCGCGGCCCGTCATCAGATATGAGTCGCTAACTGCACAATGCTACACGCGAATAACGTACGCTTTGTGTGTTCCTAAGCACTATGAATTTTAACCGCATTACTTAGCTGCTTATAAATGTACAAACTATCCCATGTCACAGAAAATTACTACCGCGTTTTTACCCAGTGGACATTAGAGAAGAAAACTATTTGTTTTATCTACCTCTTCCTGTAGCACTGAAACAGTTCGGCTCAGAATATAGTTTCTTTTTAATCATTATTTAGACCAGTAGTTTTCAAATTGAGTCTCCGGCTCCCTTGATGTGAACAACACTTTCCTTTCGTGCTGGATGGTGGTGATGGTTGGGATGTTTAAGGGGGACTAAACAGCGAAGGTTCGTGCTGGACATCAGACTTGAAGTGTGAAGTAAATAAACATAAGGCTCGAAAAAAATGGAGTAGGAGTCATTTCTTTATTAATCGCCGATATATCACATTTTAATCAACTTTTAGTATTATTGATATTATTTTTACAAAGAAATAAATGGGTAGGATGCGCTTTCTTTTTTATTATCAGTTCTTCAAATCACGGCACCAGACTGGAAAAACTGAATCGCATCTCTTTCTCCACATTCATTCGTGATCTATATTTCGTGTCGATGACTGCCAGTGCTAAAAATACTACCTCACGTAAGTAGGATGTTGCAAAAGTATCAAAACTTCTAGGGCCTTGTTAAACACTTGCCGATACTCCTGCTTCACCAGAAACCTAATCTCTAGCAGTGATGATAAAACGAACTTCCATTTCAATTTGGAGTATGAAGAAGCATCAATAAATTGCTCCTGTTCGTCAGTGGTAAATGTGGGTGGAAGTTCTGGATTGAGAGGATCTTTGATCCAGTTGTGTTAATGAACTTCTGGAAAGCACTTCAGAAAGTAATCAGCGTGTACCGTTAAATGATTCAGAAACGCGCAGTTCAATTCTTCACTTAACTGAAAATCATGTCTTCTGAAACCGTGTCATTGTTCCGTAAAACAATGTAAAGAGCAAGGACAGGGTAATGTACAGTACATATCATCTAGCTTTCTCTTCCACAATGCTAGTTTATTTCCGAAGGCTGCAATTTTGTGTGGCAGCTGCCGAACGTTAGTCTCAGTACATTCAATGAACTGAGTTTTTCAAAGTTGTCACAAAGATACACCAGCTCAAAACAAAGTCACTGTCAACGAACTTCTCGGAACTCAAATGTTTCTCTTTAACAAGATACGATTAATGTTAATTCCCGAGTTCATACACTGTTTCCAAGATATTAAACGCGAAGGCCAGCGAGATTTGCGATAATAAATTGTGGAAATGTGCTCAGTTTCCATATCAACAAACATATGTTGAAAATATCTCTACTTAAGCGCTAGACTTTTAATGAAGTTTACCACTTAGGTCTCTGAAGAATCTCACAAAGGACAGGGCTCATCCTTTTTGATGTCATTACTTTCCGGTGAATAAAACAGGGTGTCTAAATACGATGAGGAGTCTCTTTACGGATCAGAGCTTGCAATCCGGCTTAACAGCCAGTCATACTACGACCTCCATTTGTACACACGCTTACAGTTTTCCCAGTTAATATTGTTTTCTTCCGTGAAAGAGTGCAGCATTTCAAAGAGTTCTCTTGTTTTCGTTCCGAGCGTTATTTTCTTGCATAAAAGACGACCTTCACGAAATCTGTTGTCTTGTATAAACCGCACATACCAAATTAGATGTGCACCATTGTGGTTATCTGTGGCTTCATCCAACTGAATAGCTAAATCAGCATTACCTTTGAGGTTTTCAACCAACTGATCGTTAACGTCGTTAGCCATATTGAGTATTCGACGACTAATGGAGTTCTCTGACAAACACAGACTTGCCTGTTGCATGACACGTGACTCTCATATCGCGTGTCGTTGTAGATACGATGTCCAGAGCAGCTGGTAAAATAAGATGTTCCGCTACGGTCTGAGGTTTCCTAATCTTTGCGTCACGGGAGGTAACATTTGTAAGATGAAGGAAGAGCCTTTGTAGGTATCTTAAATTATTTGGGGACTTTTTTTTGTATTTCTTTCAACTTTTGGAAAAGTTTCTCGTTGTTTGTTTACCAAATTATCATGATTTGACTCCAAATGTTGTTTCATTTTGTTAGGAACATGTTTTCAGTACCTACGACATTGAGACAAGTCACACTGTGTTCGTTCGTCAGCTCCAGCTGCAGTACACCTACACCCGAAATACAAATAACTGTTACCATACTTTCTGCATTTTCGTCTATTCATGTACCTAGAACAGCATGAAACATGTGAAATATCACGTATTGTACTTACATTTAAAACTTCGTCCCTGCCGACAAAGGCAAATCGCAGAAGACCATCAACAATTAAAAAGGTATCTTCATTAGACAAAATCAGGCTTCAAAGTGGTTGTTAACTGAATAAAAAAAAATAAAATAAAAAAATAAAAAAAAATAAAAAAAAAAGAGTTCCTCGGTAATATTCGACTGCTGCCGTAGTAACAACACTTACTTGCCAGCCCACTAGAAGTCACTACCAGAGCACACGTTATTCACTTACCAAGCAAATAACCCAAGTTGTTATATTTATGAAACTACCGGAACGCCTCTACTGTAATGCTACGGCGCATCGTTTGAAAACCCCTGATCTAGACTGCACCTTCTACAAATCTTAACAATTCATAAGAATAATTTAAAATCGTCCTGTGCACCAGGTGCAGTGTGTATGTATAAATCCTTAGGCATCTGTGCTCCGGACGTCGATGGCTTGAGAACGCTGTGCAGACGAAGAGGCGGTAATTTGTTGAGTGTTGCGCAAATGAGGGCGAATGAAAAAGTTGACGAAAGAGAAAGTGTTTGAAGCATGTTGCTAAAAATGATGCTCAAAAACAGACGACATGTACGGGTACCTGTATTCGGCGAGCAACGTCTATACTGGATTCAGTAACAATGTGACTCTGTTTCTGAAAACTACGAGGTTTTGTCAGAATGAATTTTGTCACCTGTCACATTCTGTAGAGGATATATGACAGAATATGCCCCTAGCCCCTTCTAAACTCGGCACTTGCGGCGCAAGGTATACGTACGGTGATAATGACGATACTGCGATATGGGAGACATTTCACTGGACATCTCAGGGTACCTGTGATTACTACAGCATGCGCTTCGAATTATGTAATGATTACCATTTGTACCTTCGCCGGTCATTATATCTTTCAGCAGTCCACGCCATGAAGCTAGACTCATGCTACGGTTCTTTGAGGGGCATGATGCTGAATTCCATTTGTTGCCTTAACCCTAGAATTTTCCGGGTATCAATCCTGTAGAACATACCTACGATGGTATCTGGTGCCGTCTTTAAATTACCCCGTCGCCGCACAAACCACATCCGTTGCCTTTCTGCCGGGGTAGCGTTCTCCAGTAGCGCGGTTAATTTGTCACGAGGAAACTGGAGGTTCTATTTCGAATGTTTTCGGACACAGAACACACTGAATGTACATATTATTTATTTTGTGCGTTCTTTAGTACACTGACAGATTCACACACGTACAAGGATTATTAAACATTACAACTTTTTTATTTACAAAGTATCCGTTGAAAGACGTTATTTAACACATTTACCTCCAACCACTATCGTAGACGAAGCATTATCGTACACATCACATTACAGCTGTTTTACACTTCCAGAAAAATATTCGAAAAAATCCTCAACCTCGATGCATTTGTGCACTCTTCGGAGAACATGTTGTGTTGCTTGTCTGAGTGCTTCTGTACGTTCCCTAAAGAGGACAGCAACGTCCATGATGCAACCAACCAAATCATCTCGTGCTTCACCTTTCGTTTGCACACCTCACACAACATCCAACCCCTTAAACACAACGCCGACCGGAGTGGCCGAGCGGTTCTAGGCGCTACAGTCTGGAACCGCGCGACCGCTACGGTCGCAGGTTCGAATCCTGCCTCGGGCATGGATGTGTGTGATGTCCTTAGGTTAGTTAGGTTTAAGTAGTTCTAAGTTCTAGGGGACTGATGACCTAGGTCCCATAGTGCTCAGAGCCATTTGAACCATTTTTTGAACCTTGAACAGAACTGTAATGGCGTAAGGTCTGGCGATCTTGCTGGGGAGTTAATTGTGTTACCAGGACTAATCCAGCGTACAGGTTACGTGCGTTTGAGATGTTCTCTCACACGTCTGGTAAAACGGGGAGGGGCTCAATCATGCTGGAAGCACAGTGCAAAGAGGCTGAAAGCAACGAGGTAGCCTGAGCTAGAATAAGACGTCGAAGAGATTGGGTGGGTAGGACGCATACGTCCGCACCACAGGCCCAAAAAAAGTACAGTAAATGTGTTCTATCTCGGAAACATTTCGAAATAGGGTATATCTCCATATAAAGTTTGTTTCAAATGAGCGTTTCTGTCATTTCCCTGAATACTGACCACTCCTCCTGGGACACCCTGTACAACAAGCGAACTGCCAGAATTGAAAACGCAAGAGCGTGGTTTACAACTTGATCAGCTCCAATGCTTTGCAGACGTGTTTCACTGTGCGAATTGTCCGGGATCCATCGCGATCCCTTGTTGTCGCGGATGATCTTGTGACTTCAAGTCCCTCGAAGAACTTGCTGGACATATTTTTCCAAATGAAATGCGACACTGAGGATGCCATTCAATGCACATGACACATGTCAGTCGATCAACGCCATTGACTAAATAATCGCGAAATAATACGTCTGCCATTTCCCGCGTAAGATAACAGGATTCTGTTTCATTCTTTACGTTGTTCACACTCAGCGGAATCAATGTTGTCCTCATGGCAGCACAAACTCAAAACGATAGGTACAGAATGCCTGATCCAAGACACAACCGTGCTATGTCTGTCGGCAGCGTCACAAGCAGAGGACCAAGTACAGACACAACCAATAAGAAATGAGGCGCATGAATACAGCATAAATCACTGAATACTGATCATTCTCAGCACAAGTAAAATAACCAACATCTCAACAAGTATTTGTTTTCGGACATACGTTTATAATGACTGATAACGCAGACATTCAAACCATCAGAGAAGGCAGGTTTCGCTGTAGTCGGAGTACGGAGTGTGATAAGGGGGGATGGGGTTGTTTGGGGAAGGAGACCAGACCACGCGGTCATCGGTCTCATCGGATGAGGGAAGGAAGTCGGCCGTGCCCTTTCAGAGAAACCATCCCGGCATTTGCCTGGAGTGATTTAGGGAAATCACGGAAAACCTAAATCAGGATGGCCGGACGCGGGATTGAACCGTCGTCCTCCCGAATGCGAGTCCAGTGTCTAACCACTGTGCCACCTCGCTCGGTTTTCGCTGTAGTCACCCACGACTGGAAACCGCAGGAATGTTAGTTGGAAACGGCTTTAATACTGATGACTGCTGGAGACAAATGGCAGATTAACACTTTCTGCCTGAAACGACCATTTTACTGATTTATTTTTGAAGTACCAGCGCCTTTCGCATGAAACCACCGATACTACTATAAGACAGAGACATCTAGTGGTTCACTGAGGAACTTACAGGCATGTTGCGCATTGTAGCTGTCACAATGTTCAGAGCATCAGTCGGCGCGGAGATCGTGCTACGTGATTCTAGCAGATTGAGAAATGTTTTTAACAGTGATCTTATTGAGAACATCATTGACATTGAGAGTGACTCAATCTAAAGTTACTGTAACGTAAACTTGAGTTTGTGCTACTGCTGTTGCGGGTGGTTTCGAAATGAAACCACTGGAGCAGTATGTACATTTGATATAAATTTATTAAACTTTAAACCCATGTTTGTTTGTTATATTGGACTGTTATTTGTTTCTGGCATTATGAGTTCATGTATCATTAAATGATGGGTTGTGCGAACTGAATGTCCCGGTGGTTCCAAAGCGAAACCCCTACTTTAAAACAACTAATGGTTTACTTTTTGCCAATTTCATCTTTTACTCTTTGTTTACTACAATAATTGTCAATTTTATGAAAAATTTTATAAGTATTTTTTTATAATTTCCGGGATTCAAAACGTACGAACAACTTGAGAAGTCACGCATATCGACCAAGTCACATGGCTTTGAATTGCCACCCAATATCTTGTTCGTACTTAACCGAATAAGAACCAAGTGAAAGAAAATAGGTTCACCAAGTTGTGACTGTGGCACTGAAAAGCAGGCTGTTCGCCAAGTCATTCAAGAATGTCCTCTGACCGCTTTCTTTGGCGATACAACATTTCCCTGGTGATAACGAAGGGATCAATAGACCATATCAGTAGCCTGGATATCAGTCTGCAGTTTGAGACAATTACATCACCATTTGTTTGTGATGTACCCACATGCTAAATAAAATAAATAAATTCTAGTTTTGATCCGTACCAAGTCTTGTGAGAATAGAAGACCCTTCATATTACACACTTTGTACATTTGTGATACACTTGAACGATGACAGTGGGATTACACATACGAGTATTTCCACGAGGTCTGTTGCGCAAACTTACGCCATCTGGAAGCAGCAAGTGGTACTCTGCAATTTATCGTCTAATACCCAGCGAGCCCATCTCAGAGGGACTTCGGTGGGGGAAGGTCTCGACCCTCCAGGTCGCGGAGAACCCGTCGACCATGACCTTCATTAATGTCTGGTCCCAGAATCTGCTCACACAGGTCGAGAGAAGCACCTCCATAAACAGCACCGGGAAAGCGTGCATTAGCAGCAGTTTTTATTTTCCTCAGCGGCTGGTGTTTCGACGACAGCAAGGCCACCGCTGGCAGTTTAAGATACATCCGGTTTATCTGCAAGGGAAAAATGTACTGCGTACTGTATGCCGGCGAAATGACTCCTAATTGAAATTATTGCAGCGGTTTATAAGATGAGACCGAGCGAGATGGCGCAGTGGTTAGCACACTGCACTCGCATTCGGACGGACGATGGTTCAAATGGCTCTCAGCACTATGGGACTTAACTTCTGAGGTCATCAGTCCCCTAGAACTTAGAACTACTTAAACCTAACTAACTTAAGGACAACACACACATCCATGCCCGAGGCAGGATTCGAACCTGCGACCGTAGCAGTCGCGCGGTTCCGGACTGACGCGCCTAGAACCGTTCGGCCACCGCGGCCGGCAGACGATGGTTCAAATCTGTGTCGGGCCATCCAGATTTAGGTTTTCTGTGGTTTACATTAAAACTGCTCCAGACGAAAGCCGGAGTGGTTATTTTGAAAAGGAACTGCCGGTTTCTTCCCCTATTCTGGACTTCATCCGAGCTTGCGCTCCGTCTCTAATGACCCCGATGTCGGCAGGACGTTAAACTCCTATCTTCCTTCGGCGGGAGGGGACTGAAAACTACCTAAAATTTCGGTCAAGCTGGTCCCCTCGTTTCCTTCACTCTTCGCCCTCGAAGTCACAGCGCAGGCCCGAAAATTCCGACAAGACGCCCAGACCGCACGTCTACCCCGCGCTGCGCCACCTAAGTGCCTTTCGGAATGTGCTGATGTAATAGATTCATATTAGGCAATTAAATATAACCACTCGGTCGACGAAAGATGCGTACCTAAAGACTAGAAAGTTGCACAAGTCACACAAATACACAAGAATGGAAATAGAAGTAATCAGTTGAATTATAGACCCGTATCACTGATACCAATTTGCAGTAGGATCTGGGAATATATACCGTTTTCCAACATTATGAAATACCTCAAGGAAAACAATCTATTGACACACAGTCAGCACAGATTTAGAAAATATCTTTATTGTGAAACATAAGTGGTTCTTTACACACGCGGAGCGGTGTGTGCTACTGACACGTGATCTCAAACAGATTACATATTTCGAAATATCCAGAACGATTTTGACGCCGTTCCTCGCAAGCGGTTTATAAACGAATTGTGAGCCTATGGAGTATCATCTCATTTGTGCTATTGAATTCGTGATTTTCTGTCAGAAAAGTTACAGTTCGTAGTAAACAACGGAAAGTCGTCGAGTTGGTTCAAATGGCTCTGAGCACTATGGGACTCAACTTCTGAGGTTATTAGTCCCCTAGAACTTAGAACTAGTTAAACCTAACTAACCTAAGGACATCACACACATCCATGCCCGAGGCAGTATTCGAACCTGCGACCGTAGCGGTCTCGCGGTTCCAGACTGCAGCGCCTAGAACCGCACGGCCACTTCGGCCGGCAAAAAGTCATCGAGTAAAATAGATGTAATATCTAACGTTCCTCAAGGGAGCGTTATAGGCCCTCTGCTGTTCCTGCTATTTATACACAATTTTGGAGACAATCTGGGCAGCCCTCTTAGTTTCCAGATGATGATTTCGTTCACCGTCTTGTAAAATCATCAGGAGATCAAAAACAGCTACAAGAAGTTTTCAGTCATATATACTCACGGTGCGAAAAGTGGCAATTGACATTAAACATTAACGAGTGTGAGGCCTACCACATGAGTACTAAAGAGTCCATTAAACGTCGTTTACAAGATAAATCATACATATTTAATGGTTATCGATTAAATTAAATATCTAGAGACTACAATTACGAACAACTTACATTGGAATCATAAGACAGAACATGTTGTTGGGAAGGCGAACGGAAGATTGCGCCTTATTGGCAGAACATTTAAAAGATTAAAAAAAAAAAAAATCTACCGAAGATACTGCCTACAGTAAGGTTGTCCGCCATCTTCTGGAGTATTACTGCGCCGTAAGGGATCCTTACCAGATAGGATTGCCGGAAGCACATCAAAAAACTTCAAACAGACTAGGGGAGAGAGTGTCACGGATACGATGTGCGAGATGGGGAGGTAATCATTAAAACAAATGCGTTTTTCGTTGCGGTGAGACCTTTTCACAAAATTTCAGCCAGCAACTTTCTGCTCCGAATGTGCAAATACTTCATTGGCACCCACCAACATAGACGGAAATCATCACTGCAATAAAATACGAGAAATCGGAGCGCGCACGCTATAAGTGTTCGTTTTCCCCATATGCTATTCCAGCGTGGAACAGTAGAAACGTAGTAAGACTGTGGTTAAATGAACCCTCTACCAAGCAGTTACGTGTGAATTGCAGAGTATCCTGTGGATGTACGGAATTGTTATAATTAAAGTGCAGTTATTCACAGAGGTCCAGGTTCAAATGGCTCTGAGCACTATGGGACATAACTTCTGAGGTAATCAGTCCCCTAGAACTTAGAACTACTTAAACCTAACTAACCTAAGGACATCACACACATCTATGCCCGAGGCAGGATTCGAATCTGCGACTGTAGCGGTCGCGCGGTTCCAGACTGTAGCGCCTAGAACCGCTCGGCCACCCCGGCCGGCCGGGGAGAGAGAGGTCCAGGTGTGGGCTGTAATTATCGTATGGCAGCGGAACTTTGTAGATCCTCGAATGCTTTACTACGGGACAGATTTACACTGGAAAAAAAAATTAGTTTCAGTTTTGGCCACCAGGTGCAAATCTGGCGCTGCAAATGCAAGGAAGACGTATAGAAACGTTTCCATATTTAATAGATTGGGAACGGGAGACGGGCAGAAATGGTCAAACAAGTGGGTCAGGCAAAAATGTTGATTTTATTATTAACCTTCACTTGCACAATTTGTTCAACATGCGCACTGGAGACGTCGACGAGATGCTGTGGAGTGCCAGATTTGCACCTAGTGGCCGAAATTGGAACTAATTTTTTCCAGTGCAAATCGGTTCCGCGTTAATGCATTAGCGTATGTACTATGTTTCGTTGCCATACGATAATTATAGCGCACACCAGACCTCCGCGAGCAGCTGACTTTAATTATCGCCACCCGGTAGAAATACCAATCTGTATCGGATAGGCGACTGTAAAAATGGTACCTACAGGTCATTATCCACGGTCGAGTATCACCGTTGTGAGGAGAACAGGGGACAAGTCGGCTACCAGTTTGGAAAAAAGAATTCATTCCAATACAGTACTAGCCTGGAGCAATTCCGGGAGAGTGCTGAAAACCTAGACCTGGACGGGCAAAGTGGGTGAGATTTGAATCCAGATGCTGTTTGCGAGTTCAGTATAAAGACATACGAGCAGCAGATGTCAACCAAGGCGTGGGTCATTTCCGCACAGGACGGAGCTGGAGGCTGGCGAGCACGCCCACGTGGTGCGCGGCTGACGTGGCAACGCGGCGGCGACCTACAGTTAGGCTGAAGGCCGCTGGCCGGCCCGGCGCGTAACGGAGCAGCGCCTCGCGACCAGCCGTCCACTCCCAGGGCGCCCCAAGCAAAACAAACCACGCTACACCGCTCCTCCAGTCTTTTGTCTTCTTCACACAGTGGAATGCCGACGACAGCCGTATTTTCAGTATTCCCTGAGAACTCCCAACAGTTCTGTCCGTTTCCCACAGAAAAACAGCCCGGCACATGTGAACCTCAGTGGCCAGGCATCGCTCGGGACGGACTGTCTTCACTCAAACGTTATACGGAAGGCGAAAGTTTCGGAAGTTATGACTGTGGGAGAATACCAGCGACGTGGCGCTAGGGAAAATAGCACGCATTCCGAACCAGCCACATTCTGGCTCCCCATCTATACGCAAACTCTGCAAACCACTGAAGTGGGCATTTCCGACTGCACCACTTAGTAACGCATCTCTCCATTCCATTCGCGTATAGAACGCGGAGAGAGAGTTTGCTAACATGCCTCAGTGCGTGCCGTAATGAGTCTAATTATCCTTGTGGTTCCTGCGGGAGCAATATGCAAGTACATTCCCAGATTCCTTAATTAATACCGATTCTTGGAATTCTGTTAGTATGCTTTCAAGGAACAAGTGGCGTCATTTTCAACTATCTATCAATTCAATTTGTGGAAGTCTTCGTGACGCTCTTCTATGGGAAAAATCCTTTGCCGCTGAATCAAGAACAGCTGCCAACATAACATATCCACTGTGTAGCGTTGCAGCTTAGATTACTTAATAAATACAATTCTTCTGGTCCAGACAGTACTCCCGTTAGAATTCTTTCAGAGTACGCTCATACAATAGCCCCTCACTTTGCAGTCTTGTACAACTGCTCCCTCGACGAAAGATACATACTAAAACTCGGAAAAGTTGCACACATCGCACCAGTACTCAAGAAAGGAAAGAGGAGTAATTATTTTAATTGCAGATCCATAGCCGGCCGCTGTGGCCGAGCGGTTCTAGGCGCTTCAGTCTGCACCGCACGACCGCTACGGTCGCAGCTTCGATTCCTGCCTCGGGCGTGGATGTGTGTGATGTCCTTAGGTTGTTGGGTTTAAGTAGTTCTAAGGTCTAGGGGACTGATGACCTCCGATGTTAAGTCCCATAGTGCTCTGAGACATTTGAAAAAATATATATCACTGACCTCGATTAGCAGTAGGAGCTTAGAGTTTGTACTGTGTTCGAACATTATGAATTACATCGAAGGTACTGGTCTACTGGCACACAGTCAACACGGATTAAGAAACTAATGTTCCTGTGAAACAAAACTAGCTCTTTATTGGCACAAAACAATGAGTGCTCTCAACATAGGATCTCGAACTAATTCCATATTTCTAGATGTCCAGAGGGCTTTTGATACTGTTCCTCACAAGCAGCTTCTTGTCACATTGCGTACCTATGGAATATCGTTTCAGGTGTGCGATTCAGCCGATGTTGATCGGAACCAGAGAAAATTCTAGCACCACGTAACACCACTAAGCGGGTCGAAGGCTTCTACTGTCACTCGTCGACCAGTCTGGTGCGCCCACAAAAGACATCAAAAGGAAAGCTGAAGTTTCAAATTGCTCGTTTCAAAAGTCGTTCACACAGGAGGACCGCACAGACATCCGACTGTTTGTCCGTCGCACTGACTCCTGTATGCAGGACAGGAAAGTATGCATTCCTGGCGTTGATTTGCAACTGAAACAGTTAAAAAAACAGCAAGTCACTAAGTCAGGAGGAAATCTTATTTCGGTTTTACAGAGAGTATTCTTCGGCAGTGGCCGTTACGTAGCTTGTAGTTATTGTGAATCTTTCGCCCAGAGCAAAGAGACTGGAAAGTAGCGCAGGTGACTCCTGTATTTAAGAACGGTAAAAGAACGGACCCGAAAAGTAAGACTAATATTCTTAACACCGGTTTGCTGGTGAGTTGTTTCAACACATTCTGAGTTCGAATGTAATAAATTTCCTTGAAACATAAAAGCTTCTGTCCACAAATCAGCACGGATGTAGAAAGCATCGCTCGTGCGAAACTCAGCTTGCCCATTTCTCACGTGATATCGTTAAACGGATTGAGACCAAAGGCAGATCCCATATACCTAGATTGCCGGAAAGCTTTTGACATGGTGCCAAACTCCAGACGGTAAACGAAAGTCCGAGCGTACGGAGTAGGTCCTTAGACATGTAAGATTCTTTATGTAACAGAACCCAGCACACTGTCCTGAATGGCGCGTGTTCATCAGAGACAAGGGTGTCGTCGGAGTGTTCACGAGAAGTGTCACATGACCGCTTTTGTTCTCTAAATAAGTAAACGATCTGACGGATAGTGTAAGCAACGATCTGTGACTGTTTACTGATGTTGTTGTGTTGGTTGGGTTGGGCTGTTTGGGGTAGGAGACCAGACAGCGAGGTCATCGGTCTCATCGGATTAGAGAAGAACGGGGAAGGAAGTCGGCCGTGCCCTTTTAAAGGAACCCTCCCGGCATTTGCCTGGAGCGATTTAGGGAAATCATGGAAAACCTAAATCAGGATGGCCAGACGCGAGATTGAACCGTCGTTCTCCCGAATGCGAGTCCAGTGTGCTAACAACTGCGCCACCTCGCTCGGTGACGTTGTAGTGTACGGGAAAGTGTAGTTGAGTCACTAGATGGATGCACGATGACTGAGGCGCAGTTTCTAGTTGGTGTTATGAATAGCCGATTGTTCTAAATGTAGATACATGTAACTTAATGCAGATGAGTAGTAAAAACAATCCCACAATGTTCGAATACAGCGTTAGCGGTATACTGCTTTACACAGCCACGTCAATAAAATAAAAAATAAAAATATATAAAAAAATCAACGTTGTAAAACGATATGAACTGGAAAGAGCGCATAGGGGCGGTTGACGGGAAGGCAAATGACCAACTTCGGCTTGTTAGGTCTACGAAAGTATAGCTCGTCTATAAAGGAGACTGCGTATAGAACGAACACATGTGCGACCCATTCTTGAGTACTGTTCAAGTGATGGGGATGCCCCAACAGGTTGGAGCGAAGGAAAACGTCGAGGAAATTCACAGACGTGCTGCTAGATTTGTTACCGGTAGGTTCGATCAACAAACAAGTATCACGGAAATGCTCTGTGAAATCAAATGAGAATCCCTGGAGAGAAGACGTTGTTTCCGCGAAACATTACTGAGCAAGTTTCGAGAACCGACATTTACGACTGACTGCAGTACAGTTCTGCTGCCACCAATTTAATCTCAAGTAAGTACCGCGAAGACAAGGGAAATTAGGGCTTTAAGGTGATATATTGAGAGTTGTTTTTCCCTTGCTCCATATGCAAGCGAGACAAGAAAGGGAATGATTGCACTGCCATGTACTGTATGGCGGCTTTCGGAGTACGTATGTGTACGTTGATCTGAAAAAGAGGTGTTATCTACTAATTTTGCACACCCGAGTAAGTCCTGAACTTACAGAAACAACCTAAATGACACTACATTTGGGACATAGTGTTTCATGGCTCAGAAACTTGGACCGAGGTGATTGTTATGAGAATGTTCCAAGAAACTGTAAAATGTTACACACCAAATGAAAAGATGCTCACGAGACTTTCTGTTACTTCGACTCTAGCTATAATATCCACGATAATAATTAATTGGATAGGACACACATTTAGAAGGAAATGTCTGTTCCTCGACGTCAGTGAAAGAAAACAGGGAAGGAGCCCAGTCCGATAAAGAAGTAGAAAAGGAAGAGGATAAATTGGAACTCAGTTACTGGTTGACTTAAGAGAAAGGCGGGAGTGACGAAGTGGGACACGGAAACAGGAAAAAAACTCAGAAACCAAGCCTCTACCATCATATGTAATATCTAACAGTAATATCTACAATATTCCGAGGAACTGAATTTTTTAAGACACGTGACTAACAAGAAAATTAAGGCTGAGCGCACACATTCCAACGATGGCCCAAAGGAAAGTGTACCCAGGCACATTCAGATCGAAATAAATTAGTGATATTGGAGCCGTCTCCCACATGCAGAAGTACATCACAGTGATAGCAGAACGCTGAGGTGAAGACGCTGCTTTCCACAGCAGTGCACTGGAGTCAGATTCCTACAACGCAAGCAGCTACAGTCCTACTGCTGCTGTCACGGTCACCGCCTGCAAGGGGCGACGCACAACGACACATTCGTGCTACAGTGGACGGGCAGATAAGAAATCCATCCTTTATTCAAATACGTGTACATAGTTACTAGAGACACACTTATAGTTATAATTACTGGAAAATGTCAAGAAATTGGTCTTGATACTTTTATTATTATTACTGTTGTGGTCGTAAGTCCGAATACTGCTTCCATGCAGCTCTCCGAGCTACTCTATCCTGTGCAAGCCTCTTCCTTTCCGAGTAACTACTCATCTACCCAGGCCATAACACAGGAATTCCAACTGCATCAGGAGCCACTGAAAGTACTATGACAGTTAGGCGGGAGATGAGAAAACTTGGATTTCATGGTCAAGCGGCTGCTCATAAGCCACACATCACGCCGGTAAACGTATGCCTGCGAGGGTGAGAGCTGTCATCAAGGCTAAGAATGGGCCAACACCATACTGAATTCCAGCATTACCGATGGAGGGCGACACGAACTTTTAAGTCATTTTCAGTCAGGTGTCCGGATACTTTTGATCACATAGTGTATATTAACAAACGACGTAATTATTTGATATGTTTAAAGTGCGTTTTCGATACATGAACCGTGAAGTTCTTTTTTTATTATTGTTGTCCTTTACAAATCCCTCACAGAGAATGGTGTAATTTATAATAGTAAGTTTTGTAGAACTTAAAGGAAACTGCCAAGACACTGATGTGCTGAAGTGAAATGTCCCTCGAATAACATCGTCCATTTGTGTTATCTCTCTCATGTCATGACGTTTATACTTTTTTCGTTTTGTTGTTGTGATAAATGAATTTTTGAAAAGCAACACCACGTTGCGCTGACGTATTCGTAGAAGTCAACTGTCGGAAACCAACCACACCACACTACGTTTAAGACCTACGATGCTATTTTGCAACAGTGATTAATATATATATATATATATATATATATATATATATATATATTTGTGTGTGTGTGTGTGTGTGTGTGTGTGTGTGTGTGTGTGTGTGTGTGTGTGTGTGGTCGCGCGCGCGCGCGCGCAAAAGTCCTGCTATTATAGGCAAGAATGTAACACTATTTTGCAACGAGTTGACTCGTATACTATCGCGCAAAAGAGATGAGTCAGGACGACACAGTCATCGTGAATGCACATGCCTTAAGTTATGCGTCAACGCTTACCTGCTAGAAGACAGTCGTTATAGTCTACAGGCTAGTCGAGATGATGGAGAAGAGCCCAGTCAGAATAGTCCGTCTCAGATGAGCCAGATTCACGCAACTCCATTAGCGAGCGCACTATCGTTCTCAATCTACGTAACTCTGGCCACTTGCTGGAGTAGCAAAAGCTGATACACCGTCATACCTTGTAAAACCATTCTATCTGTCTTGCTTAAGTCTTCAGTTCAGAAGTCGTAAGTGACTAAATGTAGAATAATCAGAATTAACTGTGCACTTCGTACTTAGCTGATCCCGACGTTAAAAAAGAAGTTCTTACACTATTCAAAGCAGTTAATAAAAATAATTTAAAAGTTTCTCTGCTTTACTAGAATATTATGTGCCGTTATCATACAAAGACAGAATTATTTTGCACAACTTCCTTGTTTTTGTTCACTTACATACTATGTAGTTGTTGGATATTAGTTTTGTACCTGTCTATTAAATACAAGAATATTTTATTTGTTCACTGTTGTCATTAGTATGGAACTTTGATACATGAATTTACTGCTCAAATGAATAGTGAATATGCGTTTTAGCTAACGTATTTCGGTGCTTAATGAAGCAACGTTGCAGTTCTAGTAAAATTTACTAGGTACAGCTTCTGATGGTGACGTAACATAACTTCAGTTCGATTCGACGAGGGAGAAGTTAACGAGTGCATTATTAAGAGACCCTAAGAAATCAGTTTTATTGAGCTATTTTACGTCGAGAGAGCAGAAATATCCGCTTAGTGAATGCATCTTCTGTAAAACCTTGAAACTAACTGTACAAAGTGAATTATCCCGTGGCTACTAGCTTACACCACCAAAGTTCGTATTGCCAGATTATTAGGCATCTGAATAGCCATGAAACTAACTGGACGTAAGTGAATTATTCCCTGGTTAGAGCTTACGCCACTGAAGTTCGTATTGCCAGATTATTAGGCTTCTGAACAGCCATGAAACTAACTGTACGTAAGTGAATTATTCCGTGGCTAGTAGCTCAAACCACCGAAGTTCCTACTGCCAGACTATTAGGTTAATTCATGGCTAACTTATTCTTTTAAAATGCGTCAATGCGCCTCAGTTTTAATTATTAGAGATGCACAGTTGTAACGGGCCTCGTTCGTTTAGGTCTAACTATGTGACTACGGGCCACCTTTGCTAAAAGTTTAAATGTGGCAGCTCAGAGATGATGTCGTCCGCAGCTGGCGGTGCTTCGCACAGTAATTGACAACCACTCGATTTTACGGCTCCTCGTTATATAACGACACCCTTAGGAAAGAGGGAAAGAAGTGATCGGTCTGCAGCATTGCATGGTTCTCCGGATTTAATCGTGGAACTTCAGCTACTACTTCGTTCTTGTAACCACTTTCAGTCGTTCCACCACCATTATGAAACTTCATGAAATTTAATTCTGTCGACGTCATAAATGAACCGTTTCCGACCCTCAGATTAGAAGTCTATTGCCATAACGCGACTGGTGGATACAGTTTAATACTGCAGTGCTAAACAGAGCTTAAACAGCTGAAATAATGAAACAATTTTTTCTAGTAACAAAGCATTTCTGGCCTAGAGAAACTAAGAACCGCTCCTCGACTTGACGTTATGCCAGTGCTTGTCGCGCTTTTCAGTAGACCATGTGCACAAAAGAATGCGTCCAATGGAGTCCTTTGGATCCTACTTCTATTACGTGTGCATTATCTGAACTACCCTGTCAGCTCTCTCCCTGTTTAAGTTATAGGAGTAGTGTACATTACATTTCACACGCTAGAATCCTCAATTAATTTATCAAATCAATATTCGAATTAGACATGTAAGTCAATGACGCACGTACGTCCACAGTTTCACTGAACCATTAATGTACATTAACTACTTTAAACTAATTCCGTTAGGCACATTCATGATTGGGAACCTTGATGTTAGCCACTACCATGTAATCACTGATCAGTTAAGTTGTTTGCAGACCTAACCCAGCTGACAAAAATAGCACTACGAAATATAAAACCATATTAGGAGGAACATATACGCATTCAGTGACTCCTGTCATTGAGGATGACATGGCGGTCGGTCGGTACCGTTGGGCCTTCCGAGACCTGTTCGGAAGGAACTGCATTTATTAGAGGTCGTAGGCGTTCGAAGGTTCAAAAAATGGCTCTGAGCACTATGGGACTTAACCTCTATGGTCATCAGTCCCCTAGAACTTAGAACTACTTAAACCTAACTAACCTAAGGACATCACACAACACCGAGTCATCACGAGGCAGAGAAAATCGCTGACCCCGCCGGGAGTCGAACCCGGGAACCCGGGCGCGGGAAGCGAGAACGCTACCGCGCGACCACGAGCTGCGGACGCGTTCGAAGGAAGTAAAAAAAAAAAAAATCATTTCATATTTTTGCTGATGATTTCCACTTTATCGACATTTTTCTTGGCGAACTGACTGCGCAATACGGCCAGTTTGGAAAACATTAAGCAATGCTTCTTTTGTGAATAAAACCGCCTTTTCTTCACGCAACCTAATTTATACAGTTTGGTTGGTTTTAGATTATCAAACAGCTCACTTCGCGTTTTTTTGAAAAGTAAATACGTAATTACTTAGAGTTCGTAGGCATCTGCGTTTCCTCTCATCTGGTGTGGAGGTTGCACTATACCTTTACCGAAACATAAGCACAATTTTGTATTCCGAACTTTTTCTTTCACACTGTTCACCATGTTTCTCCTTCCTCTTTGTGGTGCACTATTATTCTTTTGCCACTAGTTAGCAAATAGCTATAACTAATGGTAAAAAAAAAAATAGTGAACCACAAAGAAAAAGGAGATACATAGTGAACAGTGTGAAAGAAAAAGTTAGGAATACAAAATTGTGCTTATGTTTCGAAATAAAGTGGTAGTGCGACTTCCAAACCAGATGAGTGGAAACGCAGATGCCAACAAACTGTAAGTAATTACTTATTTATTTTACCCCTTTCTATGTGATATTAAGGCCGTGATGGGCAGTGTGAGTCATTTGTTATTCTAATGATATTTATGAATTATACTGCTGTCTTGCAATTGCGACTGATTTGAAATGTAATCCGAGGCTGTAATGAGTAGGTCCAACAGCTGCTCACAACAGATTCTTCTGTTACCCGTAATGCTAAATTTGCTGCTCGTAAACGTTTAACAAGCCCAAAAATACTTAACTTTTCACTTCTATCTCTTACCAACAAAAATATCCAAGACATATTTCTGTTTTATTTATTTACTGAATTTCCCTCATGCATAGTTTTCCGAATGTTGGTTAGGCTTTACGCAGTACAGCGTATTTCTAAAATTAAAAACTGTCCATTTGACAAAACCAGTGAGTGCTGTCGTCTAGCCGGCCGGTGTGGCCGAGCGGTTCTGGGCGCTTCAGTCTGGAACCGCTCTGCCGCTACGGTCGCAAGTTCGAATCCTGCCTCGGGCATGGATGTGTGTGATGTCCTTAGGTTAGTTAGCTTTAAGTAGTTCTAAGTTCTAGGGGACTGATAACATCTGAGGTCAAGTCCCATAGTGCTCAGAGCCATTTTTGCTGTCGTCTTAGTACCCACGCACGGAAAACAAATGTATGAATGGAATCAATCATACTGTTGTTACGGTTGTGTTTTTTTTAGGACGCAAAAGAGATGGAATAGATTTCCATCACAAATTTGCATACTGAACGCTACATCCACGCCATTTTCGGACAAAAATTAATGTCTCTTTATATACCTCATATTCATGGGAAACTGGCCCACTTGTAGGCGCATGACTCGCGTATTCTCCAGCTTTGGCTTAGGTGTACTTCACTGGTGCCATCAAAGGAAGCGACATTATAGTTCCTGCAGATTTACTTCTAGTATAAATGTTTTTCGCTTTCAGTCACTCTTATTTGCCTTTCATTGCGCCAAGCACAACTCTCATCGACAGTATTCTGTACGTAAATCTTCCAAAAACTACAGCTGCATACGATAGCTACATTTTTTTATGAAGTGGGTGTTATATTCTTCCTCTCTTTACCTCAGAAGAAAATTAAGCAAAACACGGGCCTAGGCCGGTCCACAGCATAGCGTACATAGTAAATAGGACTGAAAGTGGAAACTGATTCTTAACTGTCTATTCCTCTGGAAGCAAAGATTTAAAAAAATGACCTGTAGATAAAAAATTACAGTGGATGCTATCTCTGAAGAAAATAGTAATAGCCTTCCGAAAGACCTTTCTATGTTTAAATGCGAACATTTTAGGTTAGGCTTTACCGTGACTGTTATTGACGTTAAATGAAACAACAAGTTTACTGAAACTTCCTGGCAGATTAAAACTGTGTGCCCGACCGAGACTCGAACTTGGGACCTTTGCCTTTTGCGGGCAAGTGCTCTACCATCTGAGCTACCGAAGCACGACTCGCGCCAGGTACTGACAGCTTTACTTCTGCCAGTATCTCGTCTCCTACCTTCCAAACTTTAATCTGCCAGGAAGTTTCATATCAGCGCACACTCCGCTGCAGAGTGAAAATCTCATTCTGGGAACAAGTTTACTGTTACCAGCCACCGTTTTATTTATTTCCACGACGCGTTTCAAAGGTTTAAACCTCCATCACCGGGTGGATTTACATTAGTTAGTACGACATTTGTGTGTGTGTGTTGTGTCACGATTTTTTGGAGGAACTTGTGGCACTGTCTAGTGGAGAAACAAGACACTATTTGAGAACATGGTTTTGGGTTTCTTCTCACAAAAATTAAACTAATATCTAACGGTAAACATAAAATAAGTAAAATAGAGTACCTCCAGTGTTCACAGTTTCCTTTCTCTCTCTCTCTCTCTCTCTCTCTCTCTCTCTCTCTCTCTCTCTCTCTCTTTCTCACTTCCTCTCCTTCTGCCTCCAGCCTGCCACATCTGTCTATTAATCCCAATCAAGTATCGTCTTTTATGTATAATTTTACTGCTGTAGCCAATATTATTATTATACTGAAAGTCTGTAACAGTTCACCTGATTGTCATTAACAAGTATGAGGCTTAAGCCATTTTAACATTTCACCTGATTGTATAAACGAGTTTGAAGTTCAAGTTGTTTTAACTTGTCAAAATCTGATTTATATGCCACCCGAAGTACACACACACACACACACACACACACACACACACACACACACACACACACGTATTCAACAAACACCTCCAAATCCTTTAAATAATTATTCTGTAATAATGTTGTTACGATTTATATTCTTTGTACTTTGCGATTATGTCTTCTCTTCTGCTATACAAACCTTGCACCCAGCTGATTCCACACGCCATATTTGATTACAAATATGACAGTATACAAGTGATGTGTCACGACACCGAAAGGAACCTGTGAACACTGGAGGTACTCTATTTTACTGATTTTATGTTTACCGTTAGATATCAGTTTAATTTTTGTCAGAAGAAACCCAAAACCATGTTCTGAAATAGTGTCTTGTTTCTCCACTAGACAGTGCCACAAGTTCCTCCAAAAAATCGTAACACAAATGTCATACTAACTAATGTAAATCCACCCGATCATGGAGGTTTAAACCTTTCTATATTACTTGAAATTAAGTCAAGAGAGAAAAGTTAGTCGTTAATATAGCTTCTTGTATCAAAACAGCTTCCAAATTCGTCGGTGTCGAAGAAGCGAGAAATGAGGAGTGCAATGCTGAGAGCTGCTGATGCCAGTTTCCTCTCGTGGCGGGTAGCGACCTGCACATTTCACAAGGCGACAGCCGGAGGGCGGCAGCCGGGCAGTCGTTTCACTGTCGCCTTGACGTCAGCGTAACGGTACACCACATTTAACAGAATGCCTGCCTGTTGGCAGAAAGCCGCTATCGTATGCACTACTACTGGAACGCGCAAGGGCGGCGAGTTACAAACGCCGGATGGTGAGCCAATGGAAAAAGCTTCCTACGGAAAAGACGATGAACTCGGGGTCAAAATGAATGCCCCACCCTAGGAAAAATCAATTTCCTTTGTGCACGCAACAGGAATGAGGAATGACAGTTAACACGTTACCCGGGATTTAAGTTAACTGTTAAGGGAAATTATACGGTACCGCGAATCAGTTCAATGGGAGAACCATTTCAGGTTCTCCGTCACCTTTCATAAACAATTTCAGTTAAGGACATACGCGTCCTCTAAGTGTGGGAAAAGGGTGAGACGGGAGGCGGCGATCCGAGAATATAAACCTTACTTTATATTTATAAGAAAATTTTCTCCAATTTCTAGCAAGGACACTCTAAATCCTCGCACAAACGAAAAAATGGCTGACATCGAAATAAGTGTCCAAGGAATAGAAAAGTAACTGGAATCACTCAAGAGAGGAAAGTACAATGGACCTGACGGGATACCAATTCGATTCTACACAGAGTACGCGAAAGAACTTGCCACCCTTCTAACAGCCGTGTACCGCAAGTCTCTAGAGGAACGGAAGGTTCCAAATGATTGGAAAAGAGCACAGGTAGTCCCAGTCTTCAAGAAGGGTCGTCGAGCAGATGTGCAAAACTATAGACCTATATCTCTGACGTCTATCTGTTGTAGAATATCAGAACATGTTTTTTGCTCGCGTATCATGTCGTTTTTGGAAACCCAGAATCTACTCTGTAGGAGTCAACATGGATTCCGGAAACAGCGATCGTGAGAGACCCAACTTGCTTTATTTGTTCATGAGACCCAGAAAATATTAGATACAGGCTCCCAGGTAGATGCTATTTTCCTTGACTTCCGGAAGGCGTTCGATACAGTTCCACACTGTCGCCTGATAAACAAAGTAGGAGCCTACGGAATATCAGACCAGCTGTGTGGCTGGATTGAAGAGTTTTTAGCTAACAGAACACAGCATGTTGTTATCAATGGAGAGACGTCTACAGACATTAAAGTAACCTCTGGCGTGCCACAGGGGAGTGTTATGGGACCATTGCTTTTCACAATGTATATAAATGACCTAGTAGATAGTGTCGGAAGTTCCATGCGGCTTTTCGCGGATGATGCTGTAGTATACAGAGAAGTTGCAGCATTAGAAAATTGTAGCGAAATGCAGGAAGATCTGCAGCGGATAGGCACTTGGTGCAGGGAGTGGCAACTGACCCTTAACATAGACAAATGTAATGTATTGTATGATTATATGATAGCGGAACAAACACTGGTAGCAGTTACTTCTGTAAAATATCTGGGAGTATGCGTGCGGAACGATTTGAAGTGGAATGATCATATAAAATTAATTGTTGGTAAGGCGGGTACCAGGTTGAGATTCATTGGGAGAGTCCTTAGAAAATGTAGTCCATCAACAAAGGAGGTGCCTTACAAAACACTCGTTCGACCTATACTTGCGTATTGCTCATCAGTGTGGAATCCGTACCAGATCGGGTTGACGGAGGAGATAGGGAATATCCAAAGAAGAGCGGCGCGTTTCGTCACAGGGTTATTTGGTAACCGTGATAGCGTTACGGAGATGTTTAGCAAACTCAAGTGGCAGACTCTGCAAGAGAGGCGCTCTGCATCGCGGTGTAGCTTGCTGTCCAGGTTTCGAGAGGGTGCGTTTCTGGATGAGGTATCGAATATATTGCTTCCCCCTACTTATACCTCCCGAAGAGATCACGAATGTAAAATTAGAGAGATTCGAGCGCGCACGGCGGCTTTCCGACAGTCGTTCTTCCCGCGAACCATACGCGACTAGAACAGAAAAGGGAGGTAATGACAATGGCACGTAAAGTGCCCTCTGCCACACACCGTTGGGTGACTTGAGGAGTATAAATGTAGATGTAGATGTAGATTGTCTGTGCGGTTCTAGAGAAACGCGTATTTAGCACTGCCGAGCGTGATTGGAAATACTGTGATTTTTCAAGTATAATTCTGTTTCTCCACACTGAAGGGCAACAATTTGGCATTTTTTCCCTAATTTCTTTGTTGCTATCCAGCAGGATCTTCCCAGTCTTAATTATTTTTTTTCATATTTATAATTTTCGGCGAAAACATTATTGGTATACGAGCAAAGTTATTTCTTGTGAATAGCTCGTTGAATACTATGTATTTAATCAGAAGATGGGTTTAATTTTAGAGTGTTGAATCAAAATGGTGGTATTCATATTAATAATAAAAAATAAATACAAAATATGCACTTCGCGTATATTAAGAATTCTTACCATTTTGGTTCAAAATGGTTCAAATGGCTCTAAGCACTATGGGACTTAACATCTGAGGTCATCAGTCCCCTAGACTTAGAACTACTTAAACCTAAGGACATCACACACATCCATGCCCGAGGCAGGATTCGAACCTGCGACCGTAGCAGCAGCGCGGTTCCGGACTGAAGCGCCTAGAACTGCTCGGCCCCAGCGGCCGGCTGATCATCCTGGAATTTGCCTTACGGGATTAAGGGAAACAACAGAAAACCTAGATATGGGTGATCGGACAGGGAACCGAACCCGAGTCCTTCAGAATACAAGTCCAGCTGACTTAACCAGTGCGCCCCATCACTCGGTAATTCGAGGTACGATCCAGGGTGCTACCTGGCAAGCTCTGCCTGTAAGGCACTGCCAGGACTTGAAATCAAGTTAAGCGCCAGAAAAACTCATCTGATTGGCCAGGGACTGGTCCCAAACCTACAGATTAAAATAGTTTATCAAAATGGCATACGTAACAAGCTTCACGCCCGCGCGGTAACGGGACCTATTCTCCTTCCGGCGTCCGTCGTACTGGCATCCCCAGAGTTCTATTTACAGACGAAGAGAAAAGCACGGGCGAGAGCACTCGCTCGTGACATTGCTTCATCCGTGGCCAGAAGACCGACTTCCATTACCTGAATATATTGCAGCTTCCTACAGATTTATCTTTATCTTTCTCTTTCTAACAGGTACAGAGGGGTGGGCAGATAAGAGTCAGAGAGATTGTCGACTCCGCCAGGGGACGCCCGAAGTAGAAGAGGCAATCTTTCTGCGCCGGTATCCGTCGATAGAATAGCGGCTGCAAGACTGTGGATGGAATCACCGTGGCCAAATGGTAATCAGTATCTCCGGAAATTGCGGCGGGGGGAGATCATCCGGACGCAATCAGGACGTAGGTCTTTCTCCTGCACGTCGTCATTGTTAGAGACGTGCAGAGACATCGTCCGACTGAAATAAGTTGGCTGCTTATTTCGGCTAATTGGTTGCTACTTGGGATGAGCCGATTACATTGTTCTATAGCATTGGCAGCGGCGAGAACGTGATGGAACGCACGAGCGTTTGGAAGGCCCCGTGAGACTACCAGATCTGAAGATCGTCACAGCAAACCCCAAGCACGTACTGGTCAAAGGTCATAGTTACCTCCCATCGACGGATATATAGCTCTGACTTGCTTCGCATAGCGTGCTGGATTAAGAAAGCTGGTGAGACACACTGGGACCGAATACGTGCGCGTAATTAACGACAGTTGGTGTGGCGCACCGACCAGTCCGAGTGTGGTTTTCAGGTGATTTCTCTAAGTTTGTCTACGCAAATGCCGGCCTGTTCCCAATACCCGCCTCTCCCTCCCTCCCAGAAAACTCGATAGCAAAAAACAGAAAATATGATAACATACAGTACAAAGTTGACATGCTCACGACTTTCCCTCCTTCATGGTAACTGTCAACTGTGGCGGTAGGAAAGGCAGCTGGCCACAGCGTTAAAACTAGTTAAGCTTATCCATGGCGAATATTGCAGAACGGCGTAACTACATTAAATGAAATATGAACACAGATAGTGGCGACTAGACATTTATGAAATATTTACTGGGTGACAATTATTGAACTATATGAAAGAAAAGTAAATTTGTTACAAATTATGGCATGTACACACTCTATTCAACATGTAAACGTCACTACATATATTCGGATTTAGGTTATGACATGTTCGATATGCCTGCCATCACTGGCGATGATATGGCATAGACGAATAGCGTAATTCTGCATGACCCGCTGAAGTATCGGAACATCGATGCTCTCGTTGACTTCCTCAGTGGCTGTTTTCAGTTCAGTTCAGCAATGATTTCGGGGTTATTCCTGTACATCTTGTTTTTAATATAGCCCCACGAAAAGGAGCCGCATGTGTTCAGGTCCGGAGAACATGGCAGCCAATCGAGGGCCATGCCAGTGGCCTCTGGGTACCCTAGAACCAGAATGCGGTCCCCAAATTACTCCTCCAGGACGTCAAACACTTTCCTGCTTCGATGGGGTCGAGCTCCGTCTTGCGTGAACCACATCTTGTCGAAATCATGGTTACTTTGGATAATGGGGATGAAATCATCTTCCAAATCTTCACGTACTGTTCGGTAGTCAATGTACCATCAAGGAATATCGCACCGATTATCCCGTGACTGGACGTTGCAAACCTCACCCGCTGCGGGTGAAGAGGCTTCTCGATCGCAAAATGCTGATTCTTAGTCCCCCAAATGCGCCAAATTTGCTTACTGACGAACCCATCCAAACGAAAGTGGGCTTCGTCGCTAAACCGAACCATACCGCATACTCATACTGATTCCCATCATGCCCCGCGGCCAACCGTGCAATTTGAACGTCCTAACGCAAATCCTTCAGAATTATGACGATTTTATTTCATATAGTTCAATAATTGTCACCCTGTATTTACTTTCACGGACTAGTTTCCGAGCCTTTTCTGACTCATTGTCGGTTCTCACGTGCAGAATTCTACACAGTCACTCTTAACATTATGCCGGAAACTGGAGTTTGCTACATGTGGCAGTATGGATCGTATTGCTGTCAACATCCTACTAGCAGCTTCCATTGTCACTGCTTATCAACCAAAGAATTAAGTGCTACTCGTAGTCATTCAATATTTGTTACTACTATTTTGTGAACAATGAGTCACCAATATCGCCCAAAGCAACTTTCAGTGCCCAGCACCGATTTTCGCGACGCTCACTCACGTTACAGTAATGGATTCTGTGATTATGTATCTTCTTTATTTGTACTTTCTAGCTGTGACGTTGCTGTGGCTCATTCTGGTTAAATGGAAAAGAAAGAAAAGCGGAAGCACACGTTTGTAATATGTATAGGAATTGGATATACGTCCTAATCTCCTTCTCCCCCTGTCTCTATCCATCTCCTTATCTCGCCTCTCTCTGTCCATCTCCTCTTCCACCCCCTCTCTGTCCATCTCCACCATTCCGCTCTCTACGTTCATTTCGTTCCCCTCCACTGTCCCTCCGCTCTGTCGATCTTCTCCTCCCCCCTCCCTCCCCAAACTCTCTGGCATTGAGTCTTGTATATTGTTACTGCAAAATCGAATTCTTTAGTAGTATTCTAATCACAATCAGATAAATTTGCTATGTCGACCGTCTGCGACGAAGAAAACGAAACAGCACATTGTTGGGTACACAATTTATGTTTTAAAATACATATAATGAGAAAGAATATATATGGGAGTAACAATTTGTCTAACACTTTAAATGCCCAACTATCGTAGTTGGGTTCAAATGGCTCTGAGCACTATGCGACTTAACTTCTGAGGTCATCAGTCGCCTAGAACTTAGAATTAATTGAACCTAACTAACCTAAGGACATCACACACATCCATGCCCGAGGCAGGATTCGAACCTGCGACCGTAGCGGTAGCCCGGCTCCAGAGTGTAGCGCCTAGAACCACACGGCCATTCCGGCCGGTCGTAGTTGGGTTGGATTGATCTGGGGGAATAGACCAAGCGGTCATCGGTCTCACCGGATTAGGGAAGGCTGGGAAAGGAAGTCATCCGTGCCCTGTCAAAGGAACCATCTTGGCATTTTCCTGAAGCGATTTAGGGAAAACACGGAAAACCTAAATCAGGATTGCCGGGCGCGGGATTGAACCGCCGTCCTCCCGAATGCGAGTATCGCAGATGAAACAGGATGCGAGGAAGAAGGCAAAACAGTGCATTCTTACATCTGAACATAACAGAGCATTTCATTTCTTGCAGTGGGTTTTAAAATTTGAAGTAAATCGTCCACGAAGTTTTCGAGATTTTTGTTAACAACATTTCACTGCTATATATTACAAATTTGTAGCCTACGTTCGTCCAAACGTTTAGTGGAGCAACGTGTAAAAATTTGAGCAAATCGGCCAATTACTTTGAGATTTTTGGTAAAATATTTCCCGTTTATACAAGATGATTCAGCTGCCCCTATCGATGCCGTTTTATGTAATCCGCAATGTTATATTTGGCTTTCAAAAATGACGCGCGAGATTTTCATATTCTCTCGCTCGCTACGCGCATACTATCAGATCCACAGAAAAAATGAACAGGACATTTTTGTAGGAAATCTGATATAGTTAAGTTTTGAACTGGGATACATTTTCGCTAGATGCCGTAGTTTTAGAGTTATTCAAGAAAAACGAACAAAAGTGAGCTTCAAACTCTCCCCCAGTCCCACACTCAGTCCCAACCGGTCAGGATTTCTAGTATGTTGTTAATGACACTCCCTCTTACCACTGTACAAAAGTTTGCAACTGCACGAATTACTTCCTACGTTCGACCTTTTTTCGTTTTCACTGATGGCACTATTAGGCCCCCTGCTTATGTGAGAACTTATAAATTGTAAAATTGACTGTTGTGTGATTTTTACCTTACAATTTAGTTAATTTTAACAGCGCTAAAGAAAAAATTACATTGTTGAATTCGTCAGGCTTTCTGACTACGAAACTACTGTGCTTCTAAGGATAAGTTGGGGCCGACTTGTCAGCTTAATTTGTTTTAGCGTAACGTTTACAAAAGTTGTTTTTCTTCCGGTGGAGACAGCTGAATCACCCTATATACTTCACATATTTTTATATGCCATTAAAAGGTATCTAACCAATTGCTCCTCTCAATGTTCATTTGAGTAATGTAAATAATTTTAAGTAAATATTGCTAAAATTTTTGTGGTTTTGGTAACAATTTTCCCCTTTCTATATTACATATTTATTTATATATTACATATATTTGAAAATAGTTAGATAAAATACGCACGAATGCAACGTTGTGTCAAAATTTTAAGTACATCGACCTAGTACTTTTCGAGTTTTGCAAGCATGAACATACACAGGTTGAATTTTTATGTGCAGTATAAAGATTGTTTTCGTGATACTTTGTGAAGATTGCACCACGATTTCGGTTACAATACTTTCACAAAAAAGCCTACACCGTGGATAAACATGAACGTAAATAAACGTTTTAATGAAAAATTTTTAAGCAGTGAAGAAGTCAGATCTATTGAAACAGAAAAATGATTTTCGATGTTAATTGGCACTCAAAAAGAAACCAAGACACGATAGATGTATTCGCTATTTACTGCATTCTAAATATTTTTGATGCATTTGCGATTATATATTTCCTCGAACAAATAACTGATGATGTTTCGAAATGTTTGGATGACAATCCTATTCTTTTTGAGTGTGCAGAGAGAAGAATGAGTGCGCAGAGTGGTGCAATTACTATATGACTTCCCTCGAGAACATCCACAGCGTGCTTTGTTTTGGACATTAACAGCTCTGCTCACTCTCTCAGTTTCACCGTTCCGGAGCCAAATTTTACAGATCTCACAACACACGCTATTTTGGCGTCGCGTAAACAAAAAAGACCTTCGTGACAGGTGAGACTCGGTGCTGGAATAATACGCCAGAGGTGCTGCAGGAGACTTATTTGACACGAGTTCTTCAGATTAACCTGTTTGCCGAAGTAAACGTGAACACAATAGGTACTTGTGTAGTTTTAGCTGGGAATTTCTGGTCCGTACCTATTTTGAGATGCAATAATTACCTATCGACGGACTGGACCCAGCCACCCCGCTGTGTCAAATGTCGGAGCTGAGAGGATCCCCGCGCAATTAACTCGACAAGGCTGCAGCGACGGGCGCAGGCTTGTTCATTAGGCGAGCTGTCCATCTGACTCTAATCGTACGCGGAGCCCTCGTCGTGCGGTCGTAATTAACTTGTGGAGGGCTGGGAAACTCCCACCGTCGTGCAGGACGGACTTTTCGGCCTCTGGTATCGCCCACAGCGTCAACGCTCAGTCGCGCACCGTCCGGGAGGGCACGTTGAGAGGCGTCATCGCCACACTCAGTCCTCTTCATCAATTCCGGAATTACGTTCTCCGTGATTTCCCTGAATCACTTCACTTCAGTGGAATACGAAGTTGATGTCTTAGAAGGATTACGGGCAATTTAATTCCCCTCCTCCAAACAAATGCACTTGTGCTCGGTCTCTAATGACCCAATCATAGACGAGACGTTGAGCTCTAAACCTAATTTTCCATATCGAAACCACATTTGTACTCTGGTCTGCCACGTTATAATACGTTTACTACGTCCATATTCAAGGATTCTTAACTTTACATACTTCGGATTTGAGTTACTTTTTTTATTAGTCGCACGAAGAAACTCGTTCGCCTTGCAAACACTTTAGTTATTATACGGATACAACTTTGCTCTTCCATCCTGTGTCTAGACAGAGCTTCCGAAGTAAGGAAGTTATACAAGGGTAAGTGAGGAGTAAATGTACATGCTTTAAGAGAGTAATACACTACTGGACACCACGAAGATGACGTGCTACAGACGCGAAATTTAACCGACAGGAAGAAGATGCTCTGATATGCAAATGATTAGCTTTTCCGAGCATTCACACAAGGTTGGCGCCGGTGGCGACACCTAAAACGTGCTGACATGAGGAAAGTTTCCAATCGATTTCTCATACACAAACAGCAGTTGACCGGCGTTGCCTGGTGAAACGTTGTTGTGATGCCTCGTGTAAGGAGGAGAAATGCGTACCATCACGTTTCCGATTTTGATGAAGATCGGATTGTAGCCTATCGTGATTGCGGTTTATCGTATCGCGACATTTCTCATCGCGTGGGTCGAGATCCAATCACTGTTAGCAGAATATGGAATTGGTGGGTTCAGGAGGGTAATACGGAACGCCGTACTGGGTCCCAACGGCCTCGTATCACTAGCAGTCGAGATGACAGGCATCTTATCCGCTTGGCTGTAACGGATCGTGCAGCCACGTCTCGATCCCTGCTATGGGGACGTTTGCAAGACAACAACCATCTCCACGAACAGTTCGACGACGTTTGTAGCAGCATGGACTATCAGCTCGGAGACCATGGCTGCGGTTAGCCTTGACGCTGCAGCACACAGAGGACCGCCTGCGATGGTGTGCTCAACGACGAATCTGGGTGCACGAATGGCAAAACGTCATTTTTCGGATGAATTCAGGTTCTGTTTACAGCATCATGATGGTCGCATCCGTGTTTGGCGACAACGCGGTGAACGCACATTCGAAGTACAGCATCATGATGGTCGCATCCGTGTTTGGCGACAACGCGGTGAACGCACATTCGAAGTGTGTATTCGTCATCGCCATACTGGCGCATCACCCGGCGTGATGTTATGGGGTGCCATTGGTTACACGTCTCGGTCACCTCTTGTTCGCACTGACAGCACTTTGAACAGTGGACGTTACATTTCAGATGTGTTACGACCCATGGCTCTATCCTTCGTTCGATCCCTGCGAAACCCAACATTTCAGTAGGATAATGCACGACCGCATGTTATATGTCCTGTACGGGCCTTTCTGGATACAGAAAATGTTCGACTGCTGCCCTGGCCAGCACATTCTCCACATCTCTCACCAACTAAAACGTCTCGTCAATGGTGGCCGAGCAACTGGCTCGTCACAATACGCCAGTCACTAATCTTGATGAACTGTGGTATCGTGTTGAATCTGCATGGGCTGCTGTACCTGTACACGCCATCCAAGCTCTGTTTGACTCAATGCCCAAGCGCATCAAGGCCGTTATTAGGGCCAGAGGTGATTGTTCTGGGTACTGATTTCTCAGGACCTATGCGCTCAAATTGCGTGAAAATGTAATCACATGTCAGTTCTAGTATAACATATTTGTCCAATGAATACCCGTTTATCATCTGCATTTCTTCTTGGTGTAGCATTTTTAATGACCAGTAGTGTAGTATTAGTGGATTGTGAACAAAAAAGCGTGATGTGAATGTATGTCCTGTTATTAACCGTTTACGAGGAAACTTACGAAAACAACGGGGAACAGGACAATGCAGGTGATAGTAAATGAAATGTTGTGATCTGCTGTTTTGTTTAATGGTGTACATTTGTTCAAAAATGTTCAAATGTAAGTGAAATCTTCTGGGACTTAACTGCTAAGGCCATCAGTCCCTAAGCTTACACACTACTTCACCTAAATTATCCTAAGGACAAACACACTCTCCCATGCCCGAGGGAGGACTGGAACCTCCGCCGGGACCAGCCGCACAGTACATGACTGTAACGCGTGAGACCGCTCGGCTAATCCCGCGCGGCGGTGTACATTTCCTCACAAAAATGTTCGAACAGTCCATCGATAGTTGCAATGCATTTTGCAGCTCTTATAGGCAGCTGTTGTGTTGCTGATGCGAGCTCATTCATACGATCATTACTTGAGCACACGCATATAAAACACCAGCGAGAAGTTTCTCCTTTGTGAAGTGCGCACTGAACTCGTCAGTAAAGACAACACTACGTAGCCTAATGTCGCTTTGATTGCGTTCTGAATTTGAGTGCTGGTGAAGAAGGACATGCGACTGACGCCCTTGATTTTGGAACAGCTGACTGTCGGACACGGTTAAGAAGAAGGCATATGTTCATTTGAAATTCTTTGTTCAGAATCATCAATACTATCCCCCATCAAAACATGTACCTTTCCTTCCTGACTCACCTTCGGTATGACAGTATATGTCCATTTTATGCCAAGAAGGTAGTGAGAGTCAGTGATTCCCCTCCCCCCCCCCCCCCCTCTCTCTCTCTCTCTCTCTCTCTCTCTCTCTCTCTCTCTCTCTCTCTCTGTGTGTGTGTGTGTGTGTGTGTGTGTGTGTGTGTGTGTGTGTGTGTGTGTGCGTGTGCGCGCGCGTATGTGCGCGTGTGCGCGCGCGCGTCATTCATCTGTACTTTTCTAACTCACAAAATACAGGAGTTGTCGGACGGAAAACACTGGAGTTGGCCGAGTGGTTCACAACTGAAAGCTGAAAGCCGAAAGTTCAAAAGTTTTGCTCGATTCAACCAAGGGCATACGGCTCGCTTGCTCGGGCCTTAATCCTCCAAACAGCTTGTCGTGCCAGACAGGCCGCAATTTCCGTCATTTGACGAGAGTTTTTAAATGGCGGTACGCCTCAGAGGAGTTGTGTCGCTCCAGAAATACGTTCTGATTGGCCTCTCCCTTTTCCTCTCTCAAGATATTTCTGAAACAAGTACAGCTCACTCGCTTCCGGAAGAGTTTAGCTTTGATGCCTCTCTGCGCTTTTGCAGTAAGCAGCGTATTAAATATTAAACAACGGAACTCCCGTTGGAGACAAGCTCAAAAGTTTGACGTTAAAGCACTGTGGACCACCGCATTTGGTCCGCATGGAAAAAAATGAAAAAATGCGAGGAAGCGGAAGTTGCAACAAAACCGGCCCGTCCCAGAGGAACGCGGCTAGCAACAGGTCAGCCCACATGTCAGTGAATACGCGTGCCAGGTACGGACACCGGCAGGGACTCGGCACGCTGCCGCTGAATTACATCAACATCCCAGTGCAGTTAAATTTCGTATCATTCTATCATCGTACCCTATCTCCAAACCGGGAACGACATACCGCAAGTTGTGTTTTCATCGTCTGAACAGTCCTTAGCATCTGATAGTACAAAGTACAGTTTTTGCGAGATATCACTCAATAGATTCACAGCGTGATGCCGTATCAACAAGATTATCGTAAGTGGTGCGTTAGTCAAGCGCACACGAAGATCGCCCAACAAACTTGATAATATACCGACTTGTTACACTTAAACATGTAGCGAATATTCTATCTATTCGCTGCTTTCTATATATAATCCGACGTCGCTTGCTCGCATCCGTTTGTGCATGCAGGCTAATCTCGGGAACTGCTGCAGGCATTTTGAACTGGTTTTAACTGATAGATACACTGATTCACGAGGAAGGCTTTTGTATACAGGGTGAACATTAATAAAACCGATCAACTGCAGGGATGGATACCTGAATGGAAATTGGGGAAAAAAGGATCCTACGAACATGTTTCGGGAAACGCATCGTTACCGCCGCAGGTGGTGCTGACGAACGACAGTTCCTCCGACCACGTGCCGTGTGTTCCTTGTGAGTTGCGGGCTGCGTGACTGACGCAGCATACTCTAAGCATCAGAATGGTCCGATATTCATATCGGGAACAAGCCGAGATGGTGTATGTATTTTTATTTTTAATCTCTTCGTTACTTATAGCGCAAATACACTGAAAAATGCTCATTACACTGTTTGCTGTTGTTGTGGTCTTCAGTCCTGAGACTGGTTTGATGCAGCTCTCCATGCTACTCTATCTGTGCAAGCTTTTTCATCTCCCAGTACCTACTGTAGCCTACATCCTTCTGAATTTGCTTAGTGTATTCATCACTTGGTCTCCCTCTACGATTTTTACCCTCCACGCTGCCCTCCAATGCTAAATTTGTGATCCCTTGATGCCTCAGAACATGTCCTATTAACCGGTCCCTTCTTCTTGTCAAGTTGTGCCACAAGCTCCTCTTCTCCCCAATTCTATTCAATACCTCCTCATTAGTTATGTGATCTAGCCATCTAATCTTCAGCATTCTTCTGTAGCACCACATTTCGAAAGCTTCTATTCTCTTCTTGTCTAAACTATTTATCGTCCATGTTTCACTTCCATACATGGCTACACTCCGTACAAATACTTTCAGAAACGACTTCCTGACACCTAAATCAGTACTCGATGTTAACAAATTCTCTTCTTCAGAAACGCTTTCCTTGCCATTGCCAGCCTACATTTTATATCCTCTCTACTACGACCATCATCAGTTATTTTGCTCCCCAAATAGCAAACCTGCTTTACTACTTTAAGTGTCTCATTTCCTAATCTAATTCCCCCAGCATCACCCGAGTTAACTCGACTACATTCCATTATCCTCGTTTTGCTTTTGTTGATGTTCATCTTATATCCTCCTTTCAAGACACTGTCCATTCCGTTCAAATGCTCTTCCAAGTCTTTTGTTATCTCTGACAGAATTACAATGTCATCGGCGAACCTCAAAATTTTTATTTCTTCTCCGTGGATTTTAATACCTACTCCGAATTTTTCTTTTGTTTCCTTTACTGCTTGTTCAATATACAGATTGAATAGCATGGGGAAGAGGCTACAACCCTGTCTCACTCCCTTCCCAACCACTGATTCCCTTTCGTGCCCCTCTACTCTTGTAACTGCCATCTGGTTTCTGTACAAATTGTAAATAGCCTTTCGCTCCCTATATTTTACCCCTGCCGCCTTCAGAATTTGAAAGAGAGTATTCCAGTCAACATTGTCAAAAGCTTTCTCTAAGTCTACAAATGCTAGAAACGCAGGTTTGCCTTTCCTTAATCTTTCTTCTAAGATAAGTCGTAGGGTCAGTATTGCCTCACGTGTTCCAACATTACTACAGAATCCAAACTGATCTTCCCCGGGGTCGACTTCTACCAGTTTTTCCATTCGTCTGTAAAGGATTTGCGTTAATATTTTGCTGCTGTGACTTATTAAGCTGATAGTTCGGTAATTTTCGCATCTGTCAACACCTGCTTTCTTTGGGATTGGAATTGTTATATTCTTCTTGAAGTCTGAGGGAATTTCGCCTGTTTCACACATCGTGCTCACCAGATGGTAGAGTTTTGTCAGGACTGGCTCTCCCAAGGCTGCCAGTAGTTCTAATGGAATGTTGTCTACTCCCGGGGCCTTGTTTCGACTTAGGTCTTTCAGTGCTCTGTCAAACTCTTCACGCAGTATCGTGTCTCCCATTTCATCTTCATCTACCTCCTCTTCCATTTCCATAATGTTGTCCTCAAGAACATCGCCCCTGTATAGACCCTCTACATACTCCTTCCACCTTTCTACTTTCCCTTCTTTGCTTAGAACTGGGTTTCCATCTGAGCTCTTGATATTCATGCAAGTGGTTCTCTTTTCTCCAAAGGTCTCTTTAATTTTGCTGTAGGCAGTATCTATCTTACCCCTCGTGAGATAAGCCTCTACATCCTTACATTTGTCCTCTAGCCATCTGTATTAAAAATATTTTCATTTGAAATTGCAAATAAATTTCTGGGAAGGTATTGTGATACATACACGGGAACAGATACCTTTATTAATTTGCACATGCTGTAGTAATATTCATCGTAGAAACAGGGGAAGCAGACATTTTGTCGTCGTCTTGTACACGCTATAAACGCCGCATTTTTACCACCACATAGTTGTTTTGAAGTTTCTATGCAAGAATTTGGATTACATTCATAAAAGCTTCTCTCCCGCTGCAGAGTTTGGTAACAAACAACGAGTAACGCATCATTTCGCCAAATATTGTTGAAGATAGCTGGCGACGTACAGCGGAATTTATTTTGGTGCAGTCTTCTCGGAAAGTGATTTCTTTTTCTCTCTCAACGAGGTAAGAGTAGTCTTGAAGATTTTTCATCAGATTCTTTAGCTGACGGTAAAGTTGGACATCGCAGGGTTGCACTAGCGGAATGCTTTCTTCTTTTGAAAAATCTCCTCCTATAATTGTGGATTTGTTTGTCTCCCTTATGAGTCAGTTAACAGAAGAAATTTTTCTCCTGAACACAGAGCTCCATCACATCAAATATAATATTCTGAGCATCATCTCTGTTTATTTGCCGAGAAAGTAACGTAAAAATTGAAAATAAAAACAGTTTCCACATAGGGACTCGATCCCGCGACTTTTTGATTGCCGTCTGTACTCTTTCCGGTGCACCATCAGCTTTTGAAACTACGCCAATATAAACGGCTCACGCCTTTGCCTAACCACGCCAAACACGCTATTTTTTTCTGAACACTCGGTCATCTGGAATTCCAAAATCTGTCACTTCCATTTCTGGCCAAGCCCTACGTATGCCATTAATTTGGACGAAATCTGTGATAACGAGTATGCTTGATCCCCTTGTCAGTACTGTCTTAAGAGTTACTTACTTCCCTCCATATACCTGAAATCAAAGGAGGTTAAGCACTCCTGAGCTCACAGCATTAGGGCAACAACCATCAATGATGCTCAGATACGAACTCAAGCGTGAACTTTGTTAGTTCTATACAGTATAGTCCAACAGCAGTGCCACAGACTTTCATCATTGCGGCTCCTTTATGTTACGCGAAAAAACTTTAATTAATCCCCACCATGAATTTTTTTTTTTTTCTCGCGTGTTGAACGAGTGTCTCTTCAGCAAGTCTACGAGAGTTTCCTTTTTCCAGTCTTGTCCAACTGAGGTACGTAGGTAACACCGCGAACTACCGACATAACTGTCGGCGGGATGTTAAATCTAAGCAAAGAGAGAATTTTACTCGCTGAATTCCACAAAAAACTGCACAATGCCCTGACGCGAAGGAAACTATGATAGCAGTGTACTATTACTACGAATCATTAGAAATTCTTCAAAACTGACCTAATAGTGAATTTTGAGATTTATGGATGAAATGGATTTTATATTATCAGTTGTGCAGATTAAATACGCGGTGAGACATGATGTTCTTCATGGCAACACAAATCCCACCTGAAATAAAAACGACACTGCAAAAGCTAAACAGTTTGCAATTATGAGGTACTCAATTTCTCGTCACACTCCACGTACATCCCTTGAACCAACGTCCGCTATTATTCCATCAGTTTAACAATTTTATTCAAGACACAAAGAAATTACAGGCCTTGGCTGCGAGTGTGTTTACACCACACACACACTATATATATATATATATATATATATATATATATATATATATATATATATAAAATTTTATTCAGTTTTTGAAGTCACAACGCACTGATCGTCTACGCTGTCTTCAGCCCAGAACGATGAACTTCGACGAAATTTTTAATAATGTGCGAGTAGATCACTGAGACGAAGTGCAGAGAGTATATATGTACCTATTCCAACAAATGAATTTTTGGGACGAGTGATGGTTATGCTGTGTGTTACTACAATTGCACTATTATCCAATCAGATGGTAGAACGTTGGATTGTCCACGGGCTACGATGCCATCGTTACATTTGGCTACGATTTAGGTGTCCCACGAAAAATATTAGTGCAAACATCGACCATGGAGCATGGCAGCGATTACCAAATTTTGGCTAACTGAAGCTAGAGATCCTCTGCGGTAAAAGTCAGCTGCCGTTGCAAAAAATAAGTGAGTAAAGTAGACTCATTTAGTTGACAGGTTTTATAGACGCAGCACTAACTATGATGGGCATTGTGGTTATGGAAGTATAAGCTGAGTGGTGTAGGGAGTGAGCCTAGCCGTGGGGTACTGAGGTACTTGCCTAGTCGCTGCGCAACTTCGAAGCGAAGAGCGATGCGCGCGACGTGCCACGCCCACTGCCCTCGTCCGCCTTCGCCTGCACGTGACCTCTTTCTATCAGCATACCATCTTACTTTTCACAATTTTAATAAGTCCTCCTTTCTATTGGGGGGCAGAACACAGCCTTATATTTAAAACGAGCTGAATTAGCCACGTGAAGTATTAACAATCACGTTATGTTCAAGTAGACCAAAGTTCTGCGCCATTCACACTTGAATTCGGCCCGTCAGAGACAGATATTTTAGAATGTTTGTTTCTATAAAATCACGGTAGTTGTATTGCCTCTAATGAACTAACACTGGAATTGCGTATTAGTAAACAGTGAGAGACATCGCACAGCAGTTCTTTGTGGGGGAAAAGTAACATTTAACGCAGTCAGTTTATCAGTAGCTACTCATTACCTAATGATTTTACAACGGTGGAGCATCGTAACTATTACCTCAGTTCTTATTAAAGGCACGGCAATCGCGGTTTCAATGCCGTAGACTTAGTGGCTCAAATGGCTCTGAGTACTATAGGACTTAACATCTGAGGTCATCAGTCCCCTAGAACTTAGAACTAATTAAACCTAACTAACCTAAGGACATCACACACATCCATGCCCAAGGCAGGATTCGAACCTGCGACCGTAGCGGTCGCGCGGTTCCAGACTGTAGCGCCTAGAACCGTAGACTTAGTGATACACTAGAAATGGCACTATTGATATTTTGTAAAATTATGTTGAGAAATTATCATCATGTGAAAGAAAGGAAAATTTACTTAGCTAGCTCGCTAGCAAAAAAGAGTTTTTTTTTAGAGCTGCTGGATGCAGCTGTCGTATCTTTAGGCAACATCACTAATGATTCTACCATAAGCTCTGACGAATCTGTTTAAACTGATAGCCTCTAAGAATGTTCACTGTGGTGTGTAATTCATAGAAATGAAGTTTCCGTTCTCCCATTTTCATATTGCTTGCAAGTGTTAAGAACAACTACAAACTCCATAGCAAGTTATTTGTTGCTTCACGATTAACATATTGGCAAAAGGACATTATCTTGCGTACGCTGTATCATTTTATAAAGCATCTTCGGAGCTAAAATTTGTCATCATTGCGAAAAACCGTGAGTATTGATCAATACTGCCTGAAGCAAATTATCAGCTACACTCTTTTCATACGTTTTTGGGAAGTACTTCTATTTCTTATGACGTGGACGCAATTCAGAGGAATCCAAAAACCTCTGAAAGTTGGAAAGACTCGACACTGGCTGGGAGGTGGTAGCTCGTTTAAGTACTGAGTTACAATTCTTTCAGACTTTTCCACACTCATCTACGAAATGCCTTGTTGCCCATCTCCTTTCTACTAAAACACACACACACACACACACACACACACACACACACACACACACACGAGGCGTTGGAAGAATTCTAGCGCTGATTACGGTAAGATGAACCGGGCAAAGGAGAGGTTGTTGCAAAAAGCCCGCAACTTTTCGAACTCCAGCGCCACATTCACGAGGGGCAAAGCGTGCTGTGGCGTGGACATTTTGTGTGTGTGTGTGTGTGGTTTTGTGTGTGTGGGGGCGGGGGAAGGGGGAGAGGCGGGAGGGGGGGAGGTGTTGGAGTGTCTCCGACCTCGTAGGCTAGTCTCTTGGCAAACCATTCCCACAGTATGATCAGATTCATTTCAAATTCACCCACTTTAATTCAAGCCAATTGAAGTTCTCGGTGTCGAAGCGAAGCAGCTTTAACTGCTCACTGAGTTGCACTTCGCCACAACCCACTCTTAGGACTGTGTTTATATACATATACAATTCTAGGTAACTTGCCATGTTAATATCACTCTTATTTTCGTACCTCCACACTAACGTCAATGATACAAATTCTGACACTGAGGATTAAATGTACTCTATGTAATGCAACCATTACAACTCAGAATTACTTAATATACAATAACTGTCTTACTTCAGTCCACCCAATTATCTCTAAAGGTTTCATTTTTATCTTTATGGATGCTACTTGCCGGCCGAAGTGGCCGCGCGGTTCTGGCGCTGCAGTCTGGAACCGCGAGACAGCTACGGTCGCAGGTTCGAATCCTGCCTCGGGCATGGATGTGTGTGATGTGCTTAGGTTAGTTAGGTTTAACTAGTTCTAAGTTCTAGGGGACTAATGACCTCAGCAGTTGAGTCCCATAGTGCTCAGAGCCATTTGAACCATTTGATGCTACTTACTATCCGACACGGAAGTAAATGTGTAAGATTTTTATTAGTTTATCTCCTATATAAAAAGGTCCGATACATATTATTCCCAAAAATTCTACTCTCCTTGTACAGTATAGTGTTGCAGAATTTGTATTGTGTTCCAGAACAGATTATGCTACTCTTCTTGCTTTGTGAGGCTTTCATTTCTTGAAGCAAAGAGATAAGTCCCGCTTCCCTCATCCGGTTTCTTGTGGAACGACGACAAACGGTTCCTCACATTTCTAGTTCTTGTGAATGTGGCGGTAATTTATTATTCTGATGGTAAAAGGATAAGCCATTCATTATTCGAGGGATATTGTCCACACTTTCGGTAGTTTCCTGTGAGATTTTTGGATTACACCCTACTTGCTCATCTACTCTACTCCTATTTGTTACGAGCTTTATCAAAAGTAGTCTCAGTGCAACGTTACAAAGTAGACACACTCACTGAAATAACACAAAGACAGTGACGGTAGCAAAGGCGATGCTGACATCTCAAGCGGATGTGTATAAATACTCTTGGAGGCCGCATGTCACAATACTTCGGCGCGGCTATAAACACAAGTTTTATCGCCGACAGGGAAATATACACACTAACGTTAAAATTAGAAACGAATTTCCCAATTTGGGCTGGAGTCGCATTCTTTATATTTCTCTCGTTGGCTTGTCGACGGGGCTTTCCTCTTTTTAGTTCTGATGTGCTGTGTGGAATTATTTCTCGTCTCTTTTTCTTTACAAGGTCAAATGATCTGTTTCTACTTCTTTTCTCATGCTGTAAGAGTGAAGGATATTTTTTGTAAAATTCTTTCCTTCCAGGTACGCTCTGTGTACAGAAAACTGTGCCGATATAGAATCATATTACGATTCAGTAATAGTTTCTGTATAGTTTCAGGTGGTTCATAGCCATAATACGTCTCCTTTCACCTACCCCTCCCTTTTCCGTGCAACTGCTTACGGTATCAAAAATTCAAACGCACTTTCCGAACGCCTAAAATACCCTAGTTATGAGGTTACTTTTGATTTCCCACTTTCTTCGCCCCAGTGTGTGGCTTTGATGAGCATACGTATGTGATGTTTTCGGAGCCTGACAGTATTCCTGGTTCTCGCATCGTCCCACTAGTCCAAAGATACTGTAAGCCCCGGAACTCCCAGTGACGAAACGAGCAGGAGGCGGCCTTAGTATGTAGGTGGCACCAGTAGATAAAAGTGTTCGTGACTCAAGACCACTATGAGTCGAAGCACACAGTACCTGTGGTTGCCACACGCCAGTCTCATCCATATAACACAACCACAGCGTACGCTCGTGTCCTGCTCTTGGATTCAACGGCACATCAGCTGTGAGATATTTAAGTGATCTTAATTATCTTCATTGTTACCTCTACACAATGTTTACTACTAAGCAGGCCATTTTATTTCCTCGGGGCTTAACAATGTATTCAATATGAAAGAATGTGTCGGGAAATCACTCATAGGAGTAACTGACTAGTGCGTCGGAAATAAGACGACGACGGCAAGAAATGCAGCAGGGAGTATAGGCTCTCCAAAACAGATTCAGCAGAATTCGCGAGACTACATCTTTCACTTCAACAAGGACAGAAACTTGGAGCGAATTTTAACTTACGCATCGAACTAAAATTTACCTTGGCGCCAGTTTTAAGTTGACAGTTTACATGGGAGCCAATGGGGGTCTGCCTGGTGCAGGTACAGTGCCGCTATTAATTTCAATAAACGGTGACTGATATATGATATGTCTAATATATCAAATATGAGCACAAACAAAACTTATTTTTCTCCAAAAATTATGTCTGTATGTAATACAAACAGTAAATTTGTATTTTACTTTCATCAAAGCATCCTGCCTTTTATTTAACGACTGCCCCACAAACTTGAGGCATGTATTCATTAACGTTTTGGAAGTATTACGAGCCTGTATGACTCCACACATCTTTAGCTATGTTCCAGAAATGTTCCTTGCTTATTATGTGAACTTTCCGGGTACGTTTGTCCACTTCATCGCAGAGTATTTCTGTAGGATTAGAATCAGGGCTTTGGGACAGCCGCGCCATATAATTCAATACCTTCTATTTTTCCTTTGATGCAAATTTCTTCTTACAGAACGACGACCACTGTTTTGGCTCATTATCCTATTGTAATGTGAAACCTTTCCCTATTACGGGCAATCCACATGGTATCAAATAATATTGAAGTATGCGATGGTAGCGCTTCCGGTCTATACATCATTTTATTTTCACAACGTCACCTACTCTGTCTTCTGCAAAACATTCCCAAACCATAATAGAACCCCCACCACATTTAACTGTAGATAGAATTCACTGGTGGGCCACCCTTTCTCCTTCAGATCGACGAACAAATGTCCTCCTCCTGGCACCAAAAATCTCGATTTTCGCTTCATTCCTGAAATACACTTTCTTCCACTCTTTATGGTCCGCATACTACGTTTCCTAGCTCATTCGAAATCTCTTCTTTTTACTTACGTATGACTCAGTTTTAATGTCAGGAAGTTTCAAGTAAGTAAACTGTTTATTATTTCACAAATGTTCAAATGCGTGTAAATTTCTAAGAGATCAAACTGCTGATGTCATCGGTCCCTAGACTTACACACTACTTAAACGAATTTAAGCTAAGAACAACACCCACACCCACGCCCGAGGGAGGACTCGAATCTCCGGCGGGAGGGGCCCCGCAATCCGTGACATGGCACCTCAAACCGCGCGACGTTATTTCAGAAGTAATCGCCGTAACTGTTAATACACTTGTCCCACTGTGAGAGAAGGCGATCAGTGTCTTCATGGAAAAATGTTAGCGGTTGCCTACGGAACCAAGACTGCACTGAAGCGTGCACTTCTTCTTCCGAAGCAAATCGACAGTCACGAATGTCTTTCTTCAGGGCTCCAAAGACATGGAAATCGCTCTGCAGGATTATAAGGTTTTCCCAGTGAAACTCCTGCAGCATACTCGAAACAACCTTGGTACCGTGTCAGCGGGCATTATCCTGCAACGGAACCATGCCGTCAGTCAAGCCGCTGCTCATTGATTTATTGGAACACGGCGCCACAACTAAACAACTAACGCACAGTAGTTCACGGACACTTTGCGAGAATTGAAGCGCGCCATGACGTACAAAAGCCCAGGAATGTTGACGGACGGCATCATTCTGTTGCAGGGCAATGCCCGCCCACATTTTAACAAGGTTGTTTGGTCTACGCTGAAGAGGTTTCGCTGGGAAGCCCTCACTGTATGGAGTCCGTATCCCTCCCCATGCGATTTAGATATTTTTGGAGACCTAAAGAAAGACATTCGTGACAGTCGATTTGCTCGGACGAAGAGATGCACGCCTGCGAGTAATCATAGTTCCGTAAGCAGCCACCAACACTTTCCCATGAAGACGGACAATGTCTTTTCTCACAGTGGGATAAATGTATTAACAGTTACGGCGATTACCTTCGAAATCATGAACGCTTTACGTACTTCCTTCTCCATCTGTCTCGTTTTCGTTTGATTGCCGCCTTACACATGAGCTACGCAGAAATAAAGGCATAGTCTTAGTTTTAGAGCTTCTGATGATACACACGAGTGTACGCGTCTCCACGCACGGTGGTGACGAGCACAGCAGGAACTGGCACGACGTCAGCGGCGGCGAGCCTCACGTGAGTCATTCAGCCAGCGGCGGACGTAGCTGCCTCACACCGCCGAGTCACCTGTATATCAGCACACACGTTCTGCTCTCAGATCTTAACATTCAAAGCAGAAGAAGAATAATCTACAAGTTGGTTCAATGTGTTAATGCGTCAGGATTGGCCAGGAGGGAAAAGCGGTAGGCACCCGTTGAGGTTAAGAATAAAACATACGAGGGCAGTTCAATAAGTAATGCAACACATTTTTTTCTGAAACAGGGGTTGTTTTATTCAGCATTGAAATACACCAGGTTATTCCCCAATCTTTTAGCTACACAACACTATTTTTCAACGTAATCTCCATTCAATGCTACGGCCTTACGCCACCTTGAAATGAGGGCCTGTATGCCTGCACGGTACCATTCCACTGGTCGATGTCGGAGCCAACATCGTACTGCATCAATAACTTCTTCATCATCCGCGTAGTGCCTCCCACGGATTCCGTCCTTCATTGGGCCAAACATGTGGAAATCCGACGGTGCGAGATCGGGGCTGTAGGGTGCATGAGGAAGAACAGTCCACTGAAGTTTTGTGAGCTCCTCTCGGGTGCGAAGACTTGTGTGAGGTCTTGCGTTGTCATGAAGAAGGAGAAGTTCGTTCTGATTTTTGTGCCTACGAACACGCTGAAGTCGTTTCTTCAATTTCTGAAGAGTAGCACAATACACTTCAGAGTTGATCGTTTAACCATGGGGAAGGACATCGAACAGAATGACCCCTTCAGCGTCCCAGAAGACTGTAACCATGACTTTACCGGCTGAGGGTATGGCTTTAAACTTTTTCTTGGTAGGGGAGTGGGTGTGGCGCCACTCCATTGATTGCCGTTTTGTTTCAGGTTCGAAGTGATGAACCCATGTTTCATCGCCTGTAACAATCTTTGACAAGAAATTGTCACCCTCAGCCACATGACGAGCAAGCAATTCCGCACAGATGGTTCTCCTTTGCTCTTTATGGTGTTCGGTTAGACAACGAGGGACCCAGCGGGAAAAAACCTTTGAATATCCTAACTGGTGAACAATTATGACAGCACTACCAACAGAGATGTCAAGTTGAGCACTGAGTAGTTTGATGGTGATCCGTCGATCATCTCGAACGAGTGTGTTCGCACGCTCCGCCATTGCAGGAGTCACAGCTGTGCACGGCCGGCCCGCACGCGGGAGATCAGTCAGTCTTGCTTGACCTTGCGGCGATGATGACACACGCTTTGCCCAACGACTCATCGTGCTTTTGTCCACTGCCAGATCACCGTAGACATTCTGCAAGCGCCTATGAATATCTGAGATGCCCTGGTTTTCCGCCAAAAGAAACTCGATCACTGCCCGTTGTTTGCAACGCACATCCGTTACAGACGCCATTTTAACAGCTCCGTACAGCGTTGCCACCTGTCGGAAGTCAATGAAACTATACGAGATGAAGCGGGAATGTTTGAAAATATTCCACAAGAAATTTCCGTTTTTTTCAACCAAAATTGGCCGAGAAAAAAAATGTGTTGCATTACTTATTGAACTGCCCTCGTAGTTTAACCTGTGACGTTTTAATGCCGTAAATAAAGAAAGAAAGAAAAAGTAGCCGCCGAGACTGAATGGGCAGCCGCACAAGAGAGCAGGTGAGGAGGGCGTCTGATCCGTTTGGAAGCTGCCAGCGGAAGAGAGCGAACGGCGTGTCCGCTCCCGGCAGCCGGCCGCGGTTCCACCCCCACTTGACCACCTCCAAGCCTCCCTATTGGTCGGTCAGATCGTAAGACGCGTAGTTCGGTAGCGTTACCTCGTCAGCAACACGTGAGTTTAGCTGCTGATGGTTCAACACGTGAGTTTTAGGGTGGTTCTATCCGGTTCTGGGCAACGTGACTGAGACGCTGCAGCATACCGCCAGGCAGAAGGCACTCGAGAACATAAAGTGAAAAAATAAAAATCAAACTTTATACTAATGAATCCATTCTGTTCAAAAAATGGCTCTGAGCAGTATAGGACTTAACTTCTAAGGTCATCAGTCCCCTAGAACTTAGAACCACTTAAACCTAACTAACCTAAGGACATCACACACATCCATGCCCGAGGCTGGATTCGAACCTGAGACCGTAGCGGTCGCGCGGTTCCAGACTGTAGCGCCTAGAACCGCTCGGCCACCCCGGTCGGCCGGAAATCCATTCAGTATCGGCCCTCACTGCACAAACGACAAAATCTTTTGTGACGCTAATTATACCATACTATAATAAAAAAAAGCGTTTCGTACAGCTGTATTTTCCAAAACAAGAGGCGTTGCTCTCAAACATAGATTCGCAAACAGACTAATTAACATTCCATCATTTTTGGGGTGTGCAGCCTGGGTATTATTAATTTTTGTTCCGATATTGCGTCTGAAAAATCAACCACACTCAAGGTTAGTCGTTCACAAAACTTTTAAATCACTTTACGCAACACCGTGGAGTAAACGCACATGCGTTAGAGACGGCACTGTTCGTAGCAAGAGCGTCAGTCATAGATAAAAGAGTCAGCGGGTCTACAGTGCTTACGAAATACTATGTGTGGTTGATTATTGTGGATGGCGTATGTTGGAATGGCAGGCAGTGAAGACCTAGAAGGCCGGCCGATGTGGCCGAGCGGTTCTAGGCGCTCCCGTCTGGAACCGCGCGACCGCTACGGTCGCAGGTTAGAATCCTGCCTCGGGCATGGGTGTGTGTGGCGTCCTTAGTTAGGTTTAAGTAGTAAGTTCTGGGGGACTGATGACCTCAGAAGTTGGGTCCCATAGTGCTCAGAGCCATTTGAACCATTTGAAGACCTAGAACAATTTTTCCTTTGAGAGCGCTAGTATGAAATGAGGTACACGATGTAATCAAAAGTATCCGGACAGCCCCAAAAACATACGTTTTTCATGTTAGGTGCATTGTGCGGCCACCTACTGCTAGGTACTCCACAGCAGCGACCTCAGTAGTCATTAGACATCGTGAGAGAGCAGCGCGCACCGCTCACCGCGGAACTCACGGACTTCGTACGTGGTCAGGTGATTGGGTGTCACTTGTGTCATACATCTGTTGACTGCAGAGACCATCGACAGTTGGAGGAAAATAAATGTTCAAAACTGTGTGAAATCTTATTGGACTTAACTGCTAAGGTCATCAGCCCTAAGCTTACACACTACTTAACCTAAATTATCCTGAGGACAAACACACACACCCATGCCCGAGGGAGGTCTCTAACCTCCGCCGGGATCAGCCGCACAGTCCATGACTTAAGCACCGCAACTGCAAGTTTATCTTGGCACTAGTTATTAAATTGCCGATTCACGGGGCTGTCAGTAGTTGTCTCCTTGGTGCAGCTAGCTCGCTCTTTCATCCATTCATTAGTTACATAATTAGTACACATCTGAGTGGTGTCACACACCACTCTGGGATGCAGATGCCATATTTATATGTACACAAGACTTCAAGGGAAACGAAGAACACGGCCAGAATTGGGCTTGAAACGAATTCAACGTTGGAAAGTGAAAATGTGTGCCGGACGAGGACTCGAACCCCGATTTCCCGCTTTATGCGAGGGGGTGGTCTTAACCGTTTCGGCCATCCGGACACGCTCCCCAGCCGACCCAGGTTCTCATATTGTCACACGCTAGTACCTTGACCCCATTTTTCGGAACTTTTGGCTGAGTCCCGCAAGAGTTTGGAAGTAGTGTGCGTCCGCACTGACATTGCCGTGAGCCGTCTATGCTCACATACACCGACCTCTCACGGTACTCAGCCGAAAGCCGCGAGCGAAGGGGTTAATGGACAGAGGATCTCCTAGCGCGCAGTAAGTTGAAAATTTGGGTCGGATGGGAAGCGTGTACGGATGACCGAGGCGTTTAAGATGAGTGCTCGCTAAAGCGAGAAATCCAGGTTCGAGTCCCCGTCCGGCACAAATTTTCACTAGTCACGGTTGAACTTATTTCGGTGCCCAATTGCGACCGAGTTTCTTGTTTCTCTTGAAATGTTGCTTTACATATTTATCAGAACATTCCAGAATTCGATCTTTCAACAGGACGTAACAACACCGCACTGACACCTGCATGTAAGAGCATTTCTTAACAATTGGCTGCATCAATGGTATATCGACTCATAAGAAGTATACAGATTTCGCACTGCATCACTGAACACTATGGATTTTTAAGGGTGGTGGTACGAAGTCTCCGTCTACGCACCTACCCTTCCGACAGCACTGGGTAAGCTGCGACGCCGCATAGCAACAGGAGATACGTTCGAAATGGATGGGACAAGTATGATTGTCGTCTGCATTTTCGCCGTCCGACCGGTACGCGGAACATCGAACGTTTGTGTAAGGAAAATGAAAATATTGATTTTAAATATTAAACTACCCGAAGGTTGTATATGCATACATGTAAAAGGTGTACCGTTGTAGAACCGGACGATTCTTTTCGAATGTCAATACTCTGTAGTACTACGCATACGCTAAAATTTATGCCATGCTTCTCTCTTCATGTAGAAGATGTGGGGAAATCGGATGAATATTTCTGAAACGCTCAGTATATCGCACAGCTTCCACTGCTGCTCGGTATCTCCCGCAACGTTACATGTTCTCCTGCTGTTCAAACGAACATTTGTATGCGAATGCACTTAACACGCGGGAACAACGGAAAGTAACGCACAATATATTTTTTCCCCCGGGTACTGCAGCTGGAATCTTGAAATTTCACGACAATGTAGTTTGAAGTTTGCGCTACAGAGGCTATTTTGTGTTCATGCGCAGCTCTAGCAATAGAAGACAGAACTACGAAACAGACATGGCGCGCATGTTACGGTTGTCAGCTAGTGAAGAGCAACGAAGTGTAGTTCGATACTTGTGGGCCAAAGGGCATAAACCGAGTGGAAGTCACAGGGACATGCGTGGCGTGTGTGAGGATGACAGTATGAACCGTAGCAATGTCTCCATATGGTCTGCATTCTCCCCCAGCGGTCCGTGTGAACCTTAGGGATTCGCTACGCTCCAGGCGAGTAGTAACGACTGCAGCCCCTCAGAATGTGGAAGCCATTTAGGGAGCAATTTTGAACGATCGGCACGTGCCACTGGGAACCTTATCGCAGCATTTCAACATTTCCTATGGTGCGGTTTATGATACTGTCCAAGACACGTTGAAATTTTGTAAAATTGGTGCTCGCTGGGAGCCTAAGAACCTGACAGACAACCACCAGGTCCAGCGAATGATGACAATCTTGGATCACTTAAGGTGTTACCCGCAGTAGGGCACGACTTTCTGAAAGGAATCGTCGGTGGTGATGAGTCGTGGGCCTACCACTACACGCCCGCAATCAAACATGTGTCTATGGAGTGGAAACATGCTGGTTCCCCAGTACGAAAAGAATTGAAAGCGACTATGTTCTAGGAAAGTACTTGTGACAGTGTGATATGATATGCATGGTGTTTTACTGGTGGACTTTGTTGAAAACAGGACCACTGTGAATGCTGCAGCCTACATTAAAACTTTGGTTAAGTTGCGTCGTGCCTTTCGTGACAAACCCTACGACATTGATGCTGACGGTGTCAGACTTCATGCTCGCTCCGATACTGCTGCTCCTGTTCTTGAGCAAATCGCCAAATTTGGGTGGGAGGTGCTCCAGCATACACCATACAGTCAAGACCTTGCACCATCGGACTTTCATGTGTTTGGTCTCATGAAGAAACTCCTAGCCGGCCAACGCTTTGCGACACACGCGGAAATGAAAGCAGCAGTCCGCAGACGGCGATACTACAATCAAACGGACTTCTACGAATTATTGCGCGTTACTTTCCGACCTTCACTCTGACTAGAGCAACTCCCCGAGTTCAAATGCTTCAGATGGCTCTTAGCACTGTGGAACTTAATATCTGAGATCATCAGTCCTCTAGACTTAGAACACCTTAAACCTAACTAACCTAAGGACATCACACACATCCATGCCGGGATTCGAACCTCCGATCGCAGTAGCAGCGCGGTTCCGAACTGAAGTGCCTAGAACCGCTCGACCACAGCGGCCGGCAATTTCCAAAGTCCCACACAACGAATGCAGATAAAATAAGAGAGTCAGAATAGACACTTTTAAGGGACGTGAAGCAATAGCCTGCTTGTACAACTTGACCGCGAGAAAGGGTGTTGAACCACACCCGCGCATCAAGTTAACGACGGTTGTGTAGAGCACTGGCTGCCTTCTTGGAGCTTTTACGCACTTTTCTAGATGTAGCATGGGCTGACGTCTCGTCTTGCCTCAGAAACACCACACAAACAATACAAATTTCAGGGAAGTTTACACGCTTTGCGGAAGGCTGGCGCACACGACTTAGGGTAACCAAACTCCTGTGATAACTAGACAGACATCTGCTCACAAAAGTAGAGGAGGAGCGATCGTCAAATCGAGGACGTGTGTCTGCCTATCAGCAGCAAACCTAGCCGCATGAGCACCAAATTCTGAAGAAAGAAAGAAAAAGCAGATTCTGAAGTGAGGAGACGGCTAAGAAATTCACAATGTCACTGTACAATAGATCGGTTTCGATCCGAAATCTGCTCTTCCTTCCACTAACACCGGCTGTACAGAGCTGAATAGTAAAGCCCACGAAGGCTCCCACAAAAACACATCGTCCTTTTCTTCCGTTATCAAACATGTGTTCCCATCTGTACGTGCCCTCCTCGCCTGTTGCGTGGCTGGCAACTTTCCCATCCCTTCTACTTTATCACCGAGTTGCCAGACCTACCGTAGTGTAACCTGTAACACCAAGACTACGACTCACTGAACGTATAAGGATGGCGGAATTTTGGTGGCTGAGCGCGCGCGCGTTCGTGTGTGTGTGTGTGTGTGTGTGTGTGTGTGTGTGTGTGTGTGTGTGTGTGTGTGTTACATGTTTCAACATCCCCGTCACAAATGCGAGGCAGACGCTAGCTTTCAACAGGTATACTAAAGTACCCGGTAGCATATTCCGGTTAACTCAGAACGGTCGCTTGTTAAAGATTCGAATCGGTATCTACGAGCCAGACCAAGTGCGCTTTATGGCTCTGAGCACTATGGGACTTAACATCTGTGGTCATCAGTCCCCTAGAACTTAGAACTACTTAAACCTAGCTAACCTAAGGACATCACACACATCCATGCCCGAGGCAGGATTCGAACCTGCGACCGTAGCAGTCGCGCGGCTCCGGACTGAGCGCCTAGAACCGCGAGACCACCGCAGGCGGGAAGTGCGCTTTATCCTGGCGTCATCGAAATGATCTTGTGAAAGTGTCAGAGTTGTTTCACGTCCTCAGTTGCCCAGGCTTGATTATTGTTCTGTATCGTCAGTAGATTCTAAGGAGGACGCCATAAGGTACAATGGTGTTCTGAAATTGATTTGACGTTTCAGCGTATCATCATCTCTTCACATCCAAACTTTAAATTACTAGAATCCTGCAATTAAGCAACACTCTAGTATTTCCCATTGATCACCAGTCAAAAGCGTGAATAACCACCTTTTGCAGCGCGGACGGCAGCAACATGCGTGGGAAAAGCGTCAGTGTGATTCTGGACGGTAACGACAAGGATTTGGAGCCATGCCGACTGTAGTACCGTGGCTAGCTGTGATAGGTCTCTCGGTTGATGATCCATGGAGCGAACAGCCCGATCGTGGTGGTTCAAATCAAATGGTTCAAATGGCTCTGAGCAATATGGGGCTTAACATCTGAGGTAATCAGTCTCCTAGACTTAGAACTACATAAGCCTAACTAACCTAAGGACATCACACACATCCATGCCCGAGGCAGGATTCGAACCTGCGACCGTAGCAGTCGCGCGGTTCCGGACTGAAGCGCCGGCAACATGAACTCTGTTTGTGTCCACTGGTATTTATCTCCTGTACACAGCGGCCAATGCCGAAAGACATATTAGCGCTTTCGTGCTATATAGTCTCTAATTACCCTTATTTATAGGCACTCTTGTTTTCATCACAGCGGACATCACCATTGGTTCTTGCTCCTGTTTCGATATTCCGGTCAGCATTTTGGGGCACTACAAACCTCTTAATTATAACCTAACGGCCAGTGATCAAAGAAATTACAGGCGATTGGATGTTCGAAAGGGGGACAGGTGAAGGGGGCAGGTTACACCCTTGGCACAATAAAGGAAATATTTCGGAATTTGTCTGAAATTATTTGGAGAACCGAAATGAGGGTTACGGCACCGAAATTTGAAGCCAGTAGTTGTCGAATGGAAATCAGGTTTTGTGTGTGGCACTAATTGCATTTACTTGCATGCTGTTATTCCAGTTATATGCGAAACTAAAGACCCCCCCCAAGCTGAGTGATTACCAAGAAAGACATGCTTTCTGTAGTACCGGCGACTGTGTGATAATACGCTTTATGGATTTTCGAGTGAGGTTGTTTCGTGAGATAATAATCGTTTCGTCTTAGGCATCTAAAAGGAACGTCAAAAACGTGGTGAATTTTCGCTGCTAAACCGGGGTAAAGTCAGCATCAGACGGTGCACCAGAGACTCGCGCAGCTATGACACCCGCAAGAATATCGGCCAGATTCAGCAAAAGACCTCGGTAATTTTTACGTGTATATTTTCATTTAAAAAACGGGATGGTGGAATCTTACTTTGGACTTGTTTCTTTACGAAAAACGTATTAATAATGCCTTACCTCGCCCAGTCGTGCTGGGATGCCTTAGTAGATGGGCCTAAAACAGAGCTCTATTTCAGAAACACTTATAGTGAGCGAGTGTCAGAACGTCACCTCATAGAGCAACTGTACTTATCATAAGGTAGGCGGAGCTCGCCAGACGTTAGGGACGTCTACGAGTGGAAGAGATCCAGCGGCTTAAGAACGTTCAGTATCCACGATAGCATTGCAGTTGATCTATAATACACGTACGCATTAAATAGATGAACCACAAGTGGATTAACTGGTAAAGTTATTTAAGAGTTGTGACGTCGTCTCTAATTTATAGTCCTTGGTCAAAATGATTTGGTGGTTTGCCTTGACTAAACAAGGTTTGCAGTGGTTAAAGAGGTTCAAATTCCCGCTCAGGCACATATACTTCGGTTTTCCGTGGTTTTCTTAACTCGATTAAGGCGAACGCCGAGATGATTTCTTTCAAAAGATTACGGACCATGTTCTTTCCTATCCTTGTCCCATCTTGTAACCCTCCCCCCCCCCCCCCCCCGTCTCTCCGGGTTCGATTCCCGGCGGGATCAGGGATTTTCTCTGCCTCGTGATGACTGGGTGTTGTGTGATGTCCTTAGATTAGTTAGGTTTAAGTAGTTCTAATGTCTAGGGGACTGATGACCATAGATGTTAAGTCCCATAGTGCTCAGAGCCATTTGAACCCCCCCCCCCCCCCCCCGTCTCTCTCTCTCTCTCACACACACACACACACACACACACACACACACACACACACCAGAGGGAGAGAGGGTACGAGAGGGAGAGAGGGAAGGAGGAAGGGAGAGAACACCATGATTTTTGCCCTTTAACATATTGCTCAAGCATATTAGCTTGTGTTGATCTCACATCTGGCAGAGGAAATAAAAAGAAATAACGAACATAGAAGTACTTGTCACCGTCAAGGACACAACAGTTTTGCAGTATGACGGCAAGTATAGCTCTTGAGAAGATTGTAGGTAGAGAGCATTATAGTAACCGTCCAAACATACAGGTCACCCCACTGCATTTTTTCTTTTTTTTCCTGTAATAAAATTGACACCAGAAGAGAAACAATGTACAAAGCGCATAACAGTCACGATACCAACTGTAAATACGTCTGTTCCTTGTTAGAATGCGTCATTGAGGGCGGTCTCTTAACATGATCGTCCAACCTAAGGTTCAATATTAAACTTAAGAACGGCCTTTAATTATAGCTTTGTTAATTAAAAGAGTTCCACCTATTTTTCGGACGAACAGTGTATAAATGTGGGCCCTTTAACAAGAGAACCCGACCCGAACGAAAGCGAATTGTTTATAAAATTATAAGTAAAGGTATAAAGAAAAATCACCAAATGAGGAAAGTGTTTGGAATTATTAGACGAATTTCTTTTCAAATATTTCAAATGAATTTGGAATGAGCAGTCGCATTACTGTTTTTCTTCGCCTGTTCTGTGAAAGTAAAAAAAACGCCATAATAATTGTTCAATTGCATAAAAATAATATATTCTATGTAGCATATTTGTTTTGTCAGCTCTAAATTATACATACAAACATTTTTAATAATTTAAAAGCTACCGAACCACACACACGTGTTTTCTACTTTTTTTTATCGTAGCGTCAGTTAATTCAATTGTGGAGCAATGTAATAAATACTGGCAATCAGTCTGTGTGTTTTCAAAGTGTTCGGCGGCTGAAAATAACTGAATATGGCGAGCGGAGAAATAAAACGACCTATGCAAAACAAAGCATTTTTATTTGTTTGTTGATTTTTTTAAATAACTGAACATGTGTCTGAACTTTTTGATGGACTGAATGGATGCACAGGAAACCACACCAGTGCTTTATTTTCGTAAGTCTCGGCTATTTTTTGTCTTCTCAGTTTCGTTTCGGCGATGTCTTGTATTTGTCAGTGCAGAGGGGACGTTCCGCAAGTTATGTAACGCTGTTGCAACACCTTCTACTATGTTATGATGTAAATCAGGGCTTCCCAACCTTTTCAGCTGGCGGACCCCTTCTACAGTCGAAAATCCTTGGCGGACCCCTAGTCAATCAAGAGCAGAATAACTTTAACTTTCAGAGCGAAACCCATGGGAACTGAAAGCTTCTTAATGCAAGTGCCATCTTCCCAATGACCCCCCCCCCTAAGTATCAATAGTCTTTGGAGCTTCTTGTGATTGTTCTTCCTTTAGTCGTCCTCCCTCCTCATTCATTTCAACTGGAAACTTCCCTTTTTGTGAAGGCGATGGAGAAACCGCACCCTTCTTCAATGATCCTGACTTCAGCCACGGATCCATGTTAGAAGTAATAAACTGGTCAAAAATCGGCTTATGAAATAGGTAGTGCACTGACAAAGCAAGTTTAACATTTAACGATGCCTGGGCCACATACGTGCCAGCGAGCGCTGCGATTGGTCGGCAAAGCTCGCTCCGCGCATGCGTGAAAGGTTTCAGCGCATCTAGCGCCGTGAGACGGCCCACAAACGACCCCCGTATTGTTGCGAAACAGTCGATCAAAGAAGCCGCATTCTCCGGCACTAAACTGTGTATGCGTTCTCACTTAGGCACCGCAAAGGCTGCTTGGGAATACGACCTGAAGTAAAAGTACATGTTTTTCACACGAAAAAAAAATTGTGATGAAATTGATTTTCACATTTTTATTCAATAATTTTACTCATTATTTCACACGATTTGGTGAAAGGTGGCTGTGGACCCCCTAGAAAGAGCCGGCGGACCCCTAAGGGGTCCGCGGACCACACGTTGGGAAGCCCTGATGTAAATGATGTCTTGCTCGCGCGCGCCTACTTGTGTGTGTGTGTGTGTGTGTGTGTGTGTGTGTGTTTGTAGACTATTGATCTATGGAAAAGCAGCCTATCGTCCGTGTCGAACACAACTACGTAAGTAAGCAGTGCTGGGAAAGAATCTCTAGTGTCCTTAGCAAAGTACAAGCTTGCATGACCCAACTTCAGTTTCGATTCTGCACGCAGGCAGGCGGCTTGAAGACCTAGAAAGCATAGTCCCCAACCTCTGGCATCCATTACGTATTCCTCTACAAGAACGCCAGCTAGTAAATTACCTAAGCTATAACGACAACAGCATGTAAGAAATTCCAAAAGAAAATGATAGCCACATCAGAAGTGAGGCCAACAAAGGCTGCGTCACAGCAAGTTAGTGAAACTAGCGGGTACGGAAAACATTGGTATAGAGGTGCACAAAGAACGAAGAAAAAAGGAGGTAAGGTTACATTTGAAACGATATCGCGCTCGTTACAGACAGACAACTATCTTGTTTGGATAAGGACAAATACGGAAACAGCAGTAAGCACGCTCAAGGAACAGTCACGGAATTCGGCTGACTTCTGGAATACCAAAGACAAACATGTAATCAACTCGCTAAGTTGTATATCCCTAACCTTCCCCAGTTATCCAACCGGAGAAACGTGGAATCCGGAGCACGTGTTGTTTCTGACGACTGCTCCCATCGTTGAGAGGTGAAGGCTAGGTTAAAACGAATACTGAAAAGTCTCTGGTGCGACCGAGATTCGATCTCGCGACCTTTCTGTTTTTATACGCGCGCATTATCGCAAGACAGTCAGGCCCGACATGGCTGTAGTTATATTAGAACAAATAAGCCTTCGGTCACAAATATTAAGTCAAAATTGACCAGCTTTCGACGCTACTATGAGCGTCGTCCTCAGAATTAGACTAACTGTTCTAAAACATATTAGGTATATAATACATTAACAAAATTAAATTTTGTTCTGACTGGAAAAAGACGCAGTACTTACAAGCCACATACTAAAAAAAATCTAAGCCGGAAAGGCGACGTCATGAATAGTTGTAAGTAAGATGGCGAGCCGCTAAGGGTTGCTCGTACTTTAGTGAACAAGGGTTGCAACAAGAACAGTCTAATTCTGAAGACGACGCTCATAGTAGCGTCGAAACCTGGTCAATTTTGGCTTAATATTTGTGACCGAGGGCTTATTTGTTCTAATATAATTCTGACACGGTCACTGAACCTTAGCAGCTATGTTCAAAGTTTTATGACTATAGTTAATTCATCTATGAGTTTTAATGAGTGAGTTTGTGTGTGTCAAAATATGTGGCATATATGGCCATATTTTTTTATTGCACTGGCTTAGAAGCTTAAATTATTTACACTGCCAAGGGATCTCTAGACCTAGTACTTGATATAAATTTCAACTTGATACCTCTGTTCGTTCCTGAGAATAAAGGGGTCTTAAGAGACGCACAAACAAACAGACAAACAAACGAACAGGCAGACAGGCAACAAGTAGAAAAAATATGTGATATAATTATAGATTAACAATTTTCGGAGTTTTTCCTTTGTTTTTGCTGTAAAATATTGCTTCTAGTCAAATTTCATGACTACAGGTCAACGGGAAGTGCCCTGTAAGTTTTGATGATTGAGTCTGAAATTAATGAAATTTGTGACTTGAATGGCCGATCTTTTGATTGCATTGACTCAGAAGCTTAAATTTTGCACATCGCGTAGAGGCTGTGGAAGAGAGTAACTGATATAAACTTGAACTTCTTACCTCTACCCGTTCCTGAAGGAATAGGTTCTTAACACTGGGACAGACATAGGGACAAGAAAGTCATCCTAGAAGGGTTCCGCTTTTACCGACTGACGTACGAAACCATAAAAAAAAGTTTTCTCAGCCTGAAGGCTGGTTTGAAGAGCAGAGCGCTTTACGAGGCATGGTCCAACTGGAGGTGGTATGCCGTTGCCTTCATCCGATCTTTGAAATAATGCATCCAGCCACTTACAGGGGGACCTATATTTTAACATCGACTCCGAATCACGATGCGACTCGGCATTTTTCCACTTTAAAATATCATTGTTAGCAGTGAAAGAAGCGCGAGGTAGCTGGACGGGAACACAAACTCAGTTCTTCTGAAATTAGAGTCGAGTGTTATGCGACCTTCGCAAATTAGTGCGACAGACGTAAATTTTGTTTGCGTATGATGGTACTTAAGTGTTTGACTATTGTATTTTCTGAGGCACAAATTGGGATTCAGGCTAGCACTTGCCTAAAGCAGCGTCGGATCTAGAAACGACACAGAGGCTGGCCGGTCGTTAATCCACCACGCAGATTCGATTCGGGTATATATCATCTTCCTGTCTCGCAAGTTAGCTCGCTGTGCACTACAATATACGAGTAGGTCATAATTTGATCTCTATCGCAGCAACACTTTCTAACACCGAAACAACATACACCGCATGACAAAAAAAAAGTGAAGCACCGAGAAGGGAGGATGAAACGCAATGGAACTTCGCCGGATGATGCGACGTTATTTCAGTGATTACAGAATCGAGTGAAATTTAGGAAGAATTTGGCAGTATGTGTCCACTTATCACCCTGGCATGGATACATGCACTGATTCTGCACGGAGGGATGTCAAAGCCAGTATATGGTCTCCTGAGGCAAGTAAATGACTATCGCTATCTGAGCAGTAAAATAAATGTCGACTGTGTAAGTGGAGAGGATATAAAATTTAGTCTGGCAATGGCAATAAAAACGCTCCTGAAGAAGAGAAATTTTTTTAACATCGAATGTAAATGTGTTAGGAAGTCTTGTCTGAAATTGTTTGTCTGGGATGTAGCCTTGTACCAAAGTGAAATGTGGACGATAAGCATTCAGATAAGAAGAGGAAAGAAGATTTTGAAATGCAGTGCTATAAAATAATGCTGAAGATTAGATGGGTACACGGCAGTACTGAATAGAATTTTGGAGAGAAGAAATTTGTGGCAGTACTTTACTAAATGCTGAAGATTAGACGGGTATACGGCAGTACTGAATAGAATTTTGGAGAGAAGAAATTTGTGGCAGTACTTTACTAAATGCTGAAGATTAGATGGGTATACGGCAGTACTGAATAGAATTTTGGAGAGAAGAAATTTGTGGCAGTACTTTACTAAAAGAAGAGGTTGATTGATAGGACACAGTAGAGGGAGACCAAGGCTTGAATACAGCGAAGAGATTCAAGTGGATGTAGGTTACAGTAGTCATTCGGAGATGAAGAGGCTGCGTCAGACCTGTCTTCGGACTGAAGACAACAAGGACACTAGTCACTTTAGTTGCAAAGTAACCAGAAGGAACACTAAAAGAAAAGAAGTAGGAGGAGGAAATGAAGGATCGGAAGAAAGTACCAGGGGCATACGGTAAGTAATGCAACGCAGTTCTTTCTCGGTCAATTACGATTGAAAAAATGCAGAATTTGTTGTGGGACAACATAGAATATTCCCGCTTCAGTCTCTCTAGTTTCATGAAGTTCCGATAGGTGGCAGCGCTGCAAGTTGCCTTCACGTCAGTAAACGGGGAGCGTTCCAGGCAGCGTTGTCTTTGAGTTTCTTTTGGCGGAAAACCACAGCAGCGCAGATATTCATACGCGTTTGGTGGTGATGGTGGTGGTGGTGGTGGTGGTGGTTAGTGTTTAACGTCCTGTCGACAACGAGGTCATTAGAGACGGAGCGCAAGCTCGGGTTAGGGAAGGATTTGGAAGGAAATCGGCCGTGCCCTTTCAAAGGAACCATCCCGGCATTTGCCTGAAACGATTTAGGGAAATCACGGAAAACCTAAATCAGGTTGGCCGGAGACGGGATTGAACCGTCGTCCTCCCGAATGCGAGTCCAGTGTGCTAACCACTGCGCCACCCCGCTCGGTCATACGCGTTTGCAGAATGTCTACAGACACATGGCAGTGAACAAAAGCACGGTGACTCATTGTGCGAGGCATCAGTCATCGTCGCAACAAGATCGCGCAAACCTGTCCGGTCTCCACGTGAGTACCGATCGCACGCATCTGTCACTTCTGCAACGTTGGAACGTGCACACACTCATTCGAGGTGATCGACGGATCACAGTCGAACACATCGATGCTCAGCTGGATGTATGTTAGTATTGCTGACACACTTTTCCACCAGATGGCGCATTCGAAAGTGTGTGCCTGCTGGGGTCCTTACCACCTAACAGAAGACTATGAAGAACAACAAACGACCATCTGTGAGGAATTGGTTGCACGTTGCTCTTTGTCGAACATCACTGGCGATGAAACATGGATTCGTCACTTCGAACTGGAAACAAAACAGCAAACCATGGAGTGGGGCCACACCTCTTCTTCCAAGGACAGTCTGGAACAGCGCGACCGCTACGGTCGCAGGTTCGAATCCTTCCTCGGGCATGGATGTGTGTGATGTCCTTAGGTTAGTTAGGTTTAAGTAGTTCTAGGGGACTGATGACCTCAGATGTTAAGTCCCATAGTGCTCAGAGCCATTTGAACCATTTTCTTCGAAGAAAAAGTACAAAGCCGCACCCTCAGCCGGTAAAATCATGCCGATCGTCTTCTGAAACTCTAGAGGAGTTATTCTGTTTGATGTCCTCCCCCACTGTGCAACGATCAACTCTGAAGTGTACTGTGGTACCCCCAGGAAATTGAAGTAAAGACTTGAGCGTGTTCTCGCCGCAAAAATGAAAACGAACTTCTCCTTCCCCGTGACAACACAAGGCGTTACACGGGTTTGCGCACCCGAGAGCAGCTCACAAAACTGTGACTGTTCTTCCTCATCCACCGTACTGCCTGGAATTCACACCTTCCGACTTCCATGTGTTTGGCCCAATGAAGAATGCACTCCACGAGAAGCAGTATGTGGATGATGGGGAGGTTATTGGTCCAGCAAGATGTTGGCTCCGACCAGGAGAGTCGTACCATGTGGGCATACAGGCCCTGTCAGTCAGGTTGCCTAAGGCCATCTCACTGATCGGGGATTATGTTGAACAATAGGGTTTTGTAGCCAAAGGAGCTGGGGATAATATGGTGTATTGGAATCATGAATAAAACCAACCTGGTTTCAGAAAAAAATGTGTTGCATTACTAAATGTAGACGTCGTACGACTAGTGCCTCCTGTCGGGTAGACCATTCGCCGGGTGCATGTCTTTCGATATGACGCCACTTCGGCGACTTGCGTGTCGATGGGGATGAAATGATGATGATGATTAGGACAACCCAGTCCCTGAGCGGAGAAAATCTCCGACCCAGCGGGGAATCGAACCCGGGCCCGCAGGATTGACATTCTGTCGCGCTGAACACTTTTTTTCTTTTGTTTGTTCTTCGCTTTTTTCTTTTGGATTTTATTATCTTTTTTTCTTTTCCTTTTATTAAATAAAAATCGCGTCTCCCTCCTCCCCTTCAACCCGTTCTTTACGCTCACCAATTTTTGCCCCCTCGGCCAGGCTTCTCCGCCCTTTAAAGAGAGAATGTAACTTGATGATGTGGAGGCGCGCTTCTTCTGAACGACAAACTAAGTGTGCCTCTTCTGCTGCCTTAGTTTGCAACATGGCTTGAATAAAAATAAATGTAAATTCCATTGTGAAGGCATTCACATAATTGTTACGGAAATGTAACTGCATCTATAACTCTCTTTCTCCGTGCGTGGAAAAACGGAAACAAGCAAACTCATTATTGCTGATAAGTAAAATTCTCTTCTTCAGGAAGGTAATGAATTAAAGTAGGCTTCTGCTGCTTGATTTTACACATAAATAACATAAATATGTCTTCCTGTGAAAAGAAGGAAGGTAAGAAAGAAACTAAATAAAGGGTATATACCAGTTTCATCACTGTGTCGTATGCTTCCCGCAAAACAAAGTAATATATACATATAGGCTTAACTGGTGTATATTGATGATCTTCTCTGATTACTTCCTGTTGGAAATCCTCCTCCTGCTACGTGTAGTACAACTTTGTACCACAAAGCATTCGTCTATTATACGAAATGCATGGATGGATAATGTAAATTACGCACTTTTATTGGTTCCAGTATTGTTTTATTTAAAAAATTTGCGTAATTTGCTTTGTATTTTTTAGTACACTTCAACTTGTGATGTTCAGTTGTAAGGTATACCCAGAAGTCCTCCCTTTTGCTTGATTCTTTTGTTAGGGTGTAATGCATCGTTTGGTTTTCAACCAGTTGATTGCGTTTCGTTTTGTTTTAGGGTAAGGTATACTGTCAGGGTTTAAAAATTCAGCAGGCGTAACGGCGTTGGGCGTAGTTCTACTGACGCTCGCTATCTTTTCTCTTATGTAGAGCCATATGTCTTTTTACCTTGTCACATAACAATCTATGCTCTTCGGTATCTGGTATATTACATCATGTACACAGCGGTGACTCGGCCAATCGAATGGTTCAAATGGCTCTGAGCACTATGGGACTTAACATATGTGGTCATCAGTCCCCTAGAACTTAGAACTACTTAAACCTAACTAACCTAAGGACATCACACACATCCATGCCCGAGGCAGGATTCGAACCTGCGACCGTAGCAGTCGCGCGGTTCCGGACTGAGCGCCTGAACCGCTAGACCACCGCGGCCGGCCGGCCAATCGAATAGAGAAGTTTAGAGTTCGTCGTAATTTTCCTGTTTACAGCAAAATACCAGGTCAATCTGACATACGTTGGCACGTTGCGGCAGTGAATATTTTCCCATATTGTTTCCCAGTTATAACAAGGATGCTTTTGTTCTACGTCGTTTCTGGGTTTGTCTTTCATCAAGTTATTGTAAAGTTCTTTCACTTTGATGATGTATTTTTCAGGGATCCTTGCCTGTATGTAGCTATATTCCACTAAAAAGTATTTCAAGTGGTATAGTTCGTTGGGTATGTGTTGGACATTTATAGGTGCACTGATGTCAACAGGAGCTATTCCATTTAACAAATGTGCAGCAAGGGTGCCACGTAGTTCTTTCCATTGTTTGTTTGTGGTAGAAAGGTATAAGGCTTGCGCTTTTTTGCTGATATCGGTGAGATTTAACCCACGACATTTCGTAGGGAGCATCAGAATGTCATATTTGACTTTGAAAAAAAGTCCGCGGCACCACTCAGCTACCGGGGGCGGACGTTGCATTACTTATTGAATGCCCCTCCCAGAAGCCTGACCGCAGCACTAAGTAAATCTGCAGGCTCCGCAGACCTGAAGAAAGCGAGGACACGCCACCTGGACCTTTGGTCATCTGTTGAAGGGGTCAGTGTGCTACGAAGGAAATGGCAGTACACGAGACGAAACACACTGCCAGCGAGGCAGAGAAAGATTAGCTGGGCTGACATTGGCGCGTTCCCACGGCGCCGGCAGTCCACACATGGGCGTGCAGGCAAGCGCGCCGTCTATTGCGACACGGTCAGCTTGCGCACTCTGCTCACGAACGCTGCAGCCCCGCCGGCTTGTTCCCGCACAGGAGCACTGCAATATATCCCCAGCTTCTGTTACCGCCTCGCCGAACAATGGCAGCCCACATTCTGGGCGTCCGTCAATCATGCATATTACTTGCAGTCGTTTCGGGATCGACTTACGAGTCGTCATCTGCGGATTCTTGGCAAGGTCGTTACACACATAAAATGAATAATCCTTGTAATACATAGCTACGCATAGAAAGTGGACACACAAGCAACGGGTGAACAGCTGAACGACGTTTATGGCGACGCATGAACGCAGAAGAATTCTCCAGAAAAAAAAAAAAAAAAAAAAAAAAAAAAAAAAAAAAAAAAAAAAAAAAAAAAAAAAAAACATCGCATAAAGCTTAGCTGACTGGTGGTTTGAACACCTCGTGATGATAGTAGTCTGGTTATTCTAAGAATGCACGTATGCTTGCTGGGGCCTATTTGGTACACAGCTCTAACGTATTTAGTTCCTTAACTTTGCAGCTGTCGGATTCGAGCATGGAAGCCTTACAGAGAGAACAAGCTTTGTTGCTATATAAACCTGCCCGTGTCGCCTAAAACTAACGTATTTCTCTTACTCTCGTCAACTAGTGAAGTTCCTCAATCATGAAATGAAAAATGAAACTTTTAAATAATAGGAGTACAGATCATATTACCTCGTTTTATTGTCCTTTAGTCACGCAACACAGTCCCTAACAATGACGAGCCTCATTCACTCTTATTACCAAATGGTTCAAATGGCTCTAAGCACTATAGGACTTAACATCTAAGGTCATCAGTCCCCTAGACTTAGAACTACTTAAACCTAACTAACCTAAGGACATCACACCCATCCATGCCCGAGACAGGATTCGAACCTGCGACCGTAGCACCAGCGCGGTTCCGGACTGAAGCGCCTAGAATCGTTCGGTCACAGCGGCCGGCAACCAGCGATGTATAAGGAGTACGATTTATTACGCCACAACATTCTACACAAGCTTACATTCGGAAAAAAGTTATTTAATAGCTTTATTATTATGTAAACATAAGTTACTACGTTCCTGGCATTTCGAATGCAACTTGTCTCCAGCAGGAACGATGTTTTGCATCATTTATTTCTAGTAGCAATTTTTCATGAATCATTTGTACTTATCACTAAACTAATTGCTACTGTTCGCCCCGAAGTACACCGCAAAATTTCCTTTTAAGTGCCCATCCGGTCAACATCATGTTGGACAGGTGTTCCTCAGAACAATTCACCAGCTGCTTTTATTATTTCGTTTTTGAATGAGGTACGACATACAGATCCTTTAGTTGCAAATTAAAAATAACCTGTTAACTTAAGTTTTTTCGCCACCTATTAAAATATATCACTTCTTTTTCAGAACGACAAGCGAGCGGTCGCGTTCATGTGCAGATATACTCGTGAGCATTCACGTTTTTATCACGTGCAAGCCTGCCGGACTATAGGCTAAGAACCGTGAAAAACGTATGGCATTTTCAGGAACGCAAGCCATAAAATGTGCTTCAAGTACGACGCCTCTTTAGTACCAGACCTTGCTGTCTGCTTTTTGCGTGTCAAGTGCGACGTCATTGACAGCTTTTAACGAGAATTTGTGATTCCATGTCGATAGCCTTTTCCAGTTACTATGAATTTTCTACAGCAGTTAATTTTGTAGAATTAACTTATAATTATTCGACAACTTCCAGAATGAAATTTTCACTCTGCAGCGAAGAGTGCGCTGATATGAAACTTCCTGGTTGATTAAAACTGTGCGCACGAACGAGACTCGAACGCGGGACCTTTGCCTTTCTCGGCAAGTGCTCTACCGACTAAGATACCCAAATACAACTCATGAACCGTCCTCACAGCTTTAATTCTGCCAGTACCTCGTCTCCTACATTTCAAACTTCACAGAAGCTCTCCTGCGGAACTTTCCGAACTAGTAGAACACTTTCCTGCGAAAGGCAAAGATCCCAAGTTCGAGTCTCTGTCCGGTGCACAGTTTTAATCTGCTAGGAAGTTTCATTTGAAAAATTACTTGCATTGCCATCATTGCTAAGCTGAATCAAATTTTTTTATGTCTGAGTAACCGTTACTAAAGCACATTTTGTATTGTCGTCAGAAAGACGGAATAAGAGAATGAACAAGAACCAGATGTGCGTGTAGGTGAATTGTGAAATATTTCGTATTCTTGCACGTGAAACGAGAGAGGTATGTGTGATATCATAGGTACAGGCTACTTGCTATGATGTTAGGACTATTTGGTTTGGAGCGCTGAACTGCTAGGTCATCAGCACCCGATAGTCTACAGAACTCTCTTGAGAACGGGAATGGCTGCAAATTTCCTATATTTAACAGTTTTTATTCGAGACAGTGTTCCGAATGGAACTTTGAGAGGAATTTTGCTGACTTTGGTGTTGTGACGTAGTAAGTCTTACTCCTTACATATCGCTGGTTTCTGAATCTTCCAATGGACAGTGCGCATTTTCTCTGGCGGGGGCATTGTCCTGCTATTTGACGTCACCAGTGCCCAAGCGCTGCTGGCTACGCGCATCTGCTGTCTGCGCAAACTAAGTTGACATCGGCACGGTGGTTAATGGGAGCGACCGTTATGTGGGAGGAAATACCATTATGGGTCGCTCCCATCAAGCACCGCTCCGAGTGTCAGTTTCAGCGTATAATATGTGAACAGGGAGTCGTTGTTTGGGTTCCCGAATAAATTGTTAGAAGAATATGCGAAACTGCTGATGAGAAGTTGGTATTACGTCAGTTTATGGGGTTTGCGTGATTCATGATCTGATTTATTCGCGGGAATGTGCGAGTAATTATTTGTGGAAGAAACAGCACCGTGCTTGCTTGTCAGTAATGTCAGTCAGTGCTATGGGATCAGATGCGAAACGGCTTCCGTGAACAGTGATAGCTTAATAACTTGAAGGAATACCTTATCCTCCTCCTCCTTCTTGTTCGGAGCAATCACTAATAAAAGTCTGATATGGAAATCCATTCTTGAAATAATAATAATAATAACAATTACTATTATTATTATTATTATTATTATTATTAGATGCAAGTAAGAATAGTTTCATGAACACTGTCATTGTATATTTCCAAATTTCTCATGATACGATAAACGAAATAAAAAGGTAACTTCGTTATGTTCATCGTCTCAATTGAAACACACACACACACACACACACACACACACACACACACACAGCTTCTACAATTCAAGTACACAACAATATGAAAACTAAATTCGGGAATTATTTTACATTAAGACATTATGTCGTAACTGAAAAGTATTCCGTAATAAGGTTCATTTTAAAATATGTATTATTTATAGACAAAAATCATACAAAATTACCGGTTTCAGCTGTCACCACCAATCACCTCAGATCTGTTAAAAAAAATAAAAAATCTTGATAAATCTAGATATGAAGTGAAACTAAAAATAGCATTCACTTAAAAGTTAACTATTATAAAAGTGACTGACGTGTTATGTTACTGTCTCGACAATATATATTTAAGAGATTGCTGCATGTTCAAGGATATACGATATCAAAAACTAGGACTGAAAGGCAGAAATGACAGCTGGGTGTTGTGGAAATAGAAATAATCCTCTGTGGTGAGAACTGTGCTAACGAGGACCCTTTTTAGGACGGGGCTAAAAAATAAAGATTAAAATTGGGCGTCTTATCCTCCTGCTGTTTTAAACAGTAATATTGTTTTCAAATTCGGAAAAATTAGAGCTGCGAAAAACATGTAGTTGAAATGACCGTTACATATTAGGATAGTGTATCAACCGAAGTCAAAGCTTGAGACTACGGCGCAAGTATACAAACGCATCGATAACAGTCGTTCCCAAACAGATAAAGTGAAGCCGACTTATGACCCGACAACTCTCGAAGCAAACGCTGGTGGCAAGCTCGGAACGTGTTGACCAAGCAGCGGTGCGGCTTCCCCCTGTCTAGGCCTAGCGGCTTAGCAGGCGGATTTACCTGCACACGACAGGGAGGGCACACCATATCGCATTTCCCACCACTCCAGAAAGTAGGGGAGCGCTCTGCGCTGGCGCCATATATACACAAGCCAAACGACGACCCTTCCCCCGCTCCCTTCTCTCTCTCTCTCTCTCTCTCTCTCTCTCTCTCCCCCTCTCCCCCTCCCCCTCCCCCCCCTTCGCCCTGCTTACTCGATAATAAAAAATTTTCGCATTAGCTTGGTCAACGCGCTGGGATTATTGGTTCGTGTGTGTGTGTGTGTGTGTGTGTGTGTGTGTGTGTGAGAGAGAGAGAGAGAGAGAGAGAGAGAGAGAGAGAGAGAGAGAGAGAGAGAAGGAGGGAGAACGAAAAGAAAAAGAGAGAGGGGAAGAGAGGGGGAGCAGCATTTGGGATGAGGGAGACAAACACGCGATACTTTAATGCTACAAATATTACACACAGGTAAATAATGCGCTACGTATATTTAGAAGAATGTACACGTATCACTAAACTATAGAGAGACATTTCGAAGCGATCATGAAGTAATTACAGTGCACTTGACCATAGGATTCAAATTAAAATTAACTCATTGCCTACACAGCATGTCTAGCACAAATTGTGAACCATACTTGAGCAAAACACACACACACACACACACACACACACACACACACACACACACACACACATACACAAGTAATGTCAATTAGAAAAGTTGCAAGGTTTAAAATCGATCACTTCACAACTTCCAAATTACGTAATACTCATCACGATGGATGCTTGTCTAGGAACTGGATATGCCAAGTCATTGCTGTTATAGTTTGTCATAACGACATAGCTACTATATAGCCAGGATGTCGTCATACAGAATGCAAGGACAGAACTGTAAGGTAAGTAACAGACTGTATTGTCGGGTCATACCTCCTTCAAATAAAAAGTTACGAAAATTACTTATACATGAAGTTTGTATCGCACACTGTAGATCTAGTGTGGTACTCAGTCCAAAGACCAGACTGTTTCCATTATTTCACGTCAAGATTAAGTGGGACACTAAGAAGCAAATATTTCATATTACTAAATATCTAGAAGTCCTATTATAATGAAACGTGTCCGAGACTGAAAAATACTTATACGTATGATTCTGATCCACACTTCTATTCCAGTACAGTCCCGTTAACAGACACATGACGCGTCTCAGTATGCGCTCTGCAGTTTAACAACTCACGTCTCACCTTTTTAATTGCATTTTTTCAGCACGTAAACGGAACTAAGCGTACAGTCAAATGCGTGAAACCTTACCTCACCACACACGGAAAATTGTAAGATGTGGGTGGATTCTCAAAGGCAACTGACGATTCGCCTAGTCCATTGGGCAGCTTGGATGTGTTTTCGGAAGCTTTTTTTTTTTTTTTAAACCAACTCATCCCATCTAACACAACCAGTACTTTTTTCTACGTTGATCTGACTACTGCGATATTATCCTACAAGGCTTCTCTCAGGAAAATTCGCGATGTCTGTAACTGGTCATGAATGCCTGCGTCCGATATATGTGACGTTCGACTTTTTGATCACATTTCACCAGCATATGCAAAATTGTCCTGGCTGCGTGCAGAGAAACGCAGAGATTTCCATACACTCTGTCTCATCTACTGCCTCATAAATGTACACTGTCCCTCATATCTCTCCTCGTCCTTAACGCTTATGTCGGAACAACATGACAGAAACACACGTTCCCATCATAATAAAATCCTGTGTTCCACTGAATCGCTCAGTCACCTTCTCGAAGTCCTTTACAGTAGCGGGAACCCGACTCTGGAATAACCTCCCTCGTTATGTTAGAGAACTTAAAAAACAGTTAATGACGTATCTACTTAAGCAACAGTAATGCCTTCCTCTGTATGAATGCACTTCACCTCATTACTTCCCTCTTTCCCCCTCCTTAAATCTCCCTTCCCCGAAAACTCGCTATTCTCATTACTTTACACACCAAGATATTAATGTACGTCTGCACAAATCTTCATTACTATTGCCAATTTTTCACATGTTTGTCATTATTATTTGATTTTTTTACTGTTATTAATATTGCTTTTATCATAATTTGTATGTATAGCACCTGTTGTAAAAATACTGCCAGCATTTACTTGATTAGGTCTTAGTCTTTAATCTTTATTCATATTGTCACTAGAGTAATCTAATTTTCTTATTTAAACTATTGCCATGATGTAACTCTGATGTGTGAAATGCTGCAGGTGTGGAACACTGGTCCGATGTAAGAGAGTGTAAGAGAGGGCCTGATGGCCCTAATCTGATCAGGTTAAATAAATAAATAAATAAATAAGGGAAGTAGTATCAAACTTTGTCAGGTTCACACGACGCGAACTACAAAAAGTGTCAAACAGAGGGACAGTTCGTCTAGATAAAAAAAAAAAAATCATTTCTCAAAATCAGATTTTTCCCATTCCAGTGTACTTGTTCCGAACTATGCTGTTTATTCAAGTTGTACGTCATGTAATTTCTTCGTGGACCTTACGCAGTTTGAGCTCATGTGTTGCAGACGGCGCGTTCCTCTCGTATTCGGTGAACTACGCGTCACCGGTGCGTGGATATCAAGACGCTGGATATCAGTATATGATATCGCGACCAGATAGTAAGTGCTCGACGTGTGGGTCTCTCCGCCTCTGGAGTTATTCAGGTGCCGAGCTTCTCGTGCGCCTCTGCGTACTGGAGTGTTTCTCCATTCGCGGAAAAGCGCTGCTGACTGGGACGCGATGTATGCTGCTTGCCAAAGGGGCTCCGTTCAGGAAGGTGGTGGAAATATTCTCGTGCGGCAGATGTTTACATGGCATGCAATGGAACTCCCTCGTACGTCACTAATCGATAAAAGGTATACGAATCTTCTTTCCGATCATATCCATCCACATTCCGTCGCCAATAAATATCGCAGGTGACTTACATTTTCTGCTCTATCATGGCACTTTTCTCGAAAATAAACTGAAAAGTGTAACTCATTCCAAAAATCCTTCCTGCATATAAACGCTCACAATTCGAAATACTTGAGAACCATGCAAATCCCTGGCTCTATTACATAAAGCGATATCATACTACAATAGGTACCTGGAATCCCGCATGCAAAGCGATTGTGGAACCCACATTCTCTTTGCGTTTCCTACTTCTGGTCGACGAGATAGCCGACTAAATCTCATGAAGCCTTGTTTAAACCAAAATCTCTGCCCTGGTTTATTATGTTTTCCGACAATTTGATTTCTACATATTCCTTAATTAGGTTAGCACCGTGTATAAAAAAAGTAGGACCCGCACTCTGAGGCTTCCGTACAAACTTAATTGTGTATATAGATAATAATAATAATAATAATAATAATAATAATAATAATAATTTCGTGTGGCTCAATGGCATGAATGGTGTAAGTATTTCTTGCGGACGCTGTTTCGGAGAGTCGTGCGTCCCTAACCTTCCCAGTTATCAAACCGGGGAAAAGGAACCTAAAATTTCATGTGGAATCCGAACCACATGTTGTTTCTGGCGACCCCTCACATCGTTGAGAGGTGAAGGCTAGGTTAAAACGAAGACTGAAGAATCGATCTTGCGACCTTTCAGTTTCCATGCACGCGCTTTACCGCTACACCACCAGGCCTGACGTGTACCTATATAGCTCATCTATAGGTTTTCATGAAGGATTTTTCAAGTACCAAAATACTTCTATAAAAGTGTATTGTGATTTCATTGACTTAGAAGCTTAAATTATTTACACCGGCAAGTTACCGTAGATCTTAGAATTTCACACACATTTCAGTAAGCAGACGCATGGACGGACAACGAATGGCAAAAAAAATGTCATATACTTAAAATTAAACAATTTTACGAAATTTTCCTTCGCTTTTACTACGCAACCTTTCTGCTTGTTAAATTTCATGCTTCTAGGGAAACGGGCAATGCTGTATAGGTTTTGATGGGTGTGTTTGCAAGCATCGAAACACGCGACGTACATGGGCGTATGTTTTGACTGCATTGCATTGACATAAAAGCTTAAATTTTTCACATCGCCAACATACCGTACACCTTAGTAGTATGTGGCATGTGGCGTAAATTTCAACTTGAAACTTGATTCCCCACCCCACCCCCACCCATTCCCCGTTCCTGAGAAAAATGTGTCGTTAACAGTCGGATAAGAAAGTGATCCTATAAGGGTTAAGGGTTTCGTTTTTAGCAATTGAGACACGGAACCCTAAAAGTAGGAATAGCTCAGCTGAGCACCCGATGGCACACCTTCAAGCCAATTTTACACGTTGGACGTTCTTGTATCAACAGACTACCCGAGACAAGTGCGTCTACTGCAGCCCCTCTGGCGTTTTATTCTCGTACTGAATTTTGTCTGTTTTGAGTAGTAATTTTCGTTTACAAGTCAGCACCAAAATTTCCAGTATTGTGAGAGCTGTTTGCTGTGCATTTTGGCACGTGAATGGTGAAAGTGAGGTTAGGAGGGACTACGCTTTTTACGGTAAAAACGATATATGGTAACAAAAAGTAGGAACAAGCTACGACAATAGAGTTTATCAATGACGAACGCAGAATTCATAGTGGAATTTCTTGTCAAAGGTCTTGTAGTAAATTGTTCACATTCTTGAGATTTGAAATAATAGGAAATGTGTAATCCAAATATTTCACAACATATACACTTATTTACTCAAGAACATATATACCTGCAAACCATCAGACAACATGTAGAACGCAGTAAATAGCGCCTTTTTGTTTTATCCTTTGTATCTTGTTGACTGTTGAAATAATTTTCATTAAAAGACGTTTATATATTTACGTTTTTATTTACGCATAGTTTAGAATTTTCTCTGGGAAACATAAATACTTACGCTTTCAGATACTTCATCTCTCTTTTAGGAGAATACTAGTAGGAAAAAATACTACGACCTTGTGTAACTTCTCAATGTGCCACGAAAACAAAGAAACCGATATAAAAATTAAGTTGACACGAAAGCACAAAATGCGTTTCTATAATAAGAGTGAATTCGACCGAAATAGGTTATAACTTCTGATGTTAGCAGACACCGCCATAGTCCCTTGCCTCTACGCATGCGCAGGGTCCGGCATACTCGGAAATTTAGACCTCCACACTTGTCACAATCTATAGATCATCGATATAATAAACGCACTCCAGCCGTGGTGGGTTTACACGCAGGCACGGACGGCGCACGCACTTCGAGGAGTCGATTTTGACCAGAAAGTCACTCGTGTAAATCGGGCTTAAGCCAGTAACTTTGACAGCATAAAAAACAGCACCATCAGACTGCAGGACAGCGAAGTGCCTATCAGCTAGATGCGAGAGGGACATACTGGGTGGTAATTGCCATGTACAGAGAGCAGCACAAGGCAATAGAAAGGTCGGTACTCCACAGTTCGGATGGATCAGAACCACGAGAAAGACCAAAGGAGCAATGGACAGATATATTACGTCTGAGAGGGACATGGATCGGAACAGCTGGCGAACATTAATGCAGAAAGTGACTACGGTACAACGCGACGAAGAGGAGGAGGACGAGAAAAAACGGCGTGCGTCCTGTACGTTGTTGTTGTTGTTGTTGTTGTTGTTGTTGTTGTTGTGGTCTTCAGTCCTGAGACTGGTTTGATGCAGCTCTCCATGCTACTCTATCCTGTGCAAGCTTCTTCATCTCCCAGTACCTACTGCAACCTACATCCTTCTGAATCTGCTTAGTGTATTCATCTCTTGGTCTCCCTCTACGATTTTTACCCTCCACGCTACCCTCCAATGCTAAATTTGTGATCCCTTGATGCCTCAGAACATGTCCTACTAACCGATCCCTTCTTCTTGTCATGTTGTGCCACAAGCTCCTCTTCTCCCCAATTCTATTCAAAACCGCCTCATTAGTTATGTGATCTACCCATCTAATCTTCAGCATTCTTCTGTAGCACCACATTTCGAAAAGCTTCTATTCTCTTTTTGTCTAAACTATTTATCGTCCACGTTTCACTCCATACAAATACTTTCAGAAACGACTTCCTGACACTTAAATCTGCACTCAATGTTAACAAATTTTTCTTCTTCAGAAACGCTTTCCTTGCCATTGCCAGTCTACATTTTATATCCTCTCTACTTCGACCATCATCAATTATTTTGCTCCCCAAATAGCAAAACTCCTTTACTACTGTAAGTGTCTCATTTCCTAATCTAATTCCCTCAGCATCACCCGAGTTAACTCGACTACATTCCATTATCCTCGTTTTGCTTTTGTTGATGTTCATCTTATACCCTCCTTTCAAGACACTGGCCATTCCGTTCAACTGCTCTTCCAAGTCCTTTGCTGTCTCTGACAGAATTCCAATGTCATCGGCGAACCTCAAAATTTTTATTTCTTCTCCATGGATTTTAATTCCTACTCCGAATTTTTCTTTTGTTTCCTTTACTGCTTGCTCAATATACAGATTGAATAACATCAGGGGGAGGCTACAACCCTGTCTCACTCCCTTCCCAACCACTGCTTCCCTTTCATGTCCCTCGACTCTTATAACTGCCAACTGCTTTCTGTACAAATTGTAAATAGCCTTTCGCTCCCTGTATTTTACCCCTGCCACTCTCAGAATTTGAAAGAGAGTATTCCAATCAACATTGTCAAAAGCTTTCTCTAAGTCTACAAATGCTAGAAACGTTGGTTTGCCTTTCCTTAATGTTTCTTCTAAGATTAGTAGTAGGGTCAATATTGCCTCCTGTGTTCCAACATTTCTACGGAATCCAAACTGATCTTCCCCGAGGTCGGCTTCTACCAGTTTTTCCATTCGTCTGTAAAGAATTCGCGTTAGTATTTTGCAGCTGTGACTTATTAAACTGATAGTTCGGTAATTTTCACATCTGTCAACACCTGCTTTCTTTGGCATTGGAATTATTATGTTCTTCTTGAAGTCTGAGGGTATTTCGCCTGTCTCATCCATCTTGCTCACTAGATGGTAGAGTTTTGTCGGGCCTGGCTTTCCCAAGGCTGTCAGTAGTTCTAATGGAATGTTGTCTACTCCTGGGGCCTTGTTTCGACTTAGGTCTTTCAAAGCAAGAGAAAACACCATCCCATCGTTCCCTAACTGCGTCAAAACTGGTTGGAGGAACATTTCACGAACACGTGTGCGTTTCCATACCTCCTACGCTCACCCGGCCACAATCGTGTTCAGCAATCTGGTACGTCGTGGACACAGCACCGACTGGCCCGGGTGAGCTGTGGGCAGCTGCTGAGTGGTACGGGGCCAGCTGTGCACGATGTTCGATGTTTCTACTACGTTCCAGATGTTCTGACGAGCCCGCGGACTGCTCGACGTATTGCCGTGTCACAGCTGCCTATTACTTATTGTTGTGCGAAGGCGTTTCCGCCTCTGGAGAGGAGCGGTGTGGGCCGCGCTAAATTTGCCGCAGTTGGGTGCCGTATGCTGGAGAACGGCGCTGGAGAGGCAGCGTGAGCTGTCCGCGAGGAATGCCGCACCTGGGCGCCGCCAGACTTGGCAACGCGGCCGGCCGGGCCCGCGCGGCCCACGCTGCCACCGAAGGCCGCAGCCTCCCACCACCGACAACCATTCTGCATCTCGTCGCCCCGCCACCGCGCACGCGCTACCCCTCGCAACCCTCTTCCGACCACCTCCTTCCCATCTCCATCGTCACGCACGTATTCCGCACATTTCATCCGAGAGGACCGTCGGGAAAACGTCCTCAGTCAAGAATACAAATTATTTACTTGACAGACCGTGTTCTGTAGCACTACTTACAAAAACATTTACGTCCATACTCTACATCTTAATCTACAATCCGCAAGGAACTTTACGGTGTATGGGCGACGGTGCTTTTTGTACTACTGTCACTTCCCACCTTTACGGTCCAGATTCCAAGACGCGTATAATGCTCGGGAAAGCCTCTGAGTGAGCAACACTAATTATAACCTACAAGTACTTCACTTGGTGAACAAAGGTAAAAGAATGAACCTACTCGAAGAAACTGACATTTATTCTCACATATGTGCATCCCCAACTGAAATTCTAACTAAATGTTACCCAACAAAATGTTTATACTAAACGACCATAATACAACCACACCACACATCAAGTATAGTTGTGATTGATTTGATTTTAATAGGAGAGCTAAAGCAGCTTAGGTCTATTCCGCCACTGCCGGCACCGAAACTAGGTTTATTATGCGGGATCGCTCACTATATATCTAGTAAAGCCAACCAGTGCCCTTAAATAGTGCGAGGAGTCCCTCTACCAGCTTTTGTTAGACACAATTTCTTCAGATCTAGTTGTCCCGAAGATTCTGTATCTTTTACTCTACAATGCCATGCATTCAAAGATAGGAGTGATGCAGTTTCTTCACTCTCGTCACAGATCCTACATTTAGGGTCCTCTTCCATTACACCCATTTTGTGTAGGTGTTTTTTGAAGTTCCCATGGCCGGTCATCAGTCCAGTCCTGAGTTTGATCTCTTTCCTGTTCAATCCCAGGATTACAGAGCTTCTATTAAAACATGGCTTGGGCATCATTACCTTACCATGTTTTTGTTTATGGACCTTGGTCCAATATCCTACGTGCTGTTTCCTAAGCCAGTTCCGTAGTTCTAATTTGATCATAGCCTTGGTGATTGTCAAGACAGGTTCCGGTCCAATAAATGGAGTTGTTGCCCCCATCCTAGCCAATCTATCGGCTTGTTCATTGCCACAGATCCCTGAGTGGCCAGAGACCCACACTAGGTACACCCTATTGTTTTCCCCTAGCTCCACCAGAGCCCTGTGGCCATCTGCAACAATCTTAGATCTCGTTGCAGGAGCTGCCAATGATTTCAGGGCTACCTGGCTGTCTGAATAGATGTAGATGCTACGATCATTGTAGCACCTACTCATATTCTCCTCCACACATGCCCTGATTGCAGAAATTTCGATTTGGAATACAGAGGCCAGTTTCCCTAGAGAGATGCTGCTCTCCAGTCTTGGCTTAACCCCGTACAACCCTGCTCCAACGCCTTTATCTGTTTTCGACCCATCGGTAAACCAAACGATGTCCCCCGTAAGGGACAGTTGTGAAAAAAAAACATAATACTAGTAATAAATGCCGGCCGCTGTGGCCGAGCGGCTCTAGGCGCTTCAGTCTGGAACCACGCTGCTGCTACGGTCGCAGGTTCGAATCCTGCCTCGGGAATGGATGTGTGTGATGTCGTTAGGTTAGTTTGGTTTAAGAAGTTGTAAGTTCTAGGGGACTGATGACCTCAGATATTAAGTCCCACAGTGCTTAGAGCCATTTGAACCATTTGAATAATAAGTAAATACAAGACCATATATTTATGTTGTCATACCCAATATGAGACCATCCACTGTAAATAGTAATTCTGCACCAGGTATGTCAGCTGTTCTCCTGGTTGGTTGGTTTGTTGGGGGAGGGGACCAAACAGCGAGGTCATCGGTCCCATCGGATTAGGGAAGGACGTCGGCCGTACCCTTTCAAAGGAACCTTCTCAGGATTTGCCTGAAGCGATTTTGGGAATCATGGAAAACCCAAATTCGGATGGCCGGACGCGGATTTGAGCCGTCGTCCTCCCGAATGCCAGTCTAGTGTGCTATCCACTGCGCCACCTGGCTCGGTAGCTGTTCTGTCTTTATTGGCTCTGAGCACTATGGGACTTAATTTCTGAGGTCATCAGTCGCCTAGAACTTAGAACTAATTAAACCTAACTAACCTAAGGACATCCCACACATCCATGCCCGAGGCAGGATTCGGGCCTGCGACCGTAGCGGTCGCTCGGCTCCAGACTGTAGCGCCTAGAACCGCACGGCCACTCCGGCCGGCTGCTCTGCCTTTATTCATCATGAATTAACTCCAATACGTCAAATTCATCGAACGTGGATAGAGTAAATGTACTGTATCATATTTGTAATATTCAATATATTTTAGTTATCCAATCACTACCGCACTTCGTAAATAATGGAACTTTGACGAAAACCATTATTTTTCGATGCAAACAAACTTGTCAGTCGGCAACATGGCGGTTAAAGCACTGTTTTTGTGCAACGTACAAGGAAAAAGTGTTTGTGCTATGGTTATAAATGCGAGGATTGGAGCTAAAACAAGCAGAATTGAAGGTAAGTTCATCTAATGAGTAATATACTGAAAATATGCAACTCGCGAAGTGCAATAGTATTTTACACAGGACAGCTGCTGCATCCAAATTGCAGTCTATGTCTGTACGAATTGAAGACATAAATACGTATTACGCCAACTGAAGGTCGGTGTACCACCGAAACGCGTTTTGGCTTAAATAAAAGTATGTAAAATTTATGATTGCTGTATTTCTTGAAGTAAAACGAGTTTTAAAGCTATTTTATCACTAGATGTCACTCTCGTGGCTGTATTAGGAGATGCATTATAAAAACACCTACCAGCTAATAACTAGTTGCTGTTTTTCCTTAAGGTAGTTTATTTTTTACATGAAATTTGTTGAAGAAAAATGTCAAGTTAGTCGTTTGATGGCTGTCTTTATAACATATATCTAATTTTAACTTCGCGTTTCCGCTAGTGATTTATAGGATGAAACAATTTGCTGGTCGAGTTTCTAGGAGTATGAACTCAAGACATTTGAACAGTAAGCCACATCGTGATGCATAATGCCTGTCTTGTAATGTCTGCTACTAGATTTGGATGTGCATCACGGGCTTAAATCTGCATTTACATAAATACTCTGTAAGCCACTGTACAGTGCACAACGGATAGTACTTCACAGAAATAGTTGAGATATTCTCCCCTGTTCTATTCGTGTCATCTTACTATTCTAACAGCTATCGTGTCGCAACGATTTGCTAGCTTTGCGACTTCTCTCCGCACCACTGCATCGTACACGAATAGGCCCTAGGAACTGCCTACGTTGAATACTGGGGAGCTCTAATTAAACTTTCACTACTTGAGGCAGTATAGACGGAAAAAAATGTACCGCATGGGTACCTAACTTTACAGGAATGATATGCAGACTGTGCGCTGTAGGATTTGCGTTGTTTGTAGTATCATGTCTAGTCGTTAGGCGCTGGCACTGGTAGGGTTGAAACACAAGCATCAGTGTGAATTACAGTTGCAGAGACTCAACATGGGTCTGGACAAGATGAGCTGGACTTTGCACGTGAAGTTGTTTTATCCAAACAACAGCAGTGGTCTTGCTGCTTCTCGTGAATATTGACGCATTAAATGAATAAGGAGCGGTCCTCTTTCCGCACCGGATTTGGCTAACATGATTCGGAAGATCGAATTAACTGGCGTTTTGGAAACTGCTCCTGGGACAGGCTGACGGCCAATTGCGCCACAAACTGCTGAAGAAGTTATTGTTGCCATGGCTAACAATACGGGACGTAATGTGCAATCTTGAAGCAGAACACGAGCTGTGTCTGACAGTTGAAGATTCCATGGTTCATCGTTCGAAAAGTGCTGTGAATAGTTGAGAAATGGCAATCTCTAGTGCAGTTTCAGGCTGTCGTCACAATGAGCAACGTTTGCAAACTGGAGCGTAAACATGGTGAGTAATTAACAAATGTTACCATCTCATGTGGGAATGAAAACGTGTTTCTTTCAATAGTTTGTTATTTTTCTTCTGCATCTCCTCACAAATGTTTCTACAAAGTTTCAGTTTTCTACGATCACGCGTTTTTCATGGGGCCCTCTCAAGTACCGAAAGTTTAATTGTAACCACCCTGATCACATTTATTTATATTGGGATTTAAGCGATTGTACGTAACTAAATATAGATATGTATAGGCAAGTAGCTCTAGACGTAGGTTTTACATTTTTTGTTTATTAAATTGACTGCACTAGATGTTACGGTCTTTCATCAGTCATATAACGGTTCAGTAGCTTACTTGCTACCGAACAAGTACGTACAGATCGGTGTTTTATTGGAATAATCCAATTAAATTGCTGCGGTGTAGTACTAATAGATTATTTACTGACAATATAACGCAGTAACCGGTTTAAAAATCAAATAATATACCGTGTTAAAATAAACTTTCCTAATACGCTAAAACCTCTTGATCATAAAAATATAAGTTTTCATTTCGTTTTTCTTTTCCGTTTACGGCGCCGTCTAGCCAGCTCAACTAAATTTTCGAGATGTATGCAATATGTGTCTAAAAAGCATACGTATGATTGTTGCTCTCTTTCCTTTATCAGCTGGAGTGGTAGAATCACACCCCCAACTTTCATTTCTCTTCTCGAGGCTCCGACAACTCAAGAGACCACGGAGGCTAGGAATTATACAGCTACAAATGTTTTCAAAGTGTGACTGTTTGAAATACCAGTATAAAATGTAGGGCAGAACACGTTGCTTTTAAATTTTTACATTTACACGAAAAGCAAAGCGAGAGTGGTTTTGGATTCCACAGTGCTTCGCCGGACATGGATGTATTCCAGATGGCCAGCCCTCGTTTCCTCTGCCCTGTGAGCCCAGTTCACGCTGATAGTACTAGAAGGCCTACAAGTTTATCTCGCCATCTGAGACGCGAAGCAAATTGCCCTTTATTCCAGTGGTGAAAGTTACTGACATAAGAAAACTAACATGGTCTACCGGAGACTGGACACCAAGCCTTTGTGTTTGCACTCTGGCAAATACATGAGGAGCCATCAAGTCTACAAAAATTTCAATTTGCGTTACATTCTGCACACTTTACCACCCGATCACTGAACTAGACAAATGATTTTTTCCGCTTGGCTGTATGTCAAAAAAAATTCACCAGCTCGCTCAGTGCTATTCCACACCACAACAAATAGGGAAAGTAGACAAAGTATGACAATTTCACCTGCTTGTCACTGGGGTGAGAAAGTTTTTATCGGCATAGGAAGATGACTTAGTTTCCCGACCAACAGGTCTAGGGCTCGTTATATTTCACTTTATTGTCCTGTATCGCACTGTTAGCAACGGTGACTTAGGTTACTTCGTGGGCGGAAGTGATCTGGTGTTTCTAAAACATTTACTAATAGCTTCAGTGTCTTATTCATGATCTGTAAGATGACGCTACGTCTTGTGAAACGGTATGCTGCTCTGTTTGTTGTGCATTCAGTCGCTATAATTTTAGTAAAATTGTTTTCCTTCACTATAAAAATGGCTCTGAGCACTATTGGACTTAACAGCTGTGGTCATCAGTCCCCTAGAACTTAGAACTACTTAAACCTAACTAACCTAAGGACAGCACACAACACCCAGCCATCACGAGGCAGAGAAAATCCCTGACCCCGCCGGGAATCGAACCCGGGAACCCGGGCGTGGGAAGCGAGAACGCTACCGCACGACCACGAGATGCGGGCCCTTCACTATAGATTCGGCACATGAGGGACGAATAATTCGAATAATAAATGTCTGATCTAAAAAGAAACTAAACTCCTCCCGCACAGGCCATGAAGGCCCAAAGGTACCGACTGGCCGCCGTGTCATCCTCAGTCCACAGGCGTCACTGGATGCGGATATGGAGGGGCATGTGGCCAGCACATCGCTCTCCCGGCCGTATGTCAGTTTCCGAGACCGGAGCCGCTACTTCTCAATCAAGTAGCTCCTCAGTTTGCCTCGCAAGGGCTGAGTGCACCCCGCTTGCCAACAGCGCTCGGCAGACCGGATGGTCACCCATCTAAGTGCTAGCCTAGCGCGACAGCGCTTAACTTCGGTGATCTGAGGGGAACCGTTGTTACCACTGCGGCAAGGCCGTTGGAAAATGCCTGAACATGTTTATGTTAAAGGTATACATAAAGCAGTCACAAGCTTAGAAGTTTGTTTGAACACCAGGGTTAAGTACATTGGACAAAAAGTTGGTTGCGAGTAGTAGGCCATTCCTTGTGGACACGGTGGGATACACCAACAGATCGGGAGATTTCATTCACGGTGTCGTGATGAGCACCATCAGACACGATAGTTCCTTTTGCTCTTTCTTTCTCGTCCCCACGGCGAACCATCTTACTGCACTGCTTCCATAGAACCGAAAAGCGCATACACACCACTTCAGTGCTATGCCTTACGTCTGTGGAGGAAGATCACATGGCCGTCTGATAATCTACAACGCTACAGAGCGATCTGTGCACCCTTTAAAGCGGGTGACAAAATATTAGTCCATTGAGCTTATTTACTGGTCACTGTCATATCGTAATACTTACACACATACCTTGAGGTGGTGCAGCTTGCCATTTTTCACGAAGCACCACCAAAAGATAAACTGCCGTAGAAAAATCCTACGACCCAGTGTTGTTAAGAAACAGCTGAAATCGTTAAAACCGAACAAAGCTCCAGGCCCTGATGGAATCCGCTGGCCGACGTCCGAGCCTTGTAGCCTAACACTCAGCGACTAATCCATTACGCGACACGTAAAACCGACATTGTAAGATTTTTTTAGGAAGAAGTTGGACGCTCTTTTGATAAGTAAACGTTTCCGGAATCACTCATCGCTTGCTTCAGATCATCTATCTGGTTTCCTGCTTGGATAGTAGTGTATAGGACTCCAAGCAATTAGATATAAAACCATTTTTGATACAGCGACTGTATATATATTTTAAGAGAAATATCTCGCATTACGCGAGCGGTCACCTTAATCGCTTCGACTATCCGGACACGCTTTTCCTACATGTCGGACACGTCCGACAGAACAGAAATCACACATATAAATAACATATATGCGCCATGAAGGTAATGGTCACTTCAGGCCGGATTCACACTATGTCCGAACTCTTGAGAGTATCAAGTAAAGCTGCGAAAGTTGAGAATTTGGGACGGAAAGCGTGTCCGGATAGCCGAAACGGTCAAGGCGGCCGCTCGCATAAAGCGAGATATCCGGATTCAAGTCCCAGTCAGGCACAATTTTTCGATCTTGTCACCATTGTATTTAATTCATTGTCCAGTTGCGGCCTGTATCTGCATTTCTCATAAAATCATCTTTTTTATTTATCTTTCGGAATTGTCGCACTCCTCAACCATTGCTCAACGATACAGTCGAACTGTAATCGACTTTAAGTTACAGGTCTCGTCAACTGTGGACGAAACCGCAATGTGGAGTCCTGTGCCTTGCATATTAGTAGTCGCATCATAATCATCATAATCATAATCATAATCATCATAATCATAATCATAATCATAATAATCATAATCATAATCATCATAATCATCATCATCATCATAATCATCATCATCATCATAATCATCATCATAATCATCATCATAATCATCATCATAATCATCATCATAATCATAATCATCATCATAATCATCATAATCATAATCATCATCATCATAATCATCATCATCATCATCATAATCATCATCATCATCATCATAATCATCAACATCATCATAATCATCAACATCATCATAATCATCAACATCATCATAATCATCAACATCATCATAATCATCAACATCATCATAATCATCAACATCATCATAATCATCAACATCATCATAATCATCAACATCATCATAATCATCAACATCATCATAATCATCAACATCATCATAATCATCAACATCATCATAATCATCAACATCATCATAATCATCAACATCATCATAATCATCAACATCATCATAATCATCAACATCATCATAATCATCAACATCATCATAATCATCAACATCATCATAATCACCATCATCATAATCACCATCATCATAATCATAATCATCATCAACGGAGCTCGTTCTATCTCTCAACACGACAACGTGGCGAACACCGCCACACGCACAATCTCATTGTGCCCGAAGCCGCTTAACTCTGCTTGTGTGGCGCCGACTCTGCGCGATTGCATCCGAAGTCCACGTCACCAGCGGACGCCGGACTTTCCTTCGCCACTTCCCGGACCGTCGTGCCCTCGAATCCACCTAGTCATCCACGTAGCTTCCGCTGCCGACTCGCTGACCGGAAATGCGGTGCCGCGTGTCTAGATGGACCACACTGACCGCAAACAGCCACGGCGTAATCCGCCAATACTCCTCACTGTCAAAAGACACCACGCCGTATACAGCTTGCTCGTGACTGTCCGTGATTTGATTACTCTTGTATGTACACAAAAAAATATTTTGTGAATGTTTCTGCAGGTCCGCCCCGAATCTGAGTACTTTTTAGTATATATGTAATTTGTTTGCATGGCTCAATCAACTTGGTACCAAAATAAAGGCCACATGATCACTGTCACAGGAGCCACGACCCGTGAAATAAGGAAATCCACCGGTTGGTCAGTACACCTTAACCGTGAAGGTTCAACTAGGTAGTATAGTTTCGTCCATCAATTAGATAGTCATTTAATATTTTAACGAACTGTTGGTTCCTCATCAGTGACTAAAACTGAGGGACTGATCCAACGTTGTGCTGTGTTTGAGAGGATCTTTTCCCGACGTTCAGGAACGAAACGAACACAAGGTTGCGCTGGAACACGGTGGAAGTTGATGCATATCTTTACTGACGCTTTATTAAAACCCAAATGTAATAATTCACAACATTTTTGCCTCAGAAGAAGTCGATAATAAAAACTGTGCGTTACTACATCTTCTCCAAATAGTTCTGTCAGTTTCTTTCATTTTGCGTACTGTCCAGATTCTACAAACATAAAATGGATATATTTATGAGATATTTATTTTTAATTATCCACTTCTCATTTTCAATGTTTCAACCGCCGTATAAACTGACTTACAATTTTTCATAATTCACGACTTTTCTCAGAAAACCATATATCCGTTGGTATGACGAACAAAATACATCGTCTCGATCACTATTTTTTTTTTTTTTATTAATGAAGACCACTTTAACTCTACCTAGCAGATCGTCTCTAGATCTAAGTTGGAAGAATGAGCCGTGCCAACATAAAAATTGTACGAGTGTAACTCTGTAAATAATACTGGTAACGTTACTACAAATAGCATTAAAACATCATGAAATTATTCATACCTATTGCTGCAAAATGCAGTTATTAGTTCTGATTTAACATTCTTTTATTGTGAAAGGTGTTCAATGTTACGTCAACGTAAGTCACAAGATCACTGCAAGACATCTCCATATTCGCCTTGGATGATTGTGGATCTTATCTAATACTAATTACACAGCTAGCGGGCTCAATGGCTAAAGCGCATGGCTCACATAACCGTAATAACCTGGACAGAACTCACTGTCCCGTCAGAGCTAGTACTCAAGCAATTTCCAGAATGCAGCTTCTTTTTATGTGTAGAACATACTTACAAGGGAACCTCCCCATCGCACCCCCCTCAGATTTAGTTATAAGTTGGCACAGGGATAGGCCTTGAAAAACTGAACACAGATCAATCGAGAAAACAGGAAGAAGTTATGTGGAACTATGAAAAAAATAAGCAAAATATACAAACTGAGTAGTCCATGTGCAAGGTAAGCAACATCAAGGAGAGTGTCAGCATACGAGCGCCGTGGTCCCGTAGTTAGCGTGAGCAGCTGCGGATCGAGAGGTCCTTGGTTCAAATCTTCTCTCGAGTGAAAAGTTTAATTTTTTATTTTCAGACAATTATCAAAGTTCAGGCACTCACACATAATCAACTTCGCTCCTCAAAATTCCAGGACATGTTCAGATTTGCTTGGACATGTACAGGATTTGACGGTCTACACACGGAAACATTTGAAAACGTAAAAAACATGTTTCGACAGAGCGCAGGGAAAACTGTGCGACTGTGAAACTGTTGAATTCATTTGTTGCAGTTTATGTGACAAACTCTTATGTTTTCATCACTTTTTTGGGAGTGATTATCACATCCACAAGAAAACCTAAATCGAGCAAGGTAGAAGAATCTTTTTACCCATTCGCCAAGTGTGCAACTTGGGTGGGTCGACAACATATTCCTGTCATGTGACGCACATGCCGTCACCAGTGTCGTATAGAATATATCAGACGTGTTTTCCTGTGGAGGAATCGGTTGACCTATGAACTTGCGATCAAATGTTTTCGGTTCCTATTGGAGAGGCACGTCCTTTAGCCTACTAATCGCACGGTTTTGCGGTGCGGTCGCAAAACACAGACACTAAACTTATTACAGTGAACAGAGACGTCAATGAATGAACGGTCAGATCGTAACTTTGCGAAAATAAAGGAAGTAAAATTTCCACTCGAGGAAGGACTCGAACCAAGGACCTCGCGTTTCGCAGTTACTCACTCTAACCACAGGACCACGGCGTTCCTCAGCTTACATGCTCCTTGATGTTGGCCATCTTGCACATGGACTACTCAGTTTGTGTATTTTGCTTATTTTTTAACAGTTCCACACAACTTCTTCCTGTTTTCTCGATTGATCTGTGTTCAGTTTTTCAAGGCCTATCCACTGTGTCAATTTATAACTAAATCTGAGGGGCGTGCGATGGGGAGGTTCCCTTGCTAGTTGAGTCCTGATAAAATTTTCTCAGGAATATAATATGAGAAAACCATTACGAGTAGCTTTCATGGTTTGAAACTCCTCCATGCCCTGCTGTAGTCTGACAGTTGTTTGGGGAGCGTAATACCTTCAAGTTCACCGTGAATAGACATTCTACAGAAGGTCGCAGAATAAAAGAAACGTTCACGCAATAAACATCACAGACTGCATGAGGTAAGACAGAAAAGACATGAATGCATCTGTCTAAGGCGTAAACTGCTATAAAACTGTAGAACTTTCCCATAAACCCATGTGGGGAGTTTCCTCTTGAGATGTGCAGTTATTCAGAGTTGGTGTCTACCATCAGCGCTCTAGAAAGTAAGTTCTGTGTTTCTTTTCAGTAGGGGAAGAGGAGATAACACGGTATCGCAACGTAGGTCATTACTCTAGAAAAAGACCAACGGGGTTAACGTCTTCATACTTCGGGCAATACTAACACTTCCATTTTGTTAAATGCTGGAAAACCTACGCAAATTATTAGGCAGTTAGATTGTAAAAGTGGAAAAATAATTGCCAACGCTACATTTGTTTTGTTCTTATCTTAAGAACAATGAGTGGCATCGAGAAAAATTTTCATCATACGAAGGCACTTTTTTCAGTCATTGTATATTAGCCATTCAATTCGTGACGCAACAGATTTTGTGTTCATGTCCTAATCTGTTCTGTTGTAGCAACTATTTCTACGTGGGATATGTAAAATACTGTTTTGATACTGATTTGATAGAAGCTGTAATGGTATATGATTTATGATGTACGTAGTCTTTAACTGGTACACGTGCATAGGGCCTTCAGAAAATAAGCTATACATGTCGAGCCACATTAAAACCAACATGAGTGGGACACTGTCAGAACAAAGTACGTGTTCTGTGCTTCTTGCAGTCACAGTTCTGCTGCGGTACGAGTAACATGTGCACCACAGCATACGAGCAATGGCGCATCATCTGGAAACCTACTCCAACATTGGAGTACGAGAGACAGTACGATTCTTGTGGGCAAAAGGCACAGATTCATCGTGAAACTCTGGCAGATTATGGACCAAATGGAATGTCCCATCCAGCCGTAGTGAAATGATGCCAACAATTTGACCAAGGTCGCACAGACGTGGGTGATGTCTAAGGCCTTCCTTCCCGATCAGCATCAACCACACGCGGCAATATCCAGGCAATCGAGAAAATGATTCGCAACAGCCTCAGGTTTGCCGTCGGTGAGCACATTCGTACAACGGTTCTCGACTGGCCTGCTGAAAATGTTCAAATGTATGTGAATTCCTAAGGGACCAAACTGCTGAGGTCATCGGTCCCTAGACTTACACACTACTTAAACTAACTTATCCTAAGAACAACAGACACACCGAAGCCCGAGGGAGGACTCGAACCTACGGCGGGAGGAGCCGCGCAATCCGTGACATGGTGCTTCAAACCCAGTGGCCACCCCGCGCGGCTGGCCCGGTGAAATATTTTTTAATAATTGATCACTATGTTGAAACTCTGTATTTTGCATCTGTGTCACTTTAATGTGTAGTGCAGCATGAAATAAAATTTGCTTGGTCTGCCCTAATAGAGTACTCCCTGCTTTTTGAAGTCACCTCGTACATACACTACTGACCATTAAAATTTCTACACCAAGAAGAAATGTAGATGATAAACGGGTATTCATTGGGCAAATATGTTATACTAGAACTGACATGTGATTACATTTTCACGCAGTTTGGGTGCATAGGTCCTGAGAAATCAGTACCCAGAACAACCACTTCTGGCCGTAAGGCATTGAGTCAAACAGAGCTTCGATGGCGTGTACAGGTACAGCTGCCCACGCAGCTTGAACACGATACCACAGTTCATCAAGAGGAGTGACTGGCGTATTGTGACGAGCCAGTTGCTCGGCCACCATTGACTAGACGTTTTCAATTGGTCAGAGATCTGCAGGGCAGCAGTCGAACATTTTCTGTATCCAGAAAGGCCCGTACAGGACCTGCAACATGCGGTCGTGCATTATCCTCCTGAAATGTACGATTTCGCAGGGATCGAATGAAGGGTAGATCCACGGGTCGTAACAAATCTGAAATGTAACGTCCACTGTTCAAAGTGCCGTCAATGCGAACAAGAGGTGACCGAGACGTGTAACCAATGGCACCCCATAACATCACGCCGGGTGATACGCCATTATGGCGATGACGAATACACGCTTTCAATGTGCGTTCACCGCGATGTCACCAAACACGGATGCGACCATCATGATGCTGTAAACAGAACCTGGATTCATTCGAAAAAATGACGTTTTGCCATTCGTGCACCCAGGTTCGTAGTTGAGTACACCATCGCAGGCGCTCCTGTCTGTGATACAGCGTCAAGGGTGACAGCAGCCATGGTCTCCGAGCTGATAGTCCATGCTGCTGCAAACGTCGTCGAAGTGTTCGTGCAGATGGTTGTTGTCTTACAAACGTCCCCATCTGTTGACTCCGGAATCGAGACGTGGCTGCACGATCCGTTACAGCCATGCGGATAAGATGCCTGTCATCTCGACTGCTAGTGATACGAGGCCGTTGGGATCCAGCACGGCGTTCCGTATTACCCTCCTGAACCCACAGATTCCATATTCTGCTAACAGACATTGGATCTCTACCAATGCGAGCAGCTATGACGCGATACGATAAACCGCAATCGCGATAGGCTACAACCCGATCTTTATCAAAGTCGGAAACGTGATGGTACGCATTTCTCCCCCTTACACGAGGCATCACAACAACGTTTCACCAGGCAAGGCCGGTGAACTGCTGTTTGTGTATGAGAAATCGGTTGGAAACTTTCCTTATGTCTGTACGTTGTAGGTGTCGCCACCGGCGCCAACCTTGTGTGAATGCTCTGAAAAGCCAATCATTTGCATATCACAGAATCTTCTTCCTGTCGGTTAAATTTCGCGTCTGTAGCACGTCATCTTCGTGGTGTAACAGTTTTAATGGTCAGTAGTGTACATTGCGACTTTCTGTAAGTTCGACATTCGTAAAGAAGTGGCAGCTAGTTTTTCGCGTATGTTAATAGCAGACTTTTGCCAATGTAACAACGGTACAGTTTTTTGAACTAATGTGCCCGAAGACAATGAGTTCTTACAAAATCCGATTTTTAACTGCTTCTTTACAATGTCTGGCGATACACTTTCGCGTTTTGCGCCCTAAGTTTCCCCACTCGATCTCAGCTTTCTGGTCCCTTTCCAGCACCCAGTTATTTAGTAGACACTTCTGAGACGGTTTAATAAAACGTAAACGATGGTGTCTCCGGCAATGGAAAAAGCACACTCGTGGTACATCTGGTGGAAATGGATCTGTTTGCACTCGGCGCTATAACGTCAGTGAACGCAGATGGCTCTCCCGCCGTCGAATCAACAAATACACCCGACGCGCGCCATCCATCTGGATTATGAGCTATCGGGTCGTACTTAGATTAGTACGGGGACTAACAGAGCTTGTGGCCCACTTTAATGAGAGATGGAAAACACACAATTCGGTGCTGTGCGCACGAGCCAGTGGATACGGCGTTCGAATGTAATGGCGGAGTGGCAGCGTACAAAGCCAGCGGCGGTGGCGGCAGCAGCTGCGGTGGGCGGACAAGAATGCGGCCACGCCTTCCAGCGGACACAACACCCGAAACCCCTCCCTCACTCGGGGCTTTACTCCATCTCGCGGGTATCGCACTATATATCGTCACAAGTGGGGAAGGAAGGCTATAGTTTAACATCCGCCGACGTCGCCATCATTAGAGACAGAACACTTGCTCAACTGGACAAGAATGACCAAACAATTTGGCCAATTCTAAGGAATCGCCGATCATCTGCTTGGAAAAATTCAGGGAAAACACTGGAAACCTAAATTAGCTCGCCTGGCTTGGATCTGACAACCTGTCTTAAAGCAAGAGTCCAGTGTCTTAACCATTACATCACTTCGTTCGACACCGCCATGAGACTCTCTGATCGGAAGCATCCGGATAACTATTAGTGGGCGTGTCTACCCTTCGTCTTTAAGATGGCTTGTAAGTAGGCTGTTTACGTTTTTTTTATTGGTAACGCCTTGTAGCGCTCTGTATGAAAATCACTGGCTGTGCTGTGTGCAGTCTGTGGCAGGTGTGCATTGTTGTTTGCTACTGTAGTGTTTGGCAGCTGGATGTTAACAGCGCATAGCGTTGCGCAGTTGGAGGTGAGCCGCCAGCAGTGGTGGATGTGGGGAGTGAGATGGCGGAGTTTTGAGAGCGGATGATCTGGACAGAGACAGTAAATTTGTAAGACTGGATATCATGGACTGATATATATATTATGACTTTTGAACACTATTAAGGTAAATACATTGTTTGTTCTCTATCGAAATCTTTCATTTGCTAACTATGCCTATCAGTAGTTAGAGCCTTCAGTAGTTAGAATCTTTTACTTAGCTGGCAGTATTGGCGCTCGGTGTATTGCAGTAGTTCGAGTAACGAAGATTTTTGTGAGGTAAGAATTCATGAAAGGTATAGGTTATTGTTAGTCAGGGCCATTCTTTTGTAGGGATTACTGAAAGTCAGATTGCGTTGCGCTAAAAATATTGTGTGTCACTTTAGTGAATGTCTGAGTACGTTCAGTTTTGCTCAGCTGTTTGAAAATCAAATAACGTAGGGGTTTACCAGCACAGTAATTCATTAATTTTTCTAAGGGGACGTTACAAACTCTCTCAGAACATCTGTGGAGGAATGGGTTCCCAGCCGGCCGCGGTGGTCTCGCGGTTCTAGGCGCTCAGTCGGGAACCGCGCGACTGCTACGGTCGCAGGTTCGAATCCTGCCTCGGGCATGGATGTGTGTGATGTCCTTAGGTTAGTTAGGTTTAAGTAGTTCTAAGTTCTAGGGGACTGATGACCACAGATGTGAAGTCCCATAGCGCTCAGAGCCATTTTTGAATGGGTTCCCATTCTTCCTCAACAGCCGAAACTAAACGGTCGTTATGTTGGACGCGGGTTCCTGGAGCTAAGTCTACGTTCTAACTCACAGCAATTGTATTCCTTTGGTTCAGGTCGTCACTTCCGGGCATGCATGTCCATTTCAGGAATGTTACTATCCACAGTTCGTTGTCTCACATACGCTGCTGTACGTCAGGGTGCATCGTCATGCTGATACAGTCAGTCATCATCTCCCAACTGGTCTTCTACTGTACGCAGTACACAAAGCTATGACATGTGTTCATATCCTTCCGCATTTAGCATTTTCTTAAGCGCTATAAGGGTACCACATCCTAACCATGATGTACTTCACTTTATGGCAGGCAACCTCCTCCAGGCATTCGCCAAACACGAACTCTTCTCTCGGATTGCCACAGGATAATTCATCACTCCAAATCACTCGTTGCTCTTTAAGCGGGTATTACACGGCGATCCGCCGCGAACGGTACTGGTCTGTCAGGACAGCCGTCTAGCGGTAGAACGGGTGAAACTATGAAAATTAGCGGACACATTATACGCGCGCCAGGATAGAGAGCAGTTCTGAACTACTGTCAATCCGCGCATGTGCACTATGTAGCGTTAACGCGCGCATGCCCGGAAGGGGATACCACATTGTTTCTGCTTGTTTGCTTACTGCTTGGTGGCTAGTAGCTCATTTCAGATTCTCGTGTTGGGGATTTTCCACGTTTTTTTTTCAGTAAGTATGTTGTCATAAATGCAGAGAAAAAACTTTTTTTTGCCAGTAGACTTTCTTTTATACTAGCTGTTCGTGAAAGTATTAGTTCTACTAATTTCTTCGTATTCTAAAAATGAAATGGATCAAAGAGGCGTTAAGCGTCTTAGTTCAGGCATAGATCGCTGTATCATAATACGATACATCAGCAATCATTTCTTTCTGAGTTATATGCATATAACGCCACACAGTGATTTCCGATTTGTATCGTAATGCCTTAGCTTGTGAAAGTTCATGTTTGTTCTGATTGCATCTCTTGTTTATTTCAGCATGCCAGAAAAGACGAACTGGCAGTGATAGGCGACAGAGTCCGTGCAGTTCCGCCCAGTGCCATAGACGAGGACTGAAAAACTCTGAGTAGCACTTATATACCGTATATTCAAAACCTGGAAAAATAACAAGTACACCTTTAAGTATTGGTCCTTTCAAGTGCTGCAAATTGCCGTACATACATCCACAACAACATTTGAAGGGGTGGGCTGTGGGGGGCCGCTGTGACCGAGCGGTTCTAGGCGCTTCAGTCCGGAACCGCGCTGCTGCTACGGTCGCAGGTTCGAATCCTGCCTCGGGCATGTATATGTGTGATGTCCTTAGATTAGTTAGGTTGAAGTAGTTCTAAGTCTAGGGGACTGATGGCCTTAGATGTTAAGTCCCATAGTGGTTAGAGCCATTTAAACCATTTTTGAACCATCATTACTGGTTAGTTGGACCAGATGGCTGGCCAGTCGTGTCCAAGTTAAATGCTCCAGTAACGCTGTTGTCCCTCATTATCGCTCAGTCTGTGTGCGTGTAACATTGCATAAAACGTATCCGTATGATCGTACCTGACTGTACTCGACACAACTTGGCTTCCGCCCCACGTGAAACGAAATCCAAGGAGATTCAAGCAAACGCGGAAGGATACATAGTGTAATGTTTACATCAGGTTTATTCTCACGATAAACAGAGTGTAGGAGTGGAATTGTACACGGACGAGAAAGGAAATTGACAGTGGCCTGGAATAATTCGGGCAAACGACGGAGAACCTAAATATGGATGGCCAGGCAGGAACAGCAGATCCGTTACAACTATTTTTACATCTTACTCCAAAAGCTGTCTAATGGTGTGTGGCAGAGGGTACTTCTGATACCACCACCTGATATCCCCTTTCCTGTTCCACTCGGAAATGGCACGTGGGAAGAATGATTGTTGGTAAGCTTCTGTATTCGATTTAATTTCTCGAATTTTCTCGTCATGGTCATTTCGTGAGATGAATGTGGGAGGAAGCTATATGTTGTCCAGCTCTTCAAGGTAAGTGCTCTCTCGAAATTTCAGCAGTAAACGTCTCTGTGATGCACAAGTTCTCTCTTGTAACGTCTGCCTCTGGCGTTTGTTGAGAATCTCTACAATGCTCCCGCGCAGACTATACGGAACGCCCCGCCCTTATCTCTCTCTCTCTCTCTCTCTCTCTCTCTTATATATATATATATATGAGTCCCACCTCGCGAAGCTTCCAAGTAGATGGGCAATACGCAAGTATCGGTCGAACAAGCCATGGATCTCAAACTGGCACCTGTTTTTGCTACTTTTTGTTTCATATGGTCATTCCACTTACGGACAATCTGGATAGTTACTCCTAGATATTTTACGGTTGACACTGTTCCCAGCTTTTTGTCATGAACTGCGTAGTTGTACAGTATACACTGGTATCGAAAATTAAAGCAACAACTCACTATTTCCCCGTCCTGTGTAATTCACGAATAATCGCACAATCTGTCAACAGTGTCCGTACTATCGTGTACTGCACGGAAGATGGCATTCTAGTCAACGGACAACCACGCCAACAATGACGTCAGGACGCCTATCAAACGGAATAGTGTTTGCCGTGTAGTCCCTCATCCACAATCGCTGTGTACACAGCCAGAGACGTTGTAGTGTGTCACAGAGAAGACGCCTACGAGGCTCTCTGCGGTGGAGGGTCTTGGGAAGAATGGAAGCAGGACAGTCGCAAACTGGTGTGGCCCAATGCCTTAATGTGAATCGTTCTGCAGTTTTCCGAATGTGGCGACAGTTTAGAGAGATCAAAACTATACGCCGAAGACCAGAGCGGGTCCGACCACGTGAAACATCAAAAAATTTGGTTGTAAGGGAACGACGGTACCGCCTTAGCACTGCACGGCAGATGGCATCTGACCTCGCTGCATCCACTGGACGTGTTCTATCGAGGCAAACTGTGTACAGAAGGCTTCGGCAGAGTGGCCTTTATTGTCAGGGACCTGCTGTATGAGACTGATATCGAGGATGATCCGTAATGGCGTACGGTTAAATCGGCAAGGTTTAACTGCTGTCAGGTATCGTGACGAGATGTTGGGACATCATGTGCGGTTGTTGCGAGGTGCCGTGGGCCCAGACTCCGTATTGCTGGACGATAATGCTCGACCTCATAGACCATAGGTGGCTGATGTTTTCCTGGAAATGGAAGATATTGCACGCATGGCGTAGGTTGCTTGCTCTCTCGATTTGAATCCCATAGAGCACGTCTGGGATGCACTAGGGACACTGCCAGAGCATCCGGCAACCGCTCTCCAAAATTTGCGAGCAGCGCTGCTGGAAGAATGGGCGTTATTGCTTCAACACGAGATTGATGACATCATTCGCAGCCGGCCCTGTCGTTTGTCAGGCCGGTATTGCTGCCAGAAGTGGTCACACCCCATACTGAGCGCATTAACCCAGCTGTCGGAACGTGTGAAAATTCGTTAAGTTAGAAAAAACGAAGTACATTTTTGTCTACCGTCATGTGTGTTGCAGTTGTTTACGTTCGGTATTCTCTATATTGTTCCTACTTTACTTTCACCTGATTATACAGTTTCGTGGCAAAATAAACGGAACTTTGCAAAATGTCGGTTCGTTGCTTTAATTTTGGACACCAATGTACATTATGAACAGTAACGGTCATACCACAATTCTCTGGCGTACTCCGGAGATTTAGCTTCCAAGGAAGTCTTAAATCAAATCTGGTCCTTTACCCGGAAAGCTCGCATTTTTTCACTAAACGGCTGCGCTTTTCCCGAAAACGAATTCCGTATTTTAAGCCTTGCACCATCACCACACGGCTCTATACTTTGATTGTTTTGTCCTGCAGAAATGTATATGAACTGTAACAGAATACGGGTTGACTTACTTTCTTAAGTCACAATAAGGTATTAATTACCAATTAAGGGTGACGCAGTAAAAGCGCTAGATTCGAATTTATTCGAGCAGAGTTCAAATTAACATCGAACCACGTTGTTTCAAGTTTCTGCACTTCATATAATGCGAATGCTGCAATGGTCCTCCACGAGGTCCGCTAACGTTTTCCATGCCCGTATTTCTTAACCTTAGTACGCGTTTCGTCTCGAATACGTTCAATTTCTACTGGACAGACTACACCTTCATTCCTTGGAGGATGGAGGAAAAGGAGATGATTAATTTTATTAAATTCCACACACAAATCAAGAATGCTAGAAAAATCAATGTTCGACAGTTAGGTCGTTCGACGAAGACGTACTGTACTGACGGGGGCACAAACATGAACGCCGCCCGGTGTGGCCGTGCGGTTCTAGGCGCTTCAGTCTGGAACCGCGTGACCACTACGGTGGCAGGTTCGAATCCTGCCTCGGGTATGGATGTGTGTGATGTCCTTAGGTTAGTTAGGTTTAATTAGTTCTAAGTTCTAGGCGACTGGTGACCTCAGAAGTTAAGTCGCATAGTGCTCAGAGCCATTTGAACCACAAACGAACAGTGCTGTATGCTAGAAAAAAGTTGCATTGTACCCTTCAAGTGTCGCTCCTGTACTATTACAGCTACGAAGTCTAATCCATTACAGCACGCCGAATTTAGTTGAGCGCTTCTTTATGAAGAACAGAGCCTCTTAGTCTAAAGAGGCGAACACCTGTTGATGAATATTGTCGCCTTCGGATCTACGCCAAAAAATTGACGCAAGTGTAAAGAGAACTATTTGGTTCTCACTTTATTATTAAGTGCCCGAATCACTAGAAGAATTGATAGTGCATGTTTTCCGAACCATTTCTCTTCTATTACTTATCACGATTTTTTTTTTTAAAAAACTGGGTTTCGGGACGTGCCCATACTGCCATCTCAACAATGGAAGTTACGACAGCGTGTTTCGACATTCTGAACATTCGTTAGGGCCAAGTTGCAACCTAGGCTTAAACTCGTCATCTGACGCCACGCGAGCGATTTTCGTGTCAATTATGACGCTACGAAGAAAAGGACAACACAGCACCCAGTCCTCGAGCGGAGAAAATCTAAATCCCGACCGGGAATCCAACACGGGCCCCTTCGGTTAGCAGCCTGGCGCGATGACCGCGCAGCTACTGAGGCGGACTATCACGAAAATTAAAACAATGTCGCAAAGATCCACTCATCGATAAACTCACTAGTGAGAAATGTAAACGCAGTAGAGTTCAGTCAATGGATAAATGCAGCGGCAGATCCAGCGACTGCGATACGGAGGTGGCACGCTAAGGACAAATTTCTGATTCTTATCACAAGCCTGTGGCGCCAGGGCGTGGCGATGGTGTCGCTTTATCAACACCAGCGGCGCCTATCTGCCTGGGCATTAGTTGTCCTGCGAGCCCAGGGATTGTCCTCACCGCTTTCTCTTGTTATCCCACGGATAGGCCACATTTATAGCCTCGCTGTTTCTGTAGGTCGCGTCTGACTATTTGTTTTAAGCAACAAAGGAGGAAATTTACACGACTGGACACAAGAGCTCTTTTCTTGCTTTGTATTTTGTACTACGCATGTTGCACCCTGTTGTTGTTGTGGTGGTGGTGGTGGTGGTGGTGGTGGTGGTGATAGTAGTGGTGGTTGTCGTATTCCGCCAACGTTTTAATCTCTTATATGTGGAACACGTCGCTTATAATTTTGCAAAACTTCGTAAGGAACTCTATTAGTCTCCGCGGTTTGCAGATTCTGTATCAACTGCATGTTTGTCCGCAAATAATATCCTTCGGGCGCTTAGTAAAACATAAAATTGTAAAGCTATTTTGTGGATTGCTTCGGTCGTTTCTGTACATTAATATTTACTCTTATGGCTGTCAAAGAATTTTATTGCTAGCAATTGCAATTCAGAGTAATTTTTTTATCAAGCATATAAAAGGTTTGCTATAGCAAGCACTGCTAATGCTGGAAGTTAATTACAATGGCGGCAATGACACGAATTACCGACGAAAACAGCGTAACACCCGAATTTCTTAATTAGTTTTACCTCCTTGGTGACAGGATTACAAACCCTTTCAGATGATTTGTTATTTTCGCCGTTCATTCGTCTGTTTGTCACTCCCGTGTGTGGTCCCGGCACGTTCAGTTCACCTAAAGGATTAACGGTGTATATCATGACACCTATTGCATGAGTCTGATAATGCGATCACTGGACGTTGTAACTGCAATGAATGAAGCTTGTGACAGCCATAAGCGTAGATGAACATTCTGCAGAATAGATCTTGAACTCTTCACCAAAGTACGTGATGTTTTGAAAGTTTCAGGCAGATTAAAATCGTCGTGAATGTGTGTCTGTGTGCGAGAGAGAGAGAGAGAGAGAGAGAGAGAGAGAGAGAGAGAGAGAGAGAGGGGGGGGGGGGGGCGGGGTAGGTTTTGGAACTATGACAAAAGCAATGGCAGAAGAGTGTCGTAAGTTGTTTAGATAGCTCAGCTGGTAAAAGCACTACCTGCGAAAAACAAGGCTATGGGTACGAGCACCGGTGTGGCACACATTTCCACCTTTCAGGAAGTAAATAATAATAATAATAATAATAATAATAATAATGATTATGATGTTCAAAAGCTATATGGAGGCTTCTGACCCGTTCCTCATTCATCTCTTGGCTTCTGTAATCCTTGCTCTTTCTACTAACTTGCCCTAAAGGGATGAATAAGTATTCCGTATAGTTGATCAGTCCCTAAATTACTTTTTTAAGCAGTTTCACTGGAACCACAGAGTTAAAAAAAGGAAAGAAAAAACAACACTTTTTAATACGCTTCCGAAACGTATGCGCCTTTCGTAGAGATTCTCAAACTTGAATTTGACTACACAATACTCCATTTCTGGAGATTAAGGACCCTGACAAGTAAGCAGTACCGTTCTTTATGGTCAACTGTGTGTCACAGTGAGTTGGCCCTAGAGATGAAAACTGTAGACTCGGTCGCCATCAGAAAAATGAACGACCTCTTTCAATTCCTATAAAAGGAATTCTTTCTGAGATGTACTTGTTACACAAAACAGCCAGACGTGTAACACTGAAGTTTCCCGGCAAGTTTTGCTTTAAAAGGATGCAACACTGCCACGTATCTGTCATACGCGACGAGGAGCAAATATCTCCGTTTTTTTCCACCACATTAATGCCGCGACAGCACCAAATGCTGTCGATAACGAAGCGCTGCGAAGTGTGCAGCGATAGAGAGCAGCTGGTTTTTGTGGAGTCCTGCAGACAGCAGTGAAAGTCTGCCGGCGCTGCTGCCCATGCCCGTCCTGGAATGCAGTCGGCCGCTGTGCGTCACGCCATCGAAAAGCCACGTACGCACAAGGTCGCGCAGCCGATGCTGCAACCTGTTTATATAACCATTCTAATGGAGCGGATTGATGCTCTATGTTAATAGTCGTCTACAGAATCAATACGCACAGCCCCACCAGACGTTAGTTAACTATAATTCTTACACCACTGGCCTGCTGAAATGTAGGGCTTCGCAGGGATCGAATGAAGGGTAGAGCCACAGGTCGTAACACATCTGAAATGTAACGTTCACTATTCAAAGTGCCGTCAATGCGAACAAGAGGTGACCGAAACGTGTAACCAATGGCACCCCATACCACCACGGCGGGTGATACGCCATTATGGCGATAACGAATACACGCTTTCAATGTGCGTTCACCGCGATGTCGCCAAACACGGATGCGATCACCATGATGCTGTAAACAGAACCTGGATTCATCCGCAAAAATGACGTTTTGCCATTCGTGCACCCAGGTTCGTCGTTGAGTACGCCATCGCAGGCGCTCCTGTCTGTGATGCAGCGTCAAGGGTAACCGCAGCCATGGTCTCCGAGCTGATAGTCCATACTACTGCAAACGCCGTCGAACTGTTCGTGCAGATGGTTGCTGTCTTGCAAACGTCCCCATCTGTTGACTCTGGGATCGAGACGTGGCTGCACGATCCGTTACAGCCATGCAGAAAAGATGCCTGTCATTTCGACTGCTAGTGATACGGAGCCGTTGGGATCCGGCACGGCGTTCCGTATGACCCTCTTGAACCCACCGATTTCATATTCTGCTAACAGACATTGGATCTCGACCAACGCGAGCAGTAGTGTCGCGATACGATAAACCGCAATCGCGATACGCTACAATCCGACCTTTATCAAAGTCGGAAACGTGATGGTACGCATTTCTCCTCCTTACACGAGGCATCACAACAACGTTTCACTAGGCAACGCCGGTCAACTGCTGTTTGTGTATGAGAAATCGGATGGAAACTTTCCTCATGTCAGCACGTTGTAGGAGTCGCCTCCGGCGCCAACCTTGTGTGAATGCTCTGAAAAGCTAATCATTTGCATATCACAGCATTTTCTTCCTGTCTGTTAAATTTCGCGTCTGTAGCACGTCATCTTCGTGGTGTAGCAATTTTAATGGCCAGTAGTGTAATTTACTCCCCCCTCACAATTCCCCCACACAAAAATGGTTCAAATGGCTCTGAGCACTATGGGACTCAACTGCTGAGGTCATTAGTCCCCTAGAACTTAGAACTAGTTAAACCTAACTAACCTAAGGACATCACAAACCCATGCCCGAGGCAGGATTCGAACCTGCGACCGTAGCGGTCTTGCGGTTCCAGACTGCAGCGCCTTTAACCGCACGGCCACTTCGGCCGGCTCCCCCACACACACCCTATAACAACAGGTAACGCTATACCCCCGACGATACACTACTTTCCTCATCTGGTTCATCCGGCGTGACGACACTGTACGTACCAGAATTGATAGTTCTACAGCAGAGCTTTATAAAACTTCATAGATATTACGGTGATTCAGCTGCGCCTACGAATGTCGTTTCACGCAGCCCGCTGTGTTGTATCTGGCCTTCAAAAACCAGGTGCGTGATTTTCATACTCTCTCGCTCGCTACGCTCAAACCATCAGCCCTACAGAAAAAAAAGAAGAGAACCTTTTTGTAGGAAATTCAATGTCGTGTTGGGATACTCTTTTGCTGGGGGCCATAGTTTCCGAGTTATTCAAGAAAAACATACGAAAGCGACTTTGAAGGGCACTTCCATCCCCACACACGTCCCTCAGCAGTCAGTATTTGTATAATGTTGTTGGTGGCACTCCCTCCTACCACTACATCTAAACTTCCGACTACGCGAACTACTGCCGACATTCGACCTTTCTTTGTCTCCAGTCATCGGGCTCTTACGCCACCAGCATAGTCGGCTAGTTCATTAACATTATTAAATTAAACGTGCCCGTGAGGGCAATGAAATGAAGAAAAGACCTTTGTAAACGTCACGCTAAAACTAATTACGTTGACAAGTCTATCCAAATTTACCCTTAGAATCACAGTAATTTCGTAGTCAGAGGGCCTGAAGAATGCAACGACGTGAATGTTCATTTTAAGCTGTTAAAATTCACAGAACTGTTAGGTAAAATTTACACACATCTCTGTTTTATCATTTATAAGTGCTCGACTAAACCGGTGATGTTGTAAGGCCAGTCAATGAACACGAATAAAGGTCTAAAATTTTTGTACAGCGGTTGGAGGGAGTGTCATGAACAACGTACTAGAAATCCTGACCGGTGGGGACTAAGTGTGGGACGGAAGTGCGTTTGACGGTCACGTTCGTAGATTTTCTTGAATAACTACATTCAATTTCTTACAGAAACGTCTTGTTTATTTTTTCCCTAGAAATAGTAGTTTGCGCGTAGCGACCGAGAAAATATGAAAATGCAGTTTTATAATGCATCTCGGCGCCATAAATGCAGAGGGATAAAATCCGCCGTCACCTAAGAACCAGGTGCCATTACACGCGGTATATTAGGAATATTTATGGAATAACAGAGACTAAAGCAAAAACTTACCGGAAAAGCGTACTTTTTGTTACCTTGAGATTCTTTCCGTGAACGTTTTCCCTTTTGATTTGATCCATTATAAATGGTTTTTGAAAGCCTGCGACTGTAGATACAATAGGTTTGTTTATAAATAAATAAATCTTCTGCTACCAGTCACGATTTTCTTTATTTTACTATTTGCACGACGCGTTTCGAGAAATAATTCCCATTTTCAAGTGCGTTTTTATGATGTGTGTTAAGCCATTTCTTTTGATGTTGTCAGTGTGTGTGAGTCTGCTTCATTTTGTTGACTTTTACTGTAATACATAAGAAACGCGATTTTTAGTTGGGTGTCAATATTTTCTGTGAGGTTAGTGGCTAAAGTTTGAGAACAATTTGTACTTACAATTTTCTAATGGTCCATTTGTGTAGAGAGTCACACACACTTAACATCACACACAACTTGTACATTTTACACATCGAAAATATCTGATATAAACAAAACAGTTACAAAGATCTTCTTATAGGTAGTTCACAGAGATAACATTATAGGTCTTCCACAGATTATGATATGCTTTTGTACAGAGGTTAATTTATCTTTACAATTTGGCTCATGAATTACTTATACTGATTTTACATTTGTGCTTATTTCTATGTTTTACTATTTTTATTTAAGTATATTATCAAAACATCTGAAGAAATTCACTGATTCATTTTCAAGTTTTTCATTTAATATTTTATCTTCATATTTTCTATAATGTGAATATATCTCCAGTTCTTATGTATTACAGTAAAAGTCAACAAAATGAAGCAGACTCACACACACTGACAACATCAAAAGAAATGGCTTAACACACATCATAAAAACGCACTTGAAAATGGGAATTATTTCTCGAAACGCGTCGTGCAAATAGTAAAATAAAGAAAATCGTGACTGGTAGCAGAAGATTTATTTATTTATAAACAAACCTATTGTTTTCCCTTTTCATTAACAGGAATGTTTGAGAGAACATATATAGCTGTTAAAGTACTTACAGCCTAAACTTTATTGAGAATAGCTGATACTGAAATGTCTAGCATGCGGACATTACCGACAACACTTCTTTATCCAACAGCAGTTCTCTATGATGATAAAACTGGTCTCGTTCTTTTCTTCTCACCGACTAACAATAGCGAAGGCTTTCGCGCTTGACCCAACGTCGTAAACATTCGCGACGCGTAAAGAAAGTAAGCCGCAAAATAAACCTGTCAGCTGAAGAATACCATTTAACTCCTGTTGTTATTACTCTCCTCTGCTGCTCGTTATTAACAAAAATATGACGGAACTTTGAGCTGCAGTCGCTATATGAGATCGTATTTAAGCCCATTACCATACAGGTTACAGTAGAGGATACCATGCAATAGTCGCCATAAAGAAGACGTTGTTTTACGATCGTTAACGTCATATGTGGCCACATTAGCTACGCCGACGTATTAGGCCTGCTCTTTTGGAAGTAACTGTTATAGTCCCGCAGTAGAAGTATCAAGTTTTACTTTTCCGCAGTGAACACTTGGCGGCATTTTTAACAGCGATAAGGTATCTGCAGTCTCGAACCACTTAACGCTAGGCAGTGTTTTTTTTGCGTAAGATTGTTTGTACTGGTCGGCGCCAGCGCAAGCTACGTATTTACAATTTACAGTCCACCAGAGTAGCATGTCTCTAGCAACTCAAAGAGCAGATCGTGCCGACGCTACATTCAGAGATTAATTTCGTATTAACACGGTCGAGTCGACCTCTGTCCCAGGCACTCCAGTCTGATTTTACTGCGGTTTCAGGTTTTTCTAGAAACAGATGGTTTTGTGAAATCGTGGAAGATGACCCACATGCGAACGAAAGCCGCATGTCTAATTGGCAGTGTTATAGCCTCGCGCTCCAAACAGTCTCTACTTGGCTTTCCGGTTATTATCTGAATGCTGAGCTGGTTCCATTTTCTCCTTATAATATTCGTAGACGTACGACGTGCACATGTCTCGACGTACGACGTGCACATGTCTCATGGTCACATGGCGCCGTGAGAGAAGCCGAGAGCGGAACGCCACCATAAGCATATTTGGGAAAAAAAGACCACGCGACAGCAAAGAAAAAACGCAAAAAGGAGAATGTAGATACATTGAGGTTTGCGTTCGCGTCATCCTCCCATGTCAGTACTGTTACGTACAGTTCAGTTTTCCAACTGTTCTTTCGATGCTTCGTTCCTACCTGTACTTACAACTTTTTAGTGCAGAAATGCGCTTATTCAACACGAGTGACAAGACAGGCCAATTGTACAAATACCATATACTGTGTGTGTGTGTGTGTGTGTGTGTGTGTGTGTGTGTGTGTGTGTGTGTGTGTACGGAGGGGCGGGAGAGAGAAGGAAAAGCTATGTAGGGGAAGATAAATGTGGATTATGAGCAGACACTCCAACGCTCACGAGTTTTTTTCGAACACGGAACGACAGTGCCTTACAAGCAGAATCGCTGAAAATTTGCTCCTGTGCAACGTACAAAATCTGGTTCAAGAGACACATCAAAAAACTTGAACTTGATACCGAATGCTGAAACTTCAAACGATTACCGTTAACGTACATGTCGCAACCTTCTGGTAGATGTCTACGGACGTATTATAAGGCGGCTGTTCTATTATGAATATAAAGCACACTCCACACCATTCCCAGTGCGTCAGAATGTCTTTGCAATAAGATGCACTAAATGTCACCTTCCAACAGATTCTGCACAAATCTATCGAAAGTATACGAAGCGGAGATTCTAAGCGATCTACTGTTCCCTATGAGAAGCAGAAACTGCCGAACATCGGACTCAAAATGTGTGTGCTCCGTCAAAAATAAATTATATGTAACGGTAAGTACATCTCTTACTTCACGCATTGGCGCTTGCTGGCACACACCATCAACGCACGATGAAGTGGGCATCGACGATGTCACACAAAACCCTCAAATACAATATTTATGTTGTTATGCAGCACTATGATCCCTCAGAGAACGAGTCGTGTCACTGGTCTCTAGCGCCTCCTGACTAGTTAATTTCCCCTCGACGCCAAGTATTCGTCTGGCATTAACTACTGTTCATATCTCCGTCTTGCCATGCATAGTTAGCCTTTCCGTGGTGTCCATCTGTAGATACGTTTGACTGCCATCCAGAAAGGGCGCCACATAGTTACGGTGAGACGCCGTAGAGGGGTTCAGCCAGCGGACTGTATTATGTTTTCGACATACGTAATTCAACTGTTTTATCCATCCGCAGTAGTTCCGCTCCGACGCTATGGAGGGCGCAAATCACATATATCATGCATCTGACTGACACCACGCAAATATGTAAATGTAGACTTTCGCGGCGTATACTACTGACTAAAACTTCTCGAGCTCTCATCCGAGTGGTTGCGTCGAAATTCATCTTCTGTCTTCGCGAGAAGGTGAGAAATTTTTGGAAATTTGTGGTACGTTCCTATGGGACCAAACTCCTGAGGTCATCACTCCCTAGGCTTACACACTGTTTATTCTAACTTAAACTAACTTACGCTAAGGACAACAACACACCCATGCCCGAGGGAGGACTCGAACCTCCGACGGCTGAGCAGCGCGAACCGTGGCAAGGCCCCTAGACCGCGTGGCTAGATGATGAGAATGACATAAAAAAAATGTCGTGGAATTTCGACGCAACCACCCGACTGGAAGCCCGAGAAGATATCATCATCCTGAAAATAGTTCGCAAATCAACATTCATCTGCCCAGTGTGGATTTAACACATTGCAGACGGCGCTCAACTTTTACTGGGGCATTGGCATAATCAGTGCTCGACTGAGACTCGGGCGCCGTCTCGAAAGGGCTAACATCATGGCGAAACGAATTAGTCACAAGAACAGAATCACCTTCATCTTTACTGTCAGAGTCACTTGGAAACACTGCCACCTTGCCACCAGGCGTAATGATGTCACTGATACTGTTGTCACTAAAATCGTCCTCAGAGCCATACAAACATTTACTCACACTGTCCACCCGGATCTTTATTTCACTAGGAACATTTGAATGATCATCGATAAAAATCACCGAAAGTATTTCAGAATCATTCATTTCCTTCCGTTCTCTGAAAGCTGGATGAACTTCAAGACGAAAATGGTAACTATTTGAAATATCAAAATGCAGTCGAAGTGCTAAATAAGCAAAAAGTACATGAAGACAAAGTTTGATAAACTGACTACTGGTGTAAACACCTAAATAGACAAAGTAGTTAAAATGTATCACAGCAGGCGGCATCTACAAACAGCGCGTAGAAAACATAGTTTATTTCGAGATCCGTCCGTGACGGATGGCGCGCGAAATACGGGATCCGTCCGGATTGTGTTAAGCGGACGCAAGGCTCCACTGAGCCAGTGTCTGACCGTCGTAGTGTGCGTGCAAAACACTTATCCACTGTCACCGCCAGCATAGCCAAGACTGGAAATTCTTCAAGTTTAATTATTCATCTTCCACTGGATTCAGGAACAGGCCAGTTTCTGTAGTTATATTAACTTCAACAAACTTGCCACACATCATCTTCATCCTCAAGTTAAGTACTGTACAAAGTTTTAACAAATTCTCCTTGTTGTATCGTCATCGCAAATGTTGCTGCGTGCTTAGCAAGCTACCACAATACAACAGCAGCAAACGGAAATTTTGGAAGATTGCGTTTATTTTGCCACAAAACACCATAAACGAATGATAGTAAAGTAGAACCATTGTAAAGAATACAGAATGTAAACAACTTCTACATGCATAATGGTAGACAAAAATGTTCTTCGTTTTTTTTTCCAACTTCACGGATTTGCAAACACATTCCGAAAACTGATTTATGTGCCCAGTATGGGATGCGACCACCTCTGGCAGCAATGCAGGCCTGACAACGACGGGGCATGCTGTGAATGATACCATCAATCTCATGTTGAGGCAATACCTCCGATTCTTCCAGCAGAGCTGCTCGCAAGTCTTGGAGAGCGATTGTGGATGCTGATGTGATGCAACCCGTCCCCTTAACGCATACCAGACATGCTCCACAGGATTGAAATCGAGAGAGCGACCAAGCCAAGCCATACGTGCAATCCGTTTCCAAGAAAACAACCGTCCGTTCTCTATGTCGGCATTATCGTGCATCAGTACGAAGTCTGGCCCCACAGAACCTCGCAACAACCGTACACGATGTCCCAAGATTTCCTCACGATATCTGACAGCAGTTGAACAATTGTGCGAGTGGTCAACATAATACTTGTCCACCCATTAGGGATCCTCCTCTATATCGGCCTCTTTCCAGACTGCTTAGGTGCCGAAATCGTGATCCACGTTCGCCCCAGATGTGAATCCGTCGAGAATCACTCTCCAGACCAAATCCGGATTCATCTGTGAAAAGAACACTGGTCTACTGTTGGACCGTCCGCGTGGCATGCTGAGAGCTCCATTCTAGATGTTCCCTTTTGTGAAGACACGCCAAAGATAAACAGACAGCAGGTCTCTGACAAAGGCCACTCTGCCGACGCCTTCTGTACACCGTTTGCCTCGCTACAACACGTCCAGTGGACGCTGTGAGGTCAGATGCCAGTTGCCGTGCAGTACTAAGGCGGTTCCGTCATGCCCTTACAGCCAAGTGACGGTCCTCTCTTTCTGATGTCACACGGGGTCGGCCCTGCCCTGGTCTTCAGAATACAGTTTCGGTCTCTACAAACTATCGCCGCAACAGAACGATTCCGATTAAGCCGTCAGGCGACATCACTTTGCGACTGTCCTGCTTCCGTTCTTCTTATGGTTCTCCACCGCCAAGTGTCTGGTAAGGGCCTTCTCTATGCCATACTGCATCGTCTGTGACTGTACACAGCGATTGTGGATGAAGGACTACCCAGCGAACACTATCCCATTTGATAGGCGCCCTGACGTCATTGTTGGCGTGGTTGTCCGTTGAACGGAAAGCCGTTTTCCGTGTAGAACATGATCGTATGGACATCTGTTGACAGTGTGTATGATTATACCGTGAATTAGAGACAGGACGGGGAAATACACTACTGGCCATTAAAATTGCTACACCACGAAGCTGACGTGCTACAGACGCGAAATTTAACCGACAGGAAGAAGATGCTGTGATATGGAAACGATTAGCTTTTCAGGGCATTCACACAAGTTTGGCGAAACCTACAACGTGCTGACATGAGGAAAGTTTCCAACCGATTTTTCATACACAAACAGTAGTTGACCGGCGTTGCCTGGTGAAACATTGTTGTGATGCCTCGTGTAAGAAGGAGAAATGGGTGCCATCACGTTTCCGACTTTGATTGCTGTTTATCGTATCGCGACATTGCAGCTCGCGTCGGTCGAGATCCAATGTCTGTTAGCAGAATATGGAATCGGTGGGTTCAGGAGGGTAATACGGAACGCCGTGCTGGATCCCAACCGCCTCGTATAACTAGCAGTCGAGATGGCAGGCATCTTATCTGCATGTCTGTAACGGATCGTGCAGCCACGTCTCGATTCCTGAGTCAACAGATGGGGACGTTTGTAAGACAACAACCATCTGCACGAACAGTTCGACGACGTTTGATTACACGTCCCGGTCACCTCTTGTTCTCATTGACGGCACTTTGAACAGTGGACGTTATATTTCAGATGTGTTACGACCCGTGGCTCTACCCTTCATTCGATCCCTGCGAAACCCTACATTTCAGCAGGGTAATGCACGACCGCATGTTGCAGGTCCTGTATGGTCCTTTCTGGATACAGAAAACGTTCGACTGCTGCCCTGGCCAGCACATTCTCCGGATCTCTCACCAATGGAAAACGTCTGGTCAATGGTGGCCGAGCAACTGACTGGTCACAGTACTCCCGTCACTACTCTTGCTGAACTGTGGTATCGTGTTGAAGCTGCATGGTCAGCTGTACCTGTACACGCCATCGAAGCTCTGTTTGACTCAATGCCCAGGCGTATCAAGGCCGTTGTTACAGCCAGAAGTGGTTGTTCTGGGTTCTGATTTCTCAGGATCTATGCACCCAAATTGCGTGAAAATGTAATCACATGTCAGTTTTAGTATAATATATTTGTCGAATGAATACCCGTTTATCATCTGTATTTCTTCTTGGTGTAGCAATTTTAATGGCCAGTAGTGCACTTCCTGCGATAGGGGGTTCTCTTCCTGCCATCTTTTTGTTAGAGGCCTTGTGTATTTTGGTGAACACAACAATTCCTCTGGTATGAGAATGGCAGACTTCCTTCGCAGATGTGCTCCGACTGTTATTACCTTGTCGCCGACGGGGTGTTAAATCCTACTCTTCCTCCCACTAAAAGACGCACTAATGCAGCTTCTGTTATTTTCAGATGACAGCAGAATGTGCGCGCCTACGTTAAGAGTGGCACCGATCTCGGAGGAAGCTGACAGGAGGCCGCGCAACGAGGCCAGCTTTCGCCGGCGTGGGAAACACGCCGCCTATCACGGTCTCGCCTCTCTCCGCGCCAGATGCAAATCGAACAATACCACCTTCCCACTACCAAAATAAAAACGATACTTTTCCCCACTCTCAGAGGAGTCACTACGACCAGGAGTTCCCGCGCTCGCGGCGCAGAGCGATTCCATAAATATTTGTACCCACAGTAACGGGATACTCGCGAGGCTGTCCTTGGCGTTTCGCAACGCTACATCGCCGGCACCGCTCGAGCGGGCAATCGAACACGAAGCGGCTATACTTCTTCCGAAGGCGCATTCCCATAGGTCGCGGTGCAAGGTGACCTCTCGGGAGCTAAAACGTGGCAACAGTGCCACGCCTCACCACCGCATCTGACTTTGTAGCAGTCCGGAAAATCGGAAATAATCACGAACCACACAACGTTTCCAGGCTTTGAAGATTCTGCCCACACTCAACTGTTTGAAAACTTCAACCAGAACAATAATAAAATTCTGTCCTACGTTAAAAGAAGCTCGGTGTTTTAATGTCCCGTCGACATCTATGTCATCAGAGACGAAGCACAAACTCGGACTGAGTGCGGTAATGATGAGGGAAGGAAATTGGCTGGGCCTTTACAAGGAACCATGCCAGTACTCACCCTAAGCGATCTAGGGAAATGACGGAGAACGTATACCCGAATCGCCGAACAGAGATTTGAATCCCCGTCCTCCGGCCGTTGTGGCCGAGCGGTTCTAGACGCTTCAGTCCGGAACCGCGCTGCAGCTAAGTTCGCAGGTTCGAATCCTGCCTCGGGCATGGGTGTGTGTGATGTTCTTAGGTTATTTAGATTTAAGTAGTGCTAAGTTCTAGGGGACTGATGACCTCCGATGTTAAGTCCCATAGTGCTCAGAGTCATTTGAACCTTTTTTGAACACGAGGCAAGCGTCTTAATTACTGCGCCTTCACGCTCGGTGTTAGTGTGTTCAGTATAGCACAGGACTCCAATGCACTGCTGTCCGACGCAAAATCGAGAACGTATGTATTTGTTTCTCTGGTACTCCGCTGACCTGCTCAGAAATGTCAGGCGAAAATCAGTATAGTTGGATGGCTAGTGGGTGACTGTACGTTATAATTTTAATGTTCTATGCTATTACGAATGCCTATGAAGAGGAGCGACTGTAGGAAAATACAAGATGACTTACACAAAATTTCTGGTTGGTTTGATGAATGGCAGCTTGCTCTAAATGTAGAAAAATTTAAGTTAATACGGATGAGTAGGAAAAACAGTCTTTTAACGTTCGAATACAGCACTAGTAATGGCACTGCTTGATACAATCACTTCGATGAAATATCTAGGCGTAACGCTGCAATGCGATATGAAACAGTATGAACATGTCAGGTTGGCATTAGTGAAGGTGAGCGCTCGACTCAATTTTATTGGGAAAATTTTGGGAAAGTGTAGCTCATCCATGAAGGACACAGCGTATGGAGCGCTAGTACGACCCATTCTTGAATACCGTGCGAGCATTTCATATCCCCACCAGGTGGCATTAAAGGAAGACATGAAGCAGTTTCAGAGGTCTGCTGCTAGATTTGATATCGGTACGTATAATCAGCACGCAAGTATTACGGAGATGCTTCGTGACATCAAATGGGAATCCCTGAAAGGAAGACAATGCTCTTTTCGCAAGACACCATTGTGAAAATTTAGAGTACCGGCGTTTGAATCCCTCCTGCAGAATAATTCTACTGTCGCCAAAGTCGTATGGAGACTTTTAACTGTCGTTTTTCCCTTCCTCTACCTGCGAATGGTTCAAAATGGCTATAAGCACTATGGGACTTAACATCTGAGGTCATCCGTCCCCTAGACTTAGAACTACTTAAACCTAACTAACCTAAGGACATCACACACGTCCATGCCCAAAGCAGGATTCGAATCTGCGACCGTATCGGAAAGCGCCAAGGCAGCCTTCGTGTAGAGCATTCCGATACAACGGATCATCCATCAGCTGTAAATCATATTCTCAGTACACAACATACTGAGGAGACATTTGCAATTGAACACAATTATTGTTCTACAGTCAGGTGATAAGAACTGTACACCTCGTCGAGCGCCACCGCACAAGCGTATGTTACTGGTAATAGCCAGGCATGCGGGTTCCGAAATAATAATACTGGATTTTACATTGTTACGCTCAACTAAGGAACACGAAGGAACTTGTTTAGGTAATGAGTTTACTTTCTCTCAAAATCTCATTTTGTCGAAGAATGTTCATTTCTTCTGTCCGGGTTCTGATAATACCCATTCTCGGTCTTCCTGCACACTGATGACTCTCGAAAAGTTTTCTGAATTAAGGTCTATCTCGGACGAAACAACGTGAGAGACCAGTCTCCTGAAGAGATCTGCCACTTTCAAGTAATTAGTTGCTCGTAACTTTCACTGAAATGAAAACACTGAGAAATCCCTTGGTCAGCCAGTAATTCTTTCTACGAATGTCACCGTAAAATTGTAATCTTCTTCTCCTAAAAGTGCCACGTTTTCTCAGTACGCTGGCACAATTCCTGAAACTTCCTTTTCATTGAGATTACACGTATGCAGCACGGAATTTATTATTATTTTTTTTCATTTTTATTCCTCACATACTTTGAACACACTAGCGACCTGATCTTTGTTAAAATTATTTTTATTTCCTGGCACAATCACACTTTTATTTTTAGATTAATATAAATACTGTATCTAACATAAGGATATAAATTTATTATTGTCCGGAATTTAAAACTGCTTTAACAAAAGTAGGATTCACTGGCGTCTCCTTATGATTATCATGTAGCTCAAAGTGATATTTAATTACTGCTACCGGCTGTTGACTCCACCACTTTCACCGGGATTGAAAAAATGTCTCTAGGCACTATAGAACTTAACACTGAGGTCATCAGTCCCCTAGACTTAGAACTACTTAAACCTAAGGACATCACACACACCCATGCCGGAGGCAGGATTCGAACCTGCGACCGTAGTAGCAGCGCAGTTCCGGACTGAAGTGTCTAGAACCACTCGGCCATCGCGGCCGGCCGGGAATTGAAGTATAAATTATTCTGTACATTTTTTTCTGGATCACCTTCAGCACGATTGTATGAAACCGAAGGACGACGTATACTGACGTCTGGCTATCTGCAGGGCAGCGGATCTTAGTATCGGCCACTAACAGGATGGAAAGGTAAAGAGTTTAACGATATATCCACAAAAAGGTAATTGTACGTAGAGAACTAGATTATATTACGAAAGAAAAGAGAATAAAACCTATTTGACGCTTTAAAAGAGCGGTTATATAAATACCGTATATTACCAATACGAGTCCCTTGCTGCCATCACTATGCCACCTCAATCGGCGCCTTACAAACAGATTGCGTTCATTAAAAGGACGGATTAAAGATAAGAAAGGGTACTTTTATATAAAGGTCAGAGCTTGGTGGGCTACGTCACAAAGAGCAAAATTTTTCAGATAACCATAGGTTAAAAATGCACCGTTGTGGAAATATGGCGATAAAACATCAATCATTGTGTGCATTTAAACTAATTTGCACCCCAGCTAATACCTTCTATGGTAAAGAGCGCAATTACTAATTAAATCAGCTGAAGATAATGGTTTTCTGATGAACGGTCGGTCAAAGCTACGCGAGCTTTAAATTTCTATCTATGGCTAGTTACGTTGGATGCTAATTTTCTGTGATGTTCACTGCATATAGATTTACTAGCCAATCAACTACGCTTAAAGCACCGCAGTGTCATTAATTTGTTACGATAATAAGTTGTACTGCAAATCTGCTCTGCAGTAATGTAGTCCATATTTGGTACCGTAAGGTGCAATGTTGTTAATAATTAAAATCTAAAGGTCAAATGTATTTATTTTTGCTAATATACAGATAGCATGAATGAACTTTTATTCTAAGAAGCACAGTCAGCTCAGTCGGATAAAACAGCACACTCAAACATGTTGGCTTAATGGACGCACTTCCGCATGCTGATCGCTGTTTGTTTCGTTGGTGTAACTCCACAACGCTGCATTTGCAATTCTTGTTATTACGAAAATTTTGCTTGGTACGACGTCCCGTCCAAAGCTCTGACCTTGGGAGGTTGACGATTTCCACCCTGCACTAGATGCTCACGAAGACCAGCTATCATTTCAAAAATTCATAATTTAGAGAGAGAGAGAATCATGGTTCGTTATACAGCTTTTAGCAGCTTTCGAAGTTTTTTTTCGTTTGTACTTTGTTGCAGATTTGACTTGAAATGCAACAGAATGGCGACGAACCAAGAGAAGGCGCAATGTGCATTGCAGCCAAACAATCGATCGCCCTATGCGGTATGCATTCGCGTGTTCCATGCTCGCCACTGTAGATTCCAACAATTACAACCCGAAAAAAGTGCGTGTTTTCGGAAGAAGCGGCGTTCCGCACATCTGGATACGTGAATCGGTACAACGTTAGGATTTGAGGCTCCGAAAGCCCAGACACCGCACGCAGTCAGCACGGATTCCGAAAATATCGTTCTTTATTCTGTCGAAGTTATGAGTACTATCGATATTACACCGATTCCATATTTCTGGATTTCCAGGGGGCATTCCACACCGTTCCTCGCAAGTGGCTTCTAATCAAATTGCATATCTATCGAGCATCGCCTAGATTCGTTATTTCCTGTTAGAAAGGTCAAAGTTCGTAGTAACTGACGGCAATTCATCGAGTAAAACGGAAGTGATTTCTGGCGTTCCCCATGGTGGTCTCATAGGCCCTATACTGTTCCAGATATTTATAAATGATTTAGGAAACACTCTGAGCAGCCTTCTTAGATTTTTTGCAGATGATGCTGTCGTTTACCGTTTAGTAGATACATTAGGTGATCAAAACTAACTGCAAAATGATTTAGATCAGATACGTGTATAGAGTAATACGTGTGGAGGTTCTCTAAATTAAAAAAAAAAAAAAAACTGTTAAATTTAGGTTACGTATAACTTGCACAGATCTGACGGCTGCCAATTCAAATAAATACCTAGGGATAACTTTTACGAACAACTTAAACTGGAACGATGACTGCCGGCCGGGGTGGCCAAGCGGTTAAAGGCGCTACAGTCTGGAACAGCGCGACCGCTACGGTCGCAAGTTCAAATCCTGCCTCGGGCATGGATGTGTGTGATTTCCTTAGGTTAGTTAGGTTTAAGTAGTTCTAAGTCTAGGGGACTGATGACCTCAGATGTTAAGTCCCATAGTGCTCAGAGCCATTTTGGAACGATGACTTGGATAATGTTGAGAGAAAGGATAACCAAAAACGGCGTTTTATTGGCCACCCTCGACCGTCCTCTGCTACAGTATTTTTGTGCCGCATGAAAGGATACCAGATAGGATTGCCGGAAGACATCAAAAACGTTCGAGTGAATGTCAAGGATATGGTAAGCGAGTTGGGGTGGTAATCATTAGTACAAAGGCGTCTTTCGTTGCGTCAAGGTCTTTTCACGAAATTTAAATCTCCAACTTTCTCCCCCAGATGCGAAAATATTTTGTTGACGCCCACCTACATAGTGAGAAATAAAGTAAGGGTAATCAAAGACAAATCAGAGCTTGCACGGATAAATTTTAAAGTTCGTTTTTGCCGCGTGCTGCTCGAGATTGGAACGGTAGAGAAAGAGTGTGAAAGTCGTTCAATGGACCCTCTGCCAGGCACTTAAGTGTGAACTGCAGAGTGGTCATGTAGATATAGACGAACACACCAGTGATAGTCTGGAGCTTAAATTTGGGTGTGTAGTGCAAAATAGGGTGGTGATACTGGAATTTTTCTTCGCAGAGAAAACCATAAAGGGAAATGTTTACCTGGACATGCACGAACATCCTGCTGACACAGATCGAAAAGCTGCTGCCGACCGTCATCCTGCATCATTATAGTGCACCTACATATTGCAGTCTGAACGTGCGGGATGGAAAGAGGATGGGTCGTATGGATCCATTGCATGCCCTCCACGCTCTCCTGATCTCACAACATTTGATACTTCTTTGTTAGGTTACTACAAGGACCGCGGGTAGACACGAAATCAGTGACAGTGTTACTCTTCGTGCACGAATCAATGAAACAATCCGAACAACTGATGCGGCTGCTTTGCTGACCTCTGCGTTGGAGGAAATCGAGTGTGACCTTTATGTTCTACAAGTGACGAGTGTGACACACTCTGAAATTCTGGTTAAAAAAAAAAACTTAAGAGCTGTTAAACGTTTTACAACAAACCATGAAGCTCCATCTCTTATAGTTTCTAAGTTACAATTTTTTGAAATGATGGCGGCACTTTATCGACATGTGTATCAAAAACGGTACTGGTTTTCATACAGGAGGGAGGGTACAGCTTCCCTGAAGGCGTGAAAGAAACCGAAGTGACAGCTTGAAGCGGTTCAGGGAAACCGTGAAACAAGAAACCTCTGACGTCCCAAAGAGAATGCGCAGCACCCAGATACGAACTGAGCCGGAGACCTGAGCCAGCTGGCTACTCGGTGTGACCAAAATGGTTGTGTTGGGCCTTTTAGTTTGACGAGGCTGACTGGTGGGTATTATCCGCAAGACGGGTAGCCCGGCGCCCCTGCCGGACCGCCCGAGGCGCTGGTGTTAGGGCACGAGGCAGTAGCCGCGCACCCATCAAGTCACGCCCTGCCGGAAAAGGAAAAAAAAAGGGGAAGAGCTGGCTGCGTCTGGGGCTGCCGGCGCACCAGATGGCAGGCGGAACTCGGCTCCAAGGACGGCCTCCGCTTCTTTCACCGCCGCGCTCCTCTCTGCCCAGACACAATGCACTAACAACTTAAAAGGTGCGTTCACACCATACCTTTTTTCCGCTCAACTCTGCGCATGCGCCTAGATTTTCAACAGCGCAAGCAACCGTGCGTATTTGTGCATGCGTTATTTCTTCGAACTGGAGGGCGTGCGTCATGGCGCATTGCTTCCCGGGGTCGTCGGGCATCTCTTGAGCAGTTTAGCAGACGACAGGCAGGTGGTGCCTCGTGTGTTGTGTGCAGAGGTTACGCTTTAAGGCGATTTATTGTGTGCAATAACGTCTTCTGACTCCAATGAGAGCACGCTAAAATTCATCGGTTGATTACACGAAAAGATGTCATGTGGAATCTTGCCTCTCAGGATTATTTGGAAAAAAATTTTAAAAAAATATTCAGACGTGATGCCCCGAGCGTGAAGTACAAGATAAAAAGTGTCTGGCCATATTGCTATAAAGAATAAGTCTCTATGAATAGGAACAGAGAAGGCGAAGTCTACAAATTTATAAAACGTGCATATGAAAGCTATGGACAGATATTCATGTTATGAAGACTTGATAGAACAATAACAGCGGAGACTGACATCTGAAGAAAAGGTGGAGGTCATCAAAAAGCTACTCGAATTTGAAATGACGGATATTGATGATGCAAACCGAGCAATATTGGAAAACACAACCTCCGTTCTAGCGGATTCTGGGATCTATTATTGCATTCCAGAATTTGTACTGTCCGAGGACGTTAGCCATATATACTCGTTTTTGACTGAACTTGTATAGCCGGCCGGTGTGGCCGAGCGGTTTGCCGGCACAGTAGCTCAGCGTGCTCGGTCAGACGGTTAGCTAACCTCTGTACTAAAAAAAAACTGAGTGAACGGATCAACAAAGAACCTCCGCCCCGAACAAATTCAACGAACAACGTAAGCCGGCACGATAGCTAGGCGTGTTCGGTCAGAGGGCTGCTCACCTTCTGTAACAAAAAACTGAGTAGAGAAATCAACGATCAACTTGAACGGATGTCTTATGACGTCCGCCCAGACCAAACGCAACGAACAAATTCGAACAGAAAAAGGTTCTAGGCGCCTCAGTCTGGAACCGCGCGACCGCTACGCTCGCAGGTTCGAATCCTGCGTCGGGCATGAATGTGTGTGATGTCCTTAGGTTAGTTAGGTTTAAGTAGTTCAAAGTTCTAGGGGACTGGTGATCTCAGATGTTAAGTCCCATAGTGCTCAGAGCCATTTTTGAAGTTGTGTAAACACTTTTTTTAAATTAAATATAAATGACATATCGAAACTCAATTGCTTTTGCTTTCCCTGACGCCTTTGTCCCGCAGTTTGCGCAGGGCTGGCGTGGTTACAAACGGATTTGGCAAGGTTAATTTGAAGCAGTGTCCGGATGGCATTCCTGCCGCCACCCTGTACCCCCGGGACGGAGCCAGTGTGCCCCAGCTGTCAGCGTCTAGTGTAAATCATGAAAGGGCGCCAACGTGTTGCGAGTGGGGTAACTGAGGTGGGACGTGGGGACCAGCCGGGTATTCACCCAGTGGGATGTGGAAACCGTCTAAAAGCCACATCCAGGTTGGCCGGCACTCCGGCCCGTTAATCCACCGGGCGCATTTGATCCGGGGCCCGCGCTCCTACCCGAGTCCAGGAAGAAGGGCATTAGCGCTCTCGGCTAACCTGGCGGGTATATCGATACTCAATTAACCTGTACATAAGGTCTATGAACCTCCCTTGAGTATTTCGCAGTTTCAGGAAAATTCACCGCAACGCGTTGTATTGAAACGCGAAGTACATAGCTCAAACTGCTATGCAAGTTTCCAGTTGCCAGCTAACGAAATGTAGCTGCTAGCCCTGTCAGTGCAGTTTTCCAAGCATAAAATCTAAAATCTCCCTGTGATCACCTCCCGGAATTTGCAAAGAAAACGTAGCCGTCATTTTATATTTCTCGTACCTCTGTTGTGTAATACTGTATAATCCATAGTCGCCTTAGTATTCTCGTTTTCTGTCGCCTTTCATCACAATAAACGCAGCACGAACTGCCGAGCAAAGTAATGCATGCGTAACAGACAACTCGAACAACGAGGGAAGTGGACACGAGAACAGGCATGCGTACATGCGTTCTTTCTACTAATTTCTTCGCATGTGCTTTTATTCCTATGCGTTTGCGACTGTGCAAGAGGAAAGAGGCATCGTGCGCACATACCTTAGGGCTTAGGTTCAAATGGCTCTGAGCACTATGGGACTTAACTTCTAAGGTCATCAGTACCCTAGAACTTAGAACTAATTAAACCTAACTAACCTAAGGACATCACACACATCCATGCCCGAGGCGGGATTCGAACCTGCGACCGTAGCGGACCCGGTTCCAGACTGTAGCGCCTAGAATCGCTCGGCCACCCCGGCCGGCGGGCTTAGGTGACACTGTGTTGCTTCGGAATGGCTGTATTGCTTTGCTGATTCAGCTTTTGGTTCATTGATTAAGTAAATTCTATGTTTTTACATAATCATCCTTTGCTTTTTGATGCTGGAACTAGGCTATGTCTGATAATGCGCGCAACGAATCATCTTACTGCCCTAAGATGTTTCGCCATATTTCTGCCATCATCACTCGGCCCCGTTTTATCGGGATCTGAAGTACAGTTCCTGAGAGAAAAAGTAGGCCAAGACCTTTCTTAATATTTGTTGTTAACTTCTAGCGATTACAGTGAAGACAGTAATAGAACACGCCCGGATAACCGAAAGCGTTAACGCGCCGCTTCGGGTACATGGGGAGCCGAGCCTAACTCAGACAAATGCTATTAACCCAGCCAGCCTGGTTGTGGTTTTTAGGCAGTTTTTACATCTCACTAGGTGAATACCGGGCTGGTACCCGTGGCGAGTCTCCGTTACATGTGAACATTTAGTAAACGTTGACGCACAATTGTTTTACTCTCGACGCTGGCAGGTGCAGTACACAGATTCCATCGTGTGGGATGAATAAGAGGCTGATGACCTCAGATGTCCGATCTCTTTAAATCCACAATCATGATTAAGATTACAATAGAAACGAAAATTTTCTCAGGCCTAATTTTCCACTAAGGAATTATTCTGTAAAACATATATTTTCAGAGCTCAATAAAATAAGATCCATTGATGATGGCAAAAACATGCCGAATCTGTTCAGGTAATAACAAGATTTTCTTTTGCGTACTCGAGCGGAACCCAATTCCCATATTAATAGATTTACGTTTTCTGAAGCGTTTAACTCAGGCAGAGCGACAGAATTTCTAACGTTGGCACACACGACCTGAGCCGGCGACAAGCCAGGGGGAAACACAAAGAATGCAGCCAGGGAAAGAATAAGGGGCAAGTTTTGCAAAATGACAATCAGTGTACGAGAGAGGGATTCGCGGAACCCCTGCCACCTAGCAGGACTTTGAAGAAAAGCAAAATCGTGATTGGGCGTTTCCCCTCCCCAGAACTGAACCAAAAGGGAGGTGCCAGGGGATGGCGGAGGTGATTTCTGATGGTTGGGAGGTAGGGGGGGGGGGGGGGGCGGTGGGAGAGACTCCCGGTTGAGGGGAGAGGCAGCGAGGACTGAATGAAATGTCAAAAGCTTCCATCGCCAATACAGAACCTACATGCGTCTGGCACCACATTTTTTAACGTTCTACTTATTGTATATTGACTGTAAATTCTAACAACGTGTCAGAAGCCGAGAAATAAAAAAAACTTAATAACAAAGTAAAAAAAAAACTCTTTACGATCTGAATAACATATCCTTTATTTCTCAGTTTAATCTCAATCAACAATAGAGCCCTGAGCAAGTCTTGGCTTTTGTTCGGGCAAGTCAATACCGAAACGTGTGTTATGTTGTCATTATTATTATTATCATCCTGTAACGCGTTTCTGTTTTATCTTTGTTTTATAACAGTATTGTGTTACCTCAGGCAACCTGTAAAATCTTTAATGTTTTTATGTCTACGAATAAAATGCCTATTAAATTAAATTTGAGAGATAAGTTGATGTTACCTGCCATACTTTATCTTACTTTTGGAGTTTTATTCTGTGTTGGCCTGCAAAGATTAGCCAGCTCTGAATTTGCTTGTAGTAGTAACTTGAGTGTTACATTTCATTTGTTTTATGTTTGCTGACATGCACATGAAACTGCTGCCGAATTATGTACATGACTCGATCTGGGCGTCTGGTACTACACAGTCTACCTTCGGATAGCCTTCACTCTCTGGAGCACTCGCATCATGTGATGCTCAATAATTTTCTTGGATATGCCGGATCAATCACTGCAGAGCATAAAAGTTATACGACGTCATGTCGGCGTCGTGAAATGTGAAATAAACGTTCAGTTGGGTTAAAATGAAGACTAAGCAGCCCAGTCCATTGGCGATGCCTTGTTACCGTGAACCTGCCGCCTATTACGACACTAACAGAAGTTCTGACCTAATATATTTTCCCACGATATATTTTCGCGATATGCAAAATGTAAGCGTTACAAATAATTTACGAACTCCCTACTGTGGCTCTGCCATGAAGAGGAACTAACTAAGCCATCTCCACACTTGTCGCGCTCCTACCCCCACTTATTTTTGAATGCAGTGCTTACGCCAGTACAGAGTTCTGCAGTGTATTTCATATTTTAGACAGAAATGTCACATACTACACAGAAATTTATTGCTCGCTAAAGCAACTCTGTAAAAACCAATAGGCACTTCAGAAAACCGTCAGTACTTGTTCGTAGGACGCGCAGTTTAGAGGTTCGACCCCAGGGAAAAAGTCGTTTCGAATCAGTAGCTGTGTCAGATGGGTGGCTAAGGGGTGTTTGTAAGATATAGCGCAATTTCTCTCTTGTTACACAAGATGAGAGCGTAAATGAATGGAGAGATGACGGACGAATTGTGTATAAGTATATAATCTCTTGCTCTCAAACAGCAATTAGAAAGCCAATGGAATTAACGTCGTCTTCACATTAACGTAGAGCCTAAAGATTTAGCGCAGAACCTCAACGCAAGGTCTAGCATCCATATGCCACCATTTCCCCTAGTTTTGTCGAATAGTGGAGATGAAAATTCGAGCCATATCACCAGGACTTCCCCTGGCTCCAGAGTTAAAGCAGCAACCCGTGATACGGACAATGATAACCACTGTGGTACATTCTTGGCAAGGTATAATAGGAAATCGTGGGGAAATGAACATTTATTCAACGCTACATTCATTTGCATATTGTAAATACGGTTTATATTATTCGAAGCAGATTTAGCCAGGTATGACTTCATTGTGATACAGGCGTGAAGCCGGCCGGGGTGGCCGAGCGGTTTTAGGCGCTTCAGTCAGGAGCCGCGCTACCACTACGGTCGCAGGTTCGAATCCCGCCTCGGGCATGGATGTGTGTGATGTCCTTAGGTTAGTTAGGTTTAAGTAGTTCTAAGTTCTAGGGGACTGATGACCTCAGATGTGCAGTCCCATAGTGCTCAGAGCCATTTGAACCAGTGTGCGGGCACTAGAAGGTAATTCATAGTTCTCGACCCCCTGTAGTCTTATTCTCACTGATGCGGGAATAGAGAATTGAGGTGAGGGCATTCAGTGATGAATGTATCAGACTACGGTATAGGAGTATAGACAGTGTGACGTATGGAAGCTTGGGTTGGTGAGGCAGAAGTACACGGATAGCTTAATGAAAGATGACATCTTGCGGGTTTGGGTTGGTCCGGGAGGCATCCAGGGTAGGTGACTGCTCGCGATAAGCAGGAAATGCAGGTTCGAGTCCCGCTGCATCACAAATTTTCATAGACCCTATGTCAGCAACGGGTAGAACACCTGCACCTAATACAACTGATGCCAGGTCATTCGCATACAGCGAATTTATTTCAATCTAATTTCGAACGGCTGTCAATCATCGTCAACGCAAAAGAAAGATGTTACTTGAACTCTAAGCCTAACAAAAAAGTGGGGGACAGACACGGAAGGCGACTGTCGGTTCATCGTTATCCACATGTCCAATATCACTGCGGCCTGTGCAATTCAGTACTGAATTCCTTCGTACGTTTCCCGACAGCTTACAATTTTATATTGAAATTCTTCCATTGGTCCCTGTTTGCATCAAAACGACAGTATGGGATTGTGGATGCGCCTTGATGCAAAACACTATTTCTTTATTTCTTTATTCCCAAACTAGTTTCAGCGACAATATCGCCATCATCAAACATGCAAAATAGCATACTTGTAAACATGTAAAACATTATTACATTTGTACTCCATGCCGTACAACGAACTTGAGTGCATGACTAACTACGTCACAAGCTGGTACACACCAAAACTGAATCCACGACACTACTGCAGTAGTGCACGTAAGTTCACGTTTTCATATTTGTTTACTAACAGCCACTCATACAGTTGCAAGTGACATGATATATGCCGAGAAAACCGGTAACAAAGAAACACAGAAAATGTGCGGGAAACAGCGGCAAAAATTGTAAAAGCCATGCTGTGACGTAAAATAAATAAGGTATTATGAAACTATACACAGAAAAAAATATTTGGAACCAAACAGCACACATGTGATAACGTTTTACAATGTTTGTAAGTATGCTATTTTGCAGGTTTTAGAATTAAAGAACCCACCGAAAATTGCAATATTGTAGCTGAAACTAGTTTGGGAACAAAATAAATGACAAAACTGTTTTGCATCAAAGCGGGCCCACAATCCCATATTATTACAATTTTGAATTCGCAGCAGACATTATTTTGCGTATTATATTAAAAAAAAATCTGCTGAAAGAAACTAAGTAGATGACGAAAGCGAATCACATTAGTTACGTCAGCGGTTGCAATTGTCAGCAAAGCGAGATGACAATGGCGCCATCAAGCTCGTTCTTTGGTTGGTTGTTGCTATGATAGCTCTTTTCAGTCTTTAGTAAACAACTAGCTGTTCATCCCCAGCTCGCAGCCTCTTCACCTCGGATGGCACGGCTGTACAGACCCTGTGAATCTCGAGTTGTGCCTCAACGTGTCAGAGGCAAACTATCCATGCACAATAAGCAAATAAGTTTGGTGCTGATACAAAGAAGAGATATGTAGTGTAGTCTCTAAATCACAAATTTTGTGATTTAACATAGCACGCTAGACCCAAAGTACACTCCTGGAAATTGAAATAAGAACACCGTGAATTCATTGTCCCAGGAAGGGGAAACTTTATTGACACATTCCTGGGGTCACATACATCACATGATCACACTGACAGAACCACAGGCACATAGACACAGGCAACAGAGCATGCACAATGTCGGCACTAGTACAGTGTATATCCACCTTTCGCAGCAATGCAGGCTGCTATTCTCCCATGGAGACGATCGAAGAGATGCTGGATGTAGTCCTGTGGAACGGCTTGCCATGCCATTTCCACCTGGCGCCTCAGTTGGACCAGCGTTCGTGCTGGACGTGCAGACCGCGTGAGACGACGCTTCATCCAGTCCCAAACATGCTCAATGGGGGACAGATCCGGAGATCTTGCTGGCCAGGGTAGTTGACTTACACCTTCTAGAGCACGTTGGGTGGCACGGGATACATGCGGACGTGCATTGTCCTGTTGGAACAGCAAGTTCCCTTGCCGGTCTAGGAATGGTAGAACGATGGGTTCGATGACGGTTTGGATGTACCGTGCACTATTCAGTGTCCCCTCGACGATCACCAGTGGTGTACGGCCAGTGTAGGAGGTCGCTCCCCACACCATGATGCGGGGTGTTGGCCCTGTGTGCCTCGGTCGTATGCAGTCCTGATTGTGGCGCTCACCTGCACGGCGCCAAACACGCATACGACCATCATTGGCACCAAGGCAGAAGCGACTCTCATCGTTGAAGACGACACGTCTCCATTCGTCCCTCCATTCACGCCTGTCGCGACACCACTGGAGGCGGGCTGCACGATGTTGGGGCGTGAGCGGAAGACGGCCTAACGGTGTGCGGGACCGTAGCCCAGCTTCATGGAGACGGTTGCGAATGGTCCTCGCCGATACCCCAGGAGCAACAGTGTCCCTAATTTGCTGGGAAGTGGCGGTGCGGTCCCCTACGGCACTGCGTAGGATCCTACGGTCTTGGCGTGCATCCGTGCGTCGCTGCGGTCCGGTCCCAGGTCGACGGGCACGTGCACCTTCCGCCGACCACTGGCGACAACATCGATGTACTGTGGAGACCTCACGCCCCACGTGTTGAGCAATTCGGCGGTACGTCCACCCGGCTTCCCGCATGCCCACTATACGCCCTCGCTCAAAGTCCGTCAACTGCACATACGGTTCACGTCCACGCTGTCGCGCCATGCTACCAGTGTTAAAGACTGCGATGGAGCTCCGTATGCCACGGCAAACTGGCTGACACTGACGACGGCGGTGCACAAATGCTGCGCAGCTAGCGCCATTCGACGGCCAACACCGCGGTTCCTGGTGTGTCCGCTGTGCCGCGCGTGTGATCATTGCTTGTAGAGCCCTCTCGCAGTGTCCGGAGCAAGTATGGTGGGTCTGACACACCGGTGTCAATGTGTTCTTTTTTCCATTTCCAGGAGTGTATGTGCCTTCTGGATCCCAGATGAACGCGTATCTGTGCGCCAAATGACCAAAGGGTAGTATGCAAATTTGTAAATTATTTGTATTCTTTCTTAAAGTAGGTATTTTCTGTACATTTTTTCCCTTAAACACCGTAATGCTTAGTTGTAATGACACATTTGAAATTACATTAAAAATTGTGTTTTATATTCATATACCCGAATTGATACGTAGCATCTTGTCTGTTCTTGTATCTCGGTAGCAAGCTAAAAGCAAAAAGCAAATAAATGTATGTCAATAATTTTGTTAGCCCAAAATGGGTATTGCATGTCGCCGTTCCGCGAACGGCGCTGCTCGACGACAAAAGTTCTCGTGTGGTTTTCAATATGCTCGTAAAACTTTCACCTCGATTTGGCGAAAATGCTTGACAAGCGCATCGTGCTAGAGCAGCAGCATTGGTTGCATCTAACAAGGAAGCCGCGCCTACCCCCTATCGCCAATTTCATCCAAAGTTACGACATATACAGGGCTAGGCAAAAAATGAAACTGCCTTTCGAAAAAGAAAAAAATAGCAATGTGGGCACGGATCGGGCAAGACGAGACCCATTTACGTTAACTTAGTTTCCAGACAGAGGCTGGCGCAGCGGAAAGGATACAGGACAGCAATCGGAGGGAGGTTAAGTTCCATAGTGCTCAGAGCCATTTGAACCATTACTGCTTCTACTGTTTTTATGATAAATATCACCCCAGCACATGTAAATCATCAACTGTAAAATAATAAAACTATCAAATTCTATCTGCGAGATTCTCGTGTACGCATTATAATCCTTTCTGGTAATTAGTCTGCAACCCCAAATTTTCCTGTAAATTTCCTTTTCAGGAAAGTTTTGATAAATACAATTCACTGAGCATTACTTCGGTCGATTTGCAGTGTAAGTAAGGCAGCACTCCGTCTTCAGGCCGCAAGTGGCCCATCGGGACCATCCGACCGCCGTGTCATCCTCACGGGAGATGCAGATAGGAGGGGCGTGTGGTCAGCACACCGCTCTTCCGGTTGTTATGTCGAAGCCGCTACTATTCGGTCGAGTAGCTCCTCAATTGGCATCACGAGGCTGAGTGCACCCCGAAAAATGGCAACAGAGAATGGCGGCCCGGATGGTCATCCATGCAAGTGCCGGCCACGCCCCACAGCGCTTAACTTCAGTGATCTGACGGGAACCGGTGTATCCACTACGGCAAGGCCGTTGCCCAATGTAAGTAACGTATTAAAATGAATTTTCCGCATAAAATTTCGATTACGGTTGTTTAGTTTAACCGTTGGACCATTCGCTGCCTCGAACTCTCACTAACGGAAATAGTTCATTCCTCGCCCGACCTACGCAAAAATGCTATGTTTCTCCCAAACGCTTGGACATCTGGAGATCCCAATTCTGTTAACGTTCATTTCTGACCGACATACACCACAAATTTGGACGAAATTGGCAATGACGAGTATGCGCGGTCCCTTTGGAAGCATCTGCTGCACTCGTGCGAAAACTTAGAAAAATACATTACGTGTATGCTTCCCTCGCGAGCCGTTATTTCGACGCGTCGGTAAGTGAAAGCAGTATAGGGAGCGGCGATGGCATCCGTCGGTGAGAAAGGATGGGTGCTTTCCGCCGGGCACGGCCACGTCCGGCCACGGAGCGGGAAAGTGGCGCTGGCTGCAGCGGCGGGCCTGCAACCGCTTCCCGTTACACTACGTTGGAGAAATATCGGGCACAGGTCGGCTGCGACCCGCAGCCTAGGCGTACCGAGCACGGAGAGGACGCGGCGCGGGGGCGTGTCAAGACGTGCGGCGTGGATTCCTCAGAGCGGCTATTAATATGGGCGCGGGCGGAGCGGGGGTGGAGGCGGCGGCAGCGGCGGCGGCGGCGAAACGCGGGGCGGCAACGCCGCAGCCCTGGTGGGCCCTGCCACAGGTGCCGCCACCGCTGCCCGGGCAGCCCGGGACACCCTCGCCGAGCCTCCCCGCTGCTGCACCCTTACCTGCTGCTGCTGCTGCTGCAGCACGAGCTCACAGACACTGCTGCTACGTGCATACCAAACCGGTGACACCACACGCCAGTTGCGACATCGCTATCGTTTCGGGGGATGCCGAATCAGACGCGAATCCAAGAGGCGTGATGTGGAGGTGTGGTCACGGGGGTACGATCTCTTCCAAAGCTTTTTTGTTTTAGTAGAAACGTGAACTCCGTCCACAGGATCTGGAGGCCCCACTGGTACCGACCGACCACCGTGTCTTCCTCAGCCATGGCGTCATTTGGATGCGATATGGATCGTCATTGTGTCAACACACCGTCCTCCCAACTGTTTTGAGTTTTCGTGACCTGCAGCCGCTACTGCTCGGCGGTCAAGTAGCTCCTGAATTGGTAGCACGGGACTGAGTGTACCCCGTTCCAATCCTCACACTATGAAAATTCCCTGGAAGTAGCGGGAATCGAACAAACATTCCCCGCATGATAGTCAGCTGCCGGCCGGAGTGGCCGAGCGGTTCTAGGCGCTACAGCCTGGAACCGCGCGACCGCTACGGTCGCAAGTTAGATTGCTGCCTCGGGCATGGATGTGTGTGATGTCCTTAGGCTAGTCAGGTTTAAGTAGTTCTAAGTTCTAGGGGACTGATGACCTCAGCAGTTAAGTCCCATAGTGCTCAGAGCCATTTGCACCATTTTTGATAGTCAGCCGCGCTGACCACTCAGAGGCTGTCTTCTCTATTTTCATATACATTCATTCCAAAATGTCTTAGCACATTTTCAGTGAGGAGTCTAACGAAAACAAAGAGGCTCGAAACAGGCAAGGAATTCCATAAATTTGCAACCTGTAAGGAGCGATCGCCGGCCGGTGTGGCCAAGCGGTTCTAGGCGCTTCAGTCTGGAACCGTGCGACCGCTACGGTCGCAGGTTCGAATCCTGCCTCGGGCATGGATGTGTGTGATGTCCTTAGGTTAGTTAGCTTTAAATAGTTCTAAGTTCTAGGGGACTGATGACCTCAGATGTTAAGTCTCATAGTGCTCAGAGCCATTTAAACCATTTTTGAAGGAACAATCAGAACGTTTCTGGAACTTCCTGGCAGATTACAACTGTGTGCCGGACCGAGACTCGAACTCGGGACCTCTGCCTTTCGCGGACAAGTGCCCTACCATCTGAGCTTCCCAAGCACGACTAACGCCCCGTCCTCACAGCTTTACTTCTGCCAGTACCTCGTCTCCTACCTTCCAAACTTTACAGAAGCACTCCTGCACACCTTGCAGAACTAGCACTCCTGAAAGAAATGATATTGCGGAGACATGGCTTAGCCACAGCCTGGGGGATGTTTCCAGAATGAGATTTTCACTCTGCTGCGCAGTGTGCGCTGATATGAAACTTCCTTTCTTTCAGGAGTGCTAGTTCTGCAAAATGTGCAGGAGTGCTTCTGTAAAGTTTGGAAGGTAGGAGACGAGGTACTGGCAGAAGTAAAGCTGTGAGGACGGGGCGTGAGTCGTGCTTGGGTAGCTCAGATGGTAGAGCACTTGCCGACGAAAGGCAAAGTTCCCGAGTTCGAGTCTCGGTCCGACACACAGTTTTAATCTGCCAGGAAGTTTCATATCAGCGCACACTCCGCTGCAGAGTGAAAATCTCATTCTGAAAACGTTTCTGTCCGAAGGCGGTACAGCCCAGAATAGGTACGTCAATGAGGCAAAATCGCCGTGAGCACTGAGGCAATCGTCCCAACGACGCACCAGGTTGAAGATAGTCGTGTGGTAATACATCGTGTCCTGCCTCGTGCGACAAGAGTCGGTGACCCTTCAAGGCCTTTTTTATGAGACCGAAGGCGTGATAATTGCATGTGGAGAGATCAGGACTACAGGGCGGGTGCTCGAATGTCTCCCACTTGAATTGGCCTAATTTCTGCGTTCCGACATTTGCGATATGGGGACGTACGTTATCACGAAGCAGTAACACGTTGATTCTGTTTGGATGCATTTGATAATAACGTCGCCAGCGCTCACGTTTCCGCATTTGCCGCACGCACGCCGGAAGGACACGAATGCCATACTAATCCTCTGCCAACATGTCACTACTTGTATACCCTAACGTATTCGCGCTACGCTGCATATACACTGCAGCAACGCCCTCAAACGTAAACTTTTGATCGCCCCCTTATACTGTATATTTAACACGAGCATTTTTCACAGTCTCGTCCACGTGGATGGGATCCCGTCCTGAACAGCTGTGGAGAATATTCCATCCAAGCAAATGCACCCATTCACAAGCTGAGTGTACGTGCTGCCTGCAACAAACCCGACACGGTTCGTGACGTCAAAGATAGAACCGACAAACGGTACGAAGTCGAGTAAAGACAGCGTTGAAAGTGAAAGAAACCCTACAACCCCCAACTAAGAGAAAAGTGACAGGAAGACTGACTTCCCTAGTATAATATAATGGCCGAAACAGCTTTCCCCTCACTTACATGCTTGCAAAGCAATACCCTGCAAACCTGTGTTTGAAATACTGATAATGGTAACAATACACTTCAATTTTATATCGTATAGATTTCGCTGTTGTAGTACAAAAATTGTTGTTTTTAAAACATAGAAGTAAACTCCACTATGTCAGTTCCCAGAGGTCGACTGTTGCCTACAAGGCAGTACGACGAGCGATGTATGATGGTGGGGCATGTGAACATCATGTCACCGGTCCCTCCAGCCGTTATTGCCAGTAGATGATGCCGCTGCTTCTTTATTCAAGCAGCTCCTCATTTGGAATCACAAAACTGAGTGGATCCCGTTCCATATCTCCCTACCTCAGAAAAAAGATCGAAGAAGGCACTGGGAATCGAATCCAGCTTCTTCCGCACCTGCGACAGCGACGCTAACCGTTCGGTTACGAAGACGGTCTTTATTGCTGTTACAGTTCTTCATTCGATTTATGACACATATAGTTCTCTAATATTGAAACGCATGTTTTTAAAATATACAATTTCTCCGAAATACAATTATCTGAAACTGATAGTAAAGGGATGTCCTAAGCACTCATGTCAACTATTATTATATTATATTAAAATTTTGTATTTATTGTTATTATTATTGACACATTAAAGATGGAGGCGGCAGTTAGTTAAATTTGAAAGGATCCACGCCTTTGCTGAATAGGACGATCACGTAATATCAGTTATGTGGCAATGCGAATGAAAGATTTATTGGAAGCGCTCTGCGAAAATGCAATATATTTGTCAAGAAAATCACAGACAAGACGCTAATGTTACCAATTCTGCGGTACTGTTCGAGGGTATGGAGCCCTTATCAAGTAGGTATGACAACAGATATCAAACACATTCACAGACAGATTGCTAGCATCGTAACAGGTCGGCCCAGCACATACAAAATAGAAACAGAATAAATAATAATAATAATAATAATAATAATAATAATAATAAGTATTTTTATTATGTTCGAGGAACTTAAATTGAAGTTATTGGGAAAAGGACGAAGTAACTCTCGCGAAATCCTGTTGAGAAAATTTGGAGAAGCCGTGTTCGAAGACTATCATGCTATCAACGTTGTATATCTAGCATAGGGATTATGTGATAAAGGTAAGAGACTATGGTGCGTACAGACGCATATGGGCAATCATTTTACCCTCGCCCAATACGGGAATGGAATGCAAAAGAGAATCGACAATGTTGGCACGACGTACTTCCCCCGCCATGCACTGTTCAGCGGCTTGTACAGTGTAAATATGGACGCAGAACCCAAATTTCATATTTTCCCCCAAATTACAACAACTAGCTGAAAGTGAAACTATTGTTTAATAACGTTACGTATACACTCTGGAACCGTGGAATAGCTACAAAATATCGTATATGGCGGCCTAAAGCACTACAATGTACAGCAACTCCACGTGGGATAGAGTCAAAAAATGGGAAGAATGTGGCTGTTGGAGTGAACATATTAATCAAAGCAACTCATTCCAAATATTAGTTTGCGACTTTATTACACTTCGGTAAATAGTCTGATGTGGGATGGACCCACGACAATCATGTAATTATTACCGAGCGTTTCTAGGTGTTTCAGTCTGGAATCGCGCGACTGCTACGGTCGCAGGTTCGAATCCTGCTTCGGGCATGGATGTGTGTGATGTCCTCAGGTTAGTTAGGTTTAAGTAGTTCTAAGTTCTAAGGGACTGATGACCTCAGATGGTAAGTCCCATAGTGCTCAGAGCCATTTGAACCATTTGTAATTGTTAAACGTGGTAGATATTGCTCACGGACGTCTTTATTTATTTATTTTTTTTTTTTGCCATGACCGTGTCCTTCAACTACCGTTTAATAAACGTTTTCTACCCTGACAAAATGGCTAGCAGTTTACCAACGAAACTAAACGGAAGAAAACTGCCAATATGTCATATTTGCGAAGTCTGTTACAAGTATATACTGTCAGTACTAATTTGTGCATGCGAAATATAGACGGTAAATGCGCAGATAGTTAAAAACTGAGTTGTCCAATGAGCAGTGGGTAGAGGATATAAGGAAGACTTTAACGAAACTGAAGTGGAGATGGGCTGAAAGGACAACTTGATGGAAGATGGATTGATGAAATAAAGAATAAGTAGGACAAACTTGTATGCATCAAGTTGCAGACTGGTGTATGATGTTTGGAAGATGCCTGTTTGCAACGTTGCGTGACAAATGGCCGCTGTTGGTGGTGGTGGTGACGCAGCAGATTCATACCTGGAATTCTTTTATTAGCAAATCAGTGTGTAGTTTGTTACTTATAATAAAAAGAAAGGTGACTAATTGTAGGGGAGAGTACTGTACCTAGTACATAGTGTACCTAGGAACACACTGTGTTTGTCGATCGATACTTCAGTCTAATGACTGATTTTGGAATCACACGAAGGAATGTGCACTACAGACCACAATAAGCAATTGCCGCAGTTTTTATTATTAGGCATGAGGTTGTGTTTTGCGCAGCATTTATAAATATTTCGCGTTCTACGCATTTAAATGCTGTATTGTATACTTAAAGCATTTGGAAAATATTGTTAATTCTTCAGCGGTATAATTTTACGCTGAGCAAAATGTTATATATTTCTAGAACTGTTTGCATAACAAGTGGACAGTTACGCCACACTTCGTCGGTCGCGCACCATCTTGTCCTTGAAACAGAAGGTTTTTACCATGGAACATGTGATACTTGCAAATGAATTCAGTTTCTTTAACGCATTAAAAATTTTACCTGTCTTGAAAACGAAATTTTTTATTGGGAGCTTCCATTTCAGATTGGTAGCTGGTTTTTGGTAATACTCGTCCTTAACTTGATTTCACATACTGATTAATGGTATGGAGCAGAGTTATTACGACAATAGACTATTAGATACAGAATTGACAAGATTTTCCCAATTGCAACGCTTTTCAGTTTCAACCGAATATTTGTTGCTAGGTACAAGACTTGTACCCTGGAACATATTTTTACTTTTGGAAAAAACCTTAATTTATCGGAGCGCATAAAAAGTGAATTTCGTCATTTAAAAATATATTAGGCTTCATTTCATTCCCGTACGTAGACAGCGTGAGTCGAGAAACAATGCCAACGTGTTATCTTTTTAGACCTGTCTTCCGCAGTCGCAGTTTTACAAGTAAAATGGGACGCAAGTCTAGTAGAAGCCTTGGCCAGACGCGTTTCGCTATATTTTAAAAAATCTTTGGCTCGTACTAGTGTCCTAAAGATCGTCTTCTTACAGGTAGGTGATTGATATGTATCAAATGGTTCAAACGGCTCTGAGCACTATGGGACTTAACATCTATGGTCATCAGTCCCCTAGAACTTAGAACTACTTAAACCTAACTAACCTAAGGACATCACACAACACCCAGTCATCACGAGGCAGAGAAAATCCCTGACCCCGCCGGGAATCGAACCCGGGAACCCGGGCGTGGGAAGCGAGAACGCTACCGCACGACCACGAGCTGCGGACGGTTGATATGTATCACACTGTACTTTGCACACGAGGTAAACTTGAATTTATAAAATACGAAAATTATTATGTATCCTGTGATAGCACTGTGATATAAATCTAACACCTGTGTGTAGAAGAACCATTATAAATGAAGTAGAACTCCTCCCCTCCCCCCCCCCAAAAAACAAATAAAGTTTATCACTTAAGAAGCTTTAAAATAAAGCGAAACGTGTCAGTTGTAAATAATACCTTTATTAAATCGAACAGACGTAGTAAATCCCTTATTACTTGTTAATTACCAATACAGTTTAGAAGCTTCCGTGTATCACCACATTGACATGTGCGTCTGGTTTTCAGTCTTGACCCCATGGAAACAGGTCTGCGAAAAACACAACATTCATCTGATTCAGATCTGGCGGCAATTGTTAGGATGTGAAGGGTGTGTTTGACACGTTTGCGAGCTGTAGGAAAAATCCACCAACGTAGCTGCGCAGTCATCGCGGCGAGCTGCTAACCGAAGAGGGCCGGGTTCGATTGCCGACCGGGTCGGATATTTTCTACTCTCGAGGACTGGGTTTTGTGTTTTCCTTACGTTCGGATCGTCGCAATTGACATTCCACGGTTGAGATGGCTCTATGGGCATTTACCGAAAGTCACTAAATTAAAAAAAAAAATTTAACTGTAGAGAACATGTAGCGCAAGCAAAAATTTGAAGCTTCAAGGACCGTTTAATCTTTAATGAGATCAGGGAGCACGAACCCGAAGCAGAGGGCGATACGTAAACTCTATGACACTACGATACTAACGGCGAGCTCGACGTTTTCCGTCAACCCATTCTGGCTCGCTGCCCACATTCCTTAACACTGCTCAAGAATAGGACGCACGTGCGTCCGTTTGGAAATAAGCTATAGAACGTTTATACTCCAGCCGAGGAGCAGCTCACATTTTTCTGTGGTGTATCTGAAAGGAAAATTATTAAAAACAGCTCATTTCAAATAGGATTAATTGGAAACACGTGGAATGAAATCAGGCTCCTGGCTCTTTTACCAAGAATAGGATATAATTTTATTTCATCGAAATTAATTGTTCTCTTCAAATGGTTCAAATGGCTCTGAGCACTATGGGACTTAACATCTGTGGTCATCAGTCCCCTAGAACTTAGAACTACATAAACCTAACTAACCTAAGGACATCACACACATCCATGCCCGAGGCAGGATTCGAACCTGCGACCGTAGCGGTCACGCGGTTCCAGACTGAAACGCCTAGAACCGCACGGCCACACGGGCCGGCTGTTCTCTTCACGCTGGATGGCAGCATACTGCTCATTATTATATTTGAAGCTGCTTTAAAATCCCAGTGGGATTGGAAGGCAGTGAAAAAAAAAAAAAACGAAAAAAACTTAGCTACCAAGGGCACTTAAATTTTTAAAACAAACGAACTACTCCACTGACTACCATGCTGTTATCATCTGCTCTGAAGCTGACTTTATAAATCACGGCATCAGTTATACAATACAGAAAAACCGATGTGCGAAATTTACGAATGAAGATAAAAAAGACAGAGGAGAGCAATGGTTTGTTCTTCACGGGGAAGTATAAGAAATAAAACTACGTGGAATATACCTTTTGACAAGCATCACATTTGAAATAATCGGTAAACGTCAAGTAACGGAGATTTTTCCGTAGTTTTATCCTGCTATTTTTTGAAGCATTGCTACATCTGTGCCTTTTCTTACCGTGGATCTAGAACTTCTTGTTCTGGTTGGATACCCCCCTCTTAATACTGGTGGCCAGAGCGAACGCGCGGCCTTGGTACAAGGCCGTCTCATGTCCCTGTCTCCCAAGCTTTAGAAGGGCACTAAGCTGTCAATTTTCTTCTCCCAGAATGTGTGGTCAAACTTCTGGATACCGGAGACGTAATACGTCACGAGAATCCGGATGAAAATTTTACAAGCTAACGTCTATTAGTATCTACAGCGCCGCGCGGGATTAGCCGAGCGGTCTGAGGTGCTGCAGCCATGGACTGTGCGGCTGATCCCGGCGGAGGTTCGAGTCTTCCCTCGGGCATGGGTGTGTGTGTTTGTCCTTAGGATAATTTAGGTGAAGTAGTGTGTAAGCTTAGGCACTAACGACCTTAGCAGTTAAGTCCCATAAGATTTCACAAACATTTTAACATTTCAGCTATCTACAGCGACGATGTTTGGGAAGAAAAAGGATATAGCAAATTTAAGAATATAATCCGTGAACAAGTGAGATAAAACACAGCGTTCCTCGTGACTTAGCAGCATCGGTACTGGAGTGGCCAGTCCCGTTCACATCATCGGCTGTCCAGCTATCAGCTGTTAATTGAACGTTTTCTCCCATGACCACTGCCACATCTCAATTACTGGTGTTTTGGGGTAGGTCGGTCATTTTGTGAACTTGTCGCTTTCTATTCAATAGCTAGGCCACCAGGTACAGAGTGACACTGCATACCTTTTACCGAATTTTGGAAACCACAGGAATCAAAATACTGCAAGGTCGCAGACGCCCTCTGTTAACGATTGCCTGACAACGCTGTAGAGCGGTGGAACGTGCAGACCACAAAATCCCTGATCTTTGACGCATCTGAATCCGCGGAATTTCATTCAACGTCACAGCGCACAGCACAACTCCCTCTCTTCCTCGCGCTGTGTGTGACGCTGGACGCGTATCTAGGTATCTGCTCGGGATGATCTGTCAAAAAAAACATCGAATTAGACGAATTAAAAGACCGACTGCTACCTACGTGTAGTTTCCGACAGTAGGATATTTTAGTCAATGTGACACATGAATAAAGAAGCATTGTCATCGCTGACTTACGAGCCAACATGGGCAGCTGTGTTGACAGCTATCTCCCGCAGGTTTTATAACGTTCCTAAAATGGTTCTCTGATAAGCGGACCATCAGTCCTATTAAACATAGATCTTGATGAGTCTTAGATATGTTCTAGAGGGACCTGTCCCGAGTATCTGGCTAGCGGCTTTTCATGTGACGGTCCCTGTTTCCAGAGAAAAATCGACGCTCAAGTTTTATGCGTACCTCCTATACCTGTAATGTTAATCATGTTTAGGCGAAGCGAGCGTAGCGCTGCAGCTAAGGCACCGCTAACACGATAGCGACACTGCTTCCAATCCTGCCTGTGTACTTTTTCTTTTCTTTCAATTTTATCGTAAAGAATACCATTAAACATTATATGTCTTACAAAATTATTCAAAAATATTCATTTTCGCCAGGATAATTCCAGCAGTAAATCAATAATCACAGCAAACTTTCTTCCACTGTGCATTCCGTTTGTTACAGAGTAGATTACAGAATCGCCTTACTCGCTGCTTCTTACTGTGCTAGAACAGAACTCCGGATGTTATTTGTCGTAGAAACAAAGGAAACATATTCGTAGAACACAGCACGAATTTAATGAACGCTATTGCCTTGCACGCGCACGGATTTTTCAGAAGCTATACCGTACCGGAAAACAGAGATCGTTTAAATTTTAAAAAAAGAGTGTTCTTTCTTCAGTCCTATTCGAATCAGGTGACAGCATGCGCACAAAATTGATGCAGAATTGAAGAACGTATTTTCATGGCATCTTCCCTCCAAGATAGTCTTTAGCAATTTTGTCGTTTTTCCCGAAAATTTTTACCTGTGTGTAAAAATAAATATCACAGGAATGGCAAAATGGAGTACATTTGGGTGGGATAATTTTTACGGTGTAGGTAAACGGTGCACCTGTTTCATCTACAAAGACTTGATCGTAAAGTGATCAATGTGCCCTTCCCATGAATCAATAATGTAAAGAATTTTCTCTTGTCCCACGTACGTTCAACAACGACAGATTTTGAAAACGCTACATACAGCACTTTTGTAACTTCCCTGATATCGTGCAGCTCGCAATTGTATATTTTAATCGAAGAGTCAACTCTTTTTTTGAACAAACCAACCAATTTTCCGGATGGTTGCTGCATATATAAAAATGCGTAAGAGAATATGCAGTTAGAGTATACTGCCCTGCGAAGGAATGACTAATGCTATTCAAATCTTTTTTCTGCGAAGGGACAGTTTGTACTCCTCGTTTCGGAAGGGGTCTATTGTACGCCGATTGGCAGACGGTTTGTTTAGTATTAACCACGTAATCGAGGCCACAATTACGATGAGTACTTTCGTCTGTATCTGGAATCCTCTCCCAACTGCATGTACTATTTAATGATATTCGGTACTAAGAAGGAAAAAAAAAGTATACAGGTAGGATTGGAACCAGTACCACCAGGGCGTTAGGGATGAACCTTGGCCGCTGCCGTATGTTCGCTTGGGCCGAAACATGGTTAACGTTCCAGATATAGGAGGTACGCATGAAATTTTAACATCGATTTTCTCGGGAATTAGGGGCCGTGGCGTGAAAAGCTGCTAGCTCGTTACTCCGGACAGGTGCCTCTATGTGTTGTTGTGGCCTTCAGTCCAGAAACTGGTTTGATGCAGCTCTCCATGCTACTCTATCTTGTGCAAGCTTCATCTCCCAGTACCTACTGCAACCTATGTCCTTCTGAATCTGCTTAGTGTATTCATCTCTTGGTCTCCCTCTACGATTTTTACCCTCCACGCTGCCCTCCAATACTAAATTAGTGATCCCTTGATGCCTCAGAATATGCCCTACCAACGGTTCCCTTCTTCTAGTCAAGTTGTACCACAAACTCCTCTTCTCTCCAATTCTGTTCAGTGCCTCCTCATTAGTTACGTGATCTACCCATCTAATCTTCAGCATTCTTCTGCAGCACCACATTTCGAAAGTTTCTATTCTCTTCTTGTCTAAACTATTTATCGTCCACGTTTCACTTCCATACATGGCTACACACCATACAAATAGTTTCAGAAACGACTTCCTGGCTCGTAAATCTATACTCGATGTTAACATATTTTTTCTCTTCTTCAGAAACGCTTTCCTTTCCATTGTCAGTCTACATTTTATATCCTCTCTTGTTCGACCATCATCAGTTATTTTGCTCCTCAAATAGCAAAACTCCTTTACTACTTTAAGCGTCTCATTACCTAATCTAATTCCCGCAGCATCGCCCGATTTAATTCGACTACATTCCATTATCCTCGTTTTGCTTTTGTTGGTGTTTACCTTATATCCTCTTTTCAAGACACTGTCCATTCCGTTCAGTTGCTCTCCCAGGTCCTTTGCCTCTACAACATACATCAAGCTCGTCAAAATTCGTGGTTCATATGTGTGATGGTTCCCTCGTGAGAAGCAACCAGATTTCTTTTATACAGATGGAGCTGCGTTAGGTCGTGGCAAATTTACTGTGTAGTGACTCACAGTTAAAGAAAAATATATTTTTAATGAACTATCACTTTTAATAAAACTGCGGGCATTTGAGGGCAGAAGGAAAGAGAGGAGGAAAACTTGTAACATAGTGATAGAGCCGATGTACGAAAGAGCGAATCTCCAGTGCTTGCATTGCATCGAAAATAATATTCTGATGGCAACAGGTTGTGTGTAAATGTCAGTGGGCATAGGCAACCATGGTTACGGCTGTATTAACAGAGACAGTAAGAGAATCGGACTTTCATTAATCAATTATCACATCTAAAGATGGAAGCGGTCGCGGGAACATTTCAAAAAATCTCAGACTCCAGACATTGTTCACTACGGAAGACCACCAATGACTGAAACACATTAACAGAGGCTTTTCTGAGTACAACCAAAGGTATTCGATTCCAATACCTTTACTGTTCGCGCGACTGTGTAACAGAATCGTATTTTACCGTTTTGTCCACCTTTACCGTCATTTATTCCCGATTTAATTCGTCTACAGGCGTCACTTTTCAGCAGATGTTTTTGAATGAGCCGCCGCCGACTGCATTAGGCGGCAGGTGCAGTGAGGCTCAACGCCCACGACACAGCTTTGGGCCGGACACGTGTCATCAGCACGCGTATTTCAGCGGAATAACGGCAACCACGTTTCCGCAGGAAACACGCCGCTGTGGATTCTCGCAACAATAAGTTATCGCGCCGTACCATTCTCCCGCCAACAAATGGCTGCGGTCGGTCCAACGCGAACGCGCGCATTTCGTCCGCGCCAGCTTTCTCCTATGACTGCGCGGCACATCTGGCGAAAACAAAGCCACAGCTGCACCTGACACAATTTGCCTGTCCACACATTTAATTACAGTGTCTGCCGAACATTCCCAGCATCCGCTCTTTTACTGTTAGAAGCATTTTACAAAAAACGCTAAAAACGACACCATAAATATGAGCTGTATTGCGCGGATGTAACCTACTCTACACTGAAGTAAGGCGAACCTACGCTTGTAGCATTCGTAGATTTCTGGAACGTTTCTGACAATTTCGACTGCTGGCCGCGGTGGCCGACCGGTTCTAGGCGCTTCAGTCCGGAACCACGCGGCTGCTACGGTCGCAGGTTCGAATCCTGCCTCGGGCTTGGATGTGTGTGATGTCCTTTAGGTTTAAGTAGTTCTTAGGGGACTGATGACCTCAGCTGTTAAGTCCCATAGTGCTTAGAGCCATTTTTGAACAATTTCGACTGGAATCCGCTTGTAGAAATTCGGAAGGTAGCTGGGATAAAATACAGGGACGAAACATTATCTTCAACAAACACAAAAACCCGACTGTAGTTGTAAGACATGAAAAGAAATCAGTACATGAGAAGGGGGTGAAAAAGGTACACTGAGCAAGCAGTGAAGAGAATCGAAGACAAATTTGGAAAAGGAATTACGGATCAGGATCTTTGGTGATGACAAGGTAACTCTGTCGGAGACGGCAGACAACTTGAAATAGCAGTTAAACTTGACAGATGGTGTCTTGAAAAGAGATTGAGAGATCATCATCATCATACATATTATTTCTCAAGTTAATATCCCTTTTTCTCCATAGATACTAATCGTACAGGAATGAATCAAATATCATTAGAAAGGTTTTGCAGCCTGCTTCTGTCATTGCATACCGATTTTGCGCTAAAACTTACAGTTTATGGTAAATTTTAACATAAAACAGATTTAACCATCATAGGCAAAAGGACGTCATGGATGCCCAGCTTTCTACCTGTATTTTACGAAGCTAATTTATTAATTACGAGTAAGACGCCCTTTTCCTATTATCTTATTACAAACACTACATTATTTGATTAACGTCTCACGGTCGGGATTCATAGTCACTTAGAATTTTTTGAAGGACGTCATATTCACCGTTGACTGTAGAAATGATTTATTTCACAATTGCAATTTCGGCTTTTGGGCCATTTTCAAGTGGTATTGAAAGATTTTGCTTCAGCACATATCTATTTTTAAAATCCTCTAACATGTATACATGCCATCGCCAAAACTAAGCGTTTTCACTGTAGAATTGCATCGAAATACAGTTGGTATTACCTCTATTTCTACAGTGAAGAGACTTATTTTTCACGATGGTATGTATACATGTCAGAGGATTTTGAAGTCTGTCATGTGCTGAAGCAAAATCTTTTGCAGTACCACTTGAAAACGGCCCTAGGCCGGTTTTGCAACTGTGAAATACATGATTTTTAGTCAGCGGCGAATATGGCGTTTAAAAAAAAACTTTTTATTTGTTTTAAAGTATTCAATAGCCGGATACTTTGCACACAGCTTTGTCACACATAAAACCGAGACTACTGCGGTAATCCATTATCTCTACCCGTCTTAAAGCTGACTTTTCTCAACGAATACACTTTTCGAAACGCCAAACATATTTTTCACTGTGCTTTAGCTATTGTTCCCACGGCGTAACATTCTTACTGTAACTGAAAATGTTTGTCGAATTAGAGTTATGGGTTATGTGGCCCTAGTTACAGTCCCTGGTCTCTGCCCATCATACAAGCTGGAACGAAAGTTCCGAATGCAATATATAGTTTTTGATACACGGATAGGTATACAGAAGAATGTACCATTAAATCATGATTATTATTGCGAGTCGTTTGGTTCATTTTTAAAGACGTCTTCTGTTCATTCCCACAACTACCCTTATCCCAATAACTACACTTATTACAAAGACTGTCTTTATCCAAAACTATAAAAGTGCGAAAGTTTCGCAAAGTCCCCTGGTCAACAAAAATAAAACTAGGGTAATGGAATGTACTTTAACTAATTCATGTGATGCTACTAGATTTGGAAATGAGACACTAAAAATAGCGGATGAACTTTGTTATCCGGCCAGCAAGATAAATGTCGAAGTACAAAGCATTAAGCACAGCAGTAACATTTAGCTTTCAAAATAGCTGAGCACTATGGGACTTAGCATCTGAGGTCATCAGTCCCCCAGACTTAGAACTACTTAAACCTAACTAACCTAAGTACATCACACACATCCATGCCCGAGGCAGGATTCGAACCTGCGACCGTAGCGGTCGCGCAGTTCCAGACTGAAGCGCCTAGAACCGCTCGGCCACTCCGGCCGGCAATTTAGCTTTCAGCCTTGCTAAGCAAGAAATGCAATATTTTTATTGAGGGATGTAGCTCCATGATTAAATATTGGTCGATGGATAAGTGCCAATCTTCAATCAATTATGTTCGTAATATTCACTGATGAAGTTGGCTTCACATGCAACACCATCTACAACACCCGTAATTCACATCACCTGCGGGACAAAAACTGGAAAAAAAATAATTAAAAATCTGAACACAAATTTTCAACTTCGCTGTTCTGTATATAAAGTGTGGTGTGATCAGCAGTTGCCAGTTTGGCCTGTTTCCTTATCGCACCACAACGCAAGGCTCAATGCGAAGTCTTTCAGTAAAACTGACCCACGATTTAGATCCTGAACAAATTATCTGTCAGGCAGCGCATGTGAATCTAACAGTCCTGGGGCCGCATCGGTCACGTTCATTGCCCATCAGGATTTGCCGGGCCTTACTCTATAAGAAACATGTCTGTAAAGTTAGCAGAAAAGCAGATCCGAAACTAAAAATGTAGCCAGAAGAACGGATTGATCGTTCGCATTATAAATAGTGCTATTCCACAACAACACACCAAGACGACCTCGGATGGATAACACGCAATGTTGTGAAGAACGCTGAAAAGTTTACTGAACTTGCCGGTCGAATGTCTGTAAATTGAGCTGAAACTGTTGTCAATTATACGCGCCTTTTGAGTTCAATAATATTTTAATACGCTATTTGTGCATTCTTGAGTATTTTTGATGAGATCTGATCTGTGCATAGCATTCCAACAGCTAGCTAAAATTAGACAGAGGACAATGTCAATTTTTTACCTCTAAACAGTTGTGACTGCCGTCTTCTTCAACATTTACCATTTCTTCTCAAACACGTCAAACAGGTATCAGACATGGACTTCCAATTTCAAATGGCTGAAGACAGTATCGAGTACACTTCTTAAAAAAAAAAAGCATCACTGTACGTACATCCGTAAGGGTGACAGTAAGAGTAAACGAATGAGTGTGTACTTGATCGTCGTGGCGATCTCAAGTCAAGCTACTTTTCCTAGCGCCAAACTTACACTTTTGTTTCGTTTCTTCTCCACTAATGGACTATTACCGCAGTGGTCTATCCACAACAGACAGCCGGTGTCCGTCCGAAATGTGAAATTCAGGAATTATAATTACAAACATTTCTCATTACGTCCCTTCAGCACACTTCGCCAAAATATTTTACCAATTTTTTTATCACAATTTCCACACACGTGTTTTCTGTAATCACATAATTTCTCATAACAACCCATCGATGGCAATCACCAACTGAATAAAGCGCTTGAGAAAAACCTTGAAGGAAAACTGCAGGGGTTTCAATGAAGTCTACTGCAGGTTACCAGTAATATTTCCCATTCTCACTCTTTTCCTAGACCATTCAAGGGTGTGTCCGCATCAGGACAACAGAGTTACCCTTACACAACAATAACAGTCATCAGCTGTGAAGGATGTTAAAGCTGGCAATAAATATCTGGACTCCTTTTCAGACCTCCACTTCGAAAATTTTTATGAATAATGCAAATCATCTTTCTTGCCCCGTCTTACTTCTGTGGCGCTTTTGCGCTGACTAAACGAGCGCATGAGGGATCGTGAAGCTCCCCGGTTAGTTCTTTTTGCTGTGGGTGTCACAATGATGATCAATATTCATCTTTTTTCATGAACACTGTCAACAACCGCGGCCGTTGTTCACTTGGTTCTCATATCTAGGCTTTGTGCCTTTGCACACTGGCTAACAGCCCGTCATTTTCATCGTTGTACTCAAAGAAATCTTCAGCTTAATCCACAGTTTGCATCCGCATCATACAGGCACAAATATTCGCTACATTCTCAGAATGCTATGGCACTGACGATTCACGAAGTTTTAAATTTGCAGCGCCCTCCAACAATAGTTTAGGCATTAAACTAAGAAAAGCTTGTGTGTTACCAAAGGGCCCCGTGTTCAAAATCTCAGTTGTCATTATCGTGCCATTATCCGTATGTCCGTCGTATATGTGGTGTTTTGAACTAACTGTTGTTACAACTTTTCAACAGAGGTTCGCAAGCGACTTCGGCTTGCTGTGTTGACTAAATAAAAAACAATTCTAGAATCAGGGCACTGAGCGAAGCAATGAGGCGAAGCCGAAACGACGGGTAGCTGGCCCCTGCGTGTTACGCCGTCCGCCCAACTAGCGCCAGTGTACTGTATCTTACGTTAATTTCGAAGCACAAATGTTTTCAAAATACTTACACCACTTTATGGGCAGCAATGTAATCTGATAATACATACTTCTAAAATATATCTGAAGTTCTGCCTTCACAGTGCTACCTTCCGGTCTTACGTTACTAGAATTTTTTTCGTACAGGTTGAAACTTCAAAGGAGAGTGACTACATAAAAAAATGTACTGCCTCTGAAGCGCTACGTGCACAGTAAGGACGAGATTCTGCTCCAATACTTTAAAATACCTTAGTGCGAATTTTAAGGCGAAGATTTACCGTGAAATTTGTCCTGCTTGTTGAACGTTTTTGCAACACTCTCGCGCTGACTGGGCATACTCGTGACGAATCGCAAAACCCCTCTTCGAATCTTTCCATCTCCTGCAATATTCTACCTAGGTAAAGGCCCTAGGCTAACTAACAGCACTTAAGAAAGGGTCATATAAGAGTTCTGAAGTATTCTCCATGCATCTCCCTTACTTATCCTCCTCAGTCTGTTTCCCCAATACTAGATTTATATGGTTTTTCACCTTAAAAACTTCTGATAGACCATCGGTCGATTAATATTAACTGCTGGACATAGTCCTCCCCGACATTTTTCCATTACTTACGGTGCTGTCATACGCATACATGCTGCTGTTATCTGTTTTCTAGTAACTAAATGGTTCAAATGGCTCTGAGCACTATGGGACTTAACATCTATGGTCATCAGACCCTATAACTTAGAACTACCCAAACCTAACCAACCTGAGGACAACACACAACACCCAGTCATCACGAGGCAGAGAAATTTCTAGTAACTACCAAGATTCCGTTTGGCCATGGCCTTTTTCTTTTCTTAACACTTGGAATCTAGCAGTGAATTCCCCTGATCTGTCTACTATGCATTCGCCTGGCTACACCTCTTTTTTACCTCAGTTTAATGACAGTATTCCACTCCAACCTATTCCCTTATCCATTTGTTCATTTTCCTGTCTCTCTATTTCTCAATAGGCATCCCTCCATTGTATGCTTATGGCAGAAACACAAGGATGTGTGTGTGTGTTGACACTGACCCCAAAAACTGCTGTGTGACAGTACAATAAAACAATACATTTTCGCTTTTTTTTTTTTTTTTTTTTTTTTTTTTTTTTTTTACATGCGGTGCATTATATTTTCTTACGTTGTAGATCAACAATCTTTTATCTTGAACTCTTCCTGCACCTCGCAATTAATTATTAGTGTTGGAATGTTTCTGATTAATTAGCTGATACTAGGAGCGAGCTTTTCCAACTAGTTATCCCGACTGGCTTCACCGTGAAAGCCGGCCGCGGTGGCCGAGCGGTTCTAGGCACTTCAGTCCGGAACCGCGCGACTGCTACGGTCGCAGGTTCGAATACTGCCTCGGGCATGGATGTGTGTGATGTCCTTAGGTTAGTTTGGTTTAAATAGTTCTAAGTTCTCGGGGACTGATGACCTCAGCTGTTGAGTCCCATAGTGCTCAGGGCCATTTGAGCCCTTTTTTTTTTCACCGTGAAAACGAAAAGCAGCGACTAGTCTGAATGTTGGCCCACTGCTGATTGTATTACCAAACGCGATGACATTTACCTTTGAATAATGGGTAGGAACGATGCTCCACTCTTATCGTAAAGTTATATAAGCTTGAACTATTGAGGTTTCGTAAAGTCGAGAGAAAAGCGTATTGTGCAATGCTGTAATACGGTATTCGCTGTGAACAAATCTGCAAGATACTGTAATTGTTTAAGAGTTAACAGTCCACGGTGAAGGGTATTTCGCAGTAATGTTAAAGAATTTATGTCCTATTCAGTCCGCATATTGAGTGAGGGAAAAGTAACAATCTATATGCCTCTGTATGCGCTCTCATCTTATTCTTAGTATCCCTACTTAAGATGCAGAATATGGCAGAGAACTGTAGCACAATCCCAGTCGAAAACAGGTTCGATAAATATATCTGACTGTCGTATTTAGAAAACGTTTATGTCAATTGACTCCCCGCGGAAGCCTACGCAATTATATATCCAACTAGGTTTAGAGAAAAAATGGTTTGTTTCTTCCGAAGATCGCCTTTCAAGTTCTCTCTATCGCACCTTGACATGAGCTGTACCGGCGTATTATCATCCGTGCAATGTGTATCTGGACTCACAGAAAACACTGCACTGACTTAATGTTTCGCGTACGTTGCCAGCGCAGTCACGAGTAAATGCGTTGCATATATATTATTCCAGACGGTTTGAAACGAAACATTTATAAATGTATACCTCTGACTACTCTGTGGTGGTACCTTCAGATGTATTAAGATGAAAGCAGCCATAATGTGCCACCGGCAACGGAGTACAAGTTCGCACGCATGGCTAACAAGGAACTAAGAACTAATTCCGTCGTGTGAACCAGTTCTTCAGTAACGACAAGTTGTATGCGAGTTCACAGTTCTGTTATACGTTTGACACACAAGACAATCTTGCTATCTGGTATCAGATAACAGTGAATAACCGTTAGGCGAAAGTCAGGGAAGAACCATTCTAAAATACCCTTCATACGAAAAACTCAAATAACCTTGAAAATTATCGATGTCTTTCATAGATTACTTGATGCCGCAGTACCTCCAAGTAAAACACGACGGAATGTAATATTTAAGTTTCAGTAATCACTATCCTGCTATCTGAAGATGATTCTCAAAATACTTATACAAGCAATGGAAATACTACAAGACTATAAAGCGTCAGATTGTGTCACAGCACGAGCAGTACAACCGTTACCATTAATCCTAGAATATTATACCAATTTTGATTCCTTCCATACCTATACCTTCATTGATTCGACTAACACACCTAGGTTTGGCCAGGAAAATTGTTAAAAAGCGGCGCAACGGTAGAATTATAAACCCTCCCCTCCACAACAATAGGGGGTTATTGACGGGGAATGTGTTAGCCGAATCGACTACCGGTAGTACTTTAGGGTTAAATTTGTTATTTACTGAAATAGCATTTTATGCAGGTAATTTGCAATAACGTTGTTCACTTCGATGCCTCTTGCGAGTAAGTTATACTACCTAGACTCAGGAAAAATACACGAACTTAACGTTGCATCAGTCACAAAACCAAAATGTACACACCAGTTTAGTACACAGTCTTACTGTACTTCCCATACATAGTTCTGAGGCGCAAGAAGGAAGATACTAACATCATCTACTACATTTTTCCCAATGGAATTAATGAAGTATATAATCATAATATAATTGTTGTACGCGATCGAATGTGAAATGTATACGGTTTTATTCTCACCCCTCAAACTGCACGGGACTATAGACTGTAGTATGATCTTTCAATTTGTTTTACTTTGAGGATGCAAAATTTTTACTTACAAACTCTTGTCGATCAATGTGCGCAGAAGATCACGCACTCCCAGTAAATGCATGAGACTTCAGCGTTGCCAACAGAAGAGCCCAAACAACCAATCATGACGTTACAGTAAGTAACTTCGAGCTCGTATTTTACTGTTATCAATATTTCGAAGACAGTCTAAGGAAGACAAAATTTTATTACAAGTGATCTGGTACACTGAGTTACAGGGATAACATACGTTGTAATTTAAAAGCATATGTATATGTATAACGCTATTAAAATTTCCCATGCCGAATGTTCGAATCTTTCGTTGAAACTAATAATGAAAACAAGCTGACGCTAACAGACAATGTAATGGCAACTTGCAATTTACTGAAGTAAATCTGACATTGTTACGTAGGAATGATTTAAATGTGTTAAGCATTCTACGTGGTCGACATGCATATGTTTGCGATGGCAGCTTCTATATTTAACAGAAAAACCCTAAAACGTGGTTGAAACTTCGTTATGCTTGTTTGATTTGTATTGCTTAGTTTATGAACTATTTCAGCCTGATGAACTGTTGTGACTGATGAATAATGATTCTCAGGAGGAAAAACTATTATATATTTAAATAATCATGAGTGTAGTAAGGCAGTTATAGGAAATATGACTCTGTAACTGGTGAAAAAATCCAAACGATCAAAGATTTTACCAAACAGATACGGCTGATTACACATCTTTACGTTATTAATAATCAGAACAATAAATACTGTCACTGAGGGAAGAGGTCACTACAGTCTAATTTAATACAATTACCGACGCTGATCCAAAATATTTCATTTTCTATGTCGCATAAAATGTAAATGCAGACAAACAAATCTCATCAAATGTAATAAAAACCGCAGAACTAGAAATACTTATATGCCTTCAGTTGGAAACCTCTCTGCCGTTCTCGATGTTCGCTTATGTTTGTTGACATCAATTATATTTATAATCCGATGTGTGGCTACAGCGAGACGTAACTAGGCTTACGAGCTTCCCAGTATTTTGAGAATAATGATGAAGGCAGATGACACGCACATATTAACCACGTGAATAAAATCTTGACAGGAATGGAGGAGATACGCGACACAAGAAGGGTACTTTTTCCTCCTCTTATTGTACGTCTTCGTTATATCTATATAATCGGCTTTAACTTCTAAGAAATCACGACGCACTGGGCGATATGCAATCGCAAAAACTCAGCCGGGATCTTGCAGAAATGGAAAAATTTTGCCTAAAGATTTATACAGGAATTAAAAAATTAATAATAACAGCGGATTAGGCTTTAAAATGCACCTAAGGCTTCGAGAAGTTTTTAGGGCTTCTAAAAACCGTCTTTGTTGTGGGTAGAGACGCTAGCGCTATAAAAACAACAAGAACTTGTAAAGAAACCGCAAAATTCCATCGAATGAAGCAACACAATTCGAGAACTTTTATGTCCTTGAAGTTCTATACGAAGAGATTGAAAAGGCAACCATATCAGGAAAGTTACACCACCCCCTCGCCCCGAACAAAATAACAGCCGCAATTCAACAGGGAGAACTCAGCTGGCTACTGGAAGTAATAACTAACTGCGCTACAAAAGAAAATTTTGACAATTTAAACACCTCGATATTGTTGTTTATACGGTACAGATTGCTAAAAGGATGTAAGTGTTTGTCGGTTACAGAAAACGATGAACAAATATACTCTCATTCATCTGTATTCGTCCTCCTTAGGATTCCTCAGTCATAATTTAGGATACAATACAGTCCGTTCTATGAAATCCAATAACAGTTAAATTTACATAGTCCTCGAGTCACTGATAAAAAATACCAATAAATTCGTGTTTACACATGTACACACAGAAATGTTTCAAAAGACACGTTAAGGAAATTTAATGCTTTTGGAAAAAAAAAAAATCACCCAAAGCTTTGAAAGCAAAGTTTTTGATTTTTGCAACAATAGAACATTAAGCAAGTGAGTAGAAGTGTTATAAGAGCTTTCTTGAAACACCCAGCTATGAAAGTAGTGAAGCCTGTAACCTCAGTGAGCCTAGAATAACGCCACGACCGAACTACGTTTGTTTTTCCAACTAATTGGCTGTTATTCGGTAGAACATGATACCATCACTGACAAGTATATAACGTGCTTTACACTTATGCCTTTTACAATACTGGAAGTAAATGTAATCGCATTTAAGTTGCAGGGAATGTAATAATAGAATTCTTATCTCCCCACTTTTCTTTAACTTTGCTGTACTGTCTGTATTTCTCGGTATGTGATATGCAGGGTACACGAACTTACGCAAAAATAAACAACTGAAAGTAAACACTATAACGTTTTCAGAGCCCCTGGAATTATTTCTTAACTGCGCATAAGATAACACAAGGAACTGCCATAAAAATATATTTAAAAACCACACACAACAAAAAACACCCCCCTAACGGTCCGCTGCTGTTCATCTGTGACAAGCCTCTTCATAAAAATTCTGGATCATATAAATAATCCACGTGGCTAAACTATTTTCTGCAACTATAGGAAAAAAATATAGTCCCAGGTCTTCGAAAGTCATGCACAGCATTCACTGAACAGAGAAATTTAAAAAAAGAAAAAGAAAACGATAATTTCGTAGTTCAAAAACGCCATAAATTTTAGATGCGTAAGAACTGCAGAATATACACTTGCTTTCCGGTATATACGTTTGCGCAGCTAATGTTTCATGCTAAAATGGTGATCAGCATTTTAAAGCAATTCTAATCAATCCAGTTCAAACCACAGTCCACTTGGGTTAATAAATACGTGGCTTGAACTAGAAATAATATCGTCACGGACACTGTTCGTTCTCTTTGAACGGTATAGTATTCTATTACTATAAGAGTGGATTTAATGCAATAGTGGAACGCGACTGTGAAGTATCATATTACAAACGTGGAGTGTGATGTCAAGCAGCAATTACCCTAGGAACTACTGGTCGTCCATTAACTGTAATATCGCCAGAATTTCCTAGGTGTATGCATGGGGATGTAGAAAGACGCCGGAAGATGGGTAACGCATTCTCAATGATACACACACACAGACATACACGCACACACTCTGACAAAGGGGTGGGGGAAGCCTTGGCTTGGAACCAGAGTTCCTTGGCTATCCCCAGAGAAGGAAAACTTCGCAAGTTTCACCTCACACCATCAGTAAACAGCACTACAGGATGTAAACTAAAACATTGTGATGATAAACAATATGCGGTCAACTTACCTTGAGACGAACGGCAGTCCAGCAAAAAATGTCTATGTCTAAAGCTGCAGAACTAAAACATCCAGCATGCACCTCTCACTAATTCACGCCGTAAAGGTTGTCGTTGAACTGTCTAATCCCACAATTAATACGAAAAGTCGGCGTCGTCACTTTTGAGCACAAATTCGTTACTTCACAATTTTTGCCATTTTATTAATCACACGCACACAAACACATTTCACTACTTGTACGCATATGTGCGGGCCTCGCTTCGGCCGTTTTATCTGTTCATTTCCAATAGAGAGACGGCATGGTTAAGATTTTTTCTGGTTAGAGGCTTTCTCAATTTTTGTTAGATGTAAACTACCGTATAAATTTCAGTATACTACAAACTGAAACCTTTCAAATCCACATAAAGCTTCCCACCACACTCGCACATACGTTAAATTGAAAATTTAGCTGAAGGAATGTGACAAAAATACATTTTTTAAAAAAGCCGCTGAAAACTACCTCCCCTCCCGGCCGTTGACTCGGCGACTCGTCACTGAATGACAACGGCCGGCCCGGCTCTTTCTGCTCTCCCCAGAGAAGCCTCCCCTCCTCCCCACCATTCAGATAGGTGCTCCCCTCCACGCGCATGCGCAGAGACGGGATGCGCGGTCGGGGCAGTCCCGTACCCAATGCATTATGCTTTATTCGATATTATCAGCTTTACGTTCGCACTTGTAGAAACGCTTAAGTTTTGCGTTAATACTTGCACAAAAGTGAAATTCAGGCCGTGTCGCTGTGTGATGGTAGGTTCCTTTACATGTTGACGAGTCTGGTGTATTCTGTGTTCTTCTTTCGAGCGAATAATTAATTCAAGAATAAAGTAATGTTGATTCATGTTGTACTCATCTGGAAATCTGTTTATCGTAACACGATTGCATAACGGCATATTTCCTACAAAATAGCTCTATTCGTCTATTACCATCAAAGCGAAGTAGGCAAGGAGTATTAACTTGTCTCAGTAGTCAGAAACAGATAAAGAGGAGTTCGAGAGCAGTTTAATATGCTTCTAACCGCAACATCACACATTTACATGGAACAGGTCTTAATCACACTCTCAGCAACAAAGTGAAGCTCGTAAGACTGATTAACGCGTGTCAAACAACTGAAGTGGAACGCCCATTTCGTAACCATTTAACACAATATCCAAAGTAAATAACTCTTTCAGACTACAGTGCAATGTATACACTTAACTAAAGCTTAGGCCTACCACAGGTCCAGGATTAGCTCGGACACTCCTGGTTTTTAGTGCTGTCCGCGGTAATGTCAGAGACAGCAAAAATATCTGCGATTTGAGTATTTGGCGATTTTTTTTTAAATTTTAGACCTAGTTGTTCGACATCGCGTTTTTAAACATTCTCTTACGGTCGTGCGTCTCTCAGGCGACCTTGGAGCAAGCGGTGACGTCAATGGGGAGGCGTGGTTACCGGTTCCACCACAACTGCCACGTAGTCTTTTGGAAATACAACAAAGGCAATCTGTTTATGTTGTTTTCGTGTGTGAATTAATTCGTCTACACGTATTTGATCAACTTATATCTATTGTTTTTTTTCCTCGTCGTTTAGCAAAGGGCGACAGAGAGCGTGTGTTTAACGTAAACCTGCAACAGAAATACAAATTTTTTGAACTGTGTAAAATCAGTTAAAATGGACGTGTTTATTGCACACTACGTACTACAGAATTTTCTGTTGCGCATAAAGGAAAGTCTGACATTAAGGTTCACATAAAAACAGCTACTCCTTCACCAAACGTAAGAGATTTCTTTTAAAGCCAAAGATGGGAATAAGAGTTGAGAGTGATTTTTCAATTATAGGGAGCATTTGGTCTGTAGAAAGCGGTAGACTTTCTGTATCTACTGTTACATATCTGACAAATGTTAAAATTATTTCATAAATATCATGTTATGAATTTTGTGATGTACTGTACGAAAACAAATATAGTGAATTACAAAAGTCTTGGCTAGTGAAAAATACAACTGAATAAATTAAGTTTAATGTTTCAGTTAACTGTTGAAACGTTTAAGTAATTTCAAAAACAAATCCTGGGTTGGAGACAAAAAACATAGTAAGCCTAAAGAGGAAAAACTGTGTGTCAGACAGGAACTCGAAGTCATTCTGATGTCTTTCTCAGGTAAAGGTCTTGACAACAGAACACAGTACGTAAGAGCGTTACCTGCGAATGCTAATGGTTCTGATTGAAACCTCATTTTGCTCACACATTTGATTTATTTTTTTATCCTGACAAGATCAGGACCGTCAAGCAATCTCTTACATCTAACCAAACATTTTACAAATTTTACATTATATTAATTACGATCCAGTTTTAATCCGTCGAAGGGTTTCAGATGAAAATTGGTATAGCTAATACTATCTGTAGAATACAGTAATCCACCTTCATCCATAAAAGCAAATTTCTCATTTGTCTCGCAGTTGCACTATCTTAGGAGGATATAAGATGAACATCAACAAAAGCAAAACGAGGATAATGGAATGTAGTCGAATTAAGTCGGGTGATGCTGAGGGAGTTAGATTAGGAAATGAGACACTTAAAGTAGTAAAGGAGTTTTGCTATTTGGGGAGCAAAATAACTGATGATGGTCGAAGTAGAGAGGATATAAAATGTAGACTGGCAATGGCAAGGAAAGCGTTTCTGAAGAAGAGAAATTTATTAACATCGAGTATAGATTTAAGTGTCAGGAAGTCATTTCTGAAAGTATTTGTATGGAGTGTAGCCATGTATGGAAGTGAAATATGGACGATAAATAGTTTGGACAAGAAGAGAATAGAAGCTTTCGATATGTGGTGCTACAGAAGAATGCTGAAGATTAGATGGGTAGATCACATAATTAATGAGGAAGTATTGAATAGGATTGGGGAGAAGAGAAGTTTGTGGCACAACTTGACCAGAAGAAGGGAACCGTTGGTAGGGCATATTCTGAGGCATCAAGGGATCACCAATTTAGTATTGGAGGGCAGCGTGGAGGGTAAAAATCGTAGAGGGAGACCAAGAGATGAATACACTAAGCAGATTCAGAAGGACATAGGTTGCAGTAGGTACTGGGAGATGAAGCTTGCACAGGATAGAGTAGCATGGAGAGCTGCATCAAACCAGTTTCTGGACTGAAGACCACAACAACAACAACAATGCTTAACTGCTCACCACACACCCTATATTTGAGAGGATTGGAAGAAGAACTGTTACAAACACATTTTCCTTGAATAAGTGCACTATGTATTTTTATTTACCCGCCTCCGTAGCTGAGCCGTCAAAAAATGGAAAGCGAATGAATGGGCTGTAAGGGGATATTGAAGGCCTGTATATCTACTCGCTGTCCATCTTCTTCTGCCCCTCTCTCTGTGCATCTGTTACTACCCCTCTCTCTTTCCATTTGCTCCTCCCCCTCTGTCTATCTTCTCCTCTCCCTTCTGTCCACTTGCTCCGTCCCCTTCTGTAAATCTCCTCTTACCCTCTCTATATCCTCTTCCCCCCCTCTCTCTGTGCCAATCTCCTCCGCCTCTTTTTTCTGTCCATCTCTTTGTCTTTCCTTTCTGTGTCCATCTCCTCTTCCCTTTCTCTGTCCTTTTCTTCCTTCCAATCTCTCTGCCCATCTTCTCCTCTCTCTCCCTCTCTCTATCTATCAACTCCTCCCCTATCTCTGTCCATCAACTCCTCCCTGCTCTCTGTTCGTCTCCTTCCTCCCTCTACATTCTGCCCACCTACTTCTCCCCCCCCCCTCTCTCTCACTGTCTGTCTTCTCCTTCCTCCCCTCTCTCTGTTCATCTCCTCCTCCCTTCTCCCTTTTCCTGTCCATCTCCTCCTTCCCTCTCTCTCTGTTCATGTCCTTGGCTTTCCTTTCTCTGCCCATCTCTTCCTTCCCATCTCTCCTTCCATTTCTCCCTCCCCATTCTCTCTTGGTCCCGCCTCCTCTCTTCACGTTATCACTCCCACCGCAATAGGAGGTTGGTGGTTGCTACACCCACAGTATTTCTTTCCAGATAGTAAGTAGCGTGTGTACCAAGTTTGGTTGAAATCGATGCATGGGTTTACAAGAAGCTATTTACTAGTGACATTGCCCGCATATGCATATGTCTCAAAAATTTAACATGTTTCACACATATCTGTACATACATTTCACTTGTAGCTCCAGCGAATTCCGTCCTACAATTTCGTTTTTGCGCAGCTCCTGAACTATGTGTCATACAATGATATAGTTTTGCAGATACATCCAGTGGTATATGTGGACACTGCTGCGGTACGTGATGGAAATAGAGTTATTAGTAAAGATATAATAAATTAAAATATCATGCCTGACGCAATAGTCTCAGTGCATGAACAGCGAAAATGTAGTACGCGATAAACTTTTTTCCTTTAATAATTTTATGGGGCTTGAGAGCGGTAAAAGTCTCGTAAAGACTTGGAATTATGTGTAAAATTTGTTGCAAATCACTAAGTGCTCTCACTCTTAAAAACAGGATGAATATAGTCAGGCTACTTGGCGAATTATTTGCTACGCTTACTTTTCATCCTCAACCTCACCACTCTGAGAATTAGCTGGTTCTAACCACCACAGTGATTCTTTCCAGACAGTGAGTGATACGTGTACCAAGTTGAAATCGATCCAGTGGTTTAGGAGGAGGATGGTATCACACATACATGCGTGCTGAAAAGTAACGCCTCCGATTTTTTATGTGAAAATTCTTAAAGCTATTTAAATAGAACAAACGTTGTTATTATCAACACTATATTTTTCACGTCTGTATATTTGCAGCCCTCTACCGCTGTAGGGCTCAGAAAGATAAATTGGAAATTTGTGGTAAGATCTTATGGGACCAAACTGCTGAGGTCATCGGTCCAAAAGCTTACGCACTACTTAATCTAACGTAAACTAACTTACGCTAAGGACACCACACACAAACACCCATGTTCGAAGGAGGACTCGAACCTCCGACGGAGGGAGCCGTAGGGCTCAGAACTGTAGCGTGTAACATGGCTGTTTGTAACGTAACTATCTTGCTGCGTTAGAAACAGCGTGCTGTAATAGAGTTTCGAATTCGAAGAGTTCGTCTACACATGGAACACCCTCTCCTTGAGCATGAAAATGCCAGACCATTCTGCGACATCTGCAGCTATCCTCCATACAGTCGGCACTTGGCCCCACCAGATTTTCATCTGTTTCCAAAACTTAAAGAACACCTTCGAGGACTTTACTTTGATAGTGATGATGCGGTGCAAGCAGAGGTGAGGTTGTGGCTCCGTCAACAGTGTCAAACATTCTACAGCGACGATATCAACAAACTGGTCTCCCTTTAGGAGGAATGTGTACGCCGCCTTGGCGACGATATTGAAAAATAAATAGAATGTTAACAACATTTGTTTTATTAAAAAAAAGCTGTAAGATATTTCACATAAAAAATTCGGAGGCATTACTTTTCAGCACGCCCTCGCAATATGTTTGAATTAATAAAAAAAAGAGATAGGTGACAGCGCTTGACTGCTGTACGAAGGACCCGAGTTTAAATTACAGGTGCTGCCAGGGATTTTTCATTCATGCGAACGCTGAATCAGGATGCAGCCAGCCGCGTGTGACCAGTTGAGGAGCCATTTGAATGAGAAGTGGTGGCTCCAAGATGTTGAAACCTGACGACGTCACAGAGAGTGATGTGTAGGCCCCATGCCTCCACATACCTCATCCAAATAACACAATCTGGTAGAGAATGAAACGGCGTCCTTTCGCCACAGCGTGGTCCTGTGCGTCTGATCGTAGAGTATACATGGAGAGGCATTTAAATTTGATTCCGGGAATATCTGCCCAACTACAAACCAGGTTAAAAAAAAGTAGTAAAAGTTGCTCGTCTCGAAGGAGGACATCTGGTGACACCAAATTTGACACCTCAGGCTTACACCAGGGGCGGGAGGGGTTCAGATTTGAAATCTCAAATAGGAATCCCATTTTTTTTATTGTGTATTCGGATTCTCCGGGTGAAATACGTAACTTTGGAAGTAGGCTGTTTATGTTTTTATGTTGGTAACGCCACGTAGCGCTCTGTATGAAAATCACTGACTGTGCTGTGTGCAGTCTGTGGCTGGTTGGACTCATTGTTGCAATATTCGCTTGTGTAGTGTTGGGCAGTTGGATGCGAACAGCGCGTAGCGTTGTGCAGTTGGAGGTGAGCTGCCAGCAGTGGTGGATGTGGAGAGAGAGATGCCAGAGTTTTGAGAGGTTATTATAAGCGGACGATCTAGACGCGTGTCCGCCAGAAAAAGGAAATTTGTAAAGATGGTTGTCATGAATTGTAGACATATATGATGACTTTTGAACATTATTAAGGTAAATAAATTGTTTGTTCTCTATCAAAATCCTTCATTTGGTAACTATGCCTATCAGTAGTTAGTGCCTTCAGTAATTAGAATCTTTTATTTAGCTGGCAGTATTGGCGCTCGCTGTATTGCAGTAGTTCGAGTGACGAAGATTTTTGTGAGGTAGGTGATTCATGAAAGGTATAGGTTATTGTTAGTCAGGGCCATTCTTCTGTAGGGATTATTGAAAGCCAGATTGCGTTGCGCTAAAAATATTGTGTGTCAGTGTAGTGATGATCAGAATAAGTAAAGAGAAAACTGTTTCGTAGAAGTTTACCAGCACAGTCATTCATAATTTTTCAAGGGGACGTTTCAACTTCTATATTTAACATTTTTTCTGTGCGTGATAAATGGCGCTATAATTGACAAAAATCAAAACTTGTTATAACCGGTGACAAATTATAGTATCTCAAGAAATACACATCAGATTAGGATCACAGAAGGTTAGAAAGGCAGCTATTCCAAACTCTTTAACGAGAAACTGTTTCACAGGAAAAAAACTTGATTCCCAAGCACATAATACCAGGGTTGGAACTTTAATAGTGGCAACTATTTATTTACAGCCCGTACAAAATAGATACATGTTTCAAAGTTTTACTGGCCTTCAAAGTAGTCACCAGCATTGTGTATAACCCGTTGCCAGCGATGTGGAAGTCGTAGGATACTCTTAGCAGTGCCAGTTTGTTGACAGAGCGGCGCTGTCTACTGCCCGACGAATTTGTAGCAGTTCTGAAACGAATGCCGTTAAGTGTTTTCTTCAGTTTAAAAATCCTTGAGAACTAAGTCCACTGGTAATTTAAATTATCTCAAATGCTAAAGATGCTACGTTCCCCCTCTACTTGTGTACTCACCTGCCTCCTCTTCCTTCACAGACTACCAGGTGTACCATCACACAGTTTCCACATATCTTCCTCATCTTTGTGAAAAAATTTTATACCTACACTACCCACCACCAAACTGAAACTAACCCGGTACCCAGGCGCTAATCCCAGTTTTATGCGGCAGCATACCTGTTGCGGCTGCAGTTTTTTTAAAGTTACTTTGTATTTATTTTCATTTTACAGGATTTTGAACCGAGGGTCCTTGGTCCAACTTTATAAAGTTTCGCATATCTGACAGAACACGACAGTACCAGGGCAAAACATTTGCAATAAAAAAAATCACAAGATGACAAAAGACGTATAAGTACAGAACATGCACTCAAGTTTTGCGTTACAAGGACTACGTGATTAGTAAATACACAGCGGAAAAAATACACTACTGGCCATTAAAATTGCTACACTATGAAGATGACGTGCTAGAGACGCGAAATTTAACCGACAGGAAGAAGATGCTGTGATATGCAAATGATTAGCTTTCACAGCATTCACACAAGTCTGGCGCCGGTGGCGACACCTACAACGTGCTGACATGAGTAAAGTTTCCAACCGATTTCTCATACACAAACAGTAGTTGGCCGACGTTGCCTGGTGAAAAGTTGCTGTGATACCTCGTGTAAGGAGGAGAAATGCGAACCATCACGTTTCCGACTTTGATAAAGGGCGGATTGTATGTAGCCTATTGCGATTGCGGTTTATCGTACCGCGACATTGCTGCTCCCGTTGGTCGAGATCCAATGACTGTTAGCAGAATATGGAATCGGTGGGTTGGTTGAGAAGGGTAATACGGAACGCCGTGCTGGATCCCAACGGCCTCGTATCACTAGCAATCGAGATGACGCGCATCTTATCCGCATGGCTGTAACGGATCGTGCAGCCACGTCTCGATCCCTGATTCAACAGATGGGATCGTTTGCAAGACAACAACCATCTGCACGAACAGTTCGACGTCGTTTGCAGCAGCATGGACTATCAGCTCTGAGACCATGGCTGCGGTTACCCTTGACGCTGCATCTCAGACAGGAGTGCCTGCGATGGTGTACTCAACGACGAACCTGGGTGCACGAATGGCAAAACGTCATTTTTTCGGATGAATCCAGGTTCTGTTTACAGCATCATGATGGTCGCATCCGTGTTGGGCGACATCGCGGTGAACGCACATTGGAAGCGCGTATTCGTCATCGCCATACTGGCGTATCACCCGGCGTGATAGTTTGGGGTGCCACTGGTTACAAGTCTCGGTCACCTCTTGTTCGCACTGACGGCACTTTGAACAGTGGACGTTACATTTCAGATGTGTTACGACCCTTCATTCCATCCCCGCAAAACCCTACATTTCAACAGGATAATGTACGACCGCATGTTGCAGGTGCTGTACGGGCCTTTCTGGATACAGAAAATGTTCGACTGCTGCCCTGGCCAGCACATTCTCCAGATCTCTCACCAACTGAAAACGTCTGGTCAATGGTGGCCGAGTAACTGGCTCGTCACAATACACCAGTCACTACTCTTGATGAACTGTGGTTTCGTGTTGAAGTTGCATGGGCAGCTGTACCTGTACACGCCATCCAAGCTCTGTTTGGCTCAATGCCCAGGCGTATCAAGGCCGCTATTATAGCCAGAGGTGGTTGTTCTGGGTACTGATTTCTCAGGATCTATGCACCCAAATTGCGTGAAAATGTAATTACATGTCGGTTCTAGCATAATATATTTGTCCAATGAATACCCGTTTATCATCTGCATTTCTTCTTGGTGTAGAAATTTTAATGGCCTGTAGTGTAGTATATCCTTTTAGAGGCACCAGGTATCGGCCCATACTGAAACACCAGAATCAGTACTTGCTGTTGCCTCCACGGGCGGCAATGCAGGCTCTGACTCTGGCATCCAGTCGAACGTACAGATGGAGAATACTGTCCCGGGATACCTTATACCACGCCTGGTCGACCTGTTCACGTAGTTGTCGCACAAGTTACTTCTCGTCCCATCATACCCCACGCATGCTCGATTGGAGACAAGTCCAGAGACTTTCCCAGGGAAGTTGGTGCACATTTTGGAGAACACACTGAGTTGCGTGTAAGTGAGCATATTACCTTACTGTCGCAAGAACGGCAAAAGAACAGGTCTGACGACATTCTGCACGTACCGAGTGCTGATTAGCGTCCCCTCCAGAAACACCTAAGGTGAACGAGGGTCTTTTCTTATCGCACCCCTGACCATAATGCCTGTTATGGGGCCAGGGTGTTTTGGAAGAATGCATTCTACGAGACAGCGCTCACCTGGTTTACGTTCTACGCACAAACAACCATCACTTGCATGCAGACGGACTCTGCTTTCATCACTGAAGGTCACGGAGCGCCATTCCATCTTCGAAGTGAGCCTTTCAAGTGAGCCTTTTGGTCAGGTGAATACAGGGTTATAAATAAAAAATCAAATAGGGGTAATGCAGGAGTAGGTTTAATTATGAATAAAAAAATTGGAGTGCGGGTAAGCTTATACAAACAGCATAGTGAATGCTTTATTGTGGCCAAGATAGACACGAAGCGAACGCCTACTACAGTAGTACAAGTTTATATGCCAACTAGCTCTGCAGATGATGAAGTAATTGATGAAATGTATGATGAGATAAAAGAAATTACTCAGGTAGTGAAAGGAGACGAAAATTTAATGGTCATGGGTGACTGGAATTCGATAGTAGTAAAAGGAAGAGAAGGAAACGTAGTAGGCGAATATGGAATGGGATTAAGGAATGAAAGAGGAAGCCGCCTGATAGAATTTTGCACAGAGCATAACTTAATCATAGCTAACACTTGGTTCAAGAATCATAAAAGAAGGTTGTATACATGGAAGAAGCCTGGAGATACTGGAAGGTCTCAGATAGATTATATAATGGTAAGACAGAGATTCAGGAACCAGGTTTCAAACTGTAAGGCATTTCCAGGGGCAGCTGTGGACACTGACCACAATCTATTGGTTATGAACTGTAGATTAAAACTGAAGAAACTGCAAAAAGGTGGGAATTTGGGGCGAGGGGACCTGGATAAACTGAAAGAACCAGAGGTTGTAGAGAGCTTCAGGGAGGGCATTAGGGAACGATTGACAGGAATGGGGGAAAGAAATACAGTAGAAGAAGAACGGGTAACTTTGAGAGAGGAAATAGTGAAGGCAGCAGAGGATCAAGTAGGTAAAAAGACGAGGGCTAGTGGAAATCCTTGGGTAACAGAAGAGATATTGAATTTAATTGACGAAAGGAGAAAATATAAAAATGCAGTAAATGAAATAAACAAAAAGGAATACAAACGCCTCAAAAATGAGATCGACAGGAAGTGCAAAACGGCTAAGCAGGGATGGCTAGAGGACAAATGTAAGGATGTAGAGGCTTATCTCACTAGGTGTAAGGTAGATACTGCCTACAGGAAAATTAAAGAGAGCTATGGAGAAAAGAGAACAACTTGTATGAATATCAAGAGCTCAGATGGAAACCCAGTTCTGAGCAAAGAAGGGAAAGCAGAAAGCTGGAAGGAATATATAGAGGGTCTATACAAGGGCAATATACTTGAGGACAATACTATGGAAATGGAAGAGATTGTAGATGAAGATGAAATGGGAGATATGATACTGCGTGAAGAGTTTGACAGAGCACTGAAAGATCTGAGTCGAAACAAGGCTCCGGGAGTAGACAACATTCCATTAGAACTACTGACAGCCTTGGCAGAGCCAGTCCTGACAAAACTCTACCACCTGGTGAGCAAGATGTATGAGACAGGCGAAATACCCTCTGACATCAAGAAGAATATAATAATTCCAATTCCAAAGATAGCAGGCGTTGACAGATGTGAAAATTACCGAACTATCAGTTTAATAAGTCACAACTGCAAAATACTAACGCGAATTCTTTACAGACGTATGGAAAAACTGGTAGAAGCCGACCTCGGGGAAGATCAGTTTGGATTCCGTAGAAATATTGGAACACGTGAGGCAATACTGACCTTAAGACTTACCTTAGAAGAAAGATTAAGGAAAGGCAAACCTACGTTTCTAGCATTTGTAGGCTTAGAGAAAGCTTTTGACAATGTTGCCTGAAATACTTTCTTTCAAATTATAAAGTTGGCAGGGGTAAAATACAGGGAGCGAAAGGTTATTTACAATTTGTACAGAAACCAGATGGCAGTTATAAGAGTAGAGGGGCACGAAAGGGAAGCAGTGGTTGGGAAGGGAGTGAGACAGGGGTGTAGCCCCTCCCCGATGTTATTCAATCTGTATATTGAGCAAGCAGTAAAGGAAACAAAAGAAAAATTTGGGGTAGGTATTAAAATCCATGAAGAAGAAATAAAAACTTTGAGGTTCGCCGATGACATTGTAATTCAGTCAGAGACAGCAAAGGACTTGGAAGAGCAGTTGAACGGAATGGACAGTGTCTTGAAAGGAGGATATAAGATGAATATCAACAAAAGCAAAACGAGGATAATGGAATGTAGTCAAATTAAGTCAGGTGACGCTGAGGGAATTAGATTAGGAAATGAGACACTTAAAGCTGTAAAGGAGTTTTGCTATTTGGGGAGCGAAATAACTGATGATGGTCGAAGTAGAGAGGATATAAAATGTAGACTGGCAATGGCAAGGAAAGCATTTCTGAAGAAAAGAAATGTGTTAACAGCGAGTATAGATTTGTCAGGAAGTTGTTTCTGAAAGTATTTGTATGGAGTGTAGCCATGTATGGAAGTGAAACATGGACGATAAATAGTTTGGACAAGAAGAGAATAGAAGCTTTCGAAATGTGGTGATACAGACGAATGCTGAAGATTAGATGGGTAGATCACATAACTAATGAGGAGGTATTGAATAGAATTGGGGAGAAGAGGAGTTTGTGGTACAACTTGACAAGAAGAACGGGGTAGGTTGGTAGGACACGTTCTGAGGCATCAAGAGATCACCAGTTTAGTATTGGAGGGCAGCGTGGAGGGTAAAAATCGTAGAGGGAGACCAAGAGACCAAGAGATGAATACACTAAGCAGATTCACAAGGATGTAGGTTGCAGTAGGTACTGGGAGATGAAGAAGCTTGCACAGGATAGAGTAGCATGGAGAGCTGCATCAAGCCAGTCTCAAGACTGAAGACCACAACAACAACAAGTGAGCCACTGACGCCATCAGTAGAGCCGTGCACCTTCGATGCTGTGACGTGAGTGCACAGCGGGATAAAGGTGTGCGTACCCTAGTGTCAGTGCTGATCAGCGGTTCGCAACAGTTCTTGTTCAAACGTCTGGGCTCACAAGCCCTCTTATAACTGTGCTGTGGCAGCTGTACGATCTGCCACTGCTGCCTTTGCAATACGACGATCCTGGCGGGCGTCTGTGCTGCTTGGGCGTCCAGAATCTCGTGTATCCGATGACATATGCGGTTGGATAGAAAGTTTTCTGACAGACAGAGAGCAGTATGTCGTCCTGAGTGGGTGACTTTAACAGAAACAGGTGAGACTTCAGGTGTGTCCCAGGGCAGCGTGATAGGTCCGATGCTTTTTACGATTTGCATAAACGATATTGTTGATGGTATTGACAGCTGCATTAGACTGTTTGCCGATGATGCTGTAGTCTACAGGAAAGTTATGAACAAATCAGTGAGGATTTGCAGAAAATAAATGCGTGGTGTAATGACTGGCAGCTATCTCTCAATATTAGTAAGGGTAACCTACTGCGTATAACAAGGCGGAAATCCCCAGTAATGTAGGAGTACAAAATAAATACCCAGTCTTTGGAAGCGGTAACATCCGTCAAGTATCTGGGTGTGACTATTCGAAATGATCTGAAATGGAATGGTTCAAATGGCTTTAAGCACTATGGGACTTAACATCTGATGTCCTCAGTCCCCTAGACTTGGAACTACTTAAACCTAACTAACCTAAGGACATCACACACATCCATGCCCGAGGCAGGTTTCGAACCTGTGACCGCAGCAGCCGCGTGGTTCCGGACTGAAGTGCCTAGAACAGCTCGGCCACCGCGGCCGGCTCAAATGGAATGATCAGATTGCACAAGTAACGGGCAAGGCGAAATCTAGATTGCGGTTTATTGGTAGAATCCTGAAGCGATGCAGTCCTTCAACAAAGGAAATTGCTTACAATACGTTAGTACGTACAGTCTTAGAGTATTGTTCGTCTGTATGAGCCCCTTACCAGTTGGGTCTGATTCAAGAGACTGAGAGGGTCGAAAGAAGGGCGGCAAGATTCGTGACTGGTACATTTAGCCATCGCGAGAGCGTTACAAATCTCATAGAAAGTTTGAAGTGGGACGCACTTGCAGATGGACGACTCGCTAAACGGAAGGGGGCTGCTTACTAAATTCCGAAATCCGATCTTCGCTGAGGATGTAGAGCATATATTATTACCACCAACTTTCAAATCGCGCAATGATTACCATTCAAAGATAAGGGAAATTAGAGCTCGTACTGAGGCGTTCACACAGTTGTCCTTCTCTCGCGCGATCCGCGAGTAGAACAGAGTGTGAGGGGGGGGGGGGGATACGACCTTGGCGCGAATTGTGCTCTCCGCCACACACCGCTTGGTGGCTAGTGGAGTATATATGTAGATGTACAGGTATGAGGATATTCACCTGACCACTGATACCAGCATCGTAGTACAACTGACGCGGCACATACAACTTGTGTGACAATTCTCCGAAAAGAGAATCCCGGCACTCGAAAGGCCACAATTTGACCCCTTTCAAACACGCTCAGATAGCTGTAGGAAGCATTAGTTCGTCCCCTCGCCCCGTGGTTGCCTGCTTGTTTCACACGTTTGCACCACACTGAGACATCTCGCAGTGAGCATTCCCTATTAAAGGGTATAAACAGATGGCGCTTTGGTAGCTACGCCACTACGCTATCTTTTAGCGGACGACGGTGAAGCCATTATTAGTACATCTAATATCTCCTAAGTGGCGTATGCCGTCTTCGGATCAAAATCGACGTCGTCCTTCTAGGAGCACTATTTTTTTCCAGCAGTGTATAAATAATGGAAGATTTACTGACAGTCTTATACGTAAGTACTGAACAATATACACTCCTGGAAATTGAAATAAGAACACCGTGAATTCATTGTCCCAGGAAGGGGAAACTTTATTGACACATTCCTGGGGTCAGATACATCACATGATCACACTGACAGAACCACAGGCACATAGACACAGGCAACAGAGCATGCACAATGTCGGCACTAGTACAGTGTATATCCACCTTTCGCAGCAATGCAGGCTGCTATTCTCCCATGGAGACGATCGTAGAGATGCTGGATGTAGTCCTGTGGAACGGCTTGCCATGCCATTTCCACCTGGCGCCTCAGTTGGACCAGCGTTCGTGCTGGACGTGCAGACCGCGTGAGACGACGCTTCATCCAATCCCAAACATGCTCAATGGGGGACAGATCCGGAGATCTTGCTGGCCAGGGTAGTTGACTTACACCTTCTAGAGCACGTTGGGTGGCACGGGATACATGCGGACGTGCATTGTCCTGTTGGAACAGCAAGTTCCCTTGCCGGTCTAGGAATGGTAGAACGATGGGTTCGATGACGGTTTGGATGTACCGTGCACTATTCAGTGTCCCCTCGACGATCACCAGTGGTGTACGGCCAGTGTAGGAGATCGCTCCCCACACCATGATGCCGGGTGTTGGCCCTGTGTGCCTCGGTCGTATGCAGTCCTGATTGTGGCGCTCACCTGCACGGCGCCAAACACGCATACGACCATCATTGGCACCAAGGCAGAAGCGACTCTCATCGCTGAAGACGACACGTCTCCATTCGTCCCTCCATTCACGCCTGTCGCGACACCACTGGAGGCGGGCTGCACAATGTTGGGGCGTGAGCGGAAGGCGGCCTAACGGTGTGCGGGACCGTAGCCCAGCTTCATGGAGACGGTTGCGAATGGTCCTCGCCGATACCCCAGGAGCAACAGTGTCCCTAATTTGCTTGGAAGTGGCGGTGCGGTCCCCTACGGCACTGCGTAGGATCCTACGGTCTTGGCGTGCATCCGTGAGTCGCTGCGGTCCGGTCCCAGGTCGACGGGCACGTGCACCTTTCGCCGACCACTGGCGACAACATCGATGTACTGTGGAGACCTCACGCCCCACGTGTTGAGCAATTCGGCGGTACGTCCACCCGGCCTCCCGCATGCCCACTATACGCCCTCGCTCAAAGTCCGTCAACTGCACATACGGTTCACGTCCACGCTGTCGCGGCATGCTACCAGTGTTGAAGACTGCGATGGAGCTCCGTATGCCACGGCAAACTGGCTGACACTGACGGCGGCGGTGCACAAATGCTGCGCAGCTAGCGCCATTCGACGGCCAACACCGCGGTTCCTGGTGTGTCCGCTGTGCCGTGCGTGTGATCATTGCTTGTACAGCCCTCTCGCAGTGTCCGGAGCAAGTATGGTGGGTCTGACACACCGGTGTCAATGTGTTCTTTTTTCCATTTCCAGGAGTGTACATTGTGAATTAAAAGAGCAAAACATTATTTACTTTGTACAGTATTACAATGACAACATTACAATTTACGTTACTACAAAATATTATTTACAATGACGTGTGACCAGCAAAACACCTAAATATGTGCGAACAGTGGTTAGGACAGAGCATGCCATTGGTCAGCCTCTGGTTGGATTACCGACACGGTAACAGTACCAATTTAGGAAGTTTATGTTTGTGCTGGCCATTGAGATCGCATGTGGATAATTGAGGAATCAGTGTGTTGGTGGAGGAAGGTAATTTGGAATAAAAGCTTACACATATGAATCGGATCTCTTCTGGAACGGTGTTTATTTGTAAGTCACTGTGAATCGTCGTATTCCTAACGAAACATGGGGCATTTAGTATGATGAACAATGCCTTATTTTGAACAACCTGAAGTCTGTGGAGATGTGTAGACGCGACATGTCATCATATGGGTAAGGCATGCAACTTGACTGGTCATATTATCGATTTACAACGTAGGAGACTGTTTTTCCTTTTTATAGAAGACCTTCTGTATATTAACGGTCTCGTAAACTGACATACGGCCGGGAGAGCGGTGTGCTGACGACATGCCCCTCCATATCACATCCAGTGACGCCTGTGGTTGAGGATGACATGGCGGCCGGTCGGTACTGTTGTGCCTTCCAAGGCCTGTTCGGACGGAGTTTAGTTTTGTTCTGTTTATTAAGGGAGACAAGGTAGCTAATACACTGTGTACTTTGCTTGCGACATCAGTTATGTGTTTCTTGAAGATAAAACGTATATCGAGGTGAACTCAAAACTATTTGGCGGAGTCAGTCCAAGGAGTACCTGTTGTGGACTGGCAAGACAGCCAATCCACTGCGACGGGTAGCCGAAAGGCACGCGTTTAAGCTTACGCAGGTTGGCGTGAGGTCTGGAACAGTTAAAGGAATTGAGTCTAGCAAAAAAGGTACATAGCTGCTGGAATACTTAACTTTAATCCATAATTGGTGAACATCGGTCTGACGGTACATGCATCACAAGATAAATAGCAAATGATAATGGCGCCTTGCTAGGTCGTAGCAAATGACGTAGCTGAAGGCTATGCTAACTATCGTCTCGGCAAATGAGAGCGTAATTTGTCAGCGAACCATTGCTAGCAAAGTCGGCTGTACAACTGGGACGAGTGCTGGGAAGTCTCTCTAGACCTGCCGTGTGGCGGCGCTCGGTCTGCAATCACTGACAGTGGCGACACGCGGGTCCGACGTATACTAACGGACCGCGGCCGATTTTAAGGCTACCACCTAGTAAGTGTGGTGTCTGGCGGTGACACCACAGTACCTTCATTGGATAACTGTAGTGGGTTATTTAAATCCTATCTTTTTTTTTATAAAACGAGGTTTGACTTTATCCCACGTTTATCTTGACCCGCCATGCTGTAAACCATCTTTAAGTAGTTTTAGAGCCCACTGCAGTTTGTAACGAATATTCGGTACGTTGTTGTCAGTGTAATATATCGACGTATCATCAGCGAAGGAAGCTATGTTGATCGGTAGCTTGTCTGGTATGTCTGATAAATACATATTAAACAGTGGTTTAACTGAATGGCAACCTTGTGGTACGCCGGTGCTTACAGGGTAGACATCAGAGGCAATGGCACCAAAGAATATACTAAAAGTACGGTCTTTTAGATACGAACTAATTAATCTGACAACACACCGTGGAAATCGTAATTTTAGTAATTCATACAGTAAACCATTATGCTGTACCCAATCGAAGGCATGGGCAATGTGCAAGTATATGTGTCTGCAGTTATGTTCGGAGGTACGTACACTACCAACACAAAGACATGGTTAAAGTTCATACAGTTTCATTTTGAATATTTACCCTTAGTCAGTTGTTCTCCTCGAGCTACAATGGTTTGTCTCACTGAATACAATTCTTTGATTTGAGAAGTTGCTTCCAGTAACTGATGTTTGTGGCGCAGGCGCTGATGGCAGTACTCCACAGTTCTCTGTGTCTCCTCCCTGTTTTCTGTCGGATCATTGTCGTCGCCGCACTGCACAACGGGATTTCATTCACATCCCGAGCGTCGGCGGGGTTCAAACTCGTCGAGTTGTGCCTCCATTCCATGGTGCTGCCCTCTTATTCTGGCGGTCCTTGGTGGTGCTCGATTTGGTTTCGGGGTCTTCTCATTCTGACAACGATAAGTCACGCAGTAGTTGTGTTCAACATGTGTTTTTCAGTTTCTGCAGAAAAAATGGTTCAAATGGCTCTGAGCACTATGACACTTAAATTCTTTGGTCATCAGTCGCCTAGAACTTAGAACTAATGAAACCTAACTAACCTAAGGAGATCACACACATCCATGCCCGAGGCAGGATTCGAACCTGCGACCGGAGCGGTCGCTCGGTTCCAGACTGTAGCGCCTAGAACTGCACGGCCACTCCGGCCGGCAAACATGTCTTTAAAAGTCGGTAAGGTATATAACTGATCTTTTGCATGTGAAATTGAAAAAACGCTGTATTTTAATGGAAAATTACATTAAAAGACCCAGGATAAGTACGAAGGGCATTCAATAAGTAATGTAACACTTTTTTTCCTTAAAGTAGTTTGGTTTTATTCAGGATTCCAATACACCATTTATTCCCTACTCTTCTGGCTAAAAAATCCGGTTTCTCAACATAATCTCCGTTCAATGCGACGGACCTACGCCACCATACTGGGAGGGCCGGTATGCCCGCATGGTACCACTCTATTGGTCGACGTCGGAGTCAACATCTGTCTGCATCAATAACGTCCCCATTATTCACGTATTGCTTTCTGCGGAGTACATCCTTTATTGGGCCAAACAGATGGAAGTCGGAAGGTGCGAGGTCCGGACTGTTGGGTGGTTGAGGCAGAATTAAGTTTTGTGAGCTCCTCTCGGGCGGGCAGACTTGGGTGACGCCTTGTCTTGTTATGGAGAAAGAGAAGTTAGTTTGCAATTTTGTGGCGACGAACACGCTGAAGTTGTTTCTTTAATTTACTGAGGGTAGCACAATACATCTCAAACAGAATAACCCCTTCAGAGTTCCAGAAGACCGTCACCGTGACATTACCGGCTGAGGACGCGGCTCTGATCTTTTACTTCGGAGGAGTGGTGGCGTGGCTCAACTCCGGTTCGAAGTGATGAACCCATGTTTCATCGCCTGTGAGAATGTTCGACAAAAATTATAATGATCATAACGAGCAAGCAATTCCGCACAGATAATTCTTCGTTGCTCTTTATGGTCTTCTGCTAGCTGGCGAGGAACCCAACGGGCATACACCTCTGAATACCTCAATGGTGGATGAGTGTGTCAGAACTACCAACAGAGATGTCCAGTTAAGCAGCGAGGTGTTTTATTGTGGTCCATCGATCACCTCGAATGAGAATGTGTGCACGTTCCAAATGGTTCAAATGGCTCTGAGCACTATGGGACTCAACTGCTGAGGTCATTAGTCCCCTAGAACTTAGAACTACTTAAACCTAACTAACCTAAGGACATCACACACATCCATGCCCGAGGCAGGATTCGAACCTGCGACCGTAGCAGCCGCGCGGTTCCGGACTGAGCGCTTTAACCGCGAGACCACCGCGGCCGGCTGCACGTTCCAGCATTGCAAGAGTTACAGTTGTATGCGGCCGGCCAGCACGCGGGATATCGGGCAGGTTTGTGCGAAGTTGTTGCGATGATGACAGATGCCTCGCACCACGACTCACTGTGCTTTTGTTCATTTACAGGTCCCGTAGACATTCTGCAAGCGCCTATGAATATCTGCATTGTGCTGTTTTCCCGTCAAAAGAAACTCAATGACAGCTCTCTGTGGCCGAGCGTTTCTTGGCGCTTCAGTTCGAATCCTGCCTCGGGCATGGATGTGTGTGATGTCCTTAGGTTAGTTAGGTTTAAGTAGTTTTAAGTTCTATGGGACTGACGACCTCAGATGTTAAGTCCCATAGTGCTCAGAGCCATTTGAACCATTTTGAACAGCTCTCTGTTTGGAATGCACCTCCGTTAAGATGCCATTTTCAAGGCTACGTATAGCGCCGTCAGCTATTGGAACTTCATGTAGCTGGAATATTCCACGATGTCCCACAACAAATTCCGCATTTTTCAACCGAAAAATGTGTTGCATTACTTATTGAACGCCCCTGGTATTTTGCCGCAAATATTAATTTTTAAAAATTTTAATCGCCTTCTCATAAAAAGCCATAACTGGAATTCTAAACATGTAGTAAACCAGGAAATTTAATTTTATGGTCCTCAGAGGGTTATAAAATCACTGATACAGTCATTAATTTGCGTTTAAAATTTTATTATTTACGAAGTTTCGATATGTTCACAATTAGAATTACTTATTTTTTACTAATGTGCTATTCTAAAATCTGAATTTAAATATGCGATATTATATTTTTTGGTTCCAATGATACAGTTTTTCATATTAGGTGCATTCTGCTGCCACCTACTGACAGGTACTCCATATCAGCGACTTCAGTACTCATTAGACATCATGAGAGAGCAGAATGAGGCGCTCCGTGGAACTCGCGGGCTTCGAACCTGGTCAGGTGATTGGGTGTCACTTGGGTCGTACGTCTGTACGCGAGCTTTCCACACTCCTCATCATCCGTAGGTCCACTGTTTCCGATGTGATAGTGAAGTGGAAACGTGAAGCGACACGAACAGCACAATAGCGTACAGGCCGACCTCGTCTGTTGACTGGCAGAGACCGCCGAGAGTTGAAGAGGGTCGTAATGTGTAATAGGCAGACATCTATTCAGAACATCACACAGTAATTCTAAACTGCATCAGGATCCACTGCAAGTACTATGACAGTTAGGCGGGATTTCACTTGGATTTCACGGTCGAGCGGCTGCTCATAAGTCACACATCACGCCAGTAAATGCCAAACGACGCCTCGCTTGGTGTAAGGAGCGTATACATTGGACGACTGAACAGTGGAAAAACATTGTGTGGAGTGGCGAATCACGGTACACAATGTGGTGATCCGATCGCAGGGTGTTAGTATGGCGAATGCCCGGTGTACGTCATCTGCCAGCGTGTGTAGTGCCAAAAGTAAAATACGGAGGCGGTGGTGTAATGGTGTGGTCGTGTTTTTCTTGCACCCCTTGTTTTTTTGCGTGGTACTATCACAGCACAGGCCTATATTGATGTTTTAAGCACATTTGAAGACCAATACGGGGATGGAGATTGCATCTTTCAACACGATCGAGCACCTGTTCATAATGCACGGCCTGTGGCGGAATGGTTACACGACAAAAACATCCCTTTAATGGACTGGCCTTCACAGAGTCACGACCTGAATCCAATAGAGTACCTTTGGGATGTTTTGGAAGGCCCACTTCGTGGCAGATCTCACCGATCGACATCGATACCTCTGCTCAGTGCAGCACTCCGTGAAGAATGGGCTGCCATTCCCCAAGAAACGTTCCAGCACCTGATTGAACGTATGCCTGCGAGAGTGGAAGCTGTCATCGAGGCTAAGGGTGGGCCAACACCATACTGAATTCCAACATTACCGATGGAGGGCGCCGCGAACGTTCAGCCATGTGTGCAGATACTTTTGATCACATAGTGTAGGTAGATACAGCAGCTCAATACCTGGCGGTGCCCGGGTTTGAATTTATTGCACTCTTCTACTAGTCCATCTCCTCCTCCGCCCTCTCTCTGCCCATCTTCTCCGTCCCCCCTCTCTGTCCATCTCCTCCACCCCATCTCCCTGTCCACCTCCTCCACCTCTTACTCTCTGTCGATCTCCTCCCGTCCCTCTGTCTATACTCTTGTCCCTCCTCGCCCTGTCCAACTGCTCCTCCCTTTTCTCTCTGTCTGTCCCCTCTTCACCACCTGATTGTGTCCACCTCCTTCTTCTCTCCTCTATGTCCGTCTGTCTCCTCCTCCCCCCTTCTGTCTCAAAGTTATCACACCCATCCCAGTAGGAGGCTGTTGGATCTTAGCAACACCGACTCAAAGGAAGGCCTCGGTGCTTGTTGGTGACGTCACGTCAGCTAGGCTCGGCGAACGCCAGGTCTGTTGCAGGCAGAAACGCCTGGGCGTGCTTATCACTATAAATCTCTTATTTTTGGACAAAATGTTTGGTATTGTTTTGGATTCAGCAGTTTTATTTAGATGAAAGATTTTCTTACTATCGTAAAGCTACAAATGAAGATCATAGTTCTCTATTACTGAATCCTGTCGAAATAAACGTAGATCAATATGAGAAGATACTTTGCCCCATTGCAAGCTTCGGAAATTTTACATTCAAGTAATTATATTTACTTGATCCATTTTGTTATCGAAACTTACCCCAACCCCCTTACATCTAACTCGTTTCTTTTATTTATTTATTTATTTTCGTTTGACATCGTCACTAGAAATGTGAGCTAAATTACATGTGTAAATGTCCAACTGTTGCCAGTCATTAGATTACAGTCGTTTTCAACGAAAGGAATTCTAAACAGGAAACAAAATAGCTTCATACATCGAAAATACTGCTGAGCTTAAACTTTTTTAAGCATGCACATTAGAAAAGAAAAATATTCCCCTCTTGCAACTGAAAAGAGAAACTTTATAAGATAAAAAAATTTTGTTTGATAAAACAAGTATCTCTCTTTTGCCTCTTCTTCTGTCCCCCATTCCCTCCCCCAACGTGTACAATCGCAAGATATTTCATTAACATTCAGTCCTCCTCACCCCATAGTCAACCAAGATACCTAAAGAAGAGCACCAATATGATCACAGTTTCTTATAAAAGCAACCCAGTACAAACGAAACTTCCTCAGATTTATAAAAAGGTAAAGAAGCACGAATTCTGTTGCTGCAGGACCATGAAGTTGTTTTTGTATGTCAGTCCTTAAAACAGGTGGAAATTTAAGTTCAGGAGTACACTATTTGTTAAGAAGTGTAATGAATTGCACAATTAATTGATTGCAGAAATCTCTCAGAACAATGTGCGTTGGTCAACTACCGCCAATAGTTTCACATTTTCCTGTGTCAGAGAGGGAGACACCACTATTATGAATATGCCTGCAACACACCTGGTGTTCGCCGTGCCTAGCTGACGTGACGTCACGAACAAGCGCCGAGGCCTTCCTTTGAGTCGGTGTTGATCTTACTCCCACAGTATTTGTTTCTAGGTCGTAACTAATATGTCTACTAAATTTGGTTGAAACCGTTCCAGGGGTTTGGGATGAGCTTTTTACCCATGAATGTGGCCGCATACACACAAGTCAAATCTATTACACATGTGTTTAAAATAGTTCACACGTGTTTCTACAAATAATTCACCTGTATCGCTAGTGAATTTCGCCCTCCAGTTTCATTTTCACACAGTGTTTATGACACCGTATTTCCTGAATTATGTGTCATAGAATGATATATTTTTCTAGGCACATTCATCAACATATGTGAATACTGTTTGCGAAATGTGATGCGAATAGAATTAGTAGAAAAAAAGTAATAACTTAAAACGTTGTGTTTCATGCGACAGTTTTAGTCCCCGAACAGCAAAAATGTACTAAGCTATTTTATGGGGGTTATTAGCGAGAAAAAGCTTCGAATATGTTTGATATTATATGCAAAGTTTGTTGCAGGTTACTAAGTACTCTAATTCTCAAATATTGGATGAGTGAAGAATGGGTATTCGCGCGTGGTGGGCTAAATTACTTTTTCAACCACGCGCCTACTCCTTTGACAAGTAACTATACATAAGGCAGCGTATGTGTTAATTCAGGGTATAAACTATCCCTCCGAATTTAATCCAGATCCGTCCACCCGTTTCAGCATCAAGGAGTAACGAACATACTAACACCCACTCTCACAATTTTCTCGGTTATTGTATGTGTAAGATATTATAACTTCGAAAGAAGAAGAGTCACCATTACCATTTCCGAACGTCTGAAAAGGTGGGCATGGCTGCGAGTGCCGAGTTAAACGCTGCTATCAAGATAAAATTTGTGCACAACACACATTAAACTCTGTCGGGTAAGAAAAAAAAATATTTTTGAAAAATGGATTTTTTATTTCCTTAATTAATTTTTTTATTTACTCGTCAAGTTCCGTAGTACCAAATTGAGGAGCAATTCTCCAAGGTCATGGAACGTGTCAGTACATGAACTTACAACATAAAAGTAATAACACATAAAAATAAATGTTCATGAACCTGAAAAAAAAGTCTGTCCCTAAGTTTAAGTAAACGCTATCAGCAATAAAATAAGAATCAGCTTAATTTTTCAAGGAACTCCTCGACAGAATAGAAGGAGTGACCCATGAGGAAACTCTTCAATTTCGATTTGAAACCGCGCGGATTACTGCTCAGATTTTTGAATTCGAGTGGCAGCTTATTGAAAATGGATGCAGCGGTATACTGCACACCTTTTTGCACAAGAGTTAAGGAAGTCCGATCCAAATGGAGGTTTGATTTCTGCCGAGTATTAACCGAGTGAAAGCTGCTTATTGTTGGAAATAAACTAATATTGGTAGCAAGAAACGACAATAAGGAATATACATATTGAGAGGCCCAGACTCGTGAACAGAGATCGACAAGAGGTTCATGAACTCACACCACTTATTGCTCGAACCGCCCGTTTCTGAGCCAAGAATATCCTTCTAGAATGGGAAGAGTTACCTCAAAACATAATACCATACGACGTAAGTGAATGAAAATAAGAAAAGTAGACTAATTTATGTGTCGAAGTATCATTCACTTTTGATACCGTTCGAATAGTAAAAATGGCAGTACTAAGTCTCTGAAGAAGATCCTGAACGTGGGCTTTCCACGACAGCTTACTATCTATCTGAACACCTAGAAATTTGAACTGTTCAGTTTCACTAATCTTATGCCCGTTCTGTGAGATTAAAACGTCAGGTTTTGTTGAATTGTATGTTAGAAACTGTAAAAACTGAGTCTTACTGTGATTTAACGTTAGTTTATTTTCTAAAAGCCATGAACTGCGGCCATTTACTGCACTATTTGAAACCGAGTCAATGTCGCACACAACATCCTTTACTACCAAGCTAGTGTCATCAACAAACAGAAATATTTTAGAGTTACCCATAATACTAGAGGGACCCAAGTTAATGACATTCTCCCTTAGAAGGTCGTCAGTTGGAAAGCGTTGTCGCAGATGGAGGGCCAAGCGGAGGGCAATGGTCTGTAGCGTCTGCAGACGGTCGATGTGTGTGTCCGCCACGTTGCCCAGACAACCGCCACATACTTAAAGATAGGACGTTCTAGTGTCAGGCAGATGGCGACGCCCAGCAGAGTCATAAGTGTGGTTTGTGGATTCAAAAATAGGTAGAAAACTCTCATCCTGGTTAAGGCCATGTGGAAAAGGTGCTCTATGTGCTGCCTGTATGTCAATCGGTGACCGATGGTGCAGTCCAGGTATTTAGCAGCGCCGTGTTGCCCCACGGTACAGCCGTTCCCCGACAGTATCTGCTGGTAGTGCTGCTATCATTGATCGTCTAACAACCGCAGTGGCTTGGGTCTTCTCTGCATGCGTCGACATACAGGGTCACTCAGCTGCCCCTATCGCTGACGTTTTATGCAGCCTGCAATGTTATATCTGGCTTTCATAAACCATGCACGAGATTTTTCATATTCTCTCGCTGGATACACCAAACAGTAGTCTTACAGAAAAATGAGCAGGAACTTTTTTTAGGGATACGTTTCCGCTATAGACCACGGTTTTTAGAGTTATTCAAGCAAAACTGATAAAAGTGACCTCCAAACGCTCCACCCTACAGTCATCCCTCATTAGTCAGGATTTTTAGTGTATGGTTCGTGGCACTCCTTCCTACCGCCGTACAAAAATTTCCGACTACTTGAACTGTTCCTGATATTCGACCGTTTTTGGTCTCTGTTGATTGGGCTACTACACCACCCGCATGGTCGGTTATTTCGTTAACATCATTAATTTAAACGTGGCCTGAGGGTAATGAACGAAAAACTAGTTTTGTAAACATTACGTCAAAAGTAATTAGGTGACAGTTAGAGCCAAATTTAGCCCTTGCAAGCTCAGTAGTTTGGTAATCGGAAGGCCTGACGAATACAACGATGTAATTGTTCATTTTATGCTGATAAAATTCACAAAATTATTAGGCAAAATTTATCCAAACATCAGTTTTATGATTTGTAAGTGCTCTCCTAAGCCGGTGGCATAGTAAGACCAGTCAATGAAGACCAAAAAAAGGTCGAATGTAAGAAATAATTCGTGCAGTCGCAAATATTTGTACAGCGGTAGGAGGAAGTGCTATGAACAACGTACTGGAAATCCTGACCAGTGGGGATAAGTGTGGGTGCGTTTGAAGGTCACTTTTGTACGTTTTTCCTGAATAACTAGAAAGCTGCGGCCGCTAGCGAAACCATAACCCAGTACAAAATTTAACTACATTAAATTTGCCACAAAGGAGTCCTTTCTTTTTTTCTTTATTGTATTTCATAATATGCTGCTCTACAGCCTACAGAAAAGTTAAAAAACATAATGAGAATATGAACAAACAAGAAAAACAGGCGATAAAACGGTGATATTGGAAAAAAATGTAAAATGGCGGAAAGTTATGGAATGTAAAATAAAAAACACTGTGGTAACGTTGTGGATGAAGACACACAATTAAAAAAAAAACATGGCGACAGTCTGGTTTTTGTTCGCACGAGATAAAAAACACAACTAACGACAGTATGGCGGCTGTTCGCAACACTGACAGGGGATGCACAACGCTGAACACTCACTTATAACAGCACTATACAGGTGACACGGCGGCAGATGGGGGACCTATGAAAGGAAAAGTGGGGAGGAGAGAAAAAAAAAAGGGGGGAGCTAATGGAGGGAGGGGACATAGAAAAGGGAGGACTGGGCAGACACGAGAAGGAGTGGGAAAGGCAGTGGAGGGGAGAGCACAAAGGACTTGGGGGAGAGAAGGGAGGCAGAGAGAGGGTAGGAGGGGAAAACAGGATGGATGGGGGGGAAGAGAGGCGCCCAGTGAAAGGACAGAGGAAGGGACGGGAAGGTGAGGATCAGAGTTGGTAGGAGGGATAAATGGAGGGAGAGAGGGCATCATCCAGGAGGGGGAATCGACGGAAGCCACCTTGGGAAAGGAGATGAAGGGCGTAGAGGTGAAGGGTAGGGGGGACACAACAGTGAAGGTGCGGCAGAGGGTGGGGATTGGAGAGGAACAACCAGGGGATGAGGAGGATCAAGGTAGTGGGAGGTGTAGCGGATGTGAATATGTTAGAGGAAAAGGAGCCAATGGGGGGAAAGGAATGACATTGTAGAGGATCTGCGTGGGGGATGGGAGGTGTATACAGAAGACGAGGCGGAGTGCATGGCACTCGAGGATCTGGAGGGACTTATAGAATTTGGGGGGGGGGGCGGATATCCAGCCAGGACTGGCATAACAGAGGATGGGACGAATTAAGGATTTGTAGGTGTGGAGGATAGTAGAGAGGTTCAACCCCCATATCCGGCCAGAGAGGAGTTTGAGGAGTTGGAGGCAGTTGTGGGCTTTGGATTGGATAGAGCAGAGATGAGGGATTGAGGTGAGGTGGGAGTCAATGGTGAGTCCAACGTAGGTGAGGGTGGGGGAGAGGCGGACAGGGCGGGCGCAAATGGTAAGGGAGAAATCAAGGAGCCAGAAGGTGCCAGTGGTATGACCTATGATGATTGCCTGGCTCTTGGAGTGATTGATTTTCAGGAGCCACTGGTTACATCATGTGACAAAAAGATCAAGGTGATTATGGAAAAGGAGTCCTGTTCATTTTTTCTTTAGGGATAATAGTTTGTTCATAGCGAGCGAGGGAATACGAAAATCTCCTAGGTGGTTCATGAAGCCCACATATAACGCTGCGGGGTGCATAAAACAACAGTGGTAGGGGCAGCTAAATCACCCTGTATGAAGAGGCACGGATGGCTGCAATTTCCTCTGTTCCTGTGGCTGTTAGTTGCGGCTTCTATCTTCATACACAGCGCCAACTGTCGGTATTAGGGCGAACGCAGCGCCCTCTGGCAGCCAGCCTGGAGTTGTACTCGGCTGCATTCGGTGAAGCGCGCTAGCAGCATAGTGTGCAGTTCGCATGGATACTGTCGATTCCGGCATACCAATACGTAACCTCCGCTCTCTCCTGACGCATCACTCCCTGTATCACCCCAAATCTGAAATCAATAGCCATACACATCGTTACAAAGCGAGCTGGTGCACTGATGAGGCCAGACCTCGAAGAGAGGAGTGGTTTTCAGATACCCCTATGGCCATGCTGAATTAGCATTCCCACGGTTTTCTGAGCTACTTCAGGCAAATGTTTAGGTAGCTGCTTCCAGCAGAATGCAGCCAGTTAGTTTCCCCTTCTTCAACGGACCTGAGCTACAGGGGTTGATCTAAAATATGGAAACACCACGAGGAATGCATGCTTGAACATAAATGCAGATGCTTGCCAGGCCTACAGGTTACGCTGTTGTATTTGACCATGAACGGTACCTGTGCAGTGTCGTAAATACGTTGCAGGGGTCAGTTGTGGTCATAATAGTGTTCTGTGTAGTTGTGAGTGCATTACGTCGGAGCTAAGTGAATTGCTGTTGGTAGTATCCTGGGTGCTTCCACAACCAAGTATGTCGTGTACGGTACGATGATTTAGGTTGGCACCAGCCGATATGGGTTGGCCTGACTGCATTGCCTACGTGCGTGGAATTCCTCTGGGGAGGAAAGGGGTTTATCTGTGGAACGGTTAGACTTTGAAGGGAGGAAGATCGGTGGTTGTGGAGAGACGGAAGGAACCTGGGCGTGTGTGGAAAGCGTGGCACCAAGCGAGTGTGTCAGTGTTTACTTGATCGATCCTATCCTGCCAAGGGCGGTTAGCGTCGTGCACGAAGGAAGTAAGAAGCACGGTGATTAAAAGCACACCGCAGTGCATGTAACGTGTCTCAAATGACTAGGTTCGAATGGCTCTGAGCACTATGGGATTTAACATCTTAGGTCATCAGTCCCCTAGAACTTAGAACTACTTAAACCTAACTAACCTAAGGACATCACACACATCCATGCCCGAGGCAGGATTCGAACCTGCGACCGTAGCAGTCCCGCTGTTCCGGACTGCAGCGCCTAGAACCGCAAGACCACCGCGGCCGGCGAAATGACTAGGTACGTGAAGAGTTAACGCAGCCGCTGGGGTAATGGAATGTTTGCGAAAGGTACTGTTATTCGCCGATATTAGAGGCTCATCATCTTGGTGGAACATTAACTTTCGGTGCGGCGGTATCACGTTGCTCGTCCTTGTGGTTAAAGCCTTATCTTCTGTGGATTTTGACGCCCTTGACTTAGAGACAAAACGGTTCCTTGAGTGTGTTGTGTTAGAGGATTCATAAATTGGGGATTGTCACTAATTACCGGATTAGTTGATGCTCACTTGTGTCTGGTTGATTACTAGTCGTGCTGGTAAAGGTCTGTGGTATCAAGTAACTGCAGTTGAAGCTATTTGCCTTATTTCTGGTCTGTAACACTAGTCTGTTTCAAGCGTACTAGTTGATAATGTCTTGTATTTATGTGGACAGACGTAGACGGATAGTGCATATCGTTTGACAAGGTGTGTGATGGAGCAGCGGTCGTGACAACTAGACGTGACTCAAGGGGAAGCAATGTTTCATATCTAATTGTATCAAAGGTAATGTTAGTGAACATTATAATCATTTGGTTACCACTGAGTCTTCTCTAAGTCCTAAACAAGATTTGTTTATTTACTTATACGTTCCCGTAAGTTTAAAAATTTGAGAGTTGCTTTGGTTATTGTGCCTCGTAAGTAAGTAGAAAAGAAGGCACTTCGTTATTGGTTTAAGTAATATTAAGGCAACTGAAATTTCTAAAGAAGAACAATAATTAAAAGACTTGCATAAAAGGTTCAGTTTCTAAGATGTTAAACTGTAAATTTCACGGGTTCCCGGGTTCGATTCCCGGCGGGGTCAGGGATTTTCTCTGCCTCGTGATGGCTGGGTGTTGTGTGCTGTCCTTAGGTTAGTTAGGTTTAAGTAGTTCTAAGTTCTAGGGGACTGATGACCATCGATGTTAAGTCCCATAGTGCTCAGAGCCATTTGAACCATTTGAACATTTGTAAATTTCATTGGTATGGTTGTAATATGTTTTTATGAAATATTGGTTTCCTTAACTAAATCATTTCATGGGAAGTGTTTACGCTGCATCGGATAACTGTTTTGAGTATTGTTGTTAGGTTATCAGTAACCAAGTTGGTGCGACTTTCTAATTTTAAAATAAATGTTTAAAGTGTTAATGTTGTCCCTACTGTCATTCGCTCCACCCTCTTCTATTATAGCACAGTTGCCTGTAAAACAAGATAACCGAAGTCTTGGTTATTTCAAGAGGCACCATATCAAAGATTTATACGAGGAAAATGGAAAACATCACCCGCTAAGTCACAAGTCGGGTTGCGTGATCGAGACAGATGGTCATTGAAGAGGATTGTGATGAAAACTAGCAGGACAACAGCAGCAAAAATCACTACAGAACTGAATGTCGCACTCACGAGCCCTGCCAGCTCCAAAACAACGAGAAGGGAGTTCCATAAGCTGTAAATTGCAGGATGGGCTCGAATTCCAAAACGATGCATCAGTGATGCAAATGCCCTTAACGGAAAAACGTGATGCCGAAACCATCAATCTTGGGCTATGGAGAAATGGAATAAAGCCATTTGATCGGACCACCTTTGTTGCACACTTTGTCAACTTCTGGCTGAGTTTGTTTCAAGAGTGAAACATGGCAGGGATCCTGTGATGATTTGGGTAGCTACATCGTGGTATTTCATGGGCCTCATGGTTACTCTGCAAGGTCACATTACAACCATGGATTATGTGACTACTTTGGCTGATCATCCCATGGTTCAGCGTTCTCCAATGGTGATGCTTTATTCCAAGACGACAGGGCATTTGTTCACACAGTTGACATCGGCCAGGACTGGTTTTGCGAGTACGCCGATGAATTGTTGAACCTTCCCTGGCTACCACAGTTAGCAGAACCTCCCCTGGCTACCACAGTTAGCAGACCTGTATGTTGTTGAGCCTGTGTGGTCTACTTTAGAGAGAAGGATGCGTGATAGCTATCCATTTCCATCATCATTACCTGAACTTGCCACTATTTTGCAGAAAGAAAAGTATAAGATTCCGTTGAAAACCATATAGGACCCGTATTCATCCATTCCAAGACGAATGGAAGCTGTTTTGAATGCCATCGTGTTTCCTACACCGTATTAGGCATGAAAATGTATCTACATCTACATCTACATCCATACTCCGCAAGCCACCTGACGGTGTGTGGCGGAGGGTACCTTGAGTACCTCTATCGGTTCTCCCTTCTATTCCAGTCTCGTATTGTTCGTGGAAAGAAGGATTGTCGGTATGCCTCTGTGTGGGCTCTAATCTCTCTGATTTTATCCTCATGGTCTCTTCGCGAGATATACGTAGGAGGGAGCAATATACTGCTTGACTCTTCGGTGAAGGTATGTTCTCGAAACTTTGACAAAAGCCCGTACCGAGCTACTGAGCGTCTCTCCTGCAGAGTCTTCCACTGGAGTTTATCTATCATCTCCGTAACGCTTTCGCGATTACTAAATGATCCTGTAACGAAGCGCGCTGCTCTCCGTTGGATCTTCTCTATATCTTCTATCAATCCTATCTGGTACGGATCCCACACTGCTGAGCAGTATTCAAGCAGTGGGCGAACAAGCGTACTGTAACCTACTTCCTTTGTTTTCGGATTGCATTTCCTTCGGATTCTTCCAATGAATCTCAGTCTGGCATCTGCTTTACCGACGATCAACTTTATATGATCATTCCATTTTAAATCACTCCTAATGCGTACTCCCAGATAATTTATGGTATTAACTGCTTCCAGTTGCTGACCTGCTATTTTGTAGCTAAATGATAAAGGATCTATCTTTCTATGTATTCGCAGCACATTACACTTGTCTACATCGAGATTCAATTGCCATTCCCTGCACCATGCGTCAATTCGCTGCAGATCCTCCTGCATTTCAGTACAATTTTCCATTGCTACAACCTCTCGATACACCACAGCATCATCTGCAAAAAGCCTCAGTGAACTTCCGATGTCATCCACAAGGTCATTTATGTATATTGTGAATAGCAACGGTTTTATGACTCTCCCCTGCGGCACACCTGAAGTCACTCTTACTTCGGAAGACTTCTCTCCATTGAGAATGACATGCTGCGTCCTGTTATCTAGGAACTCCTCAATCCAATCACACAATTGGTCTGATAGTCCATATGATCTTACTTTGTTCATTAAACGACTGTGGGGAACTGTATCGAACGCCTTGCGGAAGTCAAGAAACACGGCATCTACCTGTGAACCCGTGTCTATGGCCCTCTGAGTCTCGTGGACGAATAGCGCGAGCTGGGTTTCACATGACCGTCTTTTTCGAAACGCATGCTGATTCTTACAGAGTAGATTTCTAGTCTCCAGAAAAGTCATTATACTCGAACACAATACGTGTTCCAAAATTCTACAACTGATCGACGTTAGCGATATAGGTCTATAGTTCTGCACATCTGCTCGACGTCCCTTCTTGAAAACGGGGATAACCTGTGCCCTTCCCCAATCCTTTGGAACGCTACGCTCTTCTAGAGACCTACGGTACACCGCTGCAAGAAGGGGGGCAAGTTCCTTCGCGTACTCTGTGTAAAATTGAACTGGTATCGTGTTTTTTGTGTTTTCATATTTTTGTCCAACGTCTCTGTTACCTCGAAGACATCGAGACGTTATGCTGCAACTATATATACAATTATTATCCACAAGCCACCTTATGGTGTATGACGGAGAGTACCTTGTGTATCACTATCATTTCCCCTCTCTCCTGTGACATTACCAAATGATGTGGGCGTAGAACAACTGTTAGTAAACTCATTTTCCTGTCGTAATCATTTTGGCGAGAAGTATGTGAGCAGAAGCAATATGACTCCTGATCCTTCTTGGATCGTTCTCTTACCTTGTCGGAATTTCAAGAATGAATCTCTCAGTGACACACAGTGCCTCTTTTGCAGCGTCTTCCACTGGAGTTTGTTATGCAGCTCAGCAACTATCTCGCGATTATTAAACAAACCTGTGACTGAACTTACAGCTCTTCTTTGGCTCTTATCTGTATCCACTATTAGTCTTACATAGTATGGGTCCGAAGCTCGCCCGGTTAGCTGTGCGGTCTGACGCTGTCCGCGCGGAAAGTCGTGCTGGTTCCCGACACGAACACGAATCCGCCCGGAGGATTAGTGTCGAGGTCCGGGGTGCCGGCCAGTCTGTGGATGGCTCTGAAGGCGGTTTTTCATCTGCCTCTGCGAATGCACGCTGGTTCCCTTTATTCTGCCTCAGTTACACGATGTCGGCGGTTGCTGCGCAAACACTTTCTCCACGTACGCGTACTCCATCATTAATCTACCCCGCAAACACTGGGGTTACACTCGTCTGGTGTGAGACGGTCCCTGGGGGGTCCACTGGTGGCAGAACCGCACACTAACCCTGGGTTCGGTGTGGGGCGGCGGTGGGGTGAGTGGACTGCCGTAGCCTGGTGTGGGGTTCTGAACCACTGAGGGCTACGGCGGGGACGAAGCCTTTCCGTCGTTTCTAGGTCCCTGGTTCCATACGATACAATACAATACAATGGGTCCCAAATTGACGAAGAACTGGTCGAGTAGGTGTTTTGTAAGAAATTCCTTTTCTGAATAAGATGCAACTCCTTAGGAGCCTGGCTATCACCTACTTTCTACTCGGAGCTTTATGTTGTCGTTCCACTTTATATCACTCCGGACTGTTAGTCCCAGGTACGTTACGATTGTTGCTGTTTCCGGTGATTTGTCGCCAGTAGCATGATAGAACAGTAATGGGGCTTTCCGCCTGTTTATGCACAATACGTTACATTTATTTACGGTGAGGGTACAGTGTCGCCCTGCAACAAGTCAAGACTGTCCGCACGTTTCCTTTCATTTCACAGCCGTTTCTAGCGTTGCAGCTTTCCTCTATTCAACGGCATTATTCGCGGATAGCTTCACGGATCTTCCGTCGTTATCCACTAGATGCTGTCATCTTCTGTTTCATTTTCGACGTATATTGCTGACACCAAGCAACACCGGTCGTCTCCACCTCTCCATTATTCATGACTTCGATATGTTTGAAGGAGCGGTAGAATCGCTTCCAGTATGCCTCTTACGCAGTTATAACGAGAAGAAACAAATTAGATGATCTTGTAGTTCTTTTATTAGTAGTATCTCAGACGACCACAATGTCAAATGAGTGTTTACTGAATTTGTTAGACGAGAATGTGCGCTTCCTGACTTCTCCTTATTACAAATTCCGCAACAGAGAATTACAATAGTCGTTTTTAAACAGCCAGTACAAAGGTTCAGAGTTCTATCATCGTTAATACAAGGAGAAATTTTTCCAGTACTCTGACGTGACTTTTGCATCTGTAAATTCTCTTCGAATTCTAAAACACTGGCTTGTTGCCACATGGTTCGGATTTATGTTTAGCTGGAGGATGGGGCGAGGAAATGTGGTGGAGAGAGGGGGGGGGGGGGAAGATGAGGGGAGGCGGTCACACCAATTCCAATTTGAGCAAACGTAGTAAAGCAAGTTTGATCTTCGGGTTGATGACAGCTTTACTTTACATTTTGTGTGAAGTTTCGGTTTTACAGACCTCTTTGTTGACTTGACTTTAGACCCTAGTGTTTCTTCCTTTTGCAACAGGTACGTGCATTAAGTGCTCACTCGTTTTTATTAACTGATTGAAGGATCTACGACATCAAAGAAACAATAATGACGCACAGTCATAACTTTCGTACCAAAATATGCTCTGGTAGCATTGACAGCGTGATGGAAACACAGGTGTAATGGAAATTCACCATTTGCTGTGTGTGAAAGTTCCCTGGCTGACACTGACGGCGGCGGTGCACAAATGCTGCGCAGCTAGCGCCATTCGACGGCCAACACCGCGGTTCCTGGTGTGTCCGCTGTGCCGTGCGTGTGATCATTGCTTGTACAGCCCTCTCGCAGTGTCCGGAGCAAGTATGGTGGGTCTGACACACCGGTGTCAATGTGTTCTTTTTTCCATTTCCAGGAGTGTATGTTTAGCGAGTGGTATAATGACAGTTTATTATTCGTTAGATGCACTTACTTTCTGTTGTGCTTGTTTCGCTCCTATTTTCCGTATTCGTAAGCGTGGCACAAACACTTTTTCTTTCTGATACGCGTAGCATTCGCCGTGTTGCCGACTGACAGTTTACATCGGAAATTACGGCTAAGGTCAAAGCTGTACTTCGGTTACAGGTTCTGAAAGTATGCCGGCCGAAGTGGCCGTGCGGTTAAAGGCGCTGCAGTCTGGAACCGCAAGACCGCTACGGTCGCAGGTTCGAATCCTGCCTCGGGCATGGATGTTTGTGATGTCCTTAGGTTAGTTAGGTTTAACTAGTTCTAAGTTCTAGGGGACTAATGACCTCAGCAGTTGAGTCCCATAGTGCTCAGAGCCATTTGAACCATCTGAAAGTATTGGTGAAGTTAGTTAGATGTATAGATTAAATGCTGATGACTTTTAAATTTAATTTAAGCTTCTGTGTGACTAAAAAATTAAAATTGCTTATTGTGCAATGTGCTGAGACGGTCTAGGTTATTGTACAAGCCGTTTTTTAAAGTGACGTTAGCAATGGTGCGTGTGGCTATTTTACCAAGTGCAGTAGTGAATGGTTAAAAAATATTTTGAAGATTACCAAAGTAATGCAGCACATTTTATATAAAAGATTTAGTATCACATATATTTTAACTACTATTTATAAACTGACTTATTGGACGTAATTTTAGAATGAATACAGGCAGACCAAATGGCTTACATTATAGAGAGGTATTAGAGAGTTATTGCCAAAGGCCTTGCGGCAGTGGTAACACCGGTTCCCGTCAGATCACGGAAGTCGCTGTCGTGCTGGGCTAACATCTGGACGGGTGACCATCCAATCTGTCGAGCGCTGTTGGTAAGCAGGGTGCACTCAGCCCTTGCGAGGCAAACTGATTAGCTCCTTGATTGAGGAGGAGCGGCTCCGGTTTCGTAAACTGACATACGGCCGTGTGCTGACCACATGCCCCTCCATATCCGCATCCAGTGACGCCTGTGGGCTCACGATGACACGGCCGGTCGGCACCGTTGGGTCTTCCAAGGCCTGTTCAGACAGAGTTTAGTTGAATTTAGTTTTTATTAGAGAGTTATTAGATTCGTTAGAAGGGAGAACAAAGATGATGATTTATTTTGTTATTAGTGTTATAGTTTTTCAGGACTGAAATTAGTGTGTGTGTAGATATGGGTTGAAAAGTAAATTATGGAAGGTTTTTAGAAATATGTTCCTGGGTAACTCTGACGTTTTAGAATGTCATTGAGAAATGCACATTTGTGAGAATAAATTTTAATTTATTTTGCCTTTTTAGGCCAGGTGATGTATTTGTAGGATGTATATTAGGGCCGGCCGCTGTAGTCGAACGGTTCTAGGAGCTTCAGTCCGGAACCGCGCTGCTGCTACGGTTGCAGGCTCGAATCCTGCCTGGGGAATAGATGTGTGTGATGTCCTTAGGTTAGTTAGGTTTAAGTAGTTCTATGTCTAGGGGACTGATGACCTCAGATGTAACTCTGACGTTTTAGAATGCCATTGAGAAATGCACATTTGTGAGAATAAATTTTAATTTATTTTGCCTTTGTAGGCGAGGTGATGTATTTGTCCCATAGTGCTTAGGGCCATTTGAACCATTTGTGTATTAGGTGTGTCACTTGATGTTCACCTTCAGCTACATGGAAGGCAAATGGGGATTTTTTTTTAGTTTTTCTGAGGAAAGAGCCTCTATGTAAATGGATAATTAACTGCTATCAGGCTTTCCTGAACGTGCACGTTGATTTGGAAGTCTGATTGTGTGTAGCTGTTGCAGACAGTTGTGGCTTTTGTAATCTGCACTGATTTGGGCTCATATTACTTACGGTAGTAACGTTAGCTCTCGACTGTGTTTGCGGCCATCGAATTAGTATCAGTCTTGGCGGCAGTGGCGTAGTTAATGTCAGACAATTCTTGAGTATTGCTCATCAGTATGGGACCCTTACCAGGTTGGATTAATAGAAGAGATAGACATGATCCAGCGAAAAGCAGCGCGATTCGTCATGGGGACATTTAGTCAGCGCGAGAGCGTTACGGAGATGCTGAACAAGCTCCAGTGGCGGACACTTCAAGAAAGGCGTTACGCAATACGGAGAGGTTTATTATCGAAATTACGAGAGAGCACATTCCGGGAAGAGATGGGCAACATATTACTACCGCCCACATATATCTCGCGTAATGATCACAACGAAAAGATCCGAGAAATTAGAGCAAATACGGAGACTTACAAGCAGTCGTTCTTTCCACGCACAATTCGTGAATGGAACAGGGAAGGGGGGATCAGATAGTGGTACAATAAGTACCCTCCGCCACACACCGTAAGGTGGCTCGCGGAGTATAGATGTAGATGTAGATGTAGACAACGACACAATACTTAACATTCGAGCTACTATTAAGTAATATCGCTTCTTTCAAACTGTGGCTGTATTGACCTCGACAAGGGTGAAGCTGCAGCTCGAGCATATGGAACACTCATTCATCGCATTTATAAAACTCATGTAGTTCTTCTAAACAGTCAATTCACTAATAACTAAAACAACATTTTTGATCTATTTCTATGTTCGCCGTGGCGCTCTGACTGTAGTAGTTTGTCAGAGACGTGCAATTAAAGTGTCACATTAACTGGACTGAGCTATAGCGTGAGACAGTATTTCTAAGTGTTTAAACGAAAAAAAAAATGCTTAGGTGTTATCTACTACGACGTACAGATATGCTGAGTGGACCAAATTTCATACTTTGTGTGTTTACTGCCCATAACATTTACATAAAGCCACGATCGCAACATAAGCAATCATAACACGTACATTCGTGTCCACAAGTTATGGGATCTAAAGGCTCCACACACAAAATTGTGTGATGGGAGTACTGTATGAACTAAACTGTGGCGGGAGAACAAGGAGACATGGGACGCACACGTCACGCCAGCACCTGGTGTGTCTGCATCAGACCGTGTGGACAGAGATCTTGGGTATGATGGTTCCGACTGGGCGTTGTGTATGTATTTCGTACAAAGTATTCGAATCGTAAGCTACCAGGAAGGGACAGCGAGCACATTTGTATGGTATTACGCATGGGCGGCTCATTGGCAGCTTGGAAACTGACCACAGTTAGTTCGGAGTCTGCCGAGTGTAGGATGCTGCCCAGAGCGTAGAAAAGAGAGAGAGGAAACAAGCAATTGCGTTACGAGTGAGAGCTACCACAAGCCAAAGTCCAGTGCCTTGACTTGATTGCCCTAAAACATTCAGAAAAGGAAGAGAGATTAGGAATTAGCGTCCCATCAACACCGAGATCATTAGAAACGGAGCGCAAGCCTGGATCGTTTTATTAAGGATGGGGAAGGAAATCGGTAATCCTCTTTGAAGGGAACATTGCGGAATTTGCCTGGAGCGATTTGTGGAAATCACGAAAAACCTCAATCTGGGTGATTGGAGGCGGATTTGAACCGTCGTCAGCCGGAATGCGAGTCCAGTGTGCTAACCACTGCGCCACCTCGCTTGGTCGAAAGCAGCCAGTCAGCATGGCACCTTCCGTGAACCGACATCTCGTGATATCCTCTGGACAACACATATCCCATCAAATAATCTATCATCGGTTTAAAGAGGTAGTTATGTACTCTCAGCTACTCACCATATGCATTTTCCACCTGTAACTAAGCGCCTGTAGTGTCTTACAGACTATGAGTGAACCCACGGACCGTCGCTGTAGCTTGTTCACAAAAGAGCCATAGTTTATCCTAAGGGTAATTCTTGATGTGTGTTCATCTGGCTCTGGGCTCTACATATAAAGCTCCATTTTTGCAGTAAGATTTTTCAACACTCCGTCGTTTGAGTTTCCCGCGAATTCGCGAAGGGATGATATAGAAATGTCTCCTTGGTGTTGAAGTGGAACTGAAACTGCTAAAAACTAATAATGGTGACTGATACTAAACGTCATTTCTGTTACTTTCAACACCAAAACCGTTGGAAGTCCATTCCCCTTCCATGCTTAAAAAAATGGTTCAAATGGCTCTGAGCACTATGGGACTTAACAGCTATGGTCATCAGCCCCCTAGAACTTAGAACTACTTAAACCTAACTAACCTAAGGACATCACACAACACCCAGTCATCACGTTCCATGCTTATGTTGGGTGAATCCTGTTCCATCGACAACATTTCGAAGGTTTCTCAGGGATATTTTCTGAGAATTTTTGAACGGAGCACGTGGTCTCCGGTGGCTCATTACTGAGTATTCATGTAATTACGATTGATTGGTTTTGTTACAACATTTACCTTTGTATCTGTGAAAATCCTGTCATTTTTCTATTTGGGAATCCTGTATGGGATCGTTAATGCAGTGGTTTCCCGTTGGATTCTGCATCCTCCTGCCGTTGACCATGTTAATGGTTCCTCCTCCTTTAGGGACAATTTCTCATCCCTGGGACAAGGTGGTGCCCCTTCCTTACCCGCTCATCCACCCCTCACTGTCCGTTGGCACTTGGTAAGGTTGGTCTTCTTATACCGGGAGCCATTCGGTTAACAGCCATGAGTTAGAAAAGAAAATGAAAGACACCCTAGGGCCTCGCAACCTAATACCGTCGGAATCGAAGCAGCAAGAGTTGACTAATAGAGGCCGACAGGAAAGAAGAAAGCTGAAGTCTGATTCAAGTAAGTGGAAGCAATGCCAGACTTAGCTAAGGGCCTGTGTGGGTGCCACCCACATACTCCCAAGAAGGGAGCCCCCTGTGGGGACTGTCATAGCAGTGAAAAAGTCAGTAAAATTCAAACACAAAAACCTACATCGCAAACACAGAGTACTGGAACAATCCTCAAACAGATGCCCAATAAGTGACATTGACTGCCGTCGCTTATGGAACAGTTCAGCATATCATCGTTCTGTCGCTCTTCCATTGTATTCAGAAATACCATAAAAGAAGTGCGCATCGGCGAACTCTTCATCAGAAAACCCATCCGTTCAACTGCGTCTCACTTATGATGTACAACCACCACTTCCGAGAAAACAAAGTCGAGACAGAACAGAACAACACTGAATGTAAGCTTTAGGGCGAAGAGTAACACTATCTGATCAAAAGAATCCGGACTCCTATTAGTGGACATTAATATAGGGTGTGTTCACCCTTCGCCTTTCTGACGGCTTCAGCTCTAATGGGAACACTTTCAGTGAGGTGTCTGAATGTGTGTGAGGAATGGCAGCCCATTCTTAAAGGGCCAAATCAGAGAGGTGATATAGGACGCTGGGGTCTGGATTGAATACGACGTTCAAACTCACACCAAAGGTGTTCCATTGGGTTCAGGTCGGAACTCTGAGCAGGTCAGTCATTTCAGAAATTTTACTGTTTACAAACCATTGCTCACAGATGCTGCTTCGTGATAGGAAGCATTGTCATGCTGACACAAACGATCAACGTCTCCGAACTATTCCTCTACTGTATGTAGTACACAATGGTGTGAAATGTATTCGTATCTTTCCGCACTCAGCGATTATTTTAAGGGCATTGGGACAACTAGACACAAACCATTAAAATCACCCCCGTACTGTAACACCATTTTCTCTATGGTTCACTGTTGGCACTTCACATGATGGCAGGTAGCGTTCTCCAGGCATTTGCCAAATCCAGACCCTTCCATCGGAATGCCTCATGGTACAGCATGATTCATTACACCAAACGCGTTGCTTCCTAGAACTGACTACAGAAACGTGTGGTTTATGAGTAGCTGGTACCCCATTATGTCTAACTCCGTAGCACCCTACACACAGTCATTGTGCTAGCTGGGCTACTGGTAGCTCATTGGAATTCACAAATCATTGCTTTCTATGATTTCATGTTATTTTTTGCGATCATCCTCCACAATGTTCGACGGTCCCCGTCCATCAGCAAGTGAGATTTGCCTGACCTTGGTTTATCTGTGGTTGTTCCTTCGCGTTTCCACTTCACAATCATATATGTTCGTACAGGGTGTTTCAAATATGACCGGTATATTTGAACCGGCAATAAAAACTAAACGAGCAGCGATAGAAATACACCGTTTGTTGCAATATTCTTGGGACAACAGTACATTTTCAGGCAGACAAACTTTCGAAATTACAGTAGTTACAATTTTCAACAACAGATGGCGCTGCGGTCTGGGAAACTCTATAGTACGATATTTTCCACATATCCACCATGCGTAGCAATAATATGGCGTAGTCTCTGAATGAAATTACCCGAAACCTTTGACAACGTGTCTGGCGGAATGGCTTCACATGCAGATGAGATGTACTGCTTCAGCTGTTCAATTGTTTCTGGATTCTGGCGGTACACCTGGTCTTTCAAGTGTCCCCACAGAAAGAAGTCACAGGGGTTCATGTCTGGCGAATAGGGAGGCCAATCCACGCCGCCTCCTGTATGTTTCGGATAGCCCAAAGCAATCACACGATCATCGAAATATTCATTCAGGAAATTAAAGACGTCGGCCGTGCGATGTGGCCGGGCACCATCTTGCATAAACCACGAGGTGTTCGCAGTGTCGTCTAAGGCAGTTTGTACCGCCACAAATTCACGAAGAATGTCCAGATAGCGTGATGCAGTAATCGTTTCGGATCTGAAAAATGGGCCAATGATTCCTTTGGAAGAAATGGCGGCCCAGACCAGTACTTTTTGAGGATGCAGGGACGATGGGACTGCAACATGGGGCTTTTCGGTTCCCCATATGCGCTAGTTCTGTTTATTGACGAAGCCGTCCAGGTAAAAATAAGCTTCGTCAGTAAACCAAATGCTGCCCACATGCATATCGCCGTCATCAATCCTGTGCACTATATCGTTAGCGAATGTCTCTCGTGCAGCAATGGTAGAGGCGCTGAGGGGTTGCCGCGTTTGAATTTTGTATGGGTAGAGGTGTAAACTCTGGCGCATGAGACGATACGTGGACGTTGGCGTCATTTGGACCACAGCTGCAACACGGCGAACGGAAACCCGAGGCCGCTGTTGGATCACCTGCTGCACTAGCTGCGCGTTGCCCTCTGTGGTTGCCGTACGCGGTCGCCCTACCTTTCCAGCACGTTCATCCGTCACGTTCCCAGTCCGTTGAAATTTTTCAAACAGATCCTTTATTGTATCGCTTTTCGGTCCTTTGGTTACATTAAACCTCCGTTGAAAACTTCGTCTTGTTGCAACAACACTGTGTTCTAGGCGGTGGAATTCCAACGCCAGAAAAATCCTCTGTTTAAGGAATAAACCATGTTGTCTACAGCACACTTGCACGTTGTGAACAGCACACGCTTACAGCAGAAAGACGACGTACAGAATGGCGCACCCACAGACTGCGTTGTCTTCTATATCTTTCACATCACATGCAGCGCCATCTGTTGATGAAAATTGTAACTACTGTAATTTCGAAAGTTTGTCCGCCTGAAAATGAACTGTTGTCCCAAGCATATTGGAACAAACGGTGTATTTCTATCGCTGCTCGTTTAGTTTTTATTGCCGTTTCAAATATACCGGTCATTTTTGAAACACCCTGTATATAACACTTATGCCCATATACGCTAACTGATCCAGAGTATCCAGACATCACTATGTACTGCGAAACTGACCACTATACATTCGCGCGAGGCGGTCCAGGCAGGATATAACAGGGCGGGGAGTATTGTGTTGTTAATAGAGAAGCAGTAACAGTAGAATGGGTCGGTCAGGAGAGGTCAATGACTTCGAACGTGGACTAGTCATTGGGTATCAACAGAGTTACAAATCCATCAGTTTTTGTATGAAATAGAGAATGGAGAAAGGAAAGGAAGGGATGGGCGGGAATTCGTAACTACTAGCTGCACAGAGCATTATGGTAATGCAACCGCGACTGCTGAAAATTTGTGCCGAGCTGGGGCTCGAACCCGGATTTTCCGCTTTTCACAAGCGATTGCCTTAATCGCTTCGGCCATCCGGAATCGGTCCCTGACTGACTCAGCTTTCCAACTTATCACACGCTGAAATGCAGTGTCACTCGTCCACTAACTTCCTAATCGCAAATTATTGATCTCCGTACGAGTCCGGACGATATTGGTTTATCCGCACTAAAACAAACTTCAAGGAGCCGTCGCCCTCATATATATATATTTTTTACGGGAATCAATAATTTGCGAGTAGGGAGTTACTAGACGAGGGAGACTGCATTGCAGCCTGCGATAAGTTGGCCATCTGAGTCTCTGAATCGCTCATGGACCGTGTCGAAATAACAAAGCAGTCGGCACGGTAGCTCAACGTGTTCGGTCAGAGGGTTTAGCTACCCTCTGTAATTAAAAAAAACTGAGTGAACGGATCAACGAACAACCTGAAGGAGTGTCACCCGACGCCGGCACGGTAGCTCAGCGTGTTCGGACAGAGGAGTGAGTGCTCTCTGTAATAAAAAAGAAACTGAGTCAAGGAATCAACTATCAGCTTGAGCGGATGGCTTGTGACGTCCGCCCAGACCAAACGCAACGAACTATATCCAACAAAATGAAAAAAGAAAAAGAGGGTTTAGCTACCCTCTGTAATTAAAAAAAAAAAAAAAAAAAAAAAACTGGGTGAATGGATCAACGAACAACCTGAACGAGTGTCATCCGACGTCCGCCACGAACAAAGTCAACGAGCAATATAGAACAAAATGAGATTAAAAAAAAAAGCGTGTTCAGTCAGCGGGTTAGCTGCTTTCTGTAATAAAAAACCGAGTGAATAAATCAATGATGAACTTGAATTGGTGTCATGAGACGTCCGCCCCGAATAAGTGCAACGAACAAAATGAGTGTTTTTTTTTTAAGCGATTAATGCAACCATTCGTGAAACGCAGAAAATCCGGGGTTCAAGCCCCATGTCCGGTACAAATTATCACATTTCACCGTTGCATTACCACAACGCTCTGTGCAGCTAGAAGTCATGAATTTCCACCCATCCCTTTCCATTCGTTTTCCCATTCTCTGTTTGATATAAAAGCTGATGGATTTGTAACTGATGATATCCAATGACTAGTCCACGCTCGATGTCGTTGACCTGTCCTGACCGACCCAGTCTACTGTTACTGCTTTTCTACTAACAACACAATACCTCCCACCCCGTTATATACTCGTGATATGTAGTGGTCAGTTCCGCCGTATATATGGGTGCCCGAATACTCTTGATCATTTAGTGTATGTGGGCATTAATGTTATCAACACTAAGTACCATAAGTGAGTGGAACAACTTTGTTTCCAAACAAGACTCACGGCGCATACATTTGCAGTGGTGTGCAGATATTTTCAGTGCAGTACCGTTACATAGGTAAACGGAAGGTTAGTTATCAAATAAAATGTACATGCTCGGTGATTGCGGGACCCTTATGCAAAAATACTAAGGAAATATCCCCGCACAACCTCCGAAATTATGTCGTTGGATATCGTTATCACCCTGTATATACCACTAATCTCTCGCGCAGCGACAAGGCCCAGGTGAATAAGAAATTCGTACTCGTGTGAAACACAATTCATGTCTCTACACACGACATTCCGCAAATCGTGGACGCAGGCAACCGCGAAGAGAATCTAACATCGCAAAATACCGTTAAAAGACGACACTTATGATAATGAGCGTATGGCATTGGTGGCCAGGAGACCCCTCGCGGGGCGGTTCGGCCGGCGCTCCACAAGTTCTTTAACGCCACCTCGGCGACTTGCGAGTGAATGAGGATCAAATGATGATGAAAGACACACAACACCCAGTCATCTCGAGGCAGAGAAAGATCCCAGACCCCGCCGGGAATCGAACCCGGGACCCTGTGTGCGGGAAGCGAGAACGCTAGACTACGAGACGCGGACAAAAGAGGATACTGATAAGGCAATACGGACTGTCTCCCCAAATTTGATCTAAATCGAAGAAAAAAACGTGATACTGGGCGGTAAAATCTCATTAGAAATAAGATCTTTAAGAAAACACGTTTTCAATGAACGTAAATGACTTATCAGAAGTAAGCAGCGTTCTGAAAGTGCTCGTCGGCGATGCTATTACTACTGTTACCACAGAATGAAATAACTTAAAAAAAATAGCACACGGTGTAATACATGACGCAACTCAGAGACATAAGAATACCATTGCAACTGGCTTGTTTAATCCGTCAGGAGTAGTCACAGAGGCAATTTATTTATTTTTTTATTTGTTTATTTATTGTTCCGTGGGACCACATTAAGGAGAAGTCTCCATGGTCATGGAACGAGTCAATACATGAAATTACAACACGATTGTAGAAACAGATAAAATGAAATATAAGAAACATATTCAGTTGTAGATTGCAGAAACAGATAAAATGAAATATAAGAAACATATTCAGGCGACACGTCGTTAGTTTAAATAAAGAAAATCAAGAATGTAACACTGGAATTTGCTTAATTTTTTAGCTCTTCCAGGAGCTCCTCGACAGAGTAGGAGTGAGCCATGAGGAAACTCTTCAGTTTAGACTTAAAAGCGTTTGGGCTACTGCTAAGATTTTTGAGTTCTTGTGGTAGCTTATTGAAAATGGATGCAGCAGAATACTGCACTCCTTTCTGCACAAGAGTCAAGGAAGTGCATTCCACATGCAGATTTGATTTCTGCCTAGTATTAACTGAGTGAAAGCTGCTAACTCTTGGGAATAAGCTAATATTGCTAACAACAAACGACATTAAAGAAAATATATACTGTGAGGGCAATGTCAAAATTCCCAGACTATTGAATAGGGGTCGACAAGAGGTTTTCGAACTTACACCACATATAGCTCGAACAGCTCGTTTTTGAGCCAAAAATACCCTTTTTGAATCAGAAGAATTACCCCAAAAAATAATACCATATGACATAAGCGTATGAAAATATGCGAAGTAGACTACTTTTCGTGTTGAAATGTCACTAATTTCAGATGCTGTTCTAATGGTAAATAAAGCGGCATTTAGTTTCTGAACAAGATCCTGAACATGGTCTTTCCACAACAGCTTACTATCTATCCGTACGCCTAGGAACTTGAACTGTTCCGTCTCGCTTATAACATGCCCATTCTGTCTGATTAAAATATCAGTTCTTGTTGAATTGTGAGTTAGAAACTGTAAAAACTGAGTCTTACTGTGATTTAGCATCAAATTATTTTCCACAAGCCACGAACTTATTTCATGAACTACATTATTTGATAATGTTTCAATATTACACACAAGATCCCTCACTACCAAGCTGGTGTTATCAGCAAACAGAAATATTTTTGAATCACCTGTAATACTAGAAGGCATATCACTTATATAAATGAGAAACAGCAGTGGTCCCAGCACCGATCCTTGGGGAACGCCCCATTTAACAGTGCCCCATTGGGACTGAACATCATTACCACTCTCAATATTGCGGACAATTACTTTCTGCTTTCTGTTCTTAAAGTAAGAGGCGAACCAATTGTAAGCTACTCCCCTTACTCCGTAATGGTCCAACTTCTGCAGAAATATTTTGTGGTCAACACAGTCAAAAGCCTTCGTTAAATCAAAGAAAACACCTAGAGTTCGCAACCTTTTATTTAATCCGTCCAAAACCTCACAGAGAAAAGAGACTATAGCATTTTCAGTTGTTAAGCCATAACCAAACTGTACATTTGACAGCAAATTATGTGAATTTAAATGCTGCAGTAACCTTGTATATACAAACCTCTCGATAACTTTAGCAAACACCGATGGCATAGAAATAGGTCTATAATTATCAACATTATCCCTGTCTCCCTTTTTATAAAGTGGCTTCACTACCAAGTACTTCAATAGGTCAGGAAACGGACCACTCCTAATGGAAAAGTTACAGATATGGCTAAGTACTGGGCTAACATACATGGAACAATACTTCAGTATTCTGCTAGATACCCCGTCATATCCATGAGAGTTCTTGCTCTTTAGTGATTTAATTACACTTCTACACTTTAGTACTGTTAGACAAGTTTCGCGGACCAGTATGTATTTCTCACTGACTATGATACGGTTTTACTGCCTCCATAATATACACCGGCCTCAAGCCTTTAGCGACAAAATTATACAGATCAGAAATTAATATTTAGTGCAGCGGCAGACGCCGAGGCGAGAGTACGCGCCTTTGCGGCAGCAGCAGTAGCATTTGTCTGATACACAGTAATCTAGTTTAGTTTCTGTTTTTTTTTTTAATCACCTACTTCTGCGAAGAAGTGAACAGTATCTGTGTATTCTACTGAGTAGACTAGTGTTTACCAACTTCCTTTACGTCTGTTCTTGCATAAATCTTAGTGCATATCCTTGTGTAATTTTTCCGCCTCCAGAAGCGCCACTTCACGTGACTGCGTTTAAATGTCGTGTAAGTACACAGCTTATACTTTAGATCAACGCAATAGAGCTTCCATATTTACTTACTGCAGTAGCTTTTGTGTGAGTAGAGTTTCTAGTACAAAGTAACTGTTGATATATTCATTTTCAGAAGATAAATTTATTCTTGTTTTAAGTAGTTATGCATCTTGCAGTCTCAGGCTTTAGTGAGAACTCTTCAGAGCAGATTTTAGCATTTGTTTATTCTCCTTGTTATATTTTGTGTATATTGCAACCTCAGTAGCCCCACAGTCGGGTAATTTTCTCTTTTGCGTTGTCTGTTAGTACTTTCAAAGCTACTGCTGTCTACTTTGTATTTTTAGAGGTCTTATATCAATTTTTGAGACAGTACGATATGGCTAGGGACTGTGCTTGTTGAGAGCGGAAGCAACGAGAATTGGCTGCTGTCCATTGACAACTGGAAGCTGCACTGACCATGGGATCGGGCTTCTGGCAACTCTTCAAACTGCGGCGACGTCGTGGAGCGGGTGACGAGACCTGCGACACTTTGGTGCCGTTGGACTCCGTTGGTGACCTGGTTGTTGCTGCGTCTTTTGATACGCAACATCTGGCCGGTTCGTCCTGACTCGAGAGAGAGCGGCGGAAAGTGGTGAGTTCTCGTGTCACTGGGCGGAAGACGAAGGAGGGAAATGGCCACGCGGCTGGCTTCTTACATCTTAGCAACAGATACGAGGTGCTACCCAGTGCTGATAATACTTCTGAGCCAGCACGGTATTTCTCTCTTGTCGGGCCACAGGCCGATTTTTCTGCCCACTCTGGACAAGTGCAGATGGAGGGTTTGCTAGTCAAAAAATGGTTCAAATGGCTCTAAGCATTATGGGACTTAACATCTGAGGTCATCAGTCCCCTAGACTTAGAACTACTTAAACCTAACTAACCTAAGGACATCACACACATCCATGCCCGAAGCAGGATTCGAACCTGCGACCGTAGCGGTCACGCGGTTCCAGACTGAAGCGCCTTTAGCCGCACGGCCACACCGGCCGGCGATTGTGGTTCGATGAACCCTCTGCCAACCACTTAAATGTGAATTGCAAAGTAATCATGTGGATGTAGATGTAGATGTAGATGTTGGAAGTACATCGCCATTCTGTCATGCAGTGAAACATCTTGTAGTAACGTCGGTAGAACATTACGTAGGAAATCAGCATACATTGCATCATTTAGATTGCCATCGATAAAATGAGGGCCAATTATCCTTCCTCCCATAATACCGCACCATACATTAACCCGCCGGGGTCGCTGATGTTCCACTTGTCGCAGCCATCGTGGATTTTCCGTTGCCCAATAGTGCATATTATGCCGGTTTACGTTACCGCTGTTGGTGAATGACGCTTCGTCGCTAAATAAAACGAGTGCAAAAAATTTGTCATCGTCCTGTAATTTTTCTTGACCCCAGTGGCAGAACTATACACGACGTTCAAAGTCGTCGCCATGCAATTCCTGGTGCATAGAAATATGGTACGGGTGCAATCGATGTTGATGTAGTGTTCTCAACACCGACGTTTTTGAGATTCCCGATTCTCGCGCAATTTGTCTGCTACTGATGTGCGTATTAGCCGCGACAGCAGCTAAAACACCTACTTGGGCATCATCATTTGTTGCAGGTCGTGGATGACGTTTCACATGTGGCTGAACACATTCTGTTTCCTTAAATAACGTAACTATCCGGCGAACGGTCAGAACACTTGGATGATGTCGTCCAGCATACCGACCAACATACATAGCACACGCCCGTTGGGCATTTTGATCACAATAGCCATACATCAACACCATATCGGCCTTTTCCACAATTGGTAAACGGTCCATTTTAACACGGGTAATGTATCACGAAGCAAATACCGTCCGCATTGGAAGAATGTTACGTGATACCACGTACTTATACGTTTGTGACTATTACAGCGCCATATATCACAAAGCGAAAAAAGTGGTCCAACTAAAACATTCATATTTCTTTACGTACTACACGAATATGTAATAAAAAATTGGGGTTCCTATTAAAAAAAAAACAAAAACGCAGTTGATACCCTTTTGTCCTATGGCAGCGCCATCTAGCGGGCCAACCATAGCGCCATCTGGTTTCCCCCTTCAAGCTAGACGAGTTTCGTTCTTGGTAGTTTTTTCCTTTGATGCTTATTTCGTGAGATATTTAGAGCGGTCACTATCAATGGGCCACACTGTATATAAGAACGTACTCTCTCAGGAACGAGTTCCTTCGATTTTGTGACAGCAATGTTATTCGTATACTTTGCTGTTTAGTCCGAATATGTCGTGATTTCCGAGGATGTGGTTAGGCAGGAACCTAAGAGTACAGCTTAAATTGCTACGAATGGAACGGCTTGTCACAAGTATTTAACTGCGATCGAATTGTTAACAATAATTTCTTAAATTCAGCGGTGAAGAGAAAGATCGCACCACACAGCGAGTGACAATGAACTTTGTGCAAAATAAGGAATGGATATTCATGTTATGGTGTCCGACTGTGATCTGTATAATAATTTCCATACTTTACGTTTTACGTCTTGGTAAATGAACATTTAAAGACAAAATATAAACTTAACTGTAGCAAGCAACAGCATTCGCCAAGACAACTGTTCAATACATTGACTGCAACAAATTACAGTAAATTTTTAGGTGAATCTTTAGAATACGTGAAAGTTCCAAAAGCAAAAGCTAGAAACACGAGCGCTCTCATACTGAAAATACGGACCAAGCTTCATATCCCTCCGCTTTTTCACACAAATAACTGCAGTGACAAAATGGACTATGCCATGAATCATTTGCTGTCAGATTGTTCCCGCAATGTTTCACATGTAAACATTCAGTTTTGGTTGTGTCTGCCACAGCACCCACAGAACACCAAAGATCAAAATATCTCTGACAGACTGCGCACAGGCTCATTCGAAACGAAAAAGTCCTATTGGCTCGTGCTACTCCGAAATATTGCTGGTTATTCACATTTTGGGCCGAGCTGTCCCTAACGATAAGTGTCCAAATAACGCCTGCCGCTTGGGTTCTGAGGCCATCCTCAGTTCCTTTTGGCGGATGGCTAATTTGGTGAGGACAGCTAACATCGTGCGTGCTGTGCAGGCTAAGCTAACTATCTGTAGCATTGTACCCTGGGTCGATCACACTTCTCTGGTTTTAAGTAGAGGGGAAGGTTTAAACCAGAGGCTCAGATGACTCTGCGATAGTGTCGGATGCAAATTACCTCCGCTATCCAGTGCAGATTTGTAGGATTCCCCTTAAATTCCCCTTAATGGGTCATACATGTAATACACTCAGGAAGCGCCTACTAGGATAGCGGAGTAGGTGTGACGTAAGGTGGCAGAATAAATGAAGGTCATATTCGCACCTTACATGAGAGCTTTATACATCGCAGTGGGAAGGTGAATATGACATCTAACTTAATTCGGTGGTAATGAGCAAATTTGCCTAGTAGTATGTAATGCAAAGTGGGATGACACTCAATCGACAGTAATTAACACACCGTTCCTATTATGCATGTTTGAGCAGGATGTGAAATAAGCAGCAAGAGGCGGTTTAGTTTGGAATTGAGAGGGACGAGGGCAGAGGCAAGGCCGCGCTACAGGGGGTACCATAGAAACCACTTAAAGGGATGTCTCAGGCGGAAAGTCAACGACCGACCAGGTGACTCAGATAGGGAAATCGAGTATAACGGTCCATCTGAGGGAGGACAGGAAAGAAAGCTTTTAGAAAGCTGTATTTCGGAATTCCAAATGGATACAAAACAAGAACAGTGACGCATTTTAGATCACGTATCCAGTGAGTGGTACAAATGTGAGAGAGTCAATGTACGCATTTAGGCGTCTGGAACGGGCACAAAACGTCCGATTGGCGGAAACGCGCTAGGAAGGAGAAAAGAACCAAAGTTTCGACGCAGGGTAGGGACCTTACGCTTAGTAGAGAGAGTTTCCACAAAATAAGAGGAACACTCCTATTGGTCGAAAAAAGCCGTCACGTGCAGAACGAAAGAACCCAAATGCGGAGACAGTTGGGCTATGAGTAAGACAAGAAGGAAATTTTAGGGGACTCTTCTCTGAACTGGCGTCAAGTGCAGAACGGAGCGCATAACGCTCTGTACGACGCAGAGGAGTAATTTGTGTGAACGCGGCGTTAACATCGGCTGATAGCCAGCTAGAAATTATATGTAGTATCGTTTAGCTCCAACTGTGGAGAAATGAATCAGCCAATTAGTTCATTGTTCTTTCGAGAACTGAGAGGGCATTATAATATACACGCTGCTCCAACCATGCACGTGTATATCACCATATTCTAAGACTGGGGATGAGTACATGTTCTCTTGCATAACGAGAAACACAGGGAAAGTTTCTGCTGGAAAATTCAGCAAAGGTGTAATTAGTTTTATAGGAATTTCAGCGAAAGAGAGCGGCCTAGCAGATGACAGCTCATCGCAGCTTAAGGTAAATACCGCGTGGTTCACCAGCTTGCGTCCACTGTAAACTCGAGCGACCTTGGGTAATCTTTTGCGCAATTTGTCACATAACTAACCATCCACCGTAGACTTGATTGTCATCCTAAAAATAGTACCGAACTTTGAACCGGAATCGGACGGTTTTCGTAGTACTGACCAACATCATAACGTAAGTGTAGGAACAATTTTGTTAAGAAACTTGTACTTAAACTTTAATATTGTCGTGTTTAGGATAAATTAACATTCTGAGAGTTAATATATAATATTGTTGTGTTAAGGATTATTTCACGTTTTGATGCTGACGAGATGCGTTATCCTGACAACTGTTTTTTGTTGTCACATTGAAATCAGTGTAAAAGCGTTTATTTTTGTGCTAATATTGCAACATTAAACATGCCATTCCAGCTTACACAGTTTTCTTCAATCTTAGTATAAGTAAACCACAAATATTGCACCTTACAATGTGCCCATATGGATTTTCTTCAGACCCCTTCCCCCTTTGGGATCAGATACGAATTGCCTGCCAAAATCGAAGTTACATCAGCCACAATGTTCTCAGAGAAAGCTCGTCCTTGCAGATCGGGTGTAAAAAAGTTTAATATGATATTACAGTAGAGGAAGGTATCAATTAGCACAAGGCTGTGATAGCATCTGTGACTACAGGTTTGACAAGGACTTTTAAGAAAGGTAGGACGATTTTTTGCTTTGTAAGAGGGTCAGGATACAAGCTGCAGAGTATATGAGTAGTCAGAATCAAATATGCAGTGATAAGGACGAAGATGTGGAACACAAATGGAAAAAAATTCAAAAACATCGTTCAATATGCCTTATAGAAGTACAGGGTGATTCAAAAAGAATACCACAACTTTAGGAATTTAAAGGCAGAGCTAAGCACTATCTGTCGGCGAATTAAGGGAGCTATAAAGTTTCATTTAGTTGTACATTTGTTCGCTTGAGGCGCTGTTGACTAGGCGTCAGCGTCAGTTGATGCTAAGATGGCGACCGCTCAACAGAAAGCTTTTTGTGTTATTGAGTACGGCAGAAGTGAATCGACGACAGTTGTTCAGCGTGCATTTCGAACGAAGTATGGCGTTGAACCTCCTGATAGGTGGTGTATTAAACGTTGGTATAAACAGTTTACAGAGAATGGGTGTTTGTGCAAAGGGAAAAGTTCTGGACGGCCGAGAACGAGTGATGAAAATGTAGCACGCATCCAGAAAGCATTTGTTCGCAGCCAGGAAAATCGACTCGCAGAGCTGGCAGAGAGCTGCAAATTCCACAATCAACTGTATGGAGAGTCCTACGAAAAAGGTTAGTTATGAAACGTCAACTACCCGAGGCGATGGATCGGCCGCCAGGCAGCCCGTGACAGAGCACTTCATCACTGGCCTCCAAGAAGCCCTGATCTTACCCCCTGCGATTCTTTCTTATGGGGGTATGTTAAGGATATGGTGTTTTGGCCACCTCTCCCAGCCACCATTGATGATTTGAAACGAGAAATAACAGCAGCTATCCAAACTGTTACGCCTGATATGCTACAGAGAGTGTGGAACGAGTTGGAGTATCGGGTTGATATTGCTCGAGTGTCTGGAGGGGGCCATATTGAACATCTCTGAACTTGTTTTTAGTGAAAAAAAACCTTTTTAAATACTCTTTGTAATGATGTATAACAGATGGTTATATTATGTTTCTTTCATTAAATACACATTTTTAAAGTTGTGGTATTCTTTTTTAATCACCCTGTATATTCCTAGCAAGGTCTTAAGGGATGAGAAAGATCTACCATGTTTAATAGCGATGTGAGAAAATAGCTATGTAAACAAGGAGAGTTTCATCAGAGATTCAAGAGAAGTAAAAACCCAGATGACAGTAAGGAGAGCAATGAGAGAAGCGTTCATTGAATTTGAAATCAAAGATTTCCAACCGATCTTACTGAAAACATTTGGTTTTGGTTTTACGTAAGCTCAGTAAGTCGCTCAGGGACCATACTGGCACCGAAACGGAAGGTAACAAAGAGAAAGCTAAAATACTGAATTCGATCTTCCGAAATTGTTTCACAGCGTAAAATCGTAATACGGTCCATCCTTTCAATCATCATACGAAAGACGAAATTGCAGATATAGAGCTAAACGATCGCGGAACAGAGAAGCAACTACAATCCCTTAGTAGTGGAAAGGCATCAGGACCAGATGAGGCACCTATACGACTCTACAGAACCTATGAGAAAAGAATTTGCTCCCATTCTGGCAGCAGTTCATCATAGTTGGCTGGAACAACGAAGGACACCTAGCGACTGGATAAACGCGCAGGTCATTTTCGTTTTCAGGAAGGGTCGTAGGACAGACTGACGTAATTATAGACCTATGTCATTGACGTCAGTTTGTTGTAGAATTATGGAACATATTTGTAATGTATTGTATGTTAACCGGGGACCTAGAAACGACGGAGAGGCTCCGTCCACACCGCAGCCGCAGTGGTCCACAACCCCACGACGACTACCGCAGTCCACTTCACCCCTCCAGCGCCCCACACCGAACCCATGGTTATTGTGCGGTTCGTCCCCCGGTGGAACCCCCTGGGAACGTCTCACACCAGACGAGTGTAACCCCTATGTTTGCGTGGTAGAGTAATGGTGGTGTACGCGTACGTGGAGAAGTTGTTGGCGCAGCAATGTTCAAATGTGTGTGAAATCTTATGGGACTTAACTGCTAAGGTCATCAGTCCCTAAGCTTACACACTACTTAACCTAAATTATCCTAAGGACAAACACACACATCCATGCCCGAGGGAGGACTCGAACCTCCGCCGGGACCAGCCGCACAGTCCATAACTGCAGCGCCTTAGACCACTCTTCTAATACCGCGCGGCTTCAGACCGCTCGGGCGCAGCAATCGTCGACATGGGGTAGCTGAGGCGGAATAAGGGGAACCAGCCCGCATTCGCCGACGCAGATGGAAAACCGCCTAAAAACCATCCACAGACTGGGCGGCTCACCGGATCTCGACACAAGTCCGCCGGGCGGATTCGTGCCGGGGACCAGGCGCTCCTTCACGCCCGAAAAGCCGTGCGTTAGACCGCTCGGCTAACCGGGCGGGCCATGGAACATCTTTTATGCTCAAGAATTACGACATTTCTCGAGAATGAAAATATCCTCTATAAGAACCAACAAGGATTCCGCAAACAGAGATCTTACAGAACTCTGTTCGCTCTGTTTCTCCATTAGATCCATAGCGTTGCAGACAGCGGCGCTCGTGTTGGTGCTGCGTTCCTTTCTTTCAGGTACGCGTTTGACACCGCCTCGCACTGCCGGTTAGTGAATAAAATACGAGCTCATCCAGTATCGGACGTTATTTCGACTGGATACAAGATTGTTTCGCAAACAGAACTCAACATGTTGCTTTTAACGCAACGGAATCGACAGATGTGAAGATAATTTCCGCAGTTCTCCAAGGAAGTATGATAGGACCTACACTGCTTACAGTGTGTATAAATGATGTAGTAGAAGCGTCGGAAGCTCTTTAAGAGTGTTCGCTGGTGATGCGGTTGTGTACAAGAAAGTAGCAACGCCAGAAGACAGTATCGATTTACAGAATGACCTGCAGAGGATTCATGAAAGGTGCAGGCTCTAGCAGTTTGTAAGTAGGCTGTTTAGGTTTTTATGTTGGTAACGCCATGTAGCGCTCTATATGAAATTCACTGACTGTGCCGTGTGCAGTCTGTGGCTGATTTGCATTGTTGGAATAGTCGCGATTGTAGTGTTGGGCAGTTGGATGTGAACAGCGCGTATCGTTGCGCAGTTGGAGGTGAGCCGCCAGCAGTGGTGGATGTGGGGAGAGAGATGGCGGAGTTTTGAGAGCGGATGATATGGACGTGTGTCCATCAGAGAGAGTAAATTTGTAATAATGGATTTCATGAACTGATTATACAGGGTGAGTCACCTAACATTACCGTTGGATATATTTCGTAAACCACATCAAATACTGACGAATCGATTCCACAGACCGAACGTGAGGAGAGAGGCTAGTGTAATTGGTTAATACAAACCATAAAAAGATGCACAGAAGTATGTTTTTTAACACAAACCTACGTTTTTTAAATGGAACCCCGTTAGTTTTTTAGCACATCTGAACATATAAACAAATACGTAATCAGTGCCGTTTGTTGCATTGTAAAATGTTAATTACATCCGGAGATATTGTAACCTAAAGTTGACGCATGAGTACCACCCCTCCGCTGTTCGATCGTGTGTATCGGAGAGCACCGAATTCCGTAGGGATCCAAAGGGAACGGTGATGGACCTTAGGTACAGAAGAGACTGGAACAGCACATTACGTCCACATGCTAACACCTTTTTATTGGTCTTTTTCACTGACGCACATGTACATTACCATGAGGGGTGAGGTACACGTACACACGTGGTTTCCGTTTTCAATTACGGAGTGGAATAGAGTGTGTTCCGATATGTCAGGCCAATAGATGTTCAATGTGTTGGCCATCATTTGCTGCAGACAATTGCAATCTCTGGCGTAATGAATGTCGTACACGCCGCAGTACATCTGGTGTAATGTCGCCGCAGGCTGCCACAATACGTTGTTTCATATCCTCTGGGGTTGTAGGCACATCTCGGTACACATTCTCCTTTAACGTACCCCACAGAAAGAAGTCCAGAGGTGTAAGATCAGGAGAACGGGCTGGCCAATTTATGCGTCCTCCACGTCCTATGAAACGCCCGTCGAACATCCTGTCAAGGGTCAGTCTAGTGTTAATTGCGGAATGTGCAGGTGCACCATCATGCTGATACCACACACGTCGACGTGTGTCCAGTGGGACATTTTCGAGCAACGTTGGCAGATCATTCTGTAGAAACGCGATGTATGTTGCAGCTGTTTGGGCCCCTGCAATGAAGTGAGGACCAATGAGGTGGTCGCCAATGATTCCGCACCATACATTTACAGTCCACGGTCGCTGTCGCTCTACCTGTCTGAGCCAGCGAGGATTGTCCACGGACCAGTAATGCATGTTCCGTAGATTCACTGCCCCGTAGTTTGTGAAATCCGCTTCATCGGTAAGCAGGTAGAACTGCAACGCATTCTCTGTTAATGCCCATTGACAGAATTGCACTCGATGATTAAAGTCATCACCATGTAATTGCTGATGTAGCGACACATGAAGCGGGTGAAAGCGGTGACGATGCAGTATGCGCATGACACTACTTTGACTCAGTCCACCGGCTCTCGCAGTGTTCCGTGTACTCTTGTGTGGGTTCATGGCAACAGTAGCTAACACACCAACTGCACCCGCTTCTCCTGTGACGGGCCTGTTACGGACCCGTTTGCGTGCTACGACCATACCTGTTGCATACAGTTGGCGGTAGATGTTTTGCAATGTGCGGCACGTTGGATGCTCTCTGTCCAGGTACCGTTCTGCATACACCCTGCAGGCTTCAGCTGCATTTCGTCGACACTCGCCATAGATGAGTATCGTCTCCGCCTTTTCAGAGTTCGAATACACCATGGTCACAGTTCCTACAACAATACACTATTACAGACGTCTGGTAACACGGTGTACTACAGTTGGTCTGCATGCGGAGACGAATACAGAATAACAATAGCACCAAGCGCTACATGCGGACACTGCGACAGCTAGACCAAACCACAACAGTGCACTACAGCCGCACTCGTAAACACGGTCGTCATCGTAAACATGTCCCTGCAGATGCTGCTCGCCGACCGTGGCCCGTGTTTATTACAACACGCAACTGAACGTCGGAGCTTTCAAGCGTCAACTTTAGGTTACAATATCTCCGGATGTAATTAACATTTTACAGTGCAACAAACGGCACTGATTACGTATTTGTTTATATGTTCAGATGTGCTTACAAAACTAACGTGGTTCCATTTAAAAAAACGTAGGTTTGTGTTAAAAAACATACTTCCGTGCATTTTTTTTTGGTTTGTATTAACCAATTACACTAGCCCCTCTCCTCACGTTCGGTCTGTGGAATCGGTTCGTCAGTATTTGATGTAGTTTACGAAATATATCCAGCGGTAACGTTAGGTGACTCACCCTATATATATATATATATATATATATATATATATATATATATATATATATATATATAATGACTTTTGAACACTATTAAGGTAAATACATTGTTTGTTCTCTATCAAAATCTTTCATTTGCTAACTGCCTATCAGTAGTTAGTGCCTTCAGTAGTTAGAATCTTTTATTTAGTTGGCAGTAGTGGCGCTCGCTGTATTGCAGTAGTTCGAGTAACGAAGATTTTTTGAGGTAAGTGATTCATGAAAGGCATAGGTTAATGTTAGTCAGGGCCATTCTTTTGTAGGGATTTTTGAAAGTCAGATTGCGTTGCTCTAAAAATATTGTATGTCAATTTCAGCACAGTCATTTATAATTTTTCTAAGGGGACGTTTCAAGTTGACCCTGAACGTGCATAAATGTAACATATTTCGCATACATAGGAAACGAAATCTACTACTGTACAGCTACGCTACTGATGACAAACTGCTAAAAACAGCATCTACAGTGAAATATCTAGGAGTAACTATCCAGCAGCGACCTTAATTGTACTGAACACATCAAACAAATACGAAGAAAATCAGATGCCAGACTGAGATTCGTAGGAAGAACATTAAGGAAACGAACTCACCCATTGAAGAAGTGGCTTGTAAGACGATTGTCTGACCGATTCTTGATTACCGTTCATCAATATGGGATCCTTACCAGTTAGGACTGATGGAAGAGATAGAGAAGATCCAACGAAGAGCAGCGCTTTTCGTCACGGAATCGTTCAGTCGGTACGAGAGCGTGACAGAGATTCTCAACAATCTCCAATGGCCGACTTTACAAGAGAGGCTTTTTACATCACGAAGAGGATGGCTATTGAAATTTCGAGAGACAATTTTCCGGGTAGTGTCGGGTATCATACACTGCTGGCCATTAAAATTGCTACACCACGAAGATGACGTGCTACAGACGTGAAATTGAACTGACAGGAAGAAGATGCTGTGATATGCAAATGATTAGCTTTTCAGAGCATTCACGCAAGGTTGGCGCCGGTGGTGACACCTACAACGTGCTGACATGAGGAAAGTTTCCAACCGATTTTTCATACACAAACAGCAGTTGACCGGCGTTGCTTGGTGAAAAGTTGTTGTGATGCCTCGTGTAAGGAGGAGAAACGCGTACCATCACGTTTCCGACATTGCTGCTCGCGTTGGTCGAGATCCAATGACTGTTGGCAGAATATGGAATCGGTGGGTTCAGGAGGGTAATACGGAACTCCGTGCTGGATCCCAACGGCATCGTATCACTAGCAGTCGAGATGACAGGCATCTTATCCGCATGGCTGTAACGGATCTCACAGCCACGTCTCGATCCCTAAGTCGACAGATGAGGACGTTTGCAAGACAACAACCATCTGCACGAACAGTTCGACGACGTTTGCAGCCGCATGGACTATCAGCTCGGAGACCATGGCGGCGGTTACCCTTGACGCTGCATCACAGACAGGAACGCCTGCGGCGGTGTACTCAACGACGAACCTGGGTGCACGAATGGCAAGACGTCATTTTTTTTTTGACGAATCGAGGTTCTTTTTACAGCATCATGATGGTCGCATCCGTGTTTGGCGACATCGCGGTGAACGCACATTGGAAGTGTGTTTTCGTCATCGCCATACTGGCGTATCACACGTATCCCTGCGAAACCCTACATTTCAGCAGGATAATGCACGGCCGCATGTTGCAGGTCCTGTACGGGCCCTTCTGGATACAGAAAATGTTCGACTGCTGCCCTGGACAGCACATTTTCCAGATCTCTCACCAATTGAAAACGTCTGGTCAATGGTGGCCGAGCAACTGGCTCGTCACAGTACGCCAGTCACTCCTCTTGATGAACTGTGGTATCGTGTTGAACCTGCATGGGCAGCTGTACCTGTACACGCCATCCAAGCTCTGTGTGTTTCAATGCCCAGGCGTATCAAGGACATTATTACGGCCAGAGGTGGTTGTTCTGGGTACTGATTTCTCAGGATCTATGCACACAAATTGCGTGAAAATGTAATCACATGTCAGGTCTAGTATAATATATTTGTCCAATGAATAGCCGTTTATCATCTGCATTTCTTCTTGGTGTAGCAATTTTAATGGCCAGTAGTGTATTACTTCCTCCCACATACATTTCGCGAAATGACTGTGACGAGAAAATTCGAGACATTAGAGCTAATACAGAGGGTTACCGATAGTCATTCTTCCAGCAAGCCATTCGTGAGTGGAACAGGGTAGGGGGTGCAGTTAGTGGTATCAGAAATAATCTCCGCCACGCACCTTTAAGTGGCTTGTAGGGTATGATTTAAATGTAAATGTTTTTATAAAACAAACATTTTGAACCTTACAACAAAAATTTCAGCTCATAGACATTTTTTTTAAATGACGACCTTCAGCCTCAGTGCATTTATTGCAACATAACCCATCGACGGAATTGAACTCTGGGTTCAAAATCATTTGCCTCCAACGCTTGTATGCATTGCTTACGGCAAGGGAGTGATAGTTGCTCCGTAAGTACTCTCCATACTGTATTTTTCGAAGTGCGCATTTCACTGGTAAGGTGGCGAATGCTCATTGTTGGAACTTCTCCATTACAATCGAACTCCATCTCCTGAACACGTCTCCGTAGCCGACGTCTCTAACACACGCCTGTGTGATGGAGCTCGGCTCGGAGGTAAGCCGGTTCGAATCCTGGTGGTGCATGAAATTTTCAATGCCCGTATTTGGCCGGCAACGGGAGGAGAGGTGCTAGCGTAAAATCCCTGAGCAACAGCCTTTGCGCCAAAGTCCTGGATTAAATTTCACACCTCTCCGCAGTGGCTCACGAAGTGACGGCGCGTGACACTGTTAATAGTGATCTGTCTATTGGATGGGGTCGTTTAGCTCGGATCCCCCCTCGGAGCTATTTGGGAGGAGTACGCTACGTGCCGGCACGAGGTTTCACGCTCTCCCTTTTATCATGATCATGATCATCATCAACATCATCATCATACAACACAAATCTAACACTGCGCTATACACCCTTAAATTACAGTCACCTACACTTTACAAATACACATACGACACCGTTCTCGCGTATCCGCATGAAAAAGGGCCAATGTGCATGGAAGAAGAACACCCTTGGACAGGCGGCTTAAGCCACTATGTGCGATATCTCAGCCAACAATGCCATACGTCATTTATATTTTTACCATTTTCTGAAATGCTACTGTGCGAGCAATTCTTTGTGTCTGTGGTTTTAACCGTACAGTTCCTCCTAAACATTTACTCTCGGCGATAAAGTTCTTTCAATTATGATGACGCCTGTGGAGAAACGCTTTTATTTAGATCTGTTCGCCTTTCCGTGCACTACATTGTGGTACACCACGCATTGAATAAATGTCTGCACTGTGTAATGCTCCATTTACAACAACCAGCTATGAACTGTAAACAGTGTTAAGTTCCACGGTGGCCACGTCACAGACGATCGTGTTGTTTTTAAACTTCGCTCTACCTAAGTCTCCGTCCGGCCACTCAGATTTAGGTTTTCCGTGATTTCCCTAAATCGCTTCAGGCAAAAATCGGGGAGGTTCCTTTGAAAGGGTACTGCCGATTTCCTTCCCCATTCTTGAAACAGACCGAGCTTGTTGTTATGTCTCTAATGACATCGATATCGATGGGACGTTAAATCATAATCTTCCTTCCTTCATTTGTCGAAAGGTATTGTTGAATCAAAGAAATAAAATCATGCCACGCGATTCGAATAAAATTTCAACTTTCATGAATGATTGGACGACATTCTCTTCTTGCGAATTACTGTTCAATATTCTTCCGACACGAGACCAGAAAATTCAGGATACTACTTGGACTCCCTACGACCGCGAGTTCGCGGTCGACCACATCCGAAGACTATATCACCGCTCTGGCGCGCGCTCGAAAGCAAGCCACAGTTAAACTCACTGTTGCGCGCAAATATGCTTCACCGCACGTTTTCGCACCTCCCTGAGGTTGTATCTGTTGTAAAGTCCAGATGCAGCAACGGTGAACTCGTGAAGTCCAAGCAGACAATTAAAATAAGCTATGTTGCCAAATGTCCACGGATGCTCACTGCTGATCACGGCTTTCCGAATTGGGTCATCGGTCCCATCGGATTAGGGAAGGAAGTCGGCCGTGCCCTTTCAAAGGACCATCTCGGCATTTGCCTGAAGCGATTTAGGGAATCATGGAAAACCGAAATCTGGATGACCGGACGCGGGTTTGAACCGCCGTGCTCACGAATGCGACTCTAGTGTGCTAGCCACTGCGCCACCTTGCTCGGTAGTTGTTCTGCCTTTATTCATCATGAATAACTCCAATACGTCAAATTCATTAAACGTGGATAGACTAAATGTACTGTATCATATTTGTAATATTCAATATGGCCCGCCCGGTCTAACGCACGGCTTTCCGGGCGTGAAGGAGCGCCTGGTCCCCGACACCAATCCGCCCGGCGGACTTGTGTCGAGGTCAGGTGAGCCGGCCAGTTTGTGGATGGTTTTTAGGCGGTTTTCCATCTGCATCGGCGAATGCGGGCTGGTTCCCCTTATTCCGCCTTAGCTACACTATGTCGGCGATTACTGTCCAAAGAAGTTCTCCACGTACGCGTACACCACCATTACACTACCACGCAAACATAGGGGTTACACTCGTCTGGTGTGAGACGTTCCCTGGGGGGTCCACCGGGGGCCGAACCGCACAATAACCCTGGGTTCGGTGTGGGGCGGCGGAGGGGTGAAGTGGACTGCGGTAGTCGTCGTCGTGGGGTTTGTGGACCACTGCGGCTGCGGCGGGGACGGAGCCTCTCCGTCGTTTCTAGGCCCACGGTTACCATACAATACAATACTACCGTTACAGGTTTAATTATCGGTTAAGACTTTCGATTAAGTTATGACGCGAAGAAAATGAAATAAGTTTCCATTCTTTCTTTAAACGCAGTTATTTGCCGTATCTGTGTTTTTTGGTCAATTGCGTAACACGTATCAGAGCTCCAGTTTATTCCACAGATATTCAGGTCAGTTTTCTACTAGTCGAATAATTCTTTGTCGAGTACCTTGGGGAGCTCTCATTGGTCTGAACCATCCAGTTTCTCGTAAATGTTTATTCACCCTGATAAATTTCTTTCAACTAGGATTAGACTTGTTGCGTATAGCTTCTCTGTAGATTCGAATGTAAAAAGTGCAACAAATCCACTTGGCTTTCCTCGAATAATAATATAATCGTTGTTGCTTCTCACGCATAGCAATTACCTTTCGGCGACAGAATATGTCAGATTCCGGACTGTTACCACCGCGTGAAGAACTGACCGCGCTGTAAATTATGTTCATGGGCGTGATACAACATGAAGCCAGGAAAAAAACAGCTTCCACAGAAATACATTGCCGCTGTAATTCCTACCGAGCGATCGCCAGCTACACACACGGCCACTTGAGTCCCACATCACGTTCTGTCCCTCATCAACGCGTACAATATTCTTCCCCTGATATACAAACTAATGAAAGCTTCGTTTGTACCAGTCTGTGCGAAGCTTCGAATTCATCCCTGTGATCATTCAGTTCTTGGCATCATCACTACCATGAAAATAGGACCGTCTCCCCTTTGACGGGTCACTTAACTTATCTGAACAAATTTAATTTCCACAGCGAAGTACATTTGGTTTTTGTAGTACTGAAAGTACATATGCAGCCCCAGTAGGGATTAAAAAATGCTACTAGATGCACCATATAATGATGACATCATCACCTGCACCTGTTAGAGCTACCCAAGACCTTTGACACTATTAACTGTAGTTTTTTTTTATAAAGAAATTAGAATGCTATGAAATAAGAGGCGCAGCAAATAACTGGTTCGGTACATACAGGGTGTTTCAAAAATGACTGGTATATTTGAAACGGCAATAAAAACTAAACGAGCAGCGATAGAAATACACCGTTTGTTGCAATATGCTTGGGACAACAGTACATTTTCAGGCAGACAAACTTTCGAAATTACAGTAGTTACAATATTCAACAACAGATGGCGCTGCGGTCTGGGAAACTCTATAGTACGATATTTTCCACATATCCACCATGCGTAGCAATAATATGGCGTAGTCTCTGAATGAAATTACCCGAAACCTTTGACAACGTGTCTGGCGGAATGGCTTCACATGCAGATGAGATGTACTGCTTCAGCTGTTCAATTGTTTCTGGATTCTGGCGGTACACCTGGTCTTTCAAGTGTCCCCACAGAAAGAAGTCACAGGGGTTCATGTCTGGCGAATAGGGAGGCCAATCCACGCCGCCTCCTGTATGTTTCGGATAGCCCAAAGCAATCACACGATCATCGAAATATTCATTCAGGAAATTAAAGACGTCGGCCGTGCGATGTGGCCGGGCACCATCTTGCATAAACCACGAGGTGTTCGCAGTGTCGTCTAAGGCAGTTTGTACCGCCACAAATTCACGAAGAATGTCCAGATAGCGTGATGCAGTAATCGTTTCGGATCTGAAAAATGGGCCAATGATTCCTTTGGAAGAAATGGCGGCCCAGACCAGTACTTTTTGAGGATGCAGGGACGATGGGACTGCAACATGGGGCTTTTCGGTTTCCCATATGCGCCAGTTCTGTTTATTGACGAAGCAGTCCAGGTAAAAATAAGCTTCGTCAGTAAACCAAATGCTGCCCACATGCATATCGCCGTCATCAATCCTGTGCACTATATCGTTAGCGAATGTCTCTCGTGCAGCAATGGTAGCGGCGCTGAGGGGTTGCCGCGTTTGAATTTTGTATGGATAGAGGTGTAAACTCTGGCGCATGAGACGATACGTGGACGTTGGCGTCATTTGGACCGCAGCTGCAACACGGCGAACGGAAACCCGAGGCCGCTGTTGGATCACCTGCTGCACTAGCTGCGCGTTGCCCTCTGTGGTTGCCGTACGCGGTCGCCCTACCTTTCCAGCACGTTCATCTGTCACGTTCCCAGTCCGTTGAAATTTTTCAAACAGATCCTTTATTGTATCGCTTTTCGGTCCTTTGGTTACATTAAACCTCCGTTGAAAACTTCGTCTTGTTGCAACAACACTGTGTTCTAGGCGGTGGAATTCCAACACCAGAAAAATCCTCTGTTCTAAGGAATAAACCATGTTGTCTGCAGCACCCTTGCACGTTGTGAACAGCACACGCTTACAGCAGAAAGACGACGTACAGAATGGCGCACCCACAGACTGCGTTGTCTTCTATATCTTTCACATCACTTGCAGCGCCATCTGTTGTTGATAATTGTAACTACTGTGATTTCGAAAGTTTGTCCGCCTGAAAATGTACTGTTGTCCCAAGCATATTGCAACAAACGGTGTATTTCTATCGCTGCTCGTTTAGTTTTTATTGCCATTTCAAATATACCGGTCATTTTTGAAACACCCTGTATCTGTGAAAAAGAGTACAGAGATCTAGAACCAAGAACAAGTTTTTTATCACATCCAAAATGATCTCAAAACATTGTAGTTACACATAAAACGTTGTAACTCCTGGTTGAGAGGGCACATAAAACCCTCAGGGAGGTTTAGAACTGCTCAATATGCAACACACTAACACTGAGTATAAAGAAAACAGACAATATGAGTTTCAGCTCAAATAGTACAAAAATAACGTCGTATTTTAATATGACAAAGATTATGCAACAAATACGTATTTGGCTGTCAGCTGAAGTGGAACGAGGACACGAAGGTACACTTTTCATAACTTTTCTTATGTCTTGACCACACTTTTATTTTTCCAACATTACGCTTGTCGACTTTCCGTCATTTTCAAAGGCAGTGGTATGTCAGGCACATACAGTTGTTCATTAGATGCATTGTATCACGTCAGTGTTCTCGATCACGAGACAAGTGCAGTGTACGAGACAAGTTTGCACTCCTCTCGTGATCGAGAATGTTGACGTGATGCAATGTATCTAATGAACAATTTTATATGACTGACATAACATTGCCTTGGAAAATGACGGAAAGTCTAAACGGGTACAGTTGTTGGAAAACTTAAAGTGTGGTTAACACATAAGAAAAGTCATTAAATGTGCATCAAAACGCCGGCCGGAGTGGCCGTGCGGTTCTGGGCGCTACAGTCTGGAGCCGAGCGACCGCTACGGTCGCAGGTTTGAATCCTGCCTCGGGCATGGATGTGTGTGAAGTCCTTAGGTTAGTTAGGTTTAATTAGTTCTAAGTTCTAAGCGATTGATGACCTCAGACGTTAAGTCGCATAGTACTCAGAGCCATTTGACCATTTTTGAGCATAAAAATGGCCGTGTCGTCTCACATTATTCTCATGCAAATTGTAGCTGACACAAAGATAATAACACAGAAAATGTTATATCTGTGGAGTCCTTACATCCGGTATGCATCACTAGTGTCTTATTATTTTTCAGGGATAAAATTTACAAAATAAGTACACGATATTCAGACTACAGACAGCTGTCAAAAGAATAATAATTAAAAACAATAATCGGGTTCGTGGTAAAAACCTGTTTAAAGTATTGGTGATTACAACCGCACAATATGATTACCTCATTATTATTCTCGGCCACAATAGCTATGCCTGTGAACCGTGACTGTGTGGGATAATTATTTATTTCTAATTTGTGCTACCAGTCATTTTTTTTATTTTATGTTTAATCTAACATAATACAACGCGTTTCGAACACGTCCTGTTTTTCTTCAGTCGTTTATACATACATACATACATACAGAGAAATATTACTTAAAAATAAACAGTCTTAAACTAGATTAATCTAGAACTCTTTGTCCATTGTTTGTTACTGTAGCGGATGGTGTGGCATTTGGGGGGGGGGGGGAGAAGGGGGCAGTGGATAGCTATAAATCGATATCATCGATGTCTTCTGCTGGTTTTTTTCCTTGGGATTGACTGTGTATAGGATGCAGATAGATTTGTATCAGTTATGTGTTACTGATGCAAATTTATCTGGATCCTATACAGGCTGACATATCATACACAGTCAATCACAAGGAAGAAAACCAGCAGAAGACATCGATGATTTCGATTTCTAGCCATCCACTGCCCCCGTCCTCTGCCCCCCCCCCCTCCAAATGCCACACCATCCGCTACAGTAACAAACAATGGACAAAGAGTTCTAGATTAATCTACTTTAAGATTGTTTATTCTTAAATAACGTTTCTCTATATGTATGTAAGTATAAACGCCTGAAGATGAAAAGAACATGTTCGAAACGCGTTGTATTGTGTTAGATTAAACATAAAATAAAAAGTGACTGGTGGAAGAAATTAGAAATAAATAATGATTACCTCAAACAATCCATTATGCAATTAAAGGTAAAATGAAATGAAATGATCGTGTGGCATTGTTGGGCGGAAGGCCCCATCCGGCGGAGCTCGGCCGCCGGGTTGCAAGTCTTATTTCAGGCGACACCACATTGGGCGACTTGCGTGTTGCTGATGATGAAGTGATGAGGAGGACAACACAACAGCCAGTCCACGACCGGAGGAAATCTCCAACACGCCCAAGAATAGAGCCTGGGCCCGCTGCATGGGAGGCAAACACATTACCACTCAGCTAAGCAAAAAATGGCTCTGAGCACTATGGGACTCAACTGCTGTGGTCATCAGTCCCCTAGAACTTAGAACTACTTAAACCTAACTAACCTAAGGACATCACACACATCCATGCCCGAGGCAGGATTCGAACCTGCGACCGTAGCAGTCGCACGGTTCCGGACTGCGCGCCTAGAACCGCGAGACCACCGCGGCCGGCTCTCAGCTAAGCAGGCGGCCTGATTGAGGAAAGGATTGATAATTATTATTTTAACAGTTCTGTAGTTGGTCACTGACTAAGAGCCAGACTTGCCTTACTTTTACCAAGAAACAAGAAATGGAAAATTCAAAAATGTATTTTATACCAGGGAATAAATTGTACAACCTAGTAGCCAGCGAGAGTAAAGAGCGAACGAATATCAAAATATTTACAGAGACACTTAAACACATGTGACGAATAATTGTAGGGTCATTCTATAATTACAGACGTAACATTTGAACAATTAGTATTGACATATTAACGTAAAAAATAGATAGGCCTCGACAAGAACAATGTACAGCGAAGGTTTGATGATGCTAACTGTGTTAACTTACCATTAAGCAAGGGAAGAGGAAGTGTTACAGACGTAGCAAAATCTTCACTTCTCATAGAATGACCCAGTACTCGCGGTTCTAGGCGCGCAGTCCGGAACCGTGCGACTGCTACGATCGCAGGTTCGAATCCTGCCTCGGGCAGCGGTCGCTCGGTTCCAGACTGTAGCACCTAGAACCGCACGGCCACTCCGGCCGGTGGAAAAGCTTTAAGACAGTTGGGTAAACACAGGCGTAATTTGCTTGCATGAGTGTCAGCTGAAAGAGTGCTGCGTCTGCCATATACAGTACACTTATAAGCCAGAATATTATGAGCACCGATGAACGAGGGTCGTTCCGGAAGCAATGCCTCCTATTTTTTTGAGTTGGCTTTGTATCTCCGCGCCAGATGTCGTTGGTGTAGTGCTAATGCTTGAACCTTCCTCTTTCATTTGCAGGTGGTTCCGTTGTTCTGCGGTAGTTGGCGCCAGCAGAGGAGTGTTCCAAACTGGAGTCTGATATGGACGCGTGCATAAAACAGCGATATGTGATTGAATTCCACACTGCTGAAGCAATTGGGCCGATTGACATCCACTGGTGCTTGCTAAAGGTGTATGGAGTCGATACAATAGACGTGAGAAATGTGAGGCGATGGGTGCGACATTTTTAAGGTGGTGAAAAGGGTGTGCACGACATGCCAGTCCGGTCGACCCTACACAGCTGTCATCCCTCGCAATGAAGAGCATCTTGATCAACTCATCCATGCTGACTGGCGGATAACGACCAGGGAATTGTGTGTAAAGCTGAATGTCGCGTGTAATACCTTGGAAGCAATGTTGGAATATCTTGGTTATCGCAAAGTCTGCGCGAGAAGGACCCCCCAAAGCTTACAGAAGAACAAAAAGCTCATGGCATGGAAATTTGTTGGGACCTGCTGGACCAATATGAAGTTGAAGGTCACAATTTTCTGAATAGCATCGTCACCGGAGATGAGACGTGGTGTCATCACTACGAGCCGGAATCCGAAAGTCAGTCCTTGGAATGGCTACATGCGAATTATCTGTGGGGACATGCGAATTCTCCATCAAAGAAGAAATTCAAGACACAGGTGTCTCAGGCAAAGATATATGCACAGTCTCCTGGGACTGCCACGGTGTATTTCTTTTGGATGTCCTGGAGCCTGGAGAAACTTAATTCAGCACTCTACAAAACGAAACTGACTAAGCTGAAAGACCGAATTTCCCATGTAAAGTGAGAGAAGAAGACCAACTTTCACCTGCAACATGATAACGCCAGGTCCTGCACCAGTTTTGCGACCGCGAAACTCATTGAAAAATTCGGCTGGACTGTCTTACCACATCTACCGTACAGTCCCGATTTAGCACCTTCAGACTTCCATCTCTTTTGGGCTTCTGAAATTTGGACTATGTGGCTAACATTTTCAAGACTGGGACGCTGTTGTCAAAGCTGTAAGGAAGTGGTTAGCTTCGGCTGGTTCCGACTTTTACAAGCGCGGCGTGCAGGCTCTGGTTCATCGTTGGCAAAAGTGCATAACGAATGGTGGCGACTATGCGGAAAAATGACAGTCTGTAACTGAAGTATTGCTCTGTTTAACTGTGCTGTTGTGATTTACGTATCTCCTGTAGTTTCCATGAGTGAAAATAGGAGGCATTACTTCTGGAACAACCCTCGTGCTATCGGTATAAACCCGTCCAGGGGATACCAGCGCCACCTGGCCAGGAATGAAGTGTCAGTGAGCGTGCTGTCCGTGCGTTGAACGGGGAAGGCGCGCGATCTATCTGAGTTTGATTGTGATAGCCCGGAGGCTCGGCATGAGTATTTCAGAAACTGGAGTTCGAGGAGTGCTGTGGTGAGCGCCTTCTAAACGTGGTGAAACCACCTCCAGACGTCGTGGGGTTGGGCGGCCACCACTCATTACAGATGTCGGATGTCGTAACTGGGTAGATGGTAAAACAGGACAGGCGACGAACTGTGGCGGAACTAACATCAGACTCCAGCTTTTGCCAATGGGATGGTCAAGAAATGTAAGAAGCTTTACGAAAAATAAGGGAATGGACAGCAAAAACCCACTTCTCTGCATACAAAATACACATTTTACCATCACGAGGTTGCCACTGGACTGAAACTGTGTTACTTTGATTGGTCGGGGGCAACGGCCTTGCCGCAGTGGATACACCGGTTCCCATCAGATCATCGAAGTTAAGCACTGTCAGGCGTGGCAGGCATTTGGATGGGTGACCATCATGGCCGCCATGTGCTGTTGCCATTTTTCAGGGTGCACTCAGCTTCGTGATGCCAATTGAAGAGCTACTCGACCGAATAGTAGCGGCTTCGGTCACAGAAAACCATCATAACGACCGGTGTGCTGACCGTACGCTCCTCCTACCCGCATCCTCAGCTGAGGATGACACGTCGGTCGGATGGTCCCGATGGGCCACTTGTGGCCTAACGACTGAGTGCTTGATTGGTCGCCCCGTCCGCGTCATGCGCTTGGTGGGGCGACACAATGTCATTGGGTAAACAAAATTATTGGAGCGAAAACGCTACTGCCACACCTACACTAGCCGTGTAGCGGCATTATCTCTAGGCCTTAGAAGTAACGCAGAAAGGCAGAATTGTCGCGCTCATATTCCCAGGGCATGGCGAGACAGGCCTAGCGTTCACTGTTCGGCGTTTGGTCAGTTGCCGGCAGTGTATATACAAAAACGACGGAACAGGCCCCCAGTCTGGCTTCCGCAAAGACGTTTCTGTACACCAGGGAGACGTGTTTGACTTAATGAGAGCCACAGGACAAAGGAGACCAGAGATCTTATTGTGGTCCTCCTGAACCGCAAGCAGGATACAAACTTTCTCTCCCAGCACATATTTCCAAAGTCCATAAACGCTAAGTGCAAAATAGGGACCGAAACATAAATTGATATCGAATAGCGGTATGTGACAGCAGTGTCGCATTTGATAAGGAAGATTAACGTTTTGTTCGTTTAGTATGCTTAATTGTCCAGCGATCCCCATTACTTAATATTTTAGGTGTACACCTATGATGATGAAGTTTAGCATTCCCACGCCTTTTCCACTGCACGCTAGCACTGGTGACAGCGGATTTAGGGGCATGTTACCACTGGGAAATCACTCTGGCAGAATGTCAATCCAGACTTGTGGGTCCCAACGTTAATGTCCTATTCGAAATCATCCACTTTTCTTGTTTTACATAAACGCGACTGTGATCTTGAGGTGTTGCACCTGCACAGACATATACTAATACTCGTGAAAACTTTAATAACATCCAGAATGGATGACCTGAACGAATTTTAACCATGAGGCTATATAGGATGAACAAACTGTGACTAATGAAAATCCACATCGGGCCCGGACTTGATGGCGACTGCTCGCAGCAGGCAGGAGATCCCAGGTCGAGTTGCAGCCTTGCACAGATTTTTCATTAGTTACGCCGTGTTCATTGCACTAAAGGCAGCATTGTATGAGCGTACTTGCCTGATTTCATTTCACGTCTCTAGCTTTATTCAATAAATCTTCATTTTTCCATGTTAGTGGTAATAATTCGATTGAGAGGACAATGTATAACTGTGAAGTTTCCTCTGTTTTGAAGGGGATTGATTTATCCAATTTTACATTTACTGGAGCTCGGCAGATAGCCGAAGTCATATCACTGCATTAAGCAGTGCTATAGAATTAGATGGCAGCAAGCAGAAAGCTGTTTCCCACGGAGGCAGGGGTAACAACAGGACCATATGGCGCAATAGTGATTCAGGAGAGAGGAAAGAGGGATGCGACCCACGAGAACAGGTATTAATCGGCAGTAAATACGTAGGGACACCACTAGTGTTCTGGCGCGTAACGCTGATTTTACTTTATTAAATATTAACGATTAAAGAGCTTCTTTTACATAGCAAATACTAGCAGAAGCCTACGGGTCATAAATCTGTACAGTAAACCAATAAGTCCAAGAAACAAATGAATATTGTTAACTTACCGAAGATGCACGAAGGACTACAAAGTTTTTGATATAAGCAAGAGATTTCTGCTGTGCTCCAATCTCGCCAGGTGGTGATAGGATGTACTCTTTAGCCTGTTAATACGTGATAGTCGGCTTAACTATAATCTCGTATTTTGTTACCTTATTAAGGGGAAACAAATGGCTCTGAGCACTATGCGACTTAACTTCTGGGTCATCAGTCGCCTAGAACTTAGAACTAATTAAACCTAACTAACCTAAGGACATCACACACATCCATGCCCGAGGCAGGATTCAAACCTGCGACCGTAGCGGTCGCTCGGCTCCAGACTGTAGCGCCCAGAACCGCACGGCCACTCGGCCGGCCTAAGGGGAAACATTTCCGAAAACTAATTTGTTGCTATTTTATGGTGTTCGCAAATAAATTCATCATAATGACATCCCAGGACTATTTCATGTAAATTGGATACCCGCCCCACTAATTAAGATTACGGGTTGGCTGCTTGCATCTTGTGAAGGTTTCTTTGTTGGTAACGTCACGTAGCGCTCTGTATGAAAATCACTGGCTGTGCTGTGTGAAGACTGTGCCTGGTTTGCATTGTTGAAATATTTGCTATTGTAGTGTTGGGCAGTTGGATGTGAACAGCGCGTAGCGTTGCGCAGTTGGAGGTGAGCCGCCAGCAGTGGTCAATGAGGAAGAGAGATGGCAGATCTGGACGTGTGTCCATCAGAAGAAGTAAATTTGTAATACTCGATATCATGAATTGATGTAAATATTATGACTTTTGAATATTATCAAGGTAAATACATTGTTTGTTCTCTATCAAAATCTTTCATTTGCTAACTATGCCCATCAGTAGTCAGTGCTTTCAGTAGTTAGAATCTTTTATTTAGCTGGCAGTATTGGTGCTCGCTGTATTGCGGTAGTTCGAGTAACGAAGATTTTTTTGAGGTAAGTGATTCATGAAAGGTATAGGTTACTGTTAGTCAGGGCCATTCTTTTGTAGGGATTATTGAAAGTCAGATTGCGTTTCCCTAAAAATATTGTGTTTCAGTTTAGTGTTGATCAGAATAAGTAAAGAGCGAAATGTCTGAGTATGTTCAGTTCTGCTCAGCTGTTTGAAAATCAAATACGTAGATGTTTACCAGCACAGTAATTCATAAATTTTCCTAAGGGGATGTTTCACTACAAGACCTGCTTTGAGAGACCACATCTGCGTGAGCTTCACAAAGAAGAGAGAGCAGTATCCTGCGTGCCGATTCACTCAGATAATCCATGAAAGGGTCAACTCAGCTAGCACAGTCTACAGTAGGATGTCTTGAACAGTACACTATACACTATCTGTACTATTTCTTCGCAATCGCGGCTGAACTGAAAGACTCGTATGGTGGTTTGGAACAACGAGCGGAATTTGCACAACCAGTAAGTGGTTAAGACTACAGAGAGGTGGCGTTAAGGTATGCTAGAAGTGTCCTCTCTTACATAACAGGAAAGATCAGTCTTACACGAACCTCAGGCCGGCCGCGGTGGCCGAGCGGTTCTAGGCGATCCAGTCCGGAACCGCGCGACTGCTATGGTCGCAGGTTCGAATCCTACCTCGGGCATGGATGTGTGTGATGTCCTTAGGTTAGTTAGGTTTAAGTACTTCTAACTTGTAGGGGACTGATGACCTCAAAAGTTAAGTCCCATAGTGCTCAGAGCCACTTGAACCATTTGAACGAACATCAGTTAGTGAATAACTGTGGAACTACAGGGGTTGGACGGAAATTTGGAAACGACAAGAGAAATGCATGCTTGAACATAAATGCAGATGCTAGCCAAGTCTGGAGATGGCGCCGGCCCGAGTGGCCGAGCGGTTCTAGGCGCTACAGTCTGGATCCGCACTACCGCTACAGTCGCAAGTTCGAATCCTGCCTCGGGCATGGATGTGTGTGATGTCCTTAGGTTAGTTAGGTTTAAGTACTTCTAACTTGTAGGGGACTGATGACCTCAGAAGTTAAGTCCCATAGTGCTCAGAGCCATTTGAACCATTTTTGAACATGGAGATGGCGCTGTTGTATTCGACCACAAATGGCACCCGTCGAATGCACTCCAGCCGGCGATGGAGGAAGGGAGGAGGGAGAGAAGGGAGGGAGGATGCCTGAGAGAAAAGACACAGGGGGTAGAAGGGGAAGATCAAAGCTGGTAGGAGGGGTAAATGGAGGGGATGAGGGCATCATCAGGGAGGGGGAGTTGCCGGAAGCCACCTCGGGCGAGGGTACGGAGTGTGGAGAGAGGTGGGACGTGGGAATACGGGCGTGGCAGGTGACGGGGGTGGGAGAGGATGGGAGAGACTAGCGGGTGAGGGGGATCGAGTTTCCGAGAGGTGGAGAGGATCCGTATCCGTTCGAGGAAAAGGAGGAGATGTGGCAATGGAATGAGGTCGTACAGGATCCGCGTGGGGGAGGGAGGCGGATGTGATAGGTGAGGCGGAGTGCATGGCGTTCTAGGATTTGAAGTGATTTGTAAAATGTAGGAGGGGCGGAGATCCAGGCAGGATGGGCATAGCAGAGGATAGGGCGGATGAGGGATTTATAGGTGTGGAGGATGGTAAAGGGGTCCAGACCCCATGTGCAGCCAGAAAGGAGATTGAATTGGGAGCGAGCCTCGGCTTGGATTGTCCAGAGATGGGGAGTCCACGAGAGGCGACGGTCAAGGGTGACGCCAAGGTACTTGAGGGTGGGGGTGAGGGTGATAGGACGGCCATAAATGGTGATATAGAAGTCAAGAAGACGGAAGGAAGGGGTGGTTTTTCCTACAACGATCGCCTGGGGTTTGGAAGGATTGACATTGAGCAACCACTGGTTGCACCAAGTGGTGAACCCGTCAAGATGGGATTCCAGAAGGTGTTGGGAGCGTTGCAGGTTAGGGGCGAGGGCAAGAAAGGCGGTGTCATCGGCGTAATGGAGAAGGTGGACCGGGGGGTGGGGGTGAAGGCAGCGGCATGTCCACTGTATACAGAAGGTAGAGAAGAGGGGAGAGGACGGAACCTTGGGTCACACCGGTGGAGGGGTAGAAGTTGTAGGAATCCGTGTTATGGATGGTGACATAGGAAGGATGTTGGGAAAGAAAGGGCCCGATCAGACAGACGTAGTTGATAGGAAGGGCAAAGGTTTGGAGTTTGAAGGAGAGACCAGAATGCCATACACGGTCTTAAGCACGCTCAAGGTCGAGGGAGAGGAAGATGGCGGATCGACGGGAGTTGAGCTGTTCGGAAAGGAGATGAGTGAGGTGAAGGAGAAGGTCATTGGCGGAGAAGGACGGTCGAAAGCCACACAGGGTAGCGGGAAGGAGGCGGTGCTGGCTGAGATGCTGGTGGATGCGTTGGGTAAGGATGGATTCCAGGACCTTGCTGAAGACCGAGGTAAGGCTGATGAGGCGGTAGGAGGAGACAGCGGATGACGGTTTGTCGGGTTTGAGGAATATCAGGATATGGCAGGTTTTCCACAGGTCGGGATAACAGCCAGTGGACAAGACCACATTATACAACCTGGCCAGGGTGGAGAGGAAGGAGGCGGGAGCTTCTCGGAGGTGGCGACAGGTAACACGATCGTGACCGGGAGCGGTGTTGCGTTTCGTGCGCAGTGTAGTGATGATTTCCTGAGTGGTGATGGGGGCAATGAGTTCATTGAAAATGTCATTCGACAATGTTGATATTTAAAATATTGTCAGTCGAAGGAGCGAGCATGATCATCTTGAAGAAATGGGTTTGTCATACCGTTACCTTTCTGTTCTTGCAGATTATGGTTTTATGGCAGTAACGAATGTGTGGAACCAGTTGACAGAAGAGGATCATAGCGTGCATCGAGCGGCTGCTGCGGCACGCACTGTGACTGTTAGCGTAACGTCAAGCGCCGGCACGTCAATCGGGAACGTGAGAGCAGGGAGGGCTACGAAGAAGACGTCAGCCAATTGCACGTTGACCGACCCCTATCCTGGACGACAACGCGACAGCAGCGGCCTCTATGCGAAGAGAACATAAGCTCTGCGTCCGACTGGCCGCGGCACAGTTCTGCAGGAGCTCCAAGACCAGCGACCTGAATAGAAGCGTCAAAGCTCATTACTTTGCTCGTACGTTCTATGTCGCTCAAACTTGGAATTGTTATACTGAATAAACTCGGTTATTTTGTCTGTCGCTCTTTGCATCTGTGTAATATTCAAAGTTAAATATTGTCATTTTCTTTTCGTAATATAACTCATTAATACGATTTGCCTGAATTGTTGTCTAGCGATCCGAGAAAACAGGCTTCCTAGAAACCCCATATTCGACGACTAGTCAGGATTCAACAGTACCCCCCCCCCCCCCCCCTTGGAGTATGTGGAGTATGTAACCACATTGCTCTAATGGTCATAACACGCCTTTCAGCTTCGTCTATTGTGCAGTACGGGAGCACTGCAAACGGTGTGGACCTGTCTGGGCAGAAGTCTCGACGTCATCTGTTGTGGTCTGGAACGGGGTCAACCACGGTATTGTGTCGATCGCCATCGTACAAAAAACACAAACGCTTCACGCTGCAATGAAATGGCATAGTGGACAAACGTCAAATGAGATAGTTTGGGGTGCCATTGGCAGGGAACTGCGATCTCGACGCCTACACACTGAGGGTAACTTAACAACAGCTGCTACGTCAGGAAGGATTTAGAACCCGATGACTCGCCATTCTCTAATACAACTCGGCATGCAAAATTCCAGGAGGGCAATTTTTGGCTGTTTGTGGTGTGTAATATGTAGGTCTTGGTAGATGAGCGGATGGTACCAGTTATTCCACGACCAGTACGTTCGTATTAGATTCTAAGGATGTCTGATACATGAAGTGCATTCGCAGTTGCGAATATGGACAACCGTCAGCTGCAAAATGGAATGACAGCAATCAAAATTTGTACCGCACAGGGTATTGAACCCGGATGTCCCACTTATCCCGAGTGGTCGCCTTACCATGAGGTTAGCAGACGGCGCTGCACAGCCAGACCCTAACTTCCGTATGTCATCAACCATGCGTCTACAATTTTCGCTCGTACATTCATTGTGCATATTCCTGTACAAGGGAGAAATTGTAATTGAAAGTCGCTTGCCCGGTGACGGCGAATAAATATGATATTGCAGTACCTGCGTTGTTCAGAATTACGATGCAATGATCCTTCGGACATGCATGCATGCACATTGCGTCGTAATTCTGAACAACGCAGGCACTGCAATACTGAGAGCATTTCTGTGGTACGAAAACCACAGATCACTTACTGTTGTGATCTTGTATATATTGTCAAGTTCCTAACGTTTTCATTTCGGCGAGATGTATTTTTAGAAGATTGGTGTTTAATGCCCAATAGACGACGATGTCCTTTTCTTATGTATCGTCTCGGCATTTGCCTTAACCTCCTTAGTCCTGAGCTTACATTTTATGAATGAAAAGTTTATTTTGATGGTTAGTGCTTTGTTATGGGACAAAATAAGACTAAAATACTGAATTTAAAACAAACTGACGTGCTTCACTAAATTTTTAGGACATGTTCCAAGTGAATAATATTTATGTCAGGAAATAGCTGAAATATATGCCACACTCAGAAAACTCAGCGTTAAACACCTAAAAGTTATGAAAACAATGCCGCTGGAATGTGAAAATATAGATCGTTGCCGAAGGCAGACCTAGTGCTACTGGGGAAAAATACACTCCTGGAAATGGAAAAAAGAACACATTGACACCGGTGTGTCGGACCCACCATACTTGCTCCGGACACTGCGAGAGGGCTGTACAAGCAATGATCACACGCACGGCACAGCGGACACACCAGGAACCGCGGTGTTGGCCGTCGAATGGCGCTAGCTGCGCAGCATTTGTGCACCGCCGCCGTCAGTGTCAGCCAGTTTGCCGTGGCATACGGAGCTCCATCGCAGTCTTTAACACTGGTAGCATGCCGCTACAGCGTGGACGTGAACCGTATGTGCAGTTGACGGACTTTGAGCGAGGGCGTATAGTGGGCATGCAGGAGGCCGGGTGGACGTACCGCCGAATTGCTCAACACGTGGGGCGTGAGGTCTCCACAGTACATCGATGTTGTCGCCAGTGGTCGGCGGAAGGTGCACGTGCCCGTCGACCTGGGACCGGACCGCAGCGACGCACGGATGCACCTAGGATCCTACGCAGTGCCGTAGGGGACCGCACCGCCACTTCCCAGCAAATTAGGGACACTGTTGCTCCTGGGGTATCGGCGAGGACCATTCGCAACCGTCTCCATGAAGCTGGGCTACGGTCCCGCACACCGTTAGGCCGTCTTCCGCTCACGCCCCAACATCGTGCAGCCCGCCTCCAGTGGTGTCGCGACAGGCGTGAATGGAGGGACGAATGGAGACGTGTCGTCTTCAGCGATGAGAGTCGCTTCTGCCTTGGTGCCAATGATGGTCGTATGCGTGTTTGGCGCCGTGCAGGTGAGCGCCACAATTAGGACTGCATACGACCGAGGCACACAGGGCCAACACCCGGCATCATGGTGTGGGGAGCGATCTCCTACACTGGCCATACACCACTGGTGATCGTCGAGGGGACACTGAATAGTGCACGGTACATCCAAACCGTCATCGAACCCATCGTTCTACCATTCCTAGACCGGCAAGGGAACTTGCTGTTCCAACAGGACAATGCACGTCCGCATGTATCCCGTGCCACCCAACGTGCTCTAGAAGGTGTAAGTCAACTACCCTGGCCAGCAAGATCTCCGGATCTGTCCCCCATTGAGCATGTTTGGGACTGGATGAAGCGTCGTCTCACGCGGTCTGCACGTGCAGCACGAACGCTGGTCCAACTGAGGCGCCAGGTGGAAATGGCATGGCAAGCCGTTCCACAGGACTACATCCAGCATCTCTACGATCGTCTCCATGGGAGAATAGCAGCGTGCATTGCTGCGGAAGGTGGATATACACTGTACTAGTGCCGACATTGTGCATGCTCTGTTGCCTGTGTCTATGTGCCTATGGTTCTGTCAGTTTGATCATGTGATGTATCTGACCCCAGGAATGTGTCAATAAAGTTTCCCCTTCCTGGGACAATGAATTCACGGTGTTCTTATTTCAATTTCCAGGAGTGTATATCGCTAAATTGTTCTGATGAAATGAACAATCACTTATTTGAAGGTGCACGGTATATTAGCGTATTACACCATATTCTAAAGACATTCTAGTTAAACTATAAGAATTACTAAAACTAAACAGATATTGCCTTTATTTCCCGAAGGCATGCTGACACAGATAAATAACTTTCTTCAAGCAGGTACTGCCACCTACTGGGAACCTGCAGAAACAAAAACACGTGATGCACAGAGAGCACGAAGTGTACAGTACATGCCACAAACGTGCACAGAGAGTTTAGTTTATTTCGTGTGCTAGAAAAGAGCTACATGTAGCACACCTACTACGTAAGGACAGAATAGGTAAAGTAAATTAGGGAAACCACGGAGAATCTGAATCTGCGTAGAGGGACGAGGATATGAACTGCGAGTCCGGTGTCTAATAACCACTGCACCCAATCGTTCGGTAGACATATTCTTGTTGGTGCTGCAGCTATCACAAGCGCTTATGTGCCTTGGAATTCGTATTCTGGCGTTAAAAAGAACACCATTAGTGAAGAATTCGGGAAGTTTTTGCCACATTTTGGAGAACGCGTATTGTAAGCCAATGTAAATCATGGCAGAAAGTAAATTAATTTTTGGATCTCGTCGAATCTGAAATCTTCAACACACTTAAGAACAACCTTAAAATACATCGGTGATTATAATTAAAGTTAAAGTTTCAAACTGCTGTAGAAATAGCACCACTGGCTAGAATGACGTCAAATTTCAACGGATATTGTCGGAGAAGGGGGAAAAAGATGGCAGAAGAAAAATAAATAGTTACAAAATGTGGCAATAGATGGCGTGTAAGCATCATAATTTAATAGTGGTAGACTACAAATGAAAAATGAATCATACAACAATGCCTAAGGTGTACGTTTGACGTTAAACAAACTGTACTACTCAGTGTGTATGGGTGTACAGGTGTGATACTGTTGGTTATGTAAGCCCATCCACCATGGCAAGGTCATATCACATCGGATGGGTAAAATCGGTTTTTAATTGTTCTGAGGCCAAAAACCGCATAAAAAGCATCAATCAAAATCAAATCGGATTATTAATTTCCGTGTGACTGGTGCAAGACATGTTCAGTATGCTGTCCACCGTTTTCTGCAACAAGCTGAAATCGAGAAACAGCGTGTTCCACAACTGATCGAAGTGTTTCCGCGGTCACGTTCAGAATGTGTTGTGCAATGCATGCCTTCAATACAGCTAAGTTTGCAGTCGGAACACTGAACACAACATCTTTCAGATATCCTGCCACACGGATTGAGATCAGGTGATCGGGACTGCCAGGCTGTAGGGAAATGGCGGCTGATAATTCTAGCATTTCCGAAATGGCGGTTCAGCAGCTGCTTAACTGGATTTGCAATGTGCGGAGGTGCGCCATCTTGCATAAACGCACATGCACGCTGTTGGAGAGCTGGAATGATGTGGTTGCGCTAAAGACACTCATAGCACTTACCAGTGACGGTACAGGTTACAGGACTGGAAGCACCTCTTCGAAAAAATATGGTCGTATGATAAATGATGCCGTAAACCCGCACCACACACTGACCTTTCCAGGATGAAGTGGTACTGATTGATTTGCGTGTGAATTTTCCGTTACCCATATTCAACAACTCTGTGTATTGACATATCCTGTCATATGGAAGTGGTCTTCGTCTGTCCACAAAAACTTCCACGGCCAATCATTGTCCACCTACATGTGAGAAAGTAATTCTAAATCATAGGTCTCCCTTGCTGGCAAGTCAACAGGAAGCGACGCGTGCTCATGAGTAATTTTGAATAGATAACAAAGAAGGATGTTTCGTAGGATTTTACGTACCGTGCTCACGGGTATGACCAATGTTCGGGCAATTCTCCGAGCACTGGACGTTTGCACACGACCGCCGGCCGAAGTGGCCGTGCGGTTAAAGGCGCTGCAGTCTGGAACCGCAAGACCGCTACGGTCGCAGGTTCGAATCCTGCCTCGGGCATGGATGTTTGTGATGTCCTTAGGTTAGTTAGGTTTAACTAGTTCTAAGTTCTAGGGGACTAATGACCTCAGCAGTTGAGTCCCATAGTGCTTAGAGCCATTTGAACCATTTGCACACGACCACTCGTCTCCTCTGCATTGCTGTGGCCACTGCTTTCACTGACGTCGCATCAATTCGTTTCCTCCCTCTACCAGGTTGCACACCAAAAGAACCGTCTTTTCGAATTTCCGAATCATTTTGTCCAAACCCACAGCAGTCTTCGGACCAACGCCTTCATTGTCCGGAACGTCTGCAGAAATGGCTCTGAGCACTATGTGACTTAACTGCTGAGGCCATCAGTCTCCTAGAACTTAGAACTACTTAAACCTAACTAACCTAAGGACATCACACACATCCATACCCGAGGCAGAATTCGAACCTGCGACCGTAGCGGTCGCGCGGTTCCAGACTGTAGCGCCTAGAACCGCTCGGCCACCCCGGCCGGCAACGTCCGCAGAGCGACGTGTGCACAGTCATCATTCTCGTAATACAGGTTTACAAGCACACAAGATCCTGCAAAGTCACCGACGCGGAAGGAGGAAAAGAATTTTTTTCACCAGCCTTCTGTGGTCTGGCCGGCCAGAGTGGCCGAGCGGTTCTAGGCGCTTCAGTCTGGAACCGCGCGACCGCTACGGTCGTAGGTTCGAATCCTGCCTCGGGCATGGATGTGCGTGATGTCCTTAGGTTAGTTAGGTTTAAGTAGTTCTAAGTTCTAGGGGACTGATGACCTCAGAAGTTAAGTCCCATAGTGCTCAGAGCCATTTGACCCATTATGAACCTTCTGCGGTCTAATTGTGTTGGTGAGCCAGTAGGAGGAAAAACCGTGTACCCGGCGTGTTTATACCAACTTCAGTGGGTCGTGCACATGACAGGTGTTTTCATTTACATAGTCTAACACATATAGCGCCATCTATTGATAATTTTTCACGTTATTTTTTTCTTCTGCCATACGTGTTCCCCTTTCGCCGATAATATTCCGTTTGCAATTTGACGTCATTTTCACCAGTGGTGTTATTTTTACATTGTTTTGAATTATAATCACTCTGTACTTCTCGGCAACTTCAGTATGCAAGTCGTGAAGGAAAAATGTAAGACTAATGTCGGCGTATATCCAGCGTACTAAAGAACAAACAGAAAAGGCGAAACACTGACCAGCACGTGTAAAATGTTCGAGTTGAAAGTAATGTCCACACATTTTCGCAAATTACTAATAAGTGACAAAACTTGGATATATCTAAGTCTGAACCAAGGAGACTTTCAAATGGATCACGTGGCCATATCTAAAAGAAATATGGTGGAAATAAAATACGTTTTCTCCCATCTAAACCAAAAAATACAGCAAAAAAAGGTGACTGGCATGAACTACAGGTACAAACTACTGAAGTTACTGAGAAAATTTTAGGATTCGCCAACAGTAAAAAGAAGATTTAGTGAAATGAGGAGTGCGAAGAAGCACACGGACAAATAGCTAAAAAATGGAGTAAATGGAGATGATCACAGAAAGAACACTTGAAACAATTCAAACAACAAAGAAAAGAAACATCAAAACTGACCCGGAAATCAGGAGAACCTTTGGAATATCTCAGCTTATAGCAATATAAGAAAATTTCACCAAAAATATTACCAAAAATGTTTACCGAACTTTTAAAGATATAATAAAAGGTTATCAAGCACCAGGTATTTGTTTCAAAGATGAAAATGGCAAAAAATGATTAAATAACAAAGAAAATTATGAAATATTAGCAACATTTTTGACGTGATTTTAAGCTCTCCAGTTCCAACAGTTAAACTCGAATTTCCAGCAATACCACAAAATGTGGAGGAAGATTTCTCACCAACATAGCTAAATATTAATGAAGCAAAAAAAAAAAAAAGTTCAAATGGTTCAGAGCACTATGGGACTTAACTTCTGAAGTCATCAGTCCCCTAGAACTTAGAACTACTTAAACCTAACTAACCTAAGGACATCACACACATCCATGCCCGTGGCAGGATTTGAACCTGCGACCGTAGCGCCTAGAACCGCTCGGCCACTCGGGCCGGCTATTCATGAAGCCATCAGAACACTCAAAAATAACAAAGTAAGTGGTGAAGACAGCTTTACAGTATAATTATTCAAAGGATCAGAACCAAAGGTATAAATGATCTACAATTGCTTTTTGAGAACTTTTGGAAAACAAAAAAGATTCCAGAAGTGTGGAAAATAGCAGTAATCTACCCGCTATATAGAAAAGGGAGACAAGGAAAATGTTAACAGTTACAGAGGAGTGTCACTTCTATCAATGGAATACAAAATATTATCAAAAATTCTTCTGGACAGAGTTGTAGAAACTTTAGACGATCAACTGAAAGAATGGTTTTCAAAAGTGAAGATTCTGCACAAAACAGATTTTGAACTTAAAATCAATAATTCGCCACGCAGTGTTAATAAGCAAACCTATAATAGTATCATTTATAGATTTCAAGAGAGCATTTGAATCAGTAGACAGAGAAACAAATCATTAAAGAATTTGGTGGTAAAACTAAATTATCGAAAATGATTCGTGAAACTTTAACAAATACGATACCTAAAGTTAGATTTAAGGGAGCCATTTGAAATAACAACTGGAGTAAGACTGTTTTTTAACTGGGTTTTAGAAAAAATTGTAAGGATCTGCAGTTCGGAGCTAAAGGTCAGGAAACTGAACCAATAATTCTGGAAAGGAAACAAATGGAATTAAGGTAAACTGTCTGGAATTTGCAAATGATTTTACAAGACTTAGGAAATCTGACAGAAGCAGCTATTCAAGTAAATATTCTGGAAAAAAATAGTAAACCGAATTGGTCTCAAAATTTCAACTGAAAAAAAAAACAAAATTCATGAGAAATATAAAAAAATGTACCAAAATTCATAAAAACACAAACAGGTAAAATAGAGGGAGTATGTGAGTTTAAATATCTTGGAGAGGCTACACGACAAAATGGACTAGAAAATTTTTCATTACATGTAAGAGTTGACGAAATGGGAAGAGCAAATGGTTTGACAAAGAATATTTACAATAAGAAATGCATATCTAGAAAAACAAAACTAAAACAGTATACTACAGTGGTACGACCAGAATGTTTATATGGAAGTGAATGGCTAACGATGAGCTATAGGCTCAACAGAACAGATGTACCGTACTTGAAAGACAGATTATCAGAAAAATAATGGGTGCAATGTAAAGTACAGATGGTTGGAAACTGAGAAGTAATAAGTAGATCTACAAAAATATAGAGAAAATATCATAAGTAATGGCCAAGGGAAGATTAATATTTCTTTGAGACATGTGCCGAATGAATGACATCAGGCAAAAGAAACAAATATTCCTGTATTTGTGGAAGACGAAGTCGACAGTAGCATGGATTACCGAAATAAGGAAAGAACTAGAAAGAAACAACATCAACAAATCGGAAATAATAAACAGAAAACTTTTTAAGAATAAAATACTTAATTTAGGAGGCATTCAAGCAGAAGAAATAAGAAAGTGGAAACAACAGAGACAAGATAAACGACAGGGCAGCATGGGGAGAAAATGAGAGAGAACTGGAAATATAGGGCCGGCCGCGGTGGTCTAGCGGTTAAGGCGCTCAGTCCGGAACCGCGCTACTGCTACGGTCGCAGGTTCGAATCCTGCCTCGGGCCTGGATGTGTGTGATGTCCTTAGGTTAGTTAGTTTTAAGTAGTTCTAAGTTCTAGGGGACTGATGACCATAGATGTTAAGTCCCATAGTGCTCAGAGCCATTTGAACCATTTTTTTGGAAAAATAGGAAACAATAACAATGACAGGAGAGGAACCGAAGTTGTTACGTGATTCTAGCTGGTCAATACCAAAATAAAAAAGTGCTAATGTAAACAAGAAAATGTTACGCACAACTAGAAACGTTTCGGATGAAAGCAAACTAACATTTAACACAAAGTAGGAAATAGTGGAACAGTATCAGTGAATTCTGCATAGCGACTGAGAAGGTTTTGCTAGAGAGCTTACGCAGTATGCTAATGAACAAAGGCTTTTAAAACCTCTAGCAAGCAGCAATAGCCTGCTTGCGGTACCTAGCAAATGGAAAATTGGAAGCAGCACATAGATGCGATGGCACAGCGTTAGTCAATGTTCGGTCTGCAGACTACGGCAGTGTTGTCGGTTAGCGCAGAAAGCATCGCGGAGTATAGCGGAGAATGACAGCTTGTGGAACCCGCCGCTAATGAGCAACACGTTCGCAGAGGTGCAGTAATGCTCACTGTACGAAGCACGAGCAGACTTCACGCTTTTCTGTTGCACACGTGTATCAGAAAGTTGCCGCTCACAGACAATGAGTGTGGCCTGCATGTCAGGAGTAAAATGGTACGCTAGCTCATAACCAGAAAATGCAGCATGTACATTGGGATGGAGCACGTGTGGCTACCGTTTTGCGTCAGCCTCGTCATAAACTTCGCTTAATTTCCACGGATCCTCGTGCTACGACGCGTAAATCCGTATTCGGACCGTAGACACTGGAAGTTCTCTTGTGATGAGAAGTCAATTAGCCGCTTAGCTCCGTTGTTTCGCGCTCGACTCACTCCAGGCACCTCGCCAATGCTATTGTTTTCCTGCCAACGGCCCTACTGCAGTTATGAAATGCATTTCAGTTTGGAGTTGGACAGCGGCTTTTCAGTCTCCAGCAAAATTCAGGGTTGCCAATTAGTAGGAACTTCAGTAAGTTAGTTACACGTGTCGCCCCACACTAAGACCATTGCGCAACAAGGGTGACACATTGTCAAAAGAGAGTTTGTGTTCGGTGTTTGCCTCAGACAGTTCTGCAGGTGTATGAATAACAGGTGCATCACAATGTAGGAATGAAATGACAAGGTAACTGGAAATGTACTCCAAAGTTGAAGAACGCGTGACAATACGGTTCTTATAAACAAAACGTCTAAATTGCACTCATATTCACCGTAAAATTCCGGTGGTGCGTAACGCAATGAAGCGTCCAGTGGTCGTGAAATGGTGTTAACAATTTGACCAAGGCCGCACAGACGCGGGTGATGCTGATCGAGACCACCACAGACGGCAATGTCCAGGCAATCGAGAGACTGATTCGCTGCAATCGCAGATATTCCAACGATGACTACGTTCACTCAGCGATTCACGAATAGCTCCGTGCTGATGGAGTGGATTTCAATCGCCGAGGGAGTGAAGGATTACTAGAATCTTCCGACTTGGTGACTATGTTGAAAAACAGCGTAATAAATTTGTGTCACTTTGGAGTATAGTGCACTATTCAGTAAAAGTTACTTGGGCTGCCACAATTATGTGTAACTTACTTCTTATAGCTACTGGTTATTGTAGCTTGGTAAGCAAAAATTAAGCCGAGTATCTCTAGCAGGTTCGCACAAGCGACCGTCTATATCCATCGTCGAACAGACGCTAGCCATCTGACGAATGACAACTGGCTGACTACAGTTTTTACGTTAACTACTTGGCAGACAGCAGCCGTCTCAGGCTTTTCCCAGATGATGCAGTTATCTATGAGGAGTTAGTAAAGCTAAGCTGTCCCCGCCTTGGAGGTTAGTTTTGGTTTGAATGCCAGAATGCTTTCCCTGGCATGGTCATAATGGAGGTGGTATGCCATTAGATACCTTCGATATCTGAACTAACAGTCAGCCAGTTGTAGGTTGGTTGGTTGGTTGGTTTGGGGAAGCAGACCAGACAGCGAGGTCATCGGTCTCATCGGATTAGGGAAGGACGGGGAAGGAAGTAAGCCGTGCCCTTTGAAAGGAACCATCCCGGCATTTGCCTGGAGCGATTTAGGGAAATCACGGAAAACCTAAATCAGGATGGCCGGACGCGGGATTGAACCGTCGTCCTCCCGAATGCGAGTCCAGTGTTCAGTTGTAGGGTTCTTGCTGTTTAACGTGGACTCCAAACAACGGTGAAACTCATTTTTCACAATAACAAACAAGAGATAAATGACAGAAAATATGTTAGGGCCAACCAGGGATCGAATCTCGTAGATTTTCATTTGTGGTGCGATCCATTAAGCCACCTAGACACATAAAAATCCGTTAAAAATAGCATCGATTTCCAGATAGACTTCGGAGAATATCAGCATGGCACAAAGACCAGCAATTAGCTCTTAACTAGCTACCTGCTCCGATTTCCCAGCGATAACACTAAGTATCTACGGCCTGACAACTTGTCAGGAACAGCGGTAATTTTGTTTACGGGTCATTGCGTGGAGCTATGATTAAAAATCGAAGAAAACGATGAGTAACTCAGTGTCATCATTGGAGCCCCGATTTCCATGCAAATGCATGGCATGCATGTGTGCATGTTTTGGCCTTTTGGGGAGCAAATGCACGTTTAGAAGATATTTTCGATACAGTAGCACGAATATAGACATTTATAGCGCGTTTTACACCGAAGAGCCAAAGAAACTGGTACACCTGCCTAATATCGTGTAGGGTCCCCGCCAGTACGCAGAAGTGGCGCAGCACGACGTGGCATGGACTCGATTAATGTTTAAGTAGTGCTGGAGGGAACTGACACCGTGAATCCTGCAGGGCTGTCCATAAATCGTAGGAGTACGAGGGGGTGGAGAACAACACTTTGCAAGGCATCCCAGACATGCTCAATAATGTTCATGTCTGGGAGGTTTGGTGGCCAGCGGAAGTGTTTAAACTCAGAAGAGTGATCCTCGAGCCACTCTGTAGCAGTTCTGGACTTTTGGGGTGTAGCATTGTCCTGCTGGAATTTCCCAAGTCCGTCGGAATGCACAATGCACATGAATTGATGCAGGTGATCAGACAGGATGCTTACGTACGTGTCACCTGTCAGAGTCATATCTAGACGTATTAGGGGTCTCATGTCACTCAGACTGCGCACGCCCTACACGATTACAGAGCCTCCACCAGCTTGAAAAGTCCCCTGCAGACATGCAGTGTCCATGGCTTCATGAGATTATCTCCATACCCGTATAGTTTATCCGCTCGATACAATTTGACTCGAGACTCGTTCGACCAGGCAACATGTTTCCAGTCATCAAGAGTCCAATGTCGGTGTTAACAGGAACAGGCGAGGCTTAAAACTTCGTGTCGTGCAGTCATCAAGGGTACACTAGTGGGTCTTCGGCTCCGAAAGCCCAGGTCAATGATGTTTCGTTGAATGGTTAGCGCGTTGGACACTTGTTGATGGCCCAGCATGGAAATCTGCAGCATTTGCGGAAGGGTTACATTTGTCACGTTTCTTCGTTGGTCCCGTTCTTGCAGAATCCTTTTCCGCCGCAGCGATGTTGGAGATTTGATGTTTTACCGGATTCCTGATATTCACGTACACTCGTGAAATGGTCGTACGGGAAAATCCCCACTTCATCGCTACCTCGGAGATGCTGTGTCCCATAGCTCGTGCGCCAACTAAAGCACCGCATTCAGACTCACTTAAATGTTGATAACCTGCCATTGTAGCAGCAGTAATCGATTTAACAACTGCGCCAGACACTTGTCGTTTTATATAGGCGTTGCCGACCGCAGCGCCGTATTCTGCCTGTTTACATATCTCTGTATTTGAGTAGGCGCGCCTATACCGGTTTCTTTCGCGTTTCAGTGTATACCATTTTTCTGGCTTCAGTGTACGCATTACAGTAACACGCGTCATTGCACCTTTTATTGATGTTTTTAGACGAAGTGCAGAACATGCTGTAAACTTCGTAGTGACCTCAAGCGAACCTAATTCGACTCCAGAGGTGTCCGTAAAAGCCGAAATGCATCATGCCTTGTCTCACTGCTGCCAGTCCTTGCTATCTACTGTGAGTGGTACGAATTACTGTACTTGAGCTATGAAGCAGTTTGTTGCCAGCACTGTACAAAATGGCAAAAACTGATTCTTGTCGCACCACCCCTCACCTTCAGAAGCCGCTACGCTCCTACCCCTTTATCCGCAAACAAAGGGAATTGGGTTTCCTAAAAAGTGTATAGACTGTACCTCGTAATTTAGAATTTTAGGAATATTATGACCAGTAAATTCAAATAAAATTGGACCTATTGTTAAGTGATGCTGTCCCGTATATGATGGAGGGCGAGAAAGAAATGTTGTAAAATATTTTATCTTAACCTAAAGAACATTACACGTTTAGCCAACGCGCTACATCGTGTAGCTGAAACAATACGCCTAAAATACGACAGTATGAATAAGTTGATATCCTCCACAAAGAAGATAAATAGATGCATAAAATACAAATGTTTGGTGATTCTGACGACATTAATTAAATCATATATTAACTTTTCCCTTTTAAGCACCTGCCCTTGCTGTTACGTTTGGACATATACTGCCAGATTCAGCTTTGCTACCACAACATATTTTAACCATATGGGGTACCTGGGTAAATGCTGCATCTTTTACTGTGATAATTTTGAATAAGTTAAGTCTTTAAGAGACCGTAAATTCCCACCAGGTTTTTGAAGCTAACATCTGTTTGCGTCATTCTATTGAAAAGCCTTACCGTACTGCCCCGTAACTGACTTCTTTGTTTCGTTGTTCGTTGTTTGTCGTAGACAGTTTTGCAGCCCATGAAGTGCAGCGTTCATTAAAGACGGACAAGTGGCATGCAAGAAAAACATCTTTGAAGCAAACCCCGATTTACATGAAATAAGAGTTTTGCGCAATTGCCTGCGGCAATAACATCGTTGGAAGCCACAGGTCTACAATTAATGGATACTTTGGCAATTATTGAGTGGGCTGAAAAATGTTTGCAGTCATTCTACAGAGAAGGGCGAGTCGGAGCAAAATACACTCTAAGGCAAAAATAATGACTCACCACAAAAGAATTATCCGAATGGGACGGAAATCGGCAGATGTGATGTACATGTATAGACAAACAAATGATTAAAATTTCAGAAAAGGTGGATAATTGGTTCACGAAAACGAGCTTCACAGACTGAGAAAGTCAATAAAGCGTTGATCCACCTCTGGTCTCTATGTAAGCCGTTATTCAACTTGGCACTGATTGACAGTTATTGGATGTCCTGCTGAAGGATATCGTGCCACATTTTACCCATTTGGCGAATTAGATCGGCGGAGGGATCCGGCGACCTTGCTGGCCAAGGTAGGGTTTGGAAAACACGAAGGCAAGCAGTAGAAACTCTCGCCGCGTGCGGGCGGGTGTTATCTTGCTGAAATGTAAGCCCAGGATGGCTTGCCATGAAGGGCAACAAAACGGGGCGTAGAATGTCGTCGACGTACCGCTATGCTGCAAAGGTGCCACAGATGACAGCCAAACGGATCCTGCTACGAAAAGAAATGGCACTCTGGACGATCACCCCTGGTTGTCCGGCCGTATGGCAGGCGACAGTCAGGTTGGTGTCCCATTGCTGTCCGGGGAGTCTTTCGACATGTCTTCGCTGGTCATTAGTTCTCAGTTCGAAGCAGAACTTATCAATGAAGACAGTTCTACTCCAGTCGACGATATTACAGGATATATTGAAATGTAAAGTGGTGAACGTTACGAAACGTAAAAGTGTGGTATCCTTTGACTACAGCATTAACTACAGTCAGTCATGCCATTTAAACATCTGAGAGTGACAGTGTGAAGGGACTTGATGAGGAAGGACCACGCATGTTCAGTCGCGACTAAGTAGTACCTCAGTGATTCGGATTAACTGGGACAAGTCCCAGTCCAAATTACTGAGAGCTGAATTACATGGATGTTCTGTAAGATAGTTATCTGAAGCTATAATTAGGAATTTAACAATCAGTGTATGTCGTGGTTACATAAAAACTAGATGAACTCTTATGGGATGTGAAATACTGTACACCATATTTAATTTACAACCCGTTAATGTAACGATAACACAATAATGAACAAAAGGATCAAACAACTTTAAGTTTCAATACATATTCAAATGTTACACTAAACAATGTTGATATATACACTGCTGGACACATACATTAAACCTTACTCAGAGATGGAATAACTTATGCTGGGCGATTCTCCCCTCTAATTAACTACGAACTACGTATCAAGCAGGCTACTGTTGCATGGATCTTCTCCTCTTGTTCTTCCAGGAAGGAATCCACCGCCCTGTTGTGGCATTTATGGCCCATGTTAGCCCACGTTTGATTAGATTTCATCATACAGGGTAGTAAAGATCGCGCTGCTGCAAGACACCAAGAAGTTAAAATTGGTAGCTTTCCTCGTCCCACAAAACGACAGATGGTCACGAAACGTGAGAACGAAGGTGCTAGTAAGAGCCATGTGTTACTGGAGCGTTCAGACAATGCGATGCTTCGCACAGCGGGGCTTGACAGCAAGCGCATAACTTTGTTTATCAATATTAATTATTTAAATGTTTATATAAGCCTTCAGCTAGTCTGTTGGCAATATGCACAGTGACAGCTTCCTACCCATGATTTCATTAACTCCAAGATAAAGCTCAATTATTAATAAGAATTTTCTTTAACGTTGCCAGTCACTAAGCGACTAAACCGGCCAATCACAAACGTGCTCTGTGCAGGCAGGTGCGAAACATAAGCTAGCCCACTACTCAGTCTTGGACTAGTTTTTGGAGATGTAACACACATGTCTGTGGGTGGATTGTATTTTCATGTAAAAATTATTTAGTGATTAAAAGTGCATCAGAGAACGTTTATATGCAATCTTTCACGTGTGCGACTTCAAACAATCATTAAAGTCGTGTGGAAATGATTATATGATCTTGAAATGGTGGCCGATAGGCGAACATCAATCTCCGCGAACTTAAGACTTACTCTAATGATTCTTTTTTCCTTATTTTTTCATAAAAATAAGGTGGTACCCTTTCATTTTCAGACTTTCACTAAAGTAACGTTGTGACTTTCTCATTTGCCATTCTATCATTCACAGTTGATTGTACGCATGTTAGAATCGCGACCAGCGGAGGACAAAACCAATGGGGACGTGGAGGTGGAGACTGGTTTACAAGACACGAGGTATGGAAGCCTCCTCCTCGCCCTGTTAGCATGTCAGTAATGTGTCAAGGCAGGAACAATCCTTATACACTGTCCTGTTACATTAATGTGACTACCTGTCAAAAGCCTGAGTAAGCACCTTTCGCTGCGCAGAACACCACGAGACAAGTAGGAAGGGAGTCAAGCTTCTGGAAAGTACTGAACAGGGATGTAGAGCCCTGCCGACCCCAGTGCTCTGGCCACCTGCGCTAGGTTTATCGGCTGAGTATCCATTGCAGGAACAGCTCGATCGAGATAGTCCCACAGATTCTTGATTGGGTTTAAATTCCGGGAATCTGATGGCCAGGGGAGTACGGTAAACTCATCCTAGTGTTCTTCGAACCACGTATATACACTGCAAGCTGTGTGACACGTTGCCTTGTCCTGGCGGTAGAAGCCATCGTGCCGAGAAAAAACAAACTGCATATAGGAGTGGTCATGGTCCCCAAGGATCGATGCATATCATCTGGTCCACCCACACGGTCCTCCATTTTCATGTTAGTTAACCATCGATGCCACAGACGACGAAAGGTTTGCCTAAGCAGAACAGCAGACGGAACTCCATACCAACTGAGAGGAGGCCCTGCTAAACATAAGACCAGTGCTTGAAGACAAAACGCTTTACAGCTATAACTGGTAACTGGTCTTATAGGTCGCTGCTATGACACTTGCTTGCTGCAGGAGGGCAGGAGGGTTGCCGGGTTCGATGCCTGGGCTCGAGAAAGCTGTCTGTGTAGAAGAATAATTGTACCTGACCAAATCAATACACGTATGAGCTAAAGCATACCAATTATCCGTTTCAAGGTTCAAATGGTTCAAATGGCTCTGAGCGCTATGGGGCTTAACATCTGAGGTCATCAGTCCCCTAGAACTTAGAACTACTTAAACCTAACTAACCGAAGGACATCACACACATCCATGCCCAAGTCAGGATTCGAACCTGCGACCGTAGCGGTCACGCGGTTCCAGACTGAAGCGCCTAGAACCGCTCGGTCACAACGGCCGGCTCTGTTTCAAGACATATCAATATATGACAGCTAATTTATTAACAAGACAGCGTGTTTCACAACTGGCAGTATTACGTAAATTCTATCATATCTTTGATTGCGATACAGAACAATGTATATAATGAATATCGTGAATGATATTCCTTTAAAATTATGTTTAAGATTGACAGGTATTTATAATTGCATTATTCATCATACAAATATTCAGATTCATTTCCGCCTTTTTGGATGCATCGATGTAAGCGCCTCTCGGTATTAGCATGGAGACCTCGTAACATTTCTGCAGATACTGAAGCGTAAGCATGACGTATTCCTTCATTTAACACATCTGGATTTTCCAGTTCCATTTCGTAAAACCTGCCTCTGATATAACCGCAGAAATAAAAATCCAAGGCCGTTAAATCAGGCGATCTCGATGGCCATCGAATGCAACTACTTTGACCTATCCATCGTTTGGGGTACACATTGTTGAGATATTCCCTAACCCTCTGCAATAATGGGGTGGTGCACCATCGTGCTAAAACCGTTGCATCACAGCTAGCGGAAGTGGGATGTCTTCTAGGAGACGCCCAAGATTCATTTCATACTATAGGATTTGCAAATACAACAGACTGGTTACCTGGAAGCCAAATAAACTGGTACAGTGTTGTGGTCTCCCGGAACACCGCACCATACGTTAACACCCCAGTGCGCCTGCATGTGAAGTGGTTGTAATCAGTGAGGATTTGCAGCAGCCCAGCAATGTAGATTGTGTCTGTTGACGGTGGCATCATTGATGAAATAGCATTCATCTCCTCATAAAATCTGCCTGATGAAATCAGGGTTTACGGCTACCTCATTTACGAGACGTCTGCAAATCGAAGTCAGATTTTGGAAATCGTTTCCATACAGCTGTTGGTTCAGGTGCACTTAAATGGATGCCGTTTTCGTTCCTCCAGAATCCTTTATAGCCAAGACCTCGATATTCCCAGGTCCACTCCAGCTCTTCTTTGTCCTAATTACGATGAGAAATAGATATTAATCGTCAAGATCTAATGACTTTCATAGTATTAACAATAATTACCATAACAGTATTATTATTATTGTAGGTGCAAATTATACTGCAACCGAAATGCAATATCGCGATAACATTTTCTTTTATACTCCACTGTACCTACGCCTTGTTTTTATTTAAGCTATGCTTATCGTGCGTATGATGTGCTCCAAAATACTCAATTACGTTCCGGGCATTGGGTGCTTCGCGGACTGGTCTTCCCAAGACACTTTGTACCTGAAAAGCTGTCTCGGTTCTTAAACGCATCTCTGTGAATCTAAAAAATGCGCAGAATGCTTTGGAATGCGTTGTGAATACGTTCTTCGGGCCTCAGCTGCGTTGCGGTGCGTCTCCCCATAGATCAGAATTATATCGATGTAGTACTCGGTGGATTCCATTGCAGTTGTTATCTGTTATACTATAAGACCTCATTCGTACAAACAGACAGCCACGCAATCTTATGAAAGCGGAACCAGGAGGAAAACACACGCAGATGGCGGCACAGCCTGGTGGAGGTTCGCTGTAAGTGGACGAGGCAACTCTTCTTGTCTAACGTATGCGGGAAACATAAAACTACAGAGGACGGCTTGCGTGGGCCACCTGGTGCTTTTGTTGATCCGATGTGCGTTCCGTCACGACGAGACCACCCAAGGAGTGCCACGAAAACATTCTTCACATCATAACGCTCCATCCTCCGGGCTGGATCCTTCCGACGACTTTTGCAGAGTGTTTGCTTTCAGACGTTTCACGCCGATTGAGCATAAAAGGCGATTTATCTGAAAACATCACCTTTCGCCAGTCAATGGATGCCCAGTTGCGGTTTTGGCTTGCAAATTCCAGCCTTCGTCGCTGATCAACAGCAGTCAGCATCGGTACACGAACCAGGCACCTGCTACGAAGGCTGATACACAATAACGTTCGCTGAAGCGTGGTTGAGGAGTCATTGTTGGTAGCTCCTTCGTTTGTCTGGGTGGTCAGTTACTCAACAGTTGTACTTCCGTTCTCTCATACACATTTCTACAGCTGCCACTTGCCGTTTTCATCTATGACCATGGTGTACCAAGTTGTCGGTTTTGTATAGCGCCACTTTGAAATGCGTGGTATATTTTAACTATGATGGCACATGAACAGTTTGCAAACTTAGCCGCTTCGGAAATGCTTCCACCCTTGGTCCCAAAGCCAATGATCATACCCTTTTGGACGTCAGATAAATAGCACTATTCCCGCATTATGACTACGACTGCACTGCTTTTCACGTCCCCCAGACACGCTTTACATGCCCTTCACTGCTAGTGCTGGAACTTTCCCTCTGTGAGTGGTTATTGCGCGTTGATGTTGAGCAGATGCGGTGGTGACATTAATGTAACTAGACCGCGTACTGCATCCTAATCACATTCGCGCAGTGTCTTTATTTGACAGTGTCTGTATATTTCGATGCAATGTTCCGTCGGACACGATGAGCAGCATGCCTGAAGGAACAGACACTGCTGACGATTTATAGCTGTCGTAAATCATGGAATGTATTCGCAAACTGCGAATACAGTACTACCACAGCTATACAATTTACTGGAAACAAATGAAAATTTTGTGCCAGGTAGGGACTCGAACCTGGATTTCCCGTTTTATGCTAGCGGTCACCTTAACCGCTTCCGCTATTTGAGCACTCTTCCTAGGCAGACCCTCATTTAAATATGTCCCAGTGTCTACTTCCCATGTTTCTCGCACAATTACGTGACTGGATGAGGAATTGGGACTTATGCAAGACACCTTTGGAGTTTTGTCAATTATTCAAAATGACAGTCACAATCGCATTATTTATTTTGCCGCCAACCGGTTTCAACCCGCGTTGGGGTCATGTTCAGGGCAAATTTCACTGTAAAGTTATAATATTAGCAAGTAATCACGTACGTAATCTACAAGCAATTAGTCGAAGATTTTTATACCCACCGACCACTACTGATACATTAATCCATGCCAAATCATGCCACCCAATGAGATATAAAAAAGCTTATTTCGTTACGATGATAAATCGGTTTGAATAAGATACCATTAATGCCAGAGCAGAGACAAAAAGAAATCGACATACACTACTGGCCATTAAAATTGCTACACCACGAAGATGACGTGCTACAGACGCTAAATTTAACCGACATGAAAAAGATGCTGTGATATGCAAATGATTAGCTTTTCAGAGCATTCACACAAGGTTGGCGCCGGTGGCGACACCTAAAACGTGCTGACATGAGAAAAGTTTCCAACCGGTTTCTCATACACAAACAGCAGCTGACCGGCGTTGCCTGGTGAAACGCTGTTGTGGAGCCTCGTGTAAGGAGGAGAAATGCGTACCATCACGTTTATGACTTTGATAAAGGTGGGATTGTAGCGTGTCGCGATTGCGGTTTATCGTACCGCGATATTGCTGCTCGCGTTGGTCGAGATCCAATGACTGCTAGCAGAATATGGAATCGGTCGGTTCAGGAGGGTAATACGGAACGCCGTGCTGCATCCCAACGGCCTCGTATCACTACCAGTCGAGATGACAGGCATCTTATCCGCATGGCTGTAACGGATCGTGCAGCCACGTCTCGATCCCTGAGTCAACAGATGGGGACGTTTGGAAGACAACAACCATCTGCACGAACAGTTCGACGACGTTTCCAGCGGCATGGGCTATCAGCTCGGAGACCATGGCTGCGGTTCCATTTGACGTTGCATCACAGACAGGAGCGCCTGCGATGGTGTACTCAACGACGAACCTGCGTGCACGAATGGCAAAATGTCATTTTTTCGGATGAATCCAGGATCTGTTTACAGCATCATGACGGTTGCATCCGTGTTTGGTGACATAGCGGTGCCGAGTGGGATTAGCAATATATGGGGACGACATTGGGTAAAGTAAATAGACTATTTAAAGAATCATACGTTACGATAACCTTTTTCTCGAACACTCTAGCAAATAACCGGAGGCATAGCATAGGAGATTTTAAAAATAAAATCTTCTCTACGTCGGGCGTCTACAAACTAACTTGCAAAGACTAAAAAAATCTGCATTGGACAGACAGGGAGAAATTTTAAAACTAGGTTCAAAGAACATACCACGGGAATAGCACGCAATAAATCGCTATTTGGACAACACCTAGATGCCGAGAAACAGACAGAAATTAATATAGAAGGAAATGGAAGGGCATTGCTTGTGGGCCAGAAGGGACCCATGATGGACAGCTTGGAAAATTTAGAGATCTTCCTGCACAATAAACAGGATCCAACGGCAATTCTTAATGAGACAAAAGTAAACTGTGATAATAATTATTTTGAAATCTTCGCAAGTATTATTAGTTCATGATGATACTGCTTCTCCTTCTCAGCTGTATTAATATTGTATGACGATGTATATTGATAGTACTTTTATTATAGTGTTTTAAGTTTATAATGAAGACCTGCAAAGTTTAAAGATATCCTTACATAAGTCCTAAAATATTCATATATAATTCAGAAACAACTTTTTGGATGAGTATCCATAATGCAACGACTTATGTGGATCGACGGCAGCATGATGAAGGGAGGATTGTGGTAAACCGATGCTACGATATCGAATGCCGTGCTGCAGCATACGACGCGAACGAGGAGGCTACTACGACGACGGAATTCTAGCCAAATAGGCTAAGGGGCACTTGATATATTTCTTTTCCTAATATGTTAATTTTATAACGGAGAATAAACTGATTTTGAAGTTTTTTACTAATTACTAGGAACAACTTTTATGGATAGCAGCCAGAACACACCATTAAAACGCATGCTGTGCAAAGATAACGCCGCAGCAGAAAACCACATGGATTGACAACAACGTGGCGGAAGTATGGTTGTGGTACGCCGTTACCATAACAACGAACGCCACGCAAAGATGGTATTTCAGATTGGTTCAAATGGTTCTGAGCACTATGGGACTTAACAGCTGTGGTCATCAGTCCCCTAGAACTTAGAACTACTTAAACCTAACTAACCTAAGGACATCACACACATCCATGCCCGAGGGAGGTTTTGAACCTGCGACCGCAGCAGTCGCGCGCTTCCGGACTGCGCGCCTAGAACCGCGAGACCAATGCGGCCGGCTGGTATTTCAGCAGACGACTTATACGAAGCGGCTACTATGACGACAGCGTCCCAACCACACAAGCTTTTTTTTCTTTATTGTTATTTTAACACCTTATACTAGGTAGGCCGGCAGCGGCAATATTACGCCGCTCTTCGGCCACAGATAAAACAAGTAGAAACAGGAGAACATAGAAAACCAAAACAAAATGATGGACAAAAAACAGTAGACACACCGAGTGAGAAAAACGGAGCAGTTCACAGGCGTAGTAAAATAAAAAGCGTTTAGAACTGGTACACGAAACACAGATGACTGAAATGACACGCGTGAACGATGGAGCGTGGGCGGCGATAAACTAAAGCACTAACATGATGGCACACACAACAAACTGATGGCGATGATCTCCAGCGCCCGAATGTTCACTGTATGTGTACGAGTCCGGGGACCTGACAAAGGGGAAAAGGTGGGGGAGGAGGAAGAGGGGAGGGTGTAGATGCCAGTGGCAGAGGAGATGGGTGGGGGAGGAAAGAAGGTACGGGGGTAGGGGAAGCCCATGGGAGAGGAGGGAGGGAGGAAGGGAGTAGGGAGAGAAGGAAGAGAGGGTGCCCTTGGGAATAGACACAGGGGGTGGATTGGGAGGATCAAAGTTGGTAGGAGTGGTAGATGGAGGGGACAAGGGCATCATCATGGAGGGGGAGTTGGTGGAAGCCACCTTGGGCGAGGGTATGGAGAGTGGAGAGATGGAAAGCAGGTGGGACGTGGAAATACAGGAGTGGCAGTGGACGTGGGTGGGAGTGGATGGGAGAGGCAAGCAGGTGAGGCGGTCCAAGTTTACAGGAGGTATAGAGGATCCGTATGCGTTCGAGGAAAAGGAGGAGGTGCGGGAATGGTATGAGGTCATACAGGATCTGCGTGGGGGAGGGGAGACGAATACGATAGGCGAGGCGGAGTGCATGGCGTTCTAGGATTGAAGGGATTTGTAAAAGGTAGGAGGGGCGTAGATCCAGGCAGGGTGGGCGTAGCAGAGAATAGGGCGGATGAGGGATTTATAGTGTGGAGTATGGTGGAGGGGTCCAGACCCCAGAAAGGAGCTGGAGGAGACGGAGTCAGGAGCGTGCCATGGCTTGGATTCTACATCTACATCTACATCTACATTTATACTCCGCAAGCCATCCAACGGTGTGTGGCAGAGGGCACTTTACGTGCCACTGTCATTACCTTCCTTTCCTGTTCCAGTCGCGTATGGTTCGCGGGAAGAACGACTGTCTGAAAGCCTCCGTGCGCGCTCTAATCTCTCTAATTTTACATTCGTGATCTCCTCGGGAGGTATAAGTAGGAGGAAGTAATATATTCGATACCTCATCCAGAAACACACCCTCTCGAAACCTGGCGAGCAAGCTACACCACGATGCAGAGCACCTCTCTTGCAGAGTCTGCCACTTGAGTTTATTAAACATCTCCGTAACGCTATCACGGGTACCAAATAACCCTGTGACGAAATGCGCCGCTCTTGTTTGGATCTTCTCTATCTCCTCCGTCAACCCGAACTGGTACGGATCCCACACTGATGAGCAATACTCAAGTATAGGTTGAACGAGTGTTTTGTAAGCCACCTCCTTTGTTGATGGACTACATTTTCTAAGCACTCTCCCAATGAATCTCAACCTGGTACCCGCCTTACTAACAATTAATTTTATATGATCATTCCACTTCAAATCGTTCCACACGCATACTCCCAGATATTTTACAGAAGTAACTGCTACCAGTGTTTGTTCCGCTATCATATAATCATACAATAAAGGATCCTTCTTTCTATGTATTCGCAATACATTACATTTGTCTATGTTAAGGGACAGTTGCCACTCCCTGCACCAAGTGCCTACCCGCTGCAGATCTTCCTGCATTTCGCTACAATTTTCTAATGCTGCAACTTCTCTGTATACTACAGCATCATCCGCGAAAAGCCGCATGGAACTTCCGACACTATCTACTAGGTCATTTATATATATTGTGAAAAGCAATGGTCCCATAACACTCCGCTGTCGCATGCCAGAGGTTACTTTAACGTCTGTAGACGTCTCTCCATTGATAACAACATGCTGTGTTCTGTTTGCTAAAAACTCTTCAATCCAGCCACACAGCTGGTCTGATATTCCGTAGGCTCTTACTTTGTTTATCAGGCGACAGTGCGGAACTGTATCGAACGCCTTCCGGAAGTCAAGAAAAATAGCATCTACCTGGGAGCCTGTATCTAATATTTTCTGGGTCTCATGAACAAATAAAGCGAGTTGGGTCTCACACGATCGCTGTTTCCGGAATCCATGTTGATTCCTACATAGTAGATTCTGGGTTTCCAAAAACGACATTACTCGAGCAAAAAACATGTTCTAAAATTCTACAACAGATCGACGTCAGAGATATAGGTCTATAGTTTTGCGCATCTGCTCGACGACCGTTCTTGAAGACTGGGACTACCTGTGCTCGTTTCCAATCATTTGGAACCTTCCGTTCCTCTAGAGACTTGCGGTACACGGCTGTTAGAAGGGGGGGGGGGGGTAGTCATGAGTTTAGATTTGATTAACACGGTAGACTTTTATAAGTGAAGTAGAAAGTCGTCCTGCTATTTGGAATGTCAAAAGATATGACAATAGCAACAAAGTGGTAAAAACGAATGCTTGGCAAGAAATTATAACGAAATTTGTGCCTGATTTCAGTGAGAAGAGCATGGATGAATAAAACAAAATTGGTAAGTTGTACGTTGTTTTTCAAATTTAATACCTTGTTTTTCGGACCATAAAAGAATAGCGAAATTTAGTAGCTACGCCTGTAAAGGCTAGGAGGACAGTAACCTTCAAGCACATGTGCATCCCTCACCCCATTTCGTTTGTATTTACCAGTATTAAGTGTATCTTTACGCAGTCTTAATGCGATAAGAAGGGACAAAATGGATGAGCGTGGAAACCATAAATTCACCCCTACAGGGCGAATGAAGAAGAAATCTAAAAAAATACTTATATTTCAAAATTTTCATAACAAAATTAAGTGTGCGTCTTATCATTGTCTTTAGGCGCTCCGCCTTATGATCCGGAAAATACAGTTAAAATATTATTGTCCATTCCTGTGATTTCTTCTTTCACTTCTCCTAGCAGTTCATCAAATGAAGTTTTCGACATTCGAAAATACTAAAAAAAAACTACTTCTAATCTTGTCTCAGATCGACATAAAGAGTGTAAAACAATATCATTTGGAACCCTCTGTTCCTCTAGAGACTTGCGGTACACGGCTGTTAGAAGGGGGGCAAGTTCTTTTGCATACTCTGTGTAGAATCGAATTGGTATCCCGTCAGGTCCAGTGGACTTTCCTCTGTTGAGTGATTCCAGTTGCTCTTCTATTCCTTGGACACTTATTTCGATGTCAGCCATTTTTTCGTTTGTGCAAGGATTTAGAGAAGGAACTGCAGTGCGGTCTTCCTCTGTGAAACAGCTTTGGAAAAAGGTGTTTAGTATTCAGCTTTACGCGTGTCATCCTCTGTTTCAATGCCATCATCATCCCGGAGTGTCTGGATATGCTGTTTCGAGCCACTTACTGATTTAATGTAAGACCAGAACTTCCTAGGATTTTCTGTCAAGTCGGTACATAGAATTTTACTTTCGAATTCACTGAACGCGTCACACATAGCCCTCCTTATGCTAACTTTGACATCGTTTAGCTTCTGTTTGTCTGAGAGGTTTTGGCTGCGTTTAAACTTGGAGTGAAGCTCTCTTTGCTTTCGCAGTAGTTTCCTAACTTTGTTGTTGTATCACAGTGGGTTTTTCCCGTCCCTCACAGTTTTACTCGGCACGTACCTGTCTAAAACGCATTTTACGATTGCCTTGTACTTTTTCCATAAACACTCAACATTGTCAGTCATTGTCAACATTGTCCAGAGATGGGGGTTCCAGGAGAGGCGACGGTCAAGGGTGACGCTGAGAGGTGGCAGAAGCCCCCTCTCATATTTCTATCTTGCTCTGAGTAATTCGATTTTCCTCTCTAATTGCATGCGGTGAAAAGTTGCTATTCCTTCACACACGGACTTCCCACGCAGTGTCTCTCGTCGCTCGGGTGGTCCGGTGACAGACGGGCTCCGCTGATCTTGAAAGGGTTAAGCCGACGGGTGTGAGGGAGTCGAGTGAATGCTTTCCAGACGCCGACATTGTCAGTAGAGCGGCCGAGACACGCTCGCAGGGGCCTGAAGGAGTGGCTGGGCTAGAGATTCCGTTACTTCGCAGAAACTTAGCGAAAACACTTTCTGGCGGGCTACCAGCGAGGCGTGGGAATGACTTGTGCACCCAGGCAGTCTTGGTGGGCAAATTCCCGCGTATTCTGCAAAATCGTAAATGTGATTGGCTTGCTCAGGGCATAGCTCCGTGACGTAGCAAAATCGGCGCAGAAACTGGCGCCAAGAATCTCCATTCAAATGGCTCTGAGCACTATGAGACTCAACTGCTGAGGTCATTAGTCCCCTAGAACTAGTTAAACCTAACTAACCTAAGGACATCACAAACATCCATGCCCGAGGCAGGATTCGAAGCTGCGACCGTAGCGGCCTTGCGGTTCCAGACTGCAGCGCCTTTAACTGCACGGCCACTTCAGCTGGCAAGAATCTCCATTGTTGGAATGGTAGTGCTTCGGCAATAGAGTAGAATTTTCCGCCGGTTTTCGAGTTGCTGATTGGAACATTTAACCACGGCCACTGTCGTGGGGGCGGGAATGTTCTGTGTTCGGTTTGTACGGGTGCTCTTGTGGTAGTCGGCTCTCGCCTTTCGGTCGGAGTAGGTTACAAGACTGAGCTCTCGCTGCTCTGGACAGCCTGCCTTCCGTTGGCTGTCTAATATACTTTGATTTGATTGCAACTGTTTAACGAAGTTGCTGAAGTTTCGATTTCAACGTAACTTTCCGAGTTCAGTTGGCAATTGAGCGTTCTGCGTACAAGCGGCCTATGTTGTCTGTCTTGGGCAGTTTTGGCTAAAGTTGACTGTATCGGAGTTACTGTGCAACTTCGCTTGTTAAGATCAATCACTGTACCGTCAGTGATTGTGTGGCGAGCCTTCTTCATCTCCCTCAGAGGCGCTTTTGTATTAATAGGAAGTCTTTAGTCTGGAACAACCAGACCAGGACAATTTGTTTCGGGCTATACTCGCGACATTATCATCACCACGACGGGACGTCGAAGCAACCAGTCATTGCTTCCGGTACGCCAGATCATGTCCTTGCAGTTAAGAAGACAGCTTGGTAATGTATGTCCGCAGCACTGGCAGATTAGGGAATTTGCGCTGTGATAATCAGAGCTCAGCAGAGCGCGCCTGTTCGTCTTTTTCTAACTTTGTTCTCTCTTGGGTGTTCATTGTCTGAGTTCTCACTACTGTAGCAGCAATTAATGTTGGGTTGGTTGTGTGTTTCTCTTAAAATTTGAGTTGCAAGGGATTGGCTCCACATACCACTTCGTTATAAATGTCACAATCTAGTTTATGGACGACTTCACCTTCACAGCATTTATTTGAGTATCCAATTTGATCCATTTTGATGTATTGTAAATGTTTCATGTGTTTTGTTTATGATTTTGAGTTTAGTCATAATAAATCAAATTGTTATTTTGGACAGAACTTTCATTCTGTTAATCGGTAGAGCAACCCTTTCATTTCTCACTACGTTACTGAAACTTTCCTTTATTTAATTAATGTCTATCAAATTAAATTATTGCAGGTGCCAAACTCTTTTCTACTCCACTTGCAGGGTCGATTACAGTCAGTTCGCGTTTCTTTTTAATCCATGTGCAACAGCAAAAGCCGGAGTTAGAATAGGGGGGAGGGGCTTAGAGCATCATTTATATATGAAGATTCTCGAAGAATTTAGTGTTAAATACACTACTGGCCCCGGCACCTCGCAACACCAAGGTCAGGGTGGGGGTGAGGGTGATAGGACAGCCATAAATGGTGACACAGAAGTCGAGGAGATGGAAGGAAGGTGTGGTTTTGCCTACAATGATCGCCTGGGTCTTGGAAGGATTGGCCTTGAGCAACCATTGATTGCACCAAGTGGTGAACCGGTCAAGATGGGATAAGAGGAGGTGTTGGGAGCGTTGCAGGGTAGGGGGCGAGGGCAAGGAAGGCGGTGTCATCGGCGTACTGGAGAAGGTGGATGGGGGGTGGAGGCGGCGGCATGTCCACCGTATACAGAAGGTAGAGTAGAGGGAAGAGGACCGAAACTTGGGGCACACCGGCGGAGGGGTAGAAGGTGTAGGAATCCGTGTTATGGATGGTGACATAGGAAGGACGTTGGGAAAGAAAGAACCCGATCGGACGAACGTAGCTGATAGGAAGGGCGAGGGTTTGGAGCTTGAAGAGGAGACCGAAATACCATACACGGTCGTAAGCACGCTCAAGATCGAGGGAGAGGAAGATGGCGGATCTATGGTAGTTGAGCTGTTCGGAGAGGAGATGAGTGAGGTGAAGGAGAAGGTCATTGGCACCACGTAGGCTAGGGGGCGCTTGACATATACTATCACCCATGGCAACGGCGTCCCTACCACAAAAGATAGAGGGCTCTGCTCTATCCACAAATGATGTGAAAAATGAATGGGACAAAAGTTACCCGAATTTTAAGTAATTGTAAATTTCTCGAGGTTTAAGTAGTTATATTTATTATTTATTATGTTTTATATTACAACTGGATCAAAATTTAAAATTTACGATTTCCTGCTTAAGCATATAACCACCGTTGGTCACCGTGGAAGGCGTTACAGTCTGCCCACGTGTTGTTGGCCGTTATTTAAGCTCATGCAGAGAGCCAACCATGCATAGTTACCAACCGTGCACAGGCAGGGTGACGACTCCAGCGAGCGACCAAATGGGTATAAAAATCTGTTTATTTGTGTAACTTTGACTAATTGCTTGTAGTTTACGTACATGATTACTTACTAATATTATAACTTTACAGTGTAAATATGCCCTGAAGATGACCCCATCGCGGGTTGAAACCGGTTGGCGGCAAAATAAATAATGCGACTGTGACTGTCATTTTGAATAATTCATTATAAGTAAATTAATCACCGTTTATCTCAATACAGCTATGTTGTCTAAAAATTTGGAGTTTTCTTTTACTCAGACATGTTTCAGTACTCTTTGTGCTACCTTCAGTGGGTTACTTTACGTCGTTTCCGTAAAACTGTTATTACATACTACCGTTTAGAGAAAACATTTGATACAAAATATTTACGTTTTTGAATGAAGTGATTGTTGTCTGTGAAGTGTGCTCGGATAGCCGAAGTTGTAAAGGTAACTGCTAGCGTAAAGTGGAAAATCTGGGTTCGAGTCCCAGTTTCGCACATTTCCATTTCTTTCCCGTAAACTGTATAGCTGTGGTGATACAATATTCGCAGTTTGTGAATACATTTCATTATCCTAGTTAGGTAGGCACTGGAGAAGGAGCCACTACCCTACATCCCCTCCACACCAGATCGACCCACTGTTTTATGTTATGCAACAAGCCATCCCCACGTTGTGTTTGTGAGGCCTTACAGACTGTAACTCAAATCCCAGTGGAATAGACTCTCCTTCTGGCTCTCCTTGCTAAGCATGGTCTTTAGGATTTGTTGCCTCTACAGACGACGTACGGAGAGATGAACTGGTTCTTCTTTTTCTCCGAGAAAGTGGTTTTTATTCTCAGATATATTTTTTATTGGGGGACATGCTCGTGAAAAATGAACAAAAATTTGAAAAAAATTTCTTGGTCTATAGAAAAGAGCATTTCATGCTGATTTAAAAAAATGTTTAGTTTATGGGCATTTTCATTTTCTGTTCGTTCTAAAATTGAGGATGAACGTAATGTTGCACAGGGGCCACGCCCATTTGTCAGTTTGAAGTGCGTCAGAATACGTGATGCATTATTTTGTACTTCCGTTTTTACTGTCGTTAGTTCAAATGTGTGTGAAATCTTATGGGACTTAACTGCTAAGGTCATCAGTCCCTAAGCTTACACACTACTTAACCTAAATTATCCTAAGGACAAACACACACACCCATGCCCGAGGGAGGACTCGAACCTCCGCCGGGACTAGCGCTGGTTGGTCATGGCGCTGTAAAATTTCCACAAACCGAGCAGGAATAGTCTATACAACGTACTGTGTAACCTCAAAATTCCTGAGAAAACAGTGAGAATGGTGCAGAGTTATATGGATAGGTCAAGGGCAGCAGTGCGTTTCTGAGGGGTTACATCAGAAACGGTCGAGACTGAGACAGGTCTCAGACAAGGGGAAGCCTTCTCAAGTGTTCTGTTCATTGCCATCTTAGAGAAAGTAATAAGTTAATGCAGGCAACAGAAGTGGGCTGAAGCACAGATGAATGGCAATTTCAACTGTCACGCATATACAGTAGATGTAGTACTACTACTGATTGAATCAAAGAATGAATTGAAAGAAATGTCCTAGAATAAGGACAGCTACGCACAAAAGGATGCGCTAAAGGTGAATCAAGACAAAAAAGAGTTCATTAAATTAGGAAGAAAACAATCACCTTGAAGCTTTAATGGACTATTTAATAGCGAGAAAACAAAAAAGTGGTTATTGGTGATTTTAATATGGACTTTCGCAAAAACTCCTCTAGCAAGAATTTACTGCAGTAGTAATATAATCGATCAACTTAATTCCTACCATGAACTTGCCACCGGCCGGAGTGGTCGAGTGGTTCTAGGCGCTTTAGTCTGGTACCACGCGACCGCTACGGTCGCAGGTTCGAATTCTGCGTCGGGCATAGATGTGTGCGATGTTCTTAGGTTAGTTAGATTTAAGTAGTTCTAAGTTCTAGGGGACTGATGATCTCAGATGTTAAGTCCCATAGTGCTCAGAGCCATTTTTGAACCACAAACTTGCCAACTAGGGTAACTAATTGTTTAAAAACAGACATGAATAGTATCTTTATAGAAAGGAGAATTCAGTTTAGAATTAGTCGGTACCTTACGTTGACTGTAAAATGCCATGTTGATTTCATGTTCGAGGGTAAGTTCCGATCGTGGATGACTTTCGAAATTGCTTGCCAGTTATAGTAGGATTATTTTTGTTCGATTGTATTTCTTTCTTGTTTGCCATCAGTTCATTGTAGACGTTCTTCACAATTGTCATCTTCCGCTCTCGTATTCTCAAGGAGATGTAGCTGTATTCATCTAAAAAGTTTTTTAAATGATAAAGACATTTTGAGTTATGGTGAACATCTATCGGTGGTTGTAACCTGGCAGGTCGGCCGTTACACTGTTTGGTGACTGTTTCCACAGCTCGTATGTATTGCACACGTATAAGGCTCGTAACGTGTAGTTGACATCGGTGGAGTTCAACCCTCCATTGTTGTAGGGAGTGTTAGTGTGTCGATCTTCGCTTTGAAAATGTTACTTTGGCTCACAGAGTTCCCAGTCACCGACATGAATGTCTTTGTTGTTTCTAATGGGACAGGTAAAGTTTGTGCAACGTAGTTAATTGCAGAAGTTATGTATACATTGACAAGGGTGGTTTTCTGGCTCTCACGAAATTGCCTCAAAGTGTTTGCTTGTACAGATGCTCGTACATTCATTAGTTTTCTGTAGTAATCAGCAATAGTGTGTCGCAGGTTCGAATCCTGCCTCGGGCATGGATGTATGTGATGTCCTTAGGTTAGTTAGGTTTAAGTAGTTCTAAGTTCTAGGGGACTGATGACCACAGATGTTAAGTCCAATAGTGCTCAGAGCCATTTGAACCATTTAGCAATAGTGTGTCAGATGTTGCTCCTGAATTGAATACCCAAACATCTCACTTTGGATACTTCTGTTAGCTGTCTCTCACTGTGCATGCGTATCCTTCTGCCTTCGTTCTAGATGCCGGATTTCGTTTTATTTAACTGAGCACCAGATGCATGTTCGTATCTGTTGACAATCTGCAGAGTTGCTCTACTTCATTTTCATTTGTGGCTAGGAAGCCATAGACATGGCGCAGCCTTATTGTAGGTATGTGTGCATCTCAACAACCTTACATAGCTGTCTGTTCGTCATTATATATGCTACACTGTTTCTTCTTCTTCTTCTTCTTCTTCTTTGGCTTGCGCATCTGTCCCGCAGTTTTCGCAGGATCGGAGTGGTTACGAACAGATTTGGCATGGTTAATTGGAGGGGTGGCCGGATGCCCTTCCAGTCGCCACCATGTACACCCCAGGACAGACACAGTGTACCCCAGCTATATGTGTCTAGGGTAATCATGAAAAAGTGCGAATGTGTTTCAAATGTCTGCGATTCGTTTAACTGAGGCGGGACGTGGAGACCAGCCTGGTATTCACCTAGTGGGATGTGGAAAACCGCCTAAAAACCACATCCAGGCTGGCTGGCACACCACCCCTCGTCGTTTATCCGTCGGGCGGATTTTATCCGGGGCCGGCGCGCCTACCCGAGTGCAGGAAGCAGTGCATTAGCTCTCTCGGCTAACCTCGCGGATATACTGTTTCTTAATATTTGTTGAATTATCCGCGCGATTCGTGGCGGGGAATCCCATGACTCCCATAGTTTTGCAAGAGTACTGATGATTTACTCTATCAAACACCTTCTCGATGTCTAATGTTATTATTGCACATGTTTTCGACCGGCTTCTGCAGTTGATATTATATTCTTGGACTCGCATATAGTCTGAAGGATATTTCTTTCATTACACGTGTTTGGTAAGAAACAGTTATGGAGTTCATTACCATTTTTATTCCTGTTGCTAAAACACTGGCCATAATCTTGTAATCACTACTGAGTAGAGTGACTGGTCGTTGGTTTTCAATTCCTTTGCTTATTGAGTTTTTGGGGAACTAGAACTATTATCCCTTCTGGAAATTCCTTACGAACGTCAACGTTTCCGTTCAGTAATTCATTGAGCATCCTTAGCAATTTGTTTTTCATAGGTGTCCAGAACAGCTCTAGGAATTCTATGGTGATGCCACCAGGCCCTGGCGATTGGTTTTTAGGGCTTCCTACTACGAGATCCTTCAGCTCGGCCTCTTCTGTCGCAGATACGAGATTTTTTATTTCCTCTGCGCTCATTCTGCTTTGTACGTACCTTGTAGGATCCTGCCACGCATTGACGTCGGTGGGTTTGTTGGACATTACTTTCGAGATGTAGCTGTGAACTGCGGCCTTGATTTCGTTGTGTTTTGCAGTATTTGTTCCACCGGTTAGCTTAATTTGTGCCAGGAATTTTCTGTTCCCTCTCTTATTCTCATGCAGGACGTGATATATTGATGGTTCTTCCCCCTCTATGATACTCTGTGTTGTCGCCCGTATTTTACAACCTTCTGATGGCTGCCGCTTCAGAACTGGGACTTCCGCTTCGGTTTTCTGAATCCCTGTGTAATTCACTGTTATTCGAGCGTTTTGCGTGTACACGTCTCTTAGGCAGTTAAAATAAAACTCAGTCGTCTTTTTGCACTAAAAAATTTTCCTTGCTCAGTATTCAATCAACAGTTTTCGTATTTTTGCACACAGCAGACACGAAGCTAGAGTAGAATTATATAATTGCAATTTTTTTCTCATTCTTTCTATGTATTAATAAGCGCCACACTACATTCCTAATCTTGAAGATTATGCCCGTAACTCGGCAAGTCTCTTGTTTTTGCAAATTAACTATGGCGATGTACGCAGAATAATCAGAGAAACTAGTGGGCCACACTTCAGACTGGAGGACTTGGCTCTTTAAATCGGCGGATACGTAGATGCTGTACACCCTACTTACTGAATGGCTGATACAGTACATAAAGCCCGTGCTACACCGTGCTTATGTTCCAATGTTTCGATCAATGAACTTCTGAGTACAATCTTTAGGGTTGAGAACACTAATAACCTCGTCACTAAGCGCCCATAAACTCCTCGGGCTGGGAGTAGTATAGAAGTTGCGAGCTAAGATTATGTGAGCTTGATGATTGCCGAAAAGAGCAAAGATCTCACTTTAAAAATAAATCCGCTTTAGCGCGCCTGTTAATGTTACGTTGATGAGGCGGGCGTTACCAGCAGTTGCCGCAGTTCTTCTACTCTTTGCCAGTTTTTTTATTTGCGCAACGTGAATGCCTTCTTTCGCGAGAATGGCGGTTCCCAGCTCCGCCCCAATACAAGGGTTGGTCATGGCGCCATACCCACTTATCGCCTCTAATCGAATTTCAATGGTTCAGATGGCTCTGAGCACTATGGGACGTCACATCTGAGGTCACCAGTCCCCTAGAACTAGAACTATTTAAACCTAACTAACCTAAGGACGTCATACACATCCATGCCCGAGGCAGGATTCGAACCTGCGACCGTAGCAGTAAGGCGGTTCCGGAATAAAGCGCCTAGAACCGCTCGGCCACAGCGGCCGGCAATCGAATATCTGTTAGACGTTGTAAAGTAGTTTATCAATGTCAGCTGCGTACAGGAAGTCTTGCAGATGTTATGGATGCAAGGAGGAGCGGATATTATTAATGTAGTGACTTGGCAAGACAGCCAAGCCACTCGGAGGTAAAGCCGAAAGGCACGCGCTTGAGCTCACGCAGGCTGGCGCGAGGTCTGGAACAGTTAAAGGATTTGAGTCTAGCAAATAAAGTACGTAGCTGTTGGAATACTTAACTTTAATCCGTAATTGGTGTACATCGCTCTTGACGGTACATATATTATAATCTCAATATAAACTGGTAAGGGCGTCTTGATAGGTCGTAGCAAATGACGTAGCTGAAGGCTATGCTAACTATCGTCTCGGCAAATGAGAGCGTATTTGTCAGTGTAGCATCGCTAGCAAAGTCGGCTGTACAACTGGGGCGAGTGCTAGGACGTCTCTCTATACCTGCCGTGTGGTGGCGCTCGGTCTGCAATCACTGACAGTGGCGACACGCGGGTCCGACGTATACTAACGGACCGCGGCCGATTTAAAGGCTACCACCTAGCAAGTGTGGTGTCTGGCGGTGACACCACAATTAATGTCCATCTTGGCGATTATGTATGTTTGTGCTGAGTTCATGTTTTCTTATTCATTCTCACCTTTAAAATTTGTCGTAGGAAGTGCTGAAGGAAACATATCCTTTTCCACATGTCCGTTCTGGCACAGTTTTTTCTATCGATTTATTTCCTTGTCGGGTTGGGATCTGCCCCGTTTCTTGAAAGTCAGCCACTTTTGCATCTTGGTTCGTTTAGTCGATACGTACCCCAAATTTTCGTGATTATTAATTTTGGATGTATTGTTTTCCATTTTTCCACTTTCAGGAAGAATTTTACCTTTGTAGTGGGTGGTTTCCGGCTCCAGTTTTTCGTATGACTAATGGGTCAATGACATGGGGCAAGGTATGTTTGTTTCTGCTGTCATTGAATCAAATGAATACACGCTTGAGACCAAATTTCCAGGTACTTCCTCAGATAGCTTGTTGCCGATTTTCTTCGCTTTTTCCCGCCATGACGGTGCTGGTTGTTCAGCACCTTTATGTGTCCATCTCCTCTTTTTTATAATTTCTTGGAGATGTATGTGTAGTAAGTGTTTCAGCTTTTACGGTTGCTACGCTTTACTCTTATTAACGGTCCTGTTTGTCAGCATGTAGAGCCTCAGGTGTCTTCTTGTTTCTGGGGTCTGTTCGGTCTGAAGAACGACTGTATGTTCTGGAGTTTGTTCCGTCTTAACAATTACACTTGGTTCTTCCTCTCGAAGCTTCGGTTGTGTTGTCACTATCTAATCGCTATCGTACATTATTAACGCATTGTCACGAGCCGTGTCGTTCCGGTTAATTACAGGGGCTTGAGGTATAGGGCGTTGTCCGTTGGCTGCTGCTGCGAAGGTTAAAGGCAGCGTTGACATAGACTCTGGTCTCACAGCTTCATTGGCCGGTAGCTGCGCCACTCGGCGTTGTATACATTGCGTGCAGACACGAACATTAGCGCAGCATGACGTGCACGTTCTCGGCTGCCCATCGTATATTACGATAGCACGATAACCGCAAATATTGGTGTATGAGGGTATGTGCTTGTGTAAATCCACTAGCAGTTACCTAACTCTGTTCAGAATAGAGAACTTGGGAGCAGAAGACCCGTTTTCTGCAAAATTGCTGATTACTCTTCCACAAGGAGCTGTCATCGAATTGATCTGTTCACCAACGACTCGAAAGGTAACTCAAGAGTCATACTTCCAAACCCGGCATTCGTGACACAAACTTCACTAATATTACCATGAGGATGTTTATACTTAGATGTCCCACACCGAATTATACGATTTTTTCACACAATTCCGAGTTTTTAAGCTTTACGTACACTGCGCTGCTCACAGTTGAAAGATAGCTACCTATAATATCTTCAGAAGAAATTTTCACAACATCCTATAGCCATGTCTCACTTTCAAATGAAATCGGTCTCTGAATACCACTAGACCACCACGGCCACTTTCGTTATAAAGTCCTTACCTTATGTGAAAGTTATATTCCCGCAAAAGTAAGTCAGATTTGACCAAAGTCTAATTACTCATGGAATGAGGATATCTTATAAGACAATATAACGCAGCTACACTATTAATGATTATATCTGTTCAGTGTCAATTCGACTGTTTATTTACACAACAGTTCTACTTGTCTGTATAAGGTGTAATTTCACTGCAAAATAGAACGTTAGTGAAAGTGTCTGTGACATGAAATACGTGTTTTTGAACACTAATTTCCATTGTTTTTATTTTCAAAGAGTATCCTGATGTGTCTTTAACTTCTCAGAATAGCTCACAGAGTATCTGGCAACACATAAAAATAAATAACGTAATGTGCTCTGTGTTACCTGCAATAAGGTGGTGAACTCTGGTTGCGTCCGTCGCTCCTTTCTTCTTGATGATTTAAGGAATTAGTTCGCTGCAACGTACAAGTCAAATGCGAGTGACAGTAAACGAGTATTTGTAGGCATCTTCTCAGATCATTAGTCAAACGTAATGGTAAATTTTGAAAATCCACGATTTAATGTCATGTAAGTAGTGCATCATCACTATCCGACGCTGCTAGAGAATTAAGTGGCAATTTATAATTATTTCTGTCCCATACTGTGTCAAACTAACCAGGTAAGACTGAAAATAAGTGAATACTTCCTTTCTCTAAACTGTGTTTCATTTCAACAAAAAAACCTCAAGCATGTTGTAAATGCGACTAAAGTAGAAATGACAACAATATTCTTTACATGTTCAGTCTCTAGATAAAGGCCCGCAGCTCGTCGTCGTGCGGTAGCGTTCTCGCTTCACACGCCCGGGTTCACGGGTTCGATTCCCGGCGGGGTCAGGGATTTTCTCTGCCTCGTGATGGCTGGGTGTTGTGTGATGTCCTTAGGTTAGTTAGGTTTAAGTAGTTCTCAGTTCTAGGGGACTGATGACCATAGATGTTAAGTCCCATAGTGCTCAGAGCCATTTTTTCTAGATAAAGGGGCAGGCGAGACTTATCTCTCTAGGAGGAACTGGCAACATTTACCTATGGACAGAAGCATCCAGAGGAACTGAGCTCTAGTTTACCAGGTGTAGAAGTATGAAACCGGAATTTCCCTCTAGATGATGGTAGCCTTCAGTGTAGTGCCTGTGAGACCACGTCTGCAGCGCCATCTGCTTCCTGTAACAGCACACAGTAACCCAATTTCCATACATCGGTATCTGTTTCAAACCCGTAAACATGTCGAGTTTTGTGTGCACGAACTACGATTTGCAGACAGCATTGATTTCCTATTATCATTTGAATAAAACTACTGCAGAATCTCATCATCGAATGCTTGTCGAAGATTTCGGCGAACATGCTCTTGGGAAAACACAGTGTTTCGAGTGGTTCAAAAAAATTCAAAAGTGGTGATTTTGATGTGACAAATGACGAGCGCGGGAAAGCGTTCAGAATCAACAGGAGCTCGCGGAACAATTGAATGTGCCGCAGAAAGTTCGGTTGAAAGCTATGGAAAGTGAGAAAATGGTTTTCGCATGAACTAAATGAAAGACAGCAAGCAGATCGAAAGACCACTTGTGAAGTATTGCTCGCCAGATGCAAAAGAAAGTAGTTTCTCCATCGAATAGTGACAGATGATGAAATATGGATATGTGTTGAGAATTCTAAGCTTCGTAAGTCATGGGTGAATCCAGGCAAACCATCGACATCCACTGCAAGACCAAATCACTTTGGAAGGAAGACAATTCTCTGTTTTTGGCGGGATCAGAAGAGTGTGATCTATTTTGAGATGCTAAAACCTGGTGAAACCGGTAACAGTGATCGCTACCAACAGGAAATGATCGATTCAAATCGAGCGTTACGTGAAAACCGACCGTAATATAGAAAAAGGCAACACAAAGTTATATTGCTTCATGATAACGCCCTATCATACCCAGCAAAGCGGGTTAGGGAAACGATCGAGGCGTTCAGTTGGGAAATACTAAGGCATGCGGCTTATTCTCCAGACTTAGCTCCGTCCGATCATAATCTGTTTGTATCAGTGGGACACACTCTTTCTGAGCACCGATTCAATTCGTATGAAAATGTACAAAAATGTCTCGCTGACTGGTTCACTTGAAAAGAAGTATTTTTTTTTTTTTGCGTGGCATTCATAGCTTGCCGGAGGGCTGGGAGAAATAGCAATGGAGATTATTTTGAATAAAATATTGTTTATCAGTTTCAAACAGCAGACGTGTAATTATTGGGAGCAAATTCCCGTTTCTTACTTCTACACCTGGTAAGTGAGTAGTTCTCACGCACAGGATACATATACAGGGTGGTCCATTGATAGTGACCGGGCCAAATATCTCACGAAATAAGCTTCAAACGAAAAAACTATCAAAAACGAAACTTGTCTAGCTTGAAGGGGCAAACTGGATGGCGCTATGGTTGGCTCGCTAGATGGCGGTGCCTTAGGTCAAAAGGATATCAACTGCGTTTTTTTAATTACGAACCCCCATTTTTTATTACATATTCGTGTAGTACGTAAAGAAATATGAATGTTTTAGTTGGACCACTTATTTCGCTTTGTGATAGATGGCGCTGCAATAGTCACAAACATATGGCTCAAAATTTTAGACGAACAGTTGGTAACAGGTATGTTTTTTAAATTAAAATACAGAACGTAGGTACGTTTGAACATTTCATTTCGGTTGTTCCAATGTGATACATGTACTTTTGTGAACTTATCATTTCTGAGAACGCATGCTGTTACAGCGTGATTACCTGTAAATACCTCATTAATATAATAAATGCTCAAAATGATGTCCGTCAACCTCAATGCATTTGGCAATACGTATAACAACATTCCTCTCAACAGCGAGTAGTTCGCCTTCCGTAATGTTCGCACATGCATTGACAATGCGCTGACGCATGTTGTCAGGCGTTGCCGGTGGATCGCGATAGCAAATATCCTTCAACTTTCCCCACAGAAAGAAATCCGTTGACGTCAGATCCGGTGAATGTGAGGGCCACGGTATGGTGCTTCGAGGACCAATCCACCTTTCATGAAATATGCTGTTCAATACCGCTTCAACCGCACGCGAGCTATGTGCCGGACATCCATCATGTTGGAAGTACATCGCCATTCTGTCATGCAGTGAAACATCTTGTAGTAACATCGGTAGAACATTATCTAGGAAATCAGCATACATTGCACCATTTAGACTGCCATCGATAAAATGGGGGCCAATCATCCTTCCCCCCATAATGCCGCCCCATACATTAACCCGCCAAGGTCGCTGATGTTCCACTGCCGGCCGAAGTGGCCGTGCGGTTAAAGGCGCTGCAGTCTGGAACCGCAAGACCGCTACGGTCGCAGGTTCGAATCCTGCCTCGGGCATGGATGTTTGTGATGTCCTTAGGTTAGTTAGGTTTAACTAGTTCTAAGTTCTAGGAGACTAATGACCTCAGCAGTTGAGTCCCATAGTGCTCAGAGCCATTTGAACCAATTTGATGTTCCACTTGTCGCAGCCATCGTGGATTTTCCGTTGCCCAATAGTGCATATTATGCCGGTTTACGTTACCGCTGTTGGCGAATGACGCTTCCTCGCTAAATAGAACGCGTGCAAAAAATCTGTCATCGTCCCGTAATTTCTCTTGTGCCCAGTGACAGAACTCTACACGACGTTCAAAGTCGTCGCCATGCAATTCCTGGTGCATAGAAATATGGTACGGGTGCAATCGATGTTGATGTAGCATTCTCAACACCGACGTTTTTGAGATTTCTGATTCTCGCGGAATTTGTCTGCTACTGATGTGGGGATTAGCCGCGACGGCAGCTAAAACACCTACCTGGGGCTCATCATTTGTTGCAGGTCGTGGTTGACGTTTCACATGTGGCTTAACACTTCCTGTTTCCTTAAATAACGTAACTATCCGGCGAACGGTCCGGACATTTGGATGATGTCGTCCAGGATACTGAGCAGCATACGTAGCGCACGCCCATTGTGCACTTTGATCACAACAGCCATACATCAACACGATATCGACCTTTTCCACAATTGGTAAACGGTCCATTTTAACAGGGGTAATGTTCCACGAAGCAAATACCGTACGCACTGGCGGAATGTTACGTGATACCACGTACTTATACGTTTGTGACTATTACAGCGCCATATATCACAAAGCGAAAAAAGTGGTCCAACTAAAACATTCATATTTCTTTACGTACTACACGAATATGTAATAAAAATTGGGGGTTCCTATTTAGAAAAAACGCGGTTGACGTCCGTTTGACCTAAGGCAAGGCCATCTAGCGGGCCAACCATAGCGCCATCTGGTTTCCCCCTTCAAGCTAGACGAGTTTCGTTCTTTGTAGTTTTTTCGTTTGATGCTTATTTCGTGAGCTATTTGGCCCGGTCACTATCAATGGACCACCCTGCGTATCCAGTACAAGAGTTTTTGGTGTGAGGGGGGGGGATCTCAACGTTACAGTCCAATTACTTCTATATTGAAAACACGTAACGCATTTTACATGACATGAAACTTAACAGTTCAACTGCTGCAATTTCAAATAGTTTTTTTTCCTTTATTGTAATTTCAACACCTGTACATCAGGTAGGCTGGCAGCAGCACCTTATGCCGCTGTTCAGCCTCAGACTTAACAACGATAAAATATATAGAAGACACATAAGAGATTGAACAATTGGCGGGTAAAAAACAGTAGATACAGAACATAAAAAAATACGAAGCCGTTCACACTAGACGTAAAACCACTAAAACTGTGGACACGACGCACAAACACTGATGATTTGGACGGCACATGTGAACCTTGGAGCGTGACGGCGGACACTAAACACATACACGATGGCACACACACGAGAAACTGATGGCGATGATCTTCGGCGCGCGAATGTCCACTTAGCGTGTGCGAGTCCGGGGACCTGCCAAGAGGATAAGAAGGGGGAGGGGGAGGGGGGGGGGAGAGAGTAAAGATGCCAATGGCAGAGGAGATGGTAGCAGGAGTGGAGGAATGGGGGTAGGGGAAGCCCGGGGGAGAAATGGGGAGAAACGGAGGAAGGGGGAGAGAAGGGAGAAAGGGAGGAAGGGAGGAAGGGAGGAAGGGAGGAAGGGAGGAAGGGAGGAAGGGAGGAAGGGAGGAAGGGAGGAAGGGAGGAAGGGGGAGAGAAGGGAGAGAGGGTGCCCATAGGAACAAACAATGTCAAATAGAGGATTAACAGTTTATAAATGTCCAGTTGCTGCAACAATGTTAGAGAGTAAGTTAGAAGTCCACTACCAGAAGAGGCGAATTGTGTGTGGAATGAAATTGCTAAAAACTGAAAGTATCTGCGGAGACACTACACAGCATGTCTGTGGGAGGGAGGGAGAGAGACTGCTCCCCTCACGAATGCCGCCCAGTTCCACGCCGCGCCCGGTATCGATAGCGGATGCCACGTTGCGCTTTGTGTAGCTCGCTCATTCCGCGCCACGCCAGCCGGCGCCGCGGTCGGTATCGCGTCCGGCTTTTCTCGCCGCGCGCTGTGTAGCCCGGGTATTGTTTCCGGAGATCCGCACCACACACCGCGTAATCCGTGTACAGCTGCATCGTACTACCCTGGGCATGGTGTCCGTCTACATCCAGAGATGTACAAAATTCTCCTTTCAGCCTGCCTGCCCCTATCTCCGCCGCAACCATTGAAGCGGCTGAAGCTCCCGCACGGCGCCTCAAGAATACACGTGTACTGAAGCACAGTGGTTAAAGCAGCCTATTTGGGTTTACGATAACCTGGCAAGCTTCGAGGGACCCTTCCAGCCTGCTGCAGCTGACAACAGCTTGCGCCATCAATCCAACGTGACAAGCCAGCAATATATTTGAGCAGACAGTTTCAACAACGGCTCATTTAACACAACGGTGGGAGCAGCGAAAAGAACAAACGAAACTTAAAGGAGATTGTGTAGAAATTAAGAATTGGGGAATATAAACCAGTGACGAAAGGGAACCCAAGTCCAGCGGGGCAAAAGTTGTCCTGTGTTTATGAGAAACTTCAAATAAATCGGTAAGTGTGTCGCAATCCAAATTGTGTTAAAAGTTACCTTACTTTCATTTGCGAACCTGGAGTATATCACGACATGTTTGTAAATTTGGCTAGCTGTTTCCTCAGGCCATAAGTATTTGAAAGAGGACAAAGACAAGTGTGTAGAAATCTGTGTTAAGGACTTGAGACCACTTAGCAGGAGATAGTCTTTCTAAATCATTGACTGAAATACGAAAAAAAATATGTCTCGGTGGATATTAGCGATCACATTCTTGTGGTATGCAAAATGTTTTGCACGAATGAAAAGCTTCTCCTTTCACACATGTACTTTTCAGATTAACATAATATGAAAAACGAACACATGTGTTTTCTAAAATGCCTTTGGGAAATTTAGAATAAACTATTATGGCTACTTCGAATGAAGTACCCATCCTGTGAAAAGTAATTAAATTTGGTATGACTGGGGTTGTATTTGGCTGGAGCACACTAAGGTTACAAAAACTAGATTTCCAAAACCTTATTTTAGTTAGTGTTGAAATATAACAGACATCTTTAGGTTTTAGGGGCAAAGGATCTCGACTTTCATAGATGGTGCTGCTTGCTACAGAAAACTTATATTTGAATTGATCTGATGATGGTTAGAAGTGAGAATAGCCAGTACTAGCCGAAAGAGAGTGAAGTTGCAGAGAAAAACGGTCATAACTACATAAATAAACAAGCCCGAAATATGCCACAAGGAAAGAAAGGACAAATAAAATTAACTATTTTCTGGCAGACAATGACCCGAAATGAATATACACGATGGTTGGAACTTTAATAATGGCAACTATTCATTTATAGCTCGTACAAAATAGATACGTGTTTCAAAGTTTTACTGACCTTCAAAGTAGTCACCAGCATTGTGTATAACCGGTTGCCAGCGATGTGGAAGTCGTAGGATACTCTTAGCAATGCCAGTTGTGTCGACAGTTCGAGTGGCGTGGTCTATTGCCCGACGAATCTGTAGCAGTTCTGAAGCGAATGCCGTGAAGTGTTTCCTTCAGTTTAGAAATCGAGTTGAACTCACGAGGGCTTAAGTGAGGGGAGTGCAGTAGGTGGTATAGCACTTAGCAGCCCCATCAGTCTAACAAATCAGTAACAGCTTGCACCGCACGTGCCTGATCATTGCCCTGCAAAATGATGGTCATGTCCTGCAGAAAGTGTCATCACTTCTGTCTCTAAGTTGGTCATAGGTTGTGTTCCAAAAATGAACAGCATAGAGACAGAAGTGATGATACTTTCTGCACGACCTGACTATCATTTTGCGGGACAATGCTCAAGCAGGTACAGTGTAAGCTGTTAGTGATTTGTTTGACTTACTGAGCTTCTAAGTTTCCTTCTAACCCTGTGGCAGCAACTGGAAATTTTTGAACTGCTAAGCCTCTCTCTGACATTGCTGTAGTTGAACTGCTAAGATTCATCTCACGTAGAACGCTGTAAGTCTTTTCGATATAGCAATAATTCGAGTGTGAAGGTAAGACCCTCTCCCTCATACCAAGAATTGTTGAACTCGATACGTCTGTATCCCGTACATGGAGATCTACTCATTTAAGCTTGAGCTACAGCACTTTTGCGTGCTTCTAGCCATAGATAAATGTTTCCAGTTCCTCCTTGCGAGATATGTCTTGACTGCCTCTTTATGTAGACTTCTGAACAAGTAAAGAATTTTGTTGTGATTTTTACTTTAGTCCTATTAATTATATATTCTATACAATATGCTTGAGGTTTTTTGTTGAAACAAAACACAGTTTAGAGAGGTAAATACTCATTTGTTTTAAAATTTTGTTTATCATAGTAAGATACCGAAGTAAATATAAATATTCAAGTAATTCTGTAGCAACGACAGGTATTGATGATGCAGATCCGTCGTACATACTGCGCACTCAACCAGAGTATGTATCGAAATTCGTAGTGAAGCCTTCCTCTGAAGAATTATGACGTGTAAGCTAAGCCAAACACTTCCAAAAAATCCATATATATATGGGCACCATTCACCACGCTCATACACTGCACTCGGGACGGCTGTACTAGCATACATGAAGTTTCTTCACGTAGATGCCTGAAAGTGAATGCACTGTGTAGTATTCTCGTTGTATGTTTTCACTGTTCTCAGATCGCCCTAACGTATACTGCTTGACCATCTATCAGCACTGTAGGCGTTTGAGCGTTGAACGTAGCATTTACTTGCGTCAGTTTCTGAAGTAATTGATTCATAGTCTGAAATTACTACTTTAATGTCATTAAATAGTGGATTTTCCAAAATCACCGTTACATTTGACACATGGCGTGAGGAGATGCCTGCAAATACTCATTTACTGTCACTCACTTTTGACTTGTTTGTTGCAGCGAACAGTAACACTTAAATAGTTGCATTGAACAGCGGTAGCGGTTTGACGATTGGTTCAGACCATGGTGACAGTGAAAACCTGAAGTCTGCGAGTAATTCTGCATGCTGAATTGGTTCAGACCATGGTGACAGTGAAAACCTGAAGTCTGCGAGTAATTCTGCATGCTGAATAATTTGTGTGAGGAATCACTTGAAGATATAGTGCTAGGCCGGACATCAGATCACATTCTGTTTATAGAAAGAATGCTTGGAGTCACACCAAGGAGTACCTACGGCGAAAATCGGTGTTAGTTAAAAAATAGCACCGTCATTCACGAAATGAGGGTACAGATCACTGCAGTACAGTTGGCTGAGGATCCTATAGCAGGCTGGGAACCTACTGCAATCCGAAAGCCCCATGAGACCTACTGTTTGAATCTACACACATCAAAAAATGTTTTGCATCACCCCAATTCCCAGAACTCCTGAAGATAGACGTTGCCTTGGATACTGTATCACAGACACAGTCCCTTTGACTGTTTAGAGAGTCAATTAAACCCGCCCAAAGATGTGAACAACCATGCATGAACAGCGCCTATTGGACGGAGGGGGTCCGACAGCCGATCAGTTCCAGTCATTCCACCAGGAAAGAGTTACACGGCTCGTGTTGCCTGTAGGTCAATCATGTCTAGACGGTCAATACCGCGGTTCGATCGCGTCCGCATTGTTATTTTGTACCAGGAAGGGCTCTCAACAAGGGAAGTGTCCAGGTGTCTCGGAGTGAACCAAAGCGATGTTGTTCGGACATGGAGGAGATACAGAGAGACAGGAACTGTCTATGACATGCCTCGCTCAGGCCGCTCAAGGGCTACTACTGCAGTGGATGACTGCTACCTACGGATTATGGCTCGGAGGAACCCTGACAGCAACGCCACCATGTTGAATAATGTTTTTGTGCAGCCACAGGTCGTCGTGTTACGACTCAAACTGTGCGCAATAGGCTGCATGACGCGCAACTTTCACTCCCGACGTCCATGGAGAGATCCATCTTTGCAAACCATGACACGATGTAGTGCGGTACAGATGGGCCCCACAGCGTGCCGAATGGACTGCTCAAGATTGGCATCACGTTCTCTTCACCGATGAGTGTCGCGTATGCTTCAACCAGACTATCGTCGAAGACGTGTTTGGAGGCAACCCGGTCAGGCTGAACGCCTTAGACACACTGTCCAGCGAGAGCAGCAAGGTGGAGTTTCTCTGCTGTTTTGGGATGGTATTATGTGGGGCGACGTACGCCGATAGTGCAACCATATCGGCAGCATATTGGCGAGGCATTCGTCTTCATGGACGACAATTCGCGCTCCCATCGTGCACATCTTGTAAATAACTTCCTTCAGGATAACGACATCGCTCGATTAGAGAGGCCAGCACGTTCTCCAGACATGAACCCTATCGATCATGTCTGGGATAGATTGAAAATGGCTTTTAATGGACGAAGTGACCCACCATCCACTCTGAGGGATCTACGCCGAATCGCCGTTGAGTAGTGCGACAATCTGGACCAAGAGTGCCTCGACGAACTTGTGGATAGTATGCCACGACGAATACAGTCACGCATCAATGCAAGAGAACGTGCTACTTGGTGTACCGGTGTGTACAGCATTCTGGACCACCACCTCTGAAGGTCTCGCTGTGCTGTGGTACAACATGCAATGTGTGGTTTTTATGAGAAAAAAAGGGCGGAAATGAAGTGTATGTTAATCTCTATTCCAATTTTCTGTACAGGTTCCGGAACTCTCGGAACCGAGGTGCTGCAAAACTTTTTTTGATGCGTGTATTTAAACAACAACTACTACTACAATCGTTAGTACTATACCAACTGACCTACAGCGCCCCACATGTCTGAATGAACTATTGCAGCACATTTTTTTGTACAAGCACCCATAGAATTCGTCACAAATGAGAGCCATCATGAGCGATTTCTGGTGTGCGTTGCGTGCGTGCGCATTTGTGTGTGTGTGTGTGTGTGTGTGTGTGTGTGTGTGTGTGTGTGTGTGTATGTATGTGTGCGTGTGTGGAAAATATCTCATATCACTGCTGGTCGGTCTCTTTTGGTCTACCTCCTGCGTAGGGAGCAATGAAATAACGAATGAGTTGTTTTAAGTTTTCATATGTTGTGAATCTGTGCGACTTGCACACTGTAATATGGGTCGCTGTGGAGATACTCTATGCACATTGTATAGAATATCTTATATCGCTGCTAGTCGATCAGTTTTGCTACTCTACCTCCGTATGAGTAATGGGGGAACAAATATGTGTCATTGACAAGTAACTTTAAGCGTTCAAGTGTGGTGAACCTGTCTGAATTGTACTCTGCAATATGGATCGTTATGCAGAAACTACATATCATAAGTACTCTTTGATTATGTTAAGTATTTGTTGGAACATGAAATTAGAGTTCCCGTCTTCTGGTCGGTGTTGTATAGAGGGAGCATTGTGGTCTAGCAGCTGGCACTGGCGACTGTTGTTTGTGTTAAAATGTCATGGATAAGAACGGAAAGGACTATTACTATCTTAAGACGTCGCTGTTTCGTCACATACGTTTACCCCTGCTGACAATCTTTTTATATGGGACAATGTGAACATAACATAATTTCCAGAGTGTAATCCATTATTAATTTCGAAAAAAGTTGCTGTTATACACCATCAGAAAAATATAAATGTTTTCTGTTGGACAGAATCAATGCTATAATTAGTGTCAAAGGTAGCAATTTTACCCTCTTTAAGTTTGTGATCGCAGAGTCTGGAACTTGCTAGCTAGATGTATGTTTTAGGATTGTTAGATGACGTTAAAACATCGGGATGTCTGCATTGTGTGTGCATACGTTTGATTCTCAAGAAAGACTATAAAATGGTCTACTGGTTGAAAAATTGCACTTCTCGCCGAAAATGTGTATGGAAAATTCAGCTTCCAAGTTGTGGTGGTTTCTGATCTGTTATAGGAACACGAATACCTCAACGAGATAATTCAATGGATAGTACTACCACATGTCAACTACACCTGTTCTGCGAGTTCAGAGGTGTAGCAGAGATGTAAAACATATTGTGCGAAGTATCAGCAACTTGATGCACGCAACCAAAGGTTGTAGCCTACTCAGTTTTGGGAAACGTCGAAACGTCCCCTTAGAAAAATTATACATGACTGTGCTTAAACTGACACACAATATTTTTGGTGCAACGCAATCTGACTTTCAAAAATCCCAACAAAAGAATGGCCCTGACTAACATTTCACTAACGTTTCACAAATCACGTACCTCACAAAAATCTTGGTTACTCGAACTACTGCAATACAGCGAACGCCACTACTGCCAGCTAAATAAAAGATCCAAACTACTAAAGGCACTAACTACTGATAGGCACAGTTCGCAAATGAAAGATTTTTATAGAGAACAAACAATGTATTTACCTTAATAGTGTTCAAAAGTCATAATATATATAGCAGTTCATGACATCCATTCTTACAAATGTACTGTTTCTGATGGACACACGTCCAGATCATCCGCTCTCAAAAATCCGCCATCTCACTTCCCCACATCCACCACTGCTGGCGGCTCACCTCTAACTGCGCAACGGTACGCGCTGTTAACAGCCAACAGCCCAACACTACAATAGCGACTATTGCAACAATGCCGACCAGCCTCAGACTGCACACAGCACAGCCAGTGATTTTCATACAGAGCGCTATGTGGAGTTACCAATATAAAAACCTATACAGCCTACTTACATAGCCCCCATGCTCCCCACAAAAAATTTTACAAATTGTTTTGGGCAGTGGCCAATACAGATTTGAAAATTTTTTTCATAATTACAATAACAAAGAAATCAAATGCACACACTTACCGATACAATGTTGGTCAAAAGCTAAAATTTTCTCACAGTCTATAAAGACAGTCCTGATCGTTCATCACAGTAAAATTACAGTGTTTTTCTCAAAGTCTGAGCAGTAAAAGAGAATGCACACGGAAGTAGTTGATTTCCATGCAGTCTTGAAGAAGTAGTGGTGTCCTTCCAACGGAAAGACAGTGCTGACTCTTGACATGCAGACGGGTAATGGGCCACAACAGAGCAAACCCACAGCAGCGTCAGTCGAAGTTTTGAAGAATATTGGTAGGTAGGTCATCACAGAGCAGACCCACTGTAGTCCTGGTAGAGAGTATGGTATTGGTGGGTCATCAAAGGTGCAGACCCACTGCAGTCCTTGTAGAAATAATGGTATTGGTGGGCCACCAGAGGTGCAGACCCACTGTAGTCCTTGTAGAGACGGCCAACAGCCATCTGTTGCGACTGTGCAGGTGCACAATCACCATCGAAGAGTCTTGCGGAGAATATAGCAAGTCCATAAACCACCACTTGTGCACTCACGAAGTTTTTGGAATTGTCCTTAGAACCAGCAATGCTGTTAACTAGTCCCCTTGCTGAATTATTAACACACATGCAAACACTAACAGTCCCCACTTCTCACATATTGTGCATTACTATGACCAACAGAAACGTGTGCAGTGAAATGTGACTTAATTTGAAGAACTGGTGTCTAGACAATTATAAATTTACAACATAAGAATACAATTACAAAGGTACAAAATACATAATTGAAGAACATAATGGTACAGATAACATATGTAGTAATACAGCCTTTACAAAAGAATAGAAATAGACATACACATCAGTGTTACAGGAATTATGACATAAGCAAATAAATAAAATAATGAAAATAGTTTTCGAAACATTAATTTCACACATGAGAATTGAAACAGAACAGAATTAATAATGTGTAAACATATTTACAAAGAAAATGACATATTATAAATGCAAATTATGTTTGAGGATAACAGTATTCCTCATCATAGTGAATGTAGTTTAGTACTAGAAAAATTCTACGACATAGATCTTATTAACTAAACACATAAAGACAGGAAAAACACAAATACACAAGAGTACACAAACACATAGAGGGATAACACAAAAGGAAAGGACAGGGTTTGTTTTACTGAAGTATTTTGCGTGGACATCTCCCTTCGTTCATAATTATTCCCAAAAAGTACTATCTAAGCCTGCTTTCTGTATTCTATTCATCCTCTTTCAAAATCCTTTTTTGGCCAAACCATTTTCTTATAGCTTCTGAATGCATTTCTTCCAATTCATCACAACTCGTTCTCTTGTATAGCGTACCCCCTCTTAAGCTAACTTAAATCTACTGAGCTCAGATGCATAAACTAAGGGACGAGGCAATGCAGCAACACAAAACAATTAACACAAACAGCAATGAAAAAAATGCAAATTGGCAAAGCTAGCAGCATTAAATCTAAATTAGCAGAGCAATTGCAATATTACAACTAATATAAGGCAATGTGCAGCAAACAATAAAAATAAATCATTAGTAAAACTGGCTTAACAGAGTAATACAAAGTCAAATTTAGTAGCACTATGCCTGGCAAGCAGCAGCAGCAAATGCAATAACTTACACCTAAACATGACAAAGCTCAAGCAGAAAAAATATTACAGTAAAAATGGCCATGTTTAATACCTATGTCACATCTTAACACTAGAGTGATGCATCACCTTGATTTATCTACGAAACAAGTTACCCAGTCATTGACAAAAATTATATATGCAATTCCTGTGAAGGGAAATGTCTTTTTGTGCTCCCTCGTTTTTTTTGGAAGTAGATCATAAAATGGTTATTTACTGGATCTGTAGGCACAAAATATCTATATTAGTACAGCTATTGAATTTTATTTTAACCAATGCTGCAGTGCAGCTAGAAACTAGATCTTAAACGAAATGAGCAAATATATATATAAAGCAACATATGAAATGTCATTCACTAGGCAAATGGCGTCTCCAAAGGCAAAAAAAATCTCTCAACTAGAAAGACAATAGATGTAAAATGTTTTTCATCATTTCATTAGGCATTTTAGTAAATATCATAAATCAAGAGCTCCACAGTGTAATAATATATTTTCAAGTTTGAGCGTGTCGTATTTGCGATGCTTCCTACAAAGGAATGTCAATAGCGAGGTTAATGGTCTCTCTTTTTCTTTTTTCCACCTAATGGCTTTTTCTCCAGGCAGGTGGCACAGCTGGGCGTCCACGACGCATTATGTGAAGGTCACTTAACTTTCTTACCGAAATATTTACGACAGCAGTGACAGTATCATACAAAAAACATTTCATAGGTCGAGAATTTGCGTTACGAATGTGTAGAAACAAAATCCTATAAATATAACAGCGTCCAAAAAAATTTCCCAGCATTGTGATACATTCACGCATATACACACATTTCATAACTCTTAAAGTACGATTCTTGCTTTCCAACATCCTTTTTCACAAACCAGAGTCGCTAACCACTACTCATTATTCCTTACCTTATTACACATATACATATTCGTTGACACTTCTTCAATATTTCATCATAAGAAATACGTAGCATAATCAAATTGCTCATATACGGTAGCATCATTTTATTGATCATAAACATACCTCAGCAGCATAATACACATTGTCGTCGTAATAATAACATCATAACACCTCAGTCAAATCTCAAAATGTCATAGCTTTCTGCAATAATTTCAAAACCTAAAAAAATCTCTGCTCATTTCAATAGTGTCATCTACCTCAAATGTACTTTAAAAATCATGATCCCATACCAAATACATCATACAGAGCTCTCATAGCATCACAATGGTTCCGAAAAATATATGAACAGTTCACAAAGTACAGACAAAATACAATTTCATAAGTGTGAAGTTATCCAACTGTGTAATTACGTAAACATCTGTCACTGACGTAGTAAAAAAATGTTTATTTCTCTGTTAAATAAGCAGATAGCTGTGTAATTCTGTGTTAGAGGAATATGGTACCGATGTGTAAAGTTGTATAAGCAAATACTATATTAGCTATGGCTCCTTGTGCTTGCCAAACACATGGTACACAAAGTAAGCGTGTACCCCTCTGAGGATTAATGTAATTATACCCTTAGGTATTACAGATTACAGCAATGGAATGAAATTTATCACGGAAAACTTTCTTTGTAATTCAAAAATCTTGAAAAAGAAATGGTTTAAGTATAAAATTAATCACTCAAATGCGTGTCCTGTAGCACTAAATGTGCGTCTTGCTGTAAGATAATTCTGTGGAAGTGTCGTAGTTATCGTCCTCTGTAAGCAAAGCTCTGCTGAAGTCAATGTACTTACCTCATCATAAACGAAAGTGAAATGCTTTGCGTATAGATATCGTAGTTATTACGTACCTTACCGTGATCAAGAAAGTACTATAATGTAACGTATTGTTGTGCTACGGAAAAGGCTGTCTCATTGTAGCTATACCACAAAAGTTACTACTAAAACATGTTTTACTTTCCAGAATAATACAGAAAAACTGTGCAGATATAAAACAGATACACCGCAAAAGCAACAATGTAAATTGTGTCACATATTAGTAGCGTCGTGATATAATCATGTAGCTGTCACAGAAACCAAATACTACGTCATCTTTAACTTCACAGAAAGTACTTCAAATAAAGAACGCCTTTTCAACTAATCCAAAATGTTGCATTAAAATCTCATTAGCAGTATATGTTCTAAGTATGTAAGCCTTATAGTTGTTACGTAATCGTGCAATTAACAAGTAAGAATGTACACACACAATAACACTGTGTCGTCTGTTCACTATAACAATGCATTCGTAATTTCTGTTTAAATAAGTTCTCTTGGTTCTTGATTGGATATTTAACTTCAAACATTGTTGCATGTTAACAGTTTCTCAGTGTGACAAATTGTACTAGTAGTGTGAAGTGAAAAATTTTATGGCAAAGACTAAGTTAAAAAGCAGATTTTCTTTCTATAAACGGTTTTACATGTGAAATGTGGTGCAATCCTTTACTCTTCCTAGTACGCAGAGTTTCAACTTCAACGCAATTATCATGTGGTATACGTCGGATTCCGTAAGGTCCATTGTAAACTAGAAAGAATTTGTGACTCAAGTGTTTCTTCTTATGTGACAATGAATGAGCTTTAATGAGAACTTTCTTACCAATATACAATTTCTTTGCATTTGCTTGATCGTGTAGTTTTCTCCTTTTGTCTGCTGGAGATTTTATATTTTTAATAGCTAAATCAATTATGTCTTTGTGTCGAAGCTTACTTGTATTCGGAAAAGGTACAAGCTCTCTGATTCTGTTCGGTGGTTCTTTATTCTTTAGTACAAGAATAGGTGGTAAAGCAGTGGAGTCATGAGGCATTTCATTCAGCACGTTTTGAAATAAGTGTAAATATCTGTCCCAATGCTGATGCTTTCTTTGACAATAAAGTCTACAAAGCTTATTGATTTCTTTCATAAACCATTCAGACGGGTTACAATGTGGTGAGTACAATGAAATAAAAACAGGTTTGATTTTATGATTCCGAAGCATGCGTGACCAAACAGCAGATCTGAATTGCGGTCCGTTATCTGTAATGACTTTAGCAACGTGGCCAACTTTACGTAAGAAATTTTTATCAAAGGCGTTGGATACAGACCGTCCAGTGGCTTTACGTAACGGAGTGAAAGAAACAAATTTTGAAGTAAGTTCAACACCGACTAGAACGTACGAAAATCCATTCGATGTTCTGACAAGGGGTCCTAAGAGATCAACAGCAGCAAATTTTTTTAATTTAGAAGGAATGATAGGAAACAACGGAGCACGATGCGAGATAGTACATGGTTTCGCCTTTTGACAAAGTTTACAAATAGACAAGACTCTTCGAATTCTTTTTTCCATATTGTTAAAATAACAAGTGGTTCGAAGAATATGATAACATTCTCGTGGACCAAAATGTGCGTAGCTGAAATGAATGTACCAAATGAGCTTATTAACAAAATCATCTGGAATGCAAAGTACCCATAGCTTGTCAGCAACAGTGCAGCGTTTGAAGAGTATGTTGTTTCTAACCAGATAATAATGCCGAATCTGAGTGTGTGTCTTTTCATGCCATTTACTTTTGATGTCTTTCCAAATCGGATCTTTATGTTGTTCATGAGCAATGTCCTTTAAAGATGTGGTGATGTTTTCAAAGGCGACTTTCTGAATGTAAAGAATACTGAAATTTTTCTCGAGGTTGCCTTCTGTGTTACTTTTCTCAAGCCCAGCCAGTGCGCGTGACAGTGCGTCCGCAACAATGTTCTCCTTCCCGGGAATGTAGACTATTGTGAAGTGGAATTCTTGCAGAAACAATGCCCAACGTTTTAACCTGTCATGATTTAATTTTGAAGACATAAGAAATTGTAAAGCACGATGATCACTGTATACTTTTACGTTCTTACCAGAAAGAAAGAAACGGAATTTGTTAAATGCCCAAACGATAGCTAAAGCTTCTAATTCAGTAACGGAATAACTTTTTTCAGATTTTGTTAGCACTCGGCTAGCAAAAGCAATGGTTTTCTGAACAGTAGTGTCATTTTCTGTGGCTTCTTGAAAGAAATGGGCACCAAGACCGACTTTAGAAGAATCCGTGCTAAGGCAGAAATCTTGTGACAGATCTGGATGAGCTAGTATTGGTGCGTTAAGTAGCGATTCTTTCAAAGAACTGAATTCCAACTGTGCTTGTTCGTCCCAGTTCCAAATAGTATTTTTTCCAGTGAGATAACAAAGTTTCGGTGTAACTAGAATTTGCATATTCAGAAAACGACGGTAAAAATTTACGAGACCTAGAAAACTGCGGACTTGTTTTTTTTTTGTGTATGGAAATGGAATGGCTGTGATTGCTTCTAACTGTTCAGGATCCGGCTGAATGCCTTCAGAAAAAATAATATGTCCCAAAAACTTCACCTTTGTCCTACCGAATTCAGACTTTTCCAAGTTAACTGTAATTCCAGATTCTGCAAAAATACGTAACAAGCTGTTGAGGATGCGATTATGTTGTTAACATGAGGCTTCTGCTATTAGAATATCATCCACATATAAGGTGATGTGACGTTTTAAGAAATCAGGTAATATGGAATTTAGCCCGCGAATGAACGCTGCCGAAGGAATCTTCAAACCAAAAGGAAGTTTCCGAAATTGATAACAAACGCCGAAACAAAGGAAAGCTGTGTATTTTCTACATTCTGGATGAAGTTCGATCTGATAAAAGCTGGATCTGGGATCAATGGAAGACAACACTTTTGCACCATTAAAATTTTGTAGAAGTTCTTCCAACGTTTGCGGCCTGTCTGTTTCAGGATTGATGATAGTATTGATTTGTCTCGAATCTAAGACAAGCCTGATCGACCCATTTTTCTTCTCAACAACATATAATGGATTGTTGCATGAGCTTAATGCAGGCTCAATAATGCCCTCGTCAAGCATAGATTGTATTTCTGTTCTAACACGGTCCCTATAATGTGCCGGAATTACGTATGGTCTAACACAAAATTTAGTATGCTCACGAACACGAAATTGGTATTGAAATCCCTTGATTGTTCCTGTTTTGTGAGTAAAAGCTGTGGAATGTGCTTGTAAAATCTCAAAAAGGTCTTGCCTATCAGTGTCATTACAATTCTCAATTGTTTGAATTTTATTCTGAATTAACTCATTAGTATCAAATGCGCCGTCGATATCATCCCTGTCAGTACTTGCAGAGTGATTGCTAGTGTCAAGTTCCGTCGAAAATTCCGAACTGTTGTCTAACAGGAGGTAAAGCCGATTAATTTCTTTGTCATGGTTTGAGAGCCAATCTTCAAATTTCAAAGCTATTGACTTACCTTCCTTCTCTAAACTTATTTCAGCATCATGAAAGTTTAAGATTGCTTTGTATTCATTAAAAAAGTCTACTCCCAATATAATTTCCGTCGACAATCATGGAACAATAAGAAAGTTCATAGAGAAGCTGTGGCTTTGACAAAAGAGTTCTAAGTTGGTTTGTTGGCGTACATCTACACTTTTTCCAAAGATTGCACCTTGTAATTTAATCTTACGTAACGGAAGTGTGGGGCAACCGTTCGATCTGTTGCATTGGCTAAAGTCTGTTTCACTAATTACTGAAATGGGACTGCCAGAGTCAAGTACTGCCGTAAATTTTACATCATTTACTGTAATGTGAATCACAGGATATGCAATGTTGTTATGTTTTACGTCGTGTTCCCGGAGTAAGATGTCCCTAATGTCTTCCATTTTTACGTAATTGCTAGCTACGGCAGCTGCGTCATCAGTTTCATAAGTACGTTTTGTGGCTGCCAGCGGTATGAGTCATTGCCTATTGTGTCTTTGTTGGTGTGCGTCGTTATTGGGATTTGGAGACCTAACTTCTACAAATTCACCTTGTCGAGAGGGCCCTGCCCTGATTGAATCCCGCCAGTTCTGATGCAATTCAGGTCTGTTGTTACGATCATATCGTCTGTCGTCATGTCGGTAGATTCCTAGTTTCTTTCTTGACAGTCACGTGGTGGAGAATTTCGCCCTGAATCGTAACTGCGCGCTGGACCATTGCGTCTAAAGTTATTCTGTCTCCTTTGATAATAATTATTTTGGTTCCCAAATTGTCTGTTTCTCTGATTGTCTCTGTGATAGTTACTACCGCGGAGAGGTGATCTTTCCCTGTAATTATTACTACTCTGCCAACGGTTGTCATACGTGTGGTGTCTGTTTTGGTCACGATTTGTGTTGTGAGAATAGCCTTGTCGTGTCCAGTTATTATTTCTTTCATCGCGGAATTGCGATGGATGTGACCTGTAATTATTGTGTTCCTGTTTTCGCGTTCCGCGATTGTCAGTGTCAATTTCTAATTCTTGTAAGAGTCCCTGTAAAGCTTCAATGTCGTCTTTGCAACGTCCTGCCAAAATAATATGTCGTAAATGTTCAGATCATTTGATTAAGCAAATGTGGATGAGTTCTGAGGGGCTGTATGGGTTTGACAGGTACTGATTCTTGTGCAACATGTCTTCAAAATATTTCACAAGACTGGAGAATTCAGATTGTTTGAAATGTTTCATCATTATGATGCTATGTTTTACTCGGTCTTGTGTAGCTTGAGACCAATATGCTGAGAGGAAGGCATGATAAAATTCTCCTTCACAGTGGCAGTCGTGAATGACCGATCACATTCTTACAGTTGGTTCATTCTCTAAATAGCCACACATATATTCTAATCTGTGCTCTAATGACCAGTTGGGAGGAAAGCAATGATAGAATTGATGAAGCCACGCTTGTGGATGAATGTCGTTGCCGGAATTCTTAAATGTTTTGAATTTGCGTTAGGAATAAACAGCTTATAGTCAAATTCATCATGTCGGCGAGTCGCATGTCAGTCATTGTTACGTGGTTTCGCCGGTTCCATCTCAAAATTCGGAGTACCTTGCCAATTTTTTCATAATTTCCGAAGTACCCCGTGTTATTATTTTGTGGCTGTTCCGTATTTCTATGTCCCTCTTCCCGTATTGGAGCGCGAATGTCCTCTGAAATACATAATTCTTGTATTACCTGTGTCAGCTGATCTTGTACTTCCCGGATTTGCGTATTAATTAGATTCTGATTTTTTTTAAATTTTCTAATTTGTTCGCACTCTTCTGTGTCATTAAAAACTACCGGTTTTGTGTCATTCAGATTATCATCTACCTTCGTAGATAGATTATTTAGCTGATCCGAAAGTTCAACTACTTTCTCTGATAATGAACTGATTTCCTCCATGTGTCTCCCTGAACCAATTTTCAGAGAATCTACTGTGTCCTTTAAGTTTTCCTGAGTTTTTGCAAGTTGCATAACCGAATCGGTAGATGCAACTGAGTCAATTCTAGCTTGCAAGGTCTCATGATTTTCATGAACAATAGTTTGCAGTTCTTTTATGGCTGCTTCGTGATTCTGTAATGCATTTTCATGCCGCGAAAAAATAGGTTGAAAATGCTCACAAATTTGTGTTTTTACGTCGTTACAGAGTTTTTGACATTTCGATTCAATTTTATGTAACTCAGTAGTAAAATCTTCGCGTGTTTGTTCAAGCGTGGTGTCTAACTTCCGAAGATTTTGTTCCATTGTGTCTAACTTTTGAAGCTTTTGCTGGGTTTGTCTCTGATTTTGTTTCATTGTGTCTAACTTTTGAAGATTTTGTTCCATTGTGTCTAACTTTTGAAGCTTTTGTCCCATTTGTTGCATTAATTGTAATAACAATGCACTGGTGTCTGAAACATGTTCCTCAGTGCTTTTCGGCAGTGAATTTGCACCGGCAACATTCACATTTTGACAAGCAGAAAATGTGTCTTGACTTATTTGAGAAAGCGGCGGGGACGCAAAACCTGAATCTACAGTATTTGCAACATTGTGCCCTGTCATTTCGAATTCCTGAGGCGAGCTGTTGCCGACCGATCGATCGAAAATGCTCCCCTGTTCACTATTTGATTCACTGTCTACGCCATTATTTGCCGCCCGCTCCATTTCCCTATGCACAATTACCAAATTACTACTTTGAACATTAGTTAATTCATTACTCGGCGGCGCTAACACACTGCTTTCGTCTTCACTGTCATTTCTCAGTTTGCTTTGGAGCCTAGTATTACGTTTTTCACACGCCATTATTGTCACAATATTTCACACGATAACACAGAAAAGCACAATTTGAAGAGCAAAAATAAGAGAACACATTAACATAGCACTGAAAATAATATCTCGTTAATTGCAAGCGCAGCTGCGAAATACTTGGTGCAAATCTACATGCATGCCACAACTGTTTTACTGTACAACAATGAAAGACTGCAACTACAAAGGAGATTCTCTCTACAATTACGTGCTAGCAATAAACAAAAGCTACACTAATTACACAAAGTACAAAAAAAAATCAGAAGATTCTAGTGAGGTATACTCGGCTAAGGGTCGACATATGAAACGTCCCCTTAGAAAAATTATACATGACTGTGCTTAAACTGACACAAAATATTTTTGGCGCAACGCAATCTGACTTTCAATAATCCCTAGAAAAGAATGGCCCTGACTAACATTAACCTATACGTTTCACAATCACTTACCTCACAAAAATCTTCGTTACTCGAACTACTGCAATACAGCGAGCGCCACTACTGCTAGCTAAATAAAAGATTCAAACTACTAAAGGCACTAACTACTGATAGGCATAGTTAGCAAATGAAATATTTTGATGGAGAACAAACAATGTATTTACCTTAATAGTGTTCAAAAGTCATAATATATATAGCAGTTCATGACATCCATTCTTACAAATGTACTGATTCTGATGGACACACGTCCAGATCATCCGCTCTCAAAAATCCGCCATCTCACTTCCCCACATCCACCACTGCTGGCAGCTCACCTCCAACTGCGCAACGCTACGCGCTGTTAACAGCCAACAGCCCAACACTACAATAGCGACTATTGCAACAATGCCGACCAGCCTCAGACTGCACACAGCACAGCCAGTGATTTTCATACAGAGCGCTACGTGGAGTTACCAATATAAAAACCTAAACAGCCTACTTGCAACGTCCTATATCCTTTCTGGAGACAGAACAAAAACAACATGTATGCCATGCCTTTCAGCCTATCTGCATGGGGATGGATCATGCTGCGTACTGTGAAGGCAATAGCGTAGAAGATACTGGTGTGATCAATATTGTGTGTATATCCTGCATAGCTAAGAGAAGTAGCAATGGAAGTATCACTCCACACCATTCGCCTAAGAGCACAGTTTCATAACAGCCAGTGGAATCGCCATCGACGATCGGTCCTACCGTTTATCTTTGACCTACAATGGATACTGTAGCCACCTCCTTCACTTACACTACCCGCTCCTCTGCTCCTACTATCGCTACGTGAAGCATTTCTTATGGCCCATCACCCCATGTCCATCCTCCCATTCCAACAGTCTTGTCCCCATCCAAAGTCGCTTCTTTTCCCTGCATTACCCGTGCCCACACCTTCCACCACATCCTATGCCTATCCCACACTTCCAATTTTTCCCACACTAACTCCTTCTCTTGCAACTCCACCCAAAGTAACGACTCGTTGAGCTACCATCGCAGTGGCTTAAACCACATTACAATCAACATGTGGCTGACCTACTCAAGCCTACTGCAAGGACCTCCACCATACCACATTCCAACCCCGCTAGTTCTCCAGCCCCCACCCCATTCCACAATCACCAAGAAACCACAGAAGTGCCCTAACGGAGACCCCAACCATAATCAGAAACCTATAAACAACTTCCGAGCCTACCGAACACATGGACACTACTCCTTCCCCCTGTAACTTCTCTCCAGACTGTTTCCACTTTCCTTCTCTACAATGCTGACCCGGAGTCCTAAATGCCAAATCATTCACTCTAGAAATAATAAAATAGAGGGTGATTATAATTAAAGTTAAACTTTAAAACTGGGGTAGAAATAACACCACTGGTCAAAATGACGTCAAATTGCAACGTAATATTATTGGAGAGGGGGAAAACCCATACCAGAAGGAAAATAAATAGTTACAAAATGTGGCAATAGATGGCGCTGTAACCATCATAATTTAATAGTGGTGGACGACAAATGACAAATGAATCATGCAACAACGCCTAAGGTGCAAGTCTTACATTAAACTGTACTATTGAGTGTGCGTGGCTGTACAGGTGCGATGCTGTTAGTTACGTAAGCCCATCCACCACTGCAAGGTCATATCGCACTGGATGAGAGAAATCGGTTTTTAATCGTCCTGAGGCCAAAAACCGCATAAAAAGCATCAATCAAAATCAAATCGGATTATTAATTTCCGTGTGACTGGTGCACAACATGTACAATATGCTGCCCACCGTTTTCTGCAACAAGCTGAAATCGAGAAACAGCATGTTCCACAACTGATCGAAGTGTTTCCGGGGTCACGATCAGAATGTGTTGCGCAATGCCTACCTCCAATGCAGCTAAATTTGCAGTCGGAACACTGAACACACCATCTTTTAGATAGCCCCACAGCCAGAAGTCACACGGATTGAGATCAGGTGATCGGGACGGCCAGGCTGTAGGGACATGGCGGCTGGTAATTCTAGTATTTCCGAAATGGCCTTCAGCAGCTGCTTAACTGGATTTTCAATGTGCGGAGGTGCCCCATCTTGCATAAACGTGATTCCGTCCACGTTGTTGGAGAGCTGGAATGACGTGGTTGCGCAAAAGACACTCATAGCGCTTACCAGTGACGGTACAGGTAACAGGACCGGAAACATCTGTCTCTTCGAAGAAATATGGCCCTATAATAAATGGTGCCGTAAACTTGCACCACACGGTGACCTCTTCAGGATAAAGTGGTACTGGTTGATTTGGGTGTTGATTTTCAGCTGTCCACAAAATTTTCCACGGCCAGTCATTGTCCACTTACATGTCAGCAATAAATTCTAAAGCAAAGGTCTCTCTTGCTGGCAAGTCAACAGGAAGCAACGCGTGCACATGGGTAATTTTGAATAGCTAACAAAGAAGGATGTTTCGCAGGATTTTACGAACCGTGCTCACGGGTATGTCCAATGTAAGTGCAATTCTCCGTGCACTACACGTTTGAACACCACCACTCGTCTCCTCCTGCATTGCTGTGGCCACTGCTTCCACTGGCGTCGAATCAATTTGTTTCCTCCCTCTACCAGGTTGCACACCAAAAGAACCCGTCTTTTCGAATTTCCGAATCATTTTCTCCAGACCCGCAGCAGTCATCGGACCAACGCCTTTTTTCAAACCCTTCAGTGTCAGGAACTCTGCAGAGCGACATGTGCACGGTCATCAGACTTGTAATACAGCTTTACAAGCAGAGCTCGATCTTTCATTGAGACAGTCAAGGCGAAAGCCGTGTACCCGGCGTGTTTATACGAACTTGAGTGAGTCGTGCGCATGACAGGTGTTTTCATTTACGTATTCTGACGCATACAGCGCCATCTATTGAAAAATTTTCACGCCATTTTTTTTATTCTGCCATACGTTTTCCCCTTCTTCGACAATATTCCATTGCAATTTGACGTCATTCTGGCCAATGATGTTGATTATACAGCGTTTTGAAAGCTGAACTTTAATTATAATCACCCTGTACATCTCTCATATTCCCATCACTCAAATCATCTCGTGCACAGATCCTGTCCTTTTCAAATCCATGAATCCCAGCTTCCACTCTGACCTACTCCTCAAAGACACACACATTATCTTTGCCTTCATGCCTCCCTCACTTCGATCATAACCACTTCTACATCCAAACAATCCTAGCATCTTCGCGGTCTACCCTCCTTCACTGCCACGATAACGAAGATTCACCTAGAGATTACGGCAGAGGAGGTGGTTACCGAACTCATTTCCAATCCTGCTTTAGAAATCCGTGCAGCCCACTATATCTAAAATGACTCAGGTCTCACCTACTTCATGTGAGTCTTCAGAGAGTCTGACCGCTCCATTGATCACATCCTCACAGAGAGAGCCCTTATTTACAACTACCACCATAAAGTTCAACGTTCCACAATCCCTCCCCTACCCCAATCCTTCCATTGGCAAAATTCCTAGTTTATAATGAGCACATCATTACCGAATGTAAAAGTCCCCGCCCGCATCTCGTGTCGTGCGGTAGCGTTTTCGCTTCCCACGCCGGGTTCCCGGCTTCGATTCCCGGCGGGGTCAGGGATTTTCTCTGCCTCGTGATGGCTGGGTGTTGTGTGCTGTGCTTAGGTTAGTTAGGTTTAAGTAGTTCTAAGTTCTAGGGGACTTATCCCCATAGATGTTAAGTCCAATAGTGCTCAGAGCCATTTGAACCATTTTTGTAAAAGTCCCCCCACCTGTCCTCACTGTCAAGAGTCCCAGTTCCTCAAACGATGTCCTAATCTCGCCTCCCCTCCCATCTGCAACAACTGCAATGATGCTCACACTACGTATTCTGCCAAGTGCAAGGCTAAACTCCCACCCATCAAATCAGGCTTGACAATACCCGTCCATCCTACTGATCATCCTATCCATCCCAGTAACTCACTCCACCAAACTCCCAATGCTTAAGACATCATCAGATTGCTCACCATTGTCCTCCAAACTATACTCCCTTTCGAATAACCTCATACCCTACAACAAACTTCTCTTGTCACCTGCTCTGTTTCCCACCTCAATACCCCGGTCAGCTACTTCCACAGCCAAGTCCACTTCATTTTCACTCATTTCAACACATTCATTTAAACCTCTTCATCCTTCACCTATGCAACCCACTCCCTAACCTCCCATCATGGTGCGACAACAATACATCATCCTATACCATAACATACACTCCCTACCTGTGAACAAGCCCCTTTTAATGCGTGCCTGTCCCAACACAATCTTGATAACTTCATCCTTAACGATACGTTCCTCCAGCCATATCAGACCATCTGATTTTCTCCCTGTATCCTCGACTGTACAGATAACAACCTTCCATTGCAGTCGGCCACCACAAAAACATCACTGCTCAGTCACAGCCATTACTCAATAATCCCAACGAATATCTTATCCTTAGCCTCTTCTTCAAAACCCTGTTGCCTGTGCTATTATATACATCCAAACTAATAAGTCCATCCCATATGATTTTCTCACCCACAATGACGGTACTTTTTTCACCTGTATTTTTGCCACTTAGCTCAACGTCCACAATAGATACCCTGTGAAACTATGGTGCTGGCATCAGTTTACAGACTTCCTCCAGCATACCTGTCCTGAGAGCAACATCACCCCAGATGTTGTCCTAGCATCTCCCAGCCTCCTTGGATGCCTCACTTCAGAAGTGTTCGACCCAATTGGAAGTGATGAGCTACGTGTCCTCCTCACCATATCATACACAAAAAAAAAAAATGGTTCAAATGCCTCTGAGCACTATGGGACTTAACATCTGTGGTCATCAGCCCCCTAGAATTTAGAACTACTTAAACCTAACTAACCTAAGAACATCACACACAGTCATGCCCGAGGCAGGATTCGAACCTGCGACCGTAGCGGTCACGAAGTTCCAGACTGAAGCGCCTAGAACCGCACGGCCACACCGGCCAGCTATCATACACAGTACTCCATCCTCATGTTCCCCATCCCCATCTTCACCTGAATGTTGTCCATAGCTACTCCAGTGCCAACTGGAATAGCTACTGGGAATCCATAGATAGACAAATAGGAAGCCACCTTCCAGCAACCTGATGATATCCACATGCCATAGTATGCTGAAGCAAACCTTGTCAGATGCAGTCTCTACCTATATCCCTACTAAAGCCATATATCCTCATTACCGCAGTCTCCCAACACGAGCTGCACTTCTATTCTGAGAATCCCATAATTTATACTGCTTTTCCCTATGGACCCATCACTGGGATACATTTACATGCCACCGGAAATGTAATGACACATTAGAAATTTACTCAATACCAAAGAGATCTCTGCACTATAGTCAATCCTACACTTCCAGTTCACTCCTCCAAGTACTGGAAACCATTCCACTGATTTCCTGAAACTCACCCCATCCTTCACCGTTCGATCTTCACAACAACCTTCCTTTACCTGACGACCTGAGCAAAACCAATCAATTTGCATCCTATTTCTGCGACATCTTCTCGTTCCCTGACGATCCTCACTCCGACTGCTCCCAGTTCCCTATTGTCCACAAACGCACATACCGCTAAGTCTTACCCCCGGCGCCCAGTTTCTGGTACCTGAACAACATACCTGTAACACAATTGAACACGCCAGTCACAGCACAGGACACAAAACAAGTACTTTACAGAAAACTCGATGCATCCCCCGGTAGTGACTGTATTACGTACAGACATCTCAAAGAATGTCCTCTCTTCTTTCTCATCACCCTTGCAATCCTGTATATAGCCAGCCGTTGTGGCCGAGCGGTTCTAGGCGCTTCAGTCCGAAACCGCGCTGCTGCTACGGTCTCAGGTTCGAATCTTGCCTCGGGCATGGATGTGTATGCTGTACTTAGGTTAGTTATATTTAAGTAGTTCTAAGTCTACAGGACTGATGACCTCAGATGTTAAGTCCCATAGTGCTCAGAGCCATTTGAGCCCGTTGAATCCTGTATATCACTATTCTCTTCACAGGCTACTATCCCGACCTGTGAATAGCAGCCAAAATCCTGATTTTCCTGAAACAGAGGCCCCCCCCCCCTATATTGCCCCATTTGCCTCATCTCAGTATTTAACAAGTTCTTTAAATCCACCCTCTCCCGACGCATCTACCTACATCTGAACAAACACTGTCTGCTTCCTACTACCCATTGTGACTTCTGTTCCTCCTTCTCTGCTGGTGATCAACTCCTGAACAGCTCAACAACTGTAAATCCACCAGCTTTGGCTCCATTGACCTAGAGAGAGCATGCAACTGCATATGACATTCTGGGCTCCTTTCAGTCTCTAGACATAGCACTTCGAGTTAACTATGTTCGCCTTATTGCATCCTTTCTCACCAATAGCCTCTGCTATATCAATGTTAACAGCACCAATTCTCAAACCTTCCGCGCCACTGCAGGAGTGCCCCAATGTTCCGTTCTCTCCCCTCTCCTTTATCTCTTATACATTTCTGATACGTCCAAAACACCTCCTGCCATACACGTCCTTCAGTATTCTGATGACACTGCTTTTTTTATGTATCTTATGCTCCAGAAGTTCCAACAAGTCCTCCAAATCGGCTTCAATCACTTTACCTCATGGTGTAACCAACGGCTCCTTGAGATTAACCCCTCCAAAACCCAGGAAATAATAATAGGATGCCCCATTCGCACCTTCGATCTCCGCAAATTCTACCTCACCAGTTATGACCGTCCTATCCAGCGAACTGGCACATTAAAATACCTTGGACTAATCTTTGACAGGCAGCAAAGGTGGAAACCTTACCTACTAACCATCCAGCAGAAAGCCCATAATAGAGTGAAACTACTAAAACTACTAACTGGCCGGATTTGGGGATTGCACCCCTCCACTGTTCTCCACATGTAAAACACGTTGACCCAACCTATTCTTTGCTATGTGAATGTTGCATAGCTCTCTGCACCACCTAAGTTCTATCAGTGCCTCGAGATCCTGGAGGGCCATGCACTCCTCCTAACTTTCCTCACCCGTTTATCTTCCCCGACCAGGATCTTTTACCAACGCATCAAATTCGCGCCTCTCTTGACTCAAACTTACACCTCCGCAAGTTCATCTCTAATAATCCTATCGTTTTCCCTTTACTTTCCAATTCTCTGATGCTGCCATGCCTTTACCAACACATTCCACCAACCCGACACCTACATATCCTTTACATACTCTCTCAAAGAAACTTTAACAACCTCATGAACTCCACCCTGACATTTACTCACCCTGCGACCCATAAGTCCACCCCACCCATTCCACCTCACGAGAGCTTCCTCTCCCTCCCCACATTTCCTCATAACATCTCTTTTCCTATCTGCCTTTCTTTCCCCAGCCCCTTTTCCCAGCAACTGTTGCTGTCACCACCAATTCCCCCCCTGCTCCATCCCTTCTTCTGTCTCAACAACCACTCCTACCCCATTGCTGCTGTGCACCCGTCATCCATCCTTATGCCACCACTTTCCTACCTTCCTCACCGCCTAATCTTTCCCTGTTCAACAACATGCTCCCTATCCCAGGGCAGATCCTTCCAGTTCTTAGTGACAGGGAAGTGCTTCTTTTAAATATCAGTATTTCGGAACCAGGTTTTAAATGTCTTTAAATGTGCACTTATTGTGTTTTTTTACCTTTTATTTTTATTGTTTTTATCTACCAGAATTATATCTTCGTATATCTAAAAACATTTTATTTTTCACCTCTAAAACGTTTTAATTTCAGTGCAGATATCTACATTATTTGTTTCTTGTCTCTTTTCCATCTCATTTAATTTCTTTGTCAGTTGGCTGATGAGTGGGTTGCCTGTACCCCTGACAGCCCACTCCCTCCTACCACCCATAAATAGTGCAGGGGGATGAAATTACAATAAAGATAAACAAGGTTCCTCTGTGATGTTTGCTATTTTATTGACGGAAAATAGCCACCAACCTTCCACATGCAGTTTATCTTTGTGATGAATATTACAAGCATAGCACCATAACTTTTTTTTGGTTTTTGGCGTAAGTCTACTGCAGAAGTGTCCTCCACAGCATTTGGAATCGGAGCTTCTATACTCCATTTGGTGTCACGTTATCGAATTGGTAGTATGTGTACGATGCCCGTCGCTCTCCAGAGCTGTCACTGACGCATGGTGGGCTGACTACCAGCTGCCAGACTCTTAGTCTTAAGCAACACAGTAACCACAGAGGTTGACAGCTCTGCCCAATCTTCTGGGAGCTTCAGTGGTGCACGGTGGTGGACTTCTCGACTTCTAGAAAGGAAGCTCTCCTTGAAAAGGTATTTGTTTAAATAAAGACAGAAGTGTTCTTTATAAATGGTGTACAATTTGGACTTTAACTTAGATGAATAAATCGAGGGGGCTGTGTCTGGAAGGTCTGTTCCCCCCAGTGTTTGATTAAATGAAGAGAGAGACTAAAACTTAGAACTAGGAGAATCAGTGACCAGGGAAAACATGTCATGTAGGTCAGGAGACAGGCCTGGACCCACACATACAATTGCACTTTAACAAATATCCTTTGTCTCAGATTTCATAGTGTGAGTACTTTGGTACCCAGGTTCTGATGTCATTGAACCAGTCCCAGTATCTCTTCTCTGAGGCTCTATGATGGAATTCTGCTGTGCTGTAAATAGCTCTGACAACTGGCTGCGGTAGCGAGCCGTGGAGTGGCCTGCTGCTGGCTGGCTACGGACCCCGCATCAGCCTCAGAGGGTCGAACCAGTGACCTGCTGTTGACTGGAACGCTGGCACCCCATCTGCTGCTGCGTGTAGCTGGTGGTGTGACACGTCCTGCCATCCAGGAGAGCTGCCACACTTGAATGAATCTCGTTAGAAACCCGCACCTATTTATACGATGCTGTGTGTCTCTGTTCTGCCATACGCACCGCTTTGTGTCACAAACTCATAACACGCTAGATTGGCCAGTGGGCCCCTTCTGCCTGTGATCTGCGACATGCAAAACCACTACATATACACTTTCAGCAATTTGATGGCCATGTGGCCTCTATTCTACTTTGAAACTGTTATTATGTGTAACTCACTGCAATATGGCCCACACTTGGCTGTAACTTGTGCTCAGAATATTGCACAAAACTAACTTTCACTATCCTAAACGGTGGTGCCGCTACAATAATAATACATCATCTTGAATTTCCTGCCAGTTTATACTTCAGACAATAGCCCTGTTCCTACATGAAACACACTAGTCCAATTAGGGTTCTTTTTGAATGTCCCACCAAAATTTGAATTTCTTCCATTTTATACATAGGGTTACAAGATATTTCAGAAGGGGGAAATCTCATAATCGTTGACTTAATCGATGATGTAATCGATGACCTACTTGGCGCCAGAACTGTCCTAACATATCTCCTAATGATACATTGTAACAAATGTGTGCAGTGTTGCAAAACTTCTTAATAAGCATTTCTTTACTGTTACTGGAAAGATGGGGATATCAGGTTCAGACTATACTGCCATGAAATATCTCTGACCGACCGTTACAAATAACTTCGGTAATATAGTGGCCAGTTATGTTAATGTGAGCACCTGTCACAAGCCTGAATAACCAACTTTTGTAGCACAGAAGTCTGTGGGACATGCAGGAAGATAGTCAGTGATGTTGTGGAAGGTGACAACAGGGATGTGGAGCCATGCTGACTCCAGAGCCGTGGCCATCTGTTCTAAGTTCCTCAGTTGAGGATCTGTGGGGCGTTGTACACATTCTCGATATCGTTTAAAACCAGGGAGTTTCGTGACCAGTGGAGTGCGGTAAACTCATCCTGTTGCTGTTCAAACCACGCATGTACACTGTAAGCTGTGTGGCACATTGCATTGTCTTGCAGGTAGATGCCATCGTGCCAAAGGAAAACAAATTGCATGTAGGTGTATACATGGTCCCCAAGAACAGATGCATAGTTGTGTTGATCCATTGTGATTTCCAGAATGACAATAACACCCAGGGAATACCACATACTCATTCCCCAGCTCATAACTCACCCCCCTCCCGCCTCGACGCTTCCGACGACTGTTGCAGTGTATTTGCTTTCTGACTTCTCACGCCATAGGCGCCCACAGCCATACGAGGTGCGACAATAAAGTAATGAGACTGATGTGAAAAAAAATGTTGCTTACCGTTTTAGTCAAGTTTAGTGTTGTCTCCTTCAAAGTAGTTCCCTTCTGATTGCACACACTTTTTCCAGCGCTTCTGCCATCGTTGGTAACATTTCTGGAACTCATCTTCTGTAATATTCTCCAAGACCCTCGTCACAGCTTTTCGGACATCTTGTGTTGTTTGAAAATGGTGTCCCTTGACCGCTGTTTCGACTCTTGGAAATAGAAAAAAGGCGCACGGAGCGATATCTGGTGAATGATGTGGCTGTGGTAGTACTGAAATTTCTTTTGAGGTTAAAAATTGCTGTACTGACAGAGCAGTATGGGATGGCGCATTATCTTGATGCAGAATCCAGTTATCAGCAATGTTGGCATGGACACGAAGAACTCTTTTATGAAGTCTTTCTAAAATTTCTTTGTAGTAGTATTGGTTAACTGTTTATCCAGGAGGCACCCACTCTTTATGAACAATTCCCTTGATATCAGAGAAGCACACAAGCAGGTTGATGGTCGTCCACTGCGGTCTTCATCTTTGTTGTGTACATAGTTCCGCGTAGTCAGCACGTACACGACTTTCCCACTAGAGCGCGCCCCGCTAAGCACAACAACGGAGGCGCAGCGCTCGTCCATCTCCGCACTACGAGATGGTGCTGTCTTGGAGACGGACCAGATTCTGCTTCCGCCGATCTGCGTATTAATATGTAACGCAGCCAATGAGATTGTGGCTAACGTAGAACATTTTCTCCTCGCGATTCACACTCGTGCAGTGATACCTGAACGCGCGAGGTATTATAACGAGTGTACAGACCTCCGATTAGTCAGTCTGCATTTATCTGCACCTGTCTGTACCAGTCTGCATTAGTCTGAACCAGTCTGTAGTCAAGTTTCAGTCTGCACCTAATAAGATTATCATATTCCTGCACATAGCCATGAAGAGAAATGTATAGACACTTTGTCAAGTATCAGAGATATGTGAGAATAAGATTAACGTACCAAGACCAAAGGAACTTCAGATTGTCAATTGTAAACGGCATCCAGAATCAAGTTACGTAATGTCTATCCTTTTTATTATTTTAATAAATATGTGTGAAAATTAATCAAGTTCTGTTTAAAGTTGGCCACCGTCAATCTGCTACTCTAAGTGTGCAAGTGGCATTTCTATCATCTGACCTAACGGCAGAAGATAAACACGCCACAATAAGACCACGAGACATATTGCTAACACTCGCCTACTTCGTTAGAGCGACAAGTCAAATAATCTGATGGTGTGTGTACCGAAGGTCTTACAGTACGCACACCACAATCTTCAATATTCGTTCTGCCTTCACTAAACATTTTATGCCAACGAAAAACTTGAGCTCTTGACATAACATCCTCTCCAAAAGCCTTCTAAAGCTTACCATAAGTTGCCGTCGCGTTTTGACCAAATTTAACACAAAAAGAAATGGCATACCGTTGAGCAATATTATGCAGTTCCATTTCCATGACAAGAGACACAAACACGTGTTATCTTATTACAGCACAAATCACGACTGAGTAGTTGCATCGATGTACCGCTTGGACTAGAAGCAGCTTATAGAACAAAGTCAAAGATACTGTGCCTACGCAAGCCTCCAGAGTTGCTACATTTTGCAAATAAAATCAGTCTCATTACTTTATTGTCGCACCTCGTATGTCCGATGGACCATAAAATATGATTCATCTGAAAAGGTCACCTGCCGCCAGTCAGTGGACACCCAGTTGCGGAACTGGCATGTATATTGCAGCCTTCGTAGCCTATGAAGAGCGGTCGGCATTACAGCATGAACCAAGCGCCCATACGCAGCTACGTTCGCTGGGTGATGACATGTGATTACATTTTCAAGCAATTTGGGTGCATAGATCCTGAGAAATCAGTACCCAGAACAACCACCTCTGGCCGTAATAACGGCCTTGATACGACCGGACATTGAGTCAAACAGAGCTTCGATGGCGTGTACAGGTACAGCTGACCATGCAGCTTCAACACGATACCACAGTTATCAAGAGTAGTGACTGGCGTATTGTGACGAGCCAGTTGCTCGGCCACCATTGACCAGACGTTTTCAGTTGGTGAGAGATCTGGAAAATGTGCTGCCCAGGGCAGCAGTCGAACATTTTCTGTATCCAGAAAGGCCCGCACAGTAACTGCAACATGCGGTTGTGCATTATCCTGCTGAAATGTACGGCTTCGCAGGGATCGAATGAAGGGTAGAACCACGGGTCGTACCACATCTGAAATGTAACGTCCACTGTTCAAAGTGCCGTCAATGCGAACAAGAGGTGACAGAGACGTGTAACCAATGGCACCCCATGCCATCACGCTGGGTGATACGCCAATACGGCGATGACGAATACACGCTTCCTATGTGCGTTCACCGCGATGTCGCCAAACACGGATGCGACCATCATGATACTGTAAACAGAACCTGGATTCGTCCGAAGAAATGACGTTCTGCCATTCGTGCACCCAGGTTCGTCGTTGAGTACACCATCGCAGGCGCTCCTGTCTGTGATGCAGCGTCAAGGGTAACCGCAGCCATGATCTCCGAGCTGATAGTCCATGCTACTGCAAACGTCGTCTAACTGTTCGTTCAGATGGTTGTTGTCTTGCAAACGTCCCCATCTGTTGACTCAGGGATCGAGACGTGGCTGCACGATCCGTTACAGCCATGCGGATAAGACGCCTGTCATCTCGACTGCTAGTGATACGAGGCCGTTGGGATGCAGCAAGGCGTTCCGTATTACCCTCCTGAATCCACAGATTCCATATTCTGCTAACAGTCATTGGATCTCGACCAACGCGAGCAGCAATGTCGCGATATGATAAACCGCAATCGCGATAGGCTACAATCCGATCTTTATCAAAGTCGGAAACGTGATGGTACAACGTTTCACCAGGCAACGCCGGTCAACTGCTGTTTGTGTATGAGAAATCGATTGGAAACTTTCCTCATGTCAGCACGTTGTAGGTGTCACCACCGGCGCCAACGTTGTGTGAATGCTCTGAAAAGGTAATCATTTGCATATCACAGCATCTTCTTCCTGTCGGTTAAATTTCGCGTCTGTAGCACGTCATCTTCGTGGTGCAGCAATTTTAATACCCAGTAGTGTATAAAACAAGTGACTCAATCAGTCTAGTGAAGGAGATCGAAACGTACAGAATGGATTTAGACACTTTAGAGGTATTTCGCTGGAGCTTACTGACACGCTTGATTTAGAAACGCGTACCATCATTTATGGAAGATGTGATTCAGGACGCAAATCAGGTATAGTATTTTGTGTCAATAAGGCTCTAGCTTTTACTGTATCTAGTTTTCTGTCAGTGGCTCGTAGAACAGCAGTAAGAAGAACAGACATGAAGAGATGTGAAATGTGATTCGTGGACTGTCATGCGTCCACAGAAGAAAGCACATCCCAGGCGAAGGACAAATTCTATGCGGTATTAACAATAGACACGAAGAAGTATAGAATGTTGTTTGTGAACAGGCATGTTCCCATAGAAGCAGCCGCACCCTAAGCGAAGAGCGAATTCTATATGGGACTAAAAGTAGTAGTGGATGCCATTCCAAACCGACATTGCAAAGTCCTATTGGGCGATATGAATGCTGAAGTGGAAAGGGATGATGGATTCCATTCAACAACTGGAAGACGCAGTTTACATCAACTCAATAACGACAACTGCGTCTGGTTCATCACCTTTGCAACATCGAAATGGATCTTCATCAGCAGCATAAATTTCCAACGGAAGGATATACACAAAGGAACTTGAGTGTCACCGGATGATAAAATAGTTAATGCGATACGAGTAGATTACATTGCAATTGACATCAAAGCAAAACACTTTGTGATGGACGTAAAGACAGTATGGGGTGTGGAATGCGGGAACGACCGGTTTATAGTAAAAATCTGGATACAGTACAACCCAACCCAGAGTCAGGAGCAATCTTAAGAAAGTAGTAGACTACCACGTCGATACGCTCAACGACACAACAAAGAAACATGATTCACGCACCAGCGCAGCAACCGCTTTGAAATTCTACAGGAGCAGGATTCACAAAAGAATCCAGGAAACTTTGGAGAGGAGTCAGGGATGTTGTAAATGAGGCAGAAAATGCAGTCCTCAAGAAGCAGATCGCCGGCCGCTGTGGCCGAGCGGTTCTAGGGGCTTCAGTCCGAAACCGCGCAACTGCTACGGTCGCAGCTTCGAATCCTGCCTCGGGCATGGATGTATGTGATGTCCTTAGGCTAGTTAGTTTTAAGTAGTTCTAAGTTGTAGGGGACTGGTGACCTCAGATGTTAAGTCCATAGTGCTCAGAGCCATTTGAACCCCATTTGAACCAAGAAGCTGATCGGGGGAAGGAAGTTTTCGTCTGGGTTCAAATGGTTCAAATGGCTCTGAGCACCTTGGGACTCAACTGCTGAGGTCATTAGTCCCCCAGAACTTAGAACTAGTTAAACCTAACTAACCTAAGGACATCACAAACATCCATGCCCGAGGCAGGATTCGAACCTGCGACCGTAGCGGTCTTTTTCGTCTGGGGACTAATGCATTAAGTCATTAATTTCTAGAGAAGAGGGCCCAAGAAGAGGCACCGATTTGCACAAGGCAAAGCACAGTCCCAAGAAGCACGGATAGCTACTCAATGAAGCCCGAGGAAAGCAAAGAGAATGTACATCAAAGTAATGGTAGAGGAGACTCGACAAAACTGCTTGAGAAAAAGAGGCTCAAAAGATGTATCGTAAAGTAAACTTCTTTAAGAAGGGATTCCAGAATCGCCAAAAGTTCGTCAAGGACAAGGAAACAGTACTTCAGGCGCTCCTGAACTTTAATGAACTCAAAGATCTGTTCAGTTTCCAGCCTCATGACATTGTAGATCTAGATTATCCGTCACCTACACCGGGGGAAATAAGGAAACGGATACTAACACAAATGAAGGAAAAAAAGTCGAGGAGAAAATGAAACCAGGCGGAAGTCGTTCGAGCTGGAGAAGAGAGACTACACAAGAGAATTCACCACATAGTCAAAAGGATGTGAGCCGGCCCAAGTGGCCGTGCGGTTAAAGGCGCTGCAGTCTGGAACCGCAAGGCCGCTACGGTCGCAGGTTCGAATCCTGCCTCGGGCATGGATGTTTGTGATGTCCTTAGGTTAGTTAGGTTTAACTAGTTCTAAGTTCTAGGGGACTAATGACCTCAGCAGTTGAGTCCCATAGTGCTCAGAGCCATTTGAACCAAAAGGATGTGAACTGTGCAGAAAATCCAAGAAGATTGGAAGACAGCGCTTATCTGTCCTTTACACAAGAAAGGTTACAGAATGAACTGCACCAACTATAGGGGAATCACACTTATGAACGTCTGCTAGAAGATCTTGTCAAACAGTATACTGGATATAAGGGAGCCATTTGCAAAAGAAGTGATTAGTGAATATCAGGGCCTTTCGACTACAGACAAAATCAATATACTGCGACAACTCATAGATTTTAAGAAGGTATACGACTGCGTTCACCAGGAGAGCCTGATGAACCGCCTAACCTAGTTTGGAATACCAAAAAAACTCGCCACCCTGCTGCGACTCTGTCTCACTGATTCAAATGGCAAAGTGAAGCTCGTGAACCAAGACGCAGATGAGACACGGAGATGGAGTGTCACTCATATTGTTCAAACTGGTGTTCGAAAAGATAATGATGGAAGATTTCTACAACAATTTTGAAGGGACTGAGGTACAAGGTGAGAAAATCACACATTTTGCATTTGCCGATGACGTGACCCTGTTGTCCAGATGTAACGAAGAACTGGTGTGGATGAGCGACAGTGTCGAGGTGGCAGCGAGCAAGAGCGCTCTCCTTGTGAATGAATCGAAGACCGAGTGATGAACAGAACGCACGCTTATTCGAGAGACCACTCCATCTACTGGTTGTCAGAAAACGGTAGTACAAAAGGGATGATAATTTTAAATATCTGAATTCGGCTTTTTAAATACCACAGTGTCAGAAAGAATTTCAAACTCCAGATGGGGCTATGCAGTTGCGCAACTTGGAGTGTCTAGAAAAAATACTTAAATAACCTCCCCGGTTTCGGGCGAGAAGTATTAAGGAAGATCTATGTTCCAGTACAGGATGAGATCACTAGGGAAGGAGGATCAGACATAACTGGGTGCTGGATGATATCTACAACAGACCAAACATTGTAGACAAGATAAGAATCAAACGGCTTGGCCAGGGCATGTCACTCGGATGGCCTTTGAAATCCATGGAATTTTACCTCCCGCGGAAGAATACTACTGAGGAGCCCAAAGGAAAGGTGAGAGGTGGAATCCATGATAATTTACTGCAGATCGGTATAGAGGGTGATTGGCGGCAGAAAGCAGGCAACAGAATCCAGTGGAAGAACCTTTGTAGCTGCGCATAGCCCTTTGGGCCTGATACCGTAAAGTAACGCAAATTAAAGTAAGTAACATGACTATGACCCTCGCTGCAACAACAGAAGTGGATCCAACATACAAGTTTTAAAATCAAAAAAATTCAAGTTGCTTTGAAACTGCATCAACAAAGTTAGTTACAAAGTCTGAATCTGAGTTTAGTAACATTTTAAGTTATTTCTGTAACCAGCTTTTATGTAAGACAGAAAAAGAAATACTGCAAAATTTCGGTCCAGTTTCACTTTTACCAACTATCCCGAAAACTTTATGAAAGGTAATATGTAATCGGCTTCTTATTCGTCAGACAACAAATAATACATTGTGAAAGTCACAGTTCGGAGTCCTAAAGGGTTCTGATATTAAGAAGCCAAGCATTTACTTCATTTATTAGATAAGAAATTACAATCTACTGGTATATTCTGTGATCTGTCAAAGGAATTTGACTGTATATATCATCATATCGCTTTAAATAAATTAAAATATTACAGTTTAACAGAAAATGCTGCAAAATGGTTCAAATTGTATCTCTTTGACAGGATGTCTCACAAGGTTCCATCTTAGGGCTCTTATTTTTTCTTGTGTGTGTAAATGATCTTTCAACAGTAATATTACCAGAGGCCAAGTCTGTTTCGTTTGTAGATGGCACAAACATTGCAGTAAATAGCAGATCGAATATAGTTTTAGAAAGGTCGGTTAATGAAATTTTCATGAACATTAATAAATGGTCCCTAGCCAATTGTCTGTCACTGAACTTTGAAAAAACTCACTATATGCAGTTCAGAGCTTGTAAGAAATTCTCCTCCCCCTCCCCCTCTCCCCCATTTCCCCTCCACCCCCCCCCCTCCCAGTATATGCATAAAATATGATGTGAAGCAGATAGAAAAATTTGACAGTCTTAAATTCTTGACATTACAGGTTGATAACAAATTCAGCTGAGAGGAGCATATCATAGAATTGCTGAAGCGCCTAAACAAATATTTATTTCCAATGCGAATGATGTCCGATACAGGTGATATAAAAGTTAAAAAAAAGGCACACTTCCCTTAGTTTCATTCTACATTGTCATATGAGATTATTTTTTGGGGTAACTCATCAATCCATGCTAAACTACTAATAAAGCTCAGTTTAAGGGCAGCCGAAGGGATTTATTGGTGGCCAACACCTACTCCAGTGACAAATTTCTTAGTAGAACAGACAGAAGTGTATGTACAATTTAAGCGCAGTAATGGGACGAAGGTAAATAAGTTTTGTAACATAATTTTTCTATTTGATCATGTGTGGCTACAATAGCCAAAGAATTACCACGAGCCCCTTAGTGTAAAAATCATTTACATGTTTTGCGACAAGTTTGTTATTTCACCTTAAATGAAAACTGCTTAAGAGTTTTTGAGTAAGTTCATATCTATAAGGACTATTCCACTAAGATCTGTGGAAGTCACATTAGCATATATTTGTTTCTCTGTAAACATCTATAGCGTTTCCTTTTTTTCTGATATGTTCAACATTCTGGAGAACCTCCTCAATATGGAACTACGGAACAAAAATAATCTAATCTAATCTAGTGTAAGTTTGTTGCATATGTCCAATTATAAACATCCTTGAGGGTTTCATTGGCTTTCTCTACTAGGAATTCTGGTGTTCTATCTGTGATTACAATGTTGCTGTCATCAGCAAAAAGCATTTTTCCCTATGTCTAACATTTTATGGAAAATTATTGATGTATAAAAATGTTTGCTGAATTTGAAGTCGGTGCTACCTCTCTTTCCTATTTTCCCCTTTTATAAAATAATCCTAATACCTTTAACAGAAATAATAACTTTTAAGAAATGTTTCCATGAAATTTGTCTTGCTTACAAACGCGGTCTACACCCCTGGAGAATTTGATGAAATTGACTTCGACCGCGAAAGCTTATTATATTAACTCCAATAGATGTTTCAAAATATGGTGACGCCAACCCTTACATCATATCTACAATTAAAGGTTGTAATTTTCTGTCATGTAAAAATACTTGGCCGATTCATCCAGTCTGTCTACCTTCGTATGGCAACCAAAAACCATGTGGTGGATTTTCCTCTAGATAGCACTGAGTCCTCAACTAGGCGTCTGTTTTTCATACGCAGCTGCAAGAAGAAAAAAGAAATTCTCCGGTGAGGTGCAAATATTTTCAGCTCTCTTCATAGATGAGTCACGAATATTTCTAGATCATCAACGTGCAGTGATCCGGAGTGCAACAGGCATCAATTTAATATTACTGAAAGAGCTCAGCTTACACTGATTTGCCTCTGTACAAAGCACATAGTGCTTTATTAGCTCCCATATGTTGATAGTTGAGTCAAAAAGTGTCCACTGGAGCGAAGAAGAGAAATACGTTTACAAAATGATAATACCCATCAACTGAGAAGTTGCCTAATCGACAAGTAGTTGAATGAACTGACTATTTGAACAACAGAATGGCGTCTATTGATCACTCTTGGTCGCGTCCCAGATGTGTTTGTGCACGAACTCCATAACAGTGCAAGAAAGCACACTGTACACAATTTAGCCGTTATATATTGAACCCGTTCACAGTCTTATTGATTTATTAACTTTCTCGTAACGCTTCTAGTTGTCCACAGGAAATCATATTCCTTCTCAGAGTATTATTTGGAATATTTCCTTCAGTGCTTATTTATTTGGGTCGTCATAGATTTGTAGATGTTTCATGCCATGTAAAATACTTCCTTTTTCAGCATTTTATTGTATATGCAGAACAGTCATACTGTTGTATTTATATTTATTGGGTTGTAATTTGTTACACTGTCTGTTCGAATTACTATTTATTTCTTAATCTGTGTATGAGTTTTACGTGCGAAAATACGCTACTGTCACTGACTGTGTAAGTGAAACGGGGTTATTGCAACTTTTACTTACTTTGTTTATTACGTGAGATCTTCTCTATTTTGGCTCGGCACATACGTGGAAAAGCTGTTTAGCATTTACCGTCGTCTGCAGGTATTAGATGTGTGGATACTTTTAAGCGCAGTCTCGGTTATAAGTCACTAGTGTAGACAGAAGTCCCCTAATTACTGTTTCATAGGTTAATTAGAAGTTACAGGCAATACGATTTTTTGACACAATGACAATTCAGAAAATGATGTTTAAGTCTCTTGTAAGGATAAAGCTCGCGTTATTTCGCAGGTATTAGGGCCTGCAGTAAGAAAGTCGACAGAAGATCTCATTTCTTATATGTGGAGATCAATAGCCCATATATAACATATTAATTAAAGAAGGAAACGAGCCGAAATACAATTTACACACGGAGTTCCATGTATTTTGAGCACCCCCGAAATGACTTTTTGTACAGATGAAAATTAAAGAATTAGTTGTTAAGTTTTGTGTTCTATTGATCATTTTGCACGATAAATCGTAATGATGTGGAACGAGTCATTTTACATTCACATCGCAAATTAATTTGTAAATATGCCTACATGCAGTCACTTATAAGGTTGTTCTCTGTTCACATCTACATCTACATCTACATTGATACTCCGCAAGCCACCCAACGGTGTGTGGCGGAGGGCACTTTACGTGCCACTGTCATTACCTCCCTTTCCTGTTCCAGTCGCGTATGGTTCGCGGGAAGAACGACTGTCTGAAAGCCTCCGTGCGCGCTCTAATCTCTCTAATTTTACATTCGTGATCTCCTCGGGAGGTATAAGTAGGGGGAAGCAATATATTCGATACCTCATCCAGAAACGCACCCTCTCGAAACCTGGCGAGCAAGTTACACCGCGATGCAGAGCGCCTCTCTTGCAGAGTCTGCCACTTGAGTTTATTAAACATCTCCGTAACGCTATCACGGTTACCAAATAACCCGGTAACGAAACGCGCCGCTCTTCTTTGGATCTTCTCAATCTCTTCCGTCAACCCGACCTGGTACGGATCCCACACTGATGAGCAATACTCAAGTATAGGTCGAACGAGTGTTTTGTAAGCCACCTCCTTTGTTGATGGACTACATTTTCTAAGCACTCTCCCAATGAATCTCAACCTGGTACCCGCCTTACCAACAATTAATTTTATATGATCATTCCACTTCAAATCGTTCCACACGCATACTCCCAGATATTTCACAGAAGTAACTGCTACCAGTGTTTGTTCCGCTATCATATAATCATACAATAAAGGATCCTTCTTTCTATGTATTCGCAATACATTACATTTGTCTATGTTAAGGGTCAGTTGCCACTCCCTGCACCAAGTGCCTATCCGCTGCAGATCTTCCTGCATTTCGCTACAATTTTCTAATGCTGCAACTTCTCTGTATACTACAGCATCATCCGCGAAAAGCCGCATGGAACTTCCGACACTATCTACTAAGTCATTTATATGTATTGTGAAAAGCAATGGTCCCATAACACTCCCCTGTGGCACGCCAGAGGTTACTTTAACGTCTGTAGACGTCTCTCCATTGATAACAACATGCTGTGTTCTGTTTGCTAAAAACTCTTCAATCCAGCCACACAGCTGGTCTGATATTCCGTAGGCTCTTACTTTGTTTATCAGGCGACAGTGCGGAACTGTATCGAACGCCTTCCGGAAGTCAAGAAAAATAGCATCTACCTGGGAGCCTGTATCTAATATTTTCTGGGTCTCATGAACAAATAAGGCGAGTTGGGTCTCACACGATCGCTGTTTCCGGAATCCATGTTGATTCCTACATAGTAGATTCTGGGTTTCCAGAAATGACATGATACGCGAGCAAAAAACATGTTCTAAAATTCTACAAGAGATCGACGTAAGAGATATAGGTCTATAGTTTTGCGCATCTGCTCGACGACCCTTCTTGAAGACTGGGACTATCTGTGCTCTTTTCCAATCATTTGGAACCCTCCGTTCCTCTAGAGACTTGCGGTACACGGCTGTTAGAAGGGGGGCAAGTTCTTTCGCGTACTCTGTGTAGAATCGAATTGGTATCCCGTCAGGTCCAGTGGACTTTCCTCTATTGAGTGATTCAAGTTGCTTTTTTATTCCTTGAACACTTATTTCGATGTCAGCCATTTTTTCGTTTGTGCGAGGATTTAGAGAAGGAACTGCAGTGCGGTCTTCCTCTGTGAAACAGCTTTGGAAAAAGGTGTTTAGTATTTCAGCTTTACGCGTGTCATCCTCTGTTTCAATGCCATCATCATCCCGTAGTGTCTGCATATGCTGTTTCGATCCACTTACTGATTTAACGTAAGACCAGAACTTCCTAGGATTTTCTGTCAAGTCGGTACATAGAATTTTACTTTCGAATTCAATGAACGCTTCACGCATAGCCCTCCTTACGCTAACTTTGACATCGTTTAGCTTCTGTTTGTCTGAGAGGTTTTGGCTGCGTTTAAACTTGGAGTGGAGCTCTCTTTGCTTTCGCAGTAGTTTCCTAACTTTGTTGTTGTACCACGGTGGGTTTTTCCCGTCCCTCACAGTTTTACTCGGCACGTACCTGTCTAAAACGCATTTTACGATTGCCTTGAACTTTCTCCATAAACACTCAACATTGTCAGTGTCGGAACAGAAATTTTCGTTTTGATCTGTTAGGTAGTCTGAAATCTGCCTTCTATTACTCTTGCTAAACAGATAAACCTTCCTCCCTTTTTTTATATTCCTATTAACTTCCATATTCAGGGATGCTGCAACGGCCTTATGATCACTGATTCCCTGTTCTGTACATACAGAGTCGAAAAGTTCGGGTCTGTTTGTTATCAGTAGGTTAGGTAGTCTGAAATCTGCCTTCTATTACTCTTGCTAAACAGATAAACCTTCCTCCCTTTTTTTATATTCCTATTAACTTCCATATTCAGGGATGCTGCAACGGCCTTATGATCACTGATTCCCTGTTCTGTACATACAGAGTCGAAAAGTTCGGGTCTGTTTGTTATCAGTAGGTCCAAACAGACCCGAACTTTTCGACTCTGTATGTACAGAACAGGGAATCAGTGATCATAAGGCCGTTGCAGCATCCCTGAATATGGAAGTTAATAGGAATATAAAAAAAGGGAGGAAGGTTTATCTGTTTAGCAAGAGTAATAGAAGGCAGATTTCAGACTACCTAATCTTTATAATATATGGATGTGAGTTAGAAAATCCTACCCACCACCTTTTACACACCGCCATAATATAAATTCTTCTACGGAACTGGGAACTGAGAAAGATGTCAAGGAGAAAGTTTCTCAGTTTGTTTTCAAATTTTACTTCCCTGTCTGTCAGACATTTTATGTCGCTGGATGAGCGATCAAATAATTTAGTTGCAGCATTACACATCTCTTTTTGTGCTGAAAACAAACTTAATTTGGTGTAATGAACGCAATTTTTCCTTCTGGTATTGTAATTATGTACATCATAGTTCCTTTTGAACTGATATGAATTATTTACAACAAACTCATGAGGTAATAAATATACTATGAAGCATTAATCAGAATTCCCAACCCCTTGAACAGATGTGTACAAGATGATCGTGGGTGAGCACCACATATTAACCTTAAAGCACGATTTTTGAGCAATAAAGACTTTCTTAAAGATGAATTACCCCAGAAAATTATTGCATACGACATATTGAATGAAAATATGCGAAATATGCCAGCTTTCTGATTTGTCTCTCCCAAATATTTGCAATGATTCTAAGTGAAAATTGGCTGAACTTAGGAGTTCTAGAATGTGCTTTTTCCAGTTCAAATTCACATCAAGTGTTACACTTATCATTCGTGTAGTATCTATAAATGTGCAGAACTGAATATGTTATGTCGTTTTAAAATTGTGGGTGAGACCATTCGTAAAAAACCAGGGTATCAATCAAAAGTTGTTCAGCTACCATGGGACATTAAACAGTATGACTGCCTTTCTTGTAACTTTCTTCGATGCGAAGATATCGGTACTAGGAACTGCATCATAAACACAACATTTTATTTAATAAGAAAGGGAAACAGCTAGCCCGCCGGTGTGGCCGAGCGCTTCTAGGCGCTTCAATCCGGTTCAATGGCTCTGAGCACTATGGGACTCAACTGCTGTTGTCATAAGTCCCCTAGAACTTAGAACTACTTAAACCTAACTAACCTAAGGACATCACACACAGCCATGCCCGAGGCAGGATTCGAACCTGCGACCGTAGCGGTCGTGCGGTTCCAGACTGTAGCGCCTTTAACCGGTCGGCCACTTCGGCCGGCCGCTTCAATCCGGAATCGCGCTGCTGCTACGGTCGCAGGTTCGAATCCTGCCTCGGGCATGGATGTGTATGATGTCCTTAGGTTAATTAGGTTTAAGTAGTTCTAAGTCTAGGGGACTGATGACCTCATATGTTGAGTCCCATAGTGCTCAGACCCATCTGAACCATTTTTAGAAATAGGTATATTTAGCACCATACTATAGTACAGTAATCCGTTGTGGGCACAGAAAGGGGGAGAACATCAAAGGTGGTCAGGTGTGAAAAGTACACCGGGAATACCAAATTTCAGGAATTGCGTCTCACCATGGACTACGCAGTAGCCGATGGCCTCCACGTAACGACAGAGAGCAGGAGCGTTTGCGTAGAGTTGTCAGTGGCAACAAACCATTTGTAGCCATTCATGGACTTCATGTTCCCAAACAACGATGAAACTTTTACGGGTGACGATGCGTCGCGTCACTGTGCCACAATTGTTCTCGATTGTTTAAAGAACATTCTGGATGGATCGAGCGAATTATTTGGCCAGCCGGATCGCCCAACATGAATCCTATCGAACAATTATGGAGTCGTAATGGAGAGGTCAGTTCGTGCACAAAAAACTTCCACTGGCAATACTGGTGCAATTATGGACGGCTATACAGTCAACATGGCTCAATATTTCTGCAAAGGTCTTCCGCTTACTTGTTGAGTCCATGCCACGTCGGGTTGCTGCACTAAGCCAGGCAAAAGGGGGTCCGACCCGATATCAGGAGGAGTCACCCCAGTCTATTTACCTGTCCTTTGTCTGAGAAGAATCAGTCATGAGTAAAAAGAACATCGGAGAAGAAGTTCAGGTTGCCTGGGATTTGTTGTTGTGTCCAACTGATAGAAATGTGCACTATTCTGGAAACATTCTGATGCAATTCTTGGTGGAAGTGTACGGGAGAAAACCGTCCGCACACGGGACCAGTTAGCTAACTGTGACGTGGCGCTCTACAAGTTTCGTGACGTCACTTCCCGCTATTTTTCTTCTAGAAGCGATTTCGTCACGGGAAACACAAAACAAGTTACGCGATATTCCTGTAACGTGCCGCGTAAAGTTGAACCATTAAGAAGCAAGAGCACTCCCTACGTCACAAGCTGAAAGCAAGACGGACGCCATACTGTAGTTGTCGGGTTCAGCAGAAGCTCATATTCGATGGGTTTTATGTTATACTTTACACTCTATGTATATATACTGTTCCTAACCACCAGCACGTTGAATGTCTCGAGAACGAATCGTTATTGGTAGGATTTGTTGTAATATGATGACGGCAAACGTCACGTTGGTGGTTAAAGAATTTTCATATTTACTTATATTCGGGTAAGGTAACGAATCATTTAAGATTCATGAAAACTTGTCTTTCTTGTTAAGATATGCTATAATTAAATCCAAATAACATTTAAGTAATTAAAGTCCTGAAAACGAGGCTGACTGAAGTAGAGTTTCAGTATAACGTAGTTGGCTGAGGCACGGCGATAGAGTCTTCCTGTTTTCTGAAAGGTTGTGAGTGTCTCTGTCAGGAATGACTTTGTTTTTAATTTGGTGAACTTTTATAAGCTGATGTTTTTCCTGAGTGGACATGTATCTTCCATTCGTTTTGTAAATAAAAACCGCCTTTTTCCTTCTGCAGTGTATTTTATTTGTTCCAGACGCGTTTCGCCTTTTACTTGAAGTCATATTTAGTGGAATAGTTGTTCGAGTTTTTGCCTGGTATCTGTGTTTCCGCTCCTCTGGTCAAAAGCTGGAGGTCGCATTATAACTTCACTTATGAAACATAAGTACATTTTCATGTTAAGAACTTTTTCTTCGGCCGGCCGGTGTGGCCGTGCGGTTCTGGGTGCTTCAGTCTGGAACCGCGTGACCGCTACGGTCGCAGGTTCGAATCCTGCCTCGGGCATGGATGTGTGTGATGTCCTTAGGTTAGCTAGGTTTAAGTAGTTCTAAGTTCTAGGGGACTGATGACCACCGATGTTAAGTCCCATAGTGCTCAGAGCCATTTGAACCATTTTTTTCTTCAGACTTTTCATTGTCTTTGCACTAATTGTTGCGGAGCACTATTAGTCTTTTGTCACTAATTGTAGACATTTTACCGAAAATTGTAACTACTGTGTGTTCACTTTACGTATCTTCTTGTTTACAAAACGAATATTGTTGTGCTTATTGCGGATGATGGCCTCGTCAACAGACCTGTTATGTATATTTCATTTTTGTGTTATTACAGGTTCACGTTTATTCAAGTTACACTACTGGCCATTAAAGTTGCTACACCACGAATATGACGTGCTACAGGCGCGAAATTTGACTAACGGGAAGAAGATGCTGTGACATGCAAATGATTAACTTTTCAGAGCATTCACACAAGGTTGGCGCCGGTGGCGACACCTACAACGTGCTGACATGACGAAAGTTTCCAACCGAGTTCTCATACACAAACAGCAGTTGACCGGCGTTGCCTGGTGAAACGTTGTTGTGATGCCTCGTGTAAGGAGGAGAAATGCGTACCATCACGTTTCCGACTTTGATAAAGGTCAGATTGTAGCCTATCGCGATTGCGGTTTATCATATCGCGACATTGCTGCTCGCGTTGGTCGAGATCCAATTACTGTTAGCAGAATATGGAATCGGTGGGCTCAGGAGGGTAATAAGGAACGCCGTGCTGGATGCCAACGGCCTCGTATCACTAGCAGTCGAGATGACAGGCATCTTGTCCGCATGGCTATAACGAATCGTGCAGCCACGTCTCGATCCCTGAGTCAACAGATGGGGACGTTTGCAAGACAGCAACCATCTGAACGAACAGTTCGACGACGTTTGCAGCAGCATGGACTATCAGCTCGGAGATCATGGCTGCGGTTACCCTTGACCCTTCATCACAGACAGGAGCGCCTGCGATGGTGTACTCAACGACGAACTCGGGTGCACGAATCGCAAAACGTCATTTTTTCGGATGAATCCAGGTCCTGTTTACAGCATCATGATGGTCGCATCCGTGTTTGGCGACATCGCGGTGAACGCTCTGTGGCGTCGCAACTAGTGCGTGATCGCCCATTTGTCTATTAAAAATGGTTCAAATGGCTCTGAGCACTATGGGACTTAACTACTGTGGTTATCAGTCCCCTAGAACTTAGAACTACTTAAACCTAACTAACCTAAGGACATCACACACATCCATGCCCGAGGCAGGATTCGAACCTGCGACCGTAGCGGTCACGTGGTTCCAGACTGAAGCGCCTATAACCTCACGGCCACTCTGGCCGTCGTCTAAAAATATTAATAACTAATAGAGGAATAACCTGAGGAATGTCATATTTGATGTACAACCTTCTGTTGTGAAAACAAACAATATGTCAAAGTCTGAGATCAAAAATTGTGGTATTTTGGAAGTTAGTAAAATTCAAAAAAAAAAAAAAAAAAATCGTAATTTTCCGACAGTCAAGAATTTAAATAAATACAGTGATGTAATAGTTCACCTTCAGTGACTATGTACGATGATCTGATAACACTTTCAGTGTTCATATATAAATTTGGAAAGTTTTTAGTTTCAGAAAACGTCTGTAACTTTTCTATAATAATAATTCCAAGAATTCTAAGTAAATATGTGTATTGTGTGTTAGGGTGCGTGTGAATGAGAATGCGTGCGTGAGAGTATGTGGGACGTTCGGCATTATTAAAAAAAAATCATTCATGTAATTCTCTAAAGGAACTGGCAAGTGTTCCAATTCTGTAACGTGGGAACGAATCCTGCTAGTGAATGTCGGATGTCCAAGTATGTATGCTTATGTATAAGACAGCCAGAACATTCGCGACTACATAATAAATTTCCAGATGTAGAGTAAAGCTTATAGTTAATTTTGTTTTGTTTATTTAATTAGAGAGTTTTGTGTTACTTAATTTGATGACGTCAGTGAGCCTAGAGAAGTGGTTGGTGCTTGCTAGATTTTAGCGCAAGCCGCGCTTTAGAAATGAGTTCTCACTGGTCGGAAGTGCTGACAGTCAATGAGAAGCGAGACGGTTGCCCGCCTAGCGAGGAGATATAGTTTGGAGTGTGGGAGAGTGAGGGGGGAGTCGCGAGCTAGCTTTGATTGGAGGCGGTTATGCTGGATGTAACTTTTCGCATTATGTTTAAGATGAAGTCTTGGGATGACTTCCGCGTTATGGTCCAGTGTTAATGGTATCTGGTAGTGACCAGAAACTGTTTATGCAAATTATAGAGTGTTGTGATAATTCGTTCCGACAAAAATTGTGAGTGAACTTTGAATTATATAACGTGGCGGTACTGAGTATTTTATGGCGAGCATAAACTTTTACTGAAGACAACCACTGAATATCGTATGCAGAAGTAATTGGCCGATCATTGACTGTGTTACAAGTAATTGGTTTCGGAATTTGGGAAGGTAAAAGTTCTGGCTGTTTTAGGTATGGTGATAACTGTGAGCAGAAACATTAGTAATTTTCGTAAATGTGGGCTGATGATCTTGCTTAACGGCGATAAAGATCTATTGAAGGTTTAAATTTGAACTTCATATTTAAAGTACGAGTGACATCCCCTTTCCGAATCACTTCTTTAAAGTACATAGACAATTTTCAACAAATTTTACTTACAGCGACCTCCGGCGTGTAGCTATGAGGTTACAGTTTCCTCAACACCGCTTTTCTGTGATCTCGTAAGTAGCTGCAGTCAGGAGTTTACGTGTGAAGACCTACCGCTGTAAAGAGATAGGTGAACAAAAATTATGAAAGAAATTGCATTGCAGCAGCAACGTATAATCCGTCGCAATTGGTGCATCGCACGCACGAACGTAAAAATCCGTCGCATCACATTGAAAGCGTGTATTCGTCATCGCCATACTGGCGTATCACCCGGCGTAATGGTATGAGGTGCCATTGGTTACACGTCGGGGTCACCTCTTGTTCACATTGACGGCACTTTGAACAGTGAACGTTACATTTCAGATGTGTTACGACCCGTGGCTGTACCCTTCATTCGATCCCTGAGAAACCCTACTTTTCAGCAGGATAATGCACGACCGCATGTTTCAGGTCCTGTACGGGCCTTTCTGGATACAGAAAATGTTCGACTGCTGCCCTGGCCAGCACAGTCTCCAGATTTCTCACTAATTGAAAACGTCTGGTCAATGGTGGCCGAGCAACTGGCTCGTCACAGTACGCCAGTCACTACTCTTGATGAACTGTGTTATTGTGTTGAAGCTGCATGGGCAGCTATACCTGTACACGCCATCCAAGCTCTGTTTGACTCAATGCCGAGGCGTATCAAAGCCGTTATTACAGCAAGAGGTGGTTGTCCTGGGTACTGACTTCTCAGGATCTATGTACCCAAATTGCGTGAAAATGTAATCACATGTCAGTTCTAGTATAATATATTTGTCCAATGAATACCCGTTTATCATCTGCATTTCTTCTTTGTGTAGCAATTTTAATGGCCAGTAGTGTACTATTTATGTGCACCACAGGCAGAACAACACTATTAGTATGTAGTCAGGAAATGAAGTGTTCGTTTAATAGACCTAATATTCGAATTCTACGTTCGTCCATTTTTGTGAGTAAATTGTGTGGTCTGCGAGCAAAATAAAGCCAACAGCAGCCGCTGGAGAGCGTTGAGACCACAAAATCACGCCAACCAGCTCGTGCCGTGTGCCGACAGCGCTGTTTCGTGACGTGGGATATCCCAGCTGCGTGCACGTCAACGATAGCCGCCTCGTTCCGTGTGCCGACGGCTTAAGGATGCGTTAGAATGCGATGTACGCTAGCTTTAGGAGTGCCAATCTCTTATTGAAGCTGTCATTCGCACACGTTTGGAGTCATTGCAACAGACATGAGAACAATAATTTGGGTGGCTTTGCCTGTGCGCGTTCTACGATGACTGCTTTACCCTGGGCTGAACATTTCCGTTTCTTGAAGCGTAACAAGAAGAATAGAAAAAATCCGTTGGGAAGGCGGGTTCCTGTCAGGATATCGCTTTCTGTAGAGTTCCTCTGTCTGAGTAGTATTACGCCTGCCTTCGTCCACAATAAAATAAATTTAATTATGACACTGTACACAACATGTCGCACTAAAGCAGAGTACTAAACGTGTCGGTATCATAAACGATAAAGCCTACCTGCAGTTACTGTTTCGCTAACTTACCTTTCCCATAGATGAGTAGCCGACCGAAGTGGCCGAGCGGTTCTAGGCGCTACAGTCTGGAACCGCGCGACCGCTACGGTCGCACGTTCGAATCCTGCCTCGGGCATGGATGTGTGTGATGTCTTTATGTTAGTTAGGTTGAAGTAGTTCTAAGTTCTAGGAGACTGATGACCTCAGATGTTAAGTCCCATAGTGCTCAGAGCCATTTGAGCCATTTTGTGATGTAGCTTTCAGTTCTATACATAGGTCTGTTTGAACACACTAAACTCGATAACCACTTGACGAAAGTTGGTGGGGTTTTGAAAGTAACTTGAGCGTAGCTTGGGGCAAAGTACGGTATTTTTTCAATCGGAATAGTATCACGAAAAAAAGTCATCGTGATATAAGTCTGCTCAGCTAAGTAATTCGGATGTTTCCGTTAGTGACGACGTGGTACAGGGCGAACATTAATAAAATCGACAAATTGCAGGGACGTATTCCTGACTGCAAATGGAGGAAAAAAGGTGCTATGAACATGTGTCCGGAAATGCATCGTTAAAACGGTAGACAGCGCTGAGCGTTGTGGGATCCTTACCAGGTAGCATTAACGGAGGACATCGAAAAAGTGCAAAGAAGGGCAGTGCGTTTCGTGATATCGCGCAATAGGGGTGAGAATGTCACTGATACGATACGCGAGTTGGGGTGGCAGTCACTGAAACAAAGGCGGCTTTTTTGCGGCGAGACCTATTTACGAAATTTCAATCACTAACTTACTCTTCCGAATGCGAAAATATTTTGTTGATACCCACCTACGTAGGGAGAAATGATCATCATAATAAAATAAGAGAAATCAAAGCTCGAAGGAAAGATTTAGGTGTTCCTTTTTCCCACGCGACATTCGAGAGTGGGATGGTAGAGAAGTAGTATGAAAATGGTTCGATTAACCCTCTGCCAGGCATTTAAGTGTGAATTGCAGAGTAACTGTGTAGATGTAGACATAGATGTAGAATGACATTTCCTCTGACCACTTGCCGTGTGTTCCTTGTGTGTTGCATGCTTTGAGATTGTGCAGCATACTGTAAGAAGCAGAATGGTGCTGTATTCATGTCGGGAATAGCCTAAATGGTGTTTGTGTACGGCCAAGCGGATGGAAACGGCAGAGAGGCAGCAGGGCTATACCAAAACCAGTACTCTCACAGACACCGACCACACCACACATCATTTCAAGCCCTTTTTGGGCATTTTTGCGGTCATGGATCCTTTAAGGTAGACGAACGTGCAGGAAGGCGGCGGCTGTGCGTACACTGTATTTGGAGGACCACGTTCTGTAAGATTTTGAGACGAACGGTAGTACAAGTTCCAGGCAAGTCGCCCGGCAACATGGTGTAAGCCAAAGTGCGATTATTTTTTTTTTTTTTACTTTATTGTTATTTTGACACCTGAACAATCAGGTAGGCTGGCAGCAGCACAATACGCCGCTCTTCAGCCGAAGAGAGTACAATGAGATAAACGGAGAAGAGACATCACGTAAAAAATCGGCGGGAAAAAACAGTAGACACATGAACATAAAAACACAAGAAGCCGTTCACACTCGATGGCAATCCACACGACGAACGGGTGACACGAAGCACAAACACTGAAGAAGACGACGGCACTGGTGAACGATGGAGTGTGACGGTGAAACACTGAACACTAAACATGACAGCACACACGATACACAGACGGCGGTGATCTCCGGCGCGCGAAAGTCCACTGAGCGTGTGCGAGTCCGGGGACCTGCCAATAGAGGAGGAGGAGGAGGAGGAGGAGGAGGAAGGGGAGTGGGAGAGCGAGATGGGAGAGCAGAGATGCCACGGGCAGGGGAAAAGTGCGATTATGTGCATTCTGCATGACAACCGTTACTATCCCTATCACTTGAAACGAGTGCAAGGATTATCAGCAGCGGATTTCCCTCTACGGGAAGGATTTTGTCGATGGCTTTTGGACCAGACCATCACAATTATGAGATTTCTGTCATCAAACCTCTTTACCGATGAAGCAATCTTTACCAGAATGGCTGCCTACAATACGCTGTGTCAGTCACACAGCCTGCAACACACGACAGGTGGCCACAGGATTTGTCATTCGTCAGCGCCATCTACGGTGGCAACGATGCATTTCCGGACAGATGTCCATAGGACCTTCTTTCTTCTTTTTCTAGAAAGAAATCGTCCCTTCAGGTTGTCGGTTTTATTAATGTTCACCGTGTATATTAATGAACAAATAGATGGCGCTGTTAGTTGCTTTTTACCTCAGCGCCAGAAGTATTTTCGAAAGTGTACGTCACTGTCAGAATTAAGCACCGCAGTCTTATTATCCACCCATTGTATTATTGCACTTGGCCTCCCTTAGCTGCCGGCCGGGGTGGCCGAGCGGTTCTAGACGCTACAGTCTGGAAGTGGTCGCAGGTTCGAATCCTGCCTCGGGCATGGATATGTGTGATGTCCTTAGGTTAGTTAGGTTTAAGTAGTTCTAAGTTCTAGGGGACTGATGACCTCGGAAGTTAAGTCCCATAGTGCTCAGAGCCATTTGAACCATTTGAACCTCCCTTGGCTGTTATCGGCGACGCTACATTAAACAAGTATAGTGGTGACCAAGGAAAACGCATTGTTCAAAATATGTTCAAATGTGTGTGAAATCTTAAGGGACTTAACTGCTAAAATCATCAGTCCCTAAGCTTACACACCACTTAACCTAAATTATCCTAAGGACAAACACACACACCCATGCCCGAGGGAGGACTCGAACCTCCGTCGGGACCAGCCACACAGTCCATGACTGCAGCGCCTTAGACCGCTGAAAACGCATTGCGCTGTGAATGACTTCAAGATAGTTGTGTGTATAATGTATGAAATCTCACCATAAAAACTCACAAAAAGCCGGCCGACGTGCCCTCACTCCCAAGTGCAATAATATTGCGGTCGACTAATACCTTTATGAGTACAAACTAACACTTAATTTACGTGGCTGGAATATACAAATTTGACTGATTTCGCTTTGTGTATTATAAATTTAACGACATTGCTCTGCTTCTTTCGGTAAGTTTCATTTGCATTTTATTTCTCGAAGAGGACAAATCCTCCTCCAGCTCCAACCGACTAGATCGGCTAGGGTACTTCCTGGTACAATAGCTCCCTACTTAGCAATCATATACAACCGCTCGCTCACCGATAGATCTGTACCTACAGATTGGAAAATTGATTGCCCAGGTCGCACCAGTGTTTATGAAGGGTAGTAGGAGTAATCCATCGAACTACAGGCCTATATCATTGACGTCGGTTTGCAGTAAGGTTTTGGAGCATATACTGTATTCAAACATTATGAAGCACCTCGAAGGGAACGATCTATTGATACGTAATCAGCATGGTTTCAGAAAACATCGTTCTTGTGCAACGCAGCTAGCTCTTTATTCGCACGAAGTAATGGCCGCTATCGACAGGGGATCTCAAGTTGATTCCGTATTTCTAGATTTCCGGAAAGCTTTTGACACCGTTCCTCGCAAGCGACTTCTAATCAAGCTGCGGGCCTATGGGGTATCGTCTCAGTTGTGCGACTGGATTCGTGATTTCCTGTCAGGAAGGTCGCAGTTCGTAGTAATAGACGGCAAATCATCGAGTAAAACTGAAGTGATATCAGGTGTTGCCCAGGGAAGCGTCCTGGGACCTCTGCTGTTCCTGATCTATATAAATAATTTGGGTGACAATCTGAGCAGTTCTCTTAGGTTGTTCGCAGATGATGCTGTAATTTACCGTCTAGTAAGGTCATCCGAAGACAAGCATCAGTTGCAAAGCGATTTAGAAAAGATTGCTGTATGGTGTGGCAGGTGGCAGTTGACGCTAAATAACGAAAAGTGTGAGGTGATCCACATGAGTTCCAAAAGAAATCCGTTGAATTCGATTACTCGATAAATAGTACAATTCTCAAGGCTGTCAATTCAACTAAGTACCTGGGTGTTAAAATTACGAACAACTTCAGTTGGAAAGACCACACAGATAATATTGTGGGGAAGGCGAGCCAAAGGTTGCGTTTCATTGGCAGGACACTTAGAAGATGCAACAAGTCCACTAAAGAGACAGCTTACACTACACTCATTCGTCCTCTGTTAGAATATTGCTGCGCGGTGTGGGATCCTTACCAGGTGGGATTGACGGAGGACATCGAAAGGGCCCAAAAAAGGGCAGTTCGTTTTGTATTATCACGTAATAGGGGAGAGAGTGTGGCAGATATGATACGCGAGTTGGGATGGAAGTCATTAAAGCAAAGACATTTTTCGTCGCGGCGAGAATTTACGAAATTTCAGTTACCAACTTTCTCTTCCGAATGCGAAAATATTTTGTTGAGCCCAAACTACATAGGTAGGAATGATCATCAAAATAAAATAAGAGAAATCCGAGCTCGAATAGAAAGGTTTATGTGTTCGTTTTTCCCGCGCTCTGTTCGGGGGTGGAATGGTAGAGAGATAGTATGATTGTGGTTCGATGAACCCTCTGCCAAGCACTTAAATGTGAATTGCAGAGTAATCATGTAGATGTAGATGTACTAGTTCGCTTGTTGTCTCTACTCTCATTGCATAGACTGGTAGGTGTACTCCCCTATGCTTTGCGTCCCTACCTGTTCGTCTGAGTAGTTTGCTTGTGTCGTCGAGCCTTTCTTCTGTGTGTGTGCGTGTGTGCATTCATCAACACCTCTTTTGGCCATCACGGTTGTTGTCACCGCCTCCGCCTTGCTGCACAGCCGCTGTCGTCGCCACCGCCACAGACGCTACACCGCCGTCACCGCTACAGTTCTCCCCCTGCCGTCGCAGTCGCTGCCACTACTGTCGTCTCCGTGTCTTCGTCTTCATCGCCGTCGTCGCCAGCGCTGCAGTCTGCTCGCCGCCTCCGTCTTCGTCGTCGCCGCCATCGTCCTCATCTACTGTCATCACATCATCCGGCTGTCGCTGCTCTCATCCCTTAATCTCGGAGTCACTGCGCAGCCAGTAAGCATAACAACCGTCAGTTCCCTGTTTTCTTGTCCCACAATGGACACCCCAACCACATTCATCATTTATTCCACCTCTTCCCCTGCTCTATGTATCACTATATGGATTATTTCCTCCAGTCTACCACCCTATGTTCATCCTCCCATTCCAACCGCCTCGTCCCCATACGCAGTCACCTCCTCCGCCTACCCTACCTTTCCCACAACATCTTCCACACCTTCTACCACATCTTTTGCCTATCCCCCACTTATAAGTTTTCCAAGACCAACCACTTCCCCTGCAACTCCAGCAAAAATAATAATTTGGCGAGCTACAGTGGCAATGCCAGGAACCACTTTACGATCAACATGGAGCCGAACCTACTCAGTCCAACTGGAAGAACTTACACCAGGCCATATCCCATCTTGACCAATCCCTCAATCAACACTCCAACCATTTATCTCCAAAAAAGCTCCAAAGCGCCCTAATGCAGATGTTACTTCCAGCACTGTAACCAAAAAAATCGAAACAAATCCTGATCCCACTGAACAAATGAACACTGCTCCCTCCCCTGCACCTTCTTCCTTTCTTCTTCACTCTTTCATACTATCCCATCCCGACCCCAAATTCCTAAATGGCAAAATTCTCACTACTGAAATCAAGAAGTATGTCCCTCACATTCTCATCACCCAAATTCAAAGCTCATCATATCCACGATTCCCAACTTCCACACAGACCTTTCCTCAAAATCCCACGCTTTACCTTTGGCCCTCCTGCCTCACCCACTCCCTTCAACTCTACCTCCTGTGACGTCCCTTCCCTCCTTCTTCGGCCGGCCGGTGTGGCCGTGAGGTTCTAGGCGCTTCAGTCTGGAACCGCGTTGCCGCTACGGTCGCAGGTTCGAATCCTGCCTCGGGCATGGATGTGTGTGATGTCCTTAGGTTAGTTAGGTTTAAGTAGTTCTAAGTTCTAGGGGACTGATGACCACCGATGTTAAGTCCCATAGTGCTCAGAGCCATTTGAACCTCCTTCTTCACTCGCCGGGAGGAGACACGACTCGTAACGATGTTCGTCCCCGTCGGTGTGACGTGGAACAGCACCTGTAACTCTCGTAAGAACACAACTCATCGCGTGGTTTAGAAATATTCTTTTATCTGTCCACAACAGTCTTCTCAGTTTGTGCGAACTGGTAAACTGCAATCGTTTATTTTTATTTTTATGCCCGGTTAGTTCCGTGATGAAATAAAATATTGAGTCTTGATTTCATCATTACAGTCGTTTTTCAGATCATACATAGCGAGGATGAAATTTAACTGTGTACTATTCCGTTGCTAGGCCGTTGCTACGTCCAGTTATTTACAACGGTCCGACGTAACTCCAGAGATAACTTATGTTGGAGTAAACGTTTTTTTTCCTTTTTAATACGCCATAATACTGATTTAAATTAATCACTCTTCACTGTCCATTATTCATGTACTCACTTAATCACTTAAAATGTTTAAAGAGTTAGGCGACACATAAGAGTTATCTTTTGATTCAGATTTTATTGTTGTTTCGGTAATTAATTGTTTGTCCCTACAACCCACGCACACCGATATGTCATTCAAGATTAACTTCTGTCCAGTCAGTAATCGTGACGCTGACGACAACTTTTGACTAATGGGCGTACTTGCTTTCTTCGTGTCTTCGTTTTATTGTGTCCTACTCAAGACTACGAATTGTTTTTCTGTCGTTGATCCATTGCTCTCAAAGTTTGTAACTGTTCATCAGTACGAAGGCTAAGTCCGATAAACCAATATCACTCAATTGAAGTCTAACACTCGTCTTACTATACCGTCACGTTGATAACGGTAAAGATTAACTTTCATCAGTCGAATGACTGAGCAATACTTCAGTCTCTACCTCACGAATTATCAGACTTCAAAAACTGAAACAATCCAATAGCGTTTGCGTCCAGACAACTATCGCAAAAGTACTCTAGAGCGACTCAAGAGCAACTAACTAACTGAACATTGCCATATCCGAGTTGCATTGTAGTCGTATTGAATTTCCTTTTCGATGCGGCTACAATTGTCTTCCATGGTAAATGTTATCTTTGACTGAATTACTTTCTTGGATTTAACCTTCGTTCATATGATTTTGAATTTATTTTATAGATGTTTGATAAAGAATCTATGATAATCCTTCCCTTCTATCCCCTCTTTTTGTATGCTATTCTCAGTATTTGAATAATATAGGTGTTAATCAAAATATTACCAGTGTAGATTTTATCGTCAATAGTTGCCGTCACTGTCAAGATGACTCACTTCCCTCCTTTGTTTCCACAAAGTTTGTTAATTGGGGTTTTCTGCCCGCGGGGCGTTACACTCCCCATCTAAACAACCCCAGCCTTCTAGCCATCTTCCAACCCTTTCTGCTATAATAACGAAGGGCAGTCCTGAGATCATGGCAGAGGAGGTGCTCTCTGAACTGAATTCCAATCGTGCTTTAGAAATCTGCACAGTACGCTATGTCTACAATGACACAGGTACCACCTTCCTTGCCGGCCGGGGTGGCCGAGCGATTCTAGGCGCTACAGTCTGGAACCGCGTGACCACTACGGTCGCAGGTTCGAATCCTGCCTAGGGCATGGATGTTTATGATGTCCTTAGGTTAGTTAGGTTTAAGTAGTTCTAAGTTCTAGGGGACTGATGACCTCAGAAGTTAAGTCCCATGGTGCTCAGAGCCATTTGAACCATTTGAACCACCTTCCTTAGACGAGTCTTCACAAGATCTGCCCCTAATGTCGATCACCTCCTCATGGAGGGAGCACTGATTCACAACCACTATCGTAAAGCCAAACACCCTGAATCACTCTCCTAAGTCCTACTGCTGCCAAAAATGTCTCGTTTATTATGACCACGGCGCTCAAACCTCACCTCATCTCTCACCTGTAACACCTGCAATGATACCCACCTAACATACTCTGCAAAATACAAAGCAAAACCCTCACCTCTCGGAACAGAATTAACTGTCCCTGTCCATCCTGCTGATAATCCTATCCATCCCAACAGTTATCTCTGCCCACCTCCCACTGCTAAAGATATATCAGATTCCTTACCATCATCCTCCAAAATATCCACCCCTTCCAAAGACCGTGTGCTCTATAGCAAACTACTCTTGCCAGCACCTCCATATTCCACTTCAGCAGTCAAAAAACGAAATTATCGTATGGCATTGTTGGCTGAGAGGTCCCATTCGGGTTCATCCGCCAAGTGCTAGTCTATTTCAGTCGGCGCCACATTGGGCGACTTGTGGAGGATGATGAGGATGAACTGATGACGAGGACAACACAATACCCAGTCCACAAGCGGAGAAAATCTCCAGCCCGGCCAGGAACCAAATGGTTCAAATGGCTCTGAGCACTATGGGACTTAACGTCTGAGGTCATCAGTCCCCTAGAACTTAGAACTACTTAAACCTAACTAACCTAAGGACATCACACACATCCATGCCCGTGGCAGGATTCGAACCTGCGACCGTAGCAGTCGCGCGGTTCCGGACTGAAGCGCCTAGAACCGCATGGCCTCCGCGGCCGGTGGCCAGGAATCGATCCAGAGCCCAGTTCATGGGAAGAAAACACGTAACCACCCAGCTAAGCGGGCGGACTGCACCAGTCAACCACCTACTTCGAAAAACAAGTCCACATAGTTTTCACCTTTCTCAACAGCCTCGTTTGAACTTCTCCATTCCCTCACCCATGCAACCCACTCCCTCAGCTCTCATCATGATGTGACAGTAATACACCTTCCTATACCACAACACCTGTTCCATACGAACCAACGGTTCCCTTTTAATGCACACCCTGTCCCAACACAACGTCGATAGCTTCATTCTTAATGAGATATTCCTCCAATCCTATCACACCATCTGAACTTGTTCCCATTTCTTCCACCGTACAGATTGTAAGTAGGCTGTTTAGGTTTTTATGTTGGTAACGCCACGTAGCGCTCTGTATGAAAATCACTTACTGTGCTGTGTGCAGTCTGTGGCTGACTGGCATTGTTGGAATATTCGCTATTGTAGTTCAAAAGTGGTTCAAATGGGTCTGAGCACTATGGGACTTAAGATCTGTGGTCATCAGTCCCCTAGAACTTAGAACTACTTAAACCTAACTAACCTAAGGACATCACACACATCCATGCCCGAGGCAGGATTCGAACCTGCGACCGTAGCAGCCGCGCGGTTCCGGACTGCGCGCCTAGAACCGCTAGACCACCGCGGCCGGCGCTATTGTAGTGTTGGGCAGTTGCACGTGAACAGCATGTAGCGTTGTGCAGTTGGAGGTGAGCGGCCAGCAGAGGTAGATGTGGAGAGAGAGATGCCAGAGTTTTGAGAAAGGACGATCTGGACATGTGTCCGCCAGAAAAAGGAAATTTGAAAAGATGGATGTCATGAATTTATAGATATATATATATATATATGGTGACTTTTGAACAGTATTAAGGTAAATACATTGTTTGTTCTCTATCAAAATCTTTCATTTGCTAACTATGCCTATCAGTAGTTGGTGCCTTCAGTAGTTACAATCTTTTATTTAGCTGGCGGTATTGGCGCTCGCTGTATTGCAATAGCTCGAGTAACGAAGATTTTTGTGAGGTAAGTGATTCATGATAGGTACAGGTTATTGTTAGTCAGGGCCATTCTTTTGTAGGGATTATTGAAACTCAGATTGCGTTGAGCTAAAAAATTATTGTGTGTCAGTTTAGTGATGATCAAAATAAGTAAAGAGAGAACTGTCTGAGTAAGTTCAGTTTTACTCAGCTGTCTTTGTATCAAATAACGTAGAAGTTTACCAGCACAGTAATTCTTAGTTTTCCAAAGGGGACGTTTCAAGATAATTTCCTTCCCCTGGCTGGAGGTGGAGCTACAATCAGCTACCACAAAGACATACTCATCTGGCCACAAGCTTTCCTCAGTAATCCCTTTTCCACCTATGTTATTGCCACTGAGCTCAACATCTACATCTATAGTAGACCCCCTTCAGAACTCCAGTGGAGGCGTCAATTTGCAGACTCCCTCCAAAGTGAAATTGTCCCCATCCCACAGCATATCCATCCAGAAAGTAGCACCATCACAGATGCCGTCATAACATCTCCGAACTTCCTTGGATACCTCACTGCAGAGGTCCTCTATCGAATTGCAAGTGATCATCTACTTGTTCTACTCACCATCGTCTGCACACTACCTTGCCTCCACGCTCCCCTTCCCAAAATCCATCCAAAAGTTATCCATGACTACTCCCATGCCAAGTGGAATGCCTATTGGGAATCCATAGATACCCAAATGGGAAGCCACTCCCTAACCTTCCAGCAACTCGATGATGATACTCCATGCCATGAACATCCTACAGCAGACCCTTTCTCACACTAAACCTGCCCACATGCTTACCAATGCTATATATCCATATCATCCCACTCTTCCCCCACAAGCCCTACTCCATCTCCGAGAAACTCATTTCCTATACCACTCCTCCTAACGACTCATGACTGGGATACACTCACATGCCACTGACAAATACAGAGACACTGCAGGAATTTGCTCAATGCTAACAATGCTAAAAAATACAGGGACTGGTCTAGCGTGCCAGTCATCTAGCGGTAGAAATGGTGAAACTACGAAAATTAGCAGACACATTATCCGCGCGCCAGGAGAGAGAGCAGTTCTAAACTGCAGTCAATTCGCGCATGCGCACTAGGCAGCGGTAACTGGTGCATGCGCAGACGGGGATACTGCAGTGCTTTCGGCTTCTTATTTACTTATTGTTGGGTGGCTAGTGACTAATTTCAGATTTTAGAGTTGGGGATTTTCCCGCATTTTTTTCAATAGAGAGTTTCATAAATGCAGAAAAAATTTTTTGGGCGGTAGGCTCTTATATACTATGAGTTTGTGAAAGCATTTTGTCTGTTGATTGCTTCATATTCTAGGAATGAAATGGCGCAAAGAGGCGTTAAGCGCCTTAATTCAGGTATATAGCGAGGAAAGGTGTATGTACGACCTGTTGTATCATAATAAGGTACATCGACAATCGTTTCTTTCTGAGTAATATGCATATAACGTTACACGGCGATTTTCAATTTTTATCGTTTGCCTTAATTACGAAAGTTCATGTTAGATTTGATTGCATCTCTTGTGGTATTTCAGCATGCCAGATGCAGTGGTAGGGGAGAAAGTCGCCAGGAAATGTAACGTTACAACCAGCCTGCAACATAACAGGGTTTTTACAGGTATTTTATCAGTGATCTAGGCTAGCATGATCACAAAACGTATAAACATATGATTTAATTCTTACTTTCGAGAATGTGGGACAACCTCCCTCATGACTATGTCACACTTTTTACTTCCATTTTCTGTCATAGACAGCAGCTTCTAGAAACAGGCCATGTCCATGCTCACGAAGTTTCGAAATTCTTGCGGGTCTTTGAGTCTCAGTTCTTTCATAAGCAGTGAGTACAATCCCTTCCCTTCGTCCCTTCTTTTCAGCCAGGATCGAACTCAACAACGTCGGGCTTTTCGTTTTCGTCGTCGTTCTGCCATAATCTGAAGATTTACTGTCACTGCTAGGGCAATAGCTGTATAAAAAGAAGTGGGTCCTCCATTTGCAAAATGTTGTATAAATACATACACCTTTGCAAACAAGTGTCGTAATATAAAACTAACTATTAAATCTGTAACAGTAGTAACCTACATAAGAGAATAACAATTACTTAATAAATAATGATAAAAACGGTTTCTTATTAGATAGGAACCTCGAGCCCACATAAATAATTTGAACGAATGACGTTCCAATACGTCACACAATCCCCCTTGTGTTTCACGCAGTAGAATGAAGGACTTTAGGCTAGGCGCAAATTGAGACGCGTATAGCACGTGTGACGTGACACGACAACACAGCGCGACACGCACGTGCCGCACGAGTCGCGCTGGTGCAGCGCATATTGCGACGCGTACACCATACTTCGCACGCGCCGACTGGCCACGCTCTGCGCTGACAGAACCCATGCGCGCGCAACCTGTTACCTTTCTCAAACGATTTTACAGAAACTATTCACTGAAAATATATGATTTTTGCCTTACTTGTAGCGTTATATGTCAGCTTCGTGACGAAGTGCCCATCACCTCGCTAATGACCATTCTTATTGTGATGTGCACATTTTAGTAAGGCACTACGCAAAACTCAAAAAGTTTGCAACGAAAATTAGGGGTCGCTATGATTTTGCGTTTGGTGCGTATTACACCGTATGTTGCTGCGTATGAAATTTAGTTAACATGCTGAATTTTTGTTTAGACTTGGGAGGAGGTCTCTATCTGTCTCCCACCTCGAGAAAATGGATAACATGTAGCGCGCTCACTTCCGATCTCACGCCGGCGAGAATGAAATACCGGCAACAGCTCTTATATCTCCTAAATGGCTCGAGACATCGAAACGAAAGTTTGGCGAAGGGTAGCACACAGGGGGGAGAGTGTTTTGCTAATTCTTAAATACACGGAACTTTCTTATCTATAGCGATATATCAGTACTTATACTTCCTTTTTTATTTATTTCACTCCAGTAACTGTAAGTTTTTAAGAGTTATCGACAGCTGGCGAAACAAGAGCTTCCTAGTATGAAAATAAACATGAATTTCTTCTTTTATGCTACTGCAAACCGACACTATGAGGTTTCTCGTAAGCTATTGAGCTATGTGATTGCCAATTACTTGTTTAATGGGGCACTCTGTTTCGGAATTCTGTCTCAATAGCTGCTGTGAGATGAGTCTGGCAAATTACACTCTGGCAAAGGAAGTACTGTACAATTAAACCAGTCACCAAGTGAAATGTGGCCGTTACTCACAAACGGTGATGCTTCTTCGAATGAGAAAAGGTTAACAACTCACACAAAAATAGATTGCCAATTCCGTTGGAATTTTGGTGGAATCCCCGTAACCCAGCGTATTTTTAACACTGGGCGACTGGAATGGAAACTTACCAAAGGATTTTATTCCTTCTCTTGATCTCAGCAGTATTAAAACAATGACGAGCGTTCCTTCAGGCGGAATGGTAGGCACATGTCAGATACTTGTTACTCACCATGGGATTGTCAAACTGACAATGTGTGATAGCGAATAAAATAGTTGTCATTGATAAAAATAAACAATTGATCTGTCGCACAACACAGTGGTCAGTGTATTGTCAGCAGTGGAGGATAATGCGCGCGACAGGAACGCACAAGCTAACCATGTGTGCCTTGTGAGTTGGAGTTCGAAAAACATTGTCATGAAAGTAGATCTGCCTTTGTCAGCAGTACATTTCAACAAATTAAATATATCTAATCATAATACTCTTTTAGGATATTCCTACTTTCGTAATAATACCGACCATTTTCTTCATTTGTGTAGCCTGTTGTATAATTAGTTTATTAATGCTGATAATGTGCATGCAACAATTGAAATGCTTTTTCTCATCACGGCGAACCAATTAAAACATTGTTATTTGTGACTGCTTTTCGACTGTTTCTAGCTTGCAGTGGAAATGTGATGTTCACATGCATGCAGTACAGTGTGTAGTATTACATTATTACATCCATATCAGAGTAACCACAGTGAGACTTCTATAAATCAGATCTTGGACGCTTTTTACCAGGAGCACAAAGGGACCACACCTGTGGAGATTATCCCTTTCTAAATTTTTGTAACAGATCGTACAGATACCCCAGCATACTAGGCAGCGAGAGGATAATCTTGTTTTACTTTCTTACGTTGATTCTTAATCACATGATTTTATAATATTCCTTGCATCCTTATTCACTACCCTTTGTCCCTTCTTGCGATCTGAAAACATCGGGGAGGCATATGATACAATTCCAGCGGCCAATGGTTCATCAGTTACTGAAGTATGCATTTTTCTTGACAGAAGAAAAACAAAACAAAGCTATACAGATATAAATAACAGAAAAGTATGATGTACTAACGAAGGAAGCTGGAGCGTTTAAACGACGAAAAACGAAACGCTACCCAAAGGCAATGAAATTTAGTACACAGTAAGGCAAAATTTATCGTATGGGCAATACTACCACTGCTCATATGCGCCGTTCCGATGTGAGCGTATGGCCGGGCTACTTTTCCGCTCCCCGCATCAAATTTCCCACGGTGCTAGCGAGGCACGCGCGACGCGCGGTGCGAGAAACTATGCCACAACCACAACGCCGCGCGACCTGGCGCAGGCGCGTAGCGCGTCCCAGTCGGGCCCGTCGCAATTTGCGCGGTCCCATTTGAACCTGTGATGTTACAAAAACTACGCGTCTCAATTTGCGCCTAGCCTTAACAAGAGATTACACAGTTCTGTCTGCGTTCGCGCGTTATTAACGTCTATGCGCATGTGCGCCAGGTGTATCCCAAGTGGATGGTATAATAAGTCTACGTAAACCAGCTTTTTTGTTACAGGTATGCACGGTTGGGGCGCTGGTGCATAGGTGCACAGCTTACATGCATGATGTAAAAGGGGCTTTATGCACCAGACTCAATGATCTGTTCCACAGTTAACTCTTTTAAGTACTGGAAAGCATTCCACCGACTCACTGGCAGTCATTCCACACCTCACTACCCACTCCTCCACAACAACGATCCCTTACCTGACAACCTGAGCAAAACAAACCACTATTTCTCTGACATCTTCTCAGTCCCTGACGATACTAACTTTGATTACTCCATATTCCCTTTCATCCACAAACGCACAAATACCACCTTCTCATCCCTGGCTCCCAGCTACCAGTACTTGGACAACATACCAAAAACAGATTTAAACACCATAGTCACAGCACATGACATAAAACCAGTACTTCACACAAAACGCAACACATGCCCTGCCCACGACCGCATTACCTGCCAACACATCAAAGAATGCCCTGCCTACTTTTTTGTCACTCTTGCAACCCTTTGTACCATTATCTTCTCCACAGGTTACTATCCAGAACTGAGGAAAACCTCCAAAATCCTACACAAACCCCTTACTGATAATTCCTTCTACCACCCCATCTACCTCACCTCGTGATTAGCAAGGTCTTTGAGTCCATCCTCTCCCAATACACCCATCAACACCTGAACCAATACCACCATCTTCCAATTAACCAGTGTGGCTTCTGTGCCAGTGTCTCCTCTGATGACCTGCTCCTGCACCTCACCATCTCCTATCCCACTAACTCAACTCCCATAAATCTTTTATTTTTGTGTCCCTCAGCCTAGAGAAACCCTTCGACTGTGTCTGGCATTCCAGTCTCCTTTTCATTCTCTAGACAGAGCACTTGCAGTTAACTGTGTCGGTCTTATTGCATCCTTCCTGTCTAATCGCCATGTTTTAACAATACCAGTTCCCATACGATCCATCCCACTGCAGGAGTGCCCCAAGGATCTGTCCTCTCCCCTCTCTTTTATTTCCTCTACACTGCTGATTTCCCAAACCGCCCCCACCAGGCCACCTCATTCAGTATGCCGACGACACTGCTTTCCTCAGCCTCTACCGTACACTCCAGAAATCTCAACGATCCCTTCAATCCACTTCAATCAGTTTACCTCCTGGTGTAACCAGTGGCTCCTAAGGATCATTCCCTCCAAAACACAGGCAATAATTGTGGGATGAACCACCTGCACTTTCTGCCTCCATAGCTTCTACCTTAACATTTGCGACTGTCCCATCCAGTTAACTAATACACTAAAATATCTTGGAGTAACCACTAACTGGCTACTAACGTGGAAACCACAACTAATAACCAGCCAGAAAATGGCCCTCAATAAAATAAAACTACTAACTGACCGAAGTTGGAATTTGCATCCCTCCAATGTCCTCCACACCTAAAAAAGGACACCTTTTGTTATGCAAATATTGCATCGATACCCATCCCACTAAAGTACTGTAAGTTCCTCCAGATCCTGAAAAGTCATGCACTCTGCCTCATTTTCCACATCCGTTAATCTTCTCCCACGAGGAACCATTACCAACTCGTTAAATTCCCGCGTCTCCTCACTCATATTGAACACTTCTGCATAAACTACACCATCTGCAAACTCCACTCCAATAATCCTATCGGATCCCCTTTACTTTCCAATCCTCATATGCTGCTGCGCTTCTACCGACACTCTCCACCAGTCCCCACCAATGCTAACACATACATACCTTCCACATACACTCCCAAAGCAATTTCAACTAACTCTCTCTCCCAGATGATGAAATCCGCCCCAACATTTTTCCCTTCCACCGACTTTAACTCTCCCGCACCTATGCCACTACACGCCAGAGGCCCTACCTCCTTTTTGCTCTCCGTTTATCCCCACCTCTTTCCTCTTAATGCCGCAGTCCTATCCACACACTAAACACCTCCTCTCCCCCTGTCTTCCTACTACCCACCGCAACACCTACCCTCATCTGCATAGTTTCCTTCCTGACATACCCTATCTTTTCTACCCACACTTGTCATCTTCTATGGAAAATATTCTCTCCCATGAAATACTTCTCTTCTAGTGCAGGTCCGTCAGATTTTAAGGGAAAGTGCAGTGCTTTTTCGTAGATGAATTTCATATTTCTCGTATGTATTTATCTGTTAGTCCTTTGATTTTTCATTAAAAAAGGAAGTTATGCTAATGTTTTATGTACACCAACAAAATTCATCCTTGTAATTTATTAGTTAATGTTTCTATCAGAGTTGCAAACAATATTTTTCTAGCCTTTCGCGGGCAAGTGTTCTACCAGTGAGCTACCCAAGCACGACTCACGCCCCGTCCTCACAGCTTTACTTCGGCCAGTACCTCGCCTCCTACCTTCCAAACTTTACAGAAGCTGTCCTGCGAACCTTGCAGAACTAGCACGCCTGAAAGAAAGGATATTGCGGAGACATGGCTTAGCCACAGCCTGGGGGATGTTTCCAGAATGAGATTTTCACTCTGCAGCGGAGTGTGCGCTGATATGAAACTTCCTGGCAGATTAAAACTGCGTGCCGGCACACAGTTCTTTTGAAACTAGCTATACGCCCGTGCTTCGCAACGGAAGTTAAAGAACCGCATTTGCATGTCGTCGCGCTTTAGCTTTCCGTACATCTTCGGTAAAAATGGAACTCTTACAGGATAATTTTGCCAATAAATTCGTTTTCCCTAGCTTTTCCCTTTTGTTGCAATTTAACAGCCCACGCCCGATATGGGAATGGGGAAGACTGTTAGAGGTACAAAACGCCGCTCTTCAGCCAAGGGCATTTGTAAAAATATAACGAAAAAGAGGAAATGTTGTTAAAGAAGAAACGTTATACTTGGTTTTAAAAACAACTTATAGAATGAATGTTACGTAATTCCAACATTTGTTGGTATCAGGATCAGCAGCTCAATATATTTGTAATTTATTAACGTACAGCGGGTGCTATTGAGAGTACTATGAAAATTTTACACGTGGCACCTAAAGGAATGAAGTTAGGCCAACTTGAAGAATGGGAAATATATAAAGAGAAATAAAGAAGCTTAAAACATTTATATACAAAAGCTTTTTTGCTCGTTTTAAAAGTGATTCAGGGTTCTGTAAAGCGGTTACACACCAGTAATTTATAAAGTAATGCGATGATGTCTGAGATATTTATCAATACAGCATCTATGTATTTACTTTAACATTATAATCTCTGAGAGACAGAGCATATGGACATGTAATAAACAACTAAAGGCTCCAGTGAAATTTTTGTATGTAAATAACTAAAGACGTCTGTCGCACTTCGAATGTATCAAGACGACCGTTATACTGTTAAGCAACATTTGTTACATCGATCTGATGTAAAAGCAAATGTATTATGTATAATAAAACATAACAGATGCAGGTATGTCATAAAATATTTATTGCACTACTGTAATCTGTGCACATAAAATGTTTGAAAATGTTGTATTTCTGCGTTATTAATAGCATTGTGTCTTCTAATGTAAGTAGTGGTTTGAGAATGAAACTAGTCCTACGCACGCTTTTAATCTGCCAAGAAGTTTCACATGAGCGCACACTCAGCTGCAGAGTGAAAATTCACTCAGGTTTTACAGTATTTCCGTATGTTGCGAGAATGTTTTGAGGAACAGCATCACACAATAAGAGGGAGCACCGAACTGGAGAAAACCAATTGGGACGAATTAGAGACTAGCCATTTGCCGGCCGAAGTGGACGTGCGGTTAAAGGCGATGCAGTCTGGAACCGCAAGACCGCTACGGTCGCAGGTTCGAATCCTGCCTCGGGCATGGATGTTTGTGATGTCCTTAGGTTAGTTAGGTTTAACTGGTTCTAAGTTCTAGGGGACTAATGACCTCAGCAGTTGAGTCCCATAGTGCTCAGAGCCATTTGAACCAACTAGCCATTTGTTGTAGCTGAGTTTCACCGTCTGTATTCTCATTCTCCCTCACGTACAAGTCAAGTAAATTTTTCTATTTTTGTTTTAATGCAGATGACTGTAAATACATTACTTGTAAACATTAGGTTAAAACAGAGGTGTATTGCGTTTTGGATTACATCACTTGTTTCTCATCTACGTTGATGCTCATAAAACAATTCCGACCAACAATATTAGCTATTAAGCACGCGCATCTTGTCGCACTCTTGTTCTTCTACATCTACGTACATACTTCGAAAGCCACGAAAGGAGCATGGCGAATGGTATCCTGTACCACTACTAGTCATCCCGTTTCCTTTTCCACTCGCAAACAGAGCGAAGGAAAAACTGTATGTCTGTATGTCTTCGCATAGGGTCGGTTCGAGGACATTTCTCCACGCAAGTGACTATCATTTGGCGCCCTCCTTCTCCTTTTCCCTTGTTCACTTTCACTCATGTCAGATTTCGCTATTAATTGTGATACGCAGTGCGTACAAATTTAGTATCTGGGCGCTCCTCCCATCTTGGGTCCCCAAGCAGCCGCTACTGATTGTCATACTCTCCGAAATGTACAGAAATCTTCAGTGATCTCTACGCAACCTGAATGTAGAGAACAGAACTGTAGCGTGTCTGCGGATTCACGTGCTTCGTATCGTCCGCCATGTTTTAATTTGGCAAACAAATTTCCATCGGTCTGTACGTGACAAAGAATTGCAGGTTGATTTCTTGTTTTGAACTTTTGTCAACATGTGATGTAATAGGCTGATGTAGGAGGGGAATCGAAAAGTATTTTCTTTTCGTGTCCTAGCGACATTTCCTGGCAGCCATTTGTAGTTTTGCAAGAAACGAAATATGAGCAGCTGTGGCTGGCACCATCAGACAGCTAAACTTCAACATCCTGGTAGTCTAGAGATCACTGCTATAGTTGTAATGCCTCTGGTGCCCCTTTAAGGTTGCGTCCCAAGTGGCATCTTGTGTTGTTTGTGCCTTAAACCGGCCCTGCCCTTGTACGAACAGTAATTTCTGTTATTTTGTTTTTCGCGGTCCCTACGCGATTTGTAGCAGGGGACTTCAAAAAGTAAATTAAACTTTGTTACTATGAGGTAACGGGCGAATTGTGACGCCCTGAAACTAAGTTCGGAGTTGGCGTGGCCGTGCTGGGGCTTCTCGGCAGGTCGTGGCTTGTCGGCGGCCGCATGGTGCCGAACATTAACCGGGGTCCAGGCCGGCCACGTGGCTGGGCATTCATTGATGACCCTGGGTCGATGAAAGAGACTTGTATGCCGAGAGTGCCAAAGATGGCGGACTTTGTGAAACCACCATGGCAGACATTTCACAGTTCCTATAGGAAATAATAGTAGCCAGATGAATCATGATACCTCAAAAAGAAATACGTACATTACTATTATTTGCACGACGATTCTGACGGTGTAATCAGAGTTTATGAGTTTAAAGTATAGTATCTGACAGTAAATTATACAAGTAACGCCCTGCAACAAATTTCCAAAATCTAAACGGCTCATCCGATTTCGTCGATCGACCTATCTTTACAAAGCTATTAATGTAAACCTAAATTGGTATGAATTACAGGCATGTAACTTGAATAGCGCCTGAGTTATTGGAGGTCAAAGTGGCCAGTTACTATTAATCGTGTCAAGCCTTAAGTTCTCCACAGTTACACGAAAATACGGTAGCAGCATGCTTATAAATATATTTATTCGTCTTTGTCTTTGTTTATATCAAATATATACTATTCACGAAGAAATTGGTCAAATATTTAGTGTGTTTTAGAAAGCACAGAGACTTTAGGCTAGTGGCATACCTTTTGTTTCTATTCCTTTGATATAAGTTTATTTAATTTGTTTATGTATTTAATTATGTGTGTTAGAGCATGTTTATGGTCCAGCTGTAGGAATATTTATTTAATTTCAAGTTATTTAAACACAAAAAATGTGTGTGAAGTCTTATGGGAGTTAACTGCTAAGGTCCCTAAGCTTACACACTACTTAACCAAAAGTATCATAAGGACAAACACACACACCCATGCCCGAGGCAGGACTCGAACCTCCGCCGGGACCGGTCACACAGTCCATAACTGCAGCGCCCTAGATCGCTCGCCTAATCTCGCGCGGCTATTTAAATACAAATCCAGTATTTAGAATGTGTTCCATTATTTTTGTGAGTGTGCATTGGTAGCGGGAGATAGAAATATTTCGTAGTGCCGACTTGTGCACTTGTGAGATTTCCGTGGTTTCTGCAGTGAAGAAGTAGTATGCATTTAGAAGTGAATATCTTGCGAGCTATGTAGTTGTTCATAACTAATTGCGTGAAGTAGGTATCTATTTATTCCCTGTTATTCAACTTATATTTTATTTAATTGCTGGACCATCGACACCAATAAGTGTTTTGCAGTAATAAACAGCATTCTAGAAGGTACTTCTGCTATCGTACTCATCATTTAAAGTCGTTGAGATAGTACCTGCAGATTTTATTTAATTGCAATCTTTCATTTATAAATTACTATGTTGAATTAAAAATTCGCAATTACCGAGTGATAGGAACCGTCGACCATTCGATTCATGTGACTATTCATATTGTATACTGTAGACTCAGCAGTATTTGGCTTGTAATGCGGCAATTACGTATCCCAGCCCCTAGACGATACCAGCCAAAACTGCCGGCCGGAGTGACCGTGCGGTTCTAGGCGCTACAGTCTGGAACCGAGCGATCGCTACGGTCGCAGGTTCGAATCCTGCCTCGGGCATGGATGTGTGTGATGACCTTAGGTTAGTTAGGTTTAATTAGTTCTAAGTTCTAGGCGACTGATGAACTCAGAAGTTAAGTCGCATAGTGCTCAGAGCCATTTTTTGAACCAGCCAAAACTTTTAATATTTCAACTCTGAATCAGAGGGTATGTAGTTGAGGGCCACTCATCATTTATTATTTGAAAGCCTGCAAGGCCAAGTAACTTTTATTGAATGCTGCACTACACTTTAGAGTGACATAGATACGTTACACTATTTTTCCACTTAGTCCCCAAGTCTCTGTAAAGAAAGGTTAGATCGTTCTACCAAGCGATCAGTTCCTCGACGACAGCAGCATGCTTCTTGGTCACGGAGCCATTCGAGAACCGATGTGTAAACGTCCTCATCGTTGAGAACTCTCTTTTCCCGCAGATGTTTTTTAAACTTGGCAGAAGTATTGCCTGCGCATTGCCATCTGTGGTCGATGTCAATGGTCTTCTTTCCCAGTCAGCATCACCTACGCCTTTGCGGGTTTGGTCAAATTTTTGGCATCATTTCACTACAGTTGGCATGACATTAAATTTGGTCCATATACTGCCAGAATTTCACGCTGAATCTGTGAGCAATTTAGACGTGTTCCTCACAAGAGTCGCCCGCATCTCGTGGTCGTGCGGTAGCGTTCTCGCTTCCCACGCCCGGGTTCCCGGGTTCGATTCCCGGCGGGGTCAGGGGTTTTCTCTGCCTCGTGATGCCTGGGTGTTGTGTGATGTCCTTAGGTTAGTTAGATTTAAGTAGTTCTAAGTTCTAGGGGACTGATGACCATAGATGTTGGGTCCCATAGTGCTCAGAGCCATTTGAACCATTTGAACCTCACAAGAGTCGAACTATCCCACATACTTTAACTTCGAAGTACGTTTCCACTTGCCACGCCACATCACTTGCACACTGTGATGGACCTGCCATCAGTACCACAGCAGAGCTGCGTCGCCAGGACTTCCAGATCAAGTACTCTTTTCTTACAATGCATCACTCTTGTTGTGTAGTGGCCATAGCTTGGGACGGCCTCTATAACTCACTTTTCAAAGTCCCTGAGTATAGCTCGCAAAGGATACGGTGGCTGATGCGCAAAGTGCTGGTCTGGTTCATTCGCTTGTTTGAAAGGGGAATGCCAATAAGTGTTTTCCATGTTTCGGTGAGTCAGCGGCGACAGAATCGAGGCGCGTACCCCGCAATCTTTCTCAAACGATTTTACAGACACTGTTTGGTAAAATAATTTCAGTTTTGCTTTACTTATAGCTTTGTATGTCAGGTTGGTGATGATGTGTCCATCACTTCGTAAACGGTCATAGTTATTGTGACATTTACGTGAAAATAAGACACTGGGTGAAATCTGTAAAAGTGTGCAATGAAAAATCGAGGTCGCTATGATTTTGCGTTTGGTGCATATTACATAATATGCGTATGAAATTTAGCTGACATACTGAAATTTTCTTTAGACTTGGGTGGAGGTATCTATCTATCACCAATCACGAGAAAATTGATCTGATGTAGCACTCTCATTAGCGATCGCGCCGCGCCAGCGATAAAGCCAGAGTGAAATATCCGCAATATTCCTCATATTTCATAAACGGTTTCAGATATCGAAATGAGATTTTGGCAAATGATAGCACGCAAAGAGGAGAGCGTTTTACTGTATCGTTATTATGTGAAACTTCATTATTACTGTTACATTCCAGTAACTACAGACTTTTTGGATGAAAGAATGAAATTTTTAAGGGTCATCAGTAGCTGATGAAATGGGCATTGCTATGGATTTTGGAACAACATATGTGAAGACATTACACTTTTTTTTACCGAGGATGTGCTTCTCAATAAGCTACTGGCTTTGCTTTTCCTCAGTTCCTTACTTAATAAACTTCCATTGTTTTAGACTTCTATCGAAATGCTGTCCGCACAACATGTTAGTGATGTGACACAGGGTAAACTCCGCTGCGTTTTGGCAGAAGAAGCAAATTTTGATATGGCAACCGGAGAAACGTGTAGGTTTTGCTCAAAATTCTCCACTCATGACGCTTATCTGAAAGTTACAAATGTTTTACAAGCCAGGAGAAAATATGTCGCTGCATATTCGGTGGAATTCTTTTTAGATACTAATGAAAGCAGAGGTGACAGTAGATCTTTTTTAATGAAAGTGTGGGTGTTGAGGGGTCCCACTTAATATATACGAAAAATGTGAGTGTAGGCTTCAGTTTAGAACGGCAATTTCCCCTCCATCGCTCAGCATTTCCCCTACAGCGCTCTAAGCGATCCCCCACCACTGCCAATCTCTCTACGTTACCTCAGAGGACTGCACATATAGCGGCCACGGCGTTTTGCACGCACTATACGTTGCTGACGTCAGATCAGTTCTGCAGTCAGCTAGAGATGCTGGTTCTCTGAACTTTCTCAATGGTTCCAAAATGAGATTTTCACTCTGCAGCGGAATGTGCGCTGATATGAAACTTCCTGGCAGATTAAAACTGTGTGCCGGACCGAGACTGGGTAGCTCAGTTGGTAGAGCACTTGCCTGCGAAAGGCAAAGGTCCCGAGTTCGAGCCTCGGTTTTAATCTGCCAGAAAGTTTCACATCAGCGCACACTCCGCTGCAGAGTGAAAATCTCATTCTGGAAACATCCCCCAGGCTGTGGCTAAGCCATGTCTCTGCAATATCCTTTCTTTCAGGAGTGCTAGTTCTGCAAGGTTCGCAGGAGAGCTTCTGTAAAGTTTGGAAGGTAGGAAACGAGATACTGGCCGAAGTAAAGCTGTGAGGGCGGGGCGTGAGTCGTGCTTGGGTAGCTCACTTGGTAGAGCACTTGCCGGGGAAAGGCAAAGTTCCCGAGTTCGACTCTCGGTCCGGCACACAGTTTTAATCTGCCAGGAAGTTTCTCAATGGTGTTTCGCGAAAAGAACGTCGTCTTTCCATGTGGGATTCCCATTTGAGTTCACGACACTCTTCCATAATAATAGCATTTTTATCAAACCTACTGGTGACAAATCTAGCAGCATGCTTCTGAATTGCTTCGATATCTTCCTTTAACCCTATCTGGTAGGGATCTAAAACGCTTGAGCAGTACTCAAGAATGTACAGCAATAAACTATATTCAAACTTTGAAGAATTGTTTTCCCTAGCCATCTGCATTAACTTATGCTTTTCTACATTTAAAGCAAGCTTCCATTTAGAAATTCGTTATAAGTCATTTTGTATCAATACAGTCACTCAACAACGACACTTTCCTGTACACTACAGCTTCAACAGCAAACAGTCGTAGATTGCTGCTCACTCTATCCTTTATGTGTATAGAGCTCTATCACACTTCTCTGAGGCACTCCTGACGATACACTTGACTCTGATGAACGCTCATTGTTTTGTCTATTTATTTCATCAGCATAATTTATTTGATCTTTTTTCAGATAATTAGTACAGGCGACAGTAATCAGTCCATCGCTTTTTCTCTTCTACTGTGGCGTTCGACGGTCTGAGCAACTGTGAAGAAAGTATTCCAGGGAATGTGGAATATTCTACAGCCAAATTATTTACCTATACCTACAACAGACATATGGAAGAACTCTAAGGAAGTATTTTCAGAAATTAGGTGGTTTCAGAACTGCCTTGGAAGCATAGACGTAAAGCATATCAAGCTAAAATTCCCAAAGGACAGCAGATTTCAGTTCTTCTGCTATAAACAATTCTTTTCCGTTGTTCTCCTAGTGGTGGTTAACCTGTACTGCATGTTTATATCAGTTGATATTTCTCATAAAACCAGAAGCATCTCTTTAAATTGTACTTTGGAACTATTATGTGGAATAATATCTTCGATTGTTAGTGTTTGAGGAGAACAGGGACATAATTCTTTAATACGTCGGAAATACCTCGTGCGGCTTGACAATTTTCGTTTCAATGAAATCCATATATAGTTGCCTTATATAAGGTTCCATTTTAACAAAGGTGGAGGTTCCTTCTCTTTCTATTTTTTACTTTCTGTTCCTTTTCTTCCGATTTTCTACGTCCTGTTTTGCGTTATGATCGCATTGTCGCCTTGGGTAACTTAAAGTTTAATCCCAGCACAGTATATCTTTACATACCCTAAGTTTCAATTTGCATTAATTGATTTCCAGCACTTATACTCTAGACACCAAAGGGGGCAAAATGTTACATTGCTACCAAACATTCGTGAAGTCTGCTCTACATTTTATTCAAGCAAAGTCATAATTTTTTGATTATGCATTAGTTAATTATATTTATTAAATCTCCAGTGGTATGTTACGTACCAAATTAAGTACAAATTGTTCCTTTTTATATTCTACTACAATCGTAAATTTGGCGAGGGTTTCGTAGTTTAGGGTTAATACTGTATTGCACTTCAGCACATTTTATGCAACATATTGCTGAGGGAATTAGATTAGGAAATGAGGCACTTAAAGTAGTAAAGGAGTTTTGCTATTTGGGGAGCAAAATAACTGATGATGGTCGAAGTAGAGAGGATATAAAATGCAGGCTGGCAATGGCAAGGAAAGCGTTTCTGAAGAAGAGAAATTTGTTAGCATCCAGTATTGATTTAAGTGTCAGGAAGTCATTTCTGAAAGTATTCGTATGGAGTGTAGCCATGTATGGAAGTGAAACATGGACGATAAATAGTTTGGACAAGAAGAGAATAGAAGCTTTCGAAATGTGGTGCTACAGAAGAATGCTGAAGATTAGATGGGTAGAACACGTAACTAATGAGGAAGTATTGAATAGGATTGGGGAGAAGAGAAGTTTGTGGCACAACTTGACCAGAAGAAGGGATCGGTTGGTAGGACATGTTCTGAGGCATCAAGGGATCACCAATTTAGTATTGGAGGGCAGCGTGGAGGGTAAAAATCGTAGAGGGAGACCAAGAGATGAATACACTAAGCAGATTCAGAAGGATGTAGGTTGCAGTAAGTACTGGGAGATGAAAAAGCTTGCACAGGATAGAGTAGCATGGAGAGCTGCATCAAACCAGTCTCAGGACTGAAGACCACAACAACAACAACATTGCATGCTTGAAAAGTGGAAACTTTGCAAAATATTTACCATATTGATCCAGTTCAGCAGCTACCCCCTCCACGCATCAGCCTTCTTTAAAATGTTCTTGTAATCCACATCAACTATATTGCACAAGAAGTTGTACTTTCTCATCTCCTCGATATATTTCCTGAGTGCACGATTTCCGCTCCTTGCACTACGCGCTCATCGATACCGTAGATCTGTCTCTCACCGATGCTGCCTGAGCCACCACTGTGGGAAGACAACAAACAGATAATGCGTCTGCAGGTTCACACAGCCGCCGGCCGCCCTGGGAATCTGTATTCTGAGACGGCTTGGCTCTGGCCGGCAGCAGCTTTCATCAAAGCCGCCCTCTGTGTAACCTACACGACGCAATTCTGCTATATTTACATGGGACCCAAGTTCCGGAAGACGAAAACCGAATTTCGAAAACCGTTTTCCGCTGTCGTGTTTACACTTTAACGCCTGAAGCGGTTTTGCTAGACCGCTCAAATGTCGGTTTTCCGATCGTGAGTCGTTTTTACACAAAGGCCTCTGAACATCAACTGTTCCAGTTCCTGATTTAGTCAGTACAATGGCTGTTTCTTTTCATTTAGATATCGGAGGTAGACAAATTCACACACAGTCTAATAATTCTACTTCTCCTTCACCGCACAAAAAGTCACTCCGTCCAGATTAGATGAAAATTTTTAATAAGACGTAACATGAAGACCCAAAAATGTTTCAAAAAGGGTTGTGTGTTTACCTGGGAGCCAAAATCGGTTGTGGAATAGGAAATCCTGCAACTAGAACTGCATTTCCAGAACCAACATTGGAGTGATTACACGACGAGCCAGAAGCGGTATTGGGAAATCGGATTACGAAATCGGGTCTTGGGAGCCGGAAGTAAAAGTACGAGCGTCAGAAAGAAAGGGCTCCTTTTTTATTTTAGAAGAAAAGTAAACGCCATATACATAGGATAACAGTTAAACCATTCACGATTAATTTGTCACTTTTCAATTTAATCACCATCTTTGTCCACAGTTTTTTTTCCACCATGAAAAAAACCAGTGTGTATTTTTGCGGTAAAAATCATGGTCCTGCTTTTACAGCCACTGTCGCAAGTGTCGCCTCCAGTCACAATTTCCGCCAAAATCTCTTCTCCACTCCCCCTCCCCTCCACAATGAAGCTCTACAACAGATTGGAAGCAGCTGCTTTCCTTGACTCTTTATTCTGGTCGGTCAACTATTGCAACACTCAGCGTACAAGAATCGTGTAGTAGTCCAGTTTTTCAATAATGGCCATCACACTGCCTTTACCGTTGGATAACTGGCGACACAATTCGTCTGTTGTTACCAGGAGGTCGTCACGGATGGTTTGGTTGGTTCAAATGGCTCTAAGCACTATGGGACTCAACTGCTGAGGTCATTAGTCCCCTAGAACTTAGAACTAGTTAAACCTAACTAACCTAAGGACATCACAAACATCCATGCCCGAGGCAGGATTCGAACCTGCGACCGTAGCGGTCTTGCGGTTCCAGACTGCAGCGCCTTTAACCGCACGGCCACTTCGGCCGGCACGGATGGTTTGGTCGACACCTTGGTTGTTGCGTAAAGTCACTGCATCAGCCAACTGTATTCGCCCTTTAGCTTCTCTACATCGTAGAAATCATCGTCCAGTTGTAGTGACGTCCACCGTAGAATCATCTTCTTCACCCTTTCACGAATAGGATGGGGCATTTCACCTTATGCAGTAAGGAATTTGACCACAGAACGCTGCCTTAACGCTGTCTAAGCGACTATTCATCAAATTGCGTGCATATGGAGTATCGTCTAAGTTGTGTTACTGGATTCGTGAATTCCTCTCAGAGAGTTCACAGTTCGTAGTGATAGACAGTAAATCATCGAGTAGAACAGAAGTGATATCTGGCGTTCCGCAAGGTAGTGTCAAGGCCCTCTGCTGATCCTGATTTATATAAATGATCTATATGATAATCTGAGCAGCCCCCTTAGATTGTTTGCAGATGACACTGTAATTTACCGTCTACTAAAATCATCAGACGATCAATTCCAATTACAAAATGATTTAGAGAGAATTTCTGTATGGTGCGAAAAGTGACAATTAGCACTACACAAAGAAAAGTGCGAGGTCATTCACATGGGTACTAAAAGCAATCCGATAAATTTTGGGTATACAATAAATTGCAGAAATCTAAGGGCTGTCAATTCGACTAAATACCTAGGAATTACAATTACGAGGAACTTAAATTGGAAAGACCACATAGATAATATTGTGGGGAAGGCGAAACAAAGACTGCGCTTTGTTGGCAAAATACTTAGAACATGCGACAAACCCACTAGAAAGTCAGCCTACATACACTTGTCCGTCCTCTTCTGGAATATTGCTGCACGGTATGGGATCCTTGCGGTAGCGTTCTCGCTTCCCACGCCCGGGTTCCCGGGTTCGATTCCCGGCGGGGTCAGGGATTTTCTCTGCCTCGTGATGACTGGGTGTTGTGTGTTGTCCTTCGGTTAGTTAGGTTTACTTAGTTCTAAGTTCTAGGCGACTGATGACCTCAGAAGTTAAGTCGCATAGTGCTCGGAGCCATTTGAACCATATGGGATCCTTACCACGTAGAATTGACGGAGGACATCGAAAAAGCGCAAAGAAGGGCAGCTCGTTTCGCGTTATTGCGCAATAGGGGAGAGAATGTCACTGACATGATACGCGAGTTGGGGTGGCAGTCACTGAAACAAAGGCGATTTTCTTTGCGGCGAGATCTATTTAAGAAATTTCAATCACCAACTTTCTCTTCTGAATGTGTAAATATTTTAACACTCACCTTCGTAGGGAGAAATGATCATCATAATAAAATAAGAGAAATGAGAGCTCGAAAGGAATGATTTAAGTGTTCGTTTTTCCCGCGCTCCATTCGAGAGTGGAATGGTAGAGAAACAGTATGAAAATGGTTCGATGGACCCTCTGCCAGGCACTTAAGTGTGAACTGCAGAGTAACCATGTAGATGTAGATGTATATCTTACACGTAGGCCTCCGCTGAGGTGACAAGTGACGCAATATCTCCCAATATCGTGTCCGATCTCCTTTTCCCGGTGTAGCGCAGCAGCTCGGCGTGGTATGGACTCAAAAAGTCGTTGGAAGTCTCCTGTAGAAAAACTGAGCCAAGCTGCCTCTATACCCGTACCTAATTGCGAAAGTGTTGCTTGTGCAGAATGCTGCACACGATCTGACCTCTCGATTATGTCCCATAAATGTTCTACGGGATTCATGTCAGGTGATCTGGGTGGCTAAACCATTCGCTCAAGTGGCCCAGAACGTTCTTCAAACCAGTCGTGAACAACTGTGGCTTGTTGACGTGACATTGTTGTTTGCGAACACGAAGTCCATGAATGGATGGAAATGCTCTCCAGGTAGCCGAACATCACCGTTTCCCGTCAATGATCGATTCAGTTGGACCAGAGGAGCCAGTCCATTCCATATGAACACAGCCCACACTATTATGGAGCCACCATCAGCTTGCACAGTGCCTTGTTGATAACATGGGTCCGCCGGCCGTTGTGGCTGAGCGGTTCTAGGCGCTTCAGTCTGGAACCGCGCGACCGCTACGGTCGCAGGTTCGAATCCTGCCTCAGGCATGGATGTGTGTGATGTCCTTAGGTTAGTTAGGTTTAAGTAGTTCTAAGTTCTAGGGGACTGATGACCTCAAATGTTAAGTCTTGTAGTGTTCAGAGCCATGAAACCATTTGAACCATAACTTGGGTCCGTGGTTCGTGGTGTCAGCGCCATACTCGAAGCCTACTATCAGCTCTTACCAACAGAAATAGGTACTCATCTGACTAGGTCACGGTTTTCCAGTCATCTAGGGTCCAACCGATACGGCCACGGCCCGGGAGAGGCGCTGCAGGCGATGTCGTGCTGTCAGCAAAGGCACTTGCGTCGGCCGCCTGCTGCCATAGCCATTAACGCCGTTGCTCTCGGTCCGTGAGTGAAGGCCATCAGCCACTGCGTTGTCCGCGGTGAGATGTAATGCCCGAAATTTGGAATTCCCAGCGCACTTTGACGCTGTGTATCTCGGAATACTGAAATTTGAAACGATTTCCGAAACGGAATGTCCCATGCTTCTAGTTCCAACTATCGTTATGCACTTAAAGGTTGTTAATTCCTCTCGTGCGACTATAATCATTTCGGAAACCTTTTCACATGAATCACCTGATTACAAATGACAGCTCCGCCAATGCATTGCCCTTTTATATCTTTTGTAAGCGATTCTACCACCTCCGGTACATTTGCATATCACTTTCCAATGACTACTGTCACTTTAGTGTATACAAGGTCGGTCATTTTATAAACTTATAGGCTTACAGTACTGCCAGCTGTTGAGTAGGATTCTGTTGGTAAAGCGGGCGGTAGAAGAATGTTTTCGGAAGAGCGCCAAATTCATATTTATACATTGCCAACTTAATGAAGATAAAAAGGAATAGGAAAAATTACTTCTTGGCTGTCCTTCACAGAGATAGAACATTTCAGCGATGGCTCTAGGCCGCAAGCCGGGTCCCCAGGGTGTGTTCTGTGTAGCCAGACTTTTAGCTATCGGCTCCTGGGCTAATCACTAAAAATAAACGAATAGGTGGCTTTTGCTATGAGTGCGAGAAGCTATCACACGAATGATGTAGGCTGACAGTGATTTTTGCATTTACGCAGCACTGCGTCCTATACGAGTGTCCGTAAAATTCAAACAGTGAAGCTGAAGTGCTGGAGTGTCGACAGGGAGGGTGTGTAGCTTTCGGCATTAAAATTGCTACACCTAGAAGAAATGCAGATGATAAACGGGCATTCAATGGACAAATATATTATACTAGAAATGACATGTGATTACATGTTCACCCGATTTGGGTGCATAGATCCTGAGAAATTAGTACCCAGAACAACCACCTCTGGCCGTAATAACGACCTTGATACGCCTGGGCATTGAGTCAGAGCTTGGATGGCATGTACAGGTACAGCTGCCCATGCAGCTTCAACACGATACCACAGTTCATCAGGAGTAGTGACTGGCGTATTGTGACGAGCCAGTTGCTCGGCCACCATTGACCAGACGTTTTCAATTGGTGAGAGATCTGGAGAATGTGCTGGCCAGGGCAGGAGTCGAACATTTTCTGTATCCAGAAAGGCCCGTACAAGACCTGCAGCATGCGGTCGTGCATTAACATGCTGAAAGGTAGGGTTTCGAATGAAGGGTAGAGCCACGGGTCGTAACAAATCTTAAATGTAACGTCCACTGTTCAAAGTGCCGTCAATGCGAACAAGAGGTGACCCCGACGTGTAACCAATGGCACCCCATACCATCACGCCGGGTGATACCACAGTATGGCGATGACAAATACACGCTTCCAATGTGCGTTCACCGGGATGTCGCCAAACACGGATGCGACCATCATGATGCTGTAAACAGAACCTGGATGCAACCGTAAAAAGGACGTTTTGCCATTCGTGCAACCAGGTTCGTCGTTGAGTACACCATCGCAGGCGCTCCTGTCTGTGATGCAGCGTCAAGCGTAACCGCAGCCATGGTCCCCGAGCTGATAGTCCACGCTGCTGCAAACGTTATCGAACTGTTCATGCAGATGATTGTTGTCTTGCAAACGTCCCCATCTGTTGTCTCAGGGATCGAGACGTGGCTCCACGATCCGTTACAGCCATGCGAATAGATGCCTGTCATCTCGACTGCTAGTGATACGAGGTCCTTGGGATCCAGCACAGCGTTCCGTATTACCATCCTGAACCCACCGATTCCATATTCTGCTAACAGTCATTGGATCTCGACCAACGCGAGCAGCAATGTCGCGATACGATAAACCGCAATCGCGATAGGCTACAATCTGACCTTTATCAAATTCGAAAACGTGATGGTACGCATTTCTCCTCCTTACACGAGGCATCACAACAACGTTTCACCAGGCAACGCCGGTCAATTGCTGCTTGTGTGCGAGAAATCGGTTGGAAACTTTCCTCATGTCAGCACGTTGTAGGTGTCGCCACCGGCGTCAACCTCGTGTGAATACTCTGAAAAACTAATCATTTGCATATCACAGCATCATCTTCCTGTCGGTTAAATTTCGCGTCTGGAGCACGTCATCTTCATGGTGTAGCAATTTTAATGGTCAGTAGTGTATATGTTGCAACATTCCGCCTACAATACGTAATCGTCAAAATCATTGGTAATTGGCAGTAAGATGAGACCTGGATCTAATACCCAACTTGATCATTTATTATTAGTTACACAGTAAGTAATAGTACAATACAAAGTGCTACGAATAGTCAGACACGTCTCAGCAACAGCTGTCCAGTTTAACCAAACTTGTCAATAGTTAACAATTTGAACAATAGTTCATAGATCGCCTTATACACCCGGAGATTGTTGTTACATTTCATTAACGTGAGTTGCTTGTTTTATCATTGAAATATTAAGGCTGATGTATTGCTGTGGGGCGGGAAATAGATAAATATTCTTTCCTTGAGATCAATTTGTTTAACAGTTATAGGCGTTTGTTAATCAGAAACCAAGTCTCGGTGTTTCGAGCCTACTTCGTTAGCCCGTTCTCACCGCAATATGGTCAACATTCGTTCTCACATCTTTCAGCTGTTAACCCACCCACCTCCTTTCTCCAGAGTCACCTAGATAGCTAGCGGGCACTGGACTGTCTGCCGTCCTCCAGCAGCAAGTGAATGAGGAAGGAGGCCGGGACAGTCTTGCTACTGAGCCATTCTACTCGAATTCTTTAATAACGTCGTAGTAATTGTGCTTATAGCATCTCTTGATTTTTAATCGAATATGATGAATACATTAAAGAACAGAAAATATGGATATCTCACAAAATAAGTACTCCCTTCTAGAAACAGCTGCGTGATTCAAAGATAATGGCAAAAATTGTGAGCTGTGTGTAGACATTACAATGTGATGCGAAGACAACATCATATAGAGCCTATTTTGCAGAGTTCAGTCCTTGCACTGTCTGGAGCAGGCTGGACTTAACCTTGTTGTATATACCACAAAGGATCATTTCAAGGTTATGGCGAAGTTTCGAGACACAGGAAACAATATATGCGGGCCATTATGCGATATATATAGAGTACGTGACATAAACTGCGCCGCGCGGAGTAGCCGCGCGGTCTAGGGCCTCTTGTCACGGTCCTCACGGCTCCTCCCGTCCGAGGTTCGAGTCCTCCCTCGGGCATGGGGGTCTGTGCGTGTGTGTGTGTCGTCCTTAGCGTAGTTTAAGTCAGATTAAATAGTGTGTAAGCTCAGGAACCGATGACCTCTATCGGTTTGGTCCCATAAGACCTTAGCACAAATTTCCGATTTTTATTCCAAATATAAACTGCGATGGCGATGTTCATCGCATTGTCCAAGGGATGATCGCTAAAAACAATTATGTCGCTTTAATTAATCTGATTTAAATAATGTGACTGTAGGTCCATCTTTTTAGAAATGCTTGCGGGACCCGGCTGTTCGATAGAGGGTGTCAAATTACATACATTTCAGCCGTCTATTTCCAACCTTATTTTATTTGGCAACCAGTTTCAGCCTTTTACTAAGCCATCTTTAGGCCCCTGACCGACGTGCAGGAAGAATCTACCTCGGTTATGTTCAAAATAGGGTCCAGGGGCACCTGTCGGCGGGTGATGGTTGAAGTGATCACTGTAGCAAATATCTACTGATACCAGTATTGCTGGCCCCTGTTTTGAACACAATCGAGGTAGATTCTTCCTGCACGTCGGTCAGGGGCCTGAAGATGGCGTAGTAAAACGCTGAAAGTGGTTGCCAAATAAAATAAGTTGAAAATTGACGACTGAAAGGTTTTTAACTTGACATCCTTTAAATAATGTTAGGTTGAATGCAGATGCAGAAATTTAAATAAATTTTCGCACTACAGATTGTTGAAGTTCAATAATAAAGTTTATTCTGCTTCTTTACACATACTGATTATAGACGTGACTAAACCAAACTACGAAGTTATGTGAATCGAAAATAGCTCGAGCTCTCAATATAGTGATTAGAAAACGTACTTTATAATTAAAATAACTGGAAAACACAGAAAGTGTTTACAGTAAAATTCAATTGGAAGTCAAACCAACACTGATACGATAAAATGAATACGATGTAACAGTCATAAGTGTCGACCAGTAAACATAAAAACAGTGCTCAATAGCAAACTGAGTTAAAGTTGGACTCAGTGCATATAACTCCTACTTAACTCACGAAAAATACAAGCTCCACTGAAATACTGGCAGAATAAATCAGAGTCGCGACTGGTGCACATTTCTCTAAATTGACACAGAACAAGAGTAGAATATTTGCATGTATCGTGATCATCGTCACGGAAAGTGCGTGGCTACGTCACCGCCAGAACCGATATATGTCTTGCCTCCACAACTCCACCGAGAAAAGTTCTCTTGAGGAAGGGTGGTCACCGCCTTTTATTACTTTGGTATCGCGTTCCCTTAAATTCCAAGCATGTACGTCACTTAACGACTTAGAGCAATCACGGGCCTATTTTCAATTATTTATACAAAATGCAGTTTTAAATCTTGTTACATCATTAGACGAGTGCTAAAAATCTGAATAAAATGACATATTACATTTTCTTCTACCTGAAGTAGTTTGCCCACAAATTGAAGCTAAAGAAAAGCATATTTTAACTGCAGTGATCAAATTCAGTTTATGGTTTCTGTTCCTTGAATAATAGTTGAACAAACACGTGTGGCATATTTCTCACTGGAACTGACCTCTTCTTTCCATTGTTGCAGTCAGAATTATTGTATCTTCAATTTTTGAATTAAGGGCAAATTGTTATAAACGAAATGTTATCGGTGAAGTCTTTATATGTATGTCAATATATATTGCCTTCCTGGAAGCATATTTTGGTCTAAAAATTATTTTGACTTTAAACACATGTCCAGTTAAAGTATCTCTCACAGGCTAATTACGTAAGTAATAGAACATGTAACTAGCTCAGTCGAAAGGAATCAACGAGTACTACTAACTGATGGGTCTTTCTCTTTTGTGCAATTAAAATTACAATAGTTGTTTGTTGTTTGCTAAATTTCTGTCGAAGCAACCTTCTCGACGCAGTAACTTCTCTTACACATCACCTCCATCGTATATCTATTATTCACTGATTTGTCCTTTTCTATTCATTAAAATGGTGTGTAGTACTTTACTGCAAATACAATCGTTGTACATCGCTGACTCAACTGTCAATAGAACTGTGAAATAACGTCGTTAAGAAAGAAACTTTCATAATTTGACTGCTCCACAAATAACTGCCCCAGCAAAGTCCTTGGATATGATCTCATATTGCCTATCAGGGATCCATTGGGGAGAGGAACTGCAGCATATCAGTCGTCAGCAAGGGGTCTTCCAGAATTGTACACAGCTCTTTCTCAGGAATAGAACCGGCTGCCAGTACAGCTTTTGAGCCACCCACTGCTGACCGGATTATGTGGCATCTAGAAATAATCATAACCCCTTTTAAACTGTGACGTTCTGGGTTCACTAACTCTGTTCGTTATTGAAATCTTAGCTACACTTAGTTGCTTCAGTCGCAATGCTGCCAGGAGTTTCTCAAACTGAAACCAGTAGACCTTGTGCCACATGGCCTACAGTGAAGCAGAATACCATGTCGTATGAAAATATACCGCCTGCAGGGTTTTTAAGATAGGAATGCGCCTCTAATTCTCGTCAGAAGGTTGTATACTGTCATTATTTACAACTTTCTTATGAAGCTGTTATGCCCGAAGAGTTATATTGGAAAGCTCCTGGACTATATCGTTGTTATTATATCTGTTTAACTGAATTGTTTTTTATGTATTTATATATGCCTATTGTATTTACATACAGTGTTTGTATGGTTCCGATTCATAATGGCAACAACTGAAGTGTTTTGACACGACACTGCTAAAAAAAAAATGGTTCAAATGGCTCTGAGCACTTTTGCACTTAACATCTGAGGTCATCAGTCCCCTAGACTTAGAACTATTTAAATGTAATTAACCTAAGGACATCACACACACCCATTCCCGAGGCAGGATTCGAACCTGCGATCGTAGCGGTCGCGCGGTTCCAGACTGAAGCGCCTAGAACCGCACGGCCACACCGGCCGTCCACGACACTGCTGAAGGATATTTCGTGTCTAGTTACCACAGGCCTAAATAAAAATGTACCTTCGTCTTAATAACTATTTCGATAATGAATCACGCCATTATCATAACCCATAAAGAGATTTAATATCCTCAACAGAAAAACATCACGGGACGATTTAGAGGCATTTTGAAGAAACGAATGACGACATTGTGCTGTAATACTAACATACTGGGATGACTCTTCATTCGTTGCTATCTTGTGTGCACCCAAGTTTTGAGGTTATATTTTGTTGACAAGTTATTGAACAAGTGGGGAGTCATTATCGATTAATTTGAGTTTTAGATTCGATACATTGCGCAGGCGCTTGAAAAACTCGCGATAACCAATTCCAGTTTCTGTTGAACAGGATTTTCCCATTATAATATGAAGTAAACGTTACTTGATAAAACGCAATAACATTCTCATAGGGATAAATGCACAGTAAAGATGGAGACATAAAAATTAGTGCCAACATTTATATTCAGGAAATTATCACATAGTCTGAGCTGACCTAGCAAATCTTTGTGAAGTCCAGGCAAAGTTAAATGTGTCAAAGGTGAATTACAGTCTACCAATATTTTTTTAGCAGATTATGTTGTAGTTTTTGTAGATGTTCCAAGAGCTAATAAAGTTCTGAGCTGGATAGAGAAAGACTCCACCTCTATTCTCTTTGTAAATGGTGAAAGTTAATTACGTCTGACAAATTTGGAGAGGTGGTGCCTTTAAATGTGCAAACCAGAGGTTGTCTTCTTCCTGGTGCTGGAATGCACCAAAGTCTTGAAAGTCGAAAGAAAAGATTCTTGAACATTTCCTGGGTTGGGGCTCGAGCTTGAGTCATGCCACAGATACATTCAGACCTTGCTACTTCAGAATGAAATGTATCGAGCCCACAGAATATTTGGATCAACAGAACTTTTAATATAGTTGACACAGTACCGCATAGTAATAGAGTGGAAGGGTGAGACGTTCAGTGGTTTTGTCTTAACATAAATTCATTTAGACGTCAAAAAATGGTTCAAATGGCTCTGAGCACTATGGGACTCAACTGCTGAGGTGATTAGTCCCCTAGAACTTAGAACTAGTTAAACCTAACTAACCTAAGGACATCACAAACATCCATGCCCGAGGCAGGATTCGAACCTGCGACCGTAGCGGTCTTGCGGTTCCAGACTGCAGCGCCTTTAACCGCACGGCCACTTCGGCCGGCTAGACGACAAATATTTTGATAAATCACTGCAGTGTTAATTAAATAATTTTTACCTAAATATAACGTCACGCTTATCGGAACGGTAACTCCTGCTTCTGCCGACAATGAAACAACCTATAGATCGAATCTCTAACTCCGAACCTGTTACAGAGAGATCTATTCCGCTGAACGGCACCTTTTCGGTATAAGAAGACAGGCGTGTATACACTGTCCTAAACAATCATCAGAATGCACTGAAAGTACTGAAATTGTTTATCAAACTTTATCGCCAGTATGAGACACGACGTAGGTTTCCCCGTCGCTTGTGAGCACAGACGCTGCCGTACAGCTCAAAAGTTATAGCGTTCTAAACTGTTTTGTTGTTGTGGAAGACAGTCTCGTGGTGTTATCACTTCTTTGCAGATCTATGACTTGGTTTCAGAACTGTCGTGTGGCAATATCTTGTCACTAACAGACACATAGCTTGTAGCCGTTCCCACACGATGTCCAGGAAACACATTCTCACTTTGAACCACATTGTATCCGTGCCTCTAAGGATGAGATTTAGTGGCAGTAAATTATCTCATCTTAAGTTTTAGTTCACGAGGTGCTTTTACGTACACGGAGTTCAGAGAAAGAGATAACTGCTTTTGGAATTGGAGTTTGCCGCTTACATCTCTGTGACCCTTCCCGTGTATTACAGTATGCTCGTGACGTGTCTGAGAGCTGCATTCAGTCATTACCATCTGATTTGTTGACACATCAGCAGCAGCACGTGTATTTCCCTACGGCGGACATTTTTGGCTTTTGGGAAAGGTTTCTAGCGTTCGCAGAGTACTCGAATAACAGTACTAGGCTGGCGTGGCTGACATTATGTGTCAGAGGGTTTCCCTTGACATGAGTGGAAACTACCTGAATCATAGTCCTGTGAATAGATAATACCAAAAGGAAAGTGCATTTAACAGAATATGACGCAGAATCGGCGGGAATGTCTATGATCTGAGACACATTGCAGGTATGTAATTAATGAGACTTTTGGGGCCGCTTCTTGACATATTACGTGGATGTGTCTGTTTCGGGTCCTTCGGCCACCGGATGTTTTGTTGATAATCTGCTGTTTCGCCAATACAAGTGGTTGGCATTCTCAGCACAGCTCAGAGGGTGGTGGTCAAAGGCTGCCGTGAGTACGTATTACATCTGCCCGTGATATCGACTTCAGTCCGCCACGAGGAATGGAGGATAATTCATTGAGAATACCAGCCACTCGTCCTGAAACATCATGTCCATGCTCAGACAGCCGTCAGCCGTAGAACGTAATATAGACGCCTTGAGGCTCTATGTCAAAGACCAATTACTTTGTAACTTACGAGTTGGTTATCTGAAAGGCCTAATGATAAAAAAAAATCGTGAGTAACTCTAGTCTCGGCATTTCATGGAGTCAGTCGTGAGCTCTCATGGCATCTGCAAGGCAGGTCTTTGTATCCTGCGTGACTTGCAACGGAAGTTAAAAGATAAGCTGTGGTCCGTTGGGATTATAAGAGCTACGTTATTAAAGTGGAGTGCACGACTGTTCTGTCTCTGTTACCATTCAACAAAAACTCTTATTCGTTAAAAGGAACAATATGCCCTCTTTCTGGGAGATAATTCCCCTATGAATCCGGATATAATTTCAGAATGTAGCAGATTATACAGTAATGGTTTGTGTAAAAGCTTACATGCACTCGAAATAGTTCCACCAAATGCAAACAGCGAAAAATCTGTCAGTACGCAAATGAATCAAAGAAATGAGTAACATAAGAGTAAAGAAAAGTGGAGAATCGTACCCCAAAATATTTTTTTTGTGATTTCCAGGAAAGTCGCTTCGTAAGAACCAGAAGTACCCAGACAATATTGCAGAAATTCATTTACCATACAAAGCTTTTATATTTGAGGAATGTCCTGGTGGAATCTTCTCCATGTTCGTCACTAACGGCTCCGATTTTATAAGGGAAGAAGTCAAAATGATCATTCACAAAATGTAGTTTAAGTGACACGTTACATTCCATAAGCTGGTATGATCTCAACGGTGTCCCCCTACTTAGCTAAGTGGTAACGTTCTCGCCTCCTATGCAAGCGGGTCCAGATTCAATTCCCTGCCGGGTTGGAGATTTTCTCCGCTCGGGGACTGGGTGTTGTGTTGTCCTCATCATCATTTCATCCTCATCACCGGCGCGCAAGTCGCCCACTGTGGCGTCGAATGAAATAAAACTTGCACTTGGCGGCCGAACTTCCCCGAATAGGGGCCTCCCGGCCATCGATGCTACACGCTCATTTCATTTTTATCTCAACACTTCTTGTACAGTACAGCGACAGTTCTCTGCCCTATTGTTGCCTTAGACGTCCTTGCAAACACTTCTGAAAGACAGATAGACGACTCTATCAACATCACTCAAAAAGGAAACGTTCATCCGAAATTAATTTCCTAACATGCGGTCTTACAAGTATTCCTTCCTTTATTTTTTTCTTCACTTAGAAACTTCTCTTGCAAGTACATGATTCCACGTAAAGTTTTGTTCATGGCTTTCCCACAGTTTTGACGAGATACAATTTAATGCGCATTGGGGGTTGACACACATTTTTGGAGTCAACAAGAAGAGTGTTAACCACATTCCTCAGTTCAGGCAGTCTGTCATTCTGAGCAGGTCATTTTCCCCCTGATAACATTCTTTTCTGTCTCTGCTGTCTATCTCGCATAGAAAGTAGCAGTATTTTGTGTACCCGTGCTGCATACCGAGAAGAATCGCAATTACCTTGAGGTATCTACATATACTCCACTTGCACTTCTCATACTCGATAAGTATGGGTAGCAGTTCAAAGTTATGATATGTCTCCTTCAGATTAATTGCACGAGCAATCGGAAAAAAGGAAGTTTTTTACATTGTGAAGTCTGGAATCTATGAAGAAGTGCCACTCATTTACTCTGAAATCACGGCTAAGAATCTCCATACGATTACAAAAAACTGTCACTTTCCTTCGAGAAATATTCAGAGAAACCATATGGCAGTCACGATAAACACTCACTTTCGTGTCGCAAACAAAAAGATTCCACCCTTTTAATCACGAAGCTAAAATCTCAGCCTGTTGCTTCGACATATCTGAATCACGAACAAGATCGTTGAGATACTCTTGAGACCAAAATTGTGGTTGATCTGATTCACAGTGGCACTGAAATATTGGGTCTGTCTTCTGCGTGCTCAACGCTACATTCGTCTCCACTCACTGCCAGTCTCAGGAAGCACCGATATCGGCAGTTCTTCGCTGTGACAAACATACTTTGTAGCAGATGGTAAATTAGGATGCGGTGCAGTTTTACTTGTTTCCAAAGTGATTCCATCTACTTTTGTCACTCAAAAATTTCTGTTGCGTTGTTCGATGCTTCCCTCCAAATCCTGGGAACATCAAAAGACATCTGACGTGACCCTTTTGTAGCACACCGCAGTGGTTAGCACGCTGGACTCGCATTCTACATCTACATCTACATCTACACCTACACCTACATCTACATCTACATGGCTACTCTGCAAATCACATTTAATTGCCTGGCAGAGAATTCATCGAACCACCTTCACAATTCTCTATTATTCCAATCTCGTACAGCGCGCGGGAAGAATGAACACCTATATATTTCCGTACGAGCTCTGATTTCCCTTATTTTATCTTTGTTATCATTCCTCCCTATGTACGTCGGTGTCAACAAAATATTTTCGCATTCGGAGGAGAAAGCTGGTGATTGGAATTTCGTGAGAAGATTCCGTCGCAACGAAAAACGCCTTTCTTTTAATGATGTCCATCTCAAATCCTGTGTATCATTTCTGTGACAATCTCTCCCATATTTCGCGATAATACAAAACGTGCTGCCTTTCATTGAACTTTTTCGATGTACTCAGTCAGCCCTTTCTGGTAAGGATCCCACACCGCGCAACAGTATTCTAAAAGAGGACGGACAAGCGTAGTGTAGGCAGTCTCCTTAGTAGGTCTGTTACATTTTCTAAGTGTCCTGCCAATCAAACGCAGTCTTTGATTAGTCTTCCCCACAACATTTTCTATGTGTTCTTTCCAATTTAAATTGTTCGTAGTTGTAATTGCTAGGTTTTTAGTTGAATTTACGGCTTTTAGATTAGACTGATTTATCGTGTAAAAGAAGTTTAACGCGTTATTTTTAGCATTCATGTGGATGACCTCACACTTTTCGTTATTTAAGGTCAACTGCCACTTTTCGCATCATTCCGATATTTCTTCTAAATCGTTTTGCAGTTTGTTTTGATCATTCTGGAGAGTGACGGTTCAAATCCGCGTCCGGTCATCCAGATTTCGGTTTTCCGCGATTTCCCTAAATCGCTGCAGGCAAATGCCAGGATAATTCCTTCGAAAGGGCAGAGTGGATTTTTTTCCCCATCCTTGACACAATCTGAACTTGTACTCCGTCTCTAATGATCTCGATGTCAGCGGGACGATAAACCCAATCTTCCTCCCTTCCTTTCGTACCACATCTTTGCAAAAGGATTAAGAGTCCGCTTTTGCGATTTCAGAGTTAACTCCACGGATATAACAACAATTGGTTGCTCTTTTTAAACGGGTACGAGGTATTTCTTCTTTTGATTTAACAGAAAACACAAACCACAAACCATCGCGAACTTAGACGAGTAGTGACTTCCAACTATTCTCAGAACTCTCACTGCTGGGATGCAAGTAGCAACAAACACAGCTTGCTTCTACGTGTTCTATATTGCCTCATGATCATTGGAGTCAAATTACCTTCGTTTTTTAGAGGTGGATATCTGAACTAAGAATAATTCCTTGTACATTTAAGGGGCGATCGAAAAGTTAACGTTTGAGGGTGTTACTGCAGCTTATATGCACTCGACTCCTATGTGCGTATATAAGAATCGACTTGTAGGCAAGGAATTAATGTGGCATTCGTGGGGATTGATGACCTTAGCAGTTAAGTCCCATAAGATTTCACACACATTTTTTGGCATTCGTGTGCTTCCGATGTGCTTGCGGTAAATGCGAAAACGTGAAATATGGCGACGTTATTACCAAATGCGTCCAAAGCAGACAAACGTGCTGTTATTCTTTTCTTGGCTGCTGAAGGACAAACACCGGTATACACCCATCGTAGAATGAAGAATGTTCATGAGGCGGCATGTCTGTCGGAAACCACCCTTGTAGAATGGCGCACCAAGTTCATGATAACGCACGTCCCCGTGTCGCAAATGTCGTAAGGCAGAGGTGGGAGACACTCGAGCATCCGCCCTATATTCCTGATCTCTCCCCATGCAATTATCACCCCTTCGGTTACTTAAAAAAGACCTTGAAAGGTCAATGATTCCTGTCGGACGAGGCTGTACAGCGGGCAGTTACGGACTTCTCGCAGCAGGACACGGTGTTTTAGAAAACGAGTATGTTCATCCTGGCGCATCGGTGGGACGGGTGCCTCGATGTAACGGTGATTTTGCCTGCTTAGCATACCGATTCTAGACTGCACAGCCTTCGAACGGAAACTTTTTGATTGTCTCCTATATTCTGATTTTTCTTCAAGATTCAAATCTGCAGCATACTTAAGTTAAGCAGCAGGAGAATAACTTAAGAGTTTTTAAGGATTTCGACAGCCAGCGGGTAGCATGTCGCAAGTAAACTGAGCCCGATAGCCAAAGCTGTTTTAATTAGACATTGGTTTCCCGACGTTTGGAGCAAGTTGCAAGGCAACAACAAGTAAAGATACCATAACGTCGTCATTTTTTCTGTTTTCCGTCGTTCCTTAGTCGCTTCAAAATTCGTGGAGGTGTGTTCCATCAATGAAACTAATTGAAGGCGGTCTGTTTATTGCCATATGCGTTTCACTTCTTTTATTTGTGAAGCATCTTCAGTGGCCTGTAATATACACTAGTGGCCATTAAAATTGCTACACAGAGAAGAAATGCAGATGATAAACGGGTATTCATTGGACAAATACATTATACTAGAACCGATACGTGATTACATTTTCACGCAACTTGGGTCCATAGATCCTAAGAAATCAGTACCCAGAACAACCACCTCTGGCCATAATAACGGCCTTGATACGTCTGGAAATTGAGTCAAACAGAGCTTGGATGGCGTGTACAGGTACAGCTGCCCATGCAGTTTCAACACAATACCACAGTTCAACAAGAGTAGTGACTGGCGTATTGTAACGAGCCAGTTGCTCGGCCACCATTGACCAGATGTTTTCAGTTGGTGAGAGATCTGGAGAATGTGATGGCCAGGGCAGCAGTCGAACAATTTCTGTGTCAAGAAAGGCCCGTAGAGGACCTGCAACATGAGGTCGTGCATTATCCTTCTGAAATGAAGGGTTTCGCAGGATTCGAATGGAGGGTAGAGCCACGGGTCGTAACACATCTGAAATGTAACGTCCACTGTTCAAAGTGCCGTCAATACGAACAAGAGGTGGCCGAGATGTATAACCGACCGTAGCGGTCGCGCGGTTCCAGACTGAAGCGCCTAGAACCGCTCGGCCACTCCGGCCGGCCATGGATCCTCAAGCGAGAGAATTAGCGCACTTGGCCACGGCACTATACTCGGGATGGCTACGCAGCCCTGTCGGTACCTTCCAGAACCTAATTGACTCTCTTCCTGTACGCCTTGCTTCAAAAGGTCGTTGTTGGCTTTTGATAGGTTGCCACATTAATGTGACTGGACAGTGTAACTCAATGTGTATATAATTATTTTCTTTTTAACTTTAATGTGTGATGTCAAAGGTAAAGGTAACCTTTGTGGCACAAGCCTACAGTGAAGTAGGTACAATGTAGCCTTTCTTCACTGCAGAACTAAGGAAGAGACAGGTGACGAGCCCTGTGCCCGTGGCGCTAGTTATCCCCAGGAAAGATCCCGGGCAGGCTGAGTCGGACACGGGCCGTCCTGGAGGAAGGAGCAAAGGTCCGTTCCCCTTTCTGGGACTGAACCTGTGACGTCCAGCACTGGGGTATTGTGCTCCGCCCGCTAGACCGCCGCTGTCACACAGCGTGTGACAGAAGGATGTTGACTGTTTCAAAATTCGATTTTAAACGGTAAATACATTCAGTTTAACTGTTGTCCAAAGTAGATCAGTTATATCCAAATTTAAACAATTATGATGCACTCTACTCGCATTCCTGAAGCTGGCATACCTACTCTTCTCTCTAATACCAATTGACACATTCAAGTACAAAAATGGCTCTGAGCACTATGGGACTTAACATCTGAGGTCATCAGTCCCCTAGAACTTAGAACTACATAAACCTAACTATCCTAAGGACATCACACACATCCATGCCCGAGGCAGGATTCGAACCTGCGACCGCAGTGGTAGAGCCACGGGTCGTAACACATCTGAAATGTAACGTCCACTGTTCAAAGTGCCGTCAATACGAACAAGAGGTGGCCGAGATGTATAACCGACCGTAGCGGTCGCGCGGTTTCAGACTGTAGCGCCTAGAACCGCTAGGCCACACCGGCCGGCATTCAAGTTCAGTTTTTATAATTAAAAACGTTATTAATAGAAATTAGCTTCTCAGGCAGGACAGATAATAAGTCAGTCACAACATAATGACCTTCCCAATACGAGCGTAGCAAATTTATGTTTATAAAAAATACCCTCCTTACGTTAGGCTGATAAAGTATCACCACTACAGACATAATGCTGTGGACGAGGCCATAACTAAAGGAGGAAAAGGAACGAAGGTTACAGTTTAACATTCCATCGACGGCGAAGTCATTAGCGACGGAAACACATCAAAAATTTCGGGTATGAAGCATCCCTGGAGTGTAATGAAAGGACAACACGATCAGTTACTTCCCACGCCCGGGTTCCCGGGTTCGATTCCCGGCGGGGTCAGCGATTTTCTCTGCCTCGTGATGGCTGGGTGTTGTGTGCTGTCCTTAGGTTAGTTAGGTTTAAGTGGTTCTAAGTTCTAGAGGACTGATGACCATAGATGTTAAGTCCCATAGTGCTCAGAGCCACTTGAACCAGCCACGATCAGTTAACTGGCAATTTCACTTCCCATGCTGAAGCATGAGGTACGTAGCAAATTATTTGGTAGGCTGATGATATCAGAATTTATTGAGAACGTTCATTTTTTTAAGATTTCAATACTAAGCAACGTACTGAAGAGCACATTATGGCCGATGCCCACAGCGTGAATGAAAGGCGGTCGGTGGTGTAGAGGTCACTGACGCTGTAAAGAAAGTGTGTAATCGGAATAGAGACCAATCGGGAATATTTATAGCAACAATACGAGCCGTCGACGGGAAAATCCACTGACGTAAGCGACTTTGACAAAAAGAGCATCTGCTAACGAGCATCTCGGAAATTGCTGTTCGCGTTCGGCAATGGTGAGCATCTATGGAAAGTGGCTGAAGGACGATGAAACCGAGAATGGGAGACAACGTGTTGTACCTTCACGCCTTATCACAGAACGTGGAGATCGGAGGCTTGCCCGCTCTGTAAAGCAGGATAGGTGGCGACCTCTGGCAGATTTGACGACAGAGTTCAGCGCAGGTGGGAGCATACACTATCTGTTCAAAAGTATCCGGACAACCCCAAAACACACGTTTTTCATATTAGGTGCATTTGCTGCCATCTACTGCCAGGGGCCGGCCTCTGGTGGCCGAGCGGTTCTAGGCGCTTCAGTCTGGAACCGCGCGACCGCTACGGTCGCAGGTTCGAATCCTGCCTCGGGCATGGATGTGCGTGATGTCCTTAGGTTAGTTAGGTTTAAGTAGTTCTACGTTTTAGGGGACTGATGATCTCATATGTTAAGTCCCATAGTGCTCAGAGCCATTTTTTTCTACTGCCAGGTACTCCTTATCAACGACCTCATTAGTCATTAGACATCGTGAGAGAACAGAATGGGGCTCTCCGCGGAACTCACGGACTTCGAACGTGGTCAGGTGATTGGGTGTCACTTGTGTCATACGCCTGTACGCGAGATTTTTACACTCCTAAACATCCCTAGGTCCACTGTTTTCGATGTGATAGTGAAGTGGAATAGTTAACGGACATGCACAGCACAAAAGCGTGCAGGCCGACCTCGTCTGTTGACTGACAGAGACTGTTGACAGTTGAAGAGGGTCGTAATGTGTAAATAGGAAGACATCTACCGAGACCATCACACAGAAATTCCAAACTGCATCAGGATCGACTGCAAGTACTATGACAATTAGGCGGGACGTGAGATAACTTGCATTTCATGATCGAGCGGCTGGTCATAAGCCACACATCACGCCGGAAATGCCAAACGACGCCTCGCCTGGTGTAAGGAGCTTAAACATTGGACGACTGAACAGTGGAAAAACGTTTTGTGGAGTGACGAGTCACAGTACACAAAGTGGCGATCTGATGGCAGGGTGTGGGTATGGTGAATGCCTGGTGAACGTCGTATGCCAGCGTGTGTAGTGCCAACAGTAAACTTCAGAGGCGGTGGTGACATAGTGTGGTCGTGTTTTTCATGGAGGGGCCTCGCACCCCTTGTTGTTTTGTGTGGCACTATCACAGCATAGGCCTACATTAATGTTTTAAGCGCCTTATTGCTTCCCACTGCTGAAGAGCAATTTGGGGATGACGATTGCATCTTTCAACACGATCGAGTACCTGCTCGTAATGCACGGCCTGTATCACAGTGGTTACACGACAACAACATCCCTGTAATAGACTGGCCTGCACAGAGTCCTGACCTGAATCCTATAGAACACCTTTGGGATGTTTTGGAAGGCCGACTTCGTGCCAGGCGTCACCGGCCGACATCGATACCTCTCCTCAGTGCAGCACTCCGTGAAGAATGGGGTGACAGTCCCCAAGAAACCTTCCAGCACCTGATTGAACATAATGCCAGCGACAGTGGAAGCTGTCTGCAGCTGTCAAAGATTGCTTGATATGGAATATTCCTAAATAATTTTAAATATAAACTCAACTACTCAAACCCGACAGTAGATGGGTGGTTAATATAGAAGTGTTTTTATGCGAATTTCGCATTTCAGACAAAAAAGATTCCCACCGAATAATATTACAAGTGTGGCACAAAATCTCACGCCACTGCCTTGTTGAGTCATTGTAGTGAAGATGTCAGCTGACATCAAGCCAAAAGTTTATGCTACAAAATATTAAATGTTATATTGTTTAATATTATTCAGTTTTTATAAGCATTAGTCAGAAGCAGGGGCGTTCATTTTTTTCTTCGCTCATTTTATTTGCACTTTTGTTTCATCGAAATTACTATTTAGACGGGAAAGATAAATGGTGTAAACTTATCATGTTGAGAAGAACATGTATCTTTCGTTGCTGCGTATGTCACTTTATATTTAGTTCTCCAATAAGAGTGTAACATACTGCATCTGCGGTGTATAGGGCCCAGAAATTCGGCGGCTAAAGCGACGATACGCTACCAAAACAAATCGTTTCCACAGCTGTCCAAATACGGCGGTTCCTGAGCCGATTCTGACATGAGGTAAAACCTGATAGCCGCTGGCTCTAAAAATTGAGGGAAAATTCCCCGAACACCACGAGTAGCCCCACGGTAAGGATTTCGAGGATATGTGACGATCAGTTAGGGATTTTAAACACCCGAACCCTACAAAAATCTGTTTTTTGTAGAAGTGTACGCGTTTCGTCTTTTTCATGTCGCTGGAACCTCAATATCTGTTCACAGAACGCATGAAGGCCGTTATAAGACGTATTTCTCAAGGAATAGCTATTATTATTTACTGCTACTTCATTTTTTACGATACTAACCCAGAATATCTACTCACAGCGTACACAACGGCCGATATCAATTATATATTTTAAGGAATAACTATTATTATTTACGGTTTCATCATTTAGTGACTTCAGCTTTATTACTGGTTAAAAAATGTTTGCCAAAATGTTAGTGACATCTTTTACAAACGCCGAAAACATGACAGGTGACTACAGTTGCCAGAAATCTATAATAGCACTCCTAACTTGAATAATGAGTAACGAAATAATTCCGCGTTTGGTATGCAACTATACTCGGTGTGCGATCTTGAATAACTGATTTCCTTAAACCGTTTGTCGTTGCAAGTATGTACCCCCGTCATTTCCTCAGTGTGCTTCGCCACAAGTATTAAATCTTATACGTTATATTAAAACATTAGATTGTCTTCTCTCCATACCAGTGCAACAGGTAATTAAAGTATCCTTCTCAACGAAACACAGTCATTCGGTTGAGTTATTGCCTATCCTTTAATGGATGAAACGGGGGGGGGGGGGGGGGGTATGTGACAGCAATCAAATGGTTCAAATGGCTCTGATTACTATGGGACTTAACTTCTGAGGTCATCAGTCCCCTGGAACTTAGAACTACTTAAACCTAACTAACCTAAGGACATCTCACACATCCATGCCCGAGGCAGGATTCGAACCTGCGCCCGTTGCGGTCGCGCGGTTCCAGACTGTAGCGCCTAGAACAGCTCGGCCACCCCGGCCGGCACAACAGTCGTACAATAATAGGCAGCATCTCTCTGTGAGTAACAGATATGCAAACCACAATGTGGATATAAACGTAGATACTAAAGGAAAACCAATAAAACCACGAAAACATGAAAGAATGAATGATTCTGTTCGACTGAGAAAGAATTTGGATAAGTTGATCAAGTTGTTCAGTCTACACTTTCATGAGGGCGTGCTGAGCAGTAATGCCTCCGAATTTTTTATGAGAAAACTCGAAGCTTTCTTAATAAAACTAATGTTATTAGCATTCTACATCTTTATTCTTCCCCAGGCGAGGTGGTGCAATGGTTAGCACACTGGACTCTTGTTCGGGAGGACGACGGTTCAGTCTCGCGTCCGGCCATCCTGATTTAGGTTTCCCGTGATTTCCCTAAATCGTTCCAGGCTCATTCCAGGATGGTTCATTTGAAAGGACACGGCCGCTTTCCTTCCCCGTCCTTCTCTAATCCTATGAGACCGATGACCTCGCTGTTTGTCTCCCCCACCAACAACAACACAACCCTTTAATATTCATGGCTACGTACTTATTTCTCAATATAGTCCCCCTGGCGACGAACAAATATCGCCCAACGAGAGACCAGTTTATTGATACCGTCACCGTAGAATGTTTAACTTGGTTGATGGAGTCACAATCTCACCTCTGCTTGCACCAATTCATCACTATCAAAGTGAGTCTTAGTAACACATGAAAATCGGATGGAACCAAGTCGGGACTGTATGGAGGATGATTGATGATAGTGACCTAAGGCGTCGCATTGGTGAAGATGTCACAGCGCATTTGCGTGGTCTGACATTGTCCTGCTGAAGGAGAAAGTGCCTCACGTGTAAGCGGACTCTTCGAATTCGTGCTTTCAGAAACTCGATTATAGAACGCTGTTTCTCATGCACCGACACAGTTAAGTTACTAACCATTATGTAGCGTGCTAGAATTTGATGCCCTCTAGCCGGCATGGATGTGTGTGGTGTCCTTAGGTTAGTTAGGTTTAAGTAGTTCTAAGTTCTAGGGGACTGATAACCTCAGATGTTAAGTCCCATAGTACTCAGAGCCATTTGAACCATTTTTGGTGCTCTCTAACGGCAGAGGATTGTAATTTGTGTCATCGAAGCGGGACAGTAATACGCGTGACGTATAACACCCCAAACGATATTGGGAACAGAATAAAAGTTCAAAGGCATTACATTTCAGCACGCTCTCGTAATTCACGTCTCAGGTATGATGCTGTATGATATATATATATATATATATATATATATATATATATATATATATATATATATAACATGGTATCATATAGTTGACTTTCTCATCTCCATTGCTTATCGTTGAGTAAGTCATTATCTCACGTCTGCCAGTCCAACAGTTTGTTAGTGTTGCGATGGTTCCTCTTCTTTCATCCTTGTGGTCAGAGTGCTTGAATGCTATACTGAGATTCTGCCCTTTGCCTTTTATCGTTAAATTCTGTATTCTGTAATCGCTTTTTACTGCATACTTACCATTCACCACCCAGGATTAACGGTACACATAGGTCTTGTACCACCAATGTTGCGATTTCAAGTTGTTTCCCATCTCTTACTGTGTCTGTTAGGATCTGCTCTATCACTGTTTATTTAGGAACTTGCGCTGTAACAGGTATTGACGTGCCTGTACTGGAAGACAGAGAATACTGTGTCCTTTTTCGAGCTATTTATGATGTGGTTACTGTGAGACTGTATTGACTGAACCACCTGTATCTATTAAAGCATCGATAGTGTTTTCATACTCTCCGATTTATATAAAACGTAAAATTGGTTCTGCTAATTCGGTATTTTCCCCCTGCAGTAAACGTTGTTTTTGCTGACTGGACTTCACCGGGAACTCTTGACCGTTTCCCATATACGCGCCACCTATTTGTGGTCTAAAGGCATGCACCGGCCGCTCATCCCGACAGTTGTGCCATTTGTTGGCAGCTGCTACCGTAAGAATGGTGGCAGCTACCACGTCCTCTATAGCTTCCTTGTCTACCTCTTCTGGAACCATTTCTGCGTTGTTAAGGGGCACTGCAATTACCTTCATTCCGAAAGTCATTAAATCACCGATTATTTACGTTTCGTCCTTCTAATATAGTATGAACTCTGAGCATCTAAGTCCATTAAAGCATTTCTGAATTCCTGGATATCAGTTCTAGACACTCTCAACTAGGTTTTGTAGAATTTCAAAAGTAATTTGGGTATCATTACCGCGATAAACGATTGGTCTGGCAGGGGTGTATCCAACGTTTCATTGATTCTATAATAATTATAGAAATACTTTTCCAGTTTATTATTTCTTGCCGGCCGGAGTGGCCGAGCGGTTCTAGGCGCTACAGTCTGGAACCGCGCGACTGCTATGGTCGCAGGTTCGAATCCTGCCTAGGGCATGGATGTGTGTGATGTCCTTAGGTTAATTAGGTTTAAGTAGTTCTAAGTTCTAGGTGACTGATGACCTCAGACGTTAAGTCCCATAGTGCTCAGAGCCATTTTTTTATTATTTCTTCGCATTTTGAGTTTTACCGCTTTCAATACTACTATGGTTACAATTTTGTCGCGCATTTGACCAGTGTTTGTCTAAATAGCTTCATTAAATTGCTCGTTTGTTTTGTATTCTGTGCTAGTTCTTAGGGCTCATCTTTGAGCTTCGTCACTTTGACATTTTGCTGTTCTCTCAAAGTTATTTGCCTTTTTGAATCCACTAATCGGGGAAATGGTCTTCGAAATGACTGATAAATTGTGTGGGACCTAGTTTTCCGTTCACATGCAACTTTGCAAAACTACTATAGTGAAGAAAATTTTCCTAACTGGGCATGCCTAAGCAAATCACTTGTAAAATTAACTTCGCTTTGTTTCATAATGTCTGCAACCTCTGGTTGAACTTTTCCAGGTACTGATTGTATTTCATTTGGGTCATCAGAAATTTTATCCACTCTCTGTACGCAGGTACGTTGTTCAGTTTCAATCTTTTGAACGTCGTCCGCTACCTTGTTTACATCTTTCCCTTGTTGTTTCTAGTCCGCCGCGATATAATACGCGACTGTACTTGCCCTACAGCCTGTTGTTGGCTATCTGTACGCGAGGCCAAATTCTGTGTTAGTTCGGTGATGTCCTTTGTTGTTTGTTGGTATTTGACATCACCTGGCGCCGAATGATTATCTAAAAGTTGTTCCACATGTTTGTCACACCGTTCTGCAACTTGCTTAATGGCGTTCTCCAATGACACTTTCGTAACGGCAACTGATGATATTTAATTTTATTGCGTCTTTCCCTTCTATTCACTGAACTTTTTGTTCTGTTCCTCAGACTTTTTATTTAGATGTTTGGTACTCACGGAGCTATCGACTACTCGTGGAAGTAGAACACCCTGTCTTTATAGAGTTTTGCATGCCTTGGCTTGATGATTAATTAGTTGAGATAGGAGAAGATTTCTTCCACGGGACTTCGCATGTGACAGAGATAGAGTATTCACTAATACCTGAAACTGTTGTTTCCTGATATGTGTACCCTCCAAATCAGGACCTATATCATTTTCTACTACTAAAGTCATTACCACAAGTCTGTTACAATGATAGTAGTGTAGACACAAATCCAACGAAAAATTTTAAAAATTGTCTCTTGAACGCATCCTGTATCTTGCTTATAACTTGATAGCAATGTGTTATTTTAGTCACACGTGAACGGCATGATAACTGCTTGACAACGTGACATGCGTTAAAAATAGAGCATCAACTGCAGACATCGAATAGATGGCTCACAGAACACGTAATCACGCTTTAGTGACGCACAACATCGTTGCATGTGAGACACAGTAAACAAAGGGTTACACACAGTGTAAGTGGTATAAAAGAAACCAGTAATTATTGATAGTTTACTAAATAACACATGAATAGAACAACATACATGGCCACCTGCATGCATTGGTTCATACAGTACATTGATAACATGCATAACGCAAATGGCAACTGTGGTGTCACCGCCAGACACCACACTTGCTAGGTGGTAGCTTAAATCGGCCGCGGTCCATTTAGTACATGTCGGACCCGCGTGTCGCCACTGTGTGATCGCAGACCGAGCGCCACCACAAGGCAGGTCTCGAGATACGGAATAGCACTCGCCCCAGTTGTACGACGACTTTGCTAGCGACTACACTGACGAAGCCTTTCGCTCATTAGCCGAGCAGACAGTTAGAATAGCCTTCAGCTAAGTCAATGGCTACGACCTAGCAAGGCGCCATTAACCATTTTAAGATAGAGTCTCACTTGTATCATCAAGGAATGCTGTACACAAATAATGGATTAAAAGTTAAGTATTATAGCAGCTCCGTACTTTTCTTGCTACCATTCATTACGTATCCTGTTTCAGGCCTCTCACTAGACTACGTGAGATTAACGCGTGCCTTTCGGCTACTTCAGTGTGGCGTAGCTGTCTTGTTACGCCACAACAGCAACCACCACTATTTCAGTAAAAATACATGAAATTACCTCGAAAACGTTACTTACAATTGGCAAACATAGGATGAAATACTTTGATCTACAATTGATGAGCAGATAATACCTGCTAAGTCACTCAGCAAAATAGTAGGTATCTTTCAGTTGAGTACTAATGGTTCAAATGGCTCTGAGCACTATGGGACTCAACTTCTGAGGTCATTAGTCCCCTAGAACTTAGAACTACTTAAACCTAACTAACCCAAGCGCATCACACACATCCATGCCCGAGGCAGGATTCGAACCTGCGACCGTAGCAGTCGCGCGGTTCCGGACTGAGCGCCTAGAACCGCGAGACCACCGCGGCCGGCTCAGTTGAGTACTGTGATGTATTTTCATACGAGGTAGGTTGTTACGTAATCGTAGCCGGTAGCACGGCGCCACTTACATTGAGGTCTCGTCCGCTTTGCCGGTGTTCCTGGATGGCGAAGTCTGTTCCGCCCATTAGTCCTGCACTCAGACTGTTGAGTACAAACGACACGTACTCCCGATCCAGTGCAACTGCTGATCCAAGTAGCGACGGGCGAAAACACTCCAACGTACATAGACACTTGATCACATTGTTGGTATCAACTTTGGCAGAATTTGCAGGAGTCTGTATTAGAGATACTTGTCGTCTGGTACTTTATTCCAGTACCGCATAGCTTCTAGCATTCGAAGTTCGTCGCTGTTTAAAAATAAATGTTTAATGAAGTTCACTGTTCATAAAAAAATATATGTTCACTAGTACTAAAGATTAAAAAATTGAAATCGCCATGTAAGTGCATCAAGTGACGACAGAAATATCGGTGTTGCCTTTTATTATAATATTTGACGGCGCCGCCTACACTTCTAAGTAGTATGGTAATGTACTGTGTGACACACTGGGTTTACATTTGTGACGTCATGTGACCTAGGTTATCATTCCTTATCAATGGGGAATTTGTGGTAAGTTCCTATGGACCAAACTGCTGAGGTCATCGGTCCCTAGACTTACACAGTACTTAATCTAACTTAAAATAACTTACGCTAGGGACTACACACACACCCATGCCCGAGGGAAGGATTCGAACCTCCGACGGGATGAGCCAAGCGAGCCGTGGCAAGGTGCCCTCGACCGTGCGGCTACCCCACGCTTTATCAGTGGGAAGCCACTGCCCCCTTCTTATCTCCAGCCAATCAAAGCGCAGTAATATATATCAAAGATGGCGGAAATGGTCCATTTGCATAGTGGAAAATTAGAAAAATCCCTCTTCTCCCTTCCCTATCTACAACAAATCAGTATAACACTCCTTGTCTCCAGTCAATTATAGTCCGAAAAAAATCCACTACGGCGGAAATAGCGCAACTGTGGTAATCGAAAACCCTCCCCTCCTTGTACAGAACCAGAAACCAACAATGTGCATTATAACCCCTCCTCTTCAGAGAGTAGAATTAGAAAATAGAAAATAGACTAGGAAACTAAAAAAATAAAATCGTCTATCCCTCCCGCCTCCCCACTCCTCTTCTCTTTATCTCAGTCCAATCATAGCATAATAATAAATATCAGAAGATATTAGAAACAAACCAGGTGAGCGTTTTACACCTCGCGCCCCCTCTGTCCCTAACCAATCAGAGCGCACTATTGAAAATGATGGGCAAAAATGGTGTACAATTAAATTATTCCTGAAGTGCACATCAAGACACGCCCCCTCCCCTTCCTTATATCCAACAAATCATAGTGCAGTAATTAAAAAATGCAGTAGAGGGTAATATTTAAATGCTGTGTAAAAAAGGGGCCAGGTATGTAGTAAAAGTTACGTAACCCCTAATTGAAAATCGAAAATATTCATTATTTCCTAGGAAGGCAAAGATATGCATTGTTTCCGGCATAAAATGCTGTCATGTTGCATTGTTTACGTACACACATACCCCTGGCGTACGAGGGGAAATCACAAAGTTTCCGTTTGAGCGCTCTGCTGCAGCGTATATGCAACGTGGCTGGGCCCGATCTGGTATATAAGCACCGACATGTAGGTAAGAGATTAGTGTGGCATTCATGTCTTTCCGTCGTGCATGCGGTAAATGAGGATACGCGAACTATGGTGACCTTATTACCAAATGTGTGCAAACAGGATCAACGTAGTGTTTTCCTTTTTTGGCTAGGACAAACACCGTAGACATCCATGGGCATGGGGCAGCATGTTTGTCGAAAACCACCGTCGTAGAATGAAAACTGTGACAAGGCGTGCTGCTGCTTCATGATAACGCAACTCCACACGTCGCAAACGTCGAAACGCAGAAGTTAAGCCACCTCATTGGAAGACACGCGAGCGTCCGCTCTTTAGTCCTGATCTCCCCCCATGCGATTATCACGCCTTCGGTCCCTTAAAAAAGGCCTTGAATCTTCGACCATTCCTGTAGGGCGAGGATGTGTGACAGACAGTTACGGACTTTTTCAACACCGAAAATGCAGGTTGCATGGCACCTGCTACCGATATGTAATTTTTTTTAATTGAATGTAAATATTTGTAATTTAAATACTTTCTTTTAATAAGTAAGGACATTGCTTCACTGTATGTGTAAATTTAGGTATAAGTCCGTTGACATTTCATTGTATGTATCTGTGTTTTACTGTGAAACTTATAAGCTCTGGGAAAAAGCCAAAGGAATTGTTATTTGCATCGACTAGCAAGGATAATAGCCGTGCTTGGGCGTTGTAAAATTTTTGGGTAGGGAGTTGTTGCGCAGAGCGCGCGGAGAGAGCGGGAGACGGGTTCCAGCGCTTGTAGTGTGCGGAAGTGTGGTGTTAACGCTTTCTCAGTAGAGTGTACCATTTTCGGCGGCATCATGTATGCGCGCCGGCCAGATGTCTAGAGCAGGAGTACGGACAGTGGACGGGCAGAAGAGGCTGTATTAATTCCGATTGCCCGTTCATATAATTAGCAGTAGCTTCACAATATGCTACTGTCTTCAACAACAGCAGCAGTTACAGTAACACAGTTTCGTCGTCGGCTCCGAGTTTCGTCGTATGTACAGCACTGAAGTTAGACTGTTCATTGGTAGAAAGTATTAACGGCTAACTCAGCAGCACAACTGAATGTGATTTGATTGATAAGATTTATTTAAATAATAATCAGTTAGACTCAGGGCGATTGTGTCCTCATTGACCCCAAACATTGTTACCAAGCAGGATCCTTGTTCCTTTTTTTCCTAATATGCTAACTGAGTGTCATAAGGAACAAACTGAATAGTTACAGCCAGTTTATTAATGACTAATTTCTCTTTTAAGAATTTTAGTCTCAGTCTACTTTCAGTTAACTGTTGGACAACAGAGGCTTCAGTATATGACTAAAGTAAAACAATTTCATTTTTTAAGTTTGAGAATCAATCACTGGAAAGAATTACAAATTAAGACTGCAGAAGTTTTATTTATTTTACATATAGCTTGGAGCACATGGCTGTTTGGTTTGGTACGTATTCTAGTATTTAATTCTATTCAAGCCAGTAAAAAAGGCTTAGTTGTTCAGACAATAATATGAAATCCAATTTGCAAAATAAGTAACGGCAAAGAAAAAAGTGCTTGCCTTTTTCTAAACTTCTTTGATGACGTTATGCTCAGGTCACTGAAAGTCATTGTTCACGTAACGAAGTTCAGTACTAACATACAGTTTAATTGCACATATTCACATCATTACTCGATTGCCTTCTGCAAAATTTAATGCCAAACATAACGTAAGAGTGACTTCTCAGATTTCTTTATCGTTACATACTCACTTAAAATTAGTGTAAAAAAAAGTGGCAACCTTTAGTTGCCACGTCAGTGTTTAATAGTACATGCTTTTCTTTCCCATCATCTTCTACAGGATTTTGGATGTAAATTGCCCTAGTGGGCTGGCGACTGTTAATTACTTCCCTTTCGTTCATTAGTGTAACTTTTGGATTCATGATCAGTGGTACCCCTTTCTGTCCAGTGTTGTTCGTGAGTGAATGCACAAAATAACTTTCGTTTTCCAAATTATAGCCCTGTTCGGTTTAATTACTTTTATTTTTAGTAGACTTTCCATCAGAAGGGTCGGCTGTACACTTTCCTCCTACGTCTCAGTATCACTTCTTCGGGAAAGATAGCCTTAAACAATTAGAAAAAATCCATTAGGCATACACGCGATCCAAGGTCATATTTTATATCGCAAGCGGGATAGGCCGATTAGTAAGAGGGAGGTTACAACCTATTCGCGCAGTAGGACAGGCTGTTTCACCAAACACATATCTTCAGCGTACAGCATCGGTGAGATGATTGTCTCAGTGCTCACGGTGATTTTGTCTGATTGGCATACCCATTATTCAACGGCCTTCGAACAGAAACTTTTTGATCACCTCTCATAAACGTAAAGGAATGCCATATCAAAATTTTGCACAGACACACCTCTGGCATAATACTAAAAAATGATTCCTATGCCACGAAGTTATGCATCATTTACGCATCCACGTACCTCTGTATTTCTCACATCAATTATACTGTACAAACCTTTGATGTCTAGTAATCATTTCTTGTCTCACGCGCAAAGCTGTATCAAAATTACCTTCTTATATTAATACATTACTGGGGAATAAAAGGAAAAATAACAGTATATTGAAGATGCGCTCTAAGACAAAAACGACGCACCACGAAGCTATTATCTGAATGGGACGGCAAACGGTAGATGTGATGTGCATGTTGTAAGTAGGATGTTTATGTTTTCTTATTGGCAACGTTACGTAGCGCTCTGTATGAAAATCACTGGCTGTGCTGTGTGCAGTCTGTGGCTAGTTTGCATTGTTGTCTGCCATTGTAGTGTTATATATATATATATATATATATATAATGAATTTTGATGACTATTAAGGTAAATACATTGTTTGTTCTCTATTAAAATCTTTCATTTGCTAACCAGCTAACCATGCCTATCAGTAGTTAGTGCCTTCCGTAGTTTGAATCTTTTATTTAGCTGGCAGTAGTGGCGCTTGCTGTATTGCAGTAGTTCGAGTAACCAACATCTTTGTGATGTAAGTGATTTGTGAAACGTATAGGTTAATGTTAGTCAGGGCCATTCTTTTGTAGGGATTTTTGAAAGTCAGATTGCGTTGCGCTAAAAATATTGTTTGTCAGTTTAGTGTTGATCAGAATAGGTAAAGAGCGAAATGTCTGAGTGCTTTCAGTTCTGCTCAGCTGTTTGAAAATCAAATAATGTAAGAGGTTTATCTGCATAGTAATTCACTAATTTTTCTGAGGGGAGGTTTCAATGTGCAGAGAAACAAATGATTCCAGTTTGACAAAAAATGGATTAATTGAGCACTACAATAACTCGTTGGTCCACCTCTGGCTCTTATGCAAGCAGTTATTAGCCTCGGCATTGATTTATAGAGTTGTTCGACGTCCTTGTGCTGGTTGTAGTGCCAAATTCTGTCCAACTGGCGTGTTCGATCGTCAAAATCCCGATCTGGTTGGAGGTTCCTCTCCATAATGCTCCAGGCGGGGGCATTGGGGAGAGATCTGGCGACCTTTCTGGCCAAGATATTGTTTAGCAAGCGCGAAGACAAGCAGCAAAAACTTTCGCCGTGTGCGGACGGGCATTGTCTTGCCGATATTTATGCCCAGGATGGATTGTCATGAAGGGACATAGAATGTCGTGCCTTGCCCATAATGCTCCAAAAATTCTCAAATGGGGAGAGATCCAGCAACCTTGCTAGCCAAGGTAGTGTTCGGGAATCACGAATCACTAGAAAATCACGCAATGTTGAAATGTAAGCCCAAGATGAGCTGCCTTGAAGGGCAAGAAAAATGGACGTAGAATATCGTCAACGTATCGGTGTCCTGAAAGGGTGCCACAGATGGCAGCCAATTGGGTTCTGCTATGAAAGGAAATGGCACTCCAGACCATCACTCCTGATTGTCTGGTTTTATGGCGGGCGACAGTCCGGTTGGTCCGAGGCGTCTCCAGACATTTCTTCGCTGGACGTCGGGGCTCAGTTTGAAGTGGGACTCATCACCGAAGACAATTCTACTTCATTCGATTAGATTACAGGGTGTGTAATATACGAATTTAATGTACATGCAACATCATCCTCCACACTTTTTATAGCGCACTCCATTGCAAACTGTAGTTTCTCGCAATTTGAGTTCCATTAGACAATGAAGATTTCAGGTGCTGTGTCTGCATTAATCAAATCGAAACAGCACTGAACAGCATTTTGCAGGCAAACTGAGTACATCGCGAATAATATATTTTTAATGTAGTAATCGGCAAGCTTATTATGCTGGAACAGAAAGAGTTTTGTTCAGTAAATACACTTGCAAATGTTGTACACTTCAAAAAAATCATTGTTTTAGGAATGGATAAAGCGATTCTATTATTCTCTTATTAGCTTCTGTAAAAGTTTTTGGATCAACAATGAAGCTGTAATTGAATGCTAAACACACTTGCGAATGAAACAAGCAGCCTCAACAGTCCTCTTTTGGAGATCTAATATTAACAGCTCTTATTCTTCTACTGCATGATACTTTCTGGATAGGAACTGACATTTTTATATACTCAGATAATTGCGTATCAGTAATTTCAAAATCGACTGTGTCCTTGTTACTCTCTCTTCCACGATGTATTATGCACGCTTTACCACTGTTGAGGAAGTCAAGTTCAGCGGGACTGACGGTTGAGAATATTTTTGGAGGATACATCTTGCAGTCCTTTAGATGAACCAGCATCGTTGTTCCAAGTTTGATGATGAGGCGCTTTGTGCTCAGTATCGGATGCCACCACCCTTTCTCTAATGTTGACAGCCTTATGGTGCATACTGTGTACGTTTCAAGTTCTGTAACATACGAGGGCAGTTCAATAAGTAATGCAACACATTTTTTTTCTGAAACAGGGGTTGTTTTATTCAGCATTGAAATACAGCAGGTTATTCCCCAATCTTTTAGCTACACAACACTATTTTTCAACGTAATCTCCATTCAATGCTATGGCCTTACGCCACCTTGAAATGAGGGCCTGTATGCCTGCACGGTACCATTCCACTGGTCGATGTCGGAGCCAACGTCGTACTGCATCAATAACTTCTTCATCATCCGCATAGTGTCTCCCACGGATTGCGTCCTTCATTGGGCCAAACATATGGAAATCCGACGGTGCGAGATCGGGGCTGTAGGGTGGTCTTGCGTTGTCATGAAGAAGGAGAAGTTCGTTCAGATTTTTGTGCCTACGAACACGCTGAAGTCGTTTCTTCAATTTCTGAAGAGTAGCACAATACACTTCAGAGTTGATCGTTTGACCATGGGGAAGGACATCGAACAGAATAACCCCTTCAGCGTCCCAGAAGACTGTAACCATGACTTTACCGGCTGAGGGTATGGCTTTAAACTTTTTCTTGGTAGGGGAGTGGGTGTGGCGCCACTCCATTGATTGCCGTTTTGTTTCAGGTTCGAAGTGATGAACCCATGTTTCATCGCCTGTAACAATCTTTGACAAGAAATTGTCACCCTCAGCCACATGACGAGCAAGCAATTCCGCACAGATGGTTCTCCTTTGCTCTTTATGGTGTTCGGTTAGACAACGAGGGACCCAGCAGGAACAAACCTTTGAATACCCCAACTGGTGAACAATTGTGACAGCACTACCAACAGAGGTGTCAAGTTGAGCACTGAGTTGTTTGATGGTGATCGACGATCATCTCGAACGAGTGTGTTCGCACGCTCCGCCATTGCAGGAGTCACAGCTGTGCACGGCCGGCCCGCACGCGGGAGATCAGACAGTCTTGCTTGACCTTGCGGCGATGATGACACACGGTTTGCCCAACGACTCACCGTGCTTTTGTCCACTGCCAGATCACCGTAGACATTCTGCAAGCGCCTATGAATATCTGAGATGCCCTGGTTTTCCGCTAAAAGAAACTCGATCACTGCCCGTTGTTTGCAACGCACATCCGTTACAGACGCCATTTTAACAGCTCCGTACAGCGCTGCCACCTGTCGGAAGTCAATGAAACTATACGAGACGAAGCGGGAATGTTTGAAAATATTCCACAAGAAATTTCCGGTTTTTTCAACCAAAATTGGCCGAGAAAAAAAATGTGTTGCATTACTTATTGAACTGCCCTCATAGAATACCACATTCAAGTATTGCAGCAAGTAAGTGATAAGCAATACATATATATATATATATATATATATATATATATATATATATATATTTGGTGCATACTGTGTACGTTTCAAGTTCTGTAACATAGAATACCTCATTCATGTATTGCAGCAAGTAAGTCATAAGCAATATATATATATATATATATATATATATATATATATATATATGGTGCATACTGTGTACGTTTCAAGTTCTGTAACATAGAATACCTCATTCATGTATTGCAGCAAGTAAGTGATAAGCAATATATATATATATATATATATATTCTTACTATATTCTTCTTGTACTTACAATTTTTTCTGAAGCTAGCAGCTGTGATGTATTTCAGTTTTATACTATGCCTCTCTGTTTAGTCAGCAGAAATTTCTTTTATCTCACGTACTGAATGAGGGATTGAGTAATAAAACCCGTTCAACACAAACACGAAGCGTGAGGAAACAGCTAAACTTAAAGCACGGTGAGAGATTTTTTTTCCGGGTGAGACAAGAAAAAGTAAGCTTAAATTTGCAAAAGCTTATCAGAATCAGTTTCTTTCCCTGTCTGCAAGGCTCTAGAGAACCATAGGAGGTGTTATACGTTAAAAAATATTCATGGCGCGAAACACATCAATATTTATTTGTATTATCAAGAGAAAATTCCCCCTCATAATGATTTAGTGCTGGAGCTCAAGTCTCAGCAATGGCAGTAGGCATGGCAGCATCCTTGAAAAGAGATAAGATTACGCATGTCTATTATCTTGCCCAGTGTCATCGAGAGCGTTTGTTTCTTTGCCTCGCTAAGTTCACTCAGTAGAACTGACTTGAAATATTAAAAAAAAAAAAAAAAAAAATCTGCTGAAGTCGGTAATCCATTGCATGCTGTTCGATCCAGAAATCAGCAATTATGAGGACTGTTTCCGAACATAGTCTGTCACTCTAGCATTTGTTAGTTAACGAGCATTGCGCTCTCATTTAAACATATGGCCGAAGGAGTCAGCTTACAGGAATTGTGAAACGAAACCCAGTAGAAACTGTTAGTGGTCAAGGAGACGTAGCCATGTTAAATATGGCGGACATAAGATCGGCCATAAAGGGAAACATTTATGAAATTCTGGAGTAATGCAGGGAATCAAGCCACAGTAATTTTAATATGTCATCCTCCATAAATTTTTCAAGACTATCCCAATAAAACTTAAATACACTACTGGCCATTAAAAGTGCTACACCATGAAGATGACGTGCTACAGACACCAAATTTAACCGACAGGAAGAAGATGCTGTGATATGCAAATGATTAGCTTTTCAGAGCATTCACACAAGGTTGGCGCCGGTGGCGACACCTACAACGTGCTGAAATGAGGAAAGTTTCCAAACGATTTCCAAACAGCAGTTGACCGGCGTTGCCCGGTGAAACGTTGTTGAGATGCCTCATGTAAGGAGGAGAAATGCGTACCATCACGCTTCCGACTTTGATAAAGGTCGGATTGTAGCCTATTGCGATTGCGGTTTATCGTATCGCGACATTGCTGCTCGCGTTGGTCGAGATCCAATGACTGTCAGCAGAATATGGAATCGGTGGCTTCAGGAGGGTAATACGGAACGCCGTGCTGGATCCCAATGGCCTCGTATCACTGGCAGTCGAGATGACAGGCATCTTATCCGCATGGCTGTAACGGATCGTGCAGCCACGTCTCGATTCTTGAGTCAACAGATGGTGACTTTTGAAAAACAACCATCTTCACGAACAGTTCGACGACGTTTGCAGCAGCATGGACTGTCAGCTCGGAGACCATGGCTGCGGTTACCCTTGACGCTGCATCTCAGACAGGAGCGCCTGCGATGGTGTACTCAACGACGAACCTGGGTGCACGAATGGTAAAACGTCATATTTTCGGATGAATCCAGGTTCTGTTTACAGCATCATGAGGGTCGCATCCGTGTTTGGCGACATCGTGCTGAACACACATTTGAAGCATGTATTCGGCATCACCATTCTGGCGTATCACCCTGCGTGATGGTAAGGGGTGCCACTGGTTACACGTCGGGGTCACCTCTTGTTTGCATGGACGGCACTTTGAACAGTGGACGTTACATTTCAGATGTGTTACGACCCGTGGCTCTACCCTTCATTCGATCCTTGCGAAACCCTACATTTCAGCAGGATAATGCACGACCGCATGTTGCAGGTCCTCTACGGGCCTTTCTGGATACAGAAAATGTTCGACTGCTGCCCTGGCCAGTACATTCTCCAGATCTCTCACCAATTGAAAACGTCTGGTCAATGGTGGCCGAGCAACTGGCTCGTCACAATACGCCAGTCACTACTCTTGATGAACTGTGGTATCGTGTTGAAACTGCATGGGCAGCTGTACCTGTACACGCCATCGAAGCTCTGTTTGACTCAATACCCAGGCGTGTCAGGGCCGTTATTACGGCCAGAGGTGACTGTTCAGGGTACTGATTTCTCAGGATCTATGCACCCAAATTGCGTGAAAATGTAATCACATGTTAATTCTAATATAATATAATTTTTCCAATGAATACCCGTTTATCATCTGCATTTCTTCTTGGTGTAGCAATTTTAATGGGCAGTAGTGTATTGATCATATCTGTAATAGTTTAGGATTTACAGTTAAAGTGAAAGTAACAAGTTTTGTAACAAAGACCTAAATGCTAAAATCTGAACGCTTTTATCGATCTTAACGATCGACATTTCATATAGAAGCGCATCATTAAAATGACGAGGGTTGTAAATATCGACTCTTTAACTTTATTCATTTAAACGATATAGTGAATTTAAATTATCAGTGTTCACAGTTAAGCGACGGCTCATCATTTCCTCCACACAAAACATATTGAAGGATGACAGCAAGACACTTTATTGAATCATTAGGTAATAGAATATTTGTTGTAAAGTTTAATGCATAGTAGTTACTTTCGTTCTTTATTTATGTATCAGAAAGCACAATGGTGCAAGGCTACTGGACATGGCATTCAAAGCTAAAAAGGATATTGTATTTGTTTTATGTAAAAGAATTTAACGTTTATTATGTAACGGATATTATTGTTACTTTATTTAGAACGTGAAAGTATTCAAGCTTTCATTATTTAAATACGTTAAAATGTAAAATAACGTGGATCAAGCTGTAGCCAATCAGATGGATGGCTTCAGGAAACGGAACTGCCCTAGTCAGTTGAGCGAGGAAATTCGGCGCGCGGGAAATGCGGCCACTGATTGGCAGAGACAGTGCTGCTGCAGACACCAAAGCGGACAGTTCGGCTGGAGACACCAAAGGGTACAGTTCGGATTGAGACGCGCAAGCGGACAGTCGGTCTTTAGGCAGCTAGGAAGTGAAACGACTTAGAAAATTTCGCGTTGTGTGGTATCGCGGGACTTAGTCTCTGAGCGATGAGCAGCCGCGCGCCTGGTGTGAACTCTTTAACTTTTCGCGTAGATAACCTGCATTTCGCGATGAGATTGTGAATGAACGAACTGTGTCAAATGGATATGCGCTCTAGTGTAACAGTAACTCTAAATACGACCACATTCGCTATTAGTTTGCCTTCTGAATAAACATTATTCTAACCGAATCGCAACTGTGTGGCCTACATCATTTGTAGGTCGTTAATTTAGTTCCCCATATTATTATTACAGTTATTATATGTTACGTTAACTTTGAATTTCGCAAACTTGCTATCAGCCTGCCAATTTAACCAAAGGGTTACAAGTGTCTAATTTAGGCCATGTAATGCGACACGTGCGGTTCAACCCCTAGACGAGTTTGAGCCAAGAGATTTCGATGAAGGGGACCCGCATGTCGGCCCGAACATCCTTGGGGTGCTAGCTCGCACATTTTGGGCAGACATCGTAAACTTAAGGCTATAATCATGGAAAACTCACTAGCCCTTAAACTCGTATAACAGGCCTTGACAGCAAGCCACTTAACAGTATCTTGGGAAGTTGATCCATCTTTTCTCACTGTCATCGCCGCCCTCCCCCCCTACCCTGTCAGCCATTCTGGAAACACCAATACTCAGTAAAGGAAATATGAGTAATCTTCTGAATTATAAACCCCTATCACTGACATCGATTTGCAGTAGGATTTTGCAACATGCAACTTGTTCAAACATTATGAAATACCTCGAGTAAAATGATCAGTTGATAAATAGAATGAATTCAGAAAATGTCGTAGTTGCGAAACACAACTACTTCTTCATTCATAGATATAAATGTCTGCTATAGACAGGGCATTTCAAATTGAATCTATGTTTCAGGGTTTCCAGAGGGCCTTTTGCACTGTCCCTCACAAGCCACTGCTAATTAAATTGCGTACTGAATTCATAACTTCATATTAGAAAGGTAGTAAATGAAGAAAAACCATACGTAAAAGTAAAGTGACTTTTGGCTTTCCACAAGGAAGTGTGACAGGCCGTCTGCTGTTCCTAAGCTATGTGAATCATTTAGGAGACAATCTGAGCAGCCCTCTTAGATTGTTTGCAGATGATGCTGTCGTTTACCATGTAGCTAAGTTACCAGAAGATCAAAACCAATTGAATAAGATTTAGATAAAAAATCTGTATGGTTCAAAGCGTGGCAGTGGATCCAGACAAAAAAAAAGTGTAAGATCATCGGTATGAATACTAAAAGTAATACGTAATATTTCGGTTACACAATAAATCGCACTAATCTGAAGGCAATCAGTTCATCTACACTCACGCTCATAAATTAAGGATAATGCTGATACATGATGAAACAACACTCTGGTGGGCGATTTGCGGGTTTAAATCACCTCGGGGTATGACCATGCGGCGCATTTGACCTGCGGCCGTCGCACGGTGGCGGTGGCAGCAGTTCACATACTCAGAGGTGTGTTGGTGCATGTCAGAGCATGGTGCAACGAGTAAGTGTGCAGACGTTTTCAGACGTGCTAATGGTGACTGTGTGTTGAAAATGGCCCAAAGAACACATAATGATGACGTTATGAAGGGTAGAATACCAGGGCGGCTGGAGGCTGGTCAAAAACAGCAGGTCGCAGCACGGGCCCTCCATGTGTCACAAAGTGTGATCTCAAGATTATGGAAACGATTCCAGCGCCGGCCTGAGTGGCCGAGCGGTTCTAGGCGCTACAGTCTGGAACCGCCCGACTGCTACGGTCGCAGGTTCGAATCCTGCCTCGGGCATGGATGTGTGTGATGTGCTTAGTTTAGTTAGGTTTAAGTAGTTCTAAGTTCTATGGGACTGATGACCTCAGCAGTTAAGTCCCATAGTGCTCAGAGCCATTTGAACCATTTTTGAAACGATTCCAGCAGACAGGAAACGTGCCCAGGCGCTGCAGTACGGGATGTCCATAGTGCACAACACCACAAGAAGACCGATATCTCATCGTCATTGCCCGCAGACGGCCACGGAGAGCTGCAGGTAGCCTTGCTCGGTACCTTACCGCAGCCACTGGAACAGTTGTCTCCAGACACACAGTCTACAGACGACTGAACAGAGAGACCTGCAAGGTGCATTCCACTGACCCCTGGTCACAGGACAGCCCGTAAAGCCTGGTGTCCAGAACGCAGTCACTGGAACGCAGTCACTGGAACAGTGGTTCCAGGTTATGTTCACGGACGAGACCAGGTATAGTCTGAACAGTGATTCTCGCTGGGTTTTCATCTGGCGTGAACCAGGAACCAGATACCAACTCCCTAATGTCCTTCAATGGGACCTGTATGGAGGTCGTGGTTTGATGGTGTGGGGTGGGATCATAATTAGCGCACATACATCCCTGAATGTCTTTGATAGAGGAACTGTAACAGGTCAGGTGTATCGGGACGTCATTTTGCACTAGTAAGTCCGCCTTTTCAGGGGTGCAGTGGGTCCCACCTTCCTCCTGATGGATGATAACGCACGGCCCCACCGAGCTGCCATCGTAGAGGAGTACCTTGAAACAGAAGATATCAGGCGAATGACGTGGCCTACCTGTTCTCCAGACCTAAACCCCATCGAGCACGTCTGGCATGCTCTCGGTCGACGTATCGCAGCACGTCTTCAAACCCCTAGGACACTTCAGGAGCTCCGACAGGCACTGGTGCAAGAATGGGAGGCTATACCCCAGGAGCTGCACGACCATCTGATCCAGCGTATGTCAACCCTTTGTGCGGCCTGTGTACGTGTGCATGGTGATCATATCCAATATTGATGTCGGGATAAATGCACAGGAAACAGTGGCGTTTTGTAGCACATGTGTTTCGGGACGGTTTTCTCAACTTACCATCGATGCCGTGGACTTACAGATCTGTGTCGTGTGTGTTCCCTACGTGTCTATGCTATTAGCGCCAGTTTTGCGTAGTGCCACGTTGTGTGGCATCACATTCTGCAATTATCCTTAATTTATGAGCACGAGTGTAGATACCTACAGATAAGAATTAGGAACAAATTAAATTAGAGCTAGGAGACGGCGATCAAAGACTGCGTATTATTGGCAGAACACGCAGAAGATGCAAGGACTCCGCTAAAGACACTGCCTACAGTTCGCTTGACCGTTATCCAGCTGTGGGGTATGGGATTCTTACCATCTAGGATTGACGGAGGACGTCTAAAAAGTTCAGAGAAGGGAGTTCGTTTTGTCCTCTGAGAAAACAGGCGAGAGATTTGTAACCTCCCCCCTCACTTATCGACCTTAATGACAGTGAAAAATTAAACCGCGTGTACCTAATGGAAATTTGGGAAAAGCAATCGTCACCGAAGTTAATCTATCGGTAAAGAGGGAGGAAAGGGTTACATCTAAATGAAAGGAAAAATGCAAATGAAACTGGTGGAAATTAATTTTGAAAAGGGGTAAAGTTAATAAAGAAAGTAAATGTGCGGCCGTTACGTTAACAATTAACTAGCGGTAATTAGATATTTGAGATTTGGGGGAAATCACGGTCGCCAGTCCTAAGGACAATTACTATAGTAACTGAAAAAGAAAGGTTATTACACATATAATTAACACTAGAAGCGTGGCAACTGAAGGTTGACACGTGTAGTGTGAAAACTGAAAGTTTGTCAGAAGTAATAAATTTCGCTACACTCTGACTTAATTTAGCAAAAGAATTAATAAAACCGGAAAATCGAAAGTTAATTTAGTGACTGAAGTTAATAGTGAGCTTTCTTTCTGAAGCACATCGAAATCCAGTAAAATACGGTTAGTCTTGGACTACCTCAACAATCATTTCAAAAGCAACTTGACTCTACGCAATTTAGAAACAAGAGATTTAACTTTGAACTTGAATTAAATGATTCTGAACTATTAACAATAGTAAAATTTAGTACGTACCAAGCTGAGCTGCAGTCACAGGTAAGCTAAAATATGCTAACAAAACTCGCACTCTAAATTTGTGCTCGTGTAACCTAAATATTGTAGCCAGCTACTGAACTTTGAAATTAAAGCAGTGAAATCTAATCATATTATTTTAATGCTGGCGTTTGAATTTCAACGACACTCGGGTTCATTTCGGAAAAGGAAGGGACCCTGCTTGGCAGTGCAATTGGGACAATGAGCAACAAAGGTTCATGCTAAGTTGCTGTAATTTTGCGAGGCAAATGGAACAATTTGAAAAGCTGAGGTCTGCCATACAGTTCTGAAACTTTACGTGCTTTTAGTCTTCCTTGTTGGTTAATTGAAGGTTTGAAGCCGTCGATCGAGGAGGTGGCGACAGTCACTCATTGTCGGCCGTCGCTGTTGCAGAAGCTGGATGTTGGCGCGCCTTCTTCTCGACACGGTCACCAGGCGAAACGGGCTCTTGATGTGCGCCAGCTAATGCTTCCCGTCCGCGACACCATGTCAGAAACTATCATCGCGAGTCGAGCGTAATTACATGCTGCCAAACCCCGAAAGCGCGGCAACTCGCGGGAGCGTCACACAACACCTGCTCCACTCGCTACTCCCGCCAGACTCCGACTGTTCTGCCCGCGCTCCACGCGGCAGAGTCAACACTACCAAAGATCCTACACACTTTGATTCTTCACACGACCTATCGACGTAATCGTTCGATAGCAGTTTTCCCTAGGCAAGACCCAGCGTAAAAATACAAATAATATTTACGAAACAAACCAATTATACATCGACATAAATGCATAAATATACAAATAGTAAAACAATTACAATATACAAAGAGACAGAAATGTCATATCTTGAGGTAACAAAACAAGGAAAAAAATAATAGTACAATAGATGGAAATAGGAGGATATGCATTTCCGGCGTTACACGTGCCCCACATTGTCTGAGGATGTTCGTGTAACGTAAACAGACTCAGAAAATGTCCCAAAAAAGAAACAGCGGAAATGCATATGCTCAAAACATCAAAAAAATTTAGCATTCGTCTAATTAACCATAAACCAATTTGTAGACAATAATAATTGAGTGGAGAAACTCCTAATCTTATTCCACTCTGTCATCTTGCACAAAATAAAACTGGTTGACAACATATCAAAATTCATAGAAAACATAGAAAACGGTTTAGCTATTCCAAAATCATTAAAATTCGTAACACTATAAGAAATGGAATACTATTTGCAAAATTGATCAGAGTACATGGTCATAAAAAACAGGTATATCAAAATACGCAAACTAATAATTAATTACATAGAATACACATATTTATGTAACCTTTTCATAATTAATATTCTCGTCATGTCCAATTAACGCTAAACAAGAAAATAATATACAGCAGATAAAATAAAACATAAATACTGACAGCAGAATCCTTTCACATCAGCTGTCCGGGAGGAAAAGCAACTCCACATTCCGTACTCGCGAGTACAAAGGATGCCGACAGCGGCACAAGAGCCAACAGCGGCACAAGAGCCGACAGCGGCTCGCCTCGCCAGTATTGTTGCGCCCGCGTGTGCGGCACGCTTGATCTCACTCGCCCTTATGACGGCGTTTCCAGAACGTCCGTTTCACTGAATTCTTTAGGAAAAACTCACTCCCGAGTAATCTCAAGGAGTCCCTTAATACTATCACAGTGGTTAACTCAACACTGTCCATCATCACACGCATGTACTAGCCTGAAACTTAAAACAGCGTCTAAGTACATCGGCAATGACTAATAAAAACACACATTCGCGAAATATTACAGAAAGTTACAAAATCATATTTACATTCCTTAATCTACTGTGACTCAGCTGAAAACTTAAAGTAGCAGCTTGGATTTTTCAGATGACTACTAATCAGTTACTCTTAAATCATGTAGGCAAAATTAATTACTTATTAATTACAACTTCTTTAATGACCTTGGTCAGTCAAAAGCATCGTAACATGGCACATCCTTAAATCTTACACTCTATATCTACATACTGTGCAAATTACCCTATCTGTGGTACTAATCAGTCCTTGGTTGGTACAATTTCAAGTCTACAATATTCCGTAAGCATTTGTGTGAGGTATACCAATGACTTTATATGGTCCATTATAAACAAACTTAAATTTAGGGATTTCATGGTCTATCTCGCTCGATTTCTCATGAGCTTTTACAAGTACTAAGTCTCCGATTGCAAACTTAGCAAAACGCGCTTTAGCGTCATGACGACGTATGCGAGCATCAGCTTTTAGCTTCGTTACTTCTCGCAAACGATCTTTTTTCACACCAATACTAATGTCAATCCGTGGAGGGAATTTGATTATCACTTCCACTAAACTTTTACTTCTGTCATCCAACAGGATTTCCTCTGGAGAAAATCCCGTAGATTCATGTCTCAAGGTGTTCATAATTCTCTTAAATTCTGCTTCATATTTGCCCCATGCCCTATGGTTGTGATGGCAGTAGGTACGGGAAAGTCGGCCTCGTCTTTGTTCGTGTGTTACGTTTGACACACCTTCTACAATACTTTCCAATTCACTTTCTACATTATTGTCAATGCCGAGATTCTTCACATTACAGTAGTTCAGATTCATACCTACGTCAATACCATCCGGCCAGTTAACAATGTGTATAGGCTGGTATTGCCTATGCACACCGTCTCCTGCCTCGTCAAAACTAACTACTATTGTTTTATCTTGGGACGTACATGTCAACGTTTTGCTTTCGCAGTTAATCACTGCACGGTACTTTAATAGCCAATCTAACCCGATAATTACTTCCGTAGTTAAGTCTGGCACGACGACAAACTCTTGTTCAAATCGTGCCCCACATATCTCGAAGTTGACAAAAATCTGTTTTGTGACCGGTTTACTGGCCTTCCCAGTAGCACCGATAATTTTCACTCCTGTTACTGGCATAACTACGATGCCAGGTCTGTCTTTCAGTAACTCAAATATTTTCCCAGATACAGCACTCAATTCTGCACCGGTGTCAATCAACACGTTTAGTTGTAGGTCGTGCATATTAACAGACACTACTATCTGTCTACACTTGTCCTCGACTGTTTCTTTATTTTCCCACAGTAAATCCTCGTCTATATCCAGGTCATTCCAGAAAAAACCATCCGGCTTTGATCCTAAATCCGGTTTATCTGGCGGCTTTTTCAGCCTCTGTTCACATACAGTTTTAATTTCAACAAGTTTGTCCTGAGGCTTAGTCTGTAGCTTCGCCTCCAATACCGAAACCTTTTCCTGTAACTCGTCAACTAGTGAGTGTTGCTTTGCTATCAATTCACTAATTGTCACCTTTGTTGATTCCTCTTTGGCCAGATTGATCTCATCTGCCAATCTACCTGGAGAAATGTGCCCAGTAGTATCTGCAATTACTTCCTCTGGATCTGCGCAACCCACACTGCTACCGTCTGACCGTATAACGTCAGCTCTAACCTCGTACACGCTGTAATCTATGTGCTTTTCTACCAATCGTGTCCGGCTATCACTAAAATTTTCGTAATCTTTCTCCTTAATACTCTCGCAATGTTTAAACTGGAGGTTTGCGTCGGATGGGTCGGCTACTTCTACCACTATAACTTTCGGTAAAGTCTGCCGGTTAGGGCCAGAACTTTCCGTTACTACTTCAACATCTAACTCCTGCGGGACGAAACACGACGAATCTTGCTCGTGCTCCCCATTAACATCAACTATTTCTGGTAAAGTCTGCCGGTTAGGGCCAGAACTTTCCATCACTTCACAAATACTATCTTCCTGTGGGACGAGACGCGGCAAATCCTGCCCGCGCTCCCTATAAACACTCCTCCCGTACAGGCCCCTATAATCTCTTAGTTCGTCGTATAAGCGACCGAACTGCCTTAACCAGACCTCATCCCTCTCTGCATCCCCTCGCTCGATGACGGACGTTTTATCCGACATCTGATCTTCTCTCAAGAATTGCGAATCATTCTTAAACTCAATCTCCAGTTCCACTGTGGGTGTTACAGCTGCCACTTTATAATCGATTTCCGGAACACTGCTTAAACTGTTCTCACTGACAGTGAATGTATTTTCTACTGCCGTGTCTACAGCTGATCTTCTACTTGTGGGCGCACTCCTTTCTCCTAATACTGGCACACTCTCCCGCCGTTGATTATTCCATACGGAATTTCCATAACGACGACACCTCGGTTTTCTACTGTTATTGGGCCGCCAAAATTTCTCCACGCCCGGTCGGCCCCTCACCGGCGCGGCTAATGGTTTCCCTGTCTCGTCCCAGCAGATACGCTCCCCGGATGCTGCTGAGGCGGCTGATCACACCCTCTGGCGTTATTACTATTCTGTGAAGCCCGTATCACGTTAGTGTGATACTGGTTTCCGTCATTCCTGTTATTATTTGCATTGTACCGATTGTTATTACGGTCCGAACCATTATTGTTATTGCTGCCATGGTTGCGGTATGCATTATTCCCATGGTTATCGTTGTTGTGGTTGCTGTGGTACCCGTTGTTGTTACCACGGCCTCTACCACTGTCGCGATTATTGCGCCAATTGTCCTCGTCCTCAACTCTTTCCAGGAAATCATTGATTGTCCTGTAATTGCTTCCTACGTAGCGTTTTGTATCATCTGGAAGCTTCTTGTAGAGTTCCCAGACTATTTCGGATTCCGTGCGGCGATCACGCAAATATTCCAACTTGCGGATCCAGCCCTCACAAAACTCCCTCATCGAACCGCGCGAATTCGCATCGAAAGGCCTCGATACGACAAATTCGCGCCAGACACTTTGCTGTTTTTGCTCTGACCAGTATTCAGCCAGAAACAAATTTTTAAACTCGTCAAAAGTCAGGTTCGTAATGTCGAGGTTTAAGCCCCAACGCTTGGCATCACCAGCCAGCACATCAATAACCGCATTAATTTTTCTCTCATTAGTCCATGATCTGGGTAAAACTCTTTCACAATTTTTAATGAAATCCGTCGCGTGTGTACCGCCTTTTTTCAAGGGGTCGAACCGCTCCTCTTTCGTCAACAATTCCGAACTATGTGCACAGATTGGCACATAGCTCTGTTTTTCGTCAAGTTTCTTTTCTAATTCCGACACTCTCGTAATTACTTGGCAAGTGGTTGTCGCAAGCGTTTCCACTTCCCTCTTTTTCTCTTCGCAGGTATTAGCCTGCTCCCTCACTTTAGTGTCTACTTCGGACACTAAAGCCTTTAAAGTTTCCACCTTCTGTTGATCCTCTTTTTTCACTAATTGAATTTGTTCCGTCACCTTATTCTCGATGATCGGAGCAACTGCTTCTCCTACACTTTTCTCGATTCTGCTAATTTCGGAATCAAAACGAGTATTTATGCTCGCAATTTCCGCCTGAACGCCTATCATTTCCTGTTTAAGATTACCGATTTCGGTATTAATTAAAACAATATCTTCTTTGATTTTATCAACTTTTGTATTAACAACTCCAACATTGTTGTTAACAACATTAATAGCTTTGTTCTGATTGTCTAGCTTTCGTTCAATCTTTTCAGACTGAGCTTCTTGCTTGGCAGACAGAGCTATAATTTCTGCCGATTGACTCTTGATTTCATTAATCAAAACATTCAATAAATCAGTTAAATTCCCGGAGACTACCGGTTTTACTTCCGTAGCTGGTTCCTCTATACATGTTCCCCCGTATTCATCATCAAGGGGTACAGATTTGATTTTCGCTTCCGATTCCGAAACATTTTCTAAAGTTTGGAATTCCATTTCTGCTCTTTGTTGCGTTTCGGCGGTCGCGTCTTTCATGCTAGCCGCCTGCCCCTGAACAATGGGTACCGCGGTGCGCGTTTCCCACTGTTCGACCGATTGTTCCGTATCCAAGTCTACCAAATTTTGGTAATTGTTGCCTTCACTCATTTTAATAATTTTCAATATAAATGACAAATCTCAAATATAATTAGGATTACTCCCACTACTTATTCTCGCTGACGTAACGGCCTGTACGTAACCAGTACTTTGTTACGATATTTGCACAATGCAAAATTCGTGTCCAGAACAACCTCAAAATTGAAGATTGTCCTGTCACCAGGTCGCCACGTGTAACCTCCCCCCTCACTTATCGACCTTAATGACAGTGAAAAATTAAACCGCGTGTACCTAATGGAAATTTGGGAAAAGCAATCGTCACCGAAGTTAATCTATCGGTAAAGAGGGAGGAAAGGGTTACATCTAAATGAAAGGAAAAATGCAAATGAAACTGGTGGAAATTAATTTTGAAAAGGGGTAAAGTTAATAAAGAAAGTAAATGTGCGGCCGTTACGTTAACAATTAACTAGCGGTAATTAGATATTTGAGATTTGGGGGAAATCACGGTCGCCAGTCCTAAGGACAATTACTATAGTAACTGAAAAAGAAAGGTTATTACACATATAATTAACACTAGAAGCGTGGCAACTGAAGGTTGACACGTGTAGTGTGAAAACTGAAAGTTTGTCAGAAGTAATAAATTTCGCTACACTCTGACTTAATTTAGCAAAAGAATTAATAAAACCGGAAAATCGAAAGTTAATTTAGTGACTGAAGTTAATAGTGAGCTTTCTTTCTGAAGCACATCGAAATCCAGTAAAATACGGTTAGTCTTGGACTACCTCAACAATCATTTCAAAAGCAACTTGACTCTACGCAATTTAGAAACAAGAGATTTAACTTTGAACTTGAATTAAATGATTCTGAACTATTAACAATAGTAAAATTTAGTACGTACCAAGCTGAGCTGCAGTCACAGGTAAGCTAAAATATGCTAACAAAACTCGCACTCTAAATTTGTGCTCGTGTAACCTAAATATTGTAGCCAGCTACTGAACTTTGAAATTAAAGCAGTGAAATCTAATCATATTATTTTAATGCTGGCGTTTGAATTTCAACGACACTCGGGTTCATTTCGGAAAAGGAAGGGACCCTGCTTGGCAGTGCAATTGGGACAATGAGCAACAAAGGTTCATGCTAAGTTGCTGTAATTTTGCGAGGCAAATGGAACAATTTGAAAAGCTGAGGTCTGCCATACAGTTCTGAAACTTTACGTGCTTTTAGTCTTCCTTGTTGGTTGATTGAAGGTTTGAAGCCGTCGATCGAGGAGGTGGCGACAGTCACTCATTGTCGGCAGTCGCTGTTGCAGAAGCTGGATGTTGGCGCGCCTTCTTCTCGACACGGTCACCAGGCGAAACGGGCTCTTGATGTGCGCCAGCTAATGCTTCCCGTCCGCGACACCATGTCAGAAACTATCATCGCGAGTCGAGCGTAATTACATGCTGCCAAACCCCGAAAGCGCGGCAACTCGCGGGAGCGTCACACAACACCTGCTCCACTCGCTACTCCCGCCAGACTCCGACTGTTCTGCCCGCGCTCCACGCGGCAGAGTCAACACTACCAAAGATCCTACACACTTTGATTCTTCACACGACCTATCGACGTAATCGTTCGATAGCAGTTTTCCCTAGGCAAGACCCAGCGTAAAAATACAAATAATATTTACGAAACAAACCAATTATACATCGACATAAATGCATAAATATACAAATAGTAAAACAATTACAATATACAAAGAGACAGAAATGTCATATCTTGAGGTAACAAAACAAGGAAAAAAATAATAGTACAATAGATGGAAATAGGAGGATATGCATTTCCGGCGTTACAGATTGTCACGGATAGGATATACGAGTTGGGATGGCAATCACTAAAACAAAGCGTTTTTCAATGTTGTGAGACCTTTCAATCAAGTTGCAATTTCCAGCTTTCTGTTCTGAAAGCATAAATACACTGAGGTGACAAAACGTCATGTGCAAGCGATATGCACATATTCAGATGGCGACAGTATCGCGTACACAAGGTATAAAAGGGCAGTGCACTGGCCGAGCTGTCATTTGTACTCAGATGATTCATGTGAACAGGTTTCGAACATTATTATGGCGGCACAACAATAATTAACAGGCCTTGGATGCGGAATGATAGTTGGAGTTAGATCCATGGAACATTCAATTTCGTAAATCGTAAGGAAATTCAGTATTCCGAGATCCACAGTGTCAAGAGTGTGCCGATAATACAAAATTTCAGGCATTACTTCTTACCACAGAGAAATCAGTGGCCCACAGCCTTCACATAACTACCGAGAGCACCGGCGTTTGCGTAGAGTTGTCAATGCTGACAAACAAGTAACACTCTGTAAAATAACCGCAGAAATCAATGTGGGACTCACGACGAACGTGTTCGTTAGAACAGTGCTATGATATTTAGCGTTAATGGGCTATGGCAGCAGACGACCTTACCAGATCGGTCTGACGGAGGAGATAGAGAAGGTCCAAAGAAGAGCGGCGCGTTTCGTCACAGGGTTATTTGGTAACCGTGATAGCGTTACGGAGATGTTTAATAAACTCAAGTGGCAGACTCTGCAAGAGAGGCGCTCTGCATCGCGGTGTAGCTTGCTCGCCAGGTTTCGAGAGGGTGCGTTTCTGGATGAGGTATCGAATATATTGCTTCCCCCTACTTATACCTCCCGAGGAGATCACGAATGTAAAATTAGAGAGATTAGAGCGCGCACGGAGGCTTTCAGACAGTCGTGCTTCCCGCGAACCATACGCGACTAGAACAGAAAAGGGAGGTAATGACAGTGGCACGTAAAGTGCCCTCCGCCACACACCGTTGGGTGGCTTGCGGAGTATAAATGTAGATGTAGATGTAGACCTACGCAAGTGCCTTTAGTAAGAGCACGACATTACCTGCAGCGCCTCTTTCGGGCTCGAGACCATATCGGTTGGACCCTAGACGACTGGAAAACCTTCGCCTGGTCAGATGAGTCTCGATTTCAGTTGGTAAGAGCTGATAGAAGGGTTCGAGTGCGGCGCAGATTCCACGACGCCATGGACCCAAGTTGTCAACGAGGCACTATGCGAGCTAGTGGTGGCTCCATAATGGTTTGGGCTGTGTTTATATGGAATGGACTGGGTCCGCTGGCCCAAGTGAACTGATCATTGACGGGAAAGAGTTATGTTTTGCAACTTGGAGACCATTTACAGCCATTGATTGATTTCATCTTCCCAAAGAACGATGGAGTTTTTATGAATGGCAATGGGCCATGTCACTGGGCCACAATTGTTCGTGATTGGTTTGAAGAGCATTGAAGACAGTTCAGGCGAACGATTTGGTCACTCAGATGCCCCGGCATGAATCCCGTTGAACATTTATGGGGCATACTCGAGAGGTCAGTTCGTGCAAAATCCTACATCGGCAATACTTTCGCAGTCATGGACAGCTGTAGAGGCACTATGGCTCAGTATTTCTGCAAGGGACTTCCAACGACTTTTTGAGTCCTTACCATGTCGAGTTGCTGCGGGCAATAAGAGGTCAGACTCGGTATAGTGAGGTATCCCATGACTTTTGGCACCTCAGTGTATTTCGCTGACGCCTGCCTACATTGGGAGAAATGATCATCGGAATAAAATAAGAGAAATTAGAGCTCGCATGGAGAGATTTAATGTTGCTTTTTTCTTCTCATTGTTCTAGAATGGAACGGTAGAGGAATAGTGAAAAGTGATTCGATTATTTTTTGCGAGGCACTTACGTGTAAATTTCGGAGTAGTCATGTAGATGTAGATTGAAACGTACTTGTTAGCGTGTTGCTATTAATAAATGTGCAGGTGAAGAATGGATTAAAATAGTTACTTCAGGTTGTAACGAGCTCCTTTCCTTTAGCCGGCCGGAGTGGCCGAGCGGTTCTAGGCGCTACAGTCTGGAACCACGCGACCGCTACGGTCGCAGGTTCGAATCCTGCCTCGGGCATGGGTGTGTGTGATGTCCTTAGGTTAGTTAGGTTTAAGTAGTTCTAAGTTCTAGGGGACTGATGACCTCAGAAGTTAAGTCCCATAGTGCTCAGAGCCATTTGAATCCTTTCCTTTAAGATTTAACTGTCGGCTCCTTGACGGCTTGCATCTGGTTATAATTTAAAAAGAATGCACAGCAGATAGCTATCTTTTACATTTGACATGTTAACCAAGGAGACAGATTAGGATGCCTAATTTATTAATTAGGTTTTCAATTCACTCTTCCACAAATACGCTAGGGAAGGGAAATCGAATTGCAATATACGAGGTGTGGCTAGAAAAAAACCGGACTAGTACTGGTGAAACAATAAAACGAATGCAATAAGGCTGAAAGTCGCGTGGCCTGTCACGTGACTCTCGCTCCGCCTACTGCTCGAGTTTCATCTGCCTCCTGCACTCAGTCTGCCCGTGGCGTCTGTTTTAAGTAGTTGACGTTTTGCCTGTGCGTCGGAAAATGTTGAGTGTACAGAAAGAACAGCGTGTTAACATCAAATTTTGTTTCAAACTAGGAAAATCTGCAAGTGAAACGTTTGTAATGTTACAACAAGTGTACGGCGATGATTGTTTATCCCGTACGCAAGTGTTTGAGTGGTTTAAACGATTTAAAGACGGCCGCGAAGACACCAGTGATGACACTCGCAGTGGCAGACCATTGTCAGCAAAAACTGATGCAAACATTGAAAAAATCGGTAAACTTGTTCGACAAGATCGCCGTTTAACAATCAGAGCAGTGTCTGAGTTAACAGGAGTTGACAAGGAAAGTGTTAGGCAGATTCTTCATGAAAGTTTCAACATGAACAAAGTGTGTTCAAAAATGGTTCCAAAGTGTCTCACAATTGAACAGAAGGAGCGCCGAAGAATGATTTGTTCTGACATCCTGGGAAACATTGAAAGTGATCCCACCTTCTTACAAAATGTTATTACTTGCGATGAATCGTGGTTTTTTACTTACGATCCCGAAACTAAACGCCAATCGATGCATTGGAAAACTCCTGGTTCTCCACGACAAAAAAAGCACGAATGTCAAAATCGAAATTCAAGGCAATGATGACTGTTTTTTTGACATCAGAGGGATTGTACACATTGACTGGGTACCAGAGGGACAAACAGTGAATCAGCATTACTACATTAGCGTCCTGGCTACCCTACGTGAGCGAGTAGGGAGAAAACGGAACGATTTGTGGAGAAAAAAGTCATGGATCCTTCACCAAGACAATGCCCCAGCTCACAGTGCGTTGTCAGTGAAGACGTTTTTGGCAAAACACAACATTCCCATCTTAGATCATCCACCCTACTCACCTGATTTGGCCCCCTGTGACTTTTTTCTTTTCCCTAAAGTCAAGTCAGCTTTGAAAGGAACTAGATTTGAGACTGTTGAAGCAGTAAAAGAAAAAGGGACGGAAGTAATGTATGGACTTCCCGAAAATGATCTGCAGCATTGCTATGAACAGTGGAAAATTCGTATGGAGCGGTGTAGAGACCGAGGAAGAGAGTACATTGAAGGAGATAACATGAAATTGTAAATAATTGTAAATAAATGTTTTTTCCAGCATCAGTCCGGTTTTTTTCTAGCCGCACCTCGTAGTAATCTTGAATTACTTTTCAAGGTATTATCCAAATGATTTATTAAACAATTTGATTGAACGAGGACCATGTAACGTGAAAACAACAGTGTTCACAAAATAACTTTACACGAAGGTTCAATGAAAGACATCAGAGTGCCAAATCGAAGCAATGATATGGCATGGTTAGGATTACCAAGGGGAACAGGAATTAAGTAAACGAGTCCAGCACTCTTACACTCGCTCATAACACAACACTCCGAAATTAACACCGCATTATTGCTATAAAAAAACCACAAAATCCAATTGCTACTCAGCAGAGAGTGTCTTGGTTTGAAATGTGAGACTGAACGTGGGCTGATCAATAAGTGGTCGCACGTGGCATAATACATACAAAGAAAGGCCACGGTTCTAGCTTTGACAAAATTTACGGAAATATAGTAAAGCGTACAAACGATGCACGAACGCTGAAGGCGTGATCATTTGCCGGAAAATTAATGAAAGAACGAACTAAATGTGATCAAGTTCGACTAGCTGTGACACTACTCTAAACTACTCAATTATTGAACCCAAAAATAATTTTGCTGAACAAATACATATTCCGTGCTACAGATTGCGATCAGTCTGCTGATTGATTGTAAATATGGAATATACTTTGCTCTGTTCAACAGAAAAATTCAGTAGAAATTTGGAATGCATTTCATACAACAATCAGGCACTGAAGGTGCACACACTTACTGTAGCTTAACAAAGAATGGGATTATACTCTGTCACTGACCACGTGATAGTGCGGCTACACAAAGCCACCGACTTTCAAGTTACAAAAACTTACGAGCGATCTAAAACTCACTCTCGTGCCTCTCGTAATTTCGTTTAATAAATTTAGCCTTTACATTGAGGATGAATCCACTCCACTGCCCGTCTGGTAAACCAAAGTCTTTGTGTGTCTCAGGCAAGATTTAATTGTAAGATCCACAAAGTCTTTTTGTTCTACCTTACACTTCGAGCCTAGCTCACTGACACACATGGTATTCCTATTAACGAAATAAAGAATCATATTAAATCTTCACTCGAAATTAATCCCACGATAACCAATATGATTACTCCTGACTACCAAAAGAACTGAAATAAAAATGATTCAGAAAAATTCATATACTAAATACTGCAAGTACCTGCATCGGTAAGCTGCCCATCGATCAGTCCGCACTGACCAAGCTCCAATAGAACCGTGCCTTTTCCGCATCCAAACCTAACTGCTTCCGCACCTCTGTGGTGGGGGAAGCCATTAACGACGCCATCGTCGTTACCTGCCAACTTAACTCTTTTATATGCTATTGTACCAGCTCAGATGACATACCTAGATATCTCTGCCTTTCTACTTCCACTAAAGCTATTGGCAAAACTGGAGCAGCTGACCTAACTTAACCAGCAGACAGGCAGCTACTCTCAAGGAAACTCAATATTCACTCGTTTCAATCACACAAAACAGGTTAAATGATGGAACAAGGATATGGGAACGATTCAGGTGCCAAATTACTAGTGACGTAATAAAGGAAAGGAGTCTCGTGGCCACAGAAAAGCAACAGATACAAGAACATTATGTGAGCAATCAAATGAATTTCTCTCAAGAGGCAGAAGATGAGGGCAGCACTGATTAGCGAATCGTCTATTGAGTATCATGAGGATGCGTGGCAATGTAGTTAAAAGTTCACTGATATATCTGTTAACATTGGTGTGCTGAACGATGACTAATATAATCAGTAAAAGGTGCACTTGGATTCTTCTGGGCGACGATTGCAGATATTTCCTGATGCTGTCTTGGGACATGGTGTCGATACAGTCGAACTAACTGTCGATACACTGGATACAATGACTAATACTGATTGCCAAGTGATGACGCGAGCTATAGTACAGGAAACTCCTGCAGTTTAAGATGAAGTTTTAACACCTTGTATTTCACCTTCAATCTTTTTCAGTGTTTTTATGTTTGCTCCTTATGTATGGCTGCCATTACTCGTAGCAAACTTAGTGGACTATATCGCTGCTACCTCAGTAGCAGTTTCACTGCTGAGTGGAGCCGTGTGCCGGTTTATATCCGCGTTTCGAGCATGGATGTTCACTTGAGAACTACTCACGTGACATTATGTGGAAGCATAACACAGCTCATGTTGTGTGCGCACTCTTCTGCATTTGACCCTAACTAGGTTGTGCCTCTGTAGTATGGCCTTGCCGAGTGGCACCTTCTCTGTGTGTCGCGCATTTTCTAGCGGACACAGCACATAATTATGATAGCAATTATTGTAGTATGTAATGCATTTACAACACGGTAAGTGAATTCATTCATAATGTTTTTGTATTAGTGAAGTGCCAAGTTCTTTTATTAATGAAGAAGATTGCTGTCGTATTATAATTGCAGACATTTCCGCACAGCCCAACCGCAACCTACCTCCAGCAATATACTGACGACGCCGCCTAAATGGCCACTCACCACGCCCTATAACTTCTCCATAACTTCCCCCAACACTACCTGAATCTCCTGGTCGAGTGGCTTAATACGTGGAAACTTCAAGTAAACCCACAGAAAAGCCAATCCACCGTACTTGGTAGCACCACTTACCGTTTCAGTCTACCACGTTTCTGTCTCTCCATCTACAATTAACCTATCCCTCTGAATAACACAGTCATCACGACAATTAATTTCACCATTACACCATGGCATTATTCGCGCTTATCAGTGACTATATTTTAACTATAACATAAAATCAAATCGTTAAACAACTTTTTTTAAATCATCAATATTTTCCACCTGAATTGCAAGAAACCCACAGAAAAATTAACCTTCCAAAAGGCCACATCCAACCCAGATTCTAATCCACCCACAAAAGAAGAGACAGAGAGAATCATCAAACAAATGAAAAATAACAGAGCAGCACGAGAAGATGGTATTATTGCCGAGATCTGGAAGCTCCAAGATGAAAACATAACCAAACAAATTTGTAAGAGTATCTCAGAAATTTGGGTCACAGGGAAGTTGGCAGAGGAATAGAAATGTGCTTTGATCCATCTCCTACATAAAAAGGGTGATAAGTCAGGTCCAAATAATTACAGATGTATTTCTCTAGTACCAGTCACATACAAAATTCTCTCAACGGCGTTATTAAACAAACTAGAACCACAAGCAGAACCGCAAATAGGGGAATACCAGGCAGGCCTCAGAAGAGAGAGATCAGGCATAGAACAGATCTGGAACTTGAGAACACTTTTGAAAGTCAGACAGACAAGAAACACTGTAGTTACCTTTGTTGATTTTAAAAAAGCCTACGACTCCATAGACCGACAAACGCTCTTTGACATACTGGAAGAATATGGCATCGACAAAAAAACCAGAGCAATTATACAACTGACGCTCACAGACACCACCTCGAAGATTAAGTTCATGAGAGGCATTTCGGAGCCCTTTCAGATACACACAGGTGTCTGACAAGGAGATGGGCTTTCACCAATCCTGTTTAACATAGTCTTAGACAAAATTGTCAAACAACGGGAAGAACAAGTTAAAGGAATATAGCTAGGAAGAACACGTGAAACAAGAACAATCATAAAATGTCTGGCATTTGCAGATGACATAGCCATACTTAGTAATAACACACAGGAGGCAAAGGAAGCACTGGAACACCTACATGAAATAGCTGTCAAAACAGGTCTACAGATATAGTATGAGAAGACTCAATACATGGAACGACAAACCAACAATGTACACATCATGCAAACGATGTATGGATCCGTAAAAAGAGTCGAAAACTTTAAATATTTAGGGGAATACATACAAATAGGAGGATCAAACAAGGCATCCAACATATAACATATTACCGGAAGCACTATGTGCGTCAGAAACGGCCACAATTGGAGCATCAGGCATGATAGAGACAGAAAAAATAGAACGCAAAATTCTCAGGAAAATATTCGGACCAATACACAAAGATGGCATATGGATGAAAAGACCTACCAATGAGTTATACGAACACACTGACAGACTCACAGACATGATCAGAAAACGCAGACTAAATTTCTACGGACACATACAGAGAATGGACAACACCAGACTTACAAAGAGAATCTTTGATGCAGTAAAACATTGAAGCCTTAAAACAAATTGGTATCATGAAACAGAGGAAGACATAAGGCAGCTGGGGATCAACAAACAAATGATAAAAGACAGAAAGGCATTCAGGAACAAAATTAGGAACGCAAAGTTTATGGTAAATGAGAAGAGGAAGACCGGAGCATTATGGACGGAACAAAGGGAACAAGATCACAGTCAAAGGATGAAGAGATTTTGGGAAGAGAAAAGGAAGAAAGGAAAGAAGTGAAAATTGTGTCATCATGAGATGTTTGAGTTTAAACGCTGTCCATAAGGACAAAAATGATATGAATGAATGAATGAATTTTCCACATATGTGGTTTTTACAAAAGCCTCGTTTACTGTCATTTGTTTTTATGTAAAAGTTGTAAATATCGCCCACCAATATGTTCTTACAAAATCATCTGCTATTATCACCTTTTTATATGTTTTAGCTATGTTTTAAATACAGTATATGTAACCTCGGACTGAAGAGCGGTTTTTTATCCGCTGCCAGTCCGCTCTCTTTGTGGCTAAATGAAATAACAATAAAGAAAAAATCACATTATAGAGATGGAAAATTTAAATATGAACGACAAAAGACGGTGTCCTCTTAATCCTGTAAGTCCCAAAAATGTAAAAAAAAATTTAAAATTTTTTACAAAATTTATCATCATAGTAAGAAAACATTGGCAAGAAGTAAACAATAAATTATTTTAAGGAGGTGGTTTGACTTTGTAATATAGTTTTAAAATTTTTCACAAAATTAATCTTTATTGTCATAGTAATCAATGAATCACAAGAGGAAATTGGAAAAAGCAAACGATCAGTTGTTTTAAAATTGTGATTTTATTGGAACCACTGAAACATTTAGTTTTCAACGAACCATCATTTCATTAGATATATTTGAAAGCAATTACGCACGTTTCCTAGATACAACTGCACTTCTCTCAACTTATATGGACTCATAATGCCTAAAACAGATTATAGTCCTAAATAACAAGCAAAAATAGAACTAAAATTTAATAATTTTATATCAAAGTATACATACTGCACCAGTGGTTTCATTTCGAGACCACTCATAACAGCACTAGTTCAAAATCAAATTGACAGTACAATAACTTTCGTATACTTACTTTCATTGTCACTGGCCTATTCAGTATGATGATTACGTAAAAAAAAGTCACGATTTCCTACAGTCATGTAGCACAATCTCAGGGTCGATTGTTGCTTTGTATGCTATAAGTGATTTCTACAATGTAATACATTCGTAGAAGTACGTGAGTGTATCACTAGATGAGCCTGCCTTGCAATAGCATCAGTGGTTATACGGGAGAGGCACTGCTTCTTTTTCTTAAAAAAAAAAAAAAAAAGAAAAAAAAAAGAGCGGGGCTTCAGGCAGAAACCACTGGTATTACAGCCATCACTTGAAAATGGCATTGTAAGAAAACATCGCGATCGTGGTGTATAAATAAATTTAATAACAGTCCAGTCGGAAAATGTTGTTCTTTCTGAAATTACTCGAAAATACTGAGAGCTCTCGTTCCCGAATAAGTCAAGAAGCATAGTTCTTCCAACACATATTTCAATACAGTTCACTTATTGGTCACGATAATTAGGGCTCGTCGGACTAATATAGACGGCTTCCTTCCCGTGAATGGAATTGTGGTATGTGTATTTGGGAGTGGGGCGAGGGGTTAAGTGCGCATCGCACATTGTGTATCCTCCAGCAAACATTGCACCGTGGCTAGCCGAGGACAGATGTAGATATATAACAGTTTATTTTAGTGCTGGATCACTACAGGGCCAACGCCCCTCAAGGACACTGTTTGCAGCAAACAAACTCACAGTATAAATAATGTCAAAATATGAAAACAGTTACATGTATTTATCATCATATCGATAAATATTGTGTCGGTACATAAGGGCTTGTCATTCTACATTGGTTTGGGACCACTCCATTGTGAAGCCTTCGTTTCACGTTATACAGTTGTTTACCTTCTCTTTACAGTTCGTTGTTGCGAACAGCAGCTTGTCTGTTATTAACAGCTCGTTTTGGTCGCTTTCAAGGCTAATCAGCACGGAATGCCAAGTACAGAAAAATGAACACTTGAGACACACATAACTCTTCGAGTTCAATCGAGAATCTAGTGCTGCAGAAGCTACGAGAAGAATTTATGGTGTGCACGGGAGGGAAGCATTTGCCGAGAGGACAGCACGAAAATGGTTTTCTCGATTCTGCAACGGAAAATTCGACTTGTGTGATGAACCACATTCTGTAAGGTCTTCTCTTTTTGATGAAAACGGCCTAAATCACTTGATTCACAATAATCTTCGCTAAACAACGTGGGAATTAGCAAATATTGTGGAAAGCGATCACGCTGTAGTGCACTATTTGCATTCATTGGGTAAGGTACAGAAATTGGGAACATGGTTGCCACATGTGTTATACGACACCAACAAAAATCAGCGAATCACCATACGTTCGTCTTTGTTGGCCCGTTACCATTTCGCTCTTCGTAGGCACAGGCTATTCCTCTGGAACATTTTTACAGGTGACGAGAAATGGTGTCTGCGTGTGTACTTACATAACAGGAAAAATGGGCCAGCCAATAGAAAAAAAGCTACAGCCTGGTCGAAGGATGGTGCAGACTCTCAAAAAACGATGTTGTGCTATTTGTGGAACCGAACTGGTATCTTTCTTCATGAATTGCTACTAAGAAATGAAGCGATAGAAGCTGATTCGTATATTGAACATTTAAGACGGCTCGCTGTTGCTACTGAATACAAAAACACCTGGCAAACCTGCGTTGTTACTCCACTGTAATGCACGTCCGCATACGGCCAGAATCACCACAAGTGCAACAGCTTAACTTCCTCACTCTCCATACACACCAGACTTAGCCCCTTCAGATTATCATCTTTTCCGCTTTCCCTCTAACAATACGCAGTAAGTGTTTCATGATGAAATCTCTTTTAGCAATTGGCTAATAGATTTCTTCAATTCGAAACCACAACTGCTCTGCAGCGGAGGCATAGAATTCTACCTGAACTCTGGTACGCTGTCATTGGCGAAGACGGTGATAACATCACTAAGTAGTGTATCAGTCTTATTGTTGTGTATTGCATTTTATTGTAAAGTAGTGTATTTTATAATAATAAAATAAAGCCATGACACTGTAAAAACGGCACTTATTGATGCAACTACTCAGTACTTGCTCCTCAGTTCAAGTGTACGCTCAAGGTAACACGCGCTACGTAATAAGCTGATATCGAATCCCGTTATTAATCTGGACCACACGAGCGTCGTATGGCACAGATTGATAAGGGAAATCAACTACAGCTGACATGCCGATACATGACTCTTCAGGTCGCCTCAAATAGCAGCCTGTCCCTAAGTGAAACGACGATCGAAGCCATGGGATCAGGAACAACAGGCCGACTCTGCGCAGGTTAGGTGCAGAAAACCTCGCAGCATTCCGAGCTGCTAGCGCAAAACGAAGACGAATCATGAAAAGGAGTAAGCGAATATCGTTAGAGGAACCCCTTCCTCCAATTACGCGGCGAAAGAGTTCCAATAAAGTTAGCTGTTTCTTCCGTCTGCGCTTGGTAGAACAACATAACAATAAATGAAAAGCACAATATTGTGTATGTTTTACAGGATTAATTTATTTATTTAACCCATTTTCGGCTTACAAGGCCAGCATCAGACTTAAACTGATTCTGTAAAACGAAAACCGGTTTACTAAATAAATCAATCCTGTATAACATACACAACATTGTGTTTTTCATTTGTTAGTGAGGTATGTCATCAGGAGGATTACAGACACAGGTAATGTAGATGTTATCCAGGCAATGGCAGAACTTAATAGCCCGCGGTTTGCATGAGTCCAGCTTTTCTCTGCCGAAAACAAGAACGGAATTTCATTTTCAACTCTGCAGGAGAATACAGGGTGGTTATAGTTAAACTTTCGCTGCTTGAGAAGCCCACCATGAAAAACAAGCGATCGTAGGGCAATGAAACATAGTGGAAAGTTTTGTAAGGACACGCGGAAGAGAAATAACGAATAAACCATTGAAAGAAACACATTTTCATTTCCACATGAGCGGGTAACGTTTGTTAATTGCGCACCATGTTTACGTTCCAGGTTACGAACGTTGCTCAGTGTGACGACCGTCTGCATCCGCCCAAGAGATTGCTCTACTGCTGCCGGAGACATCTGAGATGGTATGTTGGTTACCCTCCTCACTCCTCAACCTCCAAAGTGTGTTAGTGTCCCGTTGCTAAAACCCTGTCTTTCAGGTAAACCCACAGCAAGAAAGCACACGCGTTCAAATCTGGTGATCTTTGTGGCCACGCAGTTTGGAACGATTGGTCAATGCTTCGGTTTTTTTCCAAATGTGTTACGGACTAAGCGAGTGACCCCACGACCGATGTGAAGTGGAGCTCCATCGTGCATCAAAACAGCTGAGTCCAAAGTACCTTTCTGCCGTAGAGCAGGGATCACATGTTGGCGAAGCAGGTCAGAGTACTATGTGCCATTCACGCTGCATGTCTTTAGGCCTTGGGGATTCGAGATGCTCCTATGTCGCCGTTACCAGTACCGATGCCTAACTGCAAGTCATGAGTGTCGTGACACTAACATTACTAAAAATACAAATCCTTCAGCGCACAGTCCTAACATCACTCCTATGAAGTTGGATACCCATACGACCAACTGTTTTCCATCTGCGCTGGCTCAAGTAGCGGAAATTTAATTATAATCACCATGTACAATTTCCTTGCCTGCACATTGGTGCTGCAGTCTTCTCTGTCTAAGGCTCAGGACGCGACTTAGTGTAGTGACCAGGTCTAGAGCGAATTGAGTTAGATTTAACTGTCGTGACTATTTCAGGAATCTTGAGCAGAGACAATCCTCATTCCTTTCGTGAAACAATACTGAGCGAAGTGACGCAGTGGTTAGCACACTGGACTCGCATTCGTGAGGTCAACAGTTCAGATTTAAAATTCGCGTCCGGCCATCATGATCTAGGTTTTCTGTGATTTCCCTAAACCACTCCAGCAAATGCCAGCGTGGTTCCACTGAAAGGGCACCGCCGATTTTCTTCCCTATCCTTGAAACAATTCGAGCTCGAGTTCCGTTTCTTACAAGGGAACCTCCCCATCGCACCCCCCTCAGATTTAGTTATAAGTTGGCACAGTGGATAGGCCTTGAAAAACTGAACACAGATCAATCGAGAAAACAGGAAGAAGTTATGTGGAACTATGAAAAAAATAAGCAAAATATACAAACAGAGTAGTCCATGCCCAAGATACGCAACATCAAGGATAATGTGAGCTCAGGAGCGCCGTGGTCCCGTGGTTAGCGAGAGCAGCTGCGGAACGAGAGGTCCTTCGTTCAAGTCTTCCCTCGAGTGAAAAGTTTACTTTCTTTGAACCGCGTGACCGCTACGGTCGCAGGTGCGAATCCTGCCTCGGGCATGGATGTGTGTGATGTCCTTAGGTTAGTTAGGTTTAAGTAGTTCTAAGTTCTAGGGGACTGATGACCACAGATGTTAAGTCCCAGAGCCATCTGAACCATTTTTTTTACTTTCTTTATTTTCACAAAGTTATGATCTGTTCGTTCGTTCATTGACGTCTCTGTTCACTGTAATAAGTTTAGTGTCTGTGTTTTGCGACCGCACCGCTAAACCGTGCGATTAGTAGACGAAAGGACGTGCGTCTCAAATGGGAACCGAAAACATTTCATCGCAAGGTCATAGGTGAACCGATTCCTCCTCAGGAAAACACGTCTGATATATTCTATACGACATTGGTGACGGCATGTGCGTCACATGACAGGAATATGTTGTCGACCCACCTAACTTGTAAACTTGGCGAATGGGTAAAAAGATTCTTCTACCTTGCCCGATTAAGGTTTTCTTGTGGATGTGATAATCACTCCCAAAAATGTGATGAAAACATAAGAGTTTGTCACATAAACGGCAACAAATGAATGCAACAGTTTCACAGTCGCACAGTTTTCCCTGCGGTCTGTCAAAACAAATGTTTTTAACGTTTTCAATTTTTTTCGTGTGTAGACCGTCAAATCCTGCATATGTCCGAGCAAATCTGAACATATCCTGGAATTTTGGAGAGCGAAGTTGTTTGTGTGTGAGTGCCTGAACTTTGATAATTGTCTGAAAATAAAAAAATTGAACTTTTCACACGAGGCAATACTCGAACCAAGGACCTCTCGTTCCGCAGCTGCTCACGCTAATCACGGGACCACGGCGCTCCTGAGCTGACGCTATCCTTGACGTTGCCTATCTTACGCATGGACTACTCAGTTTGTATATTTTGCTTATTTTTGTCATAGTTCCACACAACTTCTTCCTGTTTTCTCGATTGATCTGTGTTCAGTTTTTCAAGGCCTATCCACTGTGCCAACTTATAACTAAATCTGAGGGGGGTGCGATGGGGAGGTTCCCTTGTAAGGACCTCGTCCTTCCGCCACTGGTAGCTGAGTAGTCAGCGCGACGGAATGTCATACCTAACAGCCCGGGTTCGATTCCCGGCTGGGTAGGAGATTTTTCCACTCACGGACTGGGTGTTGTGTTGTCCTTATTATCATCGTTTCATCCCCATCGACACGCAAGACGCCGAAGTGGCGTCATCTCGAAAGACTTGCACCAAGCGAAGGTCTACCCGACGGGAGGCCTCGGCACACGGCATTTCCATTTCCATTACCTCGTCGTCCACGGGACGTAAAACCCTCATCCTCAAAATTTTACAAATTTGTGTGAATTTCTAAGGGACCAAACTGCTGAGGTCATCGGTCCCTAGACTGACACACTACTTAAACTAACTTACACTAAGAACAACACACACACCCATGCGCGAGGGAGGAGTCGAACCTCCGGCGGGATTGGCCGCGCAGTCAGTGACATGGCGCCTCTAACCACGCGGCCACTCCGCGCGGCCCCTAATCTTCCTTCCTACTTTCTTTGAGAAATAAGATGAAGACAAAAAAAAAAATGGTTCAAATGGCTCTGAGCACTATGGGACTCAACTGCTGAGGTCATCAGTCCCCTAGAACTTAGAACTACTTAAACCTAACTAACCGAAGGACATCACAAACATCCATGCCCGAGGCAGGATCGTACCTGCGACCGTAGCGGTGTTGCGGTTCCAGACAGCAGCGCCATTAACCGCACGGCCACTTCGGCCCTCAAGATGAAGACAGTAGGTGCCCAAGTAGTTATACTAGTATCGCACTTGGTCGGGTCTAACAGCTGCATAAAAAAAGATTTTATAGCATTTTTGAACCAACAACTGATATTTGTTTTATAAAATGAAAAGATCACTAGTCACCGCCATTGTAAGTTCAGAAGGTACCACGCAATACTGATAACGTGACTCTACTGATAGCAGGTACACAGAAAGGCTTTCTACGCAGGCAATAACTACGAGGGTGTACTGAAAAGTAATGCCTCCGATTTTTTATGTGAAAATTCGAACCTTCTTAAACAAAACAAACGTTATTAACATTCTACATCTTTATTCTTCACGGTCATATATTCATTTCTCAACATAGTCACCCTGCCGACGAACACATGTCTCCCAAAGAGAGGCCAGTTTATTGATGCCGTCACTGTACAATGTTTGACTTGATTGACAAAGTCACAACCTCACCTCTGCTTGCACCGTTTCATGAATATCAAAGTCCTCAAAGGTGTTATTTAAGTTTTGGAAACAGATGAAAATCGGATGAGGCGTAGTCAGGACTGCATGAAGAATGATCGACGACAGTGAACCCAATGAGTCGGATTGCTGTAAATATCGCAGCCCTCGTGCTTGGTCTGACATCGTCATGCTGAAGGAGAGGGTGCTCCATGTGTGGACGAACTCCTCGAATTCGTGCTTTCAGTATACTGAGGGTCTCTCAGTACCTTGCAGAGTTTGTGACGGCGCCTTTAGGCATGAATTACAAATGCACCACACCTTGAACGTCCCAGATCACTATGAGCATGACTATGTCTGTTGACGACATGGTCTTGACCGTGGTCGGTGATCCTTTGTGGCGGATCTCAATTGATGTCCTTTCTTGTTTTCAGGGTCTAAATGATGAAACCTGGTTACATCACCTGTGAAAAAGTTGTTAAAGGACCTACCACCCTTACGCTTTGATTACTCTATGCATTTCAAGTGGAGACATGTATTCTGCTGTTAGAAACTTGATTACAGCACGCTGTTTTTGACGCACCGACATAGTCACGTCACACACCGTCATGTTACACGCTATAATTCGCAGCTCTCTAGCGACACATGGTTGCAACTTGGTTCAGAAAAACAGGAAAGCCGACTGAGTAATATACATGCCATTTAATACTTCAACTAATATTGAGAACTGAATAAAAAATTCAGAGGCATAACTTTTCAGCACGCCCAAGTAGAAGCGTCTTCTGAGACATAAAAAAGCATACGAGGCTGCAGAATGGAGCGTCAAAAGTGACCCGCCTCCTCTCTGAATTCGAATGCAATAGAGTAAACAGCTCCAACAATGGACAGTTTTGCGCAACAATCGATTGTTAGTGTTCTTCTCTCAGCATTTCAGTTTATTTCATCAGTGAAGTTACTCTTTGCAATCTGGAAAATGACATTCTCGATAGAAGAAAGAACTGAAATTTTGGAAGCATATATGTACACAAGTTCGATTGAGGAAACATGCGAAATTTTCAGGGTCATGTATCTGGACAGAGGACTACCAACAACGAGAGCAATCACAGTCTGTATAAAAGTTTGCGCACCTAGAGATCTGTGCAAAATGTAAAACGACAAAGAATTCCTTCAGTTCGCACACCAGAAGTTATTGTAGACATTTTCCGAAGAATTAATCAGACCCCAAAGAAGTTGACATGTAAACTGATCAAACAGATACGTGTAAGTAAGAGGGGTTTGCCAGCGGATATCGAAAAGCCTTAATTTGAAGCCATATCGTGTGATGGTTGTGCAGTAATTATGGGAGGGTTACGGTCAGAAACGTGTAGAATACTGTACGTTGCATAGAAGAACATCAACGATGGTTTGTTAAACACTTTCCATTACATCATGAGTGATGAAGCACGGTTTCTTCCTTCCAGCCTTGTGAATTCAAAAAACACGAAGTACGGGGTAACGGAGAACACTAACATTGTGAAATGATAATTAAATCAAGACCTTAAGCCGCCGACCGGCGTTGATATACATCAACGGGGACAGTTGAAAATGTGTGCCCCAACCGGGACTCGAGCCCGGGATCTCCTGCTTACATGGCAGACGCTCTATCCACCTGAGCCAACGAGGGCACAGAGGATAGAGCGACTTCAGGGATTTATCCCTTGCACGCTTCCCGTAAGACCCACATTCCCAACTTAATGTCCACACTCTACATTCCTAGTGCCCCTGCCCAATACACTCATTACTCGCGGCATTCAATCTTACCGAGTCCCGTAAGAGTTCGGGCAATGCGTGTGCATCCGCACAGAGCAAGAAGGTCAATGGTCGGTTAGTCTAACTATATGATGATGGTATCTGTTCTTTCGGAGATGTCCGAAAGTACAGATACCATCTTCATATACACTCCTGGAAATTGAAATAAGAACACCGTGAATTCATTGTCCCAGGAAGGGGAAACTTTATTGACACATTCCTGGGGTCAGATACATCACATGATCACACTGACAGAACCACAGGCACATAGACACAGGCAACAGAGCATGCGCAATGTCGGCACTAGTACAGTGTATATCCACCTTTCGCAGCAATGCAGGCTGCTATTCTCCCATGGAGACGATCGTAGAGATGCTGGATGTAGTCCTGTGGAACGGCTTGCCATGGCATTTCCACCTGGCGCCTCAGTTGGACCAGCGTTCGTGCTGGACGTGCAGACCGCGTGAGACGACGCTTCATCCAGTCCCAAACATGCTCAATGGGGGACAGATCCGGAGATCTTGCTAGCCAGGGTGGTTGACTTACACCTTCTAGAGCACGTTGGGTGGCACGGGATACATGCGGACGTGCATTGTCCTGTTGGAACAGCAAGTTCCCTTGCCGGTCTAGGAATGGTAGAACGATGGGTTCGATGACGGTTTGGATGTACCGTGCACTATTCAGTGTCCCCTCGACGATCACCAGTGGTGTACGGCCAGTGTAGGAGATCGCTCCCCACACCATGATGCCGGGTGTTGGCCCTGTGTGCCTCGGTCGTATGCAGTCCTGATTGTGGCGCTCACCTGCACGGCGCCAAACACGCATACGACCATCATTGGCACCAAGGCAGAAGCGACTCTCATCGCTGAAGACGACACGTCTCCATTCGTCCCTCCATTCACGCCTGTCGCGACACCACTGGAGGCGGGCTGCACGATGTTGGGGCGTGAGCGGAAGACGGCCTAACGGTGTGCGGGACCGTAGCCCAGCTTCATGGACACGGTTGCGAATGGTCCTCGCCGATACCCCAGGAGCAACAGTGTCCCTAATTTGCTGGGAAGTGGCGGTGCGGTCCCCTACGGCACTGCGTAGGATCCTACGGTCTTGGCGTGCATCCGTGCGTCGCTGCGGTCCGGTCCCAGGTCGACGGGCACGTGCACCTTCCGCCGACCACTGGCGACAACATCGATGTACTGTGGAGACCTCACGCCCCACGTGTTGAGCAATTCGGCGGTACGTCCACCCGGCCTCCCGCATGCCCACTATACGCCCTCGCTCAAAGTCCGTCAACTGCACATACGGTTCACGTCCACGCTGTAGCGGCATGGTACCAGTGTTAAAGACTGCGATGGAGCTCCGTATGCCACGGCAAACTGGCTGACACTGACGGCGGCGGTGCACAAATGCTGCGCAGCTAGCGCCATTCGACGGCCAACACCGCGGTTCCTGGTGTGTCCGCTGTGCCGTGCGTGTGATCATTGCTTGTACAGCCCTCTCGCAGTGTCCGGAGCAAGTATGGTGGGTCTGACACACCGGTGTCAATGTGTTCTTTTTTCCATTTCCAGGAGTGTACTAACATTGTGTGTCAGCAATAAATCCATGATAAAAGTTCTAAATGGTTCAAATGGCTCTGAGCACTATGGGACTTAACATCTATGGTCATCAGTCCCCTAGAACTTATAACTACTTAAACCTAACTATCCTAAGGACAGCACACAACACCCAGTCATCACGAGGCAGAGAAAATCCCTGACCCCGCCGGGAATCGAACCCGGGAACCCATGATAATAATTGGCGTTTGGTGCTGTAACTGGAACGCGCATCATTAGATCAACATTTTTTGACACTACCCTGAACACGGTTGCGTGTATGGAAATTTTTGACACATTTTGTGCTCAATTCACTGAATATAAAAGACAATACTGCTTCTTCCAGCACGATAAGGCAACATGCCATGCATCTAAGATATCCCTGGAACGAGTCCATGATGACTCCACTGAGGAATGAACTGTTAGCAAAGATTTATGGCCACCACGTTCGCAGGATCTAACAACATGTGATTTTTCCCTTTTTAACTCTTCGTTTCTGTAATGTCACTGCATTTCCTTCATCCTTACAAGGGCTACTTTTACCTGCGCCGCCTTTTACCTGAAGGCATAATATCTTATGAGAACCCAAGAAGTAGGGATTTTATGGTCGATTCCTCATGGAGTAACAGAATAGTGTTCTTTATGGATCTGTTTTAAGAGTTACATCATCTGGAGTTGCGATCAGCAGAACATTGTGTACAGTGAGGAGCCTGCACAATGTTGACTATTTGTAGAAAAGTGCACTATTTTCTTTTCCATCTCCAACACTGAAACCACTAACCAACAGCTGTATCTCACTATTCAGAGTTTAGAACAGTGGGCAGATAGTTGTGACTAAGTGCTCTTTAAAAGGAGAAAAAGTTATTTTTAATACTCAGCAAGTTTTGAATCTATGCGAAATCTGACTGAGGGTTACTGTATTAAAAATCAGAGATTACAGAAACTGCTGGCTTTCTTTGTACTTAGACGGCTCACAGTCGATATTAATAAGCTGCAGAACATACGTAAAGTTACACTACTGGCCATTAAAATTGCTACACCAAGAAGAAATGCAGATGATAAACAGGTATTCATTGGACAAATATATTATACTAGAACTGACATGTTATTACATTTTCACGCAATTTGGGTGCATAGATCCTGAGAAATCAGTACCCAGAACAACCACCTCTGGCCGTAATAACGGACTTGATACGAATGGGAATTGAGTCAAACGGAGCTTGGATCGCGTGTGCAGGAACAGCTGCCCATACAGCTTCAACACGATACCACAGATCATCAAGAGTAGTGACTGACGTATTGTGACGAGCCAGTTGCTCGGCCACCATTGACCAGACGTTTTCAATTGGTGAGAGATCTGGAGAATGTGCTGGCTAGGGCAGCAGTCGAACATTTTCTGTATCCAGAAAGGCCCGTACAGTACTTGCAAGATGCGGTCGTGCATTATCCTGCTGAAATGTAGGGCTTCGCAGTGATCGAATGAAGGGTAGAGCCACGGGTCGTAACACATCTGAAATGTAACGTCCACTGTTCAAAGTGCCGTCAATGCAAACAGGTGAACGAGATGTGTAACCAATGGCACCCCATACCATCACTGCGGGTGATATGCCAGTATGGCGATGACGAATACACGCTTCCAATGTGCGTTCACCGCGACGTCGCCAAACACGGATGAGACCATCATGATGCTGTAAACAGAACCTGGATTCATCCGAAAAGATGACGTTTTGCCATTCGTGCACCCAGTTTCGTCGTTGAGTACACCATCGCAGGCGCTCCTGTCTGTGATGCAGCGTCAAGGGTAACCGCAGCCATGGTCTCCGAGCTGATAGTCCATGCTGCTGCAAACGTCGTCGAATTGTTCGTGCAGATGGTTGTTGTCTTGCAAACGTCCCCATCTGTTGACTCAGGAATCGAGACGTGGCTGCACGATCCGTTACAGCCATACGGATAAGATGCCTGTCATCTCGACTGCTAGTGGTACGATGCCGTTGGGACCCAGTACGGCGTTCCGTATTACCCTCCTGAACCCACCGATTCCATATTCTGCTAACAGTGATTGGATCTCGACCAACGCGATGAGAAATGTCGCGATACGATAAACCACAATAGCGATAGGCTACAATTCGACCTTTATCAAAGTCGAAAACGTGATGGTACGCATTTCTCCCGCTTACACGAGGCATCACAACAACGTTTCACCAGGCAACGCCGGACAACTGCTGTTTGTGTATGAGAAATCGGTTGGAAACTTTCCTCATGTCAGCACGTTGTAGGTGTCGCCACCGGCGCCAACCTTGTGTAAGTAGGCTGTTTATGTTTTCTCTATGTAAGTAGGCTGTTTATGTTTTCTTTATGTAAGTAGGCTGTTTAGCTTTTTTATTGGTAACGCCACCTCTGTATGAAAATCACTGGCTGTGCTGTGTGCAGTCCGTGGCAGCTTTGCATTGTTGTAATACTCGCCATTGTAGTGTTAGGCAGCTGGCTGTGAACAGCGCGTAACGTTGCGCAGTTGGAGGTGAGCCGCCAGCAGTGGTGGATGTGGGGAGAGAGATGGCGGAGATTTGTAATTTGTCATGAACTGATATATATATTATGACTTGTGATGATATCAAGGTAAATACATTGTTCGTTCTCTATTAATATCTTTCATTTGCTAACTATCCCTATCAGTAGTTAGTGCCTTCCATAGTTTGAATCTTTTATTTAGCTGGCAGTAGTGGCGCTCGCTGTATTGCAGTAGCTTGAGCAGCGAAGATTTTTGTGAGGTAAGTGATTTGTGAAAGGTATAGTTTAATGTTAGTCAGGGCCATTCTTTTGTAGGGAATTTTGAAAGTCAGATTGCGTTGCGCTAAAAATATTGTATGTCAGTTTAAGGACAGTCTTGTAGGAATTGTTCAAAGGGGACGTTTCACTTGTGTGAATGCTCTGAAAAGCTAATCATTTGGATATCACAGCATCTTTTTCCTGTCGGTTAAATTTCCCGTCTGTAGCACGTCATCTTCGTGGTGTAGCAATTTTAATGGCCAATTGTGTAGTTAGTTACTTGTTCGCATATTGTGCAGTCATCCTTGCAATTTCTACTTATGGCACGGAGAGCAAAAATTTTCTTAGTGAAAAATACATCCACCCTATTTTATCAAATATACCCGAACACCTGTAACTGGATGTTAATACTGAGTGTATCCACCTTCCGTCTTTATGGTGGCTTCAGCTCTGCTGAGGACACTTTCAGTGAGGTATATGAATGTCTGTGGATGAATGGCAACCCACTCTTCCTCACTAGCAGAAGCCAGACAAGATAGTGACGTTGGACGCTCAGGTTTGCAGGGTAAGTCGAAGGAAGTATTCCGTTGGGTTCGGACGGGGCTCTGAGGAGGCCAGTCCATTTCTGGAACGTTACTGTACACAAACGTTACCTGACTGATGCTGCTTTATGACACGGTGCATTGTCGTGCTGATACAATCATCGCCTCCAACCTGTTCCTCTACTTTACGCAGTTCACAAAGCGGAAACGCGAGTTCATATCACTTCCCATTTAGCGTTTTCCAAACCACAGTAAGCAGACCACGCCCCAACCACGGAAAACACTCTCATTCTGTTATACCACCTCCTCAGTACTTCACCGTCGGGACTACACATGTTGGCAGGCAATGTTTTCCAGCCACTTGTCAAACTCAAACCCTTCCACCGAAATGTAACAAGGCATAGCGTAACCCGTCTCTAAGTCACACATTCCAGTCATATACTGTCCAGTGGCGTCTCTCTTTATACCGCCGCAAGCGTCGCTTAGCACTGACGACAGACATACACCGAGGTGACGAAACTCATGGGATAGCGACATGCATATACAGGGTGTTTTACTAAATGTGTTTGCTTGTCTAAGTTACGAAGTAATACGCGACGGAAATATTTATTGCGGTAGGCCACCGTAAGAAACGTTACACTGTCTGCGGAGCTATGAACATAGTTTCTTGTGTTATTATCCAAAGAAAAAAATGATTCAAATGGCTCTGAGCACTATGCGACTTAACTTCTGAGGTCATCAGTCGCCTAGAACTTAGAACTAATTAAACCTAACCAACCTAAGGACATCACACACATCCATGCCCGAGGCAAGATTCGAACCTGCGACCGTAGCTGTCGCTCGCTTCCAGACTGTAGCGCCTAGAACCGCACGGCCACTCCGGCCGGCTTATTATCCAAAGAGTTACAGCAAAAAGACACAGTTTTTTAAATAGAACAATAGTTGTTTCTGTCATGCACCGGAATCAGAAACATCAGCTGTGTATAAATCAATTTAAATTACATTCCTATCGCTTTTAGTTTGGGAGCTACAACACTTCAAAGTTTCAGGGGCAATATCACACGCTGTACATAATACACGGCTGTGTTGTGGGTGATGGATGTTCTGGCGATGGGAAGTTGATTTAAATGAGATATTCAAATGTGTGTCCATGTTCCTGAATGCACAATGCAGTGCCTTCTAAAGGATCTGCAGACGAGATGTAACATCGTTGGTGTCATGAAGCAACATGCGACCTCGATGCGCCATTTTAGATCATCTGGGGATGTGGGCTCAGTGACATAAACACCATCCTTTAGATATCCCCACAAAAAGAAATCTAATGGTGTTAAATCGGGCGACCTTGCGGGCCATGAATGAGGACCATGGCGCCCCAACCACCTAACTGCATATCTGTTGTTTAGTTCTTCCACAACAGCACGAGCAGAATGGGCTGGGTGCCCGTCGTGCTGCATCCACGTATGGACTCTCGTGTGTAGACACACGTGTTCAAGGAGACCATCCAAACTGTCGACTATAAACGCGTGATATAACTCACCTGTCAGTGTACCTGGGAAGTAGTGTAGACCGATGATTTCATCCCCAAGGATTCCACACCATACATTAATAGACCACATACGTTGACGGTCGACAGATCGTACCCACCGAGGATTGTCTGCGGCACAGTAGTGCACGTTATGGTGATTCACTGCACCATAATTTGTGAACGTGAACTCATCAGAGAACATAACACCATTTAAATACTCCAGCGTGAAATTACGCATCGCCGATTCACAGAATTTAACTCTCGCACGGAAATCGTTCCTATGCAGCTCCTGGGTCAGTGACAGGCGGTAAGGGTGAAACCTGTGGCTGTGTACTATACGCCACACAGATGTGATACTGACACCAGCGACTGCAGCAACGGCTTATAAGCTGACATGAGGATCGTGGCGTACTGCAGCTAAAACAAACACCTCCATCTCCTCACTTCTTGCAGTTCTTCGTCTGTTTTGCGGCGCATTACCAAGCTGCCTTTTTCCGGAAGTCGTTGTTCGGCACCTAAGAACGCGATGGCTGCCGGAGCTCTTCGCCTAGGATATCTGACGGCCTACGGCTACGCCATGGCTGCTTCAGTGGCATCGTGTCGGCACTCGCCGTGCATCAGCAACACGTCAACATACTCGTTGTTCGTGTATGCCATCTTCATCCGATGTCAGTAACTTCGGTGTATTGAGCCCCGTTTGTTTGTGTGGCCCGCTCTGTCGGGTATATGGCCGTGTGCGACGACAGTCGGCATCCTACAGCGCATCTCGGAAGTTTCTCGCACTGTGACACCGGCGACGTTACAACCCGGCCGCACCACATTCAGAAGGCGCATTGCGTTATGCACAGCGTGTGTGGTATCTGCCCCTGAAACTTTGAAGGGTTGTAGCTCCCAAAATATTAGTGATATGAATGTAATTTAAATTGCCGGCCGGAGTGGCCGTGCGGTTCTGGGCGCTGCAGTCTGGAGCCGAGCGACCGCGACGGTCGCAGGTTCGAATCCTGCCTCGGGCATGGATGTGTGTGATGTCCATAGGTTAGTTAGGTTTAATTAGTTCTAAGTTCTACGCGACTGATGACCTTAGAAGTTAAGTCGCATAGTGCTCAGAGCCATTTGAACCATTTGTAATTTAAATTGATGTATACACAGCTGGTGTTACTGATTCCAGTTCACGACAGAAACAACTCTTGTTCCATTTAAGAAATTGTGTCTTTTTCCTGTAACCTTTTGGATAATAACACAATAAACTATGTTCATAGCTGCGCAGATAGTGTACCGTTTCTTATGGTGGCTTACCGCAATAAATATTTCCGTCGCCCATTACTTCGTAAAGTACAGAGGCAAACACATTTAGTGAAACACTCGTTATACAGATGCCGCTAGTGTCGTGTACACAGGGTACAAAAGGGCAGTGCATTGGCGAAGCTGTCATTTGTACTCAGGTGGCTCATGTGAACGGGATTCCGACGTGAGTTAGCCCGCACGACGGGAATTAACAGGTTTTGAACGAGGAATGTTAGTTGGAGCTAGACACATCGTATAGTCCATTTCGGGAATCGTTAGGGAATTCAATGTTCCGAGATCAACAGTGTCCAGAATGTGCCTAGAATACCAAATTTCAGAATTACCTCTCACCACGAACAACACAGTGGTGGACGGCCTTCACTTAACAACCGAGAGCAGAGGTGTTTGCGTAGAGTTGTCAGTGCTAACAGACAAGCAACACTGCGTGAAAGAACCGCAGAAATCAATGTAGAAACCACGACGAAAGTATCCATCAGGAGAGTGGACGAAATGTGGCGTTTATGGGCTAACAGCTCGACATTGCCTCTCCCGGGCTCGTGACCGTATCGGTTGGACCCTAGACCAGTGGAAAACCATGGCCTGGCCAGATGAGTCCCTATTTCTGCTGGTAAGAATTGATGGTAGCGTCTGAATTTGGAGCAGACCCCACGGACACGTGGATCCAGGCTGTCAACAAGCGACTGTTGAAGCTGGTAGTGGCTCCAGAATGGTGTGGGTTGCGTTTACAAGGAAGGTACGGGGTCCTCTGGTCGAGCTGAACTGATTGGAAATGGTTATGTTTCGCTACTTGGAAACTAGCTGCAGTAATTCATGCACTTCATGTCCCCCGACAATTATGAAATTGTTATGGATGGTAAAGCGCCATATCACTGTGCCACAGTTGTTCATGATTTGTTTGAAGAATATTCTGAATAATTCGAGCGAATGGGGTGGCCACTAAGATAGCTCGACATGTAACACATGGAGCATTTATGGGAAAAGATTCTGCATCGGCAACACTTTCGCAGTTAGGGACTGCTGTAGAGGCAGCATTACTCAATATTTCTGTAGGGGATTTCCAACGACTTGTTGAGTCCATGCCACGTCGAGATGCTACACAACGTTGGACAAAGGAGGTCCGTCACGATATTTGGAGGTATCTAATGACTTTTGTCACCTTTGTGTATATGGCTTATGACGAGCTGTTCGACCATTGTATCCCATTCTTTTTAACTTTCTACACACAGTTACATTACTAGGTGAACTTTGGAACTCACGAATGATTCCTTCCCCTGATTTCATGCTATTTTTTACAACAACTGTGTTCAATGCTGGACGGTTCCTGGCCGTCAGTACATGAGATATGCATGGTCTTAGCTTAGCTGATCCTTCGCGTTCCCACTTCACCATCACAGCATCGATAGTCGACATGGACGGCTGTAGAAAGGTAGAAATGTCTCTGATGGTTTTGTTAATCAGGTGATGTCCAATGAGTAGTCCACATTCGAAGTTAGTGAGCTCTCCTGATGGAGCCGTTCTGCTATGACTGCTCGTCTACTAACAACACAATACTCCCCAACTCCTTTTATACTGACAAGTCCGTCTCTCATGCCATATAGTGGCCAATTTTGCATAACATGGGAATGTCCGAATACTTTTCACCAGATACTGTTTATCCACGTTGTTATTTTGCCTTTTTCGTAACTGCTGTAACACAGTTTATTACTTTTTTGCAAGTTTCGTGATTCTTTATCTTCATCATACTCGTAATACATTGCATGAAAAAAAATGGAGGACAGAGGAGGAGAAGAGGAAAGGCAAAGAAACTCCAAGAACTGAGAGGTTATGCAATTAATTCAGAGATTACAAATTCGAGTTTAATTTAACAAGATCTTGGCAGTATAAGCCCAAATTACCAGTATGACGTTGCATCCTCTCTGTCCTTGGATGCACGCACTGATTCGATTTCGAAGGGTGTCATAAAGCCGTAGTAACTTCTTCTGACGCACGCTGGCCCACAGCTCTTGCAACTGATTCTTAATATCCTAGATAGTGGCACTAGGATGAAATTGACGTCCGAGATGGTCCCACACATGATTTCTCGGGGACACATCTGGCGATCTTACTGGCCACGGGAGTAGCGCAGCATCACACACACATTTTGTAGAGACACATGCCATGTGTGGAAGAGCATTCATCTTCTTTAGTGCATCTGACTTATGACAAGTTTCAACTGGAGGTCCTCCATCATGTCCTGTTCTGAGCATCATCATTTATCTGTTTATACGTGCGTCCTCTTATAATGTCACATATCATTCCAATTCTCTTCGTACCTCGTCCTCTCATCCATTCCACGTTTCCCTCTATAATTCTTTATTCCAGACAATTCCTACACAATATGTGCCCCAATCAAGATTTTTTTCTCTTTCTGAGGCACTTCCAGTAATCTTTCTTCCCTTATTTTCTTCCTTACTTTTTTATTCGTATGTCTGTCAGTCCATTACATCTTAAGCATTCTCTTCCACAACCACATTTCAAAACTTTCTAAATATTTTTCTTCTTTATTTTTAACTGTCCGTTATTGCTGTATAATACTACACTCCACACATAACATTTAGCAAATCTCAGACCTTTTTCTAAGCTCCATCGGAATTCTTCTACATGTTACTATGTGTTTCATCTTTTCAAATACTCTCTTTCCAACAGCTATCCTCCTCTAGGAATATGTTAACTGAAGGTTCCTTTTAGCTTATTTTCATCACTTTTGGCTTTCCTACATATATCAAAAAAGTTTTTCATCACCGCCGTTCCGAGAGTTCCGAAACCTGTACAAAAAACTGGAATAGAGATCAACATAAACATCACTTCTGCCCTTTTTATTGCTCATGTAAACCACACATTGCGTGTTGTGCCACCATACAGCGAGACCTTCAGTGGTGATGGTCCAGATTGCTGTACACATCGGTACCTCTAATACCCAGTAGCACGTCCTCTTGCAATGATGTATGCCTGTATTCGTCGTGGCATGCTATCCCCAAGTTCATCAAGGCACTGTTGGTACAGATTGTCCCACTCCTCAACGGCGATTCGGCATCGATTCCGCAGAGTGGCTGGTAGGTCGCGTCGTCCATAAACAGGCATGTTCGGTAGGGTTCATGTCTGGAGAACATGCTGGCCACTCTAGTCGAGCGATGTCGTTATCCTGAAGGAAGTAATTCACAAGATGTGCACGATGGGGGAGCAAATTGTCATCCATGAATACGAATACCTCGCCAATATGCTACCGATATGGTTGCACTGTCGACCGAAGGATGGCCTTCATGTATCGTACAGCCGTTACGGCGCCTTCCATGACCACCAGCGGCTTACGTCGGCCCCACATAATGCCACCCCAAAACAGCAGGGAACCTCCACCTTGTTGCACTCGCTGGACAGTGTGTCTAAGGCGTTCAGCCTGACCGGGTTGCCTCCAAACACGTCTCCGACGATTGTCTAGTTGAAGGCAATTGCGGCGCTCATCGGTGAAGAGAACGTGATGCCAATACTGAGCGGTCCATTCGGCATGTTATTGGGCCCATCTGTACCGCGCTGCATGGTGTCAAGGTTGAAAAGATGGACCTCGCCATGGACGTCGGGGGTGAAGTTGCGCGTCATGCAGCCTATTGCACGCACTTTGAGTCGTAACACGACGTCCTGTGGCTGCAGGAAAAGCATTATTCAACACGGTGGCGTTACTGTCAGGGTTCCTCCGAGCCATAATCCGTATGTAGCAGTCATCCACGGAGTAGTAGCCCTTGGGCGCCTGAGCGAGGCATGTCATCGACAGTTCCTGTCTCTCATTATCTTCTCCATGTCCGAACAACATCGCTTTGGTTCACTCCGAGACGCCTGGATACTTCCCTTATTGAGAGCCCTTCCTGGCACAAAGTAACAATGCGGACGCGATCGAACCGCGGTATTGACCGTCTAGGCATGATCGAACTACAGGCAACACGAGCCGTGTTCCTCGTTCCTGATGGAATGACTGGAACTGATCAGCTGTCGGACCCACTCCGTCTAATAGACACTACTCATGCATGGTTGTTTACATCTTTGGACGGGTTTAGTGACATCTCTGAACAGTCAATGGGACTGTGTCTGTGATACCATATCCACAGTCAACGCGTATCTTCAGGAATTCTGGGAACCGGGGTGATGCAAAACTTTTTTTCTGTGTATTTATGTTCATTCCATACTCCCTGCCCCTTTTTGCAATACTCTTCAACATCTTTTTTAGCTCCTCTTCTGATTTCACCAGCACTGCTTCATCAACCATTTATTTTATAGTTCTTATCTTTCTATCCCAATTACAACGTCTCTTGCATCCTCTATGGCCTTACCTATCAGTTCTTCTCAGGATATGTTGAATATCTTCGGCGACAGAGACCATCCTTGCCTTACACCCCTTTCAATGCTTATCTCTTTCGTCTCCTCATTCCTTACTCTAACTATCCTGCTGAAAAATGGCGCCATACTGGCGCATGACTGGTAACACATGAGGACGCTATAAGCTCGTGAGGTACCATTGCGACGTCATAGTTCCTTCACTCACTACAGGCTGTGACATGAAGTTATACCCGATGGCTCCCCACATAATGACGCCGGGAGGACCTTCCAAACCACGAGAAGAATGGGGCCTCTCCCCAGATCGCCGCCATATTTGCCTGCGATGGTCACCTGGTGTAGTGCAAAACCGGGATCTATCGCTGACCACATGCGACGCGTTTCAACAGCAGTCCATGCTATCCAACCACAGCACCACTCCAAACGGAGCTGTTAGTTTTGTGGTGTTAACGCTAGTTCACGCAAAGGACGATATGTCCCTAATACGGCTGATATTAGTGTCCGTCCAGTGTCGCTGGATGAAGCAGAATATTGCAGGGAGTCCGTTGCCTGTTCTCGGATGGCAGGCATAGGTGTGAAGGGTTACGATATTCTTGGAGCGCAGCACGGTGATCCTCCGTTGTGGTGGTCAAACGTGGTAGGCCGGAACGTTGACGAGTACGCCTACTCGCACGTTCCCATCCAGTCAGGCATCGAGCCACTGTCACATATTAATGCCCCACAATTCTGGACACTGCAAGATGCCACCTGTCGCCCAAATGGTAAATCACAATGAGGCCTCTTTCAAATGCTGTCAGGTGATAACAACGCTATTTTTCATGATTAAACGTCATCTCTGCGTCCTTCTTGTTGATCTCTTAACATCTGGCTGTTCACTCCTCTTTACCTAACAGTTCTGGTAAGTACACTAAAAAGGAACAACACTAATGCACTCTGGTGGCAGTTAACCTGTCTCAGAGAATGGTAGTTCTGATTATTTGCATACCCGCCTATGGCGAGTACGTGTACGAAGTTTCATTTACATCCTCCCATGTCATCAGGGTGCATCACTTTTTTGTTAGGCAGTGTACATAGACAACTGTTCCGCTTGATGTTTTCTTCAATCGGTTGAGTGAAGACAAAGAGAAAAATGGACCGGAGCGTAGAGCATTAGAATCGTTTTAGAGCAGAGTAGGAAACATGTGGATTCTGTTGTCCGTCAATGACTCTTCGAAACTTAAGAGCTGTCCCAAAAATTGTTTGCGGAAACTGAAAGTACCACTCATTCTTTCGCGACAGATATAGCAAACAAGTTGTCAGGTCGTTTAGATCACCCTAGAAAACTTTAGAAGAGACTTGTACATTCAACTCTTTGACAATGTCATTTCAAATCTGAGGGAAAAACTTTCCCTAGATCTTTGCCGCGCGGGGTAGCCGCGCGGCCTGGGGCGCCTTGTCACTGTATGCGTGGCTCCCTCAGTCGGAGGTTCGGATCCTCCCTCGGGCATGGGTGTGTGTTGTCCTTAGCGAAGTTAGTTTAAGTTAGGTTAAGCAGTGCGTGAGCTTAGGGACCGATGACCAGAGCAGATTGGTCTCATACGACCTTACCACAACTTTCCTAGGTGTTATGAATCTGTCGAATGTAACGATTTATATAACTTGATGCAAAGAAGACACTATGTTACACGTAGCTGATGTTTATGATCAGTTCCTGGATGCTCCTGTATCATTTGTAGTGCAGGAATTTATACTTCGGGTGACTGAATGTGAGCCCCATGACGAGCCTGGTCTTAAAATTCCTGACTCTCTGCTTGAGATCGTCGATTCTCGCGGTTGTAACTACATCTCTCTGTTATAACGTGGCTCTACACAGTATAGCCATGCAAGCAATTAGTGTAACGGCAGCAGAATATACAGTCTTAACCATTCTTCGGTATGACTTGACTTACAAGGAGAGCACATGGCAATCGGAGTTTCGTGTTTTCTTTTTTTTTTATATTTAAGGTACGTGAAGGTCAGAACTCAAATATCAATACACCATAGCAGTTCGGAACCTTTCTCAAAAATCCTCCAAAAAATCGTCTTTGAAGTTTATCGAGCGTCTTTAATACCTGTGGTGTGCGTACTGTAAGACCTTCGGTACACACACCATCAGATTATTTGACTTGTCGCTCTAGAGAAGTAGGCGAGTGTCAGCAATATGTCTCGTGGTCTTATCGTGGCGTGTTTATCTTCTGCCGTTAGGTCAGACGATAGAAATGCCACTTGCACGCTTAGAGTAGCAGATTGACGGTGACCAACTTTAAACAGAACTTGATTAATTTTCACACACATTTATTAAAATAATAACAATCATAAACCTTACTTAACTTGATTCTGGATGCTATTTACAATTGACAATCTGAAGTTCCTTTGGTCTTGGTACGTTAATCTTATTCTCACATATCTCTGATACTTGACAAAGTGTCTATACATTTCTCTTCATGGCTATGTGCAGGAATACGATAATCTTATTAGGCGCAGACTGAAACTTGAATATAGACTGGTAGAGACTAATGCAGACTGGTACAGGCTAATGTAGACGGATGCAGACTGATGCAGGCTGACTAATCGGAGGTCTGTACACTCGTTATAATGCCTCGAGCGTTCAGGCATCACTGCGCGAGTGTGATCCGCGAGGAGAAAAGGTTCTAAGTTAACAGCAATCTCACTGGCTGCGTTACATATTAATACGCGGATCGGCGGAAGCAGAATTTGGTCCGTCTCAAAGGCAGTGCCATCTCGTAGTGCGGAGACGGACGAGGGCTGCGCCTGCGCTGTTGTGCTTAGCGGGGCGCGCTCTAGTGGGAAAGTCGTGTACGCGCTGACTACGCGGAACTATGTACACAGCAATACCCTAAGGTGAAATCGTATTTTGTATGGGCTATGTGGCTCTGTGATAGAATGCATGTCTACCACTTATGCGGGCTGGGATCGATTCCCGGCTGTAGTATGTTTTAAAACGATGGTGCATGTTCCATGAACATTTCCGAACAGCGCTAAATAGAGAAGGATTAAATTTTTTAATATTTTGAAGTACTTATTGTAATTTAAACAGTCTTTTTAAGAATCTTTTATAAAACTTCGGTACTTAAGAATTTATATTTATCATGAAAACTTGATTTTTGTGTGTGATATGAAATTAAAAATAAGAAGACTCGCATTTTTCGTAAAAATAACAATTAGATGTGTGTTAGATAGCATATACCCTTTGATGAATTTTACGTTTAAATGGTATTTGAACTGAACAGAAAAAAAATAGTGACGTAAACGAGAGTCGAACCAGCGATTATGTGTTTACCAGTCTCGAGCGCTACTGAGTTTTTTCTAACTATTTGTATTTTACGCATCACAGAAAGGCTCGTAGAAGGGGCACCTTTTTTTAAAAAAAAAATTGCCTCGGCCTGTAATGAACCCCAGGCCCCCTAGGTGGTAGGCGAGCATTCTGCCACAGAGCCAAGCTGCCAGTCAAAAAAAAAGAAGGTTCCTTAATTTACCGAATCAAAGATGCTCAAAAAACTTCAAAGTCGTTTTTCTAGACATTTTTTGCGAGTTGGATTTAACTGCTTTCAGGGATTGATATTTGAGTTCTGAACTTCACTTACCACGATTGACACAAAAAAAAAACAAAAAAAAGTACAAAAATCCGATTGCCATGTGTTGTTAGAGTGACTGTAAGAGAAGAAGAACTAACTGATCTGGTTTTGTTCCTATACATCGGAACAACGAGATTGTTATCGACACACTTATTATAATAAGTTCATCGGACAAACTGTTAGGCACCTTCTTAAAAGAGCACACTATTTGCTTTTCAGCGCTGTACAAGAAAGAGTTAGCCGAATAGGAGGGAAATGGGTAGATGTGACGTACATGTACAGACAAAAACAGATGATTACAGTTTCAGAAACAATGGATGATTCGTTCAAGAGAAACAACTTCGTATATTAAGCAAGTGAATAACGCGTTCGTCCATCTCTGGCCCTTATGCATGCAGTTATTCGGCTTGGTATTGATTGACAGAGTCGTTGGATGTCCTCCAGAGGGATATCGTCCCAAGTTCTGACCAATAGCGCATTAGTCTGGCAAAATCCGGAGCTGACTGAAGGGTCCTGCCACTAATACTCCAAACGTTCTCAACTGGGGAGAGATCCGGCCAACCTGCTAGTAAAGGTAGGATTTGGCAAGCACGAAGACAAGCAGTAAAAACTCTCCCCGTGCGCGGGCGGACATTATCTTGCTTAAATGTAAGCCCAGGATGGCTTGTCATGAAGTGCAGCAAAACCGTGCGTGGCCGAGCGGTTCTAGGCGCTACAGTCTGGAACCGCGCGACTGCTACGGTCGCAGGTTCGAATCCTAGCTCGGGCATGGATGTCTATGTTGTCCTCAGGTTAGTTAGGTTTAAGTAGTTCTACGTTCTAGGGGACTGATGACCTCAGCAGTTAAGTCCCATAGTGCTCAGAGACATTTGAAAACCGGGCGAAGAATATGACTGACGTACCGCTGCGCTGTAATGGTGCCAGGGATGACAATCAAAGGCGTCCTGTTGTGAAATAAAGTGACACCCCAGACCGTTACTCCTGGTTGACCTGTCGAATGGCCGGCGACAGTGAGGTTGGTATCCCACTGCTGGCCTGGACGTCTCCTGGCATGTCTATGCTCCTCACCTGGTCTCACTCTGAAGAGGGACTCATCACTGAAGAAAATACTACCCCAGTCAATGAGAGGAGGAGGAGATTAGTGTTTAACGTCCCGTCGACAACGAGGTCATTAGAGACGGAGCGCAAGCTCGGGTGAGGGAAGGATGGGGAAGGAAATCGGCCGTGCCCTCTCAAAGGAACCATCCCGGCATTTGCCAGAAACGATTTAGGGAAATCACGGAAAACCTAAATCAGGATGGCCGGAGACGGGATTGAACCGTCGTCCTCCCGAATGCGAGTCCAGTGTGCTAACCACTGCGCCACCTCGCTCGGTAGGCAATGAGATTCCAGGCCGAATGTGCCCGACACCACTGCAAACGGGATTGTTGGTGTACAGAGGTCAATGGTATTCGGTGCAAGGGGAGCTGTAAGCTCAGCCCCCTTTCTGTGAGAGGCCTATTAACGGCCGTCGTGATCACTGAATCACCAACTGCACGTCGGACTGATGATACTGATGAATTCGGGGCACTGAGTTCCTCTCTTACGATTACACGGTGCTCTCCTTCTGTCGTATCTCTAGGTCTGCAGCTTCCTTTTTGACGCTGTGTTCGGCGATGGTTCATCCATTCCTGCCAGCATCGTCGAATAGTGGCATCGATAAAATGTTGAGCCATTCGCCGATTACTCTGGTCGGCTTCTTTGAGCCCAACAACACGTCCACTCTCAAATGCAGACATCTGCATATATTAAACATACTGGCAGATTAAAACTGTGTGCCCGACCGAGACTTGAACTCGGTACCTTTGCCATTCGCAGGCAAGTGATCTACCATCTGAGCTACCCAAGCACGACTCACGCCGCTTCCTCACAGCTTGACTTCAGCCAGTACCTCATCTCCTACTTTCCAAACTTCACAGAAGCTCTCCTGCGAACCTTGCAGAACTAGCACTCCTGGAAGAAAGGATACTGCGGAAAAATGGTTCAAATGGCTCTGAGCACTATGGGACTTAACATTTGAGGTCATCAGTCCCCTAGAACTTAGAACTACTTAAACCTAACTAACCTAAGGACATCACACACATCCATGCCCGAGGCAGGATTCGAACCTGCGACCGTAGCGGTCGCGCGGTTCCAAACTGAAGCGCCTAGAACCACTCGGCCACACTGGCCGACGATATTGCGGAGACATGGCTTAGCCACAGCCTGGGGGATGTTTCCAAAATGAAATTTTCACTCTGCAGTGTGCGAAATATGAAATTTACTGGCAGATTAAAACTGTTCGAGTCTCTGTCCGGCACACAGTTTTAATCTGTCAGGAAATTTCATATCAGCGCACACTCCGCTGCAGAGTGAAAATCTCAATCTGCGCATATTGTTCACCCGCCTGTCGACGAGGCATGCCACGCGGGATTAGCCGAGCAGTCTTAGGTGCTGCAGTCATGGACTATGCGGCTGGTTCCGGCGGTGGTTCGAGTCCTCCTTCGGGCATGGGTGTGTGTGTTCGTCCTTAGGATAATGTAGGATACGTAGTGTATAAGCTTAGGGACTGATGACCTTAGCAGTTAAGTCCCATAAGATTTCACACACATTTGAACATTTCGACGAGGCATAGTTGCTATCCGACTGATAAAACTAAATGAAATTCGCAAAGGCTTTAGGTCCAGATATCGACATAGCCCCTGTTTACAACCTTTGCCAGTCGCGCTGTGAAAACTACGCTGCAGCGTCACACATTCATCCATCTTAGAGTCTTTGTGCCAGTCGGTTGTATGGAATCAGCGCTGTAAGATGGGTTGGCACGGAGACATAACGGAACGACAGAAAGGAGCTATCGGGTTTGGGCGTTCCCATGACCGCACCGTGCATGAAATTGCACACGTAGTCGGTGTACCAATGTAGACTGTTCGACTTGTCTTCAAAGAATGCCAAACACGGCTCAAGAACAGTGGCTGTGTAAAGGTCTTATCTTACAATGACTAGAGACGGGTCTCGGGCTATGCTAATCTAAAACGGGAGCAACCCCTAAAGGATCAACTGCTGTCAGTGTGTAAGTAGGCTGTTTAGGTTTTTATATTGGTAACGCCACGTAGCGCTCTGTATGAAAATCACTGGCTGTGCTGTATGGAGTCTGTGGCTGGTTTGCATTGTTGTCTGCCATTGTAGTGTTGGGCAGCTGGATGTGAACAGCGTGTAGCGTTGCGCAGTTGGAGGTGAGCCGCCAGCAGTGGTGGATGTGGGGAAGTGAGATTTTTGAGAGCGGATGATCTAGACGTGTGCCCATCAGAAACAGTACATTTGTAAGAATGGATGTCATGAACTGCTATATATACAGGGTGATTCAAAAAGAATACCACAACTTTAAAAATGTGTATTTAATGAAAGAAACATAATATAACCTTCTGTTATACATCATTACAAAGAGTATTTAAAAAGGTTTTTGTTCACTCAAAAACAAGTTCAGAGATGTTCAATATGGCCCCCTCCAGACACTCGAGCAATATCAACCCGATACTCCAACTCGTTCCACACTCTCTGGAGATGTTAGAGAATTGGCTGTTCCCTCAGCTCGAACAAGAAGCACAACAATTCATATTTCAGCAGGATGGAGCGCCACCACATTGGCACTTATCTGTCTGTAACTACCTGAACGTCAACTGCCCGAGGCGATGGATTGGCCGCCAGGCAGCCCGTGACAGAGCACTTCATCACTGGCCTCCAAGAAGCCCTGATCTTACCCCCTGCGATTTTTTCTTATGGGGGTATATTAAGGATATGGTGTTTCGGCCACCTCTCCCAGCCACCATTGATGATTTGAAACGCAAAATAACAGCAGCTATCCAAACTGTTACGCCTGATATGCTACAGAGAGTGTGGAATGAGTTGGAGTATCGGGTTGATATTGCTCGAGTGTCTGGAGGGGGCCATATTGAACATCTCTGAACTTGTTTTTGAGTGAACAAAAACCTTTTTAAATACTCTTTGTAATGATGTATAACAGAAGGTTATATTATGTTTCTTTCATTAAATACACATTTTTAAAGTTGTGGTATTCTTTTTGAATCACCCTGTGTTATGACTTCTGAACACTATTAAGGTAAATACATTGTTTGTTCTCTATTAAAATCTTTCATTTGCTAACTATGCCTATCAGTAGTTAGTGCCTTCAGTAGTTTGAATCTTTTATTTAGCTGGCAGTATTGGCGCTCGCTGTATTGCAGTAGCTCGAGTAACGAAGATTTTTGTGAGGTAAGTGATCTGTGAAAGGTATAGGTTAATATTAGTCAGGGCCATTCTTTTGTAGGGCTTATTGAAAGTCAGATTGCGTTGCGCTAAAAATATTATGTGTCAGTTTAGTGTCGATCAGAATAAGTAAAGAGCGAAATGTCTGAGTACGTTCAAATAATGTAAGAGATTTATCAGCACAGTAATTCATTAATTTTTCTAAGGGGAAGTTTCAAGTGAACGTAGATCCAACCAGTTTCCCAGCGAACTTTATGAAGGGAACTGCATGCAGTTGACATGTGGAGTCCGGTATTTCGCAAAAGCTCACTGGTCACACCGGTTTATAACGCTGCACATCTTGAATTGGCCAAATAACGTAGACAATGGACAGTAGCTGACTGTAGGGATGTTGTGTGGTCAAATGAGTAGCGATTTTGCTTGTTTTCAATATAAGCAAGGCCCCGAGGGCACTGAGGGCCCAATGAGGCGTATAAACTACAGTATATGGCGGCTGTAGTTTAGTCTGAAGACTACTCTGTGAAGCCGGCCCCTGTGGCCGAGCGGTTCTAGGGGCTTCAGTCCGGAACCGCGCTGCTGCTACGGTCGCAAGTTCGAATCCTGCCTCGGTCATCGAAGTGTGTGATGTCCTTAAGTTAGTTAGGTTTAAGTAGTTCTAAGTCTAGAGGACTGATGACCTCAGATGTTAAGTCCCATATGCTTGGAGCCATTTGAACTACTCTGTGAAACTTTGGGGATGTTTTAGTACCACGCCTTGGACCCACTCATTTCCTTTAGCGCGAACATAAAAGAGGATGTTTATTTCAAATGACAATCGTTGAGTTTACATGGCTGCACACATACTGTCTTAGTCTGACGAACACTCGGACACTCTTTCACATCTCCACTGGCCCTCTAAATCATCCGATCTTGATCCCACAGAAAATGCCTGGAACTCTTTACTATAGTGGGCGAAACGTAGCAGTCAACACCTAATTATCACTCAGTGGGTTCAGGGGATATGATATACGTGAAAAAGCTTTTGGTTTCTCTTTCTCGCCGAGGTGAGAGAGTTATCAAGCCTATCGGCAGTTACTGTGATGTCTCCTGGCTATTGTACCGTATCCCTTAGTTATTTTCATTGCAAGGGAACTTCCTTTCTTTTAAATTTCTATTTATTGGCTTTCGGTACATGCCCAGTCTGCCACCTCAATAATGGAAAGACGATACGACAGGGTAATGGAGACGAATTTCTTGCAATTACGACGATACGAATCCAAGGAGAACACAACACACATTACCCGAGCGCAGAAAATCTAGTACTAAGACGGGAATCGAACCAGGGCCCCTTCTCTTGGCAGTCTGCCGCACTGTCCAGTTACCGAGACGGACATTGGAGCTTCCTGCTGCGGCACATTGCCGCCTTAACCATGCTAACACAAGTTGTTTTCTATGTGGAGTTGCTTATGAAGGGATACGTGTGAGTAAATCGTAAGGGATCTGTTTAACTAGCATCTTCTACAGATGTCACAATTTTCCATTGGACATGTTCTCCTCTGGTTCCATATTCTTAGCTAATACATAAACAGTGAAATCTAGGATACTAATGAAGATCGCTACATTATCTTGAATCGTGAGCTTCAAGTCTTTTTATTTAAACGGAGGGGTTCCATATTAAATATTTCATTGTCACTTAAAATATCATACGAGGCACATTTTTAAACTATAAACTGATCTACATACTACTGCTCGCCGTCTACGACTTACAGCTACGGCAGACTCCTTAACACCACAGTGTAAATCCGATGAAGTTTTGCACAGGTGTGTTGGGCAGTATCTCTAGTATGCTCATCGATCGCATTACGCCATTCTTTTTAGTTCTGAGCACACAGGGAGCATATAACGATACCTAGAACAATAGTGTCTCCCGCTAAGTACGAGGGTCTGGTGAGAAATTTCGCCTGAAGCTACGCAGCCAACATTACATAACTGTCGTGCGTTTTCTTCTTCAAGCCAATTCTCAGCCGCATTCTGCAGGGGCAATGAAGATGCTCCTGCATCGTTTTCAGTCGGAAACGTTTGATTACCCACAATACAGCCCGTAATTGTCTCCCTCTGAGTTTCATCTCTGCTCACATGAACCGCTGGCTATGAAGACAACATTTTGGCACAGACAACGAGCTGTAGGCCAGCGTAGAGAATTGGCGGTATGCGCTGGCGGCTGCCTTCTATAACGAATGTACTGGAAAGTTGGTACAACGCTACGACAAACGTCTAAGTCGGATCGGCGACTATGGAGATAAGTAGCTGAAAGTTGTAGCTAACTGTTGCAAATAAACAGTTTTGATTTTCACTGTGGTTTCCATTTCGCGACCGGTCGTTCCTTACTTTCCGAATAACCATCGTATCTAAACAGGCAGAATACGGCGCTGCCGTCGACACCGCATATAGAAGACGACCAGTGTCTGGTGCAGTTGTTAGATCGGTTACTGCTGTTGCATGACAGGTTGTCAACATTTAAGTGAGTTAGCACGTGGTGTTACAGTCGACGCACCAACGATGGGGCACAGCGTCTCCGAGGTAGCGATGAAGTGGGTATTTTCCCGTACGACCATTTCACGAGTGTATCGTGAATGTCAGGAATCCGGTAAAACATCAAATCTCCGACATCGCTGCGGCCGGAAAAAGATTCTACAAGAACGGGACCAACAACGACTGAAGAGAATCGTTCAACGTGACAGAAGTATAACCTTTCCGCAAATTGCTGTAGATTTCAATTCTGGGCTATCAACAAGTGTCAGCGTGCGAACCATTCAACGAAACATCACCGATATGGGCTTTCGGAGCCGAAGGTGCACTCGTGTACCCTTGATGACTGAGCGACACAATGATTTACGCCTCGCCTATTCCCGTCAACACCGACATTTGACTGGAAAGATGTTGCCTTTGGTTCTTCAGTGTATAATAACTTACGTGTTCAGCATATTTTTTCCTTAGCCTGCGAATAGCTGGCCAGTTGAAATCTTCGAGGTTTTTTATTGATGCACTTTCGAATATGTTCCAAATCAACAAGACTTTCTCACAGCCTTTGATGTAAACTATGCTGTCGTTATGATTGTGCATTCGGAGCGATTTCACCATTTATTGAAATTGCAATCTGTCATCATCCTATCAGTTTCCGTGGTGAAAGCGAATCAACCAAATAGCTATTCGTCAAGTCTTTGTACTCTGTGCTGTTCTGAATGGTTTGGCTTAAGCGACAGTAATGAAGAATGTCATTAGTACCCACCCAGTGTTGGCTTATGCGATGAATGCAACGTCTTTAAAAAGAAACTGTCCACACTTGTCGTAAAAGGTATACACATCTGCGTCTATGTTCACACTTTCACGTCTCTGGTGTGAAGCAGCACTGCCACATTTATACTAATCACTGTTAAATTCCTATGAGAGGTGAGTATTTAATAGCATGATTATGCAACAGCAATGCGTATGCCACAGTGCTTGAAGGAGAATTGCCTGATGATTTAATTTCAGTACAGATGTGTGTAGGTCCTCTCTTATTACTCTCGTTTTGTTTTGGACTGTCGATCACGACAAGTTGGCGCTAATTCTTTATACTTACGTGAGCTGAGCGTGCTTTCATATTCTTCGCCCTTATAGTGAGAAGAGCGAAACCTCAAGTACATATCATACAGTAGACCGGTACTGTCTTTGCTCCTGTCAAATTGTAGATCGTCATATGGATAATATACAGAATTCAGGAAAACTTTCTTGTCGGCTGTAAGTAGGCTCTTTAGGTTTTTCTATTGGTCACGCCACGTAGCGCTCTGTATGAAAATCACTGGCTGTGCTGTTGGCAGTCTGTGGCTGGTTGGCATTGTTGCAATATTCGCTATTGTAGTGTTGGACAGTTGGGTGTGAACAGCGCGTAGCGTTGCGCAGTTGGAGGTGAGCCGCCAGCAGTGGTGGATGTGAGGAGAGAGATGGGGGAGTTTTGAGAGCGGATGATCTGGACGTGTGTCCATCAGAGACAGTAAATTTGTAAGACTGGATGTCATGAACTGATATATATATATATATATATATTATGACTTTTGAACACTATTAAAGTAAATACATTGTTTGGTCTCTATCACAATCTTTCATTTGCTAAATATGCCTATCAGTAGTTAGAATCTTTTATTTAGCTGGCAGTATAGGCGCTCGCTGTATTGCAGTAGTTCGAATAACGAAGATTTTTGTGAGGTAAGTGATTCATGAAAGGTATAGGTTATTGGTAGTCAGGGCCATTCTTTTGTAGGGATTATTGAAAGTCAGATTGCGTTGCGCTAAAAATATTGTGTGTCAGTTTAGTGTTGATTAGAATAAGTAAAGAGAGTAATGTCTGAGTACGTTCAGTGTTGCTCAGCTGTTTGAAAATCATATAACGTAGAGGTAATTCATTAATTTTTCAAAGGGGAGGTTACACGGCTAGCTTACAGTTCTCGACTATGCTGGAATCCTTAGTCACATTCCCTCTCCTGTCGGTCTGCAGCCCTAGAATAATGACTGAGGCGTTACTGATTGAACACCCATCTTAATCGACCAGCTATGTCTTGAAGCAGTCGGTAGAGCTGGATAGTTGTAGTGTTTCCAGAAATGGAAACTGAATTGCAGTCGGACATCAGAACTTAGCAGACGTAAAAGTTTCATGTGGGTATCATCTCATACAGAAATGTGCCGTACATTCCACCCCTCTCCAAAACATGTTTATTAATTTCTACAGCTTGTAGTTCTTGAATGTACACGTAATTATCTGTAGCACTTCGAACGAGAGTCAGATCCTGTTTGGCGTTTATAATGACGTGTTTATTATCCTCAGAGAGTCCCATAAACGTTTGTATGCTGGTGCCACTATAGGGAAAAAACTGTAGGTAGTATGTACGAATTGGCCATTGATGTATGAATTTGTCGTGATATTACACTCGGCGCGGCTCGTGGTAACAGGTAAAATATCCGCTGGTTGATGTGACTCGTAAATCTTCTCACAATTATCAACCAAAAGTTGACTACTCGAGAAATTGCGTATTGCTTCTACTGTTCCTTCCCAACTAAAGTCTGTAGTATGTTTTGTTGTTTTTATCTTTGTTTTAAACATATTGACGTTTTTACGTAAGTCAAATCCTTTTTCAGGCCATCTTCTAATTGCATTTCAACTGTCAGTTTCGAATGAACCAGGAGGAATCTCCACTACCTTGCCACCTCCAGGATGAAGTTTACGGTTCGCCACGGTAATATCTGGAATGCTGTTGTGAGTTTTGTGAGGTAACGGGCGAGTTGTGACGCCCTGAAAGTATACTATAAATTCGGAGTTGCCGTTTGCCGTGGCCTCGCTCAGACCTCTGAGGGGGCCGCGGCGCGTCGGCGGCCGCGTCGTGGCCAACGTTAGGCGGGTATAGGCCGATCGCGTGGCTGGGAAATCCATGTTGACGCTGTGACGAGGACGGTGCTTTGTATCGATGAGTGAGATGTTTATGCCAGGAGTGCCAAACATGGCGGACTGCGCCAAGCCTTAGTGGCAGACATTTCACAGTTCACATAGAAATTAATACACTACTGGCCATTAAAATTGCTACACCACGAAGATGACGTGCTACAGACGCGAAATTTAACCGACAGGAAGAAGATGCTGTGACACGCAAATGATTAGCTTTTCAGAGCATTCGCACTAGGTTGGCGCCGGTGGCGACACCTACAACGTGTTGACATGAGGAAAGTTTCCAACCGATTTCTCATACACAAACAGCAGTTGACTGGCGTTCCCTGGTGAAACGTTGTTGTTATGCCTCGTGTAAGGAGGAGAAATGCGTACCATCACGTTTCCGACTTTGATATAGGTCGGATTGTAGCCTGTCGCGATTGCGGTTTATCGTATCGCGACATTGCTGCTCGCGTTGGTCGAGATCCAATGACTGTTAGCGGGATATGGAATCGGTGGGCTCAGGAGGGTAATACGGAACGCCGTGCTGCATCCCAACGGCTCGTATCACCAGCATTCGAGATAACAGGCATCTTATCCGTATGGCTGTAACAGATCGTGCAGCCACATCTCGATCCCTGAGTCAACAGATGGAGACGTTTGCAAGACAACAACCGTCTGCACGAACAGTTCGACGACGTTTGCAGCAGCATTGACTATCAGCTCGGAGACCATGGCTGCGGTTACCGTTGACGCTGCATCACAGACAGGAGCGCCTGCGATATCTACTCAGCGACGAACCTGGGTGCACGAATGGCAAAACGTCATTTTTTCGGGTGAATCCACGTGCTGTTTACAGCATTATGATGGTCGCATCCGTGTTTGGCGACATCGCGGTGAACGCACATTGGAAGCGTGTATTCGTCATCGCCATACTGTGGTATCACTCGGCGTGATGGTATGGGGTGCCATTGGTTACACGTGCCGACCGCGGTGGCCACGCGGCTTAGGCGCTGGAGTCCGGAACCGCGCGACTGCTACGGTCGCAGGTTCGAATCCTGCCTCGGCCATGGATGTGTGTGATGTCCTTAGGTTAGTTAGGTTTAAGTACTTCTGAGTTCTAGGGGACTGATGACCTCAGATGTCAAGTCCCATAGTGCTCAGAGCCATTTTTTGGTTACACGTCTCGGTCACCTCTTGTTCGCATTGACGGCGCTCTGAACAGTGGACGTCACATTTCAGATGCGTTACGACCCGTGGCTCTACCCTTCATTCGATCCCTGTGAAACCCTACATTTCAGCGGGATAATGCACGACCGCATGCTGCAGGTCCTGTATGTGCCTTTCTAGATACAGAAAATGTTCGACTGCTGCTCTGGCCAGCACATTCTCCAGATCTCTCACCAACTGAAAACGTCTGGTCAATGGTGGCCGAGCAAGTGACTCGTGCCGGCCGGGATGGCCGAGCGGTTCTAGGCGCTACAGTTTGGAACCGCAGGACCGCTACGGTCGCAGGTTCGAATCCTACCTCGGGCATGGATGTGTGTGATGTCCTTAGGTTAGTTAGGTTTAAGTAGTTGTAAGTTCTAGGGGACTGATGACCTCAGAAGTGAAGTCCCATGGTGCTCAGAGCCATTTGAACCATTTTGAACTGGCTCGTCACAATACGCCAGTCACTACTCTTGATGAACTGTGGTATCGTGTTGAAGCTACATGGGCAGCTGTACCTGTACACGCCATCCAAGCTCTGTTTGACTCAATGCCCAGGTGTATCAAGGTAGTTATTACGGCCAAGGGTGGTTGTTTTGGGTACTGATTTCTCAGGATCTATGCACCCAAATTGCCTGAAAATGTAATCCTATGTCAGTTCTAGTATAATATTTTTGTCCAATGAATACCCATTTATCATCTGCATTTCTTCTTGGTGTAGCAATTTTAATGGCCTGTAGTGTCGTAGGCAGTGGAATCATGATACTTCAAAAAGAAACATGTTTGCACGACGATTCTGATGTGTAATCAGATTTTCAACATCTTTATTAGTATTAGTTTAGTATCTGACGATTAATTATACAAGTCACACCCAGCAACGAATTTCCAAAATCTAAACGGTTCATCCGATTTTGTCGTTCGACGTGTCTTTAGAAAGCTATTAGTGTAAATCTAAATTTGTATAAATTACAGGCATGTAACTTGAACAGTACATGAGTTATTGGAGGTCAATGTGGCCGATTACTATTAATCGCGTCAGGCCGTAAGTACTCGACAGTTACACGAAAAAATGGTAGCAGCATGCTTATAAATATATTTATTCGTCTATGTCTTTGTTTATATCCGATATATACTATTCACGAAGATATTTGTTAAATATTTACTGTGTTTCAGACAGCACAGAGACATTAGGCTACTGGCCTACCTTTTGTTTCTACTATTTTGATATATGTTCATTTGATTTGTTTGTGTATTTGATAACGTGTGTTAGAGCGTGTTTATGGTCCAGCCATAGGAATATTTATTAAATTTCAAGTTATTTAAATGTAAATCCAGTATATCGAATCTGTTTCATTATGTTTGTGAGTGTGCGTTGGCTTGGAGACAGGGAGGGAGCGCTCTAGCCAATCATAGTGATCGTTTCCAAAAGTGACATGTGGAGAGACGTATGGAGGTTGGGGAAGAGCATCATTTCCGGAGCGGACACGGGGCAGTTCTGAACAGTGCGGCGGGAGGGACAGTCGCACAGGACATGGGGAGAGTCCTGGACAGTACGGCTCGACGGACGCAGGGTCGCTGGAAAGACTTGGACAGTGGAGCAGTTTGCGCGTGGTCGCGAGGGATAGAAATATTTCGTAGTGCCGACCACTGCACTTGTGAGATTTCAGTAGCTTCTGCAGAAAAGACGTAGTATACGATTGGAAGTGAATAGCTCGCGAGCTATGTTGTTGCTCACAACTAATTACGTGAAGTAGGAATCTATTGTTTCCCTGTTATTCAACTTATATTTTATTTAAATTGCTGGACCATCGACCCCAATAAGTGTTTTACAGTAATGAAAGGCATTCTTAAACGCACTTCTGCTATCTTACTCATCATTTAAAGTCGTTAAAATAATACTTGCAAAATTTATTTAATTGCAATCTTTCATTTATAAATGTCTATGTTACGTTCAAAATTCGCAATTGCCGGGTGATAAGAACCTTTGACCATTCGATTCATGTGTATATTCATTTTGTATACTGTAGACTCAGCAGTATTTGGCTTGTAATGCGACAACTACGTATTCCAGCCCCTAAACAACGAAACCAGCCAAAACTCTAAATATTTCAACTCTGTGTCTGAGGGTACGTAGTTGAGGGCCACCTCATTTTATGTTTGAAAGCCCACAGTTTGCAGCCTGATCAAAGCAATACACCATTTACCATCGCTTCCATTTATTGGGGGGGGGGGGGGAGGAATTTTCACTTATATCGACAAGCACTGTTTTGAAATCAGAGTGCACGATATCACATCTAAACGTGAACTGATGTGTTGATGTGTATGCTGCTTGTTTTTATGCATTCATCAGGAGAAGCGTTAGAACTGACCACAATGGTGTTGGTAGCGTCGAAAATTGTAGAACACACAGTTGTTGGTGAAGTAGCGGCGCAATTCTTCTGCTAGACGTACATCCCCAAACGAGTCAAAATATAACACGTTATTAAATTTTTTTAACATATGCAATCCAGTGCCTTCCAGATCTTCCTCCAACATCTAAATTTACGATCCTACATTTCTCATAAACACGCCACAAAATCTAGGGATTTTGAGAGTCTTGACGAATTTACACAGACCTGTACAGGTAAACGATCTGTCCAATAGTATAGTTAGGAGACTTCTTTTTTACAAACAGTCCAAGTCTTTTTTTGTATGGTTTTAATATAGTCCTTTACTGATAGCGATGACCTCCATCGTCCTAGAATGTCTTTTAGTTTCCTGTAATTGCTCCTGAGCGGTTTGTGAATTGTTTACTGTTCACGCTACAGCAGCAGCTCCTCCTGCTAAAAGCCAATTGCTCATACCCCGCTAACGCTGGAATTAGAAATGGAATAATTCCACCAGCTATCTTATGTATTGGCAGATCACTAGGATTTTTAACACAGTTTCTTCTTTTAATTCTTTTCTTCTTCTCCTTCTCCTTTTAGACTCTTTCTTCCACTACCATCGCTGATTTTATGCAAGTTTTTAAACACCCCATGCTGTGTCCATCATTTGTTTGGAATTCATTCCAGCGCTCATTTGGTTTGGTAACAATACTTTACCAACTGTTAATGCCGCAATATATTTATATCTGTGTCCCTTAATATTTGCTTAGCTTTATCAGCTAAAATACTTTCTGCAACCTGACGTTCTGTCATATCTTGATTTGCAGCAGACACTAAATAATGCTCCTCACAGACCCCGTCAAGCAGATTAATCCCCTTCTGACCACGAGGCAGGCAGTTTTTTAGTTTCGTTCCAGGTCCACAGAGGTTGTACCCAGAGATATGCACTTCAAGTGGTAGATTATCGAAAATACCACCGCCATCTCTGATGCGCTTCCTAGCAATTCAGTTATACTACTGCACTGTCTGAGATTTGCGCACCCTGTTATATACCAAATGGCGAGTGTTCACCCAACAGTTTCTGCGATAGATTCTTGGACATCATGGTTGTGGAGAGAAGCAGCGATTAGTATGATTAATCAATAATTCAAGAACAGTCTATAGTTTCCTGCCGGTATGTAGACGGGAGTGACACCACCAGCAGTCGACCAATAGTGTAAACGCTCAGAAGATGACCCCTACGTCGGGTTGAAACCGGTTGGTGGTATTATAACAATAATAAATGGTTCAAATGGCTCTGAGCACTATGGGGCTTAACATCTGTGGTCATCAGTCCCCTAGAACTTAGAACTACTTAAACCTAACTAACCTAAGGACATCACACACATCCATGCCCGAGGCAGGATTCGAACCTGCGACCGTAGCAGTCCCGCGGTTCCGGACTGCGCGCCTAGAACCACTAGACCACCGCGGCCGGCATAACAATAATAAATGCGATTAAGACTGTTCTTGAATTATTGAGTTCTGCGATAATTGAAAGCTCATCCTTGCTCCTGAGACGTTTTATGTCGCACTCTTCGAGAAACCTTTTTCAATTCAGACCTTTTCCGTAATTCCTGTGTGTAAAAACTCCAGACAGTTTCTTCACCTTCTCTATCCTTTGCGATGTAAGTTCTCGTGTTTGTCTGGTGCATTTTGGACATGGAATACCTCCGCTGACCATTTCGGAATGTAAGCCTTGTAAAACACAGCTTTTTATTTTGAAATCTGCACCAAATAACTTACACTGAATTTATACTCATGTAGATCCACCATCTTACCATGACTGTATCTTGTATTTAGAAGCCCATCGTCATGATCATTAGTAGGTCTAATTTTAGGTGTATGATATTCAGATCTATTATATTCCCCAAGAATTTGTGGGAGAATGTCCAGCCATTTCTACGAAGCTTGAAGATTATATTAAATTGTCATACATTTTTTTATGGTTCTGTTCAGACACTTCACAATACTTCCTTTCATGTGGCAGAATGCCAAGTAATGATTTATTCCTTATAGTTCCATTACTGACTTAAAACACTGATTGCAAAATGAGATCCGCCTGCCATAAATCATCGAAACCATATATTATGACACGTCTGTATGAGAATGTTTTTCTAGCAGGATTGTGAAGTTCACAAATCACAGTCTCCATAATTACTATTCAATAAAGTATCCTTCTCGAAGTTCCGAAATGACTGATACTATTTCACTCGTGTGAGCTGTATTTCCTGTGGTGGCTGATTGTGTCAGTAATTGCAGTCATTCTATGATTTCCTTGGGGCCATCGCGATATATATCCTGCAGAGGTCATTTGTTTAGCTTTTTATACTGAATGTCAGTTTCATCGCCTTCGCTTTGTGCACCGGTTAAGGTGTAATGTTAACGTATTTTCTACTAAATGGTTCAAATGGCTCTGAGCGTTATGGGACTTAACATATGAGGTCATCAGTCCCTCATCAGTCCCCTAGAACTTACAACTACTTAAACCTAACCAACCTAAGGACATCACACACATCCATGCCCGAGGTAGGATTCGAACCTGCGACCGTAGCGGTCGCGCGGTTCCACACTGAAGTGCCTAGAACCGCTAGGCCACAGCGGACGGCCGTATTTTCTACTGTTTGTGATTTTTAATCGTCCTTTTAGAACGTTGTCTCGTCTATGTGTGTTAGTCATATTTCAGTATATGATATCTTCTCTTGCCTCAAACAGTTTCTGGGGTTAAAATTTTTTAGAAATATTAAGCCCACTAAATGGGGTGTCCTTTCAGACTGCTTGTCTTCAACGTGTATGGTGTCGTTCGTTAAGCGTATACGGTTGATCTCGACTGACCCCATATATCCTATCTAATTCGCTGGCACTGTGATTGTTGATGAAATAATTAATAGTACGAGTACAAATTTTTTCTTCTTTTCTTCTATCGTAATCCGCCGCCGTGTTTGAGAGCTGTTTAATACTTTCTTTTATGCGTCTAAACGTTTAGAGTGTTCAAGTTCCAGCTGTCCTAGTCTCAAGAGTCGTAGTTTTCGATGAATGGCTTTCCGCACCTCTGTGACCTTGAATTTTGTCGACATGCTGTCGCATACTGATCACACTTCAAGATAGTACACATCTTATGTAGTCCTACACACGAGTTTCTCAATGTTTCTAACCATCTCATTTATTACACTGAGTAACCTCAGAAGGGTCTCATTGCCTTCTTCCCGAGCTTTTATTTGCAAAATACGTATTTACAGACCGAAATTTTTTACCTCGTCTAATGATTTTCCAATGTCTTGGATCTTCACAATTACGGTAAGAACCTCAGTGATCTTTGCATTTGTCACCTCGATATATGACTGTATTCTGTTATTCAATTGCAACATCAGATATTCACCTTTCGTAGATGCTGCCTTGATAATTCTAACCAGTGCCATTAAAACTGTGTTGGTTGCTTGCTCGCTTCGTTGGATTGTGTCACTCGTCTGAAACCGACCTTTCATCGCTATCCAATTCCGTTAATCTTGCTTTCTAAACCGAGATTTAACTGTCGATGTATAAACGTATGTTTGGCTTGTGCTTCATCCCATAAGAATGAGAACATTGTATACGTATGAATTTATCCATGGCCTACAATGTACTGACACAATTGTGTATTGGTACATTTTCTTTTATCCAGAATCTCCCGGAAGTTTCGTTTGTACGAGCCATCATTCAATTTCCTCGTTTTATCAATAACCAGAAAGCCACACTGTGTGTTAGTCCAGCAATCTCTGTATACGGTAACAAAGTCATTGACTGACATGGTGGTTCCTACAAGCATTTTTTGAAAATGCTTTAAATTCATATTATCTTCTTTGAAAGCGACAATAAAGTTCGCATTGTCCTGACCAACTGCTTTGCAATCATTGAATATGTCTGGCTCAAATAGAAGATACCAACTTTCATACGATGGCCAAAGGAGAAATACTTCCAGATCTCGTCCTGGTTTTCCACTGCGACATCATCAAATATATATATGCTGTTTTGTTTTACTTTTTCAGATGGTCGAATATCACAGCGTTCTGGGAATGTGTGGTACGTTACTCCATCGATGCCGTGCAAAATCTGCTGCAGTAGCTGATATTTGAGCTGAAACAGGGTTTCTGTAAAAAAAAGAAAAAGTATATATGCTCTAAGTGGATACACTCAGGCTGTGTTAATTGTGACAGAAATGGATTAGACTTCCTGCAGTCTGAAGGCCCAACAATTAAAGCGCGTTTATTACTGCGAATTAATGATCCGGTGTTTTTCTTCTTCTTCTTCCGTTTTCCCAATATCATTGCAGGACCAGTCGGTAGTACGAGTCTCTTGTGATGGGAATTTTTCGTCCACTTGGCCATGATGATGACTACATAGTCATGTTGGCGCATAGGGCTTTCTGTAGAGAACACACAAGTGTAACTTTTAAACTTTATTTATAAACACTTACAAATTGCAGGATATATGAACTAACTTAAATAAGATCGTCGTTCTGGACCTATATCTGGCACAGTAGGCTCATACATTTCTACTTCTACAGACATACAGTATGAATCATATAGCTGAACGATGTTTTCTTCCGATGGATGCAGGGATTGTCAAGCAGATTGCAAGAAATTAGTCCAAAATGTCTCACAGAATCCGTGGACATACGATTGCCACCTTAGCCGACACTCTACAGTACACTTTGTAGCATTGTATTGTATGTTAACTGGGGGCCTAGAAACGACGGAGAGGCTCCGTCCCCGTCGCAGCAGCAGTTGTCCACAACCCCACGACAACTACCGCAGTCCACTTCACCCCTCCGCCACCCCACACCGAAAGCACTCTTTCAGGGTTATTGTGCGGTTCGGCCTCCGGTGCTCCCCTCCCCCGTCCCCCCCTCCCCCCTCCCCCCTCCCCCCCCCCCAGGGAACGTCTCACACCAGACGAGTGTAGCCCCTATGTTTGCGTGGTAGAGTAATGGCGGTGTACGTGTAGGTGGAGAACTTTTTTGTGCAGCAATCGCCGACATAGTGTAGCTGAGGCGGAAAAAGTGGAACCAGCCCGCATTTTCCGAGGCAGATGGAAAACTGCCTAAAAGCCATCCACAGTCTGGTCGGCTCACCGGACCTCGACCCAAGTCCGCAGGGCGGATTCGAGTCGGGGACCAGGCGCTCCTTCCCAATCCGGAAAGCCGTGCGTTAGACTGCACGGCTAACTGGGCGGGCCACACTTTGTAGCATACTTTGCGTATGTTACTTTCTTAAATGTCTGTTCCTGTAGATATAAACACTCACTGTTGTTAAATATTTTAATTGCTCCAGGGAAGTCTCCTGCTGTACTGGTGCGATTTGCCACTGTTACTGATGGATAGTGAATCTTCCCATGGAAAAAGCATAAATATACATTGATGTATCACATAGTTGAAACTGTTCATGCAGAAATAATATCACTGTAGCATCAGAAGATCATGTGTTTTCAAATAAAGCCACTGGATGTAACTACTGGTCCGATATCATGCTGACACTGACGCAATTGTAGATGTGTTGCTTAAACTGTAGCTAGTGTTAAACAGCATATTTACCGCAACATGTGGCCGCTGCACATCACCTGCTATGCACGTCGACATCTTCACGCATATACATAATTTACAGCAGTGTGTACAGCTTAAAAAATTGCAAAACAATATTATCTGTGCTTTTGGTGGGAAGACGAATACACTGGTCTCTACAGTGAGGTGACAAAAGTCATGAGGTACCTCCTAGCGTAGTGCAGCATCTCGATGTGGCATGGACTCAACAAGCCGTTGGAAGTCCCCTGCAGAAATATTAAGTCACGCTGCCTTCATAGCCTTCCATAATTGCGAAAGTGTTGCTGGTGCAGGATTTTGTCCACGAACTGACATCTCATTTATGTCTTATAAATATTCTACGGGATCCATGTCGGGCGCCTGCAGCGCCTCTCTTGGGGTCGTGACTATATCGGTTGGACCCTAGATGACTGGAAAACCGTGACCTGATCAGATGAGTCCCGATTTTAGCTGGTGAGAGCTGATGGTAGGGCTCGAGTGTGGCGCAGACCGCATGAGGTCATGGACCCAAGCTGTCACTGTGCAAGCTGGTGGTGGCTGAATTATAGTGTGAGCTGTGTTTACATGGAACGGACTGGCAGGTTCGGCGAAGCTTCAAACAGCAAGGTGCTGACACATGCGAAAAAAGACCACCACAGCTCAAAAGTTCATGTGAGCTGTAAGGTGGGTTAATTTCGTCTTATTGGCACTAAATTTCACCACAATGTTACACGTCGCCACCGTGGACGTGTCATTTGATGAGGTCGTCTCACCCCTTCTTTTGACGCCTCTGCACTGGAGGTCAGAACCACAACACAAAGCGTTGAATTCATTCGGTTTTCTTATGGGTGGTCGAGTAAAACATTTCTGACACACCGTCACATAGAATCTACACGAAAAGGCCACACGACGTGGCATAAAATGCGTCAATGGGACCACCCCTTCCCTTGGGGCGTTGATTCCCCTACATTTCAGAATAACAGTTCGCAGTGTGATGAACAGGACGACGTTCCCTGAGAAGTTTTTAAGCTACTGACACCCTCGGACGCTTCAACCTCTCTCTAAGGACAGTGTGGGGTTGCATCCCCATTGAACTTGATCGCATACCTTTGGAGTGCAGCACAAGGCTCCGCTCAAAATCATTCGACGAAATTCGAAGTTGATTCGAAGCAGCAAAGTGTTTAGCCCTCCTGTTTCGCATCTTCCTGTGACATGTGCGTGAATAAAACGGTAAACTTTCACTCTAAGCCCCCTCAGTTCGGCGACACACACGGTTGCACCCACGTACCTTTATTCCCGTCAGAAACTTCGACACCAATTCAACCTCGCAGCTGCTACAACGCCTGAAGGCAGACAAACCACTCCCAGCGAAAGTTGAAGGGGTTCCCCGTACCTCTGCTGCGAGAGCAACCTCAAGGCTGCATTGGTGTTGAAACTTCTGACAGATAGATTTGTAACGTTCTTAACAAAAGTGCATGGGTGGTACAGATGATGTTGTCGACCTAGAGGGTCTTAGAGGAACCCTTTGTCCTTTTATTGGCGCACATGTTAACATTGCTTGCTCCTCCCCCGTGACCATGCCGCAGGAGGGCACGAAATAGGAAGATTGAAAAACCATGAACACCTTTTCCTGCTTCGGATCACGTTAAAATTACATCGAACTGTTTTTAACGAACTCTAGTGGTTCCACACTGTACACGAGAGCAAAAATTGCAGTCGCACTGCACTCCAAATGTGTGCGAAGACGTTCAGTGAGGAAGCAGCCCCACAACGTTCGTAGAGAGGGATAAAACGGACGGGGGTGTCAGCAGCCTCAAAGGTCAAGAACGTTGTCCAGTTGGTCATCACACTGCAAACTGTAGGTTTCGACCGCGGAATGTGTGGGAATCAACGCCCCAATGGGAGGGATGGTTCGATCAACGCTCTTTATGCCACCCTGAGACTTCTCGTGTCGATTCTCAGTGGCGGTGTGTCTGAAATATTTTCTTCGACCACCCATAAGAAAACCGCGGGATTTCACTGCTGGTTGTCGTTGTTCAGACCTTCATGCAGAGGCGTCAAAAGAAGGGGTGCTGTGGGTAAGAGGGGTGAGACGACTTTATCATGGTATAACACATCCAGGGTGACTTGGGGTTGAACTGTGAAATTTGGTGCCAATGTGACATTCTTAACACCCCCCCACCCCTTTTTAACGCTCACATGAACTGAGATGTGGCCTCTCTTTCGTATGTATCGACGCCTTGCTGTCTGAAGTGTCGCCGAGCCTGAGGCTGACGCCACAGGGTGCTACCGTTTTGCAGGCTTAGAGAGGGACGTTGTAAGCACTTTGAGCCAAATTTCAGATTTATGCTGAAACTTCCCCTTTGAACAATTATACAGGACTGTGCTTAACCTGACACACAATATTTTGTTAGCGCAACGCAATCTGACTTTCAAAATTCCCTACAAAAGAATGGCCCTGACTAACATTAAACTATACCTTTCACAAATCACTTACCTCACAAAAATCTTCGCTGCTCAAGCTACTGCAATACAGCGAGCGCCACTACTGCCAGCTAAATAAAAGATTCAAACTATGGAAGGCACTAACTACTGATAGGGATAGTTAGCAAATGAAAGATATTAATAGAGAACAAACAATGTATTTACCTTGATATCATCATATATAAATATAGCAGTTCATGACAAATTACAAATCTCCGCCATCTCTCTCCCCACATCCACCACTGCTGGCGGCTCACCTCCAACTGCGCAACGCTACGCGCTGTTCACAGCCAGCTGCCTAACACTATAATGGCGAGTATTACAACAATGCAAAGCAGCCACAGACTGCACACAGCACAGCCAGTGATTTTCATATTGAGCGCTACGTAACGTTGCCAATAAGAAAACATAAACAGCCTACTTACATAGAGAAAACATAAACAGCCTACTTACATAGCCCCCATGCTCCCCATAAAAAATTTTACAAATTTTTTTTTGGGCAGTGGCCAATAATGATTTGATAAAATTTTTCATAATTACAATAACAAAGAAATCAAATGCACACACTTATTGATACAATGTTGGTCAAAAGCTAAAATTGTCTCACAGTCCATAAAGGCAGTCCTAATCGTACATAACAGGAGAATAGCAGTGTTTTTCTCAAAGTCTGAGCAGTAAAAGAAAATGCACACGAAAGTAGTGGATTTCCATGCAGTCTTGAAGAAGTAGTGTTGTCCTTCCAATGGAAAGACAGTGCTGACTCTCGACATGCAGACAGGTAATGGGCCACAACAGAGCAAACCCACAGCAGAGTCAGTCGAAATTTTGAAGAGTATTGGTAGGTAGGTCATCACAGAGAAGGCCCACTGTAGTCCTGGTAGAGATTACGGTATTGGTGGGCCACCAGAGGTGCAGACCCACTGCAGTCCTTGTAGAAATAATGGCATGGTGGGTCATCATAGATGCAGACCCACTGTAGTCCTTGTAGAGATAATGGTACTGGTGGGTCATCAAAGATGCAGACCCACTGTAGTCCTTGGAGAGATAGCCAGCAGCCATCTGTTGTGACTGTGCAGGTGCACAATCACCGTTGAAGAGTCTTGCGGATAATATAGCAAGTCCATAAACCACCACTTGTGCACTCACAAAGTTTTTGAAATTGTCCTTAGAACCAGCAATGCTGTTATCCAGTCCCTTGCTTAATCATTAACACACGTGCAAACACTATCAGTCCCTACTGCTCACATATTGTCCATATACTATGACCAACAGAAACGTGTGCAGTGAAATGTAACTTAATTTGAAGAACTGGTGTCTATACAATTTTATAACATAAGAATACAATAACAAAGGTACAAAACACATCATTAAAAACATAATAATACAGATAACATTTGTAGTACAGGCTTTACAAAAGAATAGAAATAGACATATACATCAGTGTTACAGGAATTATGACATGAGTACATACATAAAAGATCGAATAACTTTCGAAACATCAACTTCACACATGAGCATTAAAACAAAACAGAATTAATAATGTCTAACATCTTTACAAAGTAAATAACATATTATTAACGCAAATTATATTTGAGGATAACAGTATTCCTCATCATAGTTCATGTAGCTGAGTATGAGAAAAATTCTACAACAAGAGTCTGATGAGGTAAACATATAAAGACAGGAAGAACATATATACACAAGGGTACCCAAACACATAGTGGGATAACACAAAAGGAAAGGACAGGGTTTGTTTCATTGCAGTATTTTGCAAACAAAACTTTCTTTGCTTCTTGGAGATCTCCCTTCATTCATCATTATTCCCAAAAGTCCTATCTAAGCCTGCCTTCTGTATTTCGTTCACATCCTCTGTCAAAAATAGTTTTTCTCTCTGCTTTCTGTATTCTGTTCACATCCTCTGTCAATAATAGTTTTTCTCCACTGTACAGTATCCTTTTTATTTTGCCAGACCATTTTCTGATAGCTTCTCAATGCATTTCTTATAAATTTATAATAGTTAGTTTCTTATATAGTCTCCTCTTAAGCTAACTTAAATCTACTGAGCTCAGATACTAAACTAAGGGACGAGGCAATGCAGCAGCACAAAACAAATTAACACAAACAGCAATGCAAAAAAAAATGGAAAATTGCAAAGCAAGCTACAGTAAATATAAATTACCAAGCAATGCAACATTACAACTAACATGAGTCAATGTACAGTAGCAAGAAAAATAAGTCAGTAGTAAAATTAGCTTAACAGAGTAACACAATTTAAAATTCAGTAGCACTATGCCTGGCAAACAGCAGCAGCAAATATAAAAAATATAAAAAATATAAAACTTATATCTATACATGACAAAGCTCAAGCAGAAAAAATATTACAGTAAAAACAACAATGCAGATAAGGGAAATGTATATTCACATCTTAATATCTATGTAATTAAAGTGGTGCACCACAACAACTGATTGTAAAAAGAAATATTACCATGTACTTGAAAAGAAAATTATGTGTTACTGTTACTAGTTCCTTCTTATTGTTCTTTCCTTTCCAAGTGCTCCTTTTGTAAAGAATGTGGATCATAAAATAATTATTTAATAGATCTGTTGACAGAAAGTGTTCACATTAGCAAATGCATTTTATTTTATAAAAGCAATGCTGCAACACAGCTGGAAACCAGATATCAAGTGAAATAAGCAACTACGAAAAGCAAAGCATAAAAATATCATTCAATAGTCATGTGGCATTTCGTAAGTCAGTAGCTCTCAACTCTCATAGAAAGACACTTGTCATAATCAGGTGTGCAGATGTACGAATATTTCCCATCAATTCATAAGCATTGCAGTAATTAGCACAAAGTACGAGTAATCATATGTTTTCAGGTAATGAGCGTGTAATATTTGCGATGCTTTCTACAAAGGAATGTCAATAGCAAGGTTAATGGAAGTAATGAGGGTGTCGCATTTGCAATATTTTCTCTAAAGGAATGCCAATGGCGAGGATAAAGGCCTGCCTTTTTTCTTTTTTTTTTCTACCTGTGGTTCCGGAAAGGCACACCCTAATGGCTTGTTCTCCAGGTGTTTGACACAGCTGCGTGCCCACGACGCATTACGTGCAGGTGGTCACTTAGCTTTCTTACGGAAATATTTACGACACCAGTATCCGCTACAGTGACAGTCTCACATAAAAATATTTCACAGGTCAAGAATTAGCGTTGCAAATCTGTAGAAAGAAAATCCTATGAATATAACGTTGTCCAAAAAATTTTCGCCGGCATTGTGATACATTCACGCATTTACACACATTTCATAACTCTTAAAGTACGATTCTTGGTTTCCAACATCCTTTTTCACAAGTCAAGAGTCCCTACCCACTATTCATTACTCCTTACCTTATTACACATATACGTATCCATCGACACTCGTCAATATTTCGTCATTATAAATATGAAGCATAATCAAATAACTCATATAGCCTCAGCCTATTAATCGTAAACATACCTCAGCAGCATAATACACATCGTCGTCGTAAAAATAACATCATAACACCTCAGTCAAATCTCAAAATCGTCGTAGCTTCCTCCAATAATTAAAAAAATTCTCTGCTCATGTCAAAAGTGTCATCTGCCTCAAACGTACTTTAAAACTCATGAATCCATACCAAATACATCATTCAAAGCTCTCATAGTATCACAATGGTTCCAAAAAAAAAAATGAACAGTTTACAAAGTACAGACAAAATACAATTTCATAAGTGTGAAGTTATCCAACTCTGTAATTGCGTAAACATCTGTCACTGACGTAGTAAAAAAAGTTTCTTTCTCTGTTAAATGATCAGATAGCTGTGTAATTCTGTGTTAGAGAAATATGGTACCGATGTGTAAAGTTGTATAAGCAAATACCATATTAGCTAGGGCTCCTTGTGCTTGCCAAACACATGATACACAAAGTAAGCGTGTACCCCCCTGAGGATTAATGTAATTATACCCTCAGGTGTTACAGATTACAGCAATGGAATGAAATGTATCACGGAAAACTTTCTTTGTAATTCAAAAATCTTTAAAAATAAATGTTTTAAGTACAAAATTAATCACTCAAATACGTGTACTGTAGCGCTAAATGTGCGTCTTGTTGCAACATAATCTGTGTGGAAGTGTCGTAGTTATCGTCCTCCGAAAGCTAAGTTCTGCATAAGTCAATGTACTTACCTCATAATACACAAAAGTGAAATGCTTTGCGTATAGATATCGTAGTTATTACGCTTATTGTTGTGATGAAGAAAGTACTGTACAGTAAAGTATTGTTATGCCACAAAAAAGGCTGTCTCATTGTTGCTATACCACAAAAGTTACTACTAAAACATGTTTTTCTTCCTAGAAGAATTCAGAAAACTGTGCAGATATAAAACAGATACACTGCAAAAGCAACATTGTAAATTGTCACTCATTAGTAGCGTCGTGATAACATCGTGTAGTTGTCACTTAAACTAACCACTGTGTCGTCTGGTATCTCACAGAAAGTACTTTAAATACAGAATGTATTTTCAGGTAACCAAAATGTTGCATTAAAATCTCATTAGCAGTACTGGTAAATGTTCTAAGTATGTAAGCCTGATAGTCGTTACGTAATCGTGCAACTAACAAGCAAGAATGTACAAATACAACACTGGGTCGTCTGTTCACTATAACAATGCATTCGTAATTTCTGTTTAAAAATGTTCCCTTGGTTCTTGATTGGATATTTAACTTCAAACATTGTTGCATGTTAACAGTTTCTTTAGTCAGACAAAGCACACTAGAAATGTGAAGTGAAAAGTTTTATGGCAAAGACAAAGTTAAAAAGCAGATTATCTTTCAATAAACGGTTTTACATGTGAAATGTGGTACAATCTTTTACTCTTCAAAGTACTCAGAATTTCAGCTTGAACGCAATTATCATGCAGTATACGTCGGTAAAGAATACTGGAATTTTTCACAGGGTTAGCGTCAATGTTATTTTTCTCTGAGCCAGTCGGCGCACGTGGGTGCCTGCGGCGCGAGTCATTGTCTGTCTCTTTGTTGCCGCGCGTTGTTATTGGGATTAGGAGACCTAACTTCTACAAATTCACCGTGACGAGAGGGCCCTGCTCTGTTTGAATCCCGCCAGTTCTGATGCAATTCAGGTCTGTCGTTACGATCATATCGTCTGTCGTCATGTCGGTAGATTCCATAGTTTCTTTCTTGTCGGTCACATGGTGGAGAATTTCTCCTTGAATCGTAACTGCGCGCTGATCCGTTGCGTCTAAAGTTATTCTGTCTCCCTTGATAGTATTTATTTTGGTTCCCATATTGTCTGTTTCTCTTATTGTCTCTGTGATAGTCATTACCACGGAGGGGTGATCTTTCCCTGTAGTTATTAATACTCTGCCAACGGTTGTCATACGGGTGGTGTCTGTTTTGGTCACGATTTGTGTTGTGATAATAGCCTTGTCGCGTCCAGTTATCATTTCTGTCGTCACGGAATTGTGACGGATGTGACCTGTAGTGATTGTTTTCCTGTTTTCGCATCCCGCGACGGTATGTGTCAATTTCCAGTTCTTGTAACAGTCCCTGAAATGCTTCAATGTCGTCTTTCCAACGTCCTGCTAAAATAATATGTCGTAAATGTTCAGGCAATTTGAGTAAGCAAATTCGGATGAGTTCTGAGGGGCTGTATGGGTTTGAAAGATATTGATTCTTATGCAACATGTCTTCAAAATATTTGACAAGACTGGAAGATTCAGATTGTTCAAAGTGTTTCATCATCATGATGCTATGTTTTACACGGTCTTGTGTAGCTTGAGACCAATATGCTGAGAGGAAGGCATGGTAAAATTCTCCTTCACTGTGACAATCGTGAATGACCGACCGCATTCTTACAGCTGGTTCATTCTCTAAATAGCCACACATAAATTCTAATCTGTGCTCTAATGACCAGTTGGGAGGAAAACAATGAGAGAATTGATGGAGCCATGCTTGTGGATGAATGTCGTTGCCAGAATTCTTAAATGTTTTGAATTTACGTGTAGTAATGAACAGCTTATAGTCAAAGTCATCATGTCGGCGAGTCGCATATCGGTCATTGTTACGTCGTTTCGGCGGTTCCATTTCAAAATTCGGTGCACCTGCCAATTTCTTTCATAACTTCCGAAGTGTCCTGTGTTATTATTTTGTGGCTGTTCCGTATTTCTGTGTCCCTCTTCCCGTATTGGGGCGCGAGTATCCTCTGAAATACGTAATTCTTGAATTACCTGTGTCAGCTGATCTTGTACTTCCCGGATTTCTCTTTTGTACTGTGTATTGATTTGATTTTGATTCTGTTTGAATTTTCTAATTTGTTCATACTCTTCTGTGTCAGTGAAGGCTACAGGTGTTGTGTTATTCAGATCATCATCTACCTTTGTAGATAAGTTAGTGAACTGATCTGAAAGTTCAGCTACTTTATCCGATAGTGAAATTATTTCCTCTGTATGTTTTTCTGAACCAAGTTTCAGAGTATCTACTGTGTCCTTTAAGTTTTCCTGAGTTTTTGCAAGTTGCGTAACCGAATCGGTAGATGCAACTGAGTCAATTTTAGCTTGCAAGGTGTCGTGAATTTCATGAACAATGGTTTGCAGTTCTTTTATGGCTGCTTCGTGATTCTGTAATACATTTTCATGCCGCGAAAAAATAGGTTGAAAATGCTCACAAATTTGTGTTTTTACGTCATTACAGACCTTTTGACATTTCGATTCGATGTTATGTAACTCAGTGGTTAAATCTTCACGTGTTTGTTCAAGTGTAGTGTCTAACTTTTGAAGATTTTGTTCCATTGTGTCTAACTTTTTGAGATTTTGTTCCACTGTGTCTAACTTTTTAAGATTTTGTCCCATTTGTCTCTGATTTTGTTCAAGTGTTGTGTCTAACTTTTGTAGTTTTTGTCCCATTTGTTGCATTAACTGTAATAACAATGCACTGGTGTCTGAAACATGTTCCTCAGTGCTTTTCGGCAGTGAAGTTGCACCGGCAACATTCACATTTTTACAAGCGGAAAATGTGTCTTGACTCATTTGGGAAAACGGTGAGGACGCAAAACCTGAATCTACAGTATTTGCAAAATTGTGTCCTGTCATTTCGGATTCCTGAGGCGAGCTGTTGCCGACCGATCGATCGATAACGCTTCCCTGTTCACTACCTGTTTCATTGTCTACACCATTGTTTGCCGCCCGCTCCATTTCCCTATGCGCAATTACCAAATTACTACTTTGAACATCAGTTAATTCATTACTCGGTGGCGCTAACACACTGCTTTCATTTTCACTGTCATTTCTCAGTTTAATTTGGAGCCTAGTATTACGTTTTTCACACGCCATTATTGTCACAATATTTCACACGACAACACAGAAAAGCACAATTTGAAGAGCAAAAATAAGAGAACACATTAACATAACACTGAAAATAATATCTAGTTAATTGCAGCTGCGAAATACTTGGTGCAAATCTACATGCATGCCACAACTGTTTTACTGTACAACAATGAAAGACTGCAACTACAAAGGAGATTTTCTCTACAATTACGCGCTAGCAATAAACAAAATCTACACTAATTACACAAACTACAACAAAAAATCAGAAGATTCCAGTGAGGTATCCTCGGCTGAGGGTCGACATATGAAACTTCCCCTTTGAACAATTATACAGGACTGTGCTTAACCTGACACACAATATTTTGTTAGCGCAACGCAATCTGACTTTCAAAATTCCCTACAAAAGAATGGCCCTGACTAACATTAAACTATACCTTTCACAAATCACTTACCTCACAAAAATCTTCGCTGCTCAAGCTACTGCAATACAGCGAGCGCCACTACTGCCAGCTAAATAAAAGATTCAAACTATGGAAGGCACTAACTACTGATAGGGATAGTTAGCAAATGAAAGATATTAATAGAGAACAAACAATGTATTTACCTTGATATCATCATATATAAATATAGCAGTTCATGACAAATTACAAATCTCCGCCATCTCTCTCCCCACATCCACCACTGCTGGCGGCTCACCTCCAACTGCGCAACGCTACGCGCTGTTCACAGCCAGCTGCCTAACACTATAATGGCGAGTATTACAACAATGCAAAGCAGCCACAGACTGCACACAGCACAGCCAGTGATTTTCATATTGAGCGCTACGTAACGTTGCCAATAAGAAAACATAAACAGCCTACTTACATAGAGAAAACATAAACAGCCTACTTACAATGCCTCGCACTGTGGGACAATTAAGTGGTTTCGAAAAAGTAATCCTTTAATTTTATTGTACAGTGTATGTAGATAAAAATTTTGAAGAAGAAAATGCTGCCGTTTATAAGCCTTAAATTAGGCTTGTATTGCATCCAGTTCAATAGGTCCGAAGACAAACATAGGAATTCCTACAGTGAACTCACCCTCTACAGACGTGACAGGTTCTGCACGCATAGACTTTGGTACAGGGGGAATACAGACACTGACACATGTTCATAGTACGCCCCTCTTACATACGGACGTCAGCGGTAAAGTCTGCCTGCGGTAATTGATAATGCACAATAGAGATAGTCTTACTTCACAGGAAGGCAGCCTCTGCAAGAGAGGCGCTCTGCATCGCGGTGTAGCTTGCTCGCCAGGTTTCGAGAGGGTGCGTTTCTGGATGAGGTATCGAATATATTGCTTCCCCCTACTTATACCTCCCGAGGAGATCACGAATGTAAAATTAGAGAGATTCGAGCGCGCACGGAGGCTTTCAGACAGTCGTTCTTCCCGCGAACCATACGCGACTGGAACAGGAAAGGGAGGTAATGACAGTGGCACGTAAAGTGCCCTCCGCCACACACCGTTGGGTGGCTTGCGGAGTATAAATGTAGATGTAGATGTAGAATGTGTTAAGTATATGCTCGTGTTCTACGAGGTTAGCTGAAGCATTGCCCTACTGTACGTATCAACTATCAACACTTTTGCAGCCGCATACATGAAGGCTTATACGAGTATGGGACCAATCTCACTCGTCCGTTATCTTCTTCTCTATAAACTTCTGCATATTGCAGAAATATTCCCACTCGCGCCATGAATACTATACTTCAGCACCTACGAGTTGTTCGTTTTCAACCTCAGTCACCATGTCAAAGTCATTATCCAGTTTTAGGTCTACACAGTGCATTTAGATCCACTCGCATTCGCGTTATAAGTGTTGACGAACAGTAGTACTTTTGTGAGGCTTGCCTGCAACTCGGTGAGCTGTAGCAGTTCCATTGGCAGTGGCTGCTGCTGCTGTACAGAATAGTGAAATGACACCAGGTCTGATAAATCAGGAAGACCAACTGTGGGCTGCTGTTGCTGTTGCTGTGGCAGTATAGACAATAGTATGGGAGTGTCCTCGTACAGCGATTCTGCCATTACAAAACCAGGAGCATGCTGTACTGCTGTATAAAATAACACAACGTAAGTATGAGCGAATATATTTATTAATAACTGTATTAATAATTATAACATTTTTATTGATAGATATTTTCAAATGTAACTGTCACATAATTCTTATTAATATGCCTGGGTGTGCTGGCTGATTCCTGCTGGCACATCATCCTTTCCCTGTGAAGACTAGACCTCGAATGAGGGGGGGCTCGGACAGCAGGATTCATAATAAAATAACGGGGAGGGGAGGGACAACTAGATTCCTACTGGTCCAGATGTTTGGGAGTCAAGGGAAAGGGGCGAGGGGTTGAGGACGGGAGGGGAGGGAAAACTAGATTCTTATTGGTCCAGATGTTTGGGAGTCAAGGGAAAGTGGTGAGGGGTTGGGGACTGGGGGGGGGGGAGAATGGGGGTGGCTGAACATATCTACTACAAGTGAGTAACCTGACACAGGAAGTGACTTTGAGATAACATCGTTATCGCGGCCATTACCTGTCCTTGATGACTACTAACAAGAGCTAGAGAATAATATGTTCCATTGAGTATCTTAAATCGTATTACAGTAACAATTCCTCTTTATATGTTGCGGATATCCGAAAAACTGAGTGTTGCCGGCCGCGGTGGTCTCGCGGTTCTAGGCGCGCAGTCCGGAACCGCGCGACTGCTACGGTCGCAGGTTCGAATCCTGCCTCGGGCATGGATGTGTGTGATGTCCTTAGGTTAGTTAGGTTTAAGTAAATTCTAAGTTCTAGGGGACTGATGACCACAGCTGTTAAGTCCCATAGTGCTCAGAGCCATTTGAACCATTTTTGAAAAACTGAGTGCTTGAACTGCCAGTTTCTTAGGGTAACCGTGAAAGCGACACTTTCTGTGTGGTCTACAGTATCATAGTATGCTACTGGTCATCGAACACTATAATTAAGGGGTTATTTAAAGTGGCTGAGGCAGTCCTAAATACTGTCACATGACAAATTAGTAAGGAAATGGGTGAGTAAAATTTGCTAAGTTCGAACGGCCTGTGTTCCTCAATCACACAGAAGTATCAACAGCCACCAGCCGGGAGGCGTAAACATTTCAACGCCATTACTTGATAGGAAGCCAGCAACCTCTACGCCCTTCAGTGAGACTGCGAGCGAGCTCAGCAGAAAATCGTTAGAAGAGTGCAGACAGAACTACCTTCGTAACGTTATGTAAGAGACACTAGGCAGAACACAATATCGCCTAGCAGGGGTTTGACTAAGCAGCAAAGACACCGTGACAAATTTTTAAGCAAATGTAGCGGAACTGAAGACCGCTGACGACTCGATACGAGCAGAAGCGATTCGTTCATTACGAATGACGTCGTAGATCAGGGCCTCTCCTCGTCGACATAAATACTCCACCTCCACTAGCCTAGAGCAGTCGATCAGTAGGATCGACGGCGTTCTTGTCGTTCGCACTCGATTCTCTGGTTATGGTATGATAACATCTTGTGCGTGAGATTGCTGTAGCGTTGGTCTTACATTTGCTGCATTACGAGAAGATCAGCAGTCCGTAACCACGGATATTGAAGTCCAACACCCAGTGCTGTGTTAAGCACAGCAGCCAGCATCGATAGGTAGTCAAGGAGTCCACCAAAACGGCTCCGGTCCAGGGCAGAAACTGCTCTAAAATTCCGAAGTCGCACGAGTCTGATGGCCTCCTATAGCAGCGGGATAGGTTCAGCATTCAGCGTGACATCACGACATCTGACATCGTGGTACACCTTATGTAACACCGCAGGCTGTGATCTGGGAGGGATTGAATATTCCCCGAAACGGCGTATGAATCAAACATACACGTCGTAGTCACCGCTATCTCTGAGCAGGGCTACGATCACAGGACGTCATCGACTCCCACTCTGCCCGCATCTCGTGGTCGTGCGGTAGCGTTCTCGCTTCCCACGCCCGGGTTCCCGGGTTCGATTCCCGGCGGGGTCAGGGATTTTCTCTGCTTCGTGATGGCTGGGTGTTGTGTGCTGTCCTTAGGTTAGTTAGGTTTAAGTAGTTCTAAGTTCTAGGGGACTGATGACCATAGATGTTAAGTCCCATAGTGCTCAGAGCCATTTGAACCATTTTTTGACTCCCACTCTGAGCTGAGGTAGTGTCCTCGGCAACCCTGACCCTGCTGTTGGATTCAGTGGATTCCTCTCTGGCTTACGTAGCCACCAGCCGGTGCAGAAAAAATGGCAGCGACTTGTATTATGAGTAAAAAATGAAATAATCTTCAGTAATGTTGTATTACGTCTATCAACGACACATGGGTCCTCGGTCTGTATCCTGACAAAACAGTAGGGGTTTCCAGGCCGGCAATGGGCGAGCCCTACAGAATTATTTGCAGTGTCTGTGTTATATGGTGTGCTACGCAATGTCTGAAGAAGCGGATACTGCAGCGGTCGACAGCTGTATGAAATGAAAGAAATGTAGTCGCAATTGCGAGTACAATTAGGCTTCAGCTGCAAAACTGATTAGTGACAATGAAAATCTGTGCCAGATCGGGACTCGAACCCGGATTTCTCGCTTATTGTGAGCGGCCTCATTCACCACTTCGGCTGTCTACGCATCCCTCCAGGCCCGATGAAATCTTCCATATGTCACTCTGAGTCTGCGTCGTGCACTCGCACAGTTGCTGTGATTCCAGCATAGGGAGAGACTTTCTTTATGATTGTCGCGGACTTATCTAGACATTAAATACTATTTGCACTTACTGTTCCTTCAGACATTCATGCTTGGCGAGGGGGGGGGCGGGGGGGGGGGGTTGAGAGGTACGGAAAAATCTCACCGCATTTCATTTAAAGACAGTAGAGGCAATGAAAATATCACGTCAGATTTTTAATTCCGAAAATATACATATATTGTGATATGTATAGCATTAAGTTTTAAAAAATTAATCCCGAGCATAGACAATTCTAAAGTTCCCACCAATCTTTATGGTCTCTCAGAAATGAACTGAATGCTTCACACGTGAGCATGCCCAGGATTCCCTGAACTGAAACAATTGGCAGAGAAATGTCAGATTTCATTCGAGGAGTTCTCTGCCGTACCGGTCGAAATCACTGCATGTCAATCTGTGAGTCAGTCGTGATATACTGCAAAGCGTATAAAGCCGATGTTATTGTATTCGAGACGAATTTGTCTCAAAACTTTTGTAATGCATATGATAAATGGCATGCTGACAGGCCGAAACAAACGCACCAGCAAGAAGTTATTCGTTTGTGGAAGGAAGCTAAGCTGAAGTTCACCAATAAGAATTCTCTTTAGTTATCACATAAATAAAGAGATTGAAAAGGTAAGTAATCATACGGTTCAAAGGAAGACACAAAGAATGTTTTTCTTTTTTCATCTCCAAGGACGTAAATATTTAATGACATTGAATGTACGTAATATACCAACGAAAAATAAATTTTTTAGGGATCCGCCAAAATGCTTAATATTATTTTTTGTCTGTCCGTCTTTCTCTCTCCGCCTGTCAATCCGAATACTACTCAGGGGTGGCATGTTTAAGATAACGTGTTTTTAATCACGTTCTAAAACACCTTTAGTTATAAATCTATGTACTATACTTTTTCTTCTGTTAGAGATGAAAATGATAACTAAGTTTAAGGTGCGCTATAATGAGTTTAATTGAGTTAACTGTCTTGAAAGCTGTCAAATGACGGAGAATGTTCAGAAAGTATCCGTTATTATAACGGATAACATTTTGTTTTATAAAACCAATTCCTTGCACAGCAACCTATATATAAAGGTAATTATTAACAAATTGTAGGGTAAACCTCACGTGAGGGGGACGGGAGGCCCCACCTAATCTCATGAAGGTTGAAAGGGGGGTGGGGGTGGGAAGGGTTAATTTTAAGAAAAAAAAACCTCATGTAGTTAATAGACGTCCACTCACACGATTACACGCTTCTTATATTCTTTTTGATCTCCTTTGCCTTTTTCCATTTCCGACGGAGTCGGCATTGTTGTGCGGATGTGTGGTATTGTTGCCGGTAGTGGGTGGTCGGGTGCACTTTCAGACGCCACTGCTCCCTTCGGTACGTAATATGTGTATCCTATCTGTCTGCGTTTAGAGTAAATCACGTGTTAAAATGTAAGAACGTTTCCTAAATGTTTCCCTATCGTGTATCTGAGGCGTAGCGTAGATACTAGTCCAGGAGGTACCTAGTTGGATGTGAGAAACCGCCTAAAAACTACATCGACGCTGCGCGCCCACCAGCTCTCGTCGTTAATCCGCGAGGCGCTTTCGATAGGGGGCAGGCTCACTTCCCATTATCCCGCACGCGGCTCATTCACGATCGGCTCTCTGGGCGGATAATCACTCAGTTATCCTATCCTCTTTTAAAAATGATACCAATAAACAGATTTTATTTCTGAAAGCTTCTTCGATATCACGAAAGTCCATAATATGCAACAGAAGCTGGGACATCTTCGGGGAGATGTTTGATAGTTGCTTATATTGTTCATATCGCCGAAATTGCTCCCTAATTACGCATTTATCCGTATCTTCAATGAGATACATTCGTAGACCACTTTGTTTCTCATCAGAGGTAAATAATCGAATGATACTTACCTCCTTCCATAACTTACCTATTATGGACTAGATATACTCCTACGATTTGCAATCACGTTTCATCTCCTTTGGCACTATGGCTACTTTTTCATTCCCATCGACAATAATCTGATAATTACAATATTGCAGTGCCCGTGTTATTCCAAATTACGATGCAAAGTTTCTTCGGACATGCATGCATCTTCGAAGGAACAGGCAGTGTGGTGACAACAGCCACCATAAAATATATGAAATGTAGTCGCAGCTGCGTATACGGGCAACCATCAGCTCTGTAAGGGAATGATGATCATGAAAATTTATGCCGGACCAGGACTCGAACATGTATTTCCCTCTTTACGCGAGCGGTCACCTTAACGCTCTGGCTATCCCTGCACTACCTACGGCCAGACCAACACCTCCATATGTCGTCGTACCTGCCGCACAATCTATACTCGTATACACGTTATGTAATTCTCGTACAGCAGAGGACACTTAAACTGAAAATCGCTGCCCTTTATTGGCAGATATTGCATTGTTCTGAAAAACTCAGGTGCTGCAGTATCGTATTTATCCGCAAATACCAACCAGCAATTTTCAGTTAAAGTGCCCTCCCTGTACAGGATGGCAGCCAGTCAAGGAATATTTTAGGGAATTGGTTTAAAAAATTTGTTTCAAAGGCCCAGTTGAATCTTTACAAGTTTTCTCCCAGAGTAATTCACGCCGTGCCTACGTGACACAAGTCGCTTGTCTTTCAAAACCGAGGCAGTTCTGTCCAGTTAAAGCTGATGACAGGAGACGCCCTGAGCCCTCTGATGAAACTGCTAGCGAATTAACACCATTGATTTTAGCCAATAGCATGCGCGCGATACCGATCACGTGTGTGGACGCCGGAGCGTCCTGCAGTGCAGAACACACATGCTTCCCTCTCTTGTAATCCAGACCTCGAGCAGAACAGACGTCTTCTTGGAAGGCAGAGCCTCTGGCTCTGCTTTTCACGACCGGCCACCAATGTAAGTTAACATGAGCCGCTTCCCCATCCGTTGCCCATTTCATTTAATTGTTCGACCTCCTGGACTGGCCTAAACCTGCTAACTTCCGACCATAGGCGCGCCTTTTGCACTCCATATATCGAAATACATCGTCTTTATTGTACTTAATTATCTATTTTGTCATTTAAAGGCAGCCCTGGATGCCCACTGTCGTGTCTAGACAAGACAGCCTAGACACAATGAGAGGAAGCCGAAAGGCACGCGCTAAGCTAAAGCAGGATGGCGTGAGGGCTGAGACAGGATACGTAATGAATGCTATAAAGAAAAGTACGTAGCTTCTGGAATACTTAACTTTAATCCATCCTTTTGGTACATCTGGAGATTTTGGCGATATAAGTGAGACTCTTTAGATACATGCAATGTTACTAATGGCGCCTTGCTAGGTCGTAGCCATTGACTTAGCTGAAGGCTATTCTAACTATTGGCTCGGCTAATGAGCAATGCTTCGTCCATGTAGTCGCTAGCAAAGTCGTCCGTACAACTGGGGCGAGTGCTAGTCCGTATCTCGAGACCTGCCTTGTGGTGGCGCTCGGTCTGCGATCACACAGTGGCGACACGCGGGTCCGACATGTACTAATGGACCGCGGCCGATTTAAAACTACCACCTAGCAAGTGTGGTGTCTGGCGGTGACACCACACCCACTATCAAATCCTGACCGTTCGACCTCCTGCACACTGTCGCCACGAGGCATATTTAACAACATTCTTCACCTTTCCCTGCCATTTTATACATTCCAATTGGTGTCAGAAGTTTCTCTCCCCATCCCAAAACCACGAACACTTTTGTATCCCTGTATCGGAATTACATGATGTGTGTACGGTATAGACTGCCACACAGGAACGAAGGCACGTGGAAGGTTGGGTCAAGCCGTGAGTAGTGCACGGGTAGCCAAAGCGGTAAGGTGGCCGCTCCCGTAAAACGGGAAATTTGGATTCGAGAGAGTCGGACACAAATGTTCACTGTCGTCATTCTCCTATGCAACTGATGGTTGTCCGTATTCGCAACTGCGAATACTTTTCATGTATTTTTCGATCATTTGTGCTGAGTAAGTTTAAATTTTAGTGTAGTACACAGTTTACATACATTGTTTGCTTTGTTTGTATTCTTTGAGATCGTATTTATTTTTCTTATGCAGACGAGGGCTAGTAGAAATCCTTGGGTAACAGAAGAAATATTTAATTTAATTGATGAAAGGAGAAAATATTAAAAAAACCAGTAAATGAAGCAGGCAAAAAGGAATACAAACGTCTAAAAAATGAGATCAACAGGAAGTGCAAAATGGCTAAGCAGGGATGTCTAGAGGACAAATGTAAGGATGTAGAGGCCTATCTCACTAGGGGTAAGATAGATACTGCCTACAGGAAAATTAAAGAGACCTTTGGAGATAAGAGAACGACTTGTATGAATATAAAGAGCTCAGATGGAAACCCAGTTCTAAGCAAAGAAGGGAAAGCAGAAAGGTGGAAGGAGTATATAGAGGGTCTATACAAGGGCGATGTACTTGAGGACAATATTATGGAAATGGAAGAGGATGTAGATGAAGATGAAATGGGAGATATGATACTGCGTGAAGAGTTTGACAGAGCACTGAAAGACCTGAGTCGAAACAAGGCCCCCGGAGTAGACAACATTCCATTGGAACTACTGACGGCCTTGGGAGAGCCAGTCCTGACAAAACTCTACCATCTGGTGAGCAAGATGTATGAAACAGGCGAAATACCCTCAGACTTCAAGAAGAATATAATAATTTCCAAAGAAAGCAGGTGTTGACAGATGTGAAAATTACCGAACTATCAGTTTAATAAGTCACAGCTGCAAAATACTAACACGAATTCTTTACAGACGAATGGAAAAACTAGTAGAAGCCAACCTCGGGGAAGATCAGTTTGGATTCCGTAGAAACACTGGAACACGTGAGGCAATACTGACCTTACGACTTATCTTAGAAGAAAGATTAAGGAAAGGCAAACCTACTTTTCTAGCATTTATAGACTTAGAGAAAGCTTTTGACAATGTTGACTGGAATACTCTCTTTCAAATTCTAAAGGTGGCAGGGGTAAAATACAGGGAGCGAAAGGCTATTTACAATTTGTACAGAAACCAGATGGCAGTTATAAGAGTCGAGGGACATGAAAGGGAAGCAGTGGTTGGGAAGGGAGTAAGACAGGGTTGTAGCCTCTCCCCGATGTTGTTCAATCTGTATATTGAGCAAGCAGTAAAGGAAACGAAAGAAAAATTCGGAGTAGGTATTAAAATTCATGGAGAAGAAATAAAAACTTTGAGGTTCGCCGATGACATTGTAATTCTGTCAGAGACAGCAAAGGACTTGGAAGAGCAGTTGAATGGAATGGACAGTGTCTTGAAAGGAGGATATAAGATGAACATCAACAAAAGCAAAACAAGGATAATGGAATGTAGTCTAGTTAAGTCGGGTGATGCTGAGGGAATTAGATTAGGAAATGAGGCACTTAAAGTAGTAAAGGAGTTTTGCTATCTGGGGAGCAAAATAACTGATGATTGTCGAAGTAGTGAGGATATAAAATGTAGACTGGCAATGGCAAGGAAAGCGTTTCTGAAGAAGAGAAATTTGTTAACATCCAGTATTGATTTACGTGTCAGGAAGTCATTTCTGAAAGTATTCGTATGGAGTGTAGCCATGTATGGAAGTGAAACATGGACGATAAATAGTTTGGACAAGAAGAGAATAGGAGCTTTCGAAATGTGGTGCTACAGAAGAATGCTGAAGATTAGATGGGTAGATCACATAACTAATGAGGAAGTATTGAATAGGATTGGGGAGAAGAGAAGTTTGTGGCACAACTTGACCAGACGAAGGGATCGGTTGGTAGGACATGTTCTGAGGCATCAAGGGATCACCAATTTAGTATTGGAGGGCAGCGTGGAGGGTAAAAATCGTAGAGGGAGACCACGAGATGAATACACTAAGCAGATTCAGAAGGATGTAGGTTGCAGTAGGTACTGGGAGATGAAAAAGCTTGCACAGGATAGAAGTAGCATGGAGAGCTGCATCAAACCAGTCTCAGGACTGAAGACCACAACAACAACAACAACAATGCAGTATGGTATGGACAGGGACTGTGCTTGTGAGCAGACACAAGGCGAACTGTGAGTAAACATCTGGAGCCTGCGTTGGTTATGGTTGACAAACTTCTAGCTACTGCTCAAAGCTGCGGTGACGTCGGGGCGCCAGTGGCGAACATTGTGACACGTTGGATCCCCTGATAACCAGGCTGTCGCTGCATCTTCAGTTACGCACCATCTGACCGTTTCGTCTTCACTCGACAGTGAGTGGCGGACAGTGGTGGGTTCGTCAGGTGCAAGCTAAGCTCACTGTTTGTACCATCGTACCCAGGGTAGATCATGGTTGGTTCAAATGGCTCTGAGCACTATGGGACTTAACATCTGTGGTCATCAGCCCCCGATAACTTAGAACTACTTAAACCTAACTAACCTAAGGACATCACAAACATCCATGCCCGAGGCAGGATTCGAACCTGCGACCGTAGCAGTCCAGCGGTTCCGGACTGAGCGCCTAGAACCGCTAGACCACCGCGGCCGGCGTAGATCATGGTCCTCTGGTTTGGAGCAGAGGGCAAGGTCTAAACCAGAGGCTCACATAATTCTACAACGTAATCGGATACGAAATTCTCGACTTACGCTATAGATCGCAGAATTGTAGGGTTCCCCTTAATATACTGAGGTGACAAAAGTCATGGGATACTTCCCATTATCGTGTCGCACCTTCTTTTGCCCGGTGTAGTGCAGCAACTAGAAACAGCATACAATCAACAAGTCGTTGGAAGTCCCTGGCAGAAATATTGAGCCATGCACTTCTATAGCCGTCCATAAGCGCGGAAGTGTAGCCGCTGAAGGATTTTGTACACTAATTGACTTCTCGATTATGTCCCATAAATGTTCGATGGGATTTATGTCGGCTGGTTTGGGTGGCCAAATCATTCGCTCGAGTTCTCCAGAATGTTATTCGAACCAACCGCGAACAATTGTGGCCCAGTGACATGGTGCATTGTCACTCATAAAAATTCCATCGTACTTAGGAAACATGAAGTCGATGAATGACTGTAAATGGTCTCCAAGTAGCAGACCATAACCAAATGATCCAGTCCATTCCATGTAAACACAGTCCACACCATCATGGAGCTATCACCAGCTTGCACAGTGCCTTGTTGACAACTTGGGTCCTGCGCCACACTCGAACCTTACCGTCAGCTCTTATCAACTGAAATCGGTACTCATCTGACTAGATCAAGGTTTTCTAGTTGTGCAGGGTTTAAGCGATATGGTCACGAGCTGTAGGCGATGTCGTGCCGTTAGCAAAGGCACTCGCGCCAGTCGTCTGCTGTCATAGCCCATTAACACCAAATTTCACCGCATTGTACTAACGGATACGTTCGTCATACGTCCCAAATTGGCTGCTGTGTTTATTTCATACAGTTCTGCTTGTCTGTTAGCACTGACCAATGCGGCTGCTCTCGGCCGTCAAGTGAAGGCCGTCGGGCACTTCGCGGTCCATGGTGAGGGGTAATGCCTGAAATCTGGTATGCTCGGCACACTCTTGACACTGTGGATCTCGGAATATCGAATTCCCTAACGATTTCCGAAATGCAATGTCCCATGCGTCTAGCTCCAACTATCATTCCGCATTCATAGTCCGTTAATTCCCGTCGTGTGGCCATAACGACGTGAAAAACTTTTCACATGAATCACATAACTACAAATGACAGCCCCGTCAACGCACTGCGCACAGACCTATACCTTGCCGCGCGGAGTGGCCGCCCGGTTTGAGGCGCCACGTTACGGATTGTGCGGACCGTCTCGCTGGAGGTTCGAGTCCTCCCTCGGGTATGGGTGTGTGTGTTGTTCTTACCAGAGATTAGTTTACGTAGTGTGTGTTGTGACTTGGCAAGACAGCCAAGCCACTATGAGAGGAAGCCGAAAGGCACGCGTTTAAGCTCACGCAGGCTGGCGTGAGGTCTGGAACAGGACACGGAAATGAGAATAGCCAAAAACGTACGTAGCTGCTGGAATACTTAACTTTAATCCATAATTGGTGAACATCGGTCTGACGGTACATGCATCAAAAGATAAATAGCAAATGATAATGGCGCCTTGCTAGGTCGTAGCAAATGACGTAGCTGAAGGCTATGCTAACTATCGTCTCGGAAAATGAGAGCGTAATTTGTCAGTGAACCATCGCTAGCAAAGTCGGCTGTACAACTGGGCGAGTGCTAGGAAGACTCTCTAGACCTGCCGTGTGGCGGCGCTCGGTCTGCAATC